>NC_064645.1:573481630-574942463 GCF_023864345.2 Schistocerca serialis cubense | reverse complement strand
CAACGTCAAGAAGTGACGAAAACGTCGACAAAATCAATACCCTCGTTCGTGAAGACCGTCGCCGAATCATTGATCAACTCTGTGAGATGTCTGAAATATCATTGAGTTCAGTTCAGAAGATTTTATCCGAAGATTCGCACATGAGAAGGGTTGCAGCCAAATTTGTTCCTCGCCTTTCTCACAGACGAGCAAAGGGAGCGTCGACTTCAGGCATGTTTCGAGCTTCAAAATCAGCTCAAAGAGGACCCAGAACTTTTTTCCAAGCTGATATTGGTGATGAATAGTGGTGCTATGGATACGACCCCGGAACAAAGCAGCAATCAAGCCAGTGGAAGGCAAGTGGCTCTCCTCCTCCCAAAAAAGCTCGCCAAGTGAATTCAAACATCGAGGCAATGGTCATTTGTTTCTTCGATTGCAGAGGTGTTGCACGTTCCCCTGGGTTACACTGTCACCCCTGAGTTCTACTTGGAGGGAGAGTATCCGGAAGAAAGAGCACATCTTCGGCGCGCAGCGACTGGTTCTTCCATCATGACAACGCGCCGGCCCACACCACCCTCTTCGTGAAGCAGGTTTTGACCAAAAACGGCATCATAGCGATTGTCCACCCCCCCCCTCCCCCTTACTCACCGGATCTAGCCTCGTGTGATTCCTTTTTGTTCTGCAGACTCAAAGGAGACATGACAGGAAAGCGTTTTGCCACTGTGGAGGAGGGAAAACTGAAACGTCCCCTTAGAAAAATTAATAAATTACTGTGCTGGTAAACCCCTTACGTTATTTGATTTTCAAACAGCTGAGCAAAACTGAACGTACTCAGGCATTTCGCTCTATACTTATTCCTATTATCACTAAACTGACACAATATTTTTAGCACAACGCAATCTGACTTTCAATAATCCCTAGAAAAGAATGGCCCTGACTAACAATAACCAGTACCTTTCATGAATCACTTACCTCACAAAAATCTTCGTTACTCGAACTACTGCAGTACAGCGAGCGCCAATACTGCCCGCTAAATAAAAGATTCTAACTACTGATAGGCACAGTTAGCAAATGAAAGGTTTTTGATAGATCCAGTCTTACAAATTTACTCTCTCTGATGGACATACGTCCAGATCATCCGTTCTCAAAATTCCGCCATCTCACTCCCCACATGCACCACTGCTGGCGGCTCACCTCCAACTGCGCAACGCTACGCGCTGTTCACATCCAGCTGCCCAACACTACAATAGCGAGTATTCCAACAATGCCAATTGGCCACAGACTGCACGCAGCAGAGCCAGTGATTTTCATACAGAGCGCTACGTGGCGTTAGCATCATAAAAACCTAAACAGCCTACTTACAAAACAAAACTCGCTGGAAGACATAAAGAACAGCCGCATAACTGAATTTAAAAACTGTTTTGAGCAATGGAAGGAGTGCGTTGTGGTCAATGGAGAATACTTTGGAGGTGATCAAAATTTGGTGTAAAAATATTGAGAAATAAAGATGTTATGACGAACTTCCCGGTTTTTTTCCCGAAGTATTTTTGTTTACTTTTGTCGTCTATTGACATTTCTCCCACCCCTCAAGTAAGTGTACAACAATCAGTAATTTTTTTATTGTGATATAGTGGGAAAGCTTTGCTTAATAGTCATGGCCCAGAATCTATCCACAATTTACAGAGAGAGGGAGAGAAACGTTTCAGCTTTGTGCCACAGACGTGGCTAGAGGAGTGGCGCTCGTGATACAACAACGCGCAGCAGAGGCGGTACCGCTGTCACATAACGCAGCGTGAAGTGTAATATCACGGGCGAGGTTACGGTCCGGCTGGTGAGCGCTCCAAGGCCAGCGAGCGCCAGTGTGGCCAGGCGATGCTCCGCCGCCTCCCGGCGTCTGTAATTCACCGCAACCCCTCCCCTCCCTCCCTATCACGGCAGCAATCGGGTGCGGCTGCCGCCTTGCATACGCAATGCGCTCCGCCCTGCATAGCGTAGCGGCCGGCGGCAAACCTTGGCGGTGGTCCTCATTTGACGCCCTCTTAAGGACCCCGTAATGGCGTCGCCGCCATTAGCCGGGGCTGGAAAATGAACCACGAAAAACGTCTCCACGAAATGCCGCTCGCTTTTAATCGTATCGGAAAAACAACCCGACACAACCTACAGAGCTGAGATTTATACAATTACCGCGTGTACTTAAAGCGCATTCCCTCTCGCGGTCACGTACGCCAGAGACCAATTCTGTGAGGAGGGGGGAGAGGGTTGGAGAAAAAGGATACGAGCAGGTGGCCTCCACAGCAATACACAGTTTAATGAAGGTGTCTCGGATAACTTAAACGCGCCTAGAGCCGTCGGCACGCGGGCCTTGCATTCGAACGTTGAGCGTTGAGCCTGCCACGTTTCTGACGTCACAGCCCGGAAAAAGCACGTTGGGTAGTCTTTCAGAACGTGGAGAGCGATATCTAGCACGACAGATATTCTGAACGTGCGTTTCAACGTTGACCAATGAGCTGGAAGAACGTCACCTACGTCACATTTACGCTATCTGTCTCCAGTACAGAGTTGCGGGTCGCTTTCAGGTGATGCCCACAGGGTTCAAATGGCTCTGAGCACTATGAAACTTAACTTCTGAGGTGATCAGTCCCCTAAAACTCAGAACTACTTAAACCTAACCAACCTAAGGACATCACGCACATCCATGCCCAAGGCAGGATTCGAACCTGCGACCGTAGCGGTCGCGCGGCTCCAGAATGTAGCGCCTAGAACCGCTCGGCCACTCCGGCCGGCATGCCTACGTGTATATATTACGTTTCTAAGTATCAGAAAATTCAGGATCTCTCGAAAACCCGTCGAATATGACGGGAAACTTTGTACCGGTGGTAAAAGAGTTACTGTAACTTGCGTATTGTGAAAGTATGCGGTTTCAAGACGACGGCACACTCAGGATCCACAAGAAATACAATGTCCTCGGTACAATTTTTTGTAATTAAATGTCAGTTACTAACACATTCACGAATAAATCTAGTTAATATATCTACGATTAAAGTTTTCACGAGATGTTAAAACGCAAGTATGGTCATATGAGGGTGATGGTACAGTGCAAGGAGTAGAGCCGTAGAATTCTAAGGCATTGGGCAACTTTATCTTGGAACTGTTTCATTTGGTCCGTTTTTGCACAGAAAAAAATCAATATCGGAATTACGAGTCCGCCTTGATGCAAAACATCTTGTTACTTGTTTATTTATTTATCCCCCAAACTAGTTTCGCCGACAAATATCACCAACATCAGTGGGTTCTTTAACTCTAAAACATGCAGAAAATACCATACTTATGCAAACACGTTTTTATTGTTCATTTTTTGAAATACAGTTTTATTTGGATTCTTTCATACTCCCTTATTTATTGTATGTTATAGCATGTTTTTAAGAATTATTGTCGCTGTTTCCGGCAACAGTAAAAGAACAGAAAAATTATTAAAAACATGCCATAGCATATAATAAGTAAGGTAGTAAGAAAGTATCCATAGAAAACTATATTTCAAAAAAGGAACAGTAAAAATGTAATAGTGTGTTACAGTTTTTGCCTAACTATGCAACTTTCTGCATGTTTTAAAGACCCATTGATTACTGGTTAGCGCCACCCTGCGCCCAAAAAGTCTTCTGTTCGATGCTATGTAAACATAAGAGCGCTCTTTCTGAGCAGTGAGTCTGTTCGACTGGCTAGCCGAGCGGTCTAGGGCGCTGCAGTCATGGACTGTGCGGCTGGTCCCGGCGGTGGTACGAGTCCTCCCTCGGGCATGGGTGTGTGTGTTTGTCCTTAGGATAATTTAGGTTAAGTAGTGTGTAAGCTTAGGGACTGATGACCTTAGCAGTTAAGTCCCATAAGATTTCACACACATTTGAACATTTTTGTTCGACTGGCTTGATCTACGAGATAGCTTGCACTACTTGCAGTAAGATATTTGGCACTTTCTTGTTTTAAATTTTGTATTTTACATGTTATAAAGATTCTTCTTCTGAATAAGAACTGAGTTCAAGTAAGAAAGACCTTAGGGTTTTTCTAAAAGTGAATAACTTTTATCTTATTGAGAGCTATTGTAAATTTGTATCGCACTAATTGTAAACGACATTTATATGCTGATGTCACTGACTAGACATGGTGCTTTCCTTTTTGCCTTATAACATGCCTATGGATAATGAAGTTTTTATTTATGTACACTCCTGGAAATTGAAATAAGAACACCGTGAATTCATTGTCCCAGGAAGGGGAAACTTTGTTGATACATTCCTGGGGTCAGATACATCACATGATCACACTGACAGAACCACAGGCACATAGACACAGGCAACAGAGCATGCACAATATCGGCACTAGTACAGTGTATATCCACCTTTCGCAGCAATGCAGGCTGCTATTCTCCCATGGAGACGATCGTAGAGATGCTGGATGTAGTCCTGTGGAACGGCTTGCCATGCCATTTCCACCTGGCGCCTCAGTTGGACCAGCGTTCGTGCTGGACGTGCAGACCGCGTGAGACGACGCTTCATCCAGTCCCAAACATGGTCAATGGGGGACAGATCCGGAGATCTTGCTGGCCAGGGTAGTTGACTTACAACTTCTAGAGCACGTTGGGTGGCACGGGATACATGCGGACGTGCATTGTCCTATTGGAACAGCAAGTTCCCTTGCCGGTCTAGGAATGGTAGAATGATGGGTTCGATGACGGTTTGGATGTACCGTGCACTATTCAGTGTCCCCTCGACGATCACCAGTGGTGTACGGCCAGTGTAGGAGATCGCTCCCCACACATGATGCCGGGTGTTGGCCCTGCGTGCCTCGGTCGTATGCAGTCCTGATTGTGGCGCTCACCTGCACGGCGCCAAACACGCATACGACCATCATTGGCACCAAGGCAGAAGCGACTCTCATCGCTGAAGACGACACGTCTCCATTCGTCCCTCCATTCACGCCTGTCGCGACACCACTGGAGGCGGGCTGCACGATGTTGGGGCGTGAGCGGAAGACGGCCTAACGGTGTGCGGGACCGTAGCCCAGCTTCATGGAGACGGTTTCGAATGGTCCTCGCCGATACCCCAGGAGCAACAGTGTCCCTAATTTGCTGGGAAGTGGCGGTGCGGTCCCCTACGGCACTGCGTAGGATCCTACGGTCTTGGCGTGCATCCGTGCGTCGCTGCGGTCCTGTCCCAGGTCGACGGGCACGTGCACCTTCCGCCGACCACTGGCGACAACATCGATGTACTGTGGAGACCTCACGCCCCACGTGTTGAGCAATTCGGCGGTACGTCCACCCGGCCTCCCGCATGCCCACTATACGCCCTCGCTCAAAGTCCGTCAACTGCACATACGGTTCACGTCCACGCTGTCGCGGCATGCTACCAGTGTTAAAGACTGCGATGGAGCTCCGTATGCCACGGCAAACTGGCTGACACTGACGGCGGCGGTGCACAAATGCTGCGCAGCTAGCGCCATTCGACGGCCAACACCGCGGTTCCTGGTGTGTCCGCTGTGCCGTGCGTGTGATCATTGCTTGTACAGCCCTCTCGCAGTATCCGGAGCACACCGGTGTCAATGTGTTCTTTTTTCCATTTCCAGGAGTGTATATTACAGACAGACCACCAGGACTAGCATGTCGACAGTGGAGGAAACGTGTGTTTTAATATGGCTAACGCTGGAATTTCCCGCCAGTCCATTTCGTAAACAGTGTGATGTGCGAGCCAGACACAATCGACAGCTGCTCCTGGAGCGCGCTGCGATCGTGTATACCAGGTTGAAAACACTTCAGTGTGCACAAGTCGCATCGTCTCTGAGCGCTCAGCAGCACCTTAACATGGCACGCTCAACATTCGTGTTCGACGGCTCAGTCCGTGTGACGACAGCTTAAGGCTACGTTCGTAGTGACTCCGCTAACAGCTGACAGACGCTGTCGCCAGAGATCATTCGATAACATTGGCCGACAGCTTGATCACAGTACTCCCGACACCGTTCGCCAGTTTCTGCGTGGACAAGGAGATTACGAGGTGCTATCCAAAATTTTCGGGACTGGTGCTGACATCTGTTGAAAACCTTACTTTTGGAGTAATAGTCACCATCACCCTCGAAGTAGTTCCCATCCGCACGTACACACCGGTCCCAGAGCTTCTGCACTGGTCAAACGTCTTCTGGAAGTCCTGTCCCTTGAGGGTGTTTATCACCGCCGGCGATGCTTCTTCAATCCTCTATAGAGTGTCGAACCGACACTTGAGTTTCAGTTTTGGGAATAGTGCGAAGTCGCAAGGTGCCAAATCTGGCGAGTACAGTGGGTGGGGTACAACCGCCATGTTGCTTTTTGCCAAAAAGGTCCTGGTGAGCAAGGACGTGTGACAGGGTGTGGTGTCGTGATGCAGCAGCCAGTTCCCTTGACGCCAAAGTTCGGACCGTCGTCGCGCACGTCTTCACGGAGCCGTCGCAAAACGCCACAGGAGTACGCGGAATTCACTGTATGGTTGGGTAGGACGAATTCTTTGTGCACAATTCCCTTGGTATTGAAGAAAACGATGATCGCGCTCTTTACTTTCCACCTGTCTCGCTTGTTTGGATCTTGGGGTGCGCAGGCTCTTACACCGGGACGATTGCTGCTTTGTCTCTGGGCCATTACCGTAAATCCAGCTCTCGTCGGCGGTGATAGCCGGTGACAAGAAGGTTGGATCATCAGATGCGGTCTGACGAATGTCCGTGCACACTTCAACATGGTCTGCCTTCTGATTGGCAGTCAAGATCCTCGGCACAAATTTTGCGGTGACATGATGCATGCCAAATTCATCAGTCAGCAGTCGTTGACGTGTCCCATAACCAATACCCACTTCATCCGCAAGGTCTTGAATGGTTCGATGTCGATCCGCACGAACCAATTGTTGAAGTTTGGCAACGGGCCTTCCAGTGTGAGCATCATCGTCGACGTCTGTACGGCCGGCCCTGAACCGAGCAAGCCACTCAAACATATGTGTAGGGCTCATGCTCTGTCCCCCAAACACATGTTTAATCATTGCAAGGGTCTCCGTAGCATTTTTCCCGAGATTCGCACAGAATTTGATACACACGCACTGTTCTGTTGGCGGATCCACCGTGAAATCGCCACACACCAACCAGGCTACTACGGAAATCACTGTAGATACGCAACACGTCTTCCCAGCTGAATGCCACTCCGCACACTGACTCAACAGATATGCAGCTCTCGCCACCTAGGGGTGCAAAGATCTACTACGTCTACTTTCCAGATGGCAGACCAGTCCCGAAAATTTGGGATTCCACCTCGTAGTTTAGGTTAGAGTATGTTCTATGCGTGAATTGGGTTAGATTTTTAACCTAAAGTGGAGTGGATACCAAGATGTCTCTGTGCTTCGACAGGAGTGCTGCATTGTGGCTTTTGATATTAAAAAGGCGCCGAATGCATCTGGGTGACCTATGTATCTGTCTCCAAAATAATGTGGCAAGTACTGTACTCTCTGTCCTCAGTTGTTGAAATAACCAGAAAAGCGAGTATATGAGATTAAGGGAGAAACGTTCTTTTACATAATCAATATTATCCAAGATTACAAATTCTGTTTTGCTGCATTTATCTGAAGTTGTGCGGACATACGTCAATTACAGTCATCCAGCAACGTGTGAAATGTAAGCATAAAGTTTAAAATAATATACTCTGAACACCTAAAGCACTGAAAAGTGGAAACATAGACACCACAGCCCGCATCTCGTGGTCGTGCGGTGGCGTTCTCGCTTCCCACGCCCGGGTTCCCGGGTTCGATTCCCGGCGTGGTCAGGGATTTTCCCTGCCTCGTGATGGCTGGGTGTTGTGTGCTGTCCTTAGGTTAGTTAGGTTTAAGTAGTTCTAAGTTCTAGGGGACTGATGACCATAGATGTTAAGTCCCATAGTGCTCAGAGCCATTTGAACCATAGACACCACATTTGCAAAACAACTTCATGTAACGGTCGCCACCGAACTGGCATGAAAACGTCGTAATAATTTCTAGACATCTGCTACCTGCCCACCACAAACCAAAAAAGATTAGCACGAGAGACGCCAACTTTTTCACTTGAACAAATCATTTTTTGACATTATAATTTACGCTGATAATTTCCGATAAGGATTTTGCCTACTTGTGGTTTCAAATAAACCTGCTATTTCAGTCCATAGATTCCGAACAATATCCTGATTATGATATTTTTCATCCACTGGATATCACTTGGAATAAACTTATCAGCTTCCCAGTCCATATTTCGTGTGTAAGAACGTAGGTCGATTTGACTGAAGAGAACAAACTGATTTGAATTTAACCGACTGTCGTCCGAAGTATTTACGTTCGGATGGTGAGATCGGCTGCAATGTGACCGTGCACATAGTGACTTACTGATTTGAAAAGATCGGCCGTCTTCGGCTGATGTCGGTCGTTGGCGAAATCCACCGATATCAGAGCCACTCTGACCGCAGCCTAACACAGGGTGGGGAAAATAAAAGCGGCGAGGAGAAGAGAATTACAGGGTACAAAGAAACACAGCAGACTAGAGGAAATATACCATTAACTTGACTGCGGCAGACATTGAAAATGACCACCATTCATCTCTTGGCACTTTTGGGCCCTAGTCAGCAAGTTGCTGACGGCGGATCGATGCTGGACTGCTGGAATTGCTGAAATCTCATCCGAAATGTTTTTCTGCATTACTTGAAAAGTGTGAGGGTTTTGTGAGACATCTTAGACTGGAGAGCTCCCCACAGAACTCGCACACTGGCAGATCAGGTGGCCTGGGTGGCCAGCTAGGGCTGTGACCAGAATGACCGCTTTCAGGCGTGAAGATTGTGTAAATGTGTTCAAAGGTTCGGCCGGCTGTATGGACAGTCGTTCCATCCTGTTGAAGTAACGGTAGGTCTTTTCCTGCTCCGTTAATGCTGCCACGAATGGTTTCAGAATGTAAGATGGCTATAAGAACTTATCGACATGTTGTTGTTGTTGTGGTCTTCAGTCCTGAGACTGGTTTGATGCAGCTCTCCATGCTACTCTATCCTGTGCAAGCTTCTTCATCTCCCAGTACCTACTGCAACCTACATCCTTCTGAATCTGCTTAGTGTATTCATCTCTTGGTCTCCCTCTACGATTTTTACCCTCCACGCTGCCCTCCAATACTAAATTGGTGATCCCTTGATGCCTCAGACCATGTCCTACCAACCGATCCCTTCTTCTGGTCAAGTTGTGCCACAAACTTCTCTTCTCCCCAATCCTATTCAATACTTCCTCATTAGTTACGAGATCTACCCATCTAATCTTCAGCATTTTTCTGTAGCACCACATTTCGAAAGCTTCTATTCTCTTCTTGTCCAAACTATTTATCGTCCATGTTTCACTTCCATACATGGCTACACTCCATACAAATACTTTCAGAAATGACTTCCTGACACTTAAATCTATACTCGATGTTAACAAATTTCTCTTCTTCAGAAACGATTTCCTTGCCATTGCCAGTCTACATTTTATATCCTCTCTACTTCGACCATCATCAGTTATTTTGCTCCCCAAATAGCAAAACTCCTTTACTACTTTAAGTGTCTCATTTCCTAATCTAATTCCCTCAGCATCACCCGACTTAATTAGACTACATTCCATTATCCTTGTTTTGCTTTTGTTGATGTTCATCTTATATCCTCCTTTCAAGACACTGTCCATTCCATTCAACTGCTCTTCCAAGTCCTTTGCTGTCTCTGACAGAATTACAATGTCATCGGCGAACCTCAATGTTTTTATTACTTCTCCATGAATTTTAATACCTACTCCGAATTTTTCTTTTGTTTCCTTTACTGCTTGCTCAATATACAGATTGAATAACCACTGCTTGCCTTTCATGTCCCTCGACTCTTATAACTGCAATCTGGTTTCTGTACAAATTGTAAATAGCCTTACGCTCCCTGTATTTTACCCCTGCCACCTTTAGAATTTGAAAGAGAGTATTCCAGTCAACATTGTCAAAAGCTTTCTCTAAGTCTACAAATGCTAGAAACGTAGGTTTGCCTTTCCTTAATCTTTCTTCTAAGATAAGTCGTAAGGTCAGTATTGCCTCACGTGTTCCAGTGTTTCTACGGAATCCAGACTGATCTTCCCCGAGGTCGGCTTCTACTAGTTTCTCCATTCGTCTGTAAAGAATTCGTGTTAGTATTTTACAGCTGTGACTTATTAAACTGATAGTTCGGTGATTTTCACATATCTCAACACCTGCTTTCTTTGGGATTGGAATTATTATATTCTTCTTATCGACATACTTTGCCGTGAACTACAACCACAATTAGGTATCATTTCATAAATTGTACATCGTAAACATGAATGTTTAAAGGAGCCTGACATTGTCACGTACGCCTTGTAAATAATTGTTAACGCTTACTGCATGAAAGGTGACGGATTGTCTTCATTATCAGAGCAGCGTTATGAATGATTGCCTATACTAGTAGAGGTTGGAACGCCATTGGAGATGAAACAGCAGACAGAACTCAAGCTCTGGGTGGAAGGCCCGCACAGGTGTTGGTCCTGCTTAAACACAGGAAGTAGCTAGACGGACGTCGTGGCACCTGAGCTCTGGAGCGCAATAGGGTGACAGCCTGCTGCTATTGTTGTAGGACCAGAGGGATAACCGGGGACTCTGCAAATCTTGGACGCTGGTGAGAGGAACGAAGAGGCAGCACCTCGGAAACCACGCAGGCTGAGTTATTTCCAAGGATTTTTACTCAGAAGCCTACCATTGTACGAGTATAGGTTTTTCCTCGCAAACTTTCCGCACTGGACAACAAAAGACTCAAATATCGTCCGTCGGCGTTCGTAAGAATCTGTAGAGAGGGAGAATATTCCGTAGTTTCAGGAATGTGATTCGTTTTCGGTGTGATGAGGGTGGGGAGCCGAGCCTTGCTGCGAAGCCAGCGCTGGAGAGACGAGGTCTTCCGATGTGAGTGACCGTGTGTGACGGTCGCCCGATATCAGCTTTGTTGGTACAGACGGACTTGCTGTCTTTGCTCCCAGGAGAGTTTGTAGTTAGAACAGTCATGCACTGTACTGTTGCCAACATATACGATTCTAGACGTCACCTCCGGGTTGGAAGTCGTCGTTGAGTACGCAGCGTTCAATAATTGAGAGCATTTCTTCTACCTGTACTTAGGTTGAGGCATCACAGCGCCGTCCTTGTGGCTGGGAGTTCGAGTTTCTCGTCTGTAGAACACAGAGATGAGAAGACAGTATTAGAGTATATTAGTCAGAGGACCGCCTTCTGCCGTCCCAGTGTTTGAAAGAGTTTATTTGTAGCTGGAGTTGTTCCATCGTCGCAGACGAGTACGAGAACCATCACTTCGACGCACCGGACGCAGTACACACGGTGATATCGCAAATTGCTTCGGCTTATTAGAGCTATAAAAGCTAAACAGCTGTGATCACATTAGTTTATTTCCACTGAGGTTCCACACCACCGTAGATCATCTTGGAAAGTGGTGTCTTCTAGTGTTCGGTACGTGGATGATGTCAGTCATTTCGCGTTACTGATATTAGATCGCGCAGTCATAATAAGGGGCAGAGTTGGGCAATTGATTAATAATTTTAGTTAGGAAATATAGACAGTTGTACTTAAAGGGTTGATTTTGATCTATAATAAATATATATTGAACAACAACGTTTATCACTTACAAGGGAACATCCCCATCGCACCCCCCTCAGATTTAGTTATAAGTTGGCACAGTGGATAGGCCTTGAAAAACTGAGCACAGATCAATCGAGAAAACAGGAAGAAGTTGTGTGGAACTATGAAAAAGTAAGCAAAATATACAAACTGGGTCGTCCATGTGTAACATAGGCAATATTAAGGGCAATATGAGTCCAGGAGCGCCGTGGTCCCGTGGTTAGCGTGAACAGCTGCTGAACACGAGGTCTTTAGTTCAAATCTGCCCTCGACCGAAAATTTTACTTTCTTTATTTTCGCAAAGCTATGATCTGTCCGTTCGTTCATTGACGTCTCTGTTCACTGTAATAAGTTTAGTGTCTGTGTTTTGCGACCGCACCGCAAAACCGTGCGATTAGTAGACGAAAGGACGTGCCTCTCCAACAGGAACCGAAAACATTTGATAGCAAGGTCATAGGTCAACCGATTCCTCCACAGGAAAACACTTCTGATATATTCTATACGACACTGGTGACAGCATGACAGGAATATGTTGTCGACCCACCTAACCACTTGGCGAATGGGTAAAAAGATTATTCTACCTTGCCCGATTTAGGTTTTCTTGTGGATGTAATAATCACTCCAAAAAAAGTGATGAAAACATAAGAGTTTGTCACATAAACTGAAAATAAAAAGTTAAAATTTTCGGTCGAGGGAAGATTTGAACTAAAGACCTCTCGTTTCGCAGCTGTTCACACTAACCACTGTACCGCGGCGCTCCTGGTCTCAGACTCCCCTTAATATTGCCTATACTATACATGGACGACCCAGTTTGTATATTTTGCTTATTTTTTCATAGTTCCACACAACTTCTTCCTGTTTTCTCGATCGATCTGTGCTCAGTTTTTCAAGGCCTATCCACTGTGCCAACTTATAACTAAACCTGAGGTGGGTGCGATGGGGAGTATCCCTTGTTAGTAGTATTAGTTGCCTTCATCATACATTTATATTTAGATTGTAATTTATATATAAAAAGAGAATGTAGAGATCTTAAGATCTGCTTCAGGGTGCAGTCAGACAGGGCCAAATCATCATTTAAGCGTTTCTGATTTTCCGTTGTGCACGTTCATTTACACCCGCCTGGAGTAGCATCTTGGAATGTAAAGCGCCGGAGTCAGCGTGTGATCAAAGACTATGGGATCAACAACGCGGCGTGCAGACATTTGTAAGTAGGCTGTTTATGTTTTCTCTATGTAAGTAGGCTGTTTATGTTTTCTCAGGCTGTTTATGTTTTCTCTATGTAAGTAGGCTGTTTATGTTTTCTTATTGGCAACGTTACGTAGCGCTCAATATGAAAATCACTGGCTGCGCTGTGTGCAGTCTGTGGCTAGTTGGCATTGTTGTCTGCCATTGTAGTGTTGGGCAGCGGCAGCTGGATGTGAACAGCGCGTAGCGTTGCGCAGTTGGAGGTGAGCCGCCAGCAGTGGTGAATGTGGGGAGAGAGATGGCGGAGATTTGTAATTTGTCATGAACTGATATATATATTATGACTTGTGATGATATTAAGGTAAATACATTGTTTGTTCTCTATTAATATCTTTCATTTGCTAACTATCCCTATCAGTAGTTAGTGCCTTCCATAGTTTGAATCTTTTATTTAGCTGGCAGTAGTGGCGCTCGCTGTATTGCAGTAGCTTGAGCAGCGAAGATTTTTGTGAGGTAAGTGATTTGTGAGAGGTATAGTTTAATGTAAGTCAGGGCCATTCTTTTGCAGGGATCTTTGATAGTCAGATTGCGTTGCGCTAAAAATATTGTGTGTCAGTCTAAGCACAGTCCTGTAGAATTGTTCAAAGGGGACGTTTCATATGTCGACCCTTAGCCTAGGATACCTCACTGGAATCTTCTGATTTTTTTTCTTGTAGTTTGTGTAATTAGTGTAGATTTTGTTTATTGCTAGCGTGTAATTATAGAGAGAATTTCCTTTGTAGTTGCAGTCTTTCATTGTGGTACAGTAAAACAGTTGTAGCATGCATGCAGTTTTACACCAAGTATTTCTCAGCAGCGCGTGCAATTAACTAGATATTTTTTCAGTGTTATGTTAATGTGTTCTCTTATTTTTGCTCTTCAAATTGTGCTTTTCTGTGTTGTCGTGTGAAATATTGTGACAATAATGGCGTGTGAAAAACGTAATACTAGGCTCCAAAGTAAACTGAGAAATGACAGTGAAGATGAAAGCAGTGTGTTAGCGCCGCAGAGTAATGAATTAACAGTCATTCAAAGTAGTAATTTGGTAACTGTGCATAGGGAAATGGAGCGGGCGGCAAACAATGGCGTGGACAGTGAAACAATTAGTGAAGAGGGACGCATTATCGAACGATCGGTCGGCAACAGCTCGCCTCAGGAATCCGAAATGACAGGAAACAATCTCGCAAATACTGTAGATTCAGGTTTTGGTTCCTCACCGTTTTCTCAAATAAGTCAAGACACATTTTCTGCTTGTCAAAATGTGAATGTTGCTGGTGCAAATTCACTGCCGAAAAGCACTGAGGAACATGTTCCAGACACCAGTGCATTGTTATTACAATTAATACAGCAAATGGGACAAACACAGCAAAAGCTTCAAAAGTTAGACACAATGGAACAAAATCTTCGAAAGTTAGACACAGTGGAACAAAATCTCAAAAAGTTAGACTCATTGGAACAAACTCTTGAACAAACACGTGAAGACTTAACTACTGAGTTACATAACATTGAATCGAAATGTCAAAAAGTCTGTAATGACGTAAAAACACAAATTTGTGAGCATTTTCAACCTATTTTTTCGCGGCATGAAAATGCATTACAGAATCACGAAGCAGCCATAAAAGAACTGCAAATTATTGTTCATGAAAATCATGAGACCTTGCAAGCTAAATTTGACTCAGTTGCATCTACCGATTCGGTTACGCAACTTGCAAAAACTCAGGATAACTTAAAGGACACAGTAGATTCGATTTCAACACAAATGGACACTCTGAAACTTGGTTCAGAAAAACACACTGAGGAAATGTGTTCATTATCAGAGAAAGTAGTTCAACTTTCGGATCAGCTAAATAATTTATCTACGAAGGTAGATGATAATCTGAATGACGCAAAACCGGTAGTCTTTAATGACACAGAACAGAGCGAACAAATTAGGAAACTGAAACAAAATCTGAATCAAATTGATACGCAACACCAAAGAGAAATCCGGGAAGTACAAGATCAGCTGACACAGGTAATACAAGAATTACGTATTTCAGAAGACACTCGCGCTCCAACACGGGAAGAGGAACTTAGAAATACGCAAAAGCCACAAAATAATAACACAGGGCATTTTGGTAATTATGAAAGAAATTGGCAAGGTACACCGAATTTTGAGATGGAACCGCCGACACGACGTAACTACGACCGAGATGCTACTCGCAGACACGATGATTTTGACTATAAGCTGTTCATTACTACACGTAAATTCAAAACGTTTAAGAATTCTGCCAACGACATTCATCCACAAGCGTGGCTCCATCAATTCTCTCATTGTTTCCCTCCCAACTGGTCATTGGAGCACAGGTTAGAATTTATGTGTGGCTACTTAGAGAATGAACCAGGTGTAAGAATGCGATCGGTCATTCACGATTGTCACAGTGAAGGAGATTTTTATCATGCCTTCCTCTCAGCGTATTGGTCTCAAGCTACACAAGACCGTGTAAAACATAGCATCATGATGATGAAACACTTTGAACAATCTGAATTTTCCAGTCTTGTCAAATATTTTGAAGACATGTTGCATAAGAATCAATATCTATCAAACCCATACAGCCCCTCAGAACTCATCCGCATTTGCTTACTCAAATTGCCTGAACATTTACGACATATTATTTTAGCAGGACGCTGCAAAGATGACATTGAAGCATTTCAGGGTCTGTTACAAGAACTGGAAATTGACACTGACAATCGGGGAACGCGGAAACAGGAGCACAACAATTACAGGTCACATCTGTCACAATTCCACGATGAAAGAAATAATAACTGGACACGACAAGGCTATTCTCACAACACATATCGTGACCAAAACAGACACCACCCGTATGACAACCGTTGGCAGAGTAGTAATAATTACAGGGAAAGATCACCTCTCCGCAGTAATGACTATCACAGAGACAATCAGAGAAACAGACAATATGGGAACCAAAATAATTATTATCAAGGGAGACAGAATAACTTCAGACGCAACGGTCCAGCGCGCAGTTACGATTCAGGGAGAAATTCTCCACCACGTGACCGACAAGAAAGATACTATCAAATCTACCGACATGACGACAGACGATATGATCGTAACGACAGACCTGAATTGCATCAGAACTGGCGAGATTTAAACAGAGCAGGGCCCTCTCGAGGAGGTGAATTTGTAGAAGTTAGGTCTCCAAATCCCAATAACGACGCGCGCCAACAAAGAGACAATAGGCAATGACTCACACCGCTGGCAGCCACAAAACATACTTATGAACCTGACGACGCAGCTGCCGTAGCTAGTAATTACGTAAAAATGGAAGACATTAGGGACATCTTACTCCAGGAACACGACATAAAACATAACAACATTGCATATCCTGTGATTCACATTACAGTAAATGACATAAAATTTACGGCAGTACTTGACTCTGGCAGTCCCATTTCAGTAATCAGTGAAACAGCCTTTAGCAAATGCAACAAATCGAACGATTGCCCCACACTTCCGTTACGTAAGATTAAATTACAAGGTGCAATCTTTGGAAAAAGTGTAGATGTACGCCAACAAACCAACTTAGAATTCTTTTGTCAAAGCCACAGCTTCTCTATGAACTTTCTTATTGTTCCATTATTGTCGACGGAAATTATACTGGGAGTAGACTTTTTAAATGAATACAAAGCAATCTTAAGCTTTCACGATGCTGAAATAAGTTTAGAAAAAGAAGGTAAGTCAGTAGCTTTGAAATTTGAAGATTGGCTCTCAAACCATGACGAGGAAATTAATCGGCTTTACCTTCTGTTAGACAACAGTTCGGAATTTTCGACGGAACTTGACACTAACAATAACTCTGCAAGTACTGACAGGGATGACATCGACGGCATATTTGAAATTAATGAGTTAATTCAGAATAAAATTCAAGCAATTGAGAATTGTAATGACACTGATAGGCAGGACCTTTTTGAAATTTTACAAGCACATTCCACAGTTTTTACTCACAAAACAGGAACAATCAAGGGATTTCAATACCAATTTCGTGTTCGTGAGCATACTAAATTTTGTGTTAGACCATACGTAATTCCAGCACATTATAGGGACCGTGTTAGAACAGAAATACAATCTATGCTTGACGAGGGCATTATTGAGCCTGCAGTAAGCTCATATAACAATCCGTTACATGTTGTTGAGAAGAAAAATGGATCGATCAGACTTGTCTTAGATTCGAGACAAATCAATACTATCATTATTCCTGAAACAGACAGGCCGCAGACGATGGAAGAACTTCTTCAAAATTTTAATGGTGTAAAAGTGTTGTCTTCCATTGATCTCAGATCCAGCTTTTATCAGATCGAACTTCATCCAGAATGCAGAAAATACACAGCTTTCCTTTGTTTCGGCGTTTGTTATCAGTTTCGGAAACTTCCCTTTGGTTTGAACATTTCTTCGGCAGCATTCATTCGTGGGTTAAATTCCATATTACCTGAGTTCTTAAAACGTCACATCACCTTATATGTGGACGATATTCTGATAGCAGAAGCTTCATGGGAACAACATAATCGCATTCTCAACAGTTTGTTACATATTTTTGCAGAATCTGGAATTACAGTTAACTTGGAAAAGTCTGAATTCGGTAGGACAAAAGTGAAGTTTTTGGGACATATTATTTCTTCTGAAGGCATTCAGCCGGATCCTGAAAAGTTAGAAGCAATCAGAGCCATTCCAGTTCCATCTACAAAAAGACAAGTCCGCAGTTTTCTAGGTCTCGTAAATTTTTACCGTCGTTTTCTGAATATGCAAATTCTTGTTACACCAAAACTTTGTTCTCTCACTGGAAAAAATACTATTTGGAACTGGGACGAACAAGCACAATTGGAATTCAATTCTTTGAAAGAAGCGTTACTTCACGCGCCAATCTTAGCTCATCCAGATCTGTCACAAGATTTCTGCCTTAGCACGGATTCTTCTAAAGTCGGTCTTGGTGCCCATTTATTTCAAGAAGCCATAGAAAATGACACTACCGTTCAGAAAACCATTGCTTTTGCTAGCCGAGTGCTAACAAAATCTGAAAAAAATTATTCCGTTACTGAATTAGAAGCTTTAGCTATCGTTTGGGCATTTAACAAATTCCGTTTCTTTCTTTCTGGTAAGCACGTAAAAGTATACAGTGATCATCGTGCATTACAATTTCTTATGTCCTCAAAATTAAATCATGACAGGTTAAAACGTTGGGCATTGTTTCTGCAAGAATTCCGCTTCACAATAGTCTACATTCCCGGCAAGGAGAACATTGTTGCGGACGCACTGTCACGCGCACCGGCTGGGCTTGAGAAAAGTAACACAGAAGGCAACCTCGAGAAAAATTTCAGTATTCTTTACATTCAGAAAGTCGCCTTTGAAAACTTCATCACCACATCTTTAAAGGACATTGCTCATGAACAAGATAAAGATCCGATTTGGAAAGACATCAAGAGCAAATGGCATGAAAAGACACACACACAGATTCGGCATTATTATCTGGTTAGAAACAACATACTGTTCAAACGCTGCACTGTTGATGACAAGCTATGGGTACTTTGCATTCCTGACGATTTTGTTAATAAGCTCATTTGGTACATTCATTTCAGCTACGCACATTTTGGTCCACGAAAATGTTATCATATTCTTCGAACGACTTGTTATTTTAACAATATGGAAAAAAGAATTCGAAGAGTCTTGTCTATTTGTAAACTTTGTCAAAAGGCGAAACCATCTACTGTCTCACATCGTGCTCCGTTGTTTCCTATCATTCCTTCTAAATTAAAAGAATTTGCTGCTGTTGATCTCTTGGGACTGCTTGTCAGAACATCTAATGGATTTTCGTACGTTCTAGTCGCTGTTGAACTTACTTCAAAATTTGTTTCTTTCACACCGTTACGTAAAGCCACTGGACGGTCTGTATCCAACGCCTTTGTTAAAAATTTCTTATGTGAAGTTGGACACGTTAGTAAAGTCATTTCAGATAACGGACCGCAATTCAGATCTGCTGTTTGGTCACGCATGCTTCGCAACCATAAAATCAAACCTGTTTTTATTTCATTGTACTCACCACATTGTAACCCGTCTGAACGGATTATGAAAGAAATCAATAAGCTTTGCAGACTTTATTGTCACAGAAAGCATCAGCATTGGGACAGATATTTACACTTATTTCAAAATGTGCTGAATGAAATGCCTCATGATTCCACTGCTTTACCACCTACTCTTGTACTAAAGAATGAAGAACCACCGAACAGAATCAGAGAGCTTGTACCTTTCCCAAATACACGTAAACTTCGACACAAAGACATAATTGATTTGGCTCTTAAAAATATAAAATCTGCAGCAGACAAAAGGAGAAAACTACACGGTAAAGCAAATGCAAAGAAATTGTATATTGGTCAGAAAGTTCTCATTAAAGCTCATTCATTGTCACATAAGAAGAAACACTTGAGTCACAAATTCTTTCTAGTTTACAATGGACCTTACAGAATCCGACGTATACCACATGATAATTGTGTTGAAGTTGAAACTCTGCGTACTAGGAAGAGTAAAGGTTTACACCACATTTCACATGTAAAACCATTTATTGACAGATAATCTGTCTTTTAACTTTGTCTTTGCCATAAAACGTTTCACTTCACGTTACTAGTATGCTTTAGAAACTGTTACCATGCAACAATGTTTGAAGTTAAATATCCAGCCAAGAACCAAGAGAAATTATTTAAACAGAAATTACGAATGCATTGTTATTGTGGACAGACGACACAGTGTTATTGTGTGTGTGCATTCTTGCTTGTTTGTTGCACGATTACGTAACGACTATAAAGCTCACATACTTAGAACATTTACCAGTACTGATTTAACTGAGAGAGACAAACATTTATTTTTACTACATCAGTGACACATGTTTACGTAATTACACCGTTGGATAACTTCACACTTACGAAATTGTATTTTGTCTGTACTGTGTGAACTCTTCATATTTTTTTGGAACCATTGTGATACTATGAGAGCTTTGAATGATGTATTTGGT
The DNA here is from genome assembly GCF_023864345.2 of Schistocerca serialis cubense. NCBI lineage: Eukaryota > Metazoa > Arthropoda > Insecta > Orthoptera > Acrididae > Schistocerca > Schistocerca serialis. The sequence goes on along the minus strand of NC_064645.1, from coordinate 574,922,514 downwards.
AAAGGGATTATGATTTTTAAAGTACGTTTGAGGCAGATGACACTTTTGACATGAGCAGAGAATTTTTTAATTCTTGGAGGAAGCTACGACGATTTTGAGATTTGACTGAGGTGTTATGATGTTAATTTTTTACGACGACGATGTGTATTATGCTGCTGAGGTATGTTTATGATTAATAAGCTGGTGCTATATGAGGAATTTGGTTATGCTATGTATTTATTATGATGAAATATTGAAGTGTCGTCGCAAGGTTGACGTGTCGACGAATATAAATATGTGTAATAAGGTAAGGAGTAATGAATAGTGATTAGGGACTCTAACTTATGGAAAAGGACGTTGGAAACCAAGAATCGTACTTTAGAATTATGAAATGTGTGTACATGTGTGAATCATGTGTGAATGTATCACAATGCCACTGAAAATTTTTTTGGACACTGTTATATTCATAGGATTTTGTTTCTACACATTTGCAAAGTAAATTCTCGACCTGTGAAATTTTGTATATATGAGTGTCACTGTAGCGGAAACTGCTGTCGTAAATATTTCCGTACGAAAGTTAAGTGACCACCTGCACATAATGCGTCGTGGGCACCCAGGTGTGTCAGACGCCTGGAGAACAAGCCATTAGTGTGAGTGCCTCGTCAGAAGCACAGGTAGAAAAAAAAGAAAGGGAAGGCCATTGCCCGCGCTACTGACATCTCCTTGTTGAAAGCATACTGTGGAGCTCGTAATTTATGATATTTACTGAAATGCCTAATGAAACAATGAGAAACATTTCACAGCTATTGCCTTGCTAGTTAAGAAAAATGCCATATGGCTTGCTTTATGTATTTATTTACACATTTTGTTTAATATCAAGTTTCTAGCTGCACTGCAGCATTGGTTAAAATAAAATTTTATAGATGTACTAATATAAATATTTTCTGTCTACAGATCGAGTATATAATAATTTTTTTCAAAAAAATGAGGGAGCACAAAGCGACATTTACCTTCACAGGAACTGCATTCATAATTTTCTTTTCAAGTACTTGGTAATTTCTTTTGTAGAATAAATTGTGATGCATCACTCTAATGTTAAGATGTGACATAGGTATTAGACATGGCCATTTTAGTGTAATATTTTTTCTGCTTGCGCTATGTCATGTTTAGGTATAAGTTGCTGCTGTTTGCCAGGCATAGTGTTATTGAATTTGACTTTTGCTAATTTATACTGTAGCTTGCTTTGCAATTTTCCATTTTTTTTATTGCTGTTTATAATAATTGTTTTACGTGCTGCTGCATTGCCTCGTCCCTTAGTTTAGCATCTGAGCTCAGTAGATTTAAGTTAGCTTAAGAGGGGGTAGACTATATGAGAAACTGACTATGGAGAATAGGTAAATAATGCTTTGAAAGTTATATGAAAACGATTTGGGCCCAAATGAGTATTGTACAATCAGAAATAATTATTTTGAAAGAAATATGAATAGAATACAGAAAGCAGGTATAGATAGGACTTTTTGGGAATAATGACGAATGAAGGGAGATCTCCGAGAAATAATGCAAAATACTGCAGTACAACGAACCCTGTCCTTTCCTATTGGTGTTATCCCACTATGTGTGTGTGTACCCTTGTGTATTTGTTTTCTTCCTGTCTCTGTGTAGTTTCATAGAATTTTTTCTTCTTTTAATACTAAGCTACATTCACTATGATGAGGAATACTGTTATCCTCGAATATAATTGGCATTAATAATATGTTATTTACTTTGTAAAGATGTTAGACATTATTCATTCTGTTTAAATGCTCATGTGTGAAGTTGATGTTTCGAAAGTTATTCTGATCTTCTATGTATGTACTCATGTCATAATTCCTGTAACACTGACGTATATGTCTATTTCTATTCTTTTGTGAAGCCTGTACTACAAATGTTATCTATATTGTTATGTTTTTAATAATGTATTTTGTACCTTTATTGTATTCTTATGTTATAAAATTGTAATTGACACCAGTTCATCTTATTATTGACTTGTAAGTTACATTTCACTGCACACGTTTCTGTTGGTCATAGTATATGGACAATATGTGAAAAGTAGGGACTGTTAGTGTTTGCACGTGTGTTAATGATTCAGCAAGGGACTGGATAACAGCATTGCTCGTTCTAAGGACAATTCCAAAAAAAAACTTTGTGAGTGCACAAGTGGTGGTTTATGGACTTGCTATATTCTCCGCAAGACTCTTCGATGGTGAATGTGCACCTGCACAATCGCAACAGATGGCTGCTGGCAATTTCTACAAGGACTGCAGTGGGTCTGCACCTCTGGTGGCCCACCAATATCACAATCTCTACCAGGACTACAGTGGGTCTGCTCTGTGATGACCTATCTACCAATATTCATCAAAACTTCGACTGACTCTGCAGTGGGTTTGCTCTGTTGTGGCCCATTACCTGTCAGCATGTCGAGAGTCAGCACTGTCTTTCCGTTGGAAGGACAACACTACTTCTTCAAGACTGCATGGAAATCCACTACTTCCGTGTGCATTTTCTTTTACTGCTCAGACTTTGAGAAAAACACTGAAATTTTACAGTAATGAACAATCTGGACTGTCTTTATGGACTGTGAAAAAAATTTTTGCTTTTGACCAGCATTGTATAAATAAGTGTGTGCATTTGATGTCTTTGTTATTGTAATTATGAAAAATTTTTTCAAATCGTTATTGGCCACTGCCCAAAAATATTTTGTAAAAAATTTTTTGTGGGGAGCATGGGGGCTATGTAAGTAGGCTGTTTATGTTTTCTCTATGTAAGTAGGCTGTTTATGTTTTCTCAGGCTGTTTATGTTTTCTCTATGTAAGTAGGCTGTTTATGTTTTCTTATTGGCAACGTTACGTAGCGCTCAATATGAAAATCACTGGCTGCGCTGTGTGCAGTCTGTGGCTAGTTGGCATTGTTGTCTGCCATTGTAGTGTTGGGCAGCGGCAGCTGGATGTGAACAGCGCGTAGCGTTGCGCAGTTGGAGGTGAGCCGCCAGCAGTGGTGAATGTGGGGAGAGAGATGGCGGAGATTTGTAATTTGTCATGAACTGATATATATATTATGACTTGTGATGATATTAAGGTAAATACATTGTTTGTTCTCTATTAATATCTTTCATTTGCTAACTATCCCTATCAGTAGTTAGTGCCTTCCATAGTTTGAATCTTTTATTTAGCTGGCAGTAGTGGCGCTCGCTGTATTGCAGTAGCTTGAGCAGCGAAGATTTTTGTGAGGTAAGTGATTTGTGAGAGGTATAGTTTAATGTAAGTCAGGGCCATTCTTTTGCAGGGATCTTTGATAGTCAGATTGCGTTGCGCTAAAAATATTGTGTGTCAGTCTAAGCACAGTCCTGTAGAATTGTTCAAAGGGGACGTTTCACATTCTACACCAAGCCCCAACGTTCTGATCGTGCAATGGTTTTTCGTGGAGGTTATGCGGATTCTCCGCTGCCCAGAACGTGTGATTCTGTGAGTTGACATCGTGTCTCCTCGTCCGGTCCACTTTTATTTGCCCCACCCTGTACTTCATGAACGATTCGAGGCAGCGAAACGTTTTCTCTTAAGTCATTGCAGACAAAAGAAGTGAGCGTTTAACCGAGGACGTTCCATAATCAGCGTCATGAGCTAACAGATATTCACTGCCATATAAATATTGTTGCTTTTGTGCCACATTGTGAGTTATAGTTTTTTGTACGTGATGAATTGTATTCGCTGCATCGGTTGTGCGAGCCCACAGACACATGTTACCCACTCCACAAGTGACAGATGCCCACGACAAATGGACTCGGCGTGTGGGAAAGCTATGAGAGTAGGGCTACTTTGTCCTAGGCCCCAAGACACCGGCAGAGCGACGGAACTCACGTATCACAACTAGGCCCGTTTCACACTGGGACATGGAGACGGTCGCCAGTGATGGTCACCGGTGACTGCGGTGAACACTCCTGGATCACAGGTGTCTGGCATCCCAGGCATTGTCAACAGATCAGTTAGTGAATTGGGCTAGTACAGGGGTAGCAACTAAATTTCGCTAGCCTTTTATGCTCCAAAAAATAAGGTATTAAATTTGAAAAACGAACATACAACTTGCCAATTTCGTTTTTCTCATCCATGCTCTTCTCATTGCAGTCAGGTGCAAACCTCGTTATAATTTCTCGCCAGCATTCGTTTTCAGCACTTGGTTGCTATAGTCATCGCTTTTCACATCCAAAATAGGACGACGTTCTAATTAACTTACAAAATCTTCCGTCCTAATCAAATATAAACTCATGGCTACAATGTGTACACTATAATGTCCAGTGAATGTTTCGCGTTACTGTCTCAGAAATGACTTCCTGTCGGTTGGCATATCTGCAGCGCTGTCTGTGATCCGCGTTCCAGTGTGAACACTCCAATTGAAACTAATGAATGTCTGGCGGTGACTGTTGCAAACAGTGACCTTGTCCGTCACATGAGGCGAGGGTGAGTCACTGCTGCGTCACAGTAGCTCGGTGAGGCAGTGTAGTGTTCCGATGTGAATGCTCCACTTCAAACGAATGTATCTCTGTCGGTGACGGTCGCTGATGATCGTAACCAGTGTCCCAGTGTGAAACGGGCCTAACCGCCAAGAACCATGTCGTTTGTACACTACTGGCCATTAGAATTGCTACACCGAGAAGAAATGCAGATGATAAACGGGTATTCATTGGACAAATATATTATACTAGAACTGACATGTGATTACATTTTCACGCAATTTGGGTGCATAGATCCTGAGAAAGCAGTACCCAGAACAACCACCTCTGGCCGTAATAACGGCCTTGATACGCATGGACATTGAGTCAAACAGAGCTTGGATGGCGTGTACAGGCACAGCTGCCCATACAGCTTCAACACAATACCACAGTTCATCAAGAGTAGTGACTGGCGTATTGTGACAATAGTTGCTCGGCACCATTGACCAGACGTTTTCAATTGGTGAGAGATCTGGAGATTGTGCTGGCCAGGGCAGCAGTCGAACTTTTTCTGTATCCAGAAAGGCCCGTACAGGATCTGCAACATGCGGTCGTGCATTATCCTGCTGAGATGTAGGGTTTCGCAGAGATCGAATGAAGGGTAGAGCCACGGGTCGTAACACACCTGAAATGTAAAGTCCACTGTTCAAAGTGCCGTCAGTGCGAACAAGAGGTGACCGAGACGTGTAACCAATGCACCCCATACCATCTCGACGGATGATACGCCAGTACGGCGATGACGAATACACCCTTCCAATGTGCGTTCACCGCGATGTCACCAAACACGGATGCGACCATCATGATGCTGTAAAGAGAACCTGGATTCGTTCGAAAAAATGGCGTTTTGCCATTCGCGCACCCAGGTTCGTCGTTGAGTACACCATCGCAGGCGCTCCTGTCTGTGATGCAGCGTCAACGGTAGCTGCAGCCATGGTCTCCGAGCTGATAGTCCATGCTGCTGCAAACGTCTTCGAACTGTTCGTGCAGATGGTTGTTGTCTTGCAAACGTCCCCATCTGTTGACTCACGGATGGAGACGTGGCTGCACGATCCGTTACAGCCATGCGGGTAAGATGCCTGTCATCTCGACTGCAAGTGATACGAGACCGTTGGGATCCAGCACGGCGTCCCGTATTACCGTCCTGAACTCAACGATTCCATATTCAGCTAACAGTATTGGATCTCGACCAACGCGAGCAGCAATGTCGCGATACGATAAAGCGCAATCGCGTTAGGCTACAATCCGACCTTTATCAAAGTCGGAAACGTGATGGTACGCATTTCTCCTCCTTACAAGAGGGATCACAACAACGTTTCACCAGTCAACGGCGGTCAACTGCTGTCTGTGTATGAGAAATCGGTTGGACACTTTCCTCATGTCAGCACGTTGTAGGTGTCACCACCGGCGCCAACCTTGTGTGAATGCTCTGAAAAGTTAATCATTTGCATATCACAGCATCTTCTTTCTGTCGATTAAATTTCGCGTCTGTAGCATGTCATCTTCGTGGTGTAGCAATTTTAATGGCCAGTAGTGTATGTGCTTTTTTCATCGTAATAATAAGCCTAGTGTAAACAAAAACAAACTCGATTATTGGTTACCAGCCTTAGTACATGTACAATGGCTATGTTACACTTTTGGAAGTAGATCGTAGATCGGTATCAGATTCTTGATTACTACACTGACAGAAAAAAATCTCAGCATCAATAAGGGGTTATGAGACATAAACAAAAGTTGGTAGCCGTGTTTCTACATGTGAATGATGATTTCTATTCGAATTTTGCGCCAATCGCATGAGAAAGGGGTTGCTATGAGGACGCCAATCATTTTTGCTTTAAATACACCGTTGAACGGTCGTGAGCGCGTGAGACACACAGCTGCTCGATGCGCAGCCTGTCATCCGCCTGCAGCGAGCGGCCTCCGACAGTCGCGCAGGACGCATCTTGTTCCTGTTGTCCGGCGGAGGGCTTGCATGCGGCCGAGCAGCGTGTGATCTATGGAGACTGGACGTCGCGAGCCTTAAAGGCGACGAAGACGCCATTATCAACGCCTCACTGAGTTTGAATGAGGTCAAAATGGTTCAAATGGCTCTGAGCACTATGGGACTCAACTGCTGAGGTCATTAGTCCCCTAGAACTTAGAACTAGTTAAACCTAACTAACCTAAGGACATCACAAACATCCATGCCCGAGGCAGGATTCGAACCTGCGACCGTAGCGGTCTTGCGGTTCCAGACTGCAGCGCCTTTACCCGCACGGCCACTTCGGCCGGCTGAATGAGGTCATTTAATAGGATGATACTGGGGCCTAAGCCCCAGGGGTATGCACTGAATATACACCACAGTGGTTTTACCTAGGATTTCTTACGGGGCCGTCGGGTGGTGGAAGAAGGTAGAACAGCAGGTTGCTGCTAAGGAGCTTGCTAAGGTGCAGAGATTGGCCTGCTTAGCCATAACGGGTGGAATTAGCAGCACACCAACCGCTGGAATGGAAGCCATGCTGGATATGCCTCCACTTTGCCTTTGGGTCAAGATGGAGACAGCAGCTGGGGTACAAAGACTTAAAACTGGCAAAAACTAGGTCTCATTCGGATATCCAGAATCACACATTAGCGTAGTGAGTGAGGTAAATATAGAAATGGCTGGGTAAATGTCTGCCGGCTATATAATAACTCCCAACTGCTTCGACAAGCCTTACAGCATAATAATTGGAGCAGTGGGATAAAACAGTTCTAAACCGTACGGGGGACATCGTTTGGCTCACCAACGGATCGAAAACAGACCAAGGCTTTGGGGCATGGGTGTACGGAGTTCAGCCAAGACTGGAGAGCTAGGAAACTGGCCTCTGTGTTCCAAGCTGAAATTACTGCAATCAGGGGATGTGTGAAGGAGAATATGCGTAGGTGCTACAATGAGCGTAGCATCTACATCTATTCAGACAACCAGGCAGCTCCTGCAACAAGATCTCAGATTGTTGCAGATTGCCACAGGGCGCTGGTGGAGCTAGGTGGAAGCAATAGGGTAAACTTAGAGTGGGTCCCTGGCCACTCAGGGATCTCTGGAATGAACAAGCTGATAGATTGGCTAGGATGACGACAATAACTCCATTTATTGGACCGGAACCTGTCCTGACAATCACCAAGGGTATGATCAAATTAGAACTAAGGACTGGCTTAGGAAACAGCACGTAGGATATTTGACCACCTTCCATAAACAAAAACATGGTAAGGTAATGATGCCCAAGCCATGTTCTAAAAGAAGCTATGTTGAAAGGGTACAGTACCGCCCGACATTGAAAATAGGTACAACATACTTCATTATTTTTGTCAGAACAACACATTTTTTTCTAATAATAACTCAATTTCAATTAATACAGCGATGCCGGATACCAGTGTGGGAAAGAATAACAATTTATTTATTTAATTGATCACATGTGCACTCCCACAAAATAAATCCCTACATCCAGTTTGGTGAGATCTGTGAAATGAATGAATGTATGGTCGTCTGCTAACCGCAGATAGTGAATGTGAATATATGATCATCTTTGAGACGATCCTTTGGCCACCTTTGGTGGGACCAAAGAGATGAAATTTACCTGAGCTTTGAGCGCCTGAAATGTGGCTGACCAATACGATAGCAAGGTGCTCCCCCACTTCGGCAGAGTTGCGAGAGGACCTGAAGAACGGCCATGTTTCAGCACTCTGCCGCTGGATATTGTGTTGTTAAGACCTGTCTTAGGTGTGCTCCATAAAGACAAAAGAGTGGAGATGTCTTAGATGTATGTTACAGAGAGGCCTGTGTATGCTGCAATCGAGATTGATGCGAATGGCGAAAGAAGACCAGGAAATGATGGAGTAATCGACGGACGGAGAGCCGAAATACGAATGAAGAGATGAGGACAACTGCACAACGTGAAGGGACATAAAGGGAGTATGAGATCCAGATGGTGAACGTTGTGGAATACTGACGTAAGATGTAATATAAGTGTAGATCTAATTCTTACCATAACATTTGCAATATGAAAAAAATAACTTTTGTTGTTGTTGTTGAAGCCTGGTACCAGTATAACTAATCAAAACGGTACCAAGAATGTGTACAGTTATTTTGCAGGATGAATAATTTGTGTATTTTTTGTTCTTAGATGAAATGTCGCAATTCTAAATTGATATTTAGCAGGATGAATAATCGGTAAAGTGAATGCAGAGGTAAGCCGATGGAGAGAGGTGCCAGAGTGAAAGGACGAATTCGGAGACTGGAATGCTATTTCCGAGACAGCTTCATGTGTTATGTGGTTGAGTATAAGGGAGCAAAGGTATGGTATGTTGTCATGAGTGTGGTGGTGTTAAGGTTAGCTGACTTCTAGACCTATTCTGTTAGTGTATTAATGGACTGAATGAGAAGGAAAATGTGATGTCTGGTGAGTGAGAGTCGTAGAGTAGTGGTTGGTTGTTTTTGGGGAAGGAGACCAGACAGCGTGGTCATCGGTCTCACCGGATTAGGGAAGGATGGGGAAGGAAGTCGGCCGTGCCCTTTCAGAGGAACCATCCCGGCATTTGCCTGGAGTGATTTAGGGAATTCACGGAAAACCTAAATCAGGATGGCCGGACGCGGGATTGAACCGTCGTCCTCCCGAATGCGAGTCCAGTGTCTAACCACTGCGCCACCTCGCTCGGAGTAGTGTGATCAATGCTCACACTCCTGTAAAGGGGATGCTACCGATCCATAACTAAAACATTATTGTGCTTTATCGTTTGATTTGGATGAACCTCGATGGCAGGTCAGGATATGACATCATGTGGATGGTACATACACGTCCTAGAAATGTTGTTATATACTATAAAAAGGTAAAATATATAAAGAGATACTAGTTTCAGTCTGTCACAAGCACAAATGTGCATTGTATGTTGTAGATTTACAGTCATCAGTTTCTAAAATGTTTATTGTGTTAGGATGTTAAAGTAGTTTACTATTTAGCAACATGTGGTAGGTAATTGTGAGCTGTGTAGATTATTTCTTATTTTTTTGTTAGAACACTTTCAAGGGGTATTAATTTCAGTCTGTCACAAGCACAAAGGTTCACTGTATATTGAAGTTTTAGAATCAACAGTTTCTAATATTTTCACTGTGATAGGATGTTAGAGTAGTCTACTATTTGATATTGTAATTATGAGCTGTATAGATTGTTTCTTATTCCTTTTTTTTTACACTTTCATGTTTTGTATGAGGGACGACAGGTACAATCAATAGCACAAGTGAGGGTTGTATATAGAAAAGGGATAAATGTTGATGTTGTATGTGCAGCAAAACTAGGGTGTGTGATTTTATGGTTTTTTTAAACAAAGATTCTTTTATTACCAATGTATCTAATAGATCATACATGTAATCAATGAGTATTTAAATATTGTAAGAACAACCTTTGGTCTGTAATGTTGCGAGATGCACGGAAGGTTCTGACTGATTGGGTGTCGTAGCGCTGAGGTGCTATGTGGAACGCGCCCTACCGCATAAAAATGAAGAAGGCCAAGCTGACTTCGCCATGGGAGAGGCAACAGAGCTGGGGCACTCCCCACTCCACTGCTGGTCGGGGTACACTCCACGCACCCGCCACAACAGGTCAACGGCCTGGGGCGACACGCACGTACCACTGGCCATTCATAAGTTCCGCCAACCCTTACGACTGGAGACGGCATCCCGCCGCGGAGGCAACAGCGGGTGGTTTATCTGCTCAATGGCTCACGCCACGGCGCCACGGCAGAATGAACGACGCGCGGCAGAGTCCGGCGGGCATTTTTTACCAGCAACTATTAACTAGTAGTGGACTGTGGAGCCGTGAAACAAGATGACTGCTCATATGTCTCCATAAGGTGGAAAGTGAGGGACTGGTGTTTCCACGCAGTGAGTGGTGGAAAAGATTTTGTCTTGTTTTCTTTTGTCTTGACCACTGAACGGTGGGAGCCATAAACTTTTGCCTGTGACTTGTTAAGTGTGCTTTGTGAATTGCATGCGGGATGCTTAAAGAGGACAGTTGTCGTTTGGTGACTAATTATTGTATGAACGCAAGAAACTAAAGTGGGACATTGACATTTGCATTTGCAGTAGGAGACATTTCTTTAATTGGTGCGGGAATAAGTGCTGTTTGTTGGGACTTACGACTTTTAATTACACCATGAACTGAAAGGACAGAACCGTGGGTAATAGTAGTTGTAGGGCCATTTCTGGACGACCAGATTCGTGTGGATGGTACTCTGAGAGTGACTATGACATTTGTGTTTAATGTGTTCAAAATGCCGATTTGAGTGACTTAAAGACTTTCGTCCAGGTAACCATGGGAGAGCTTTGACACCGAGACGGTGTTTCTAGGGAACCTGTCAGCAACTTTTTTGACCCCAAGAAAATCACAGAATGAAATGATTCCATGTGACTCGCGAGATAGGGAATAATGTATTTGTACTTGTAATTGTGTAAATTTTTTTATATGTTTCATTCCAGAAGGGACAGCAAGTGTAATTGTATTTCATTAACATTTGTGTTTAGAATAGTTTTTTTTTTTGTTTGTTCTGGGTTACCAGTTCACGTAGCATGTTTATTAGAATATTTGGTACAATGATGCTTTAATTATTAGCCAGTGGCGTAATACTAACATAGCAGCTCTTGTTGCATTGGTCAGTAAGGTTGTCACAGGGGACAAGAGTTTGCATTGCACAACAAATATCGGAATTAACTGATGCATTTTGATGTCGTGGATAGTAATGATCTTGTTGGTGTGTTGACTGAAGCCACTTATTTTCATTATCACAGTGGTGATATTTCACATTAAAGTGTAATGAAGGCTAGTCGAAATGCAAGTTCTTGTCATCTAAATGTGTAACAACAGAGAAACAAGCAGTAGAGTAAGATACGAGAGCTACTGGTGGATTCAAGCACTTATTGCTAAGTATTTATTGCGTGTATTGATCAAAGTCGATGGACTTACTAGGTCAGCAGCAGGTATTTGGACTGGTGGACAAGGATAACGTTAAACTCACAGGCGAGTAGTGGTGGCAATTGCTTAAGTGATGATAGTTAATGAGGTATGACATGATGTCTTAGATGAACTATATTACGTAACCAGTATGTAACTTGTGGTATATTTCATTGTTTTTCTTCTCAGTTTTATTTCTCTGTAGGTTTGCTGTATATTTTAGAGTACTGATATGGAGCCTGACTTCTACGTGTAACTAGTGTACGCAATTTTTTTCTTTTGTTGATTTTGTTTTGTATTTAGACATTGCCGTGTAAAAGATTATTACAACACAATTTATGAATGTCAGATTACTTGTTCTGTGTTTGGACGGTGAGCTATTTAAAATTTCATGAGTACAATTAGTATTTTTTTATTTGTCATAGAATTAGTGAAGTTTGGGTTACTCATAAAAATAACGAAGTTCCCAGTAACTAAGCAAATTTTTCTCAACATTATTTTTTATTTGTATGATGTAATGTTTTATTTGTCATGTGGATTGTTGTAAATTTCTATGTGTACGTTACTCCGGATTGTGGAGAGTACAATAATGCAACAACTGTGTCAATAATTTGGTAAAGTAACAGCATTTAGTCGTCTATTTGAGGTCACCAGGGGTAAGGTCTCCTCCTGGTTATTTTGATGACTTGCTACGTTTGTTCTAATACAGCTTTCTTTAAAAATGTTCAGAACTACCCTCGCATTGCAAGGATAGTACCGTGCCATTTTTTTCTGCATGGGTAGCCGATGGTGAAAGGGTACAGTACCACCCGACATTGAAAATAGGCACAACATACTTCATTATTTTTGTCAGAACAACACATTTTTTTCTAATAATAACTCAATTTCAATTAATACAGCGATGCCGGATACCAGTGTGGGAAAGAATAACAATTTATTTATTTAATTGATCACATGTGCACTCCCACAAAATAAATCCCTACATCCAGTTTGGTGAGATCTGTGAAATGAATGAATGTATGGTCGTCTGCTAACCGCAGATAGTGAATGTGAATATATGATCATCTTTGAGACGATCCTTTGGCCACCTTTGGTGGGACCAAAGAGATGAAATTTACCTGAACTTTTAGCGCCTGAAATGTGGCTGACCGATACAGTAGCAAGGTGCTCCCCCACTTCGGCAGAGGTGCGAGAGGACCTGAAGAACGGCCATGTTTCAGCACTCTGCCGCTGGATCTTGTGTTGCTAAGACCTGTCTTAGGTGTGCTCCGTAAAGACAAAAGAGTGGAGACATGGTATGCATGTGGAATACTTAAGAGTAGTTTGAAATAATAATTTCTCTATTTCAGGAACTTTTGTGGGGAGAATTAAATGTCAGGCATGTAATATTAATGGGATCGTAGTAATCTTCGGAACTGACCAACTGTCACAATGAAACCACGTGTAGCAATAGGTTGAAATACTTCCGTGTGCTTAAGTTAAGCTGAATTACTAGCGTGTGTACTATAAGTCGAAATATTTAAGAAATGGCGTGTGCAGGACCTGAAATTAGAGACGAGTACTTCCACGTGGTGAGTACTGTGTGAGTCTCAATCTGTGTATGAGACAAAGGATAAAGAGAAGTACTCGTCCATGGTATCAGTTGAGGACTCGCGTGTGTGATGAATATGTTCTTAATATTACTTTGCGTGTTATGTTTCCGTGTGACGCTTGATTCAAACTATAATACTCCGAGAGAGAAGCAAGGTGAGTCAGCCGTCTATCCAGCAACGCCACTTGGCTTGCATTGCACCGGAAGACGTGCATATATCTCCAGAGTTCATAGTAGGAAAGTAGAATTACGAAGTGGGGCAGTGTCGTGTGAAACTGGGATAAATATTAATTGAAGTGGGAAAGCTGAAAGTGATAATGTTGTGACTATTCCCTGTGTTGTATTCCATGTTGTAGTGTGGTGTATGTCATGTAATTTAAGTATGTGTGGATTGCATGGGATGTGAGAGGTTCTGTACCGCTCAGTCTGGAGGAAAGTTTCGTAATGATGATTGTGAGAGTCGCAGTGTGAGATATAATAAAAGATCCACCATCCTATCCAGAAAGTGCACGGTAGCGTTAAATAATTACGAGACCATAAGATAGAGAATCACCAATGTAAAGCCATGCCCACTGGGTGGAATTTCTCATGTGTTATTGTTGTAGGTTATAGAATTTGTGTGTTTAGGTTATAGAATTTATCGGAATAAATAAGATAGTGAAAAGAAAAAGATTGGTGGCCTTTTCCTTCGAATTGTATGTTGTCATGATATCCAGAATTTATAATGTGTGCGCCACTCATATTCAGTGCGATGGCCACGTGTTGATAAAAGCCGTTAAATAAAAAAAAGAAAATGTGGTATTGCCAGTGCGTAGTGAACAGTCAGAGTTCTGTAAATTACTGATAGTCAGATTGCGTTTCCGTTGCGTATTATTCATATAGGAGGATAATTGGTAACTTAATTGTGAGTACGAGAGTTCACGTTACTCGATAAATAAGAATGAATCCACTCGCTTGGCAGACCACTCATCTTGCAGGCCTCACTGCTTGATGCCACAGTATGAGCAAGGCATGTGGGTGCCTCTCAATGTAATCCTGGGATTGAACAGGAAAGAGATCAAACTCGTGACTGGGCTGATGGCCGGCCATGGGAATTTCAAAAACCAGCTACACACAATGGGTATAACGGAACAGGACCTTAAAGGTAGGATCCGTGATGAGGGTGAAGAAACTGCATCACACCTGATCTTCGAATGCATGGCTTTGCATAGTAAAAGATACACGTTTTTCGGGATAACTAGACCTGAAGAAATTGTGTCTAACAAAAAACTGGTAGAGGGACTTCTTGCACTATTTAAGGGCACTGGCTGGCTTTGCTAGATATACAGGGAGCGATACCGCACAATAAACCCAGTTTCGGTACGGGCAGTGGCGGGTCAGACCTAAGCTGTTTTAGCTTCCCCGTTAAAATCAATCATCAGTCAATCAATAGGATGATTCTTCTGCAATATTGCTGAAAGACTTTGCAGGAATGTAGCCACTCTGCGTGATTACTGACAGGGTTGGACACGAGAATGTACGGTAGCAAGAAGTCCGGGCTCCGACGACCACGTGGCAATACCGAGAGGGAAGACCACTGAGTTCGGTGTGTAGCTGTGGCGCATCGTATTGCATCTGCAGAGCAATTCGAGCAGCATTTCGCACCACAGTGACACATCGAACAGCTACAAATCGGTTACTTCAAGGACTGGTCCGAGTCAGACGCCCTGAAGGATGCATTCCACTGACCCCAAAGCACCGCTAATTGCGTCTTCAGTCGTGTCAAGCGAGAGCTCATTGGGGGGAGGAGGGGGTGGGGACAAGGTGGAGGTCTGTTGTGATGTAAGCTGCTCCTTCCTCAGTGTCAGTGAAGGCTGTGTGTTGGTTATAAAGATGGCAATGGAGGACTTGCAACTAACCTATCTGCATGATAGACGCACTGCGCCTGCACTTGGAGTTACTGTCTGGCGTGCGATTTCGTATGACAGCAAGGGCACCCCCGTGGTTATATCACCCACCCTGACGGCAAATTTGTATGTCGAACCCCTATTTGCGCTGCATTCATGAACAGCATTCCAGTGGGTGTTTTCCAACACAATAACATTTGTCCGCATAAGGCTGTCGTAACCCAGTGTGCTCTAAAGAGCGTCCATACAGGGTGAAAAGTATTTACAAACTCTGGGAGGTTGTAGGGGACATAAAAACAAATATTTTTCGCCAATGTCATTTTTTCCTACGAGGATTATTTAAACCGGTGGAGGCCGTATTACGCTCTTCAGTTGTTAGAGGCCATATTACGATCTCCAGTTGTTAGATGGCGTATTACGCTCTTCAGTTGTAGGCAACTGCTGTCCACCAGTGTAGTAGGGCATTGTCTCTGTTTACTAATGGAGCGATACAACTGGAGTGAGTACACTGATATGGTTTGTGCGTACTACGCAGCGCACTACAATGGACGAGCTGCACAGCGGGTTTATTAACAACAATATCCTGATCGCCGTATCCCTCATCATACGACCTTTGCTGCTGTGTACCAACGTCTGCGTGAGACCGGGTCATTTAACAGATTACCTGGACAGAACGCTGCAATTTGAGGAAGCTGTCTTGCATGCAGCATGTGGACGGGATCCTTCAATCAGCACTCGTGCAATTCCACGTAACATGGGAACGAATCAGACGAATGTAAGAACAGTCCTTCGAGAGCAATTGTTACGTCCATTTCACTTACAGCGTGTCCACAACCTGGAACCAATTGATTATCCACCCAGAGCACGGTTTTCGCAGTGGTACCTGGAACAGTGTGAAATGCGTCCTACATTTCCTTCCTCTGTGTTGTTTACCGATAAAGCAACGTTCGGGCGCGATGGAGTTTTCAACATGCACAATTCGCATGTTTGGAGTGACGATAACCCACATGCCACAGTTAGTAGCACACATCAAGTACGGTTCTTCATTAATTTGTGGGTCGGTGTTGCCGGCCGGTGTGGCCGTGCGGTTCTAGGCGCTTCAGTCTGGAACCGCGTGACCGCTACGGTCGCAGGTTCGAATCCTCCCTCGGGCATGGATGTGTGTGATGTCCTTAGGTTAGTTAGGTTTAAGTAGTTCTAAGTTCTAGGGGACTGATGACCACAGATGTTAAGTCCCATAGTGCTCAGAGCCATTTGAACCATTTTGGGTCGGTGTTGTTGGGGACTGTTTAATTCAGCCGTATCTGCTACTTAGGCCATTAAATGGCAGGCACTATTAAAATTTTCTCGCCAGAGCATTGCCAGAATTGCTGGAAGACGTCCCGCTCCCTACAAGACAACGCATGTGGTTCCAACTTGACGGAGCGCCGGCACATTTCAGTCGTCATGCGCGTCGATTCCTGGACCGACGGTTCCCAGAAACGTGGATTGGCAGAGGTGGTCCTGTACCATGGCCTGCTCGATCCCCAGGTCGTCCCCTCTGGACTTTTTTGTGTGGCGAGAGATGCGCAACCTTGCTTACGCAACTCCTGTTGCATCAGAAGAGGATCTGGTTGCCCGGATAGTAGCAGCAGCAGGAACAATTCACAATACTCCTGGGGTTTTTGCCCGTGTCAGACAGGACATGATCCGACGGTGTAGCCTTTGTTTACGTGTCAGTGGAGGAATTTTTGAAAATCTACTGTAATTGAAATTGGGTTGTGTTAATGTGTTGTCTCTTGGTCATAAAAAATGGAAAAGTGTTTGTTGGTTTAATTAATTTGCCGCCAGAGAAATTTTCCTCTACTGGTTTAAATACGAGGTGCGGCTAGAAAAAAACCGGACTGATGCTGGAAAAAACATTTATTTACAATTATTTACAATTTCATGTTATCTCCTTCAATGTACTGTCCTCCTCGGTCTCTACACCGCTCCATACGAATTTTCCACTGTTCATAGCAATGCTGCAGATCATTTTCGGTAAGTCCATACATTACTTCCGTCGCTTTTTCTTTTACTGCTTCAACAGTCTCAAATATAGTTCCTTTCAAAGCTGACTTGACTTTAGGGAAAAGAAAAAAGTCACAGGGGGCCAAATCAGGTGAGTAGGGTGGATGATCTAAGATGGGAATGTTGTGTTTTGCCAAAAACGTCTTCACTGACAACGCGCTGTGAGCTGGGGCATTGTCTTGGTGAAGGATCCATGACTTTTTTCTCCACAAATCGTTCCGTTTTCTCCGTACTCGCTCACGTAGGGTAGCCAGGACGCTAATGTAGTAATGCTGATTCACTGTTTGTCCCTCTGGTACCCAATCAATGTGCACAATCCCTTTGATGTCAAAAAAAACAATCATCATTGCCTTGAATTTCGCTTTTGACATTCGTGCTTTTTCTTGTCGTGGAGAACCAGGAGTTTTCCAATGCATCGATTGGTGTTTAGTTTCGGGATCGTAAGTAAAAAACCACGATTCATCGCAAGTAATAACATTTTGTAAGAAGGTGGGATCACTTTCAATGTTTTCCAGGATGTCAGAACAAATCATTCTTCGGCGTTCCTGCTGTTCAATTGTGAGACACTTTGGAACCATTTTTGAACACACTTTGTTCATGTTGAAACTTTCATGAAGAATCTGCCTAACACTTTCCTTGTCAACTCCTGTTAACTCAGACACTGCTCTGATTGTTAAACGGCGATCTTGTCGAACAAGTTTACCGATTTTTTCGATGTTTGCATCAGTTTTTGCTGACAATGGTCTGCCAGTGCGAGTGTCATCACTGGTGTCTTCGCGGCCATCTTTAAATCGTTTAAACCACTCAAACACTTGTGTTCGCGATAAACAATCATCGCCGTACACTTGTTGTAACATTACAAACGTTTCACTTGCAGATTTTCCTAGTTTGAAACAAAATTTGATGTTAACACGCTGTTCTTTCTGTACACTCAACATTTTCCGACGCACAGACAAAACGTCAACTACTTAAAACAGACGCCACGGGCAGACTGAGCGCAGGAGGCAGATGAAACTCGAGCAGTAGGCGGAGCGAGAGTCACGTGACAGGCCACGCGACTCTCAGCCTTATTGCATTCGTTTTATTGTGTCACCAGTACTAGTCCGGTTTTTTTCTAGCCACACCTCGTACTCCTCATAGGAAAAAAAGACGTTAGGGAAAAATATTTGTCTGGATGTCCCCTATAACCTCCCAGAGTTTGTCGGTTTAAATACGTTTCACCCTGTATATTGCCTTGGCCTGTTCGTTCACCAGATCTGTCTCCATAAGATCACATGTGGCACATCATCGGACGATACCTCCAGTGTCATCCACAAACAGCATTAACCGTCATATACTGACTGACCAAGTGCAACAGACATGGAACTCCATACCACAAACTGGCATCCGGCAGCTGCACAACACAACACAAGCACGTTTTCATGCTTGCATGCAACATTCTGGACGTTACACCAGTTATTAATGTACCAGCGTTTCACATTTGCAATGGCTTATCTTGCGCTTACATTAACCTATCATACTGCAGTGTCAATCACTTAAATATGTTTTACAGAGATATGCATTCTCGAAATTTCATTACTCAACATTAATTCTTTTTGGTGCTGCGTAAATCACGGTAAAATAAACTTTAAGATATTTCAATATATCAACAGCCATCAACGTTTTTCTTATTTAATTTTTACTTCAAAAACTGTGTATAGTAGCCGTCTCTATAAACGTCAGTTGTTTTCTAATGGTCTGATCGTCTCGCTGTTAACACGTACTGTGAATATGGTTGACGCTGCTTCCTGTCCCGTAGTGAAACAGGCGCGTGGAACACATTGAAAAAGTGGCGAAAAACAGGTTGTTCTACATGTTTTACACAATTTAACAGAATGGCAGATTGCAGACATGACCATCCACCAACTGGAGTTTTGTAAGTTTTCTTATTTGTGGTACTTCAAGTTCAGAAGTGAAATATCAACGTCCCAAACCAGTTCGATGCAACTCTTGAAATTGTCGAGAGAGTCAACTTTTAAGTTTTCCGAGGAACTTTACTTACTAAAGTGGAGGCGATGTTGTGGACGAGTTGTGAGGCTTAATCGGTAGTGTTGGAAAATGATAATTGAGTAATAGATGGAGCGCCGGTACGAAGCCCCTTTAACCCTCTGTGTCGTTAAGTTCCAATGCCTACGTTTATAACATTCATCAAATATATACTAACACGTACCTAATGACCATTCCATGAGAAATGCGAGTTTTCTTTTTCTAGTTAAATATCGCACACAAAAATCAGTTTTCATTGCAAATATAAAATGGCTCTGAGCACCATGGGACTTAACTGCTGTGGTCATCAGTCCCCTAGAACTTAGAACTACTTAAACCTAACTAACCTGAGGACATCACACACATCCATGCCCGAGGCAGGATTCGAACCTGCGACCGTAGCGGTCACGCGGTTCCAGACTGTAGCGCCTAGAACCGCACGGCCACTCCGGCCGGCTGCAAATATAAATTGTTAATTATCGATGTTTTATAAGTGATAGATGTTTTTGTTTTTCTTTTAATTTTTATGTTGTTCACAAACTGTAACAGCTAAAATTTCAGGCTAAATGAGATCATAGAAGCATGGTCTCTGCCGAAAGCACTTCTGACCAAAAAGTGATCCTGGAAAATGGAGTCCAAGGTTTCTGTTAATCATGGCTTTTGTGTTCTTGTAGTGGTATTTCCATAGAAACTTCATCCCCTAACACGTATTTCTTCACATCTAACTGAGTAGTGAAATACTTCTTTTCATATATTTACCATCAATTTTTTTAAAAAAATGAAATATTTTCTTAAAAATTTTCATCCCCTATTCTACCACCTTAGTGGATGAATTTCCGAAAGTGCTGACAAACTTTTTTTTATTTCTAAGTGAGAAGTCAAACACTAATTTTTGTAGTTCTAGCTTCAAAATTGCCTTCATAGTGATGCATTTTCAAAAAGCTTTTCATGCTCTATTTCCACTCCTTGGGAGTGCAATTCCGAAGAATCCCTTCTTAAACAACGCCTTTAACAGAGAAGCCAAATATAAATTTTCATAGATTAATCTTCAAAACTGCTTTCATACTGAAATATTTCATGAAACACCCCTTTTCGGCTTTGAATTTCCAAAAACACTGAAATATATATTTTTCAAAAATTGGCTCTGAGTACTATGGGACTTAACTTCTGAGATCATCAGTCCCCTAGAACTTAGAACTACTTAAACCTAACTAACCTAAGGACATCACACACATCCATGCCCGAGGCAGGTTTCGAACCTGCGACCGTAGCGGTCACGCGGTTCCAGACTGTAGCGCCTAGAACCGCTCGGTCACCCCGGCCGGCTATATTTTTCATTTTTAACCGAAAAGTCAAAAACAAATTTTCATAGATCTAGCTTTAAAAATACTTACGTTATTCTTCAATAATGATTTATTTCCGATAAAATTTTCACCTACCATTTTACCCCGTAGGGATTAAATTAAAAAAAAAAAATGCTGATACATATATTTCTTTATTTCTGAACGAGAAACCAAATACCGATTTTTGTAGGTCTAGCTTCAAAATTATCTTAACAGTGACATGTTTTCAAAAATCCTTTCAGCCCCTTGGGGGATTATTTAAATTAAGAAAACATTGCAAATTAAATTTTTGGAACGAAAATGAAAGATCAGATACTCTTTATTTAGACTATGTCCACAGTTTCACACCACAGATGTGGTCTCGCAAGAGCTAGACAGAAAAACGTCATAGACACATGGGAAACAGTAAGTTTCGCAGCATTGAGCACGCCGTCCAAGTACTACATTTTTACAGATGCTGCCGTACCACTGCAATCCAAACCCAGTAGAATTGATCTGGAGCCAATGTAAGCGATTTGTCGCGAGAAATAAAATGACATTTAAGCTGCCAGACGTACTGGAACTATAATGACGAAACTGTTACACGTCATCGCCGAACGCTGGCGGAATGCAGATCAGCAAGAGGGGAGAAATATGTCGTTTGGATGGCTTTGTCGGTTCTGTTGTTGATCGTCCCGTTATCAACGTACCTGATGACAGCCCCATTACTGAAAGTATTCTTCGGATTCAGATATGGAAGGACTTCAGAGAATACCAAATGCCTGACCTTCAGACGCCTGAATATTTGACTATATGGTGAATTCCATGGAATACTCTTTCACCTGGTACATAACTCACACAGAAAAATCATCTTGTATTTAAGTTAGGGATTTTCATCACCCTTGATTTTAATCACAATAATGTAAGAGTTTTGCCGGAATTTTTATGTATACTATTTCATTTTGTTTAAATATTACATGACATTCGAAGCTATTTTGTTCCTCTGCATGTCTCTTTTTACGTCTCCATTCACGTTGCTGCAAGTTAGTTGCACCAGTTGGCTAGTCAGCTCTACTCAAGCTAAATGCGCCGGTAAAGCTGTTACCCCGTATTCTCGCTGAGTTCACGTACGCGTAATGCACAGCTTGAAATGTATCCATGTTATCGTAGTCTAGACAACGTGGCTTCCCCTCCACCTGAAAAGAAATCCAATCAGATTCCAGCAAATGCGGAATAATACACAGTGTAATGTTTACCTTAGGTTTATTCTTACGGTTAAAGCACTATAGTAATATTTAACGTCATTTCATTAAAAAAATTATTGTTATAATGGTGAAATCTTTATCCATGCCTTCGCTTTTTAACCTCAGTTTCAGCCGGCCGGTGTGGGCGAGCGGTTCTAGGCGCTACAGTCTGGAACTGCGCGACCGCTACGGTCGCAGGTTCGAATCCTGCCTCGGCCATGGATGTGTGTGATGTCCTTAGGTTAGTTAGGTTTAAGTAGTTCTAAGTTCTAGGGGACTGATGACCTCTGAAGTTAAGTCCCATAGTGCTCAGAGCCATTTGAACCATTTGAACCTCAGTTTCACTTATTAAAATTAATCTGCAAAAGATAACGAATGATTTGATCACTATTGCGAAAATCGACGTAGATGGTCAAAGTGTCAAGAAAATACACCCTGCGTGAACAAGCGGGAGACACGGCTTATCTCTGTTAATCCATGATGGGAAGACAGCGGCCGGTCAGATATTTACCATAGAAAAATCGCCAAACAGCCGTTTGTTTTTAGATGTCATTTTATCTACACGACCAGTTTCTGCATCTCCTTAATGCCATCTTCATGCCGCTATGCACTCCATGTATAGACAATCAGTTATATCGATACTTACTTATCTGGTGCAGTTGTTCTCCAGCCTTCGAAGTAAACACTCCAAAACCGAATTCACGGAATCCAGATACTGACGGTTCCAGTTGTGCAAGTCTCGATATATCTGATTGTCTACACGAGGTCTGTTCAAAAATTTGCGGAACTTTGTCCACAAAATTTTTCTGTGCTTACCTTATACAGTACTTATTGTGCATGGTCTTCGAAATACTCTCCTCCACAGTTGACATACAGCTCCCAACGGCGTTTCCAAGTCTTGGTACGTCATTTCCTGGATCGCGCGAAGCGCCGTCTGCAAATTTTCTTTTATCTCGTGTACCGTTGCAAATCTAGGTCCTTTTCAGCTTTGGAAATAAAAAAGTCTCTTCACCAGTTATGGTTCTCTTGCTCTTCTTGTTCTCATTTGCACTATCCAAGAACTCTTCACAGACTGCGGGGCGAAGGTCTCTCTGGTCTTGACTCAAGAGCTGTGAGAACGAACTTGGCTGCAACACGATGCATTCCAAGATGCTGTGACAAGATATCATGACATAACCAAACGGAAATTTTACATTCTGCTGAAATCTCTCTTCGATTAGCACGCACAGTTTCGTTGACGTCCCTGACATGAGTGTCGTCGGTAGGCGTCGAAGAACCTCCTGAACGAGGGCCGTCTTTAACTTCCGTCCGGCCATTTTTAAAAAGTGCGAACCATTCGTATCACTGAGTACGGCTGAAGCACTCATCACCGTAGCCTTCCTGCATCATTTGGCGTGTTTCTGCAAAGATCTTCCTTAGTTTCACACAAAATTCAATGCAGACGTGTTGCCCCTCTAACTGCGCGATGCCGGCCGCGGTAGCCGTGCGGTTCTAGCGCTGCAGTCCGGAACCGCGGGACTGCTACGGTCGCAGGTTCGAATCCTGCCTCGGGCATGGATGTGTGTGCTGTCCATAGGTTAATTAGGTTTAAGTAGTTCTAAGTTCTCGGGGACTGATGACCTAAGATGTTAAGTCCCATAGCGCTCAGAGCCATTTGAACCATTTTTTAACTGCGCGATCTCGAAATCTGCAAACTGTGTGACACAAAGTTCTACTCAGTGCAACACTGAACAATAACTAACAGATATACAACAATGAAAAATCTAGCAGCTAAACATTAAACACAGCCGTAAGCAGGGATGCCAACCGAATTTCGCTCCAACACACCATTGACGCGAAATTGCTAATGTTCCGAAATTTTTTGGACAGACTTCTTACACAGAATGCGTAGTGTAATGGTACTTGAATTACGCAACCATTTCGGCACCTCAACTCAGCCTCTCGATACCAGCGACATTCTACTGTGTTTCTGTTAACTACTTAACATATTTGTGAGACAACATTCAGATTTGATTTCATTTGTGTTACATCGATATATTTATATTGCAATGATATTATTCTTATGTGTATTCTTTCTTTTGTCACTATGATCTTTGACGTACTTGTAACTCTGAGTTTTGGGCGCGTAAGCGATTATTAGTTAGTTGTTAGAGAGTCGGATCTTGAATAAGTCATGTCTTGACGTCATGTTGGAAAGACGCATATTGTAGTCAGCTTATAAAATGTGAGCTTTAACAGTGACTGTGAGGAAGATGTTTTCAAGTATGTTTTGTATTGTGAAGTGATGTTTTGTGTGTTACGTGATATTGCAGCAAAAGCAATAAAAAGGAAGTGAAACTTAAATTCGGAGTGCTGTTTTTTTTTTTTACGTCATTATTGTGCTAACTTTGAAAGGTTTAATCTTTAAGAGTGATTTGTGAAGCGCATCTACAAAACTTTTGAATATAGCAGAATAAACCTAGGCCTTTTTGCATCCGAGCTTGGAATCACCACCACCTAGATTTTCGACGATTGAGCCATGATTTTACAGCGAGACCAGCGTTGGAAACACGAAAAGACGAGTGCCTAGTTTATTCATTATTACACGAAATGACTTTATTAACTGTGCTCTAATGACACCTGCCACATAATAACTTTGTTGTTGCCCGAAAATGCGGTATTTAGCAGCGTGAGAAACACCACAATCATTATTAAATTTTGACCTCTGTTGTGGTAGGGTTGTTAGAGTAGGGACCTGAAGATGGCAATAATGAGATGCCGATATTGGTCGTTTAAATAAAACAACATCTGAAAACATGCGGCTGTTTGGTGATTTTTCTGTGTCAGACACAGTCTAGTACGAGAGGGCTGCAAAAAGTAAGTTAATGTTATCAAGACATGCCAAGCAGTTTTTACTAAATCCTACACTACACTTCAAAGCGACACAGATACATGACACTACTTATCGACACAGTCACACGTTTCCGTAAACAACGGTTCAAACGTTCTACTGATCATTCAATTCGTCGACATACAAATCCGCTTCTTGGTTGCAGAGACATTTGAGAACCGCTAACTGAATATTCTCTTCGCTGAGAAATCTCTTTTCCACAGACGTTCTTTTATCTTGCCGGAAAGGTGGAAGTCGTATGGTGCAACATCTGAGCTTCCGTATTAGCATCACCCATGTCTGTGCAGTTTTATACCCAAACCTCCAGATGCCAGACTCTCAGATCGGTACCAAACGCTGTTATGTCGATAGTGTATGAAACAAACCACCGACTTAGTTCGTGATGTGCGCTGTCGTCCAGTAGTACATGCGTAAACGGTGATTAAAAGTATCGCCAGAGCTACGGAGCCCAGGAAATTACCAATACAATGATAAACCCGGTTACAGTGATAATTTTATATGGGACCGGCTGATTTCCTATATGTACCATGTTAATTAGTCCTCATTACAACGATTAACCCTCGAGCAGGCGAGCCGATTTTCGTAACACGAGCGGGCGCGTGGTGCACATTGTACACATATAGTCAAAAGCTGTCATTATGCTACCAAGGGAAATATGTATGAGGTAAATCACAATTTAATTTTAGTTTATTTAAACAACAATACAACTGAAGAGTTACAACAATATAGGCAATTTATATTACATCGCTAATTAACTACACTCCTGGAAATGGAAAAAAGAACACATTGACACCGGTGTGTCAGACCCACCATACTTGCTCCGGACACTGCGAGAGGGCTGTACAAGCAATGATCACACGCACGGCACAGCGGACACACCAGGAACCGCGGTGTTGGCCGTCGAATGGCGCTAGCTGCGCAGCATTTGTGCACCGCCGCTGTCAGTGTCAGCCAGTTTGCCGTGGCATACGGAGCTCCATCGCAGTCTTTAACACTGGTAGCATGCCGCGACAGCGTGGACGTGAACCGTATGTGCAGTTGACGGACTTTGAGCGAGGGCGTATAGTGGGAATGCGGGAGGCCGGGTGGACGTACCGCCGAATTGCTCAACACGTGGGGCGTGAGGTCTCCACAGTACATCGATGTTGTCGCCAGTGGTCGGCGGAAGGTGCACGTGCCCGTCGACCTGGGACCGGACCGCAGCGACGCACGGATGCACGCCAAGAGCGTAGGATCCTACGCAGTGCCGTAGGGGACCGCACCGCCACTTCCCAGCAAATTAGGGACACTGTTGCTCCTGGGGTATCGGCGAGGACCATTCGCAACCGTCTCCATGAAGCTGGGCTACGGTCCCGCACACCGTTAGGCCGTCTTCCGCTCACGCCCCAACATCGTGCAGCCCGCCTCCAGTGGTGTCGCGACAGGCGTGAATGGAGGGACGAATGGAGACGTGTCGTCTTCAGCGATGAGAGTCGCTTCTGCCTTGGTGCCAATGATGGTCGTATGCGTGTTTGACGCCGTGCAGGTGAGCGCCACAATCAGGACTGCATACGACCGAGGCACACAGGGCCAACACCCGGCATCATGGTGTGGGGAGCGATCTCCTACACTGGCCGTACACCACTGGTGATCGTCGAGGGGACACTGAATAGTGCACGGTACATCCAAACCGTCATCGAACCCATCGTTCTACCATTCCTAGACCGGCAAGGGAACTTGCTGTTCCAACAGGACAATGCACGTCCGCATGTATCCCGTGCCACCCAACGTGCTCTAGAAGGTGTAAGTCAACTACCCTGGCCAGCAAGATCTCCGGATCTGTCCCCCATTGAGCATATTTGGGACTGGATGAAGCGTCGTCTCACGCGGTCTGCACGTCCAGCACGAACGCTGGTCCAACTGAGGCGCCAGGTGGAAATGGCATGGCAAGCCGTTCCACAGGACTACATCCAGCATCTCTACGATCGTCTCCATGGGAGAATAGCAGCCTGCATTGCTGCGAAAGGTGGATATACACTGTACTAGTGCCGACATTGTGCATGCTCTGTTGCCTGTGTCTATGTGCCTGTGGTTCTGTCAGTGTGATCATGTGATGTATCTGACCCCAGGAATGTGTAAATAAAGTTTCCCCTTCCTGGGACAATGAATTCACGGTGTTCTTATTTCAATTTCCAGGATTGTATTTGATTAAACGAGTGAGAAGCTTTCATATCATTTTATTGCCGCAGGTGACATGTCAATCTATTCCAACACTTTTTTAGCACATAATGAACAAAAACATTCTTTCATTGCAATATAAAAGGACAAAGACTTTACATGTTGAGGAAGTATCAGGTATCACAAAGTTTCTTCAAAAATGGTTCAAATGGCTCTGAGCACTATGGGACTTAACTTCTGAGGTCATCAGTCCCCTAGAACTTAGAACTACTTAAACCTAACTAATCAAAGGACATCAAACACACATCTATGCCCGAGGTAGGATTCGAACCTGCGACCATAGCTGTAGCGCCTAGAACCGCTCGGCCACTGCGGCCGGCAAAGTACACAGTTAACTGTCTTGTGCATTTTCGGGAAATGCTTTACACTTCTCACATGTGTGCACTGTTTTACATGTACTTCGCAAACAAAGCAATAGCATGAGCTACAGCTTATGGTAGTAGATGTGTTTCTTGCTCGTCTACACGTCACACACCGACCTCTTTTCATGGTGGCAGGTACTTCAGTTCTTTCAACACGTTAATCTTTGTATTTCACGAGGAAAGTTGCAATGTCGGCAGGAACTGAAGGAATATTCGCTCTTTCCACTAGTTGAGGCTTCATAAGAGTCAGTGCCAAATCTTTCAAGAAAATTCTTCTCTTCTTTTTTGTATTTGTCTCTTTTGCATGTAAAATTATTTGAGCATTGATTTCCGCTATATCCATTAGAGCATAGAACACGACGAATGGCCATCTTCTCGTCACCTGTGCGACGGAATACGCACCTCCCTGTTGATCTACTGTGTCGACTCCTCCTGTTGCTGTCTTGTAATCCAAAACTATCTCTGGTTTACCTGTAACTTCGTCGATGGTTCCAAAACCGTGCATAGTTGAAAGGAATATAACTTCCTTTTTATGTTTCTGTACATACGAACCTAGTGTCATATGATTCTGAAAACCAAATAAAGAGGAGGTAAAAATTCTTATGGGACCTCGCGTTTGGTTTCTCTCAAAGTGCCGATGCATGTCAGCCGCTTTTTTAAAAGGTAGTTGGCTAATGAATAGTTAGTGTACCAATTATCCATTATACCGTTTCTTCCAAAGAGTTCAGTATGAGTAACTAGCCTTCCTACAATATCACGGGGAGAATTAGAAACATCGTATGGACCTTTAGGTTGTTTTCCACAGTGTACTTCAATATTACTAGTGAAGAATGTTTTAGCTTGTGCTAAAACAAAATTCTTTATCCCGTACTTCGCTTGTTTGTTCGGGATATACTGAACAAAAGAACAGCCACCCCAGAAAGCTTTCTTTTCGTTTACTGTCACAAATTGTCCTACACTGTAAGCGTTTTTGCTGCTCACCACAAAGGCATCCAATATTTTCCTCATTGCAGCAAGTTTATCAGTTGCTCTTCTTTCTTGCCTTGTACTCTTGTCGTCAAAACGGATACATCGTAAAAGGAACAAAAATCTTCTGTAGCTCATCACAGCTCTCGTAATTTCCACATCTGCTGTCCACGGTTCAATGACATTTGTGTGGTTGGCTTTCTCAGTCACGATGAGATACAGCAATCCCAATAATGCCATTATTTCACACCTTGTAGTAGCCTTAGCATCCCTTTCTCTGGGATATTGTATACATTCTTTCTTAGATTGTGTATTTTATAATTTCATTAATCATTTCTAGGCTAAGTATTGTCCACAAAGCACCTGTGTCATGTGTGACTCCTTTGGCAACACGTACATGCCCAGAGAATATTTTCACAATATTCTTTCTTTTTGTTTTCGAAATCACATTAGGACATATTCTATTCCATTCACAAGCTTAGTCCCTCCCAACAAAATACGACATTTACAGAGTGGCTCTTCAGTCATCATCTGAATCGTAGTCACTTCGTGTGATGAATTCCTCTTCTTCTTCAGAATCGTCATCGTTTTCGCTGTCTGATGCAGAGTTGAACTCTGGATCCTTGTTGAGCAAACAATCAAGTTTGTTGTCTGTCAGCTTTGATCTCGCCCTGCACAGTGGTATAACCCCTTGTTACGTGTTATCTTTTGATTCGATTGAAAAGGAACGAAATAAAAGTGAAGGAAAAATTAATTACATGACTGGACGCGTGGCGTACTTTTAACACTGAGATGACACAGTTTATTTTAAATTACTGTAGCTCAAGTGAAGCTATGACAACACAACTTCTCACTATGCTAGCTGAAACAATAATGCAGGAATAGGTTGAGGCTTACTATTGTAATACGATAATGGAACTGTGCACGACAATGTTATTAACGGTTGGTGCACTTTAACACAGGGACACCCGCTCAAGGGTTAAGTAAATTTAGTAACACCCTGTTATAACGAAGTCAAAATTTCGAGGAATATGCTATTTCCTACTTCTAAGAAGCTCACTATAGCGGTAGGTTTTGTTTATATAGCTACTAGACTTTCGGCGCTTTATTTCCAGAAGATTTGCAACATATTAGAGTACTGTATTTATTCTAGCGGTGCCCGCATCTCGTGGTCGTGCGGTAGCGTTCTCGCTTCCCACGCCCGGGTTCCCGGGTTTCCGGGTTCGATTCCCGGCGGGGTTAGGGATTTTCTCTGCCTCGTGATGGCTGGGTGTTGTGTGCTGTCCTTAGGTTAGTTAGGTTTAAGTAGTTCCAAGTTCTAGGGGACTGATGACCTTAGATGTTAAGTCCCATAGTGCTCAGAGCCATTTGAACCATTTTATTCTAGCGGTAAATAGAATAGCTAGCGTACAGCCGCGGGCGAACTGTACGGAGCGGCAAACGTCAAAGAGCTCCTTTGTTTGAATGAATGTTTAGTTCGACGAAATAAATCTCGGGTGAACATCCTGGTGAGAGCGTGCAAAGGACACAATATTTCGGCGATCGACCTTGTTGCCATCATCAGGTATGCTGACTCACACCAGGCTGTTCACCCGAGATTTATTTCGTCATGAAATACGCCTGGAGAAATTGAAGAATCAGAATTTTTAGTTTGTCCATTGTTGAGCTTCAGGAGCAGACAGACGAGTTATGTTGGGCTCAATACGCTGCTTATCTCCGTGATTTTTGCAATCTGTGAATGTTCTTAGTTGGCGTAAACGCTTTGGACTTCGCCAAGATTTGGACGATGGCTGGAACTCGGAAACAAATAATGTTGGAGACAAAAATAGAGGTTTTCAAAGACATTGACAGCGGAATCAAACAAGTGGACGCGGCAAGGAAGTATGGACTTGCACAAACAACGTTAGCTACTTTCCTTAAAAAACGAAAAGAAATTGAAGAAAGTTTTGTAGGTGGAAAATTTAACCCTCCAAGAAAAAGAATGGAGACGGCTGCTGCTGACGATGTGGACAGTGCTACACTGCGGTGGTTTGAGATGCGTGCGCAGAATGCACCAATTAACGGTCCGTTGATATGTCAAAAAGCCTTAGATTTCGGTAAGTTGCTTGGCGATTCTAATTTCAAGGCAAGTAACGGATGGTTGCAAAGATTTAAGGACAGGCATGGGATCATTTTTAAAGTACGAGTAATTTCAGGAGAAGAAAAATCAGCACCTTTAGGTGACGCAGAATTTTGGAGGAAAAACACCATATGTAAACCGTTAGGAAAATACAGTCTTGAAAACTTGTACAACGCAGTGAGACAGGATTATTTCGTCAACTGATGCCAGAGAAGACGACGGTCTTTAGAGGAGAAAATTGTAAAGGAGGGAAGCAGTCTACAGTAAGCCTAACTGTTCTTCTCTGCAGCAACGCGTCAGGGACTCATAAATTGACACCCCTGGTGATCGGACGATCAGCAAGCCCACGGTGCTTCAAAAATGTAAGAAGCGTACCAGGTAAGCGGGTACATACATTTTATTTTACCTTCTTTTAATTTATACGTTAATTTAGTACATTATAGCTTCAACTGTATTGTCTTGCTACAGTCGTATTGTAAATGTGGTTTCTTTCATTGCAGTCAATCACAAGGCAAATCGAAAAGCATGGATGACGTCTATTCTTTTTAATGAGTGGCTGCTTTCGCTTGATAAAGAGATGAGAATGAAGAATAAGAAAACTGCATTGCTGATGAATAATTGTAGTGCGCATAACAACATGCCAGTGGTGAAGAACGTTGAACTATGCAACTTCCCCCCGAACTGTACTTCGATTCTTCAGCCACTAGATATGGGACTTTAAGACAAAATACCATTCACGTCTAGTTCAATGCATGATCGCAAACATTGAAAGAAAGGTGAGATCTCCCTACAGTTTCAATGTGAGGCAGGCTTGACACGTGATTGCTAGCTCCTGGAACAGTGTGCATCCGTATGTGATTGTGAACTGCCGGAAAAATGCAGGAATTTTCGAAAGTGAAGATGTTGGTGAGAATGTTGTGGTGGATGAAATAACGCACGTTGATATTCATAGTGATCCGGAGATTTATTCAGCAGTTACTGGTAAAACCATAGATGCACCAGTAGTTGGTTACTTATCAGTGGACGATGAGGCGTTGGTGTTTGAGGCAATACCGACGAATCTATCATCGAGGAGTTAAAGGGTAATTCGCCTGTTGAAGATTCTGACGATGACAGTGATGTGATAAGTGCGAATCCCTCTCCTCTGATGGAACTAACAGGTCAGTTGGAAATCATTCAGCAAGTAGCATCTTCAGTCCCTTTTGTTTCACTGCAGCAACTGATTGCGTTAGAGGATATAAAGACAATATTCACAAGAGAATCCTTAAGAAAAAAGAAACAAAAGAAAATAATCGAATTTTTCTGTGCACGAAAGTAAGATATACTACAGGTACAGTATTAATTATTGAAGTGAACAAAACGTGTTTCGTTATTTGTCTTTTGATGTCATTTTTCATTAGGAAAGTACTACATTAATGTACTTCTCAGCCAAGAAACTTGGCTCCTTGCTCCGAGTCACGATAACGAAACATAATAATAACCCTGATACAACAATTTAATTTTCAGGGTCCCATGAAATTCGTTATATCGAGATTTGCCTGTACTGTAAATTTCGCGTGGGTGAGAAGACAGAGCGTCTTGTCGTCATACCAAAAGCCTCGCCTTCCAACCGCACTGATAACAATTTTCTTTAACTGTTTACGCGTGAAACTTATGTGAGAGAACATTTTCCTGACATGTAAAAGGACTTTTCGGAGTTTGTAGCAATGTTCTTTTGGCAGTCTGCTTTCGCTTCGTTAGTTGGACGTTACGTACTTATAATTGATTTTTTACTTTGTTTATTATTACTTATCATTATTACTATTATGTCCGCATATGTGATGAAATTGTTGCTTTATTTTTCTGTTCTGGTCGTATATTCCTGTGAAACAACAAATGTACTCGTAGAGGTTTACTGTTTTCAAAGAAACGAAGCGAAAGCATACTGCCAAGAGAACATTGCTGTAAACTCCAACCAGTTCTTTTACACGTCATAAACCCGTTGTCCCATGTCACACTTTAAAGCATAACACAATAAAAAAAATTGTGGTACTTGGTTATAGGTTTGATGTGCTCCGTAGTTCTGGCGTTGCTTTTAATTAACGTTTACGTCGTTCTGCTAGACTACAGCGCATAGAACGAACTAAATCGGAGTTTTGGTTGATACTCTATCGACATACAACGTTTGTTACCGATCTGAGTGTCTGACACATGGAGGTTTGGGTGTTAGTCACGTTGTTGACATTATTTCATTGATGCTCGTAGCGACATTGCATTTTGTCCAAGTACTGCCAGAACTTAAGGGTACATTTGTGTGCCATTTAGACGTTCTGCCAACAAGAATCGTACTTCAGCTTTGGAGTACGTTTCCAGTTGCGGAGCCAGTCCATTGGCAGTGTGTGACGCACCTGTTATCCACACCACAGGAAGAGTTGTGTCTGCAGGAAACCCGGAACAGGTACTCTCTTCTGACGATCCGCCACCCCTGTTGGGCAATGGTCTTAGCGTGGGAAGACACGAGCAACTTGCTTTCTAAAGTCCCCAGATATTTGCCGTGGGGACAGAAATGAATCGGGAAGCAAGAAGCGGAAGAAAACTGCAATGTTTCGGGCCGTTCGGCCGTACAGACGTTGAGTCAGCTTCTTGTTAGACCGTCACAGGTGCGCGCGTCTATTGAAAACTGCTGACGACACCGAACAATGGCGACCGAGGAGGACCTGCAACAGTTAAAAGCGCCCCAAGGAACACAGCTGGTGCCATGGCCAATCACTTCCGTTTCGAACATTATTAGCTTTAGTTCTACAACAGTTTTCCCTTTGAGCCAGCCTGCCTTGGAAAGAACGCCTTTCATACACGCTAAATGACAAACAGTGCGGAGAACAATGGAACTATTACGAACGTTGTAGAACACGGACAAATTTTCACGCACGGGTCCAAGAATTCTGAAGGAACAGGATGGGCATTTTACTGCCCACTATTGGACACTACGGGAAGAGACTCCTTACGAAAGGGAGTGTCGAATTTTACAGCTAAAGTATCAGCAATTCGAGAAGCTGTTAATTTTGGCGTAATAACGCTACCCAAAAGTTACTGATCTTAAAAGATTCCAAAAGTGCTTCACAGTGCACTTAAACAGCGTATCATGAAGTGAATAATTGTGATTATACGCATGATCTCGTTAGTTCGATGTATGATGCACACTTCGTGTCGGTCAAATATGATGCGCATATTATAAAAAAGAAAACAGGAGAACCGATGGTGAAGTAAGCGTTATGTAAGGCAAATTCACTTTAATTGCTCACTCGCTGGCTTGAACTTGTTGAAACAACTGCAGGGGGATGAATGTAACTGATTTGTCGGTCTTCATCATGATGTCGATCGGCGTCATGAATCTGAAATAAGCGGCCTACTACTGCGAGACAAGGAACAAAATCCACAAAAGTAATTGAAACGAGAGATGCCAGTAAATCTGGTTTGGGAAGAAACAAACTCGCGGTACTGATGGACGTAATATTCTTGTCGGATTATAACAAACATCATTATCTCTATTCAGAGATACTGAACCGAACCGCGCTTAGAAGTCGACTGAAGGTTTCGTACGCCGCTCCGCCACCACTCTTAACCATTCGGTAACGTTGTCACCCTGAACTGTTTTATAAATCAAAATATTTATTGCAGTTTCAAAGTATCGCAACAATTGTTTACACGTTGAATGCCCCCTAGTCGTCTGAAAGTTGATTGAGCCATTGCTGTAGTACAGAATACATTTCTTAAATGTTTCTTACGTTTTTGACTTAGCCACGCTGTCATTCTTATGTAAAGGCATGCATGTCATGTGACGTTGTCACTGTAAAAATTTTGTCCACTGTAAACTTAGGCTATGACCGACTCTGGTTGCGAGTAAATAATTTATAAGACAACACAGCGTCATCATGAATTTTTTCGTCATTCCGGTTTGTTTGATCGGACTATAAGTTTCTGCGTCAGCCAACCATGAGTCATATGACTGTGTAGCGTATAAGCTAGATTTCTGTTTCTAAATACTTATCCAAACTGTTGCAATTGGTAATGTGTAATGATAAACAGTGGGATTGAGAGAGTGTTTCCTACGAAATGATATTCAAAGCAATGGTTTTAGAATGAAGTAAGTATTTAAAAAACATAGAGTGTAACGTCGCGTATGCCGGCCGATGTGGCCGTGCGGTTCTAGGCGCTTCAGTCTGGAACCGCGTGACCGCTACGGTAGCAGGTTCGAATCCTGCCTCGGGCATGGATGTGTGTGATGTCCTTAGGTTAGTTATGTTTAAGTAGTTCTAAGTTCTAGGGGACTGATGACCACAGATGTTAAGTCCCATAGTGCTCAGAGCCATTTTTAACTTCGCGTGTTCTTCACACATACCATTGGTCCGAACAGTACTATGCTTAACAAAGTAAAAGATGATTTAAAAGCGTATGTGGGAACGTAGAACCTCTGGCTTTACGCCCCAAACATATCGCTGCCCTACCGCAGCAAGAACAACTGTATCTCTGCCAGATCAATTATCCGTAGTAAGCGGTTTATGCTACACGCATTGTGTATACGCTGCAAGAATAAAAGTATTCATAGTAAGTGACGGAAGTACGAGTGACTATTTATCGTCGTAATTACCACGTCCGCCCTCCACTACCTACAGGTATAATGTTAACAGAGAATTTCCATAAAAATCAAACAGCTTAAATAATTATGAGTCAGAGAAGTGGGGTGGTCTTTCTCTCAGCTCTGAGCAAGTGAACTAGCTGACAATCATCATTCCTAGCTGCTCAGTGATGTAACCTTACCTCAAATGTCTTGTCTTCAAAAATAGTAACATTATTCAGAACAAATATCATCTTCTCTTCCTAATATATTCATCTTACTCATCCTTTACCATCAACCTTTCTTCATCGAAAGGAACTACCGAATACGTCCCTCACCTACCACATTTCAACTAAGGGTGTATCAGACTGCGCAGAGGCAAAGACTGTGCACAAGACCAAAGATTATTTGCTCTCTCTCTCTCTCTGACGTGCAAATCGAGGACATTTAAAAATCAAAATGACATGACCACCTTACAGTTGGTGCAGCGTTGCCGTAGACTTCCACGAAATGAGCTTGGATTTTTACAGCCTTATTCCTCTTCAAGTACATAAAACTACTTATCTCTCTATACTCCTCTTATCAATGGGCTGTGCCATTTTGTCTTGGTCGTTCTAGTGAAGTACTATGGTACTGTGGCACGGGGGTCTCACCGTGTTTCCGGGCTGCAGAGAAACAAAAAATTAATTACGTAACTTGAGTTTTTCAAAATGATAATTCAAAAGATTTGGTGTAACAGAAGGATGTTAAAAATTAGGTGGACTGGTATGGTAAGAAATGAGGATATTCTCCGAAAAATCGGCGAGGAAAGGCATGTATGGAAAAGACTGACAAGAAGAAGGCACAGGATAATGGGATATGTGTTAAGATATCAGGGACTAAATTCCACAGTAGTAGAGGGAGCTGTAGAGAGTAAAAAAATATAAAGGGCGACACAAATTGGGATACATCCAGAAACTAATTGAGGAAGCAGATTGCAAGTGCTGCTCTCAGATGTAGAGCCTGACACTGGAGAGGAATCCAGTAATTCGTGGCGGGCCACATCAAACCAGTCAGAAGACTGATGACTCTAAAAAGGGAAAAAAATATAAAACCGCATTCTATCCTCTCGTATTATCGCGCCTTAGTCATTGTTCCTTGCCTTTGCCATCACGCCTTGGGGAACGTGTGCACTTCATGCTTCACCAAGGTTGTGACTGGGCTATGGCAGAAGGGAGGCGTGCCCTGGGCTCCATTTCCTGCTGAGGGAGGGGGGGGGGGGGGGTGCAGTTTCACGTCAGGCGAGAGAAATGAGGAAGACCAAAAGACATGGGGAGGTGGGAGGCGAAGTAGGAGGGTGAAGAAAGGGAAGAAGAAGAAGTGGAGGAAGAAGAAGTGGAAGAAGGAACATTTATAGAGGGCACTAAAAGGGTTAGTTTTATGGAGTGAATTCAAGAGGAGATTCAGATTGAGCTGGTACAGAGACACTCGGTCCTGGTTTCCAGCAAGTAGATAGTCATTTTTGCTAAGCCATGTAACTGCAAAGAATGAGTTTTGTGATTGTTGGTTTGTTTGTTACAGCTTTACATTGACTGTCTATTCAGCAACGGAAAACAAATCATCATAAAGTTACAAGGAACGCAAGTTTGGACTGTATGTTATGCCACGTTTTTAATTTGAAAGACGGCTGTTTCGTAGCGATCGTCTTTCGTGCTACACTGAACTGCATTCACTCGTTAGACGATCAAACACTAGTCGTCCCTGTCTGCTAGAGCGATAAATCTTTGTCAGACAGGAAGGAGCAGGCATCTTGCGCTGCAGGGTTAGATATTTGACCGAGGTCGGCCAATCAAACCTGCTACACTCGTCTCGTCGCTGGACCTGGGCAGTACGCCGTAGGAGCAATATTCAGACGTCTGTCTTGTGTTTGCTATGGATGCATTCGACCAGCAACTTTCAGCGTAATGACGGGATCATAGCTAGCAGCGATCATTCTGGTTGCATTCACATGACTGAAGATAGGTAAAATCCTGTCATCTTGGCATTGGCTTTTGTATGTGGACTTGCCACACATAATGCCAAGTATTTATACTGGTTTACAATTGCTTCAGAACGTGTGGCAATCGAGATCTGTCTCTGTATTAACTGCCTGTAAAACCAGGTAACTTAAAAAACAGTTTTCCTCACTGTCTTCTAAATAATATGTGAAGATATTCCCACATAATTTTGTGGTATGGTGTGCGGAATGGATGTTCAATACGCTGTCTGGATGTTTGCACGTAGTCATAACGGCTAAATTAAATATCAGATTATATTATTATATGTATCTGAAACGTCCCCTTTGAACAATTATATATGACTGTGCTTAAACTGACACACAATATTTTTTAGCGCAACGCAATCTGACTTTCAATAAGCCCTACGAAAGAATGGCCCCGACTAACATTAACCTATACCTTTCACAAATCACTTACCTCACAAAAATCTTCGCCACTCGAACTACTGCATTATAGCGAGCGCCACTACTGCCAGCTAAATAAAAGATTCAAACTACGGAAGGCACTAACTACTGATAGGCGTAGTTAGCAAATGAAAGATTTTAATAGAGAACAAACAATGTATTTACTTCAATAGTGTTGAAAAATCATGATATACATAGCAGTTCATGACATCTAGTCTTACAAATTTCAAAACTCCGCCATTTCTCTCCCCACATCCACCACTGCTGGCGCCTCACCTCCAACTGCGCAACGCACACAGCGCAGCCAGTGATTTTCATACAGAGCGCTACGTGGCGTTACCAATAAGAGAACCTAAACAGCCTACTTACATATTATATTATTATATATTTTATATGTATTATATTGGGTTCGTCATACATATAGACTTCATGAGTTTATTACCTTATACATTTCCCTCGTCCATAAATTCCAACGCGTGTACCTTCCCCCCTTGAGTGAGTGCTTTAGGTCTGTTTCGTGCAATACGTGCTTCACTCACGTTTCGTTTAGGTCAGGAACTACACACCATATGCTTTCCACGCTTGCATTTATTTTTCGTAAGAAATTTCAGCAAGCCAGGTGAGGTGACGCTGATGCAGTTTTTCAAAACATATGGTGGCGTAGACGACGTCAAAATCATTCCTTTCACCACACAAGCTCTCTGTTTGCAAGTTATTAAGTAGTGTAGGGAACAGTCGACAAAAGCTTTTATCCTTGCACAAATCGAGCCTATGTTCATTTCTGGCATGCGTTTTAAGCACATAATAAGTATAATACAAATAATAAGTCATGTAATTTACAAACAGAGATTTAAATTTTTAATATGCGTTCATTTGCGTCGTTCGTTCGACGAAAGTTTCACGGTATGCACTATTGGAACATTCTGTAACAATGTGGCGAACGGTTTGTGTCGATGCTCTGCAGTCGCGTTTTGGAGATGGAGCCTTACCCCCATCTCTGAAGAGCGCCCATGTTTCTGCCCTGATTGGTGTGTATTTTAATCGTTGTCCATGCTCTGCGCGATTGCCTGAAGGCAGAGAGTTTCTTTCTTACGTTCTTTCTTACGCATTTATTTTTTTTATTTTTTTTATTTATTTATTTATTTTTTTTTTTTTTTTTGAGGCCGGGAGGGGGAGTGGGGGTGGCGGTACAGCCCCTCGACGCCCACACTGACAAAGTGACCATCATAAGAGTTCGACTGTCACCTTCGTATTTGTTCGTTGCTAATCGAGGACTTCACGGGATCGTCATGTCGGCACGTCTGGGTAGGATTACCCACTAATACCTTCTTGCGCAGGGCAAGTTATTGCAGAGGGGAGGACAAGCCTCTGCCCAGTCTCGTTCCCATGAGTCGATTATGCTGAACTGAGACGTGTGCAGTTCCATGGTAGTTTTCATGGATGGTTTCCTACATAGATGCTGGTTTCTTTCTAACACAACCGCATCTTGAAGCAGAGGGGAGTTACTTGTTCCCCTGTACGCGTTTAAACTCATGGAGTAGAGATGCTTTTCTTCGACGTTCAAGTGGCGGAATGTTTCTCGTTATGAGCAGCCATTCAGCGAGGGTTGACCTTAGTGCGTCACAGATAATTCTCATTGCATTGATCCGCTGTGCTTCTAGTGTTAGTGTGTGTGCACGCTGTTAATCGGTGCGCGCCTGCACGTCGTGAACTTCGGGTAACTCTACGGAGCTAACAACAATTGCCAGACAATTTTTGTATCTCCTGTCTAAGGCACAGCCGGCCGAAGTGGCCGTGCGGTTCTAGGCGCTGCAGTCTGAAACCACGAGACCGCTACGGTCGCAGGTTCGAATCCTGCCTCGGGCATGGATGTGTGTGATGTCCTTAGGTTAGTTAGGTTTAACTAGTTCTAAGTTCTAGGCGAATGATGACCTCAGAAGTTGAGTCCCATAGTGCTCAGAGCCATTTGAACCATTTTTGAACCTAAGGTACATGATAGCACATCGAGCCTGTAAGGCACAATTTGTTACACTCTGAGGACGTGCAGTATGAAGGTTGAAGTTAATGATCTCGTTCAGTACTCTATTGTGTTACTTGCGTTAAGCTTATACCCTGTCGTTGCGCTTTGCGTAGCATCTGCCATCTCCTAATTCAAGTCCAAAGTCTGATCGTGTTGTTAATTTGTCGTATTCAGTGTTTTGGGTGTATTTCAGGGTATAAAGTGTGTTCATAACCTTGTATGAACATTTTGATATAGTTTTTAATCGAGTTACAGCTTAGGAATTGTACTGTACGAAAACAGTTATTGAGATGAGTACCTTCTACTTCACTGTAAAGTCATTTTGATGTCAGTAAGCTAACACACAGAGGGAAGATTCAGTATAGTTCTCACCATCTGAATTCAGAAGTTAGCGCAAGTACCTATAGTTCATGCCAAAAATCGCATTAATTAACGAAGTAGCAAGATAGCGTGTGGTAAGTGGACCATTCTGACTGGCCCTTGACTGAAGTTTCTGGCGTCAAAGAGGAACGGTTTCGAGTGGCAGGAAAAAGAATTCGACAGGAAGGAGAAGGACATATTTCAGACTTTGAACGAAAGCGCTTATACGGCCTAAAATAGTCATTTCGGCAGTCAGAGCTGGTGGGTTTGCACATTGATCCGTACATGCATCTATATGCTTAATATATTAAGACTAAGCGTGCGGCTGACGTAATGTTATGGCGCTTGTTGGAACTGGGAATGGGCAGCGGACGTTATATTAAGTCACATCAGTTATGTGTGTCAAACATATTATGTTCAGGGCCCCCGCAAACGACTGTCCGGTCAGCAATCTCCGTAATATTTGTTAGATGTCGCAAGAAATATCACCGATAAAAAACTTTGTTATCGTGTCTTGTTTAGTAGGCATTGGCTGCTGTTGAGACTCTGTACTTCGTGTTCATTTTGTGTTCGGAACGTGCACTGAAGAGGAGAGAGGACTGGAGAAAATGATTTACAGAATGCTTGACGAGTATGCAAATGATGAGAACGAAACGAAACGTCCGCAGCTCGTGGTCGTGCGGTAGCGTTCTCGCTTCCCACGCCCGGGTTCCCGGATTCGATTCCCGGCGGGGTCAGGGATTTTCTCTGCCTCGTGATGACTGGGTGTTGTGTGCTGTCCTTAGGTTAGTTAGGTTTAAGTAGTTCTAAGTTCTAGGGGACTGATGACCATAGATGTTAAGTCCCATAGTGCTCAGAGCCAAATAACGTTTGACAACAATTCAAATTGAACGTTAACCTATTATTTTCGCAGATTGTATTTAAAAAAAATGAGGCTGCTCCAAGCCCACACCGACGTGGTGACCAAATCAAAAGTTCTACTGTCACCTCCGTATAATACATTACTTTTAGAATAAGGAGTCACAGGATGCGGTCTGTGATATTGTCCATGCGCCTGGGCAGGATTACTCATTGACATGGTCCATCAGGAGACAGAAAGTGGACGCAAACGTTTGAAGGGTAGCAGTTTGTAAGGGCAGAGGGAAAAGAAGTGCCAAGACAGGCGTCAAGGGCAAAATCCTTTGCGACAGTAGGACGGATAGTAAGGGCCGTAGCGGCTTGCTAGCTGCGACAGTGCACGCAAGGTGTGGTTATGTTAGTGCGAGGTATCGTGCATTGTTACCTTTGTCGTTGCGGGTGCTCGTTGTAAGGCCTACTGCAGCTGCTGCGTCCCTGTAACAGTTCGAGGTCGTCATGCATTAGTGGGCGATCGGTCATAGATCAATTCACAGTGTAGGGGATGTGTGTGGCTGGTTTGCGTTTTGTGTACAGTATGGCTTCCCTGCGATTGCCTGTTTTTCGGCGGGTCGAGCATCTGATGTTGCCAGTAGTAACTGTGTTGCAGGGCCTCGCCAGTACTGTTGTGTTAGCGTGCTATGGACCATAGATGTTTAGTTTCTTGCTAATAGTGTCTTTGGTCTATTATGTTTCCATCTATGGTTGTGAAGGATTTTCCTAGGTAAACCAGGAATCAGGTGGAGTATATCATTCCAGTGAGTGTAACGATGGACACTGTACCTCGCCATATTTTGGTTCCTATCACGCTGTACTCCACTGCGAACGCAAAATTTTCTTTTTTTCTTGTGTTTTGTGTGTTTGTTTAGATTTAAATTGACTGTAGAAGAAATTTATAGAGAAATACCAGTTTTTTGCTTACCGGTATACGTATTTGAATACCAAAACTCTTTTTCAATTTTTACTGCCAAAATTATTACGAGTATTAAATTGAAGTTTCATCAGAGGATTCAGATTTAGTACTAGCAATGCCGAAACTTGCATATTTGAAGTAGAAAGTCAAATAAACCTAAAAAAGTTTTGAAATTCCAGCTGCATATTTTACACACGAGTTATAACTTCCAGGGAACCACAATTAATGCCGCTACGTACGAGACTAGCAAGTAAATGGTATAAGTAGTTATGATGGTAATTTGTATCTATTTGAGTGCATGTTCTGTTCATTCGAGAACAATTTATTTCAATGTGGCTTGCTCTATCCAAAGATTATTTCTGGAGCATCGATATAATAAACCTACTTTTACGTTCAGATGACGTTCTATTCCAGAATATATCGCAGTTGTGACCTTGCCTAGAATGTGAGTATCTGGTGTCTGTAAAGAAACTTAATAATTTTTCTTATTGATGAATGTATAGATAATTATTCGACTCCCACACCAAATTTTGACAAGTTTTTAACAGTGACGGACAAAAGAAGATTTACGCTCTTCGTTTATTAGTTTTAGTGATAGTTACCTTTCGTTGTTCTCATGTCCTGGTGATAAGACGCATAAACGAAGTGCTCTGTAATTTCAAGTGAAATAACGGTAAATAAGGAAAGCAACTTTTGAAACAATGCGATTTTCTCATTTACGATACCATGGATCCCAACTCTTGTAACTCTGGAAGATTATTATTACTATTATAATTTTGTATGGAGAATTTAGATGGAGGCGATAATCTTCAGGACGGCGCTGCTCAACAATAGAGGTACGTGAATGTGTTCATCTCTTTCCCTTCGTGGCCACCAGTGTCAATTTAAATGTTTAGGTCATACTCGCCGCGACATTCAGAACCTGCACTCTTTGTTTTCATTTAATTACGAAGTCCGATTTTTTCTCTCTCAGATGAATAATGTATTTTAACCATAATTCTTTTTTTACACGGGCCAAGAGAAATGTTAGTACTTAGAACGTACGTGCCTCTATCCAGATCGTACGTTCGCCTACAACTGAGTGTGTACCGACGTAACTATACTTATGGCCCATTTCCCTTATAGTATTAATTCTTATTTTCAACAACGACTCGCGAATGTGTGTAGTCAGTTGGGTGTATTCCTTAATAACGTTACTTTTAATATTCAGTAGCTTAGTTTCCACAACTGACATTTGCCTCCGTCGCAGCGGCGCTTCACGCGAAATATTTATCACGCGACATTCATACTAACTCTCGTTTCAAAATTACGACACCGGCTGACTAAGTTTTTAACAATTTAACAGGGCGGTTACATGTCACAGTAGTAGGTAACACAGTCGCACTGCAGATATCTCCGATTCATTTATTCCCGAGCGTATAAGTTGCTGTAGATGTGCATTCAGTGTAAAATAATGTCAGAGTTGAAATTTAATACGGTAGGAGGGATTTCAGCCAGAAGGCTGCTCTCAGGGGACGCGTCTGAATCTCCGAGCAGAGTTTTAATATAGACGA
Source organism: Schistocerca serialis cubense (assembly GCF_023864345.2). NCBI lineage: Eukaryota > Metazoa > Arthropoda > Insecta > Orthoptera > Acrididae > Schistocerca > Schistocerca serialis. Next base: position 574,879,612 of record NC_064645.1, on the reverse strand, counting down.
AGCTCCTGATGGGTAGCCGGGTATCACTTCAATAACACAGTGCCAGACAACTGCAGCTAACTTAAAAGCCGAGTTTTCCTAGGAGCAGGAATTTCGCGCCACGCAGTAGGTATTGCTCCCAGCATAGTGCGCCATCCCCTCGACAAAACTGTGTTCTGCGACGGAAAGCAGTGCATAGTACGTGAGCGCTTTACTCCAGCCGTTACAGGCCAGGTGGTTCTGGACGAGTCTAATGAATTGTATGCTGCATTCTAGTGAAGCCATTGCTCCAAGTTGGGTAAAGTTGGAGTGAAAAATGCCTGCATAGTGTGCGGTGGTAAGTTCCTATGGGACGAAACTGCTAAGGTGATCGGTCCCTAGGTTTACAACCGAGCGAGGTGGCGCAGTGGTTAGACACTGGACTCGCATTCGGGAGGACGACGGTTCAATCCAGCGTCCGGCCATCCTGATTTAGGTTTTCCGTGATTTCCCTAAATCGCTACAGGCAAATGCCGGGATGGTTCCTTTCAAAGGGCACGGCCGACTTCCTTCCCCGTCCTTCCCTAATCCGATGAGACCGATGGCTTCGCTGTCTGGTCTCCTTCCCCGAAACAACCAACCAACCCTAGGTTTACACACTACTTAGTCTAACTTAAACTAACTTACGCTAAGGACAACACACCCACCCATGCCCGAGGGAGGACTCGAACCCCCGACGGGTGGAGCCGCATGAATCGTGGCAAGGCGCCTCAGACCGCGCGGCTACACAGTGTGCTAAAAAAAAGCACAAGTGCGTTTGAGTGCCGAGGAAGATTAACTATTAATAGACGCAGTGTAAAATAAACAAATAAATAAAAAATTTCTGACTGTTTTTCTGCCCTTCGCTTAAGTCTGGAATAATAAGTCCTCTTCTCCATTGCCCATTAATCGTTTAGCTATCAGCAAACCCAGGAGTACCCCCTTCTTTTCTCCCTTGCGAACCACCAGTACTGCAAACTATTAGCAAAAAACAGTCAATACCGTCACTGCGCGATAGCGATGGAAATGTTACCGATGATGGTGCCACTAAATCGGAGTTACTAAATACAGTTTTCCGTAGTTCCTTCACGAAAGAAGATGAAGTAAATAGTCCATAATTCGAAACCAGAACAGCTGTTACCATGAGTGACATAAGAGTAGATATCTTAGGTGTTGCGAAACAACTCAAATCACTTAAGAAAGGCAAGCCTTCCGGTCCAGATGATATACCAATCAGGTTCCTTTCAGGGTATGCAGACACAACAGCGCCTTTCTTAGAAATCATATACAACCGCTCACTTGACGAAAGGTCTGTTCCTAAAGACTGGAAAGTAGCACAGGTCACACCAATATTCAAGAAAGGAAATAGGAGTAACCCATTGAATTACAGACCCATAACACTGACCTCAATTTGCAGTAGAATTGTGGAGCATATACTGTACTCGGACATTATGAATCACTTTGAAGAAAATGACTTATTGATACATAACCAACACGGATTCAGAAAATATCGTTCTTGTGCAACACAGCTAGCTGGCTGGCTCTGAGCACTATGGTACTTAACATCTGTGGTCATCAGTCCCCTAGAACTTAGAACTACTTAAACCTAACTAACCTAAGGACATCACAAACATCCATGCCCCAGGCAGGATTCGAACCTGCGACCGTAGCGGTCACGCGGTTCCAGACTGAAGCGCCCAGAACCGCACGGCCACAACGGCCGGCACAGCTAGCTCTTCATTCCCATGAAGTAATGAGTGCTGTCGACAAGGGATCTCAGATCGATTCCATGTTCCTAGATTTTCAGAAGGCTTTTGATACCGTTCCTCACAAGCGACTATTAATCAAATTGCGTGCATATGGAGTATCGTCTCAGTTGTGTGACTGAGTTCATGATTTCCTCTCAGAGAGGTCACAGTTCGTAGTGATAGACGGTAAATCATCGAGTAGAACAGAAGTGATATCTGGCGTTTCTCAAGGTAGTGTGATAGGCCCTCTGCTGTTTCTAATTTACATAAATGATCTAGGCTATAATATGAGGAGCCCCCTTAGATTGTTTGCAGATGATGCTGTAACTTACCGTCTAGTAAAATCATCAGACGATCAATTCCAATTACAAAGTGATCTAGAGAGAATCTCTGTACGGTGCGAAAACTGGCATTTGGCACTAAACAAAGAAAAGTGCGAGGTCATCCACATGGGTACTAAAAGAAATCCGATAAATTTTGGGTACACGATAAATCGCACAAATCTAGGGGCTGTCAATTCGACTAAATATCTAGGAATTACAATTACAAGCAACTTAAATTGGAAAGACCACATAGATAATATTGTGGGGAAGGCGAAACAAAGACTGTGCTTTGTTGTCAGAACACTTAGAAGATACGACAAACCCACTAAAGAGACAGCCTACATTACACTTGTCCGTCCTCTGCTGGAATATTGCGGTGCGGTGTGGAATCCTTACCAGATAGGATTGACGGAGTACATCGAAAAAGTGCAAAGAAGGGCAGCCCGTTTCGTGTTATCGCGCAATAGGGATTAGAATGTCACTGATATGATACGCAGGTTGGGGTGGGAGTCACCGAAACAAAAGGGCGGTTTTCTTTGCCGCGAGATCTACTTACGAAATTTCAGTCACCAACTTTCTCTTCTGAATGCAAAAATATTTTGTTGACACCCACCTACGCAGGGAGAAATGATCATCATAATAAAATAAGAGAAATCAGAGCTGGAACGGAAAGATTTAGGTGCTCCTTTTTCCCACGCCCCAATTGAGAGTGGAATGATAGAGAAGTAGTATGAAAATGATTCGATGAACCCGCTGCCAGGCACTTAAGTGTGAATTGCAGAGTAACCATGTAGATGTAAATGTAGATGATTACGTAAGAATAGTTCTTTTGGACACGCTCCCCACACGGCATGTGTGAACTGAATTGTTAATGCGCTTACAGTATCATTTTATGGGAAAACACAAAGCGCAAAGTATTTCAGTTTTGCGTTTCTGCCGACGCAGAATGCCCTGTTATATTCGCGCGGCACAAAATTCCTGCTGCTGGAAAGATCAGGCTTAAGCATCATTCTAAGGTACTGCGAGCGGCGATTGTTCAAAATCCCCACCATCAGCGCTGCCGCCACATTACGATGTGTTGGTGGCGACGTTACGCAGGACCCCTCACAATGCTTAGAGATAGGCGCTTCCAGTGGCATGCGGAGGCTCTGTGGAATCTGGAAGGAATCCGGGAGCTGCAGCGGGCAACTTGAAGGATTGCTACGCACACCTCAGCTTTTCAATTGAGGCAGCGCTCACATGCAAGACGATTCCTGGTCGATGTCTGGTCCAGCACACTGCCGGAATTTGTATCCTGTAATCAACAACAGCTGGTGTCCCCCTCCCCTCCCCCCCCCCCCCCGTCCCCCTCCTCTGATCCACATCGGCTTAGATACTCAGAAAGGTATGGCATGTCGGAAAGAACAACTGTCGATAAAACCTCCGTATTGACCTCTAATTTGTCCGATTTTGTCGTCGTGGTCATTTTGCGAGACGTATGTGGGAGGAAGTAACATGTGGCCCGACTCTCCTTGGAATATTTCATCAGAAAGACCTCTCCATGACGCAAAACGCCTTTCATCTAGCGCTCCTGGCGTAACCACAGGAAGTGTTACAGCGCTATTACTAGTTTTTTATATATATATATATATATATATATATATAATTATTTCGTGGCTAACGTAGAAAACAGCACGATGCAGCTGGTAGACGATGCTGCTGTCTATAGGACGGCTATAGCGCCAGAATACTGCAACGAAATAAAGGAAGACCTGTGGAGAATCGACAGCTGGTGCAGAAAATGGCACTTCACTCTGGACGTTAATAAATGTCAGTTCTGCACATATAGCGGAGAAAATATCCGTTACTGTACGATTCAATGTTAACGATAGATCACTGGGAAAACAAACAACAATAAAATACAGGGTGTCCGTAATTATAAATGGTTCAAATGGGCACTATGGGACTTAACTTTTGAAGTCATCAGTCCCCTAGAACTTAGAACTACTTTAACCTAACTAACCTAAGGACATCACACACGTCCATGCCCGAGGCAGGATTCGAACCTGCGATCGTAGCAGTCGCGCGGTTCCAGACTGTAGCGCCTAGAACCGCTCGGCCACAAGGCTGGCCCATAATTAAAGTTTCAGTTTCAAAACGCTGTAGAAATACAACTTCTCCTCAAATTGACGATACATTTGAACAGCATATTATTAACGACGGGGAAAACGTATTGGAAGAAAGGTTTACGAAACCTTTACCAATAGGTGGCGGTGTAAGCGTCTTAACGTAAATGGGGTCGGCTACAACTGACAGATGAATTGCAATACGACTGTTGTGATCACAGTTCACATTACACCATCCTTATAGTTCAATATGCATGACTGCACAAGTTCAGCAGTCAACAGTTGTGGCACTGTTAGTTAGGCAAGCCTATCCAGCACGGCAGGGCCTTACCGCATCGGATGGAAAAACTCGTTGTTTAATTGTCCTGAGGCAAAAAACAGCGTAAAAACCAAAACAACATCACTTTTTAATTGTAATGGGGCTGAAAACCACATAAAAAGCAAAATGACATACTTCTAACTGTCGTGAGACTGTCACAAGACATGTTCAATATGCTGTCCACCGTTTTGTGCCAGAAGTTCAAATCGAGAAACAGCATGTTCCACAACGGATCGAAGTGTCTGGGGAGGGGGGGGGGGGGGGGTGTCACGTTCATAATCGTAGCAGTGAGAAGAATTCATTGCAAATTGATCCATGATTTTAAACCAATTATTTATAAAGTAATTAATGCTTATAATTAGTATTGTTTATCAAATTCATAACAACTGAAGCAACGTAGAAAGTACGCATACAACACGTTTAAAACCTCTTGATATCATTAACAAAGGCAATAAGTCACTCTTATTATTAAACACATGTGTTTATAGCTAAAAGACAATTTATTCAGTAATATGAGACAATATGCTTAAACTACAATTTCCTGCACATTATGTCTCTTTATAAATATAGCATTAAAATCCTAGTCTATGGTGCAATACACCCATATGTTTGTTTAGCTGTAATTTGAACTTATAATGTATGTGAAGTTGATCTTTGACTAGAGCTAGACTGTAGAGCCAGATCTAACAGCAAGTTCATGAAGTTATTTATATGGTACAATTCAAATATATATATATATATATATATATATATATATATATATATATATATATATGCTGTGTGCTTGTGAAATTTGATGCAAAAAAAGTAGAATACTGGTCGTTTTGTAAATATTTATATTGAATAGCATAGTGAAAACGTGACCACACCTGTAAACACGCAAGCAGAGCGGAGTTAAGGGTCTTTTTTATTAAGCTTGTTATACATTAAATTGGAAAGCTCATTTACTTGTGTACACAATATTTTGAGAATTAATCCTTCTACTAAAAATTGAGCAATCCGATAGAACACACTGCAACTGTGCAGTAATGTGAGATTTTTGTTTCGGTTACTGATGTCAGATAATTGTTTTAAAAGTTTTCCTTGACATTCGGTTAACTTCCAGTACACTCCACTTCTGTAAATTCGTGTCCTCTCATTATTCAAATACTTTTCAGTCATGATTAGTGAACTGTAAACTGATTTGTCTTCTTGTTACTAATATAAAAGCTGCGTTTGAATATGAAACCTATGTGCACAGGATATTTTTGCAAAGCAACATGGCCTGTATCAGACAGTGTAGTAGTTCTTCCTAATACAAATAAAGGTAGTGAAAAAGTAAAGTCAATACTAATGTTGAAAGAAATGTTGCATCTCAAAAAGCAGTCAAAGCTTTAAAAGAAATTCTGCAAAAATGCTCACATGTTGCTGTAAATGAATTGTCATCCAATTCAGGATTACCAACGATTGTTCCAGGTCAGAGCCCTTATCAAAAAGGTTTAAGTCTTGAAGAATTTTGTTTTTTGAATAAAAATAAATATAAAAGGAAATGCAGAGGACAAAATACGATTATATTTTTGTTACTGAGGATGTGGAATTCACTGGCGAGTCAACAAAAAACTGCATTCTAAGCATTTTATTTGTTTTAATTTTATATTAAACATCTATTTCAGTAAACAATTTACACATAAGAAGTGGATGTAATCTATTCCTATTCTAACATGTTTTTATTTGCACCAGTAAACCTTATCGAGGAACAAGAGTGGCAAGATGTTTATAGTGCTGATACAGTAGACGATAAATATAATGCTTTTCTCAAGAATTTTCTCGTGCTCTTTGAAAGTTGCTTTCCGTTAGAACGTTCAACACTAGCACAAACAGGCAGCCTGGGTGGCTGACTAAAGGGATAAGAATATCTTGTAGAACAAAGTGGCAATTATATCAAAACGTTAGAAACAGTCAAAATCTAAATGCAGCAGCCCATTACAAACAGTACTGTATTGCGCTTAAAAATGTTATTAGGAAGGCGAAAAGTATGTGGTATGCAGATAGAATTGCTAAGTCTCAGGATAAAATTAAAACCATATGGTCAGTCGTAAAGGAGGTGGCTGGTCTGCAGAGACAGGTCGAGGATATAGAATCAGTGCGTAGTGGGAATGTCCGTGTTACTGATAAGTCGCATGTATGTACAGTATTTAATAATCACTTTCTGAATATAGCAGGTGAACTAAATAGAAACTTAGTCCCAACAGGGAACATATAGCGCTCTTAGAAAAAAGTGTTCCGAGACTGTTACCTGAAATGCTCCTCCATGATACTGACAAGAGGGAGATTAAGTTAATAATTAAATCACTAAAGACCAAGAACTCTCATGGATATGACGGGGTATCTAGCAGAATACTGGAGTATGTTCTATGTATGTTAGCCCAGTACTTAGCCATGTCTGTAACTTTTCCTTTAGGAGTGGTCAGTTTCCTGACCGATTAAAGTACTCGGTAGTGAAGCCACTTTATAAAAAGGGAGACAGGGATAATGTTGACAATTTTAGACCTATTTCTATGCCATCGGTGTTTGCTAAAGTTATCGAGAAGGTTGTATATACAAGGTTACTGGAGCATTTAAATTCACATAATTTGCTGTCGAATGTACAGTTTGGTTTTAGAAATGGTTTAACATCTGAAAATGCTATATTCTCTTTTCTCGGTGAGGTTTTGGACGGATTAAATAAAAGGTTGCGAACGCTAGGTGTTTTCTTTGATTTAACGAAGGCTTTTGACTGTGTTGACCACAAAATATTACTGCAGAAGTTGGACCATTATGGAGTAAGGGGAGTAGCTTACAATTGGTTCGCCTCTTACTTTAAGAACAGAAAGCAGAAGGTAATTCTCCGCAATATTGAGAGTGGTAGTGATGTTCAGTCCCAATGGGGCACTGTTAAGTGGGGCGTTCCCCAAGGGCCGGTGCTGGGGCCACTGCTGTTTCTTATTTATATAAATGATATGCCTTCTAGTATTACAGGTGATTCAAAAATATTTCTGTTTGCTGATGGCACCAGCTTGGTAGTGAAGGATCTTGTGTGTAATATTGAAACAGTATCAAGTAATGTAGTTCATGAAATAAGTTCGTGGCTTGTGGAAAATAATTTGATGCTAAATCACAGTAAGACTCAGTTTTTACAGTTTCTAACTCGCAATTCAACATGAACCGATATTTTGATCAGACAGAATGGGCATATTATAAGCGAGACGGAACAGTTCAAGTTCCTAGGCGTTCGGATAGATAGTAAGCTGTCGTGGAAAGCCCATGTTCAGGATCTTGTTCAGAAACTAAATGCTGCTTTATTTACCATTAGAACAGTATCTGAAATAAGTGACAGTTCAACACGAAAAGTAGTCTACTTCTCATAGTTTCATACCCATACGTCGTATGGTATTATCTTTTGGGGTAATTCTTCTGATTCAAAAAGGGTATTTTTGGCTCAAAAACGGGCTGTTCGAACAATATGTGGTGTAAGTTCGATGACCTCTTGTCGACCCCTATTCAATAATCTGGGAATTCTGACATTGTCCTCACAGTATGTATTTTCTTTAATGTCGTTTGTTGTTAGCAATATTAGCTTATTCTCAAGAGTTAGCAGCTTTCACTCAGTTACTACTAGGCAGAAATCAAATCTGCATATGGAATGCACTTCCTTGACTCTTGTGCAGAAAGGAGTGCAATATACTGCTGCATCCATTTTCAATAAGCTACCACAAAAACTCAAAAATCGTAGCAGTAGCCCAAACTCTTTGAAGTCTAAACTGAAGAGTTTCCTCATGGCTCACTCCTTCTATTCTGTCGAGGAGCTCCTGGAATAGCTAAAAAGTTAAGTCCTTCCATGACCATGGAGACTTCTCCTTAATTTGGTCCCACGGAACAATAAATAAATAAAAAATAAAAAAATAAGTAACTGCAGGATTTTGTTTCATTACGAAATTAGCTTCATGTTTAACAGATACGTTAGCAGTAGTCCCAGAAAGAAATATCGTTCAGTTGTTCAACACTACCTTCACAAAAATTTGGATCATCTATAACAATTAATCTTCTCTAGATAAACACCTGACAACCAAAATTTACACATTATTTTTTATTTTAATTACAAACACCATTGTTGATCATAGTAGAATCAAATACTCTTGTGCAAAAACTCTTCATTATAGATAACTCCATATGCAAGAAGTCTGAGCTTGTACCCTACCAATCGAAAAGTTTCGAGGCTGGATTCATAAACAAAATAGAAAAGTCAATACAGTGGTTTTAATGTTTCTTGTATTCTACATAGTCTCTCATACCTTAAGTAAACGCAGAGAGCGTTCATACAATGTTGTCAAACTGTCAGGAAAATTGTTCTTTTGGATATTTAACACGTGTCACATTCTCACCTTCTTCGGATGTTCCAACCCATCAGAGACGCATTCTGCACTTTGTCCTTTTGTGACAGGTTCGTATTGGGACACCTACTCTCATCACCCGTGATCGCAGGCGTCGTTACTTATTCGAGAGTGAAGTTGTGCGTGGCGAATTTCACACATACTTTTGTCTTCTTCAAGACGTTCTGGAGAATGTTTTGAACACTTGATTCACAAATTTTGAGTTCGTTATTCCACTGCGACTTGTGACACAACATCACGGACAGATCACAGTGCATGTCCACACTTAACACTACCTGCTCACAACTGAGAGCTCGACTCCACATTTGTTGTTTACTATTGTTAGTTCAAGCTGCCCCTATAGTTAATTCGCTATTGTCGCTTATAAGCCACGAATAAAATCTGTCCCGAAATTTTTTGGACGGTCGGTGTATGATACTGTTGTTGATGTTGTTGTGGTCTTCGCACCAAAGACTGGTATGATGCAGCTCTCCATGCCAATCTCTTCGTCTCTGAATAACTACTGCAACATCCATCCATCTGCATCTGCTTACTGTATTCATTTCTTGGTCTCCCTCTGCGATTGTTATCCCCTCGCACTTTCCTCCACCACTATACTGGTGACCCCTTGATGAATCAGAATGTGTCCTATCAAACGATTTCTTCTTCTAGACTGGTTGTGCCACAAACTTCTTTTCTCCCTAATTCTATTCAGTGTGTCTCCTTAGTTACGTTATCTCCCTATCTAATCATCAGTATTTTGTGGAGGACCACATTCCAAAATATTGTATTATCTTCTTGTCTAAACTGTTTATCGTCCAAGTTTCACTTGCATACATTGCTACACCCCAGACAAACACCTTCAGAAAACACTTCCTAATACTTAAATCTATATTTGATGTTCACACATTTCTCTTCTTCAGAAACATTTTTTTTTGCCATTGTCAGTCTACATTTTATATTCTCTCCACTTTCGCCATCATCAGCTTTTCTGCTGCCCAAACAACAAAACTCATCTGCTATTTAGTTGATATGTCATTGCCAGGAGAACCTATGGATAGTCTGGCTGCCTGTAATCACTGTTACTCAATTAGCACCACCCAGGAGGCACGTGTAGGGTAAACAGCTAAAAAGTGTATGCCAAGAGGATACCGAAAAGAATATGTTCCAGGATGGAATGATGAAAGTGAAACACTGTACCAACACTTCCAGCAAAGTGGTGACCCAAAGATAGCTACGGAACTATTGTCCAGCTTGGACATGTCTCGGAGGCAGAAATGGGCAGAAACAGTCGAAAATATGGACTTTACCCACTCGAGCAGGAAAGCATGGAGTCTCCTGAGAAAACCGGGAGGAAGTGCACCAGCATGCAGAAAACATTCCGAAGTAACACCAGACCAAATTGCTTCCCACATCATTACTACCTCAAGAGTACCTCCTGACAAGAAACATACAAGACATATCAGACGACAGCTTCGAAAAAGAAGGCATCTCCCTCATCTGAGTATACCCATCCCTTCACAGTTTCAGACATAGACTCTGGACTGGAGGACCTCAAACCTCTTAAGGCACCTGGATTCGATGGTATCCATCCAGAATTCCTGATCCATATGGGAGGAAAAGCTAAGAAATGGCTAGCAGAATTCTTCACTGACATCCTGCTGACTGGTCAACTTCCATCAGAGTTTAAAAAGGCGAAGATAATATCTGTTCTGAAACCTGGCAAACCCAGCAACAAGGTGGAAAACTGTCGCCCCAATTCCCTACTCAGCTGCTGCTACAAGCTTTTTGAAAGGCTAATATATAACAGAATAAGTAGCGCTATCTTAGAGAACGTTCCAGTTGATCAGGCAGGCTTCAGACCAGGGCGTAGCTGCTGCAACCAAGTATTGTCTCTCACGTCCTTCATAGAGTCAGGATACCAAATGAAGCAGAAAACATCTGTGGCATTTGTTGATCTAACTGCCGCTTTCGACACTGTGTGGAGGGAAGGCCTTATCTACAAATTTCTCCGCATCATACCCTGCAGAACAATGGCTCGACTGATTAACAGCATGCTAAGTGATCGGAAGTTCCAGGTAATCAGTGAAAGCAACATAAGTAAGGAGAGGAAGCTGAACAACGGATTGCCTCAAGGAGCAGTTCTCTCACCCTTACTGTTCAACCTATATCTATCTGATCTACCTGACACTTCGTCCAGAAAATACTGCTATGCCGATGACCTGGCTCTAGCCGTAAAACACCAGGAAATGAAGACAACAGAAGAGATTCTAGCGAATGACCTGTCTGCATTAGATAATTACTTCAAAATCTGGAGACTCCAACCCAGTGTGAGTAAAACAGAAGTGTGTTGCTTCCATCTAAATAACCGGTTGGCGAACGTAAAACTGGAAGTAAGTTTCAGAGGCAGAATTCTTCTTCATAATTGGAACCCAAAATATCTTGGTGTCATCCTGGATCGTACACTATGCTTCAAACAACACCTTCTTAACTTAGCTCAAAAGTTGAGGACTCGAGACAACTTCCTCCATAAGCTATGCGGAACTACCTGGGGATCTTCAGCAACCACCCTGCGATCTTCAGCTCTGGGCTTGGTGTACTCAAGTGCTGAGTATTGTGCACCTGTTTGGATGAACAGTCATCATACAAGGCTTGTTGATACCCAGCTAAATACGACAATGCGCATAATATCTGGCGCAATCAGATCTACTCCAGTTTATTGGCTTCCACTGTTAACCGGTATAATGCCTCCTGATCTACGCAGATGTATTGCCCTTATGAAAGAATTCCACAAGACCTCCAGGAATTCTAACCTACCCGTGCATAGCGACCTGCCACTTTTAAATCGCAAGAGACTGAAATCACGCCATCCAACTCTGTGCGATGCTGCTGACATGGTTGCTAAGAATTTCAAATCTCTTGAAGAATGGAAAGGTCGGTGGGAAGCAGTGACAGATGTGCGCCTGTATAACTTCTTCTCAGGTGCTAAACTGCCAAGTGGATTCGACTTACCACGCAAGACCTGGACTACTCTCAACAGAATCCGTACCAGCCATGGGCGATGCAGGGATGCTCTCTTTAAGTGGAAGAAGCTGCCTGATCCAGCTTGTGACTGCGGGGCTCCACACCAGACTGTTTACCCCATTGTCAGTGAATGCAGGATTCGAGCCTATCACGGCGCCAAAGAGGACTTCCTGCTAGCAACTCCAGATGCAGTGCACTGGATTGAAGGACTGGATATTCAGTGATAAAGACAAACTTAAGTTTCTTGTGTGTCAATATGTACATATGCATCAGTAATTTAATTTCATGATATGTCTGTATTAGCCTTACGCTAAATAAAAATAAATAAAAACTCATCTACTTCTTTTAGTGTCTCATTCCCACCTGATTTAATTCAACAACATTCCATTATCCTTGTTTTGCTTTTGTTGATATTCATCTTATATCCCCTTTTCAAAACACTGTCCATTCTGATGAATTGCTCCTCCTTTCTGCCTCCGGCAGAACTGCAATGCTATTGGCAAAGCTTAAAGCTTTAATTTTTTCTCCTTGGGTTTTAATTCCTACTCCAATTTTTTCTTTGGTTTTCTTTACTGGTTGCTCAATGTACAGATTGAATAACATCAGGGATAGGCTACAACTCTGTCTCACTCTCTTCTCAACCACTGTTTCCCTTTTATGCCCCTTGATTCTTATAACTGTCATCTAGTTTGTGTACAAATTGTAAGCAACATTCCCTCTCTCTAGTTTCCCCCAGCAAATTGCAGAATTTCAAAGAGAGTACTTTAGCCAACATTGTTAAAAGCTTTCTTTAGGTCTACGAATACTGTGGATGTAGGTTTTACTTTCCTTAATGTACCTTCTAAGGGTATCAGTGGGGTCAATATTGCCTCTCATGTTCGTGCATATCTCCGGAATCCAAAGTGATTATCCCTGACGTTGGCTTCATCAGTTTTCCTATGGTTCTGTTAAGAATTTGTGTTAGTATTTTGCAGTCATGACTTATTGAACTGAGATTTCCATAGTTTTCACACTTGTCAGCACCTGCTTACTTTGGAAATGGAATTATTATATTCTTCTTGAAGTGAAAACACTCGATTTTTATTTGTTGCAGATGGTTTTCGCCAAAAATGTAAGCAATGGCCGTTAATTATACATTGCATTGAGTTTTCAAAATCTATGTTTGAGGAATTTTCGTTCTCGAGAAACTTCGCAGTGCGTAAGCACAGATGAAGTTATTTTGCATAATATGAGGTATTAATGACATAAAAGTACAACAACACGATCGGTCTCGCTGCCGTCAATATCGTCAATTTGGTAGAGAATTGCTGGTCCTGCCCAAAACACATTTTCGGTGCTGTGTTAAAATGAGTACGTAACCGCCATCCTTCAGAAAGTGAGGCATTGTGCCGCGGAACAGGAGTCCGGAGCTGTAAATCTGGCGCACGGGCCTCGCTTGAGAACAAAGACTTGGCCTGGCAGCGCTCCTTTGTGTGCGCTGGCCGTCTCGCGTTATTAACGCGGCCCAGGGCCGGCCAGCCCTTGTGGACACAGGGAAGCGACGGCCGCATTATACAGTGTTGGTTTCAGGACACACACACACACGTTTGCCTCCCTGGACTCCCTCCAGTCCTCCCATCCGGCTCTGCTACCGAGCCACTGCCCTCTTCTTAACTCTATCCCTCTCCCCGTGGTAATGTTTGCCAGGCGACGGCACTTCTTCGAGGGGTCGAGCAACAGGTAGACAGCCTGTATGTAGCTGGACCAGCCGACGCGTCTCCCCACGTGGCAGGCAGTGGGAAGGCTGATTGAAAGAGCACACAGGAGAGGAGGGGGCGGCTCCCCGCTTTGCCGGACCAATTACCGCGCGAGCGTGGGCGAGCGGCTAGCGGCGCGCGTGCGATGAGGCGGCAGTCTCAGGCTGCGCCCCCACTGGGCGGGTCTGTTGACGGTCGGGGCGTCGCCGCATTCCGCCGCCAGAGTCAACACGAGGGCAGGGACACACGGCCCAGAGTGCGCCGGTGGTGGGAGGGCATCTCGGGGAATGTGGAGGAGTTCGGCCAGGTAACTAACAGCCCTTCTAGGTAGCGCATCTCGATACTGGCGCCCATCAAGAATGATCCTTCTGTAGCATCTAGCAACCATCACGGTAGTAAGCAATGCATATCAAAAAGGAAGAAGCATAAGGTTGTCTTTCAATGAGAACAAGCAGGGAATCGTGTAAATTTAGAGTTACCACAGGGTTGTGTTCTGGGTCCGTTGGTTTTCTTGATATACGTGGTAAGGCACAGCTCGATACTGGCACCCAAGAAAAATGATTCTACTGTATCATGCAGTGCCTGTCATGGTAGTAAGCAATGCATATTTGCAAAGGAAGAAGCAGAATGTTGTCCTCCAGTATGAACAAACAGGGAAGAGGCTTGAATCTGACAGGGATCGTGAAAAGTGGGAGCTACCACAGGGTTGTGTTCTGGTTCTGTTGTTTTTCTTGATATACATGGTAAAGCAGATCCCGATATTGGTGCCCATCAAAAGCGAACCTACTGTAGCGTATAGTATATGTCACTGTCGTAAGCAATGCATTTTCTGATGCAATAAATAGAATTATTCCTCATCGTAATCCAATTGATACAAATCCTATATGTAATCCTTGATCTGCAAAGGAAGAAGCAGAAGTTTGTCCCCTTCTGTGAACAAACAGGGGAAAGGCTTAAATCTGACTGAGATCATTCAAAATGGGAGATACCACAGGGTTGTCTTCTCAGTCCATTGCTTTTCTAGATTTACAGCGTGAAGCACATCTGATACTGGCGCCCATCAAGAATGATCTTACTGTAGAAAACAGCACCCGTCGTGGTAATGAGCAAAGCATATCTGCAGAGTAGGGAGCATAAGGTTGTTCTCGAGTGTGGACAAACAGGGAAGAGATTTGAATCTAACTGGAGTCATGTAGAGTGGGGAGGTACCACACAGTAGTGTTCTGGGCCATTGATTTTCTTGATACACAGGATGTAGCGTGGTCGTGGGGTGGCAGTGTTGGTGGCGGTGGTATGTACAGGATGCTGAACAACAAGGTTATCAGTGCCCTCATTCAACTACTTGGAAACAAACATCGTTTTCTTTTGTGAAAAGTATGCACCAAAAGGTAAAGAAAAAAATGTATTCCTCACCACCCTGGGACACTCTTTCTCACTCACACTCACACTTTCACACGAAACACTAAATGAGGTATTGAAAGTATCAGTACTGATTACGAAGGGTATATGTGGAAATCATGAACTATAGCTATTAAAATTCCGCGGACGATAATTGTTTTTGATTTATCACACGGAGGCTAATGCTCGCTCATCAAATGAGTATGTGCATTCTGTTTTCAGTCTATCTGCTGATAGAGAATGTACTTAATAAAACTGAAAGTTTACTTAACAAGCAATTAAATAAATAGGCATGCATGAACTGCACAAGGGACAAACGCTGTAAAATGTATCCTGCGAAACAGAGATTTGGATATGTAGGATAAAACATTAACAGAGAAATTTAATTTAAGCTAGATTTAACATTAATTTTACTTTATGTAATCGAAATAGAAAAGCAGTACCCATTTACATAAAAACATAACAGGTGCTGGTGCCAGCTTTAAATAACCACGTGAGCGCAAAAAATAATCAGATTCCTTGCCTGACTGGCTTGTAAATCATTAGAGTTACAGAAAACAGGAACCACTTCGACATGCACAACAGACCCATATAGTCGGAAATGGTTCACTCCACCTGCCTAACGCAAAATACGGAAAACTCAAGCCGTGGAACTGAACGAGAATTGCGATCCGAAATGCAGATCAGATCGCGAATGTCTGTCAAACACAGCACACACGTGAAGTTAATATAATTTTAGCCCTACATGTATAGAATAAGAACGGGAAACTGAGGAGCTGAAGGCTCATTCCTTTTCAGACACTTAGCCCTACCCACACAAAGTCCGATCAAGAAAGAAATATAAAAATTCCGAAAAGTCTGCTAATCTGTGGGAGGAACTACTCGTATAAATAAATTATCGCGGAATAATTGCAAGTTGAAACAGATTCCGAGAACTGAAGGTTCTCCAACACAAAGATAAACACGTGGCGTTGGAAAGACGAAGACACACTCATTAACGAGTGGAAATTACAAAATACAGACGAAACTAACGAAATAAAAAGAGAAATAATATTATAAACGCAAACACACGCACAGTCACATTGGGAAACACGATTTGCAGAGTTCGCATACCAAGTTCCCACATTTCTGATTTTTGGCTGAATAAAGTAACTACTAGTAGCATTGAGCAATTATATAAAAAACCCTATCATTTCCTATTACGAATGAAATAGTCTGCATGATTATGAAGGTCTGAAGCTAGAAAAGAAGTGTTTTAAAACTTAGACTATGCTGGAACTCAGTTACAATACTTACTACTGCAAACGACCTGCCACGAAAATTTCTCTCTTCAGAATGCCAAGACTGAATGTCCAGCACCATGACTTAATTGGGGTACCAACACAAAGGTAGCGGAAGTTGTTAGAGAACACCCTTACCGCACTTTGGCAACTTAAGCACAACAGCACTTCGACTACAAGGGAACGAAACCTCTTTGCCACTCTCTAAGCTTACACCACAGTTGGCTATACTGTCACAGCAGCAGACAAGAAGTTTACCCACCACCAGACATTATGAAAACTCACAATACACACTCATTCACCCACTCTGTCATTCTAAGAAGTATAAGGTGCTAAAGGACATGTTAAATTTTATTTAAACCATATGAAGGGGCTAATATGGAGACCCTTCAGTATGCGTCAAGGCAGTTTACGATTATAATAGACCACAGCTACACTGTATCTGAGGTAGTGTAACAGGGAACTATCCCTGGTTGAACAGTGGGAAAATAATAGAAACAATAATCACCCCGAGAACGCATTAAAATCTTCTGTCTAAAGTAATAATGAAAAGATCGAACATTACACAGAATCTTACAGCACTGACCACAATCGATTCCTCAACCCCTAAGATAGACAGGTCAGCTGGTAAGTTGGATGCAGCCCTCATGCCTTGGTATAACATGCATTCTGTTAAAATGTGGTGTACAGATAACTCTGCACTGCAAGCACTGCATATCGGTAGATCCTGTTGCCAGAGGATGAACTCACGCGTCAGAGACTGGCTTAGATTAGAGATTACATCGCAGTTTCAGTTTTCGTTCCATAGACCCAAAAATGAGACGATTCTCATGGGTGTGGGACATGTCAGAAAGTACAACCTAAAAAACATAGAACATTCGAATATAACACACACTTTCCTGATCATTTGGCGGGAGACTCTCAAGGTATGTGAATAGACTACAGTACACTTGAACTGTTAGTACTTACAGAATTAATACACTGTTAGAATGAAACATAGTTATGTACTTTTTTAAAAAAATACCATACACAGAATACTTAATCTTCACTGTTGTGACCAAATGCAGTAAAAACTGAAATCTAACAGACATTTTTCTTAAGCTGATCTAACGGTCCATGTTAAAATATTCATCTATAGAGTAAGGAGGAGTTGCCTACCAAAAAGTCTTTCAAACTGTATTTAAGCTGCGCTTTATATGGAAACAAATTTTTAATGGTTGCTGATATTTTATTGAAAATGTGTGTTCCTGACTATTGGATCCCTATTTAGATCAAGCTAGGTGATTTTAGGTCTTTATGTAGATTGTTCTTATTCCTAGTATCGTTATTGTGTATTGAGCTATTGGATGAAAATAGAGAGATGTTATTTGCGAACAATTTCATTAAGCCATAAATACACTGAGAAACAGTTATTAGAATAGTCAATTCCTTGAACAGGTTTCTACATGGTGTTCTTGAATTTACACCATAAATAAGTCTTATTACATGCTCTTGCATTGTAAAAACGTTTGCTCGGTTTGACGAGTTACCGCAGAATAAGTATCTATATGACATAATAGAATGAAGGTAAGTAAACTATGTAAGCTTTTTGATATTTATATCTTCAACATATGAAATCATTCATATTACAAATGCAGACTTGTTTAGGAGCTTCAGCAATCCTATCCATGGAAGAAAATCTCTTACACATTCTTCACTGCATGTGGTGGATCTTTTCAAAGTTTAATAGCAATGAATCAGCTTTAAACCATTTGTTAGTATCAGTGAAAATTTTATTGGCAGTCATTTCTAAATCTGTATTTGACTTGCTATTTATTCCAACATGTGTGTCATCTACAAGTAAAACAAACTTAGCATGTAGGAATGTAAGAAACGAGATGTCATTAATGTACACAAGGAAAAGCAATAGTCCCGAAATGGAATCTTGAGGAACACCACATGTAAATAATTTCCAATCAGATGAAGACTGATTGCTTACTCCACAGGTATTTCGCAACGATACCCTTTGTTTCTTGTCAGTTAGATAAGACTCGAATAATTTTGCAGCACTGCCAGTGGTACCATAATATTCTAATTTACTTAAGAGAATGCTGTGATTAACAGAGTCAAAGGCTTTTGGCTGATCACAGAAAATGCCAGTAGTCTACAATTTGCTATCTAATGCATTAAGTACATTCTCAATGTACATGCATATAGCCTTCTTTATATTGGGACCCTGAAGGAACCCAAAATGTGACTTGCACAGTATATTATTTGCATTCAGTTGCTTAAGAAGACGCTTGCACACAACTTTTTCAAATATTTTCGAAAAAGCTGGCAAAAGTGAAATTCGTCGATAGTTTGATGGTATCTCTTTATCCCACTTCATGTAAAGAGGCTTAACTTCAGCATATTTTAGCCAGTCTGGAAATGTTCAGCTGATAAAAGATTATTTACACAAATAACATAAGATACAACTCAACTCAAAATTCTTCGATTAACTTCGTTGATATATTATCATAACCACTAGAATACTTTGATTTTAGGGAATATACGATGAATGCTACTTCTCTGGGAGAAGTGAGTGTCATTTCCATTTTATCGAAGTAGGTGTAGAGACTGGTCTGAGAGATTCCATTGCGTTGTTTGCTGAACCTGATAACCCAATCTGTCAGTAACAGAAACAAAATACAATGGGCTGAGTACAAGGCGTATTATAAGAGTACCTCTAGCGCCACAGTGGTCAGAAGGAGCAACGCCATGGGTGTTTCGTTCGTTCCATCGACCGCAGCTTGTTGAGCATGTATAAGGGCAGCACACGCGGGAGTTGTATTTTCCAAGAAGGCCTTCATAGTTGTTTCATTTGCTGCTTTATTACCCTGAATTCCTTTGTGCCCTGGTACCCAGCAAAGTGACATCTCCTTGACCTGCTTCTACATGTGTAAACGTGTTTCTTGGGTGAAATGAATCTACTTTTCTGCTGGTTACATGTGATGGATAACCTGAAGGGCACTTAGGAACTCGGTGCGGACGAGGAATTTGATAGCAGGAAGATAAAAAAATGGTTCAAATGGCTCTGAGCACTAGGGGACTTAACTTCTGAGGTCATCAGTCCCCTAGAACTTAGAACTACTTAAACCTAACTAACCTAAGGACATCACACACATCCATGCCCGATGCAGGATTCGAACCTGCGACCGTAGCAGTCGCGCGGTTCCGGACTGCGCGCCTAGAACCGCTAGACACCGCGGCCGGCGCAGGAAGATACAACGTGAATGTAGCAGGTTAGCGAATCTGGAGAACAGATTCTGGAAATAACATAATGCAGTCGAGGATGAAGCGCAGTGGCCCTAAGAGGGATCCTATTGTAGCACCCAGCATCTGCCGTGGTAGTAAGCAACGCATACCTGCAAAGTGGGAGGTAGAAAGTCGTCCTCCAGTGTGACCAATCGTAGAAGAGCTTTGTGGTCCGACTGGGGTCATGTAAAATGGGTTGTGCAACAGGGTTGTGTTCTGACACCGTTGAATTTCTTGATATAGGATGTCCGATTTATATTGACCACCCAAAAATAATTTCTGTCCAGAAGCAAAATAATAACTGTATCAAGAGAAAGTCGCTTAGCTACTGGAGGGATATTAACCAAGATAACTTCCTTTCTTGTATCTTTATTCTTTACTAAGATACGAACAATAGGAGGTATTTTTCAAATGGCAACCTGAATTTTTTATTTGGTAATCCACTTCCTATTCTCAGGACCTGTTCAAAAACGTTCCATAGGTAATAATTCACGTAAACATGACTTTATTAAATCATATCACGAAAATGACTTTGACTCTCCGATTGTTGTGTAAATGTTACAGATCATTTTTGCACTTCAGCTGAATTATAGGTTCTAACACAAGGAGTTAAATGTTATTAGGAGGAATCAACATTCAGGGAACAATGCAGAATTTTAATCTTTGCATCCTTGTTGACGATGGCATCACGGAGGCATGCAGCCACAGTGTATGTTGTCCTCCAGCGTGATCAATCATAGACGAGGTTTGTGGTCAAAATGTTCATGGACTACCTCTGACTGAACTTCAAAGATCTTGGTTATTCATACAACATAAATGATAGACTTTAGAGTACATATTACGTTATCAGACGAATGTCTTTGCATAGTAACAGAATCAAAAGCAAACAGTGGCGCTAGGATACGTATATGGAGGGTCAGTCTCTTGAGACGTAACATAGCTTTTATTTCGTGAGCGATTACACGTATCGAAACGCGGTTTTCGGCAAATGTTAGAGCGTCGAGGGGCACGTGTGTTTTTGTTTGGTTAATATTTTTAGCATTGGTATCAACTGAGATATTGACGTAAGTACGATTTTATAAATGGAACCGTATAATTTTTATAATTACATTCGATAGCTCTTGAGAAGACAATTACAGTGGTATAGCGTTTGTTAATGTTGACGTTAAAACCTGTCGTAAAAAAATTCGAGAACTATCCTATAATAGGAGGCACGGTGGCCATAATCGCCACTAGCGGTGCAAATATTCGTTGCGTGCAGACATGTACACCAATGAGGGGAACTTCGATATATTACTTTTATATGCTGAATGTAAAAGATATGCCGTAAAAACAGGACAGCGGTATAGGGCTATCTATCCGGATCCCCAACGTCCGACGCGACAGCCAATTGCACCAATTGTTAAGATGCTAGTGCGGACAGGCTGCTTGAACGTCAAGAAGAGGACAAGAAATAAGACTGCAACTTACAGAGAACACGTGAAGGTGTTCTGGCTACGACGCTAATGAATCTGCACAGTGGCATGATACATATTGCCAAGGAAATGGTTCAAGTCGCTCTAAGTACTATGGGACTTAACATCTGACCCTACGACTTATCTTAGAAGCTAGATTAAGGAAAGGCAAACCTACGTTTCTAGCATTTGTAGACTTACAGAAAGCTTTTGATAATGTTGACTGGAATACTCTCTTTCAAATTCTGAAGGTGGCAGGGGTAAAATACAGGGAGCGAAAGGCTATTTATAATTTGTACAGAAACCAGATGGCAGTTATAAGAGTCGAGGGGCACGAAAGGGAAGCAGTGGTTGGGAAGGGAGTGAGACAGGGTTGTAGCCTATCCACGATGTTATTCAATCTGTATATTGAGCAAGCAGTAAAGGAAACAAAAGAAAAATTCGGAGTAGGTATTAAAATCCATGGAGAAGAAATAAAAACTTTGAGGTTCGCCGATGAGATTGTCAGAGACAGCAAAGGACTTGGAAGAGCAGTTGAACGGAATGGACAGTGTCATGAAAGGAGGGTATAAGATGAACATCAACAAAAGCAAAACGAGGATAATGGAATGTAGTCGAATTAAGTCGGGTGATGCTGAGGGAATTAGATTAGGAAATGAGACACTTAAAGTAGTAAAGGAGTTTTGCTATTTGGGGACCAAAATAACAGATGATGGTCGAAGTAGAGAGGATATAAAATGTAGACTGGCAATGGCAAGGAAAGCGTTTCTGAAGAAGAGAAATTTGTTAACATCCAGTATTGATTTAAGTGTCAGGAAGTCGTTTCTGAAAGCATTTGTATGGAGTGTAGCCATGTATGGAAGTGAAGCGTGGACGATAAATAGTTTGGACAAGAAGAGAATAGAAGCTTTTGAAATGTGGTGCTACAGAAGAATGTTGAAGATTGGATGGGTAGATCACGTAACTAATGAGGAGGTATTGAATAGAATTGGGGAGAAGAGGAGTTTGTGGCACAACTTGACAAGAAGAAGGGACCGGTTGGTAGGACATGTTCTGAGGCATCAAGGGATCACAAATTTAGCATTGGAGGGCAGCGTGGAGGGTAAAAATCGTAGAGGGAGACCAAGAGATGAATACACTAAGCAGATTCAGAAGGATGTAGGTCGCAGTAGGTACTGGGAGATGAAGAAGCTTGCACAGGATAGAGTAGCATGGAGAGCTGCATCAAACCAGTTTCAGGACTGAAGACAACAAGAACAACAACAACATCTGAGGTCATCAGTGCCCTAGACTGAGAACTACTTAAACCTAACTAACATAAGGACGTCACACACATCGATCCATGCCCGAGGCAGGAATCGAACCTGCGACCGGAGCAGCAGCGCGGTTCCGGACTGAGGCGCCTAGAACCGCTCGGCCAGAGCGGCCGGCAGTTGCCAAGGAATGTGGAACCAGTGTCATTCCTATCATCTGTCGCTAGAACAGGCACTCGATGACCAGGATTTCGAACGTCGTACAGAAATTTGTCAGTTTGCCCTTCAGCAACTGAGTCACGACCCCACGTTTTTTCAGAGTGTGCTCTTTACCGCTGAAGCAACGTTTACTAACCATGTTAATGTAAATTTGTGTAACATGCACTACTGGGCAGCCCAAGATCCACACTGGCTTCGTCATGAGTAACATCAACGGCCGTGGAGCGTAAAGGTGTGGTGCGGCTTCATAGGAAACTACATTGAGGGACCTTACTTGATATCAAGCGTTGTAAACGAACATTCGTACTTACACTGTCTAACGAACATTCTGCCGATTCTTCTAGAAGAGGTACCACTGGATATTCGACTGCGTATGTGGCTGCAACACGACCGTTGTCCAACTCACTCGTCCCGTGTTGCAACGCAAATAGTGATGAGAACTTTCCTGGCCGTTGGACAGGACGAAATTCTGCAGTCAAATATCTTGCGAGGCCCCCCGGTTTGACTGCTGTTGATTTCTATCTTCGGGGAGAACACAAAGATGACATCCATGATGAAGTCGCCAGTACACCAATGTGTCGTTGAATCGCCAGTGCATGCTTTACCATATAAACCACTGTAATGACATCTGTTCATCGTTCTTTCGAGCGGTGATTTCAAATGTACCTTTCAGTCCATGGTCAATAGTTTGAACACATGCTTAAATGAAAGACAAAGTTATTTTTTTAAGGCAAAATTTATGTTATGTGATTTGGGTGATTACCAAATCATTGTCAGTTAATTGTTTATTTAATTTACGTGTGTACGAAATTGCACTGCAATGTCAAATAAGACAACCGCACGTGTTGCGCTTAGCTGCTAACACTGTTATTACGCCCTTACGTTCAACATGGAATGTCGTCTCATTAAGAAGAGTGTTTATTTTGCGGACTCAGTTGGCACCAAAGTATTTTTAATAAAATGTTTAGTCCAACTGATGTATCCCATATGATGTAATTTAGAACAGTGTAGGCAGAGAGAGAAAGTTTTTTACCTGTAAGAAGCGTAGAGCCAATTATGGTAAAAGATAGGTCAAACCTTCCTTCTAATAATTAGATATTTAATACAGTAGTCACTTTTTGCAGCGTGTAAGACCTGTTTATTTTTTAAAAATGAACAGTTGATTTCTCTGTTTCAGGTCACGTAAATCTGGAAGGATACAAAAATGTGAAATAGTTTTTCTAAGTAAATTGTGATACGCTAGATTCTAGCCTATGTCGTACTTCCATATACAACATTTAGGTCGTAAGTTGGTTCAAGGTGAAATAGAGCTTTATTCTCGTGGCACAGGCCTACCTTACGGTAAACAACTACGCATTCTGGCTCTGGTCCTGTTTGCACCACAAATGCCGTTCGCAGCCACAGTGCTCTAGGAAATTTTTCGATTTTTTTAGGGAGATTTCAACGTCAACATTAACAAACGCTATATCACTGTAATTATCTTCACAAGAGCTATCGAATGCAGTTGTAAAAATTATGCGATTCTACTTATAAAAACGTACTTACTTCAATGTTTCAGTTAATAATAGCGCTAAAACATTAACCAGACAAAAACATACCTGTCCCTCGACGCTCTAACATTTTCTGATAACCACGTTTCAATATGTGTAACCGTCCACGAAATAAAAGAGGTGTTATGTCGTACATGACTCAACCTGCATATTACATTCTGACTTTATGTCTTTCCATGGAGCTTATTTGTTTGGACTGGGTTTAGCAGTGTTATTGATTTGCTTTCCCCTAGGCTGATGTTTTGTATCCTGTGGTTATGTAGCATACGTGCTGGCAAAGTGTTCCTCATCTAATTCGTGTATTTGGTTCCTCGTATTATAATTTCATGAAGACGAGGAATATTATGTTTTCTGGTGCTTGCTTGTCTATTTACTGTAAGGCACGTTACGGTGTGCGGCGTGCTTGTCATACCACTATCTGATTCACCATTCTCCGTTCTATTCGCTAATTGTGCCTGGGAAGAATTATTGTCGGTAAGCTTGTGTATTAGCTCTAATTTCTCGAATACTCTCGTTGAGGTCGTTTCGCAAGATATATTTGGGAGGAAGTAATGTGTTACCTGACTCTTCCCGAAAAGTATTCCCTTGTAGGATCTGCCACCACAGTTTGTCGAACATTTCAGTAATGCCCCCGCGCCCCTAAACGACGCTGGCACGCGGTGATCTTCTTTGGATCTTCTCTATCTCTTCCATAAACCCAACCTGGTAAGGGGTCCAGACTAATGAACAATACTCAAGAATCAGTTGAAAAAGTATACTCTAAGCCACTCCATTGGTGGATGGATTACATTCCCATGAGGTTGTTCCTATGGATCTCAGTATGGCGTCTGCTTCTCCTGCGGTTTATTTCGTGTGGTCATTCCGCTTTAGGTAACTGCGGATGATTACTCACTTTTGTTTTACAGCAGTTATTGTCCCCGGTACAGAACTGTATAGAAGTGAAATATGGACTGAGGGAAAACAGGAACAGAAGAGAATCGAACCATTTGAGATGTGGTGCTACGGACGTATGTTGAAAATTAGGTGGACAGATAAGGTAAGGAATGAGGAGGTTCTGCACAGAATCGGAGAGGAAAGAAATGTTGTGACTTGGCAAGACAGCCAAGCCACTATGAGATAGCCGAAGGCACGCGTTTAAGCTCACGCAGGCTGGCGTGAGGTCTGGAACAGTTAAAGGAGTTGAGTCTAGTAAAAAAAGTACGTAGCTTCTGGAATACTTAACTTTAATCCATAATTGGTAAACATCGGTGTGACGGTACATGCATCACAAGATAAATAGCAGTTGATAATGGTGCCTTGCTAGGTCGTAGCAAATGACGTAGCTGAAGGCTATGCTAACTATCGTCTCGGCAAATGAGAGCGTATTTTGTCAGTGTAGCATCGCTAGCAAAGTCGGCTGTACAACTGGGGAGAGTGCTAGGAAGTCTCTCTAGACCTGCCGTGTGGCGGCGCTCGGTCTGCAATCACTGACAGTGGCGACACGCGGGTCCGACGTATACTAACGGACCGCGGCCGATTTAAAGGCTACCACCTAGCAAGTGTGGTATCTGGCGGTGACACCACAAGAAATGTGTGCAAAACACTGATGAGGAGAAGGGACACGATGATGGGACACCTGTTAAGACTGGAGGGAGTGTCTTCCATGCTACTAGACGGGACTGTGGACAGCAAAAACTGTAGAGGAAGACGCAGATTGGGATACATCTAGGAAGGTTGCATGTACTACTCTGAGATGATGAAGAGGTTGGCACACGAGGGGAATTCGTGACGGGTCGCATCTGCTTGATGTACACTCCTGGAAATTGAAATAAGAACACCGTGAATTCATTGTCCCAGGAAGGGGAAACTTTATTGACACATTCCTGGGGTCAGATACATCACATGATCACACTGGCAGAACCACAGGCACATGGACACAGGCAACAGAGCATGCACAATGTCGGCACTAGTACAGTGTATATCCACCATTCGCAGCAATGTAGGCTGCTATTCTCCCATGGAGACGATCGCAGAGATGCTGGATGTAGTCCTGTGGAACGGCTTGCCATGCCATTTCCACCTGGCGCCTCAGTTGGACCAGCGTTCGTGCTGGACGTGCAGACCGCGTGAGACGACGCTTCATCCAGTCTCAAACATGCTCAATGGGGGACAGATCCGGAGATCTTGCTGGCCAGGGCAGTTGACTTACACCTTCTAGAGCACGTTGGGTGGCACGGGATACATGCGGACGTGCATTGTCCTGTTGGAACAGCAAGTTCCCTTGCCGGTCTAGGAATGGTAGAACGATGGGTTCGATGACGGTTTGGATGTACCGTGCACTATTCAGTGTCCCCTCGACGATCACCAGTGGTGTACGGCTAGTGTAGGAGATCGCTCCCCACACCGTGATGCCGGGTGTTGGCCCTGTGTGCCTCGGTCGTATGCGGTCCTGATTGTGCGCTCACCTGCACGGCGCCAAACACGCATACGACCATCATTGGCACCAAGGCAGAAGCGACTCTCATCGCTGAAGACGACACGTCTCCATTCGTCCCTCCATTCACGCCTGTCGCGACACCACTGGAGGCGGGCTGCACGATGTTGGGGCGTGAGCGGAAGACGGCCTAACGGTGTGCGGGACCGTAGCCCAGTTTCATGGAGACAGTTGCGAATGGTCCTCGCCGATACCCCAGGAGCAACAGTGTCCCTAATTTGCTGGGAAGTGGCGGTGCGGTCCCCTACGGCACTGCGTAGGATCCTACGGTCTTGGCGTGCATCCGTGCGTCGCTGCGGTCCGGTCCCAGGTCGACGGGCACGTGCACCTTCCGCCGACCACTGGCGACAACATCGATGTAATGTGGAGACCTCACGCCCCACATGTTGAGCAATTCGGCGGTACGTCCACCCGGCCTCCCGCATGCCCACTATACGCCCTCGCTCAAAGTCCGTCGACTGCACATACGGTTCACGTCCACGCTGTCGCGGCATGCTACCAGTGTTAAAGACTGCGATGGAGCTCCGTATGCCACGGCAAACTGGCTGACACTGACGGCGGCGGTGCACAAATGCTGCGCAGCTAGCGCCATTCGACGGCCAACACCGCGGTTCCTGGTGTGTCCGCTGTGCCGTGCGTGTGATCATTGCTTGTACAGCCCTCTCGCAGTGTCCGGAGCAAGTATAGTGGGTCTGACACACCGGTGTCAATGTGTTCTTTTTTCCATTTCCAGGAGTGTATGATGCAGTGGAATTCAAGAATAGAATGTCGAATGTGTGCTTGGAATTTACTAATAGAATCAATTATTTGTCCACCATATGAGGAGCACCATAGGTCGTTATCGAAAAAAATTTGCTTGAATCTGTTTCTTCATCAGTAAGCATACAAACAGCCATACAAATGTCTGTGCCCTTAGTAGTTGCTGGTAGCTATATTACAGGGTTATTACAAATGATTGAAGCGATTTCACAGCTCTACAATAATTTTATTATGTGAGATATTTTCACAATGCTTTGCACACACATACAAAAACTCAAAAAGTTTTTTTAGACATTCACAAATGTTCGATATGTGCCCCTTTAGTGATTCGGCAGACATCAAGCCGATAATCAAGTTCCTCCCACACTCGGCGCAGCATGTCCCCATCAATGAATTCGAAAGCATCGTTGATGCGAGCTCGCAGTTCTGGCACGTTTCTTGGTGGAGGAGGTTTAAACACTGAATCTTTCACATAACCCCACAGAAAGAAATCGCATGGGATTAAGTCGGGAGAGCGTGGAGGCCATGACATGAATTGCTGATCATGATCTCCACCACGACCAATCCATCGGTTTTCCAATCTCCTGTTTAAGAAATGCCGAACATCATGATGGAAGTGCGGTGGAGCACCATCCTGTTGAAAAATGAAGTCGGCGCTGTCGGTCTCCAGTTGTGGCATGAGCCAATTTTCCAGCATGTCCAGATACACGTGTCCTGTAACGTTTTTTTCGCAGAAGAAAAAGGGGCCGTAAACTTTAAACCGTGAGATTGCACAAAACACGTTAACTTTTGGTGAATTGCGAATTTGCTGCACGAATGCGTGAGGATTCTCTACCGCCCAGATTCGCACATTGTGTCTGTTCACTTCACCATGAAGCAAAAATGTTACTTCATCACTGAAAACAAATTTCGCACTGAACGCATCCTCTTCGATGAGCTGTTGCAACCGCGCCGAAAATTCAAAGCGTTTGACTTTGTCATCGGGTGTCAGGGCTTGTAGCAATTGTAAACGGTAAGGCTTCTGCTTTAGCCTTTTCCGTAAGATTTTTCAAACCGTCGGCTGTGGTACGTTTAGCTCAATGCTTGCTTTATTCGTCGACTTCCGCGGCCTACGCGTGAAACTTGCCCGCACGCGTTCAACCGTTTCTTCACTCACTGCAGGCCGACCCGCTGATTTCCCCTTACAGAGGCATCCAGAAGCTTTAAACTGCGCATACCATCGCCGAATGGAGTTAGCAGTTGGTGGATCTTTGTTGAACTTCGTCCTGAAGTGTCGTTGCACTGTTATGACTGACTGATGTGAGTGCATTTCAAGCACGACATACGCTTTCTCGGCTCCTGTCGCCATTTTGTCTCACTGCGCACTCGAGCGCTCTGGCGGCAGAAACCCGAAGTGCGGCTTCAGCCGAACAAAACTGTTGTGTGACGTGACCATATGTCAATGAATGGAGCTACAGTGAATTTATGAAATCGCTTCAATTATTTGTAATAGCCCTGTATTCCTTTTTGATGTCATTTGCAACATGATATCGATGAAATGAAATGAGCGTACGGCATCGTTGACCGGGAGGCTCCTATTCAGGGAAGTTCGGCTGCCAAGTGCGAGTCTTATTTCATTCGATGCCACATTGGGCCACTTGGGGGCTGGTGATGAGGATGAAATGACGATGAGGGCAGCACAACACCCAGTCCACGATTGGAGAAAATTCCCAACCCGGCCGGGAATCGAACCCGGGCCCACTTGAACGAGAGGCTAGCACTTTACCACCCAGCTGAGCTGGCGAACATAATATCGATAAAACACAGTTACACTTAGGTGACAAAAGTCATGGGATACCTCCAAATATCGTGTCGGACTTCCCTCTGCCTGCCGTAACGCTGTAACTCGACGTGACATGGACTCGACAAGTCGTTTGGAAGTCACCTACAGAACCCTACCATCAAATCTTACCAACTATAATCGGGACTCATTTGACCAGGCCACAGGTTTTCAGTCGTCTAGGATCCAACCGTTACGATCACCAGCCCAAGACAGGGGCTGCAGGAGATGTCGTGTTGTTGGTAAAGGCTGCTGCCACAGGCTATGAACGACAAATCTCGCCACTCTGTCCGTAACGGATAATTTCGTCGTAAGTCCCACACTGATTTCTGCGGTTGTTTCACTCAGTGTTTCTCGTCTGTTAGCACCGACAGTTCTACGCAAACGCCGAAGCTGTCGGTGGTTAATTGAAGACACTACAATTAATTTCACAGTTGCCTTAACAACTTTCTCGCTGGAAGCCGCTATAAGAACGAAGAGAACGCAAATTCTTTTCTACAATAAAATATGTATCACATGCATCTACGCCGGTTGAAGTGGCCGTGCGGTTAAAGGCGCTGCAGTCTGGAACCGCAAGACCGCTACGGTCGCAGGTTCGAATCCTGCCTCGGGCATGGATGTTTGTGATGTCCTTAGGTTAGTTAGGTTTAACTAGTTCTAAGTTCTAGGGGACTAATGACATCAGCAGTTGAGTCCCATAGTGCTCAGAACCATTTGAACCATTTGAACATGCATCTACAAACTTCATATCTTATTTCCAGTACAAATACAGGGTTATTACAAATGACTGAAGCGATTTCACAGCTCTACAATAACTTTATTATTTGAGATTTTTTCACAATGCTTTGCACACACATACAAAAACTCAAAAAGTTTTTTTAGGCACTCACAAATGTTCGATATGTGCCCCTTTAGTGATTCGGCAGACATCAAGCCGATAATCAAGTTCCTCCCACACTCGGCACAGCATGTCCCCATCAATGAGTTCGAAAGCATCGTTGATGCGAGCTCGCAGTTCTGGCACGTTTCTTGGTAGAGGAGGTTTAAACGCTGAATCTTTCACATAACCCCACAGAAAGAAATCGCATGGGATTAAGTCGGGAGAGCGTGGAGGCCATGACATGAATTGCTGATCATGATCTCCACCACAACCAATCCATCGGTTTTCCAATTTCCTGTTTAAGAAATGCCGAACATCATGATGGAAGTGCGGTGGAGTAGCATCCTGTGGAAGGATGAAGTCGGAGCTGTCGGTCTCCAGTTGTGGCATGAGCCAATTTTCCAGCATGTCCAGATACACGCGTTCAACCGTTTCTTCGCTCACTGCAGGTCGACCCGCTGATTTCCGCTTACAGAGGCATCCAGAAGCTTTAAACTGCGCATACAATCGCCGAATAGAGTTAGCAGTTGGTGGATCTTTGTTGAACTTCTTCCTGAAATGTCGTTGCACTGTTATGACTGACTGATGTGAGTGCATTTCAAGCACGACATACGCTTTCTCGGCTCCTGTCGCCATTTTGTCACACTGCGCTCTCGAGCGCTCTGGCGGCAGAAACCTGAAGTGCGGCTTCAGCCGAACAAAACTTTATGAGTTTTTCTACGTATCTGTAGTGTGTCGTGACTGTACGTCAATGAATAGAGCTACAGTGAATTCATGAAATCGCTTCAATCATTTGTAATAGCCCTGTATATCAGTGGTTCTGTTTTTTTCGACAGCCTGAAGTACACAAAATATTTTTCTCAGAAACTTTTTGTAACGTTTTTTTATTTCTTTATTTTTTCGTAGTAATTGGCAAGAATTTCCTTTTGGAAAGTACTCCTTCATATATTAGATTAAAAATAGACATGTCTGATATTTTTCGGAATTTTTGATAACATTTGAAATTATCACCAACTGGCAACGTTGCAGGCCGGTGAGATAACCCTGAGGTGGCTATTTTCGTGACGGTCGCTATACCTATGTCTAATTGCAGCACACGACGTAAACACGCAACAACCGAAAACAAGCAGGTGAACGCTGTTTTGCCGCGACAGTTTGGCAGTACTTTCAGTAGATGTCGGGAGTCCCCTTTGCTGAAACAGCTGCCAACCTATGCGACGTAACGGTGGTCGATGGGCTGGCGCTACTAAAGCATCTGACCAGGCCGTGACTCACAGTGAGTGAGTATGAGCGAAGATCTGTCATCTACAACTTCTACGACACCTCAGTACCGATAGGCCGTTCAAAATGAACTCTGGTACTGTGACTTCAGATGCAGACGAACAAATTTAGGTTAGTACACAAAGGAATTACAGACGTTGGCTATGAGTGAGCATTCGTTTAAATCAAGGGGGAAACGTGAAAATTCGAGCCCGACTGGGATTCGAACTCGCGTCTCCTGTTCACTAGGAAGATGCTCTGATCACTAAGCCGACCGGGCACAGTGCTTATCGCAACTGCGCGGTCTACCTTAGCACGCCTCCCGTCAGACCCAGATTCTCATCCTGTCCACATACTGCTATTGTAGTGCCCCTTGCCCATTACTGTCATTACTCGCACCATTTCGTCGATTCCCGTAAGAATTCGAGCACGGTGAGCATGCACTGTCCGTGGGGGTGCTTCTTTTCGTATAACCGTACTCCCTCTCGACAATTTCCATCTACTTGGCCGTACACAAACACCATTTCATCTTGTTACCGAGATGAGTACTGCTTACGGCATGCTGCGTCACAAAGAACACACGTTACGTCGTCAAAGGACTGTCATTCGTCGGCGAAATGTTAAATACAAAGGGGTCCAGAAGAATGTGTGGTGTCACCGCCAGACACCACACTTGCTAGGTGGTAGCTTTAAAACGGCCGCGGTCCATTAGTACATGTCGGACCCGCGTGTCGCCACTGTGTGATCGCAGACCGAGCGCCACCACAAGGCAGGTCTCGAGATACGGACTAGCACTCGCCCAGTTGTACGAACGACGTAGCTAGCGATGCACACTGACGAAGCCTCGCTCATTTGCTGAGCAGATAGTTAGAATAGCCTTCAGCTAAGTCAATGGCTACGACCTAGCATGGCGCCATTAGTAACATTGCATGTGTCTAAAGAGTCTCACTTGTATCGCCACAATCTCCAGATGTACCAAAAGGATGGATTAAAGTTAAGTATTTCAGAAGCTACGTACTTTTCTTTATAGCATTCATTACGTATCCTGTTTCAGACCTCACGCCATCCTTTTTTGGCTTAGCGCGTGCCTTTCGGCTTCCTCTCATTGTGTCTAGGCTGTCTTGTCTAGACACAACAGAATGTGAACACTCTTTAATAGTTAATATCTTTGGAACAAAATGACATATCGGTGCAATTTTGCGTGGTAGCACAGCCAATTGTTTTCTCAGCAGATTTTGGCGCGCGTTTTCCAGCAGATGACAATGCAGCAATGAATAAAGTAAGATTGTCGTTTGAAGAACGCAAGATCGTATTGAAGTAGTACTGTAAGTACGAAAACATGATGGAGGTACAACAGCAATGGCGTAATGTCTGCAGAACTCGGCAAACAACACGTACAACAATTTATCGTTGTTGTTGTTGTGGTCTTCAGTCCTGAGACTGGTTTGATGCAGCTCTCCACGTACTCGGGATAAATTTGAAGGCGACGGTACCGCCGGCCGCGGTGGTCTCGCGGTTCTAGGCGCGCAGTCCGGAACCGTGCGACTGCTACGGTCGCAGGTTCGAATCCTGCCTCGGGCATGGATGTGTGTGATGTCCGTAGGTTAGTTAGGTTTAAGTGGTTCTAAGTTCTAGGGGACTGATGACCAAAGCTGTTAAGTCCCATAGTGCTCAGAGCCATTTGAACCATTTTGAGCGACGGTACTGTTCAGGGTGTGCATAAGGAAAGGTCTGGCCAATGAAAAACAGCGCTGCTTTGTTGCAACATTTTACTAGGATACCCCAAAAACTATGAAGCAGGATGGACGTGGAAGCGTGGTATGACGATCAAGCGGAAGACGAATTCTGAAGGCTGCAAAGTAGAATGTGTACATTCCGTGACCGCTGCACTCTAAGAACGAGGACCACCCGGGCCGAATGAAGTGGTTTGAAGGCACGCTTCGCGAGGATGCGAGGTTTGCAGGGATGGTTATCTGGTCTAACGAGGCGCAGTTTAAACTTAACGGTACTGAGTTCCTGAAAGTTCTCACATTCAAATGGACAAACGTGTTAATCGACCGGGTGTTAACGTGTGGTGTGGTCTGTCATCGGCCGGTTTGATTGGCCTATTCTTCTTTGAAGGTATTATAACTGGTGAGGTGTATCTTTGTGTGCTGCAAACATCGATGTTAGCTGTTATCCGAGAGGTGTCTAGAACTTAAAGGTTCGACCTACAACAAGACGGCTCTCCGCCTCGCTACCACAGAAATGTCGGATTCTATTTGGATGAAAATCTACATAGACGACGAATGGGTCGAAGAAGAGCTGTTGAGTACCCATCACCGTCTCCATACTCTACACCTCACGACTTCTATCTTGAAAAATGAAGTTTATCAACAGAAGTCAGATACTGTGAACGAGTTACGAGAAATCACGGAGTCCTGTGCGGCTGTTACACCGTCGACACTGACAGCCATAGTTCTATCAACAGTTCAGCGACGTCCGCGTTGTTTGGCTGCTTTGGATCACTTTGAACACATAAAATAGCCTTACACTCTTGCAAGAATTGTAGCGGTATGTCATTTTGTTCCGTTAATAATGGACCCCTCTGTAGATTCACGTTCCTCATTTAACCCTGCAAGCACATTTATTTATTTAATTTATTTATTAATCCTTTGTACATAATTTGCTCTTGGAAGGCCTTCATAAAAGCACTATATGGTCTGTAGAATTAGGCTAGATAGGATTTTCTTAAAAAAGTATAATTTATAGTCTCACAGGGCATATATATATGAGGGTTGGAACTTTAATAGTGGCAATTATTTATTTACAGCTCGTACAAAATAGATACGTGTTTCAAAGTTTCACTGACCTTCAAAGTAGTCACCAGGATTGTGTGTAGCCCGTTGCCAGTGATGTGGAAGTCGTAGGATACTCTTCGCAGTGCCAGTTGTGTTGACAGTTCGAGCGGCGCTGTCTATTGGCCGACGAATTTGTAGCAGTTCTGAAGCGAATGCCGTGAAGTGTTTCCTTCAGTTTTGAAACTGCGTTGAACTCACGAGGGCTTAAGTCAGGGGAGTGGAGTAGGTGGTATAGCACCTAGCAACCCCATCAGTCAAACAAATTAGTAACAGCTTGCACTGTACGTGCTTGAGCATTGTCCTGAAAAATGATGGTCAGGTCCTGCAGAAAGTGTCATCACTTCCGTCTCTATGCTGTTCATTTTTGGAACACAACCTACGACCAGCTTAGAGACAGAAGTGATGACACTTTCTGCAGGACCTGACGATCATTTTGCAGGACAAGGCTCAAGCACGCACAGTCCAGCTGTTACTGATTTGTTTGACTGATGGGGCTGCTAAGTGCTATACCACCTACTGCACTCCCCTGACTTAAGCCCTCATAAGTTCAACTCGTTTTCTAAACTGAAGGAAACACTTCACGGCATTCGCTTCAGAACTGCTACAAATTCGTCGGGCGATAGACAGCGCCGCTCGAACTGTCAACACAACTGGCACTGCTAACAGTATCCTACGACTTCCACATCTCTGTCAACGGGTTTTGCACAATGCTGGTGACTACTTTGAAGGTCAGTAA
Source organism: Schistocerca serialis cubense (assembly GCF_023864345.2). NCBI lineage: Eukaryota > Metazoa > Arthropoda > Insecta > Orthoptera > Acrididae > Schistocerca > Schistocerca serialis. The sequence goes on along the minus strand of NC_064645.1, from coordinate 574,844,775 downwards.
AACTTTGAAACACGTATCTATTTTGTACGAGCTGTAAATAAGTAGTTTCCACTACTGAAGTTCAACCCTCGTATATAAATGAGCAATTAATTATTTCTTTATTTGGCAGTATGATAACTTTTCTACATTGCCAAACGAATTCCTAGCCAAAAAAAATTAGTTCAGTTTTCGAATATAAGTATGGGTACAGGCACAGACGATAGTCTATAGTGCTGTCGATATATCGATAGTATAAATCTGTCGACGACACTACTATCGATAGTGCATATCCCTACTTTGTCGTATGACTGAAAATCAGAAAACAATGGCTATCAAAAATTTCCCTTTCAAAGGCCGTACAGTCCAGAATCGGTATTCCAGGCAGACAAAATCGCAGTGGGCACTAAGGCAGTCATCCCAACGACGCATCAGGTTGGAAATACTCGTTTGGTAAAACACCGTTTCCTGCTGTTTGAAGAAGTCCGTAACTGCCTGCTGCACACCCTAGTCCGACATGAATCGTCGACCCAAAGAAGGCCTTTTTTAAGGGACCACGGGCGCGATAATCGGCTGGGTTATCATGAAGCACCAGCAGCACTTGTCATACCATTACACAGCGGAGGTTTTCGACAGGCGTGATGCCCCGTGCTTCATTCTTCGACGCATGTCTACTGCTGTTTGCCCTTCGGCAGGCAAGAAAAGAATAACAGCACGTTGATCTTGCTTGGACGCATTTGGTAATAACGTCTCCATAGTTCACGTTTCCGCATCTACCGCGCACTCGTCGGAAAGACGCAAATGCCACACTAATTCCTCGCCTTCGTGTCGATGCTTATATACCCGCATCGGAATCGAGCTACGTTGCATATACGCTGCAGTGATGCCCGCAGAGGGAAACTTCTTGATCGTCCCTTATATCTGACAGTCTCACTACACGATAACCAGGTCGTGTGTAATTTCATGTAGTTGGTAGTGGGGGTCCGAACCCCCTGGACCCTCCTCCACCCCCACCCCATCCTCCCCATCACTACATCATTGCTCCAGGTACAACGTATTTTTATGTTACCGCCACACGGAAATCACGTGCCCAGGATGGGCGTGTACGTCGCTTCCGGTTAAATGGTTAAATCATTTTACAAGCGAGTGAGTTATGTGCTCAAATTTTTCTTTATTAATGACTGAATGATAATACTTTGCTGTACAAATGGCCTTCCGCATTTCTCTTCCGCTATTAACAATTTAGAACGGGGCGCCATAAATTGCGTTACATTTAAAATTCAAGTAGAAGATTAATATGAATGGGAGATAAATCAAAATTTATTGGGTCCGTATCAGCCGCGGTAGCGCAGGAAGCGGACTTTGGAGGCGCCGTTGTGTGGATGGAGCAATGTGTCGCTAGGAAATTGTTGTTTATTACTAAAGTTAATTCCTGTCTTTTGAATGATTCGATATTTCTTCCCTGTTTTTATTTAGAATGAGTTTCTTTTTGTCAAGCTTTGAAAATTCTAAGGAAATAATTGAGAAACACGACGGATCTGCAGAAAATATAGAAAATATTTCCATAAAATCTTTATTAACTGACGCTGCTTCTTAAATTTACGAGTCTAAAACGAACGACACGTCTTATATGTAAAGCTGCTACTGAGCGTCGTGTCTGTACATAAAAAGATATTTTCACCGCCATTAAATCCAATTCTCGAATTATTCTTCATGCTACCGTTCACGTTTCTTGTGTCACAGGTGGTAGTGAGTACAAACTTCTCCAGGCCGTATTTTGTATAAGTTGATTATGCATACAACATACAAGGGGCAAACGAGACAGATGAAAAAAAGTTAAGTTATCTATTCATTATTTCACAAGTAATAAATTTACCCCATTGTGAAACAAGACAGTCAATGCCTTCACGGAAAAATTGTACTGATTGTCTACGAAACCATCATTGTACCCAGGTGTGCATCTCTTCGAAGTTAATCGACGGCCAGGAATGTCTTCCTACAAGGCTCCAGAAATAAGAAAATCGAGTGGGGAGAGATTGGGACTGTGGAGGACGCGTAAGGGCTTCCTAGCGAAACTTCTGCAACATAGTCAAGACAACCTTAGCCACATGTGAGCGGGCATTATCCTACGACAGAATGAATGTTGCCAAGGTTCTTGCGACAACACTGCAAAAGATTCGCCAGAAAGCGCTTAGGTATATTCCATACAGTCCCGTTCTCTCGTCATGTGATTTCCATATTTTTGGAGCCTTGAAGAGAGATGTTCGTATACGTCGATTTGCTCCGGACGAAGAAATGCACGCCTGAGTACAATAAGTTTACGTAGGCAGACGGAAAAATTTTGCCACGGAGGCACTGAATGTCTTGACTCGCAGTGGAATAAATATTTAACAGTTATGACGATTACTTTTGAAATAATAAACACTTTACTTACTTTTCTTCCATCTATCTCATTTTCATTTCACTGCTTCTTAAACAGTGATAGTCTTTCACAATCTAGACATTCCACAATCAATTACATCTGACACAATAACAGCATAAATCAGGGACTGGTACTGTGCATAACTATGCTAAGAAATCTGCTACTGTTCGATTATACTTTTTTTTTTTTTTTTTTTTTTTGTGGTCATCAGTCTACTGACTGGTTTGATGCGGCCCGCCACGAATTCCTTTCCTGTGCTAACCTCTTCATCTCAGAGTAGCACTTGCAACCTACGTCCTCAATTATTTGCTTGACGTATTCCAATCTCTGTCTTCCTCTACAGTTTTTGCCCTCTACAGCTGCCTCTAGTACCATGGAAGTCATTCCCTCATGTCTTAGCAGATGTCCTGTCATCCTGTCCCTTCTCGTTATCAGTGTTTTCCACATATTCCTTTCCTCTCCGATTCTGCGTAGAACCTCCTCATTCCTTACTTTATCAGTCCACCTAATTTTCAACATTCGTCTATAGCACCACATCTCAAATGCTTCGATTCTCTTCTGTTCCGGTTTTCCCACAGTCCATGTTTTACCACCATACAATGCTGTACTCCAGACGTACATCCTCAGAAATTTCTTCCTTAAATTAAGGCCTGTATTTGATATCAGTAGACTTCTCTTAGCCAGAAATGCCGTTTTTTCCATAGCGAGTCTGCTTTTGATGTCCTCCTTGCTCCGTCCGTCATTGGTTATTTTACTGCCTAGGTAGCAGAATTCCTTAACTTCATTGACTTCGTGACCATCAATCCTGATGTTAAGTTTCTCGCTGTTCTCATTTCTACTACTTCTCATTACCTTCGTCTTTCTCCGATTTACTCTCAAACCATACTGTGTACTCATTAGATTGTTCATTCCGTTCACCAGATCATTTAACTCTTCTTCACTTTCACTCATGATAGCAATGTCATCACCGAATCGTATAATTGATATCCTTTCACCTTGTATTTTAATTCCACTCCTGAACCTTTCTTTTATTTCCATCATTGCTTCCTCGATGTACAGATTGAAGAGTAGGGGCGAAAGTCTACAGCCTTGTCTTACACCCTTTTTTAATAGAGCACTTCGTTCTTGATCGTCCACTCTTATTATTCCCTCTTGGTTGTTGTACATATTGTATATGACCCGTCTCTCCCTAAAGCTTACCCCTACTTTTTTCAGAATCTCGAACAGCTTGCACCATTTTATATTGTCGAACGCTTTTTCCAGGTCGATAAATCCTATGAACGTGTCTTGATTTTTCTTTAGCCTTGCTTCCATTATTAGCCGTAACGTCAGAATTGCCTCTCTCGTCCTTTTGCTTTTCCTAAAGCCAAACTGATCGTCACCTAACGCATTCTCAATTTTCTTTTCCATTCTTCTGTATATTATTCTTGTAAGCAGCTTCGATGCATGAACTGTTAAGCTGATAGTGCGATAATTCTCGCACTTGTCAGCTCTTACCGTCCTCGGAATTGTGTGGATGATGCTTTTCCGAAAGTCAGATGGTATGTCGCCAGACTCATATATTCTACACACCAACGTGAATAGTCGTTTTGTTGCCACTTCCCCCAATGATTATACTATTGTTGAAAAAACAATGGAAGCAGTCTTTTTTACATGTGTGTGCTTTTAAAGGTTTGTGGATTGTTTGGAAGAGATCAGGCTGTTTTTACAAAATGAGGGAAAATCGGTGCAATATTCACAGTTAAGGGATGTTACGTGGCCTACAAAATCGATGTTTTCACTGCGCATGTGCCAACATTTCAGTGACTAAAAGGTAAACCTTCAAGAAACAAACAAAACAGCGATTTGGATTTACTCGAAAAGTCAGACCAAGATCAATTTTCTTTGGTAATACAATCTTCAGTTAAATTTACTATGTATCCAGGTGTGACTTCACTGCATAAAATGAGTTTGTCTAAATTTGATTGGTTGAAACTAAAGAAACTGAAATGCACGTGACTGGTTTACAGCCTAGTTCAATATGTACTCTAAAATTTATCGAAACAAGGCAAGAATTGGAAGTAAACGAATTAGAAAGGCTATTAGACAATATGACCAAAAATACCGACAGCAAGACCATGAAAGTGTAGTATTCAATTTGAGACTCACATACCTGTCTAAAGAAGTTAGCGTTTGCTATCCTGACAATGTTTTCATCTGCATATGCCTTTGAAGCTTGCTTTATGAAATGAATAACATTAAAGACCCGCGAAGAAACTGTTTGTGAGATGACTCAAATTAAGCTTGCATTCTGCAAATGGGTAAAAGTGTGTACCTAATGTATATTATTTAGCATCAAACTTACAATAGCAGAAGTCACATGTATTTCTCATTGATTTGGAAAATGTTTCTTTTATGAGTGCTGAATGAAAGGTCTTGGACATTTGTGGTAAGGTCTTATGGGACCAAACTGCTGAGGTCATCTGTCCCTAAGCTTACGCACTACTTAATCTACGAGGGCAGTTCAACAAGTAATGCAACACATTTTTTTCTGAAACAGGGGTTGTTTTATTTAGCATTGAAATACACCAGGTTATTCCCCAATCTTTTAGCTACACAACACTATTTTTCAACGTAATCTCCATTCAATGCTACTGCCTTACGCAACCTTGAAATGAGGGCCTGTATGCCTGCACGGTTCCATTCCTCTGGTCGATGTCGGAGCCAACGTCGTACTGCATCAATAACTTCTTCATCATCCGCGTAGTGCCTCCCACGGATTGCGTCCTTCATTGGGCCAAACATATGGAAATCCGACGGTGCGAGATCGGGGCTGTAGGGTGCATGAGGAAGAACAGTCCACTGAAGTTATGTGAGCTCCTCTCGGGTGCGAAGACTTGTGTGAGGTCTTGTGTTGTCATGAAGAAGGAGAAGTTCGTTCAGATTTTTGTGCCTACGAACACGCTGAAGTCGTTTCTTCAATTTCTGAAGAGTAGCACAATACACTTCAGAGTTGATCGTTTGACCATGGGGAAGGACATCGAACAGAATAACCCCTTCAGCGTCCCAGAAGACTGTAACCATGACTTTACCGGCTGAGGGTATGGCTTTAAACTTTTTCTTGGTAGGGGAGTGGGTGTGGCGCCACTCCATTGATTGCCGTTTTGTTTCAGGTTCGAAGTGATGAACCCATGTTTCACCGGCTGTAACAATCTTTGACAAGAAATTGTCACCCTCAGCCACATGACGAGCAAGCAATTCCACACAGATGGTTCTCCTTTGCTCTTTATGGTGTTCGGTTAGACAACGAGGGACCCAGCGCGAACAAACCTTTGAATATCCCAACTGGTGAACAATTGTGACAGCACTACCAACAGAGATGTCAAGTTGAGCACTGAGTTGTTTGATGGTGATCCGTCGATCATCTCGAACGAGTGTGTTCGCACGCTCCGCCATTGCAGGAGTCACAGCTGTGCACGGCCGGCCCGCACGCGGGAGATGAGACAGTCTTGCTTGACCTTGCGGCGATGATGACACACGCTTTGCCCAACGACTCACCGTGCTTTTGTCCACTGCCAGATCACCGTAGACATTCTGCAAGCGCCTATGAGTATCTGAGACGCCCTGGTTTCCCGCCAAAAGAAACTCGATCACTGCCCATTGTTTGCAACGCACATCCGTTACAGACGCCATTTTAACAGCTCCGTACAGCGCTGGCACCTGTCGGAAGTCAATGAAACTATACGAGACGAAGCGGGAATGTTTGAAAATATTCCACAAGAAATTTCCGGTTTTTTCAACCAAAATTGGCCGAGAAAAAAAATGTGTTGCATTACTTATTGAACTGCCCTCGTAACTTACACTAAGGACAAAACACAGACACACATACGCACACACACACACACACACACACACACACACACACACACAAACTCTCTCACACACACATTCTTCGAGGGAGGACTCGAACCACCGACGCGGGAAGTCGCCCGGACCGTGACAAGAGGCCGTAAGGTCTTTTCGCGTTTGCAAATAAACGGTATTAACATGGCAGTGTTTAGTTTAGTGCCACAATGATTCATGATGGTCCCCTGGACTTAACAAAAGGCACGATATTGCTTTTAATGGGGCGTGTGATCTCCACAGACGTACGTGCATGCTGTGGAACATGCTCCCATGTTGGCCACAAGTTTGGTGTGGAGTTCTTGTGGAAGAGCGTCCAGTTCCTCCACCTGCTCGGTTGACAGCTGCTGGCGCTCGTTAGTGCATGTGGATGTCCTGCGATGGGAACCCTGCAATACGTCCGTACGTGCTCGATGTCAGGGGAAAGAGCAGACCAGTCAGTTCAAGGAATATCCTCCTGTTCCAAGAACTCCTCCACGTGCGATGGTCGCATGTGGTCGCGCCTTGTCATCCACAAAAATAAAGTCACTGCCGAATGCACCACTGAGAAAGCACACATGGGGAAAGAGTACAGTGTCACAATAATATAGATTGGTGAGCGTACTGTGTTCAAAGATCTGGACGTCAGTACGCCCATGTAGCATTATACCTCCCCCCACCACAACACATGGACCACCACAAGAATCACGTCTGACAATGTTTCTGGAAGCATTAACTATTCTGACCTCTCACCATATGAGGGTGCGCCCAGAATCAGACTGAATCTGCTCTCATTGGGGGAGAGCACTTGACCCAGATCCTAGCTGGTCCAATCGCTATGTTCTTGGCACGATCGCAAAGGATGCCGCCGATGTGCTGGTGTCACCGGAACACGACGCACTGGTCGTTTGGCAAAGATATCATCTCCAAGCTATCGCTGTTCCACCCTGGAGCGTGAAATGTGACTGCAATTGCACCAGCTGTTTGACGCCGGTCCTTTCTTGCCTGATGCACAATGTAGTGACTACCTTCTGACGTTGACCGTGGTCCATCACCTCCTCTCCTTTGGGCAGCAATACACGTGGTTCAGAACTGTCTCCCTGCACGTGAATCAATTCTGTGACCAATCCCAAACTCCTGGGCTACACTCGTGACTTCTCAAAAAAAAAAAAAAAAAAAAAAAAAAAAGAGTCTCTGAGCACTATGGGACTTAACTTCTAAGGTCATCAGCCCCCTAGAACTTAGAGCTACTTAAACCTAACTAACCTAAAGACATCACACACTTCCATGCCCGTCCATGCCCGAGCAGGATTCGAAGCTGCGACTGTAGCGGTCGCGCGGTTCCAGACTGTAGCGCCTAGAACCGCTCGGCCACCCCGGCCGGCGTTGACTCTTCGTCCCTCTCCCAGTTTCCCGATGATTCTTCGACATGTAAAGCCATCCAAATGTTGTCACGGCGCCATGTTGTAAAGAAGAACACCTCTGCATTGCACCTTAACTGCCTGTTGATAGACGCACTGTATTTCCCCATTCCTTCATCAGTCTCAGGTTGAGGGTCCAGCCCAATTGGGCGCTACAGTTGTAACGTAGAAGTGCGCTTGATGAACTACATTTGGAAAGAAAGCTTCTAATATGCTGAATATGGAAGGATAGCAGTTCGTGTGGACTACTTTTGGAAGTGAGACATTGACTCAAAATGCGAAAAATCGCAAAAAAATGGGAATCGACAAAGAATCGACCTTAGTAGGATTTAAAAGAAGTTCTTTGCTGGTTTCCAGGCTATAATAAATGAGAATGGATGATTGGCAAATGACGACAGATGTCGTGCAGGAGCAAGATACAAGGTTGGTCATAACTTTTTTCTGGCACCTTGAAAATTATGCAGTTAAGAGAAAGAAACCTAGTTATGTTGTTAATTCTTCTATACAGGTTCACCCTGCAACGCGTCACATATTTTCAACGATGGATGATGTCGGAGACATTGCCTGTAGAAGTTCTGGAGACATTAGACCTCGATAATCGTGTCATCTTCATCCTGGAAATCCCTGCAATCGTTTCTTCCTCCGAGGGAAGCAGAAGAAGTCACGGCCTGCCATGTTAGGAGAGTATGTGGTGTGAGCAAAACGTGACAGTCCAAAGAAGAAGTGCACGCGACCACCGCCTGTGTGAGAATCAGCAAGGGCGTTGTATGGGAACGGAAACGCCCTCTCTGACAGCGTCCCGTAAACTCGTCAGAAAACCTCGGTGTTTCGTTGTTATGACGGTCTTTGCCTTGCGAGCCTGATGTGTAAGCAACACACCTGTGATGGTCCCAAAACGGACTTCGCATCACCTTGCCTGATGATAGTTGGGCCTCCATCTTTTGCGGTGGTGGGAAATCCATGTGCTGTCACTGTTTGCTTTGTTGCTTTGTCTCGGGGTCGTAGGGACACGACGAACAATCGTCCATTGTGACAGGCGGCTAAAGATGCCATCCGAAATGCGCTGGCACAGCTACAACGAATGCCTCGTTCGGTAGGCTTTTTGACTGAGCGTAAGTGGTAGTGGAACCTTGGTCAGTCATGAGCGAGTTTCACATTTTTCACTGACGCCTTGACTGTAGATACCCGTCTTCGCACACCAGGGCCTTCTCGGAGACATTGGCCGCCATTTCGTTCTTCATCATTCTGACATGTTCGACCACACTGGAAAACTATCTAAACCAGGTAACCGCAGTGTCGCATGATTGTACGTTGTTGCCGGACCTTTCCACAGGCTCAGCATGGACTGTCACGTGACGTTCTTCCTCTTCAAATGCAGAAGACGAATTACTGTACAATTCTCCTTTAACAATACGCTGCGCCGCCTTGTATGGAATCGGCCGCTGTGGCCGAGCTGTTCTAGGCGCTTCAGTCTGGAACTGCGCGACCGCTACGGTCGCAGGTTCGATTCCTGCCTCGGGCATGGATGTGTGTGATGTCCTTAGGTTAGTTAGGTTTAAGTAGTTCTAAGGTCTAGGGGACTGATGACCTCAGAGCCATTTTGAACCTAGTTTTGGTCCATCCGCTACCGGCATGCAATTACAGGGTGGCGAGTGGATTTCATTGTGTAACAGGACTCGGAAATGCGGCGAAGCTAAAGCGAAACGGCTCCAGGAAAAACGTGCAGAAATCGAAAAAAGATTGTCGGAAGGATGTGGTGGTTCTTTTTACTTATATCTATTGTTGGTATTTGTTTGTTATATAAAGTTGGAGTTAGTGTTATTCTATCTGCTTCACAACTGGAAAATTATTTGCGCCACGGACTCAGTTATGGTAGTTCTGCAGTTAGTTTGGCCGATAAGCTGTTTTTATATTAAAAGACACCACCACACATTCCAGATATACAGTTGTACTATTATTAATTTATTTTATGTTAGAGAAATTGCAGTGTTGAGAAGATTCTCGCAATTTCCGTATGAATATAGTTCAATATTAGAAAAAGTGATTACCATCATTTTTAAAAGAAGAACCGCTAACCAAGAGAAATCCCCTACATTTACATTTACTTTTAATTATTTGTCAAAATTAACAAATATTAAAATATTTATTACGACTCTGGGCCGTTATCATTTAAAACAATGGCGTTGACGTCTGCACCAAGGTTCCCCTATAAAATTTGAATAATTGATAATATATATCGCTTCCTGAATGTAGGATGTGTTACAGTAAAACTTTGTAAGTAGGGTGTTTAGGTTTTTATATTGGTAACGCCACGTAACGCTCTGTATGAAAATCAACTGTTCATGTTTTTTCGGAACCATTGTGATACTGTGAGAGCTTTGAATGATGTATTTGGTATGGGATCATGATTTTTAAAGTACGTTTGAGGTAGATGACACTATTGAAATGAGCAGAGAATTTTTTTAGGTTTTGAAATTATTGCAGAAAGCTACGACGTTTTTGAGATTTGACTGAGGTGTTATGATGTTATTATTACGGTGACAATGTGTATTATGCTGTGGAGGTATGTTTATGATCATTAATCTGACGCTGTATGAGGAATTTGATTATGCTACGTATTTATTATGATGAAATATTGAAGAAGTGTCGACGAATATGTATATGTGTAATGAGGTAAGGAATAATGAATAGTGGTTAGGGACTCTGATTCGAGAAAAAGGATGTTGGAAACCAAGAATCGTACTTTAAGAGTTATGAAACGTGAGTACATGTGTGAATGTATCACAATGCTGGCGAAAATTTTTTGGACACTGTTATATTTACATCATTTAGTTTCTACACATTTGTAACGCAATTTCTTTTTTTTTATGAGACTGTCACTGTAGCGCAAACTGCTGTCATAAATATTTCGGTAAGAAAGCTAAATGACCTTGGACACCCAGCTGTGCCAGTGGCCTGGAGAAAATGCTATTAAGTGGAGAAAACAAGAGGCCATTAACCTCGATATTGAATTCCTTTGTAGAAAGCATCGCAAATATAACACGCTATTACTTGGAAACATATGATTATACTGTGGAGCACGTACTTTGTGCTACTTACTGAAATGATTATGAATTGATGGGAAATATTCTTACATCTGCACATGCGATTATGACAAGTGTATTTCTACGAGAGTTGAGAGAATTTCTACTGACTTTTGAAATGCCCACATGGCTATTGAATGACGTTTTTATGCTTTGCTTTATATATTTGCCTATTTTGTTTAATATCTAGTTTCTAGCTACACTGCAGCATTGGTTAAAATAATATTTAATAGATGTACTAATATAAATATTTTCTGTCTACAGACCCAGTACAGAATAATTTTATGATCTACTTTCTTAAAAAAAAAGGAAACACAAATATACATTTCCCTTCACAGGAATTGCATAAATAATTTTTTTACGATTTGGTAACTTGTCTGCTAGAGTAAGTTATTATGATGCATTACTCTAGTGTTAAGATGTGACATAGGTATTAGACATGGCCATCTTTACTGCAATATTTTTTCTGCTTGAGCTTTGTCATGTTTAGATATAAGTTATTGCATTTGCTGCTGCTGTTTGCCAGGCATATTGCTGCTGAATTTCACTTTGTATTACTCTGTTAAGCCAGTTTTACTACTGATTTATTTTTCTTGTTTGCTGCAAAGTGCCTTATATTAGCTGTAATATTGCAATTGCTTTGCTAATTTAGATATACTGTTGCTTGCTTGCTTGCCTATTTGCATTCTTTTGTCATTGCTGTTTGTGTTAATTGTTGTGTGCTGCTGCATTGCCTCGTCCCTTAGTATATATATCTGGGCTCAGTAGATTTAAGTTAGCTTAAGAGGGGTAGACTATATAAGAAACTAACTATGAAGAATAGGGAAAGAATGCATTGAGAAGTTATATGAAAAAGATTTGGGCAAAAATGAGTATTGTACAATGCGAAATATTTATTTTGAAAGAGGATATGAACAAAACAGTACGGTTTAGGGACAACAGGCATAGATAGGACATTTTGGGAATAATGATGAATGAAGGGAGATCTCCAAGAAGTAAAAAAAGTTTTGTTTGCAAAATACTGCAGTAAAACAAACCGTGTCCTTTACTTTTGTGCTATCCCGCTATGTGTTCATGTACCCTTGTGTATTTGTGTTTTTCCTGTCTTTATGTGTTTAGCTGATAAGATTTATGTTGTAGACTTTTACTAATACTAAGATACATTCACTATGATGAGGAATACTGTTATTCTCAAATATAATTTGCATTAATACTATGTTATTTACTTTGGAAAGATTTTTAGACATTATTAATTCCGTTCTGTTTCAATGTTCATATGTGAAATTAATGTTTCGAAAACTATTCTCATTATTTTATTTATTTACTTATGTCATAATTCCTGTAACACTGATGTATATGTTTATTTCTATTCTTTTGTAAAGCCTGTATTACTACAAATGTTATCTGTACTATTATGTTCTTTAATGATTTATTTTGTACCTTTGTAATTGTATTCTTATGTTATAAATTTGTAATTGTATATACACCAGTTCTTCAAATTAAGTTTCATTTCACTGCACATGTTTCTGTTGGTCATAGTATATGCACAATATGTGAGAAGTTGGCACTGTTATTGTTTGCACATGTGTTGATAATTCAGCAAGGGACTGGTTAACAGCATTGCTGGTTCTAAGGACATTGCAAAAAGTTTGTGAGTGCACAAGTGGTGGTATATGGACTTGCTATATTGTCCACAAGACTCTTCGATGGTGATTGTGCACCCGCACAGTCACAACAGATGGCTGCTAGCAATCTCTACAAGGACTACAGTGGGTCTGCATCTTTGATGGCCCACCAACACCATACTCTCTGCCAGGACTACAGTGGGTCTGCTCTGTGATGACCTACCTACCAATATTCTTCAACTTCGACTGACTCTGCTGTGGGTTTCCTCTGTTGTGGCCCATTATCCGTCTCCATGTCAAGAGTTAGCACTGTCTTTCCGTTGAAAGAACAACACTACTTCTTCAAGACTGCATGGAAATCCACTACTTCCGTGTGCATTTTCTTTTACTGCTCAGACTTTGTGCATAAAATTGTAATTAATACTGTGATGAATGATCAGGACTGTCTTTATGGACTGTGAGAAAATTTTAGCTTTTGGCCAACATTATATCAAAAAGTGTGTGCATTTGATGTCTTTGTTATTGTAATTATGAAAACTTTTAACAAATATGTATTGGCCACTGCCCAAAACAATCTGTAAAATTTTTTTGGGGAGCATGGGGGCTATGTAAGTAGGCTGTTTAGGTTTTTATACCGGTAACGCCACGTATGTGTATGAAAATCACTGGCTGTGCTGTGTGCAGTCTGTGGCTGGCTGGCATTGTTGAAAAATTCGCTACTGTAGTGGTGGGCAGTTGGATGTGAACAGCGCATAGCGTTGCGCAGTTGGAGGTGAGCCGCCAGCAGTGGTGGATGTAGGGAGAGAGATGGCGGAGTTTTGAGAGCGGATAATCTGGACGTGTGTCCATCAGAGACAGTAAATTTGTAAGACTGGATGTCATGAACTGATATATATATATTATGACTTTTGAACACTATTAAGGTAAATACATTGTTTGTTGTCTATCAAAATCTTTCATTTGCTAAGTATGCCTATCAGTAGTTAGCGCCTTCAGTAGTTACAATCTTTTATTTAGTTGGCAGTTATTGGCGCTCGCTGAATTGCAGTAGTTCGAGTAACAAAGTTTTTTGTGAGGTAAGTGATTCATGAAAGTTATATGTTATTGTTAGTCAGGGCCATTCTTTTGTAGGGATTATTGAAAGTCAGATTGTGTTGTGCTAAAAATATTGTGTGTCAGTTTATTGATGATCTGAATAAGAAAAGAGAGAATGTCTGTACACGTTCAGTTTTGCTCAGCTGTTTGGAAATCAAATAACCTAAGGGATTTATCAGCTCAATCATTCATAAATTTTTCCAAGGGGACGTTTCAACTTGAGCGACACTTTTAGGTAATATTTGATTATATTTAGACTAAATATTACATAAAACGTACATGCTTTCGTGCCTCGTCACAAAATGGCTTCTTACACAACCAAGAAACAAAAGGTGTGTCCGTTCCTTTATCAAAAGGAACAGAGATTACAATAACAATCAGAGATCATATTAGTTGATTACATAGTCTTTTAGATTATTTCTTTACGACGTCAGTTTTGTTAAATTTGCGGAATTCTTCAATACTATTTTTTCACGTTATGTGACGTACCACCACAAGGACTGACGCAACATATAGGAAAGTCAAAACAAACCATCGGTGAAATTAAAAGCAAGAGTGGTAACGTTAAGAGTGCAACAGGGATTTCACCTTTAAATGCAGAGGAGAGCGGATAAGTGCAAAGAGCACATTGACGGCTGAGAACGTGATAGAAGAAGAAACAAAATCGACATGGAAGAGGTTGGGCAAGTAGTAGTAGAATCAGAATTTAAAAGGGCTTTGGAAGACTGAAGAAGAAATATAGGAACACGTGAGACAACACTGATCCTACAAGATAGGTGCGGGAAAGGCAAGTCTACGTTTATAGCATTTCTAGACTAAGGGAAAGCTTGTGACAGTATTGTATGGAATACTCTCTTTGAAATTCTGAAGGTATTTGGGGTAAAATACAGAGAATAAAAGGCAATTTACAACTTGTACAGAAACCAGATGGCAGTAATAAGATTCGAGGGACATAAAAGGGAAGCGGTGGTTGAGAAGGGATTGAGACAGGGTTGTAGCCTATCCTCGATGTTATTCAATCTGTACATTGAAGAAGCAGTAAAGGAAATCAAAGAAAAATTTGGAGTATGAATAAAGTTTAGGGAAAAGAAATAAGAACTTTGAGATTTGCCAGTGACATTGTAACTCTGTCACAACAGCAAAGGACCTGGAAGAGCGGTTGCAGAATGGACAGGGTCTTGAAATTAGGATATAAGATGAGCATCAACAAAAGAAAAACAAGGATAATGGAATGTAGTCGAAGTAAATCAGGCGATGCTAACGGAATTAGATTAGGAAACGAGATACTTAAAGTAGTAGATGAGTTTTGCTATTTGGGCAGCTAAATAACTGATGATGGCCGAAGTAAACAGGATGTAAAATGTAGACTGGCAGTGGAAAGAAAAGCATTTCTGAAGAAGAGGAATATAGGTTTAAGCATTAGGTAGTCGACTCTGAAAGTATCTGTCTGGAGTGTAGCCATGTATGTAAGTGAAACATGGACGATAAACGGTTTGGACAAAAAGAGAATAGGAACATTCGAAATGCGGTGTTAAAGAAAAGTGTTGTAGATTAGATGGGCAGATCACGTAACTAATGAGGAAGTACTGAATAGAACTGGGGAGACAGGAAATTTGTGGCACAACTTAACAAGAAAAGGGATCAGTTGATAGGACACGTTCTGAGACATCAAGAGATCACCAGTTTAGTACTGGCGGTAAGTGGGGGGGGGGGGGGGGAGGTGAAAATCGTAGAGAGAGACCAAGAGATGAATACAGTATGCAGATTCAGAAGGATGTAGGTTGGAATAGTTATTCGGAAATGAAGGGGCTTGCACAGGAGAAAGTAGCATTGAGAGCTGCATCAAACCAGTCTTCTGACCACAACAAAGAACAAGAGCGAATATGGCGGGAAGGATAGATAAGATTCCATCAGAATTTCTAAAACCATTGTGGGAGGGGGCAACACAACGACTGGTCACGTTGGTGTGTGGAATGTATGAGAGTGTCAATATACCATGTGCCTTTCGGAAAAATGTCGTCCACACATTCCGAAGATTGCAAGAGCTGAAAAGTGTGAAAATTATCGCGCAGTCAGATTACAGATAATGCATCCAAGTTTATGACAACAATAATATACAGAAGAATGGAAAGGACAATTGAAGATGTTTTAGATGACGATCAATTTGCCTTCAGGAAAGATAAAAGTACCAGAGAGTTATTTCTGTCTTTGCGGTTCATAATGGAAGCAATATTACAGAAAAATCGAGGCACTTTCATAGGACTTATTTACCTGGAAAAAGCGTTCGACAATGTCAAATGGCGCAAGAAGTTCGAAATTCTGAAGAAAATAGGGCTAAGGTATAAGAAAACACGGCAATATACAAGAGCCAAGAGAGTACAACGAGAGTGAAAGACCAAGAACGAAGTGCCGGGATTGAAGTGGGTGTAAGACAGGGATTCAATCTTAATTAATTTCTCACTATTAAACACTAGCCTATCACGGGAGTCTCAACCACTGGGGTGCGTCCCCTAGGGGACCTTGATAACACAAAAGATAGTTGGGGGGGGGGGGCCTGAGATTACCGAATGGACAAAAGAACCAAAAAAAATGATTAATTTACTAAGCAAAATACATTCTGACGTAATAAAAATTTAAAATTCACATTTACAGTAACAGAATGCAGTTATAAATAGCGCTGTATCAGTAATGCACAATCCATTTAATAATTAAATTTTCAGTACTAAATTAAAAACATGTTTAGTAATAAATTATTATTAGTGACTTCCTTTGGCCGGGCTTGCAAAGCAAAGTGTTCCGAATGTGGTTTTAGTATTACGGGTAGATATTCGAAGTTCTATATTTCGTTTTCAAAGCAGGCGGCCCACAAATTCATGTTTCACAGACGCAGAATGTTGAAAATGATAATAGCATACGAAATGATCTTGTTTTGAGTGCAGAAAACTCATCGCCCATTCCTGCCCAAAATCCAAAGAGCGATGTATTGCTAAATTCCCTCTCGAGTTCACCACTTGCGATGAAGTCTACGAAGACTTCTGCTTCAACAGTTCAGAGATCTTCGGAAATATTTTGAAATGGATCCCTAACACATTAGTAACATGCTATCAAGCTTGTAGCTTTAGCGTCAAAACACTATGTATACAGGGTGAGGCATTTAAAAAATGGTTCAAATGGCTCTGAGCACTATGGGACTTAACATCTGAGGTCATCAGTCCCCTAGAACGTAGAACTACTTAAACCTAACTAACCTAAGGACATCACACACATCCATGCCCGAGGCAGGATTCGAACCTGCGACTGTAGCGGTCGCGCGGTTCCAGACAGAAGCGCCTAGCACCGCTTGGCCACACCGGCCGGCGGTGAGGCATTTAAAACGGTTTGTCGGAATATTTGGTGAAATACACATCGGATTACAAAAAAGTGGTAATAAACATTGTTCACCTCGAAGAGGGACATCTATTAACATAAGGTTCGACCCCCTGCACCACCCCCGGCGGCCGGAGTGTGGGTAACTTTGAAATCTTAAATAGGAACGCCTACTTTTTTATAGATTTTGATTCTCCGTAAAAAAAAATATTTAACTTTTGTGTGAAACATTTCTTTCGTCTCATGATAGATTGCGCTGTAATCAGCACAAATGAATATTTGGTGATACCGGTTGCAAAACGCGAACATCTCACAAAAGTACATATCCGATTAGATAAATCAAAGTACATCATTTGACATTTGGAAAATGCTATCATGTGACGCCGTCTACCCTCCCGCAATGCATCCTTAGACTACACTTAGCGTTATCGAGGAACAACGTAGTGGACGCAGTAGTAATGTGTTTCCTTCGGGGTGCTTAATTTTGGTGAGTCCCCTTGCCTCTCACTATCTCGGGATGCTCGATTACTGTGAGTCCCCTTGACTCTCACAAGTGTTTCAGTGCGGCAAATGTTCGAAACGTTGATCATTGTTTCCACTGCACATTGCAACTCTGTGTCTGAACGACAGTCCGTCATGTATTAGTGTATTTGCGCTAGTATTTGCACAATCCTTGTGAATTCGCTGCCGCATATCTTCGGGGGTTGCTGGTACATCCATGTAAACTCTCTCTTTTAACCATATCTGCAGGAAAAAATCGGCGGAAGTCAAATCGGGTGAACGTGAAGGCCACATTTGAGGACCTCCTCGTTCAGTCCGTCGACCCGTATAGTTTCGATTCAAAACTTCTCGAACTAGTTGTGAATAATGCGCTGGCCATCCATCGCGTTGAAACCACACATCTCTTTTGAAGCGGAACATCGTCCATTTGTATGGGTAAAACATCACGCACAACGTCGCTGACCAGTCAGACCATCTTCTGTGAAGCATGCGTCAATTAGCAACGTACCTAAAATACCGCACCAAACGTTGATACTCCATGGGCGTTGATGTTCATCTTGCCTTACTCAAAGGGGATTCTCCACTCACCAATAATGCATATTATGTCGATTCACTTAACTACGATTCGTAAAATTTAATTCATTGGAGAAAAGTCAATCATCATTGACTGCCAGTTGTTCCTGTATCGAATTTGTAAGTAGCCTGTTTGTATGTTGGCAGCGCGACTGTATTAATATCGCTGACAGCGCTCGGCGCCCTCGGCAAGAGATTAAGAGGTTGGACGGACTAGCTGTTAGCGAGTGGATAGAGAAGTGTATGGACATGTTTTTTCTTAGTGGAGACTGAGTTGGTAGGACATGCTTCTAAATTGAGATGTAAGAAAATCTAAAATGGGGATGGATGTTGTTGGTAATTGTTGGGTGGCGGAATTATTGACAACTATAAACGGTCACAACGCCCATATAGTACTAGGGACAGAAAGTTGGCTGAAACCAGACGTAAACAGTAATGAAATCCTAAACTCAGATTGGAATGTATATCGCAGAGACAGGCTGGACACTGAAGAGAGAGGCGTGTTTATAGCGATAAGAAGTGCAATAGTATCGAAGGAAATTGACGGAGATCCAAAATGTGAAATGATTTGGGTGAAGGTCACGGTTAAAGCAGGCTCATACATGGTAATTGGATGTCTCTATAGGCCCCCGGGCTCAGCAGCTGTTGTGGCTGAGCACCTGAAGGATAATTTGGAAAATATTTCGAGTAGATTTCCCCACCATGTTATAGTTCTTGGTGGAGATTTTAATTTGCCGAATATAGACTGGGAGACTCAAACGTTCATAACGGGTGGCAGGGACAAAGAATCCAGTGAAATTTTTTTAAGTGCTTTATCTGAAAACTACCTGGAGCAGTTAAACAGAGAACCGACTCGTGGCGATAACATATTAGACCTTCTGGTGACAAACAGACCCGAACTATTTGAAACAGTTAACGCAGAACAGGGAATCAGTGATCACAAAGCGGTTACGGCATCGATGATTTCAGCCGTAAATAGAAATATTAAAAAAGGTAGGAAGATTTTTCTGTTTAGCAAAAGTGACAAAAAGCAGATTACAGAGTACCTGACGGCTCAACACAAAAGTTTTGTCTCAAGTACAGATAGTGTTGGGGATCAGAGGACAAAGTTCAAAACCATCGTACAATATGCGTTAGATGAGTATGTGCCAAGTAAGATCGTAAGAGATGGAAAAGAGCCACCGTGGTACAACAACCGAGTTAGAAAACTGCTGCAGAAGCAAAGGGAACTTCACAGCAAACATAAACATAGCCAAAGTCTTGCAGACAAACAAAAATTACGCGAAGCGAAATGTAGTGTGAGGAGGGCTATGCGAGAGGCGTTCAATGAATTCGAAAGTAAAGTTCTATGTACTGACATGGCAGAAAATCCTAAGAAATTTTGGTCTTATGTCAAAGCGGTAGGTAGATCAAAACAAAATGTCCAGACACTATGTGACTAAAATGGTACTGAAACATAGGATGACAAACTAAAGGCCGAAATACTAAATGTCTTTTTCCAAAGCTGTTTCACAGAGGAAGACTGCACTGTAGTTCCTTCTCTAGATTGTCGCACAGATGACAAAATGGTAGATATCGAAATAGACGACAGAGGGATAGAGAAACAATTAAAATCGCTCAAAAGAGGAAAGGCCGCTGGACCTGATGGGATACCAGTTCGATTTTACACAGAGTACGCGAAGAAACTTGCCCCCCTTCTTGCAGCGGTGTACCGTAGGTCTCTAGAAGAGCGTAGCGTTCCAAAAGATTGAAAAAGGGCACAGGTCATCCCCGTTTTCAAGAAGGGACGTCGAACATATATGCAGAACTATAGACCTATATCACTAACGTCGATCAGTTGTAGAATTTTGGAACACGTATTATGTTCGAGGATATGACTTTTCTGGAGACTAGAAATCTATTCTGTAGGAATCAGCATGGGTTTCGAAAAAGACGGTCGTGTGAAACCCAGCTCGCGCTATTCGTCCACGAGACTCAGAGGGCCTTAGACACGGGTTCCCAGGTAGATGCCGTGTTTCTTGACTTCCGCAAGGCGTTCGATACAGTTCCCCACAGTCGTTTAATGAATAAAGTAAGAGCATATGGACTATCAGACCAATTGTGTTATTGGATTGAGGAGTTCCTAGACAACAGAACGCAGCATGTCATTCTCAATGGAGAGAAGTCTTCCGAAGTAAGAGTGATTTCAGGAGTGCCGCAGGGGAGTGTCATAGGAACGTTGCTATTCACAATATACATAAATGACCTTGTGGATGACATCGGAATTTCACTGAGGCTTTTTGCGGATGATACTGTGGTGTGTCGAGGGGTTGTAACGATGGAGGATTGTGCTGAAATGCAGGAGGATCTGCAGCGAATTGACGCATGGTGCAGGGAATGGCAATTGAATCTCCATGTAGACAAGTGTAATGTGCTGCGAGTACACAGAAAAATAGATCCCTTATCATTTAGCTAAAAAATAGCAGGTCAGCAACTGGAAGCAGTTAATTCCATAAATTATCTGGGAGTACGCATTAGGAGTGATTTAAAATTGAATGATCATATAAAGTTGATCGTCGTTAACGCAGACGCCAGACTGAGATTCATTGGAAGAATCCTAAGGAAATGCAATCCGAAAACAAAGGAAGTAGGTTACAGTACACTTGTTCGCCCACTGCTTGAATACTGCTCAGCAGTGTGGGATCCGTAGCAGATAGCGTTGATAGAAGAGATAGAGATGATGCAACGGAGAGCAGCGCGCTTCGTTACAGGATCATTTAGTAATCGTGAAAGCGTTACGGAGATGATAAACTCCAGTGGAAGACTCTGCAGGAGAGACGCTCAGTAGCTCGGTACGGGCTTTTGTTAAAGTTTCGAGAACACAGCTTCACCGAAGAGTCAAGCAGTATATTGCTCCCTCCTACGTATATCTCGCGAAGAGACCATGAGGATAAAATCAGAGAGATTAGAGCCCACACAGAAGCATACCGACAATCCTTCTTTCCACGAACAATACGAGATTGGAATAGAAGGGAGAACCGATAGAGGTACTCAGGGTACCCTCCGCCACACACTGTCAGGTGGCTTGCGGAGTATGGATGTAGATGTAGATATATAATTTTTGGAACTGGATGTCACATGAATAAGGTAAAAATTTCTAAATACATTGTTTGTTCTTCAACAAAGCTTTCTTTTGCTAACCATATGCCTCCTAGTAGTTAGAGTCTATAGTAAGAATCTTTTTATTTAGTTGGCTGTAGTTGCCGCTTGCTGTAATTGCTGTTGTTCTTATTATGAAGATTTTTTGTGACATAAAAAAAATGGGGTTCGTGACTGAAATGAGTTTAGGCAATTAGCAGAGTTGGAGGTAGTTTCATATTTCTTTAATTTCATGTTTTTAGAATTTTTATTATTGTTAGGATTTCTTGTAATTCAGAGCCATTTTATTGTATTAATTGTTGGAAGTCATGTTGTCACTGTATAATACTCAGCGTGCGTTGAGCTTGTATATTGTGGGTAATAAATGATTAGGTTAAGCTCGAGTTGTCTTTGTCAGGGAAAATTCTGTAGCTCAGAGTTTAAGTGATAAAAATAATTAAAGACATAGTTTCAAGTTGCAGAAATTCAGGCGATTGTGAAAATCGTCACCATGCAGCTATTGCTGCAGTGATAAATGAAATCGGTGCCATATGTGTGCATGCAGTATGGGTAGAACACTTCTTTGTGAAATTCCTGGATCTCACGCTGTCTACCGAGAACTAACGTGAGGATTTGCTGCAACCTAGCTAAAACATTCACTGTTTTGTTTTCGTTTGTCACAGGCCGCGGTCGGACTCTTTCTCTAGGTTTAACACTTCCCGTTTTAGTAAACAGGTGGACAATACTGCAAAATGTCGTCGCAGACGGAACATTCCTATCGAGGGACAGAGTAGCATACCTTTGACGAGCTTCGTCAACATTCCTATGAGCCTCAAAGTACGCAGCAATGATATCGACCCTCTCTGCAATCGTTATCAACGTGGAACAATTACGACGAGATGTATTTTTTTTCTTTGTTGGATTTCAATCCCCCCCCCCCAGAGGGGTGGGGGGGGGGGGAGGTGGGCTTACGGGAGCGTAATATGCTGCTCTACAGCCTGGAGAAAAGTTAAAAAAATATGAGAATACAAACAAACAAGAAAAACTGGGGATAAATCGGTGACATTGAAAAAAAACTGTAAAATGGCGGAAAGTTGTGGTATTTACAATATAAGAACACTGCAGTGACGATGCGGATGAAGAGACAGCAGAATTAGTCAGGCACAATTAAAAAACACGACGTCAGTCTGGATTCTGTTTGCATGAGATAAAAAACACAACTAGCAACAGTATGGCGGTTGTTCGTAACACTGACAGGGGACGCACAATACTGAACACTGATTTATAACAGCACTACACAGGTGACACGGCGGCAGATGGGGGGGGGGGGAGAGGACCAAGACCTATGAGGGGGAAGGGGGGAGGAGAGGATAAGAAAAAATGGGGAGCCGATGGTAGGAGGGGACATAGAAAAGAGGGGGGCTGGGCGGACGTGAGAAGGAGTGGGAAAGGCAGTAGAGGGGAGAGCAAAAAGGACTCGGGGGAGAGAAGAGAGGGAGAGAGAGGGTAGGCAGTGAAAAACAGGATGGAAGGAGAGAAGACGGAACCCGGGGAAAGGACAGAGGAAGGGAGGGGATGTGCGGATCTGAGTTGATAGGAGGGATAAATGGATGGAGAGAGGGCATCATCCAGGAGGGGGTCAGTGGAAGCCACCCTGCGAAAGGAGATGCAGGGTGTAGAGGTGAAGGGTAGCGAGGACACAACAGTAAAGGCGCAGCAGAGGTTGGGGTTGGAGAGCAGAGGAGCAACCAGGGTCTAACATTCTGCATGGTGTCTGTTCTATATCGTGTCTCCCTACCACTTTCACGCAACGACGCTCTGAGCGTGTTTTTTAGGGAATTGACTAGTTTGAACCTGGGACCTGTTGCTGGTAAGGAGACGCCAGACCACACATGACATGTGGAATTCAGAAGAGTTCCATGAGACTAGCGATGATATAACCAAATACTTAATGATTTCAGCGTCATCTCCACTGCACTCCCTGTAAAAGAATCTTAATACTAACTAAATTTAGTGGAAGGGGTTCAAGGCTTTCCTATTTTTAGTTAGCTGGTAAAATAATGCTGAAAAAGCAGTTAAGTTTACAATTGGAAAATTTGTTCTACTCACAAAACGTTGTTTATAAATTGCACTATTGATAAAAGGAAATGTTTTAATACAGGACGGTAAAAACCAACTGCGTTCAACAAAAATGTGAAGCAATATTCCCTGAGTGGGTTTCCAAGTTCCACAATGGATCGAAGGATGACCTGTGCCATATCACATCTATAATCTAGGTTTAAATTAAGTTTCACAAGAGAGAAAACTATCAAAATGGTCTACAGTGACCCTCAATTATCTTTAATTACTTATCTAGCTTGTCGTAAATTACAGTGGCTGATGTGGCTTCTCAATAACTATATAACAGAAAAATCATCACGTTTCAGATTTTTACTTCAAGTGGCAAATGTAAACACCATGAGCTTTAATTGACGATCGACACTAGTATTACGCAAAAAGGGGGTGTAACAGATGATACTTCTGCAGTTCTGAGTGAAACTTTATGCGCTGTTATGCGGCATCACGTGCGTTCATTACCTTGTCGGCGTTCAGCACAGCTCCGCTCACCTCGCCGTCTCAGAAGCAACTCTCTCCTAACTTCTCCTTACTCCAATTTACCAAAGTTGGTTTAAAAAAAACTATCTGGCTGTGTTTTCATCTGACCAATCAGGGTCTCAATGTTAACCTTAAGCTCCACCTACAAAAATTCTGTCTATCCAATGAGGAACGTTGTATTTTTCGTGGTGGAGCAATGTTTTTAAAGTTTGCAACGTAACAGAGACGTGAAAAAGTCTCACGCTAAACCTTGCAGCTGGTGTGGTCCTTTTTAGTGTTATCGTAAGATCTATACTGTTCTTCTGGAGGGCTCTAGCTTTTAACATGGGCTGGGGGGTATCCCGACATAACAGAGACGCGAAAAAGTCTCACGCTAAGGCTCTAGCTTTTAACATGGGCTGGAGGGTGGTCCTGACGTAACAGAGATGCGAAAAAGTCTCACGCTAAAACTTGCAGCTGGGGTGTGGTCCTAGCGGTTAGCTGGAAACGTTGGTGTCTGTCCCTTACCGTAGGGCCTTCTAATTTAACACGGTTCTGCTCTCGGCTTCTGTTCTCGTTTCTCCCCTCGGAACTGCGTCTGTCTCACGGTGGGAAGGTATGACATGCATTTAGGCATTCTTGTGTTAGTATGTGGTATTCCATTTGCTCACTCGTTACTTTTATTACTTTGGTTAATTTAATGTCACGATATATTCGGAGCTATGTGACATACTACTGGATTTGCTTATCATGTCAGGGTTTTCATGGAAGGTGTTGGATTTGCCTGACACCTTACAAGGGGATGTGGGGCATCAAGGCAGCAGGAGTTGTAGAGGATGTGGATATGTTCGAGGAGAAGGAGCAGATGTGGGAAAGGAATCATGTCACAGAGGATCCGCATGGGGGATGGGAGGTGGAGTGCATGGTGCTCAAGGATCTAGGGATCTGGGGGGGGGGGCAGTTATCCAGGTGGGACTGGCATAATAGAGGATGGGCCCAATTAAGGATTTGTAGGTGTGGAGGATGGTAGAGGGGTTCAGCCCTCATGTCCAGCCAGAGAGGAGTTTGAGGAATCAGAGGAGGTTGTGGGCTTTGGATTGAATAGAGCAGAGATGAAGTATCCAGGTGAGGTGACGGTCAATGGTGAGGCCAAGATAGGTGAGGGTAGGGGAGAAGTGGACAGGACGGGTGAAGATGGTAAGGGAGAAAGCAATGAGCCGGAAGGAGTGAGTGGTACAACCTACGATTATAGCCTGGGTCTTGGAAGGATTGATTTTCAGGAGCCACTGGTTATACCACGTGGCAAAAAGGTCAAGGAGATTCTGGAGAAGGCACTGGGACCATTGAAGGGCAGAAGTGAGGCAAGGAAGGCGGTATCATCGGCATACTGCAGGAGGGCACACCCATGGAAGGGTAGAAGGTGTAGGAATCAGCATTATGGATGGTAACATAGGAGGGGCAGTGGGAGAGGAAGGAGGCAATCAGACATACATAGCTGGCAGGAAGGGCTTGGGTCTGGAGTTTAAACAGGAGACCGGGATGCCAGACAAAGTCGTAGGCCTTTTCGAGGTCAAGGGAGACAAAAATGGTGGAGCAACGGGAGTTAAGCTGGAGGGAGAGGAAATGAGTGAGGCATAGGAGTTGGTCATCAGCAGGAAGGTCGAAAGCCACAGTGGGGGGGAGTAGGTGGTGTTGGAGGAGGTGGTCATGGATGTGCTGGGGAAGGATGGATTCCAGGAACTTGCTGAGCACTGAGGTGAGACATTTAGGGTGATAGGAAGGTGCATCAAATGGAGGCTTGTTGGGATTGGAGAACATCAGGAAACAGGAGGTTTCCCACAGGTCGGTGTAGAAACCAGTGGCAAGGATTACATTGTAGAGGGTGGCAAGGACTGCAAGGAATGAGGGATGGCAGTGTTTGAGGTAGTGGTAGGTAACATGGTCATTGCCGGGAGCAGTGTTGCGTTTAGTGCGGAATGTGAGGCTGACGTCCTGTGTAGTGATGGGAGTGTTAAGTTCAGATGGTGGCGTGTGGCTCAAGTTCTGGAAAGTAGGTGCAGGTGGAGGAACAGAGGTATCCATATGGACGATGACGTCAAGGAAGAGGGAATAATCAAATTGGGGATCATCTGGGATGGAAAACACATTGGATGGGTGAGAGGCAAGGTGGATGGCCTTGCTGAGTTTCTCAGGAAAGGGACAGTCATCAAGGAGGAGAGGGTACTGGTGTGTAGGGCTCTTCCCAGTAAGGTGGTGGAAAGCAGACCAATACTTGGAAGAGTTTATTGGGAGCGTGGTGTTGAGTTGTGTACATGTCTGATACCAAGCGTGGCGTTTCTTCACAGTAAGCATGTTGCGGATGTGTCGTTAATTGCTGGTGGCAGATGAGTGTGTCCCGGTCATGAGTGCAGAGAAAAGAGCGGTAGAGGCAGCGGGATTCACGAAGGAGACGGCCTGTGGGGGCAGGGCTGGGCGGTGAGGGTGGATGGCTTTGGTAGGGGTACGGGTGGCGACGACGTCAGACAAGGTCTGATGCAGGAAGGCAGCAGCGTGGATGTAATGAGAAGATTGGAGGGTAAGGTCGTGGCCTTCGACCTGGGTGTGAATGGAGTCCCGGTAGACATCCCAGTTGGCATGGCAGTAATCATGGACAAGTTTAGGAGGGATTTCAGGGCGAAGAGTGGGGCGGGGATGGCGACCATTAGAGATAGTGAGGAGAACGGGAGCATGGTCACTGCCGATGAGGTCAAGGATATCTATGGTGATGCGCCCAAAGAGCTTGGGAGAGGTGAGGATCACATCAGGAGTGGTGTTGGGTTCGAGTCAGGTGTGCTGGGGGAGGGGAACCAGATGAACAGACTGAATCATTGAAGTACCATGCACAGTCTTACCGGGGACTGAGTGCATGATCACAGTCTGTGCTTCATTCCATTGTGGGACGTGTCGCACGATAGCGTTATCAAAAATATAAAAAGTACTTCGATTGTCTTAAACGGATGTGTATTTGTTTGAGTTAGTACCGTTTTGCAACAGCTGTCACCTCATTTCCATGTTTGACGATTACGACGCCATCTATCATGAAACGAAAGAAATGTTTCATGCAAAAGTTACATATTTTTTCGCAGAGAATCCAGATTTGCAGCAAAAAATAAGAGTTCCTATTTAACATTTCAAAGTCACCTCCTCTCCCGCCCTGGGGGTCGTGCACTGGGGTCGAGCGTTATGTTAATGGATGTCCCTCTTGGAGGTGAACAACTTTTATTACCGCCTTTTATTTAATCCGGTGTATATTTCGCCAGATATTCCGACAAACAGTTTTAAATTCCTCTCCTCGTATATAAAGCTCAAAAACCATATATATATATATGGTATTTTGACGCTACAGCTAGTTGAGGAAGGGGGAGGGGATATCAGGCGATGGAAAATATGATCCAAACTAGCTCACGAATACCGAAAGGTAGAGAAACGCTCGCGTTTAGTAACATAATGCAATTTCAAATGATTAGAAGACTTATTAAAAAGGTAGTGTTAGATGACTGTCTGCTCATCCAGAATTAATTCGTATAAAGGAGAAGCGTCTGATGGGGATGTCTGCAACAGTGTGTGGTCTCCAGAAACTGACATGGTGTTCCTGACTACACAGGTGAATTGCAGTGGTCAAAACATTTACTGGATAAGTGCATTCAGAATATAAATAACAAAACAAAAACATTTGATAGTCATAGTAAACTAGAAGTTTTTATATCGGACAACTGAAAAAGAGGTCACATGTCTACACTCTCCGATCAAAAGTATCGGGATACCTCTATGTAACGCTGAAAAGACCACTAGTTGTCACGAGAGGCGGAGCCAAGGTTAGCTCAGTGGCTTCGCACATGGACTAGCCATTGGATAATCACCTCCAAATCCATCAGGGATATTTCAACCCTTCTAACGCTACCCAAGTTGACAGCTGATGATGTGATTCTGAAGTAGGAAAGCGAAGGAAAGAACGCAACTAAATCAAGATCAGGCAGACCTCGTCTACTGATACACTGAGACTGTCGAGCACAGCGGACAGTGGTTGTAAAAATTCGCGTCAAATCAGCGAAAGGAATCGCTCGTGAATCCCAGCGTCCTACCAGCAATGCAATGACTGAGCGTAATGGCTTACAAACAATGGGATGCAATGGTCAAGCAGTTCCTCATTATTAACACATTTCTGCAGTCGGTGCTAAGCGACGCTTCAGTTGGCATAATGAGCAACGCCAGTGGAAAAATGGCTCTGAGCACTATGGGACTTAACATCTATGGTCATCAGTCCCCTAGAACTTAGAACTACTTAAACCTAACTAACCTAAGGACATCACACAACGCCAGTGGACCGTGGATGACTGGAAACGAGTGATCTGGAGTTTTGAATCACACTGCACACTTTGGCAACCTGATGAAAGGGATTGTCTTTATCAAATTCCTAGAGAAGGTTACCAGCCGTCAAGTGTAGTGCCAAGAATGAAATACGGAGGAGGTGGTGTTATGGTATGACGTCCTTTTACGTGGTTACGATGTGGTCCGCTTACTGCCCTTAACAAAACGCTATATGCTTAAGGATTTGAACACATCTTACAGCATTGCGACTGTGTACAGTAGTGGAACAGTTCAGAGACGATGATTGTATTAGCATGACAATGCACTCTGTCATGTAGAGGAATTTGTCAGGCAATGGTTTGTGGACAATGATATTCCTGAAATGGACTGGCCTGCCCAGGTAGCCAACCTGAACTCACTGGAACGTCTTTGGGATGTTTCAGAACGCCGACTTCGCTCCAAACTAGTGGCCCAAAAACGTAAACCGCTATGGTTTCGGTATTTGTGGAAGAATAAGCTGCCATTCCTCAAAAATGGTTCAAATGGCTCTGAGCACTATGGACTTAACATCTGAGGTCATCAGTCCCCTAGACTTAGAACTACTTAAACCTAACTATCCTAAGGAAATCATACACATCCACGCCCAAGGCAGGATTCGAACCCTCGACCGTAGCAGCAGTGTGGTTTCGGAATGAAGCACCTGGAGCCGCTCGGCCATAGCGGCCGGCTCCAGGACTGTTCATAAATCCGTAAGAGGGGGTGGAGATCTCTTCTGAACAACACGTTGCAAGGCATCCCAGATATGCTCAATAATGTTCACGTCTGGGGAGTTTGGTGGGCAGCAGAAGTGTTTAAACTCAGAAGAGTGTGGAGCCGCTCTGTAGCAGTTCTGTACATGTGGGGTATCGCATTGTCTTGCTGGAAATGCCCACGTCCGACGGAATACACAGTGGACATGAATGGATGCAGGTGATCAGACAGGATGGTTACGTACATATCTACACGTATCAGGGGTCTCATATCACTCCAACTGCACACGCCCCACCCCTTTACAGACCCTCCATCAGCTTAAACAGTCCCCTGCTGACATCCAGGATCCATGATTTAAATGGCTCTGAGCACTATGGGACTTAACATCTGAGCTCATCAGTCCCCTAGAACGTAGAACTTCTTAAATCTAAGTAACCTTAGGACATCACACACATCCATATCCGAGGCAGGATTCGAACCTGCGACTGTAGCAGTCGTACGGTCCCGGACTGAAGCGCCTAGAACCGCTCGGTCACCACGGACGGCCACGGTCCATGGATACATAGCGTTGTCTCCATACCCGTACACGTCCATCCAATATAGTTTGAAACGAGACTCGTCGGAACAGGCAACATGTTTCCAGTCATCAACAGTCCAATGTCGGTGTTCACGGGCCCAGGCAGGGCGTAAAGGTTTGTGTCGTAAAGTAATCAAGGGTACACGAGTGGGCCACGGCTTCGAAAGCCCATATCTATGATGTTGCATTGACTGGTTCGCAAGCTGACACTTCTTGATGGCTCAGCACTGAATTCAGCAGCAATTTGCGGAATGATTGAATTCTGTTACGTTGAACGATTCTCTTCAGTTGTCGTTGGTCCCGTTCTTGCAGGATCTTTTTGCGGCCGCAGCGATGTCGGAGATTTGATGTTTTACCGGATTCCTGATATTCACGGTACGTTCGTGAAACGCTCAATCCCCCCTTCATCGCTGCCTCGTAGATGCTTGTGTCCCATCGCGATTGCGCCGACTATAACACAGAGTTCAGACTCACTTGAATCTTGGTAACCTGCCACTGTAGCAGCAGTAGCCGACCTAACAACTGCGCCAGATACTTGTTGTCTTATACAGGCGTCGCAGACCGCAGCGCCGTACTCTTCCTATTTACAAATCTCTGTATTTGTTTATACCAGTTTCTTTGGCGCTTCAGTGTAAACTGACTGGAGTGCAAGAAGGTACGCTTCGCCAAACAGCGTAAAGTGGTTTCCTGAATGTAGAGGTGGATGTAAACAGAGAACACTGCTAGATAATGCACAATTTTCGCATAGAAAGTAAGAAGGGCGTCACTTACCCTGACGTTTTCGAGACTTTGATTCACCGCTTGGGCCCTGTGACGCGCACCAGAAGGACCGCGAGCAGAAGCACAGTTCCAGACACGTCGCCCACAGTGAATTTAGTCCGTAATGCAGTCTTCCTCGGCCCACATGTTCATCATCAGCGCGTGCCCCTCAGCATACAGTATCTCGTTGCGTCATTTCCGGTAAGGCTGTATTACGTCTTAAGCACACTCGACACGTCGTTCTTAAATGAACATAACTGTCAGATTGTGACGACGCTAATGCATTTTCTCTAAATTCCGTGATATTTTATCGACAGTGGCTAGTCATGGCTATTAATTTGTATTGCCCAGCCACCATTTTTGTACACACTGCGTCCCATACACCAAAGTCCTCAGAAGGTGTCTCTGAACACCCGATTAAACCTAGTCGGTGGAGATATGGTTCTCCGTGGTTTACCGTGTATATGCAGGATTGCAGGATGTTCCAGTATTCATGAATATGGCAGGAACCATCATTCGAACCAAAACACGGGCTCTAAGAAGCATTCGTTAAGAGATATGAGCACTTCTCCGTCTTCGATAACGTGAAACAAATGTCTTCTACTAGAAGTTCTTTGCTTTTTATACACTCATGCTCATAAATTAAGGATAATTGCAGAATTTGGTGCCACATAACGCGGCACTACGCAAGATTGTCGCTACCAGCATAGGGACATAGGGAACACACACGACACAGATCTGTAAGTCCACGGTGTTGATAATAAGTTGAGAAAACTGTCCCGAAACACATGTGCTACAAAACGCCACTGTTTCCTGCGCATGCACCGCAACATCAATAAGGGATATGATCACCATGCGCACGTACACAGGCCGCACAACGGGTTGGCATGCTCTGGATCAGGAGGTCCAACAGCTGCTGGGGTATAGCCTCCCATTCTTGCACCAGTGCCTGTCGGAGCTCCTGAAGTGTCCTAGGGGTTTGAAGACGTGCAGCAGGAAGATGGGACCCACTGCACCCCTGAAAAGGCGGACATACTGGTGCAAAATGACGTCACGATACACCTGATCTGTTACAGTTCCTCTGTCAAAGACATGCAGGGGTGTACGTGCACCAATCATAATCCCCCCCACACCATCAAACCACCACCTCCATACAGGTCCCTTTCAACGACATTATTTTATTTATTTATTTATTTATTGTTCCGTGGGACCAAATTAAGGAGAAGTCTCCATGGTCGTGGAACGAGTCAATACATGAAATTATAACACGATATTAGAAACAGATAAAATGAAATATAAAAAAAAAACATATTCAGGTGACAAGTCGTAAGTTTAAATGAAGAAAATCAACAATGTAACACCGGAATTTACTTAATTTTTTAGCTCTTCCAGGAGCTCCTCGACAGAATAGAAGGAGTGAGCCATGAGGAAACTCTTCAGTTAAGACTTAAAAGAGTTTGGGCTACTGCTGAGATTTTTGAGTTCTTGTGGTAGCTTATTAAGGAGTTGGTATCTGGTTCCTGGTTCACGCCAGAAGAAAACCCGGCGAGAGTCACTGTTCATACTATCTATACCTGGACTCGTCCGTGAACATAATCTCGGACCACTGTTCCAATGACCATTTACTGTGTTCTTCACACCATGCTTTACGGGCTCTCCTGTGACCAGGGGTCAGTGGAATGCACCTCGCAGGTCTCCGGACGAATAAACCATGTATGTTTAGTCGTCTGTAGACTGTGTGTCTCAACTGTTCCTGCGTATGTGGACTGCTACCAGCGCTACCGTGCGACGACCGCAGGTCAAATGCACCGCATGGTCATACCCCGAGGTGATTTAAACCCGAAAACCGCCCACCAGAGCGTTGTTTCGCCACGTATCAGCATTATCCTTAATTTATGAGCATGAGTGTATTTTGAGACAGGAAGTATGAGCCAAAACAAGAAAAAAAGGCTAGTAAACATGGGCTGTAAAGTGCGTATCTTATGAGCTGCGAACAGTTGTTCATTTTCGCTGTTGTGTAACACAGCCCTTCTTCTGAAAATATATTCATAGCTCATAACATTTTAATGTTTACTAGAGTTTTTTTGCTTCCAATGATCGTTTTTGCCATATCCATGAACATTGACATCTGTGTATAGGGGTTGGAAAAAATACGGGAACACCGCGAGAAGTGCAAGCTTGAACATGATAGCAGATGCTAGTTAAGCCTACGGGCGGTGGTGTTGTATTCGACCACGAACGGTGCCTGGCAATGTCCTCAATATGTTGCAGGTGTCAGTCGTGGTGAGAAGAGTGTTCTGTGAAGCTGTGAGTGCATTATGTGGGAGTTGAGTGACTTAGGACGTGAGCAAATCGTTGGTGCCTATATGGTGAGCACTTCTATAGCCATGGTAGCCGAAGTGTTTGGTGTTTCAAGAGACGCCGTATCGAAGATCATCTGCTGGGCGAAAGTGTGTGTTGAGTGATCGTGACGGACAGTCACTGAAGACGATTGTGTCGGAATACAAGTAGACAACAACTGCAGAAGTCACCGAATGTCGCACTAGTGAACCCATTCAGCACCAGAACAACACGAAAAGAGCTCAATAACCTGGGAACTGCAAGGGCGAACTGGAATTCTGAAACCACGCATCAATGACGCAAATGCCAGTTAACAGCAAAACGTGGTGCCGAAGCCATAAAACCTGGACTGTGGAGCAATGCAAAAAAATCATTTGGTTTAATGAGTCTTATTTCGCACTGTTTCCAACTTCTGGCCGACTTTATGTCTCTAGAGTGGAACGTGGGGGAATGTGGGGGGCGTGTCGATGACGACTTGGGCAGCCATATAATGGTATTCCATTGGCCCGATCGACACTCTGCAGACTGTAATACTGACATTTTGGCTGATCAGTACAATGTTCGTTCCCCAATGGTGATTCTGTGTTCCCAAACGACGGGGCACCTGTCCGCGCAATTCCTATCGTCCGGGACTGGGTTTGTGGCCACGAGGATGAATTGTCGCACCTCCAGTGGCCCTCACAGTCACCAGATCGCAATGTTACAGAGTCTTTGTTGTCTACAATGGAGCAAAGGGCGCGTGATCGCTGTCCACCTCCATCGTCCTTACCTGATTTTGCAGGAGTTGTGGTAAAAGGCTTCCTACAGCATATTTGGCACGTTACTGTGTTGTACTTCTGGTGTTTCTACATTTTTTTGCAATCCCTGTAGGACCCCCTAGTTGTACTGTCATATCACCTACAACTACTTCAGTTATATTGCTAGGGAAGGCCGAAATGCACGCTATAAGCTCACGCAGGATGGCGTGAGGTCTGAAACAGGATACGTAATGAATGCTATAAAGAAAAGTACGTAGCTGCTGGAATACTTAACTTTAATCCATCATTTGTATACATCGTTCTTGATGAGACATGCTTCATACGATAACTATCAATTGCTATGGCGCCTTGCTAGGTCGTAGCCATTGACTTAGCTGAAGGCTATTCTAACTATCTTCTCTGCAAATAAACGAGGCTTCGTCAGTGTTGCATCGCTAGCTACGTCGTCCGTACAACTGGGGCGAGTGCTAGTCAGTCTCTCGAGACCTGCCTTGTGGTGGCGCTCGGTCTGCGATCCCTGACAGTGGCGACACGCGGGTCCGACATGTACTAATGGACCGCGGCCGATTTAAAGCTATCACCTAGCAAGTGTGGTGTCTGGCGGTGACACTACAACTTCCTCTTCACATTATAGCGAATAATCACAGACAAGAGCAAAAAGACAAAATATAGCTTGTAGAGAGGCTTGTAGGTGGCAGAATAAATGAAGGTCAATTTAGCACCTTACATAAGAGTTTTATACGTTGTAACGGGAAGGTGAATATGACACCTAACTTACTTCAGCGGTAATGAGCACATTTGCCTATAAATATGTAATGCAAAAGGGATGACACTCAATCGACGGTATTAACACACCGCTTCTACAGGGTGTTTCAAAAATGACCGGTATATTTGAAACGGCAATAAAAACTAAACGAGCGGCGATAGAAATACACCGTTTGTTGCAATATGCTTGGGACAACAGTACATTTTCAGGCGGACAAACTTTCGAAATTACAGTAGTTACAATTTTCAACAACAGATGGCGCTGCAAGTGATGTGAAAGATATAGAAGACAACGCAGTCTGTGGGTGCGCCATTCTGTACGTCGTCTTTCTGCTGTAAGTGTGTGCTGTTCACAATGTGCAAGTGTGCTGTAGACAACATGGTTTATTCCTTAGAAAAGAGGATTTTTCTGGTGTTGGAATTCCACCGCCTAGAACACAGTGTTGTTGCAACAAGACGAAGTTTTCAACAGAGGTTTAATGTAACCAAAGGACCGAAAAGCGATACAATAAAGGATCTGTTTGAAAAATTTCAACGGACTGGGAACGTGACGGATGAACGTGCTGGAAAGGTAGGGCGACCGCGTATGGCAACCACAGAGGGCAACGCGCAGCTAGTGCAGCAGGTGATCCGACAGCGGCCTCGGGTTTCCGTTCGCCGTGTTGCAGCTGCGGTCCAAATGACGCCAACGTCCACGTATCGTCTCATGCGCCAGAGTTTACACCTCTATCCATACAAAATTCAAACGCGGCAACCCCTCAGCGCCGCTACCATTGTTGCACGAGAGACATTCGCTAACGATATAGTGCACAGGATTGATGATGGCAATATGCATGTGGGCAACATTTGGTTTACTGACGAAGCTTATTTTTACCTGGACGGCTTCGTCAATAAACAGAACTGGCGCATATGGGGAACCGAAAAGCCCCATGTTGCAGTCCCATCGTCCCTGGATCCTCAAAAAGTACTGGTCTGGGCCGCCATTTCTTCCAAAGGAATCATTGGCCCATTTTTCAGATCCGAAACGATTACTGCATCACGCTATCTGGACATTCTTCGTGAATTTGTGGCGGTACAAACTGCCTTAGACGACACTGCGAACACCTCGTGGTTTATGCAAGATGGTGCCCGGCCACATCGCACGGCCGACGTCTTTAATTTCCTGAATGAATATTTCGTTGATCGTGTGATTGCTTTGGGCTATCCGAAACATACAGGAGGCGGCGTGGATTGGCCTCCCTATTCGCCAGACATGAACCCCTGTGACTCCTTTCTGTGGGGACACTTGAAAGACCAGGTGTACCGCCAGAATCCAGAAACAATTGAACAGCTGAAGCAGTACATCTCATCTGCATGTGAAGCCATTCCGCCAGACACGTTGTCAAAGGTTTCGGGTAATTTCATTCAGAGACTACGCCATATTATTGCTACGCATGGTGGATATGTGGAAAATATCGTACTATAGAGTTTCCCAGACCGCAGCGCCATCTGTTGTTGAAAATTGTAACTACTGTAATTTCGAAAGTTTGTCTGCCTGAAAATGTACTGTTGTCCCAAGCATATTGCAACAAACGGTGTATTTCTATCGCTGCTCGTTTAGTTTTTATTGCCGTTTCAAATACACCGGTCATTTTTGAAACACCCTGTATATAATGCGTGTCAGTGAGCAGAAGGTGAAACAAGCAGCGAGAGGAAACCATTTGTGTGGAAGCCAGTGCTGGCATAAGCAGAGACCGCACCACGGCAGGCATAGCAAAAAGCTCTTAGGGAGCGTCCAGCGGCGGGAGTCAGTGACCGGACAGGTGACACATACTAGAGATCAAGTAACGGGTCACCAGAGGTAGGACAGAAAGAAGCTTTAGGAAACTGCGTTTCGGAATTCCAAATGGATGCGAGCAAAACCAGTGACGCAGTTGATCACGTGAACAGCGAGTGGTACACATGTGATGTACGCATGTAAATTTTAGGCGTCTGGTGCGGGCACAAAACGTCCGACTGGCGGAAACGAAGTAGGAAGGATTGAAGTGCCGAGATTTCGACGCAGTTTAGTATTAAAGAACCCAGGTGGCAAGACAGTTTGGCTAGAAGAAAGACAAGAGCGAAATTTTCTGGGACTCTTCTCTGAACTGGCGTCAAGTGCAGAATGGGGCGCATAACGCTCTGTACGACACAGAGGAGAAATTTGCGTGAACACTACATTCACCGCAGCTGACATTCAGCTAGATAGTAGCTGTAGCGTCATTGAGCTCCAACTGTGGAGAAACTAACGGGCCAGTTAGTTAATTGTTCTTACGAGGACTGAGAGGGTATTTTAATAAGCACACTGCTCCAGCCATTCACATGCATATCGCCATATTCCAAGTCAAGAAACATAGGGAGAGTTTCTGCTAGAAAGATCAGCAAAGGCTTAATTTGTTTTTGTAGGAATTTCAGAGGATGAGAGCAGCCATGCAGGCAACAGCTCATCGCAGCTAAGGTAAATACTGTTAGCAGAAGCGTAAACTTGTTGGTTCACCAGCTTGCGTCCACTGTAAACTCGAGTGACCTTGGGTAATCTTTTACTCAACTTGTCGCAAAACTAACCATCCTCCATACACTTAATTGTCATCCTAAATAGTAGCGAACTTTGAACCGGAATCGGATGAATTATCTTAGTACTGGCTAACATCATGACGTAGTTTTAGGAATAATTTTATAAAGAAACTTCTAGTTAAAATTTACCATTGTTATGTTTAGGATTATTTCACTTTCAGAGGACGATATGCGTTCGTTTGACAACTGTCGTAACATTGTCACATTGTAAACCGTGTGTATGCGTGTATTTCTGTGATAAGACTGCAACATCAAAACAAAAATATTTACAGCTTACACAGTTGTTCTGTCCTCAAAACCTTACAGCTCACCAATAGTATTTTCTCAACTGGAAGAGAGAAGGAGGGAAATGATACTAGTGTCTGTAATAACTTCCACCACTAAGCGTAAGGTGGCTTGTAGACAAGGAACGTGGAAGAAGGAAAAGAAAACAATATTTTCCTTGATGAAATCAAAAAATACTGACATCTTCGAAAAGAATTCAATGGCGACAAGTGAAAAATTGTGCCGGAGCGGGAGTCGAACTTGAATTTTCCGAACTGTTGCATTGGCTGCTACAGCTAACCGAGCTTCACGTGTGAATCACTTTGTGACCCTGTCGCACAGTATTTAAGTACCGTCCCCTGTCCACCATACTCCTAGCTTACCGCATCACACTGGATTCCCTCAAGAATTCAGGAGAGAGAGTACATGCAAAATGAAATGATTTTACTGGCTCCCAAGCCGTATACAACATGAAGAAGTAATTGTGAGACATCAACGAATGTTCTACATCTGAAAGGTGATGTCTACTCTAATTTAGCGCCGGTCGCGTAAGAGTGACGCTATGAGGAAGCAAATCAGATTTGCTTCAAATACAGGGCTATTACAAATGATTGAAGCGATTTCATAAATTCACTGTAGCTCCATTCATTGACATATGGTCACGACACACTACAGATACGTAGAAAAACTCATAAAGTTTTGTTCGGCTGAAGCCGCACTTCAGGTTTCTGCCGCCAGAGAGCTCGAGAGCGCAGTGAGACAAAATGGCGACAGGAACCGAGAAAGCGTATGTCGTGCTTGAAATGCACTCACATCAGTCAGTCATAACAGTGCAACGACACTTCAGGACGAAGTTCAACAAAGATCCACCAACTGCTAACTCCATTCGGCAATGGTATGCGCAGTTTAAAGCTTCTGGATGCCTCTGTAAGGGGAAATCAACGGGTCGGCCTGCTGTGAGCGAAGAAACGGTTGAACGCGTGCGGGCAAGTTTCACGCGTAGCCCGCGGAAGTCGACGAATAAAGCAAGCAGGGAGCTAAACGTACCACAGCCGACGGTTTGAAAAATCTTACGGAAAAGGCTAAAGCAGAAGCCTTACCGTTTACAATTGCTACAAGCCCTGACACCCGATGACAAAGTCAAACGCTTTGAATTTTCGGCGCGGTTGCAACAGCTCATGGAAGAGGATGCGTTCAGTGCGAAACTTGTTTTCAATGATGAAGCAACATTTTTTCTTAATGGTGAAGTGAACAGACACAATGTGCGAATCTGGGCGGTAGAGAATCCTCACGCATTAGTGCAGCAAATTCGCAATTCACCAAAAGTTAACGTGTTTTGTGCAATCTCACGGTTTAAAGTTTACGGCCCCTTTTTCTTCTGCGAAAAAAACGTTGCAGGACACGTGTATCTGGACATGCTGGAAAATTGGCTCATGCCACAACTGGAGACCGACAGCGCCGACTTCATCTTTCAACAGGATGGTGCTCCACCGCACTTCCATCATGATGTTCGGCATTTCTTAAACAGGAGATTGGAAAACCGATGGATCGGTCGTGGTGGAGATCATGTTCAGCAATTCATGTCATGGCCTCCACGCTCTCCCGACTTAACCCCATGTGATTTCTTTCTGTGGGGTTATGTGAAAGATTCAGTGTTTAAACCTCGTCTACCAAGAAAGGTGCCAGAACTGCGAGCTCGCATCAACGATGCTTTCGAACTCATTGATGGGGACATGCTGCGCCGAGTGTGGGAGGAACTTGATTATCGGTTTGATGTCTGCCGAATCACTAAAGGGGCACATATCGAACATTTGTGAATGCTTAAAAAAACTTTTTGAGTTTTTGTATGTGTGTGCAAAGCATTGTGAAAATATCTCAAATAATAAAGTTATTGTAGAGCTGTGAGAGCGCTTCAATCATTTGTAATAACCCTGTACATGTTGTAGCGGTCGCTAGCGTTAATTATCTTTGAGATTGGAGTTGTTGAATTGAATTTAGTCAAGAATGCCTTTAAGTCGACTTTGAACGAGGTCGTGTAACAGGGCTACGAGGAGCTGGATGTTCCTTCTACAGCACTGCAGAAAGACCTGGCAGGAGTATAGTCACTGTACATGACTACTGGCAGCGGTTCTCATGAGAACGTACAGTCGTAGGAAGACCATAGTCCGGCCGGCCACGTGGCACAACCGAGAGGGAAGACTGTCGTGTTCGACGTGTGGCTCTGGCGCATCGTACTGCATCTGCAGCAGCGATTTGAACACCAGTTGGCACTACAGTGACAGAACGAACTGTTAACAAATCGTTACTTCACGGACAGCTCCGAGCCAGAAGCCTTCTAGTGTGTATTCCGTTGACCCCAGACGGCCACCATTTGCGACTTCAGTGGTGTCAGGTGAGAGCACGCTGGAGGTTAGGGTGATGGTCTGTTGTGTTCTCTGATGAAAGCTGGTTCTGCCTCGGTGCCAGCGATGGCTGTGTGTTGGTTAGAAGGAAGCCGGG
This sequence comes from Schistocerca serialis cubense, assembly GCF_023864345.2. NCBI lineage: Eukaryota > Metazoa > Arthropoda > Insecta > Orthoptera > Acrididae > Schistocerca > Schistocerca serialis. The sequence continues at coordinate 574,805,510 of NC_064645.1, read as the reverse complement.
TGAGGGCTTACAATCAGCCTGTCTGCGTGCTGGACACACTGGACCTACACCTGGAGTTATCGTCTGCGATGCGATTTCGTGTGACAGCAGGAGCACTCTCGTTGTTATCCCACACACCCTGATCGCAAATTTTTTGCGTCAATATGCTGATTCGACCTGTTGTCTGCCTTTCATAAACAGCTTTCCAGGTATTGTTTTCCAATAGGATAACGCTCGCCCACGACCGCTGTTGTAACACAACGTGCTCTACAGATTGTCGATATGTTGCCTTGCTCGATGACAAGATCCGTCTCCAGTCGAGCACATAATGGATCTCATAGGTCGACAACTCCAGCGTCATCCACAAACAGCATTGCCGTCCCTGTATTGATCGACCAAGTGCAACAGGCATCGAAGCCCATCTGACATTCGGCACCTGTATGACAGAATGCATACTCGTTTGCATGCTTGCATTGAACCTATTTGGGCGGCTGCACTGAAACAAGCATTTCATATTTGTAATGGCTTGTCTAGCACTTACATTAACCAGTGATCTTGCAATGTTAATCACTTAAATTACACTCCTGGAAATTGAAATAAGAACACCGTGAATTCATTGTCCCAGGAAGGGGAAACTTTATTGACACATTCCTGGGGTCAGATACATCACATGATCACACTGACAGAATCACAGGCACATAGACACAGGCAACAGAGCATGCACAATGTCGGCACTAGTACAGTGTATATCCACCTTTCGCAGCAATGCAGGCTGCTATTCTCCCATGGAGACGATCGTAGAGATGCTGGATGTAGTCCTGTGGAACGGCTTGCCATGCCATTTTCACCTGGCGCCTCAGTTGGACCAGCGTTCGTGCTGGACGTGCAGACCGCGTGAGACGACGCTTCATCCAGTCCCAAACATGCTCAATGGCGGACAGATACGGAGATCTTGCTGGCCAGGGTAGTTGACTTACACCTTCTAGAGCACGTTGGGTGGCACGGGATACATGCGGACGTGCATTGTCCTGTTGGAACAGCAAGTTCCCTTGCCGGTCTAGGAATGGTAGAACGATGGGTTCGATGACGGTTTGGATGTACCGTGCACTATTCAGTGTCCCCTCGACGATCACCAGTGGTGTACGGCCAGTGTAGGAGATCGCTCCCCACACCATGATGCCGGGTGTTGCCCCTGTGTGCCTCGGTCGTATGCAGTCCTGATTGTGGCGCTCACCTGCACAGCGCCAAACACGCATACGACCATCATTGGCACCAAGGCAGAAGCGACTCTCATCGCTGAAGACGACACGTCTCCATTCGTCAGTCCATTCACGCCTGTCGCGACACCACTGGAGGCGGGCTGCACGATGTTGGGGCGTGAGCGGAAGACGGCCTAACGGTGTGCGGGACCGTAGCCCAGCTTCATGGAGACGGTTGCGAATGGTCCTCGCCGATACCCCAGGAGCAACAGCGTCCCTAATTTGCTGGGAAGTGGCGGTGCGGTCCCCTACGGCACTGCGTAGGATCCTACGGTCTTGGCGTGCATCCGTGCGTCGCTGCGGTCCGGTCCCAGGTCGACGGGCACGTGCACCTTCCGCCGACCACTGGCGACAACATCGATGTACTGTGGAGACCTCACGCCCCACGTGTTGAGCAATTCGGCGGTACGTCCACCCGGCCTCCCGCATGCTCACTATACGCCCTCGCTCAAAGTCCGTCAACTGCACATACGGTTCACGTCCACGCTGTCGCGGCATGCTACCAGTGTTAAAGACTGCGATGGAGCTCCGTATGCCACGGCAAACTGGCTGACACTGACGGCGGCGGTGCACAAATGCTGCGCAGCTAGCGCCATTCGACGGCCAACACCGCGGTTCCTGGTGTGTCCGCTGTGCCGTGCGTGTGATCATTGCTTGTACAGCCCTCTCGCAGTGTCCGGAGCAAGTATGGTGGGTCTGACACACCGGTGTCAAGGTGTTCTTTTTTCCATTTCCAGGAGTGTACATGGTCACAATTGAAACTTCCTGGCAGATTATAACTGTGTGCCGGACCGAGACTCGAACTCGGGACCTTTGCCTTCATATCAGCGCCCACTCCGCTGCAGAGTGAAAATCTCATTCTGGAAACATCCCCAAGGCTGTGGCTAAGCCATGTCTCCGCAATATCCTTTCTTTCAGGAGTGCTAGTTCTGCAAGGTTCGCAGGAGAGCTTCTGTAAAATTTGGAAGGTAGGAGACGAGGTGCTGGCAGAAGTAAAGCTGTGAGGACGGGGCGTGAGTCGTGCTTGGGTAGCTCAGCTGGTAGAGCACTTGCCCGCGAAAGGCAAAGGTCCCGAGTTCGAGTCTCGGTCCGGCACACAGTTTTAACCTTCCAGGAAGTTCCGTATCAGCGTGCACTCCGCTGCGGAGTGAAAATCTCATTCAGGGTCACAATTATTGAACTATATGAAATAAAATCGTTACAATTTCTGAACGGTTTGCGTTAGGACGTTCAAACTGCACAGTTGCCCGAGGGGGCATGATGGGAATTAGTACGGTATGATTTAGTGACAAAGCCCACTTTCATTTGGATGGGTTCGTCAATAAGGAAAATTGCCGCAATTGCGGGACTGACAATCCGCATTTCGCAACCGACAAGTCTCTTCACCGTCAACGGATGGCTGTGTGGTGTGCAATTTCCAGTCATGAAATCGGTGCAACGTTCCTTGATACTAAAATGTAGACTTTCACGGCCGGAAATATCATGTTCATTATAATTATCCGGGCTGTTATGCCGTGGTCGGTTGATGAATTCTGTGGTGATTCCCAACGTTTCGTCTCCGACTGCGGGAGACATCTTCAAGGGGGTCCGTAGCTCGATGGAAGGTCCAACGCACACACTGGCTCGCTACTGACTCAGGTGTGTGGGCTGTGAAGCGGGAACTTAGGGGATCTCCAGACCCCCGCAATGAGATGGGCCAATGCCGCGTTCCCGCTCCTCTGTGGCGATCACGGCGATAGCACGAAGTGGGATGAGGTAGAGGCAGCAGACACTGACTCAGTAGCGAGCCAGTGTGTGTGTTGGACCTTCCATCGAGCTACGGACCCCCTTGAAGATGTCTCCCGCAGTCGGAGACGAAACGTTGGGAATCACCACAGAATTCATCAACCGACCACGGCATAACAGCCCGGATAATTATAATGGGCAACGTTCCTTGATGATACGACGACTACCGAACTGTGCGTGAAGGTTTTGGAAGATGATTTCATCCCCGTTATCCAAAGTGTCTCTGATTTCGACAAGATATGGTTCATGCCCGACGGAGATCGACCCCGTCGAAGCAGGAGAGTGTTTCATATCCTGGAGGAGCACTTTGGGGACCGCATTCTGCCTCTGGGGTACCCAAACGACACTGGCATGGGCCTCGATTGGCCACCACGTTCTTCGGATCTGAACACATGCGACTCCTTTTTGTGGACTTATATTAAAGACAAGGTGTACAGTAATAACCCCAAAACCATTACTGAGCTGAAAACAGCCATTGAGGAGGTCATCGACAGCATCCATGTTCCGATACTTCAGCGGGTCATGCAGAATTTCACTTTCGTCTGCGCCACATCATCGCCAATGATGGCAGGCATATCGAACATGTCACAACCTCATTATGATTATCTGTAGTGGCGATTACATGTTGAATCAACTGTGTTCACACCGTAGTTTGTAACCAGTTTACGATTCTTTTCATATAGTTCGATGATTACCACACTGTATGATATCTAGACAAATTTATTCGCGATATTTCGTTACCTTACGTCAATGATTGTTCGGTAGAATCAGGATTAGCAGAATGATTTCAGTTATTCCGTATTAATCTATTCATCATTGGATTTGGAATCACCTTGCGATTTTTTTTCAGTCACTAGAAGAAAGTAAATAAGAAGTGAGAATAGAGAAGACGGCACTGCAAGGTGTGTGGGCTGTGAAGCAGGAACTTAGGGGATCTCCAGATCCCCGCAATGAGATGGGCCAATGCCGCGTTCCCGCTCCTCTGTGGCGATCACGGCGATAACACGAAGTGGGATGAGGTAGAGGCAGCAGACACGGGTCATTAGGTAGGCGGCCGTGGCCTTCTGTACCGTTCCGTCCCGTATCATCACGCAGCGGGGCCCGGAAGTGGGCGAGCGGACAGTCGAATGTCGCGCTGCGCGAGGCGACGCCCGTTACGGTCACGGCAGCTCGGTTTACAGTTTAGGGAGAGAACACAAAAACAGTTCCGTTAGGGATGACGAAGGACTTTGAAGAGCTGTTGAACGTAATGGATAGCCTCTTGAAAAGTGTTTGTAAAATGAAATGTAGTCAAATTAAATCAGACGATTCTGAGGGGATTAGATTAGGAAATGAAACACTGTATGTAGCAGATGGATTTTGCTATTTGGGAAGCAAAATAACTCATAATGGCCGAAGTAAGGAGGTTATAAAATGCAGACTGGCTACAGTCTTCTCTGAAGAATTTAAATGTTAGGTGAGGCTTTTCTCAAGATATTCAAAGTGAAAATAGATGGTAAAGGGTCCAGATAAGAAGTGAATAGAAACTTTTGAAATTTGGTTAAAAAATGGTTCAAATGGCTCTGAGCATTATGGGACTTAACTGCTGTGGTCATCAGTCCCCTAGAACTTAGAACTACTTAAACCTAACTAACCTAAGAACATCACACACATCCATGCCTGAGGCAGGATTCGAACCTGCGACCGTAGCGGTCGCGCGGTTCCACACTGTAGCGCCTAGAACCGCTCGGCCACTCCGGACGGCTGAAATTTGGTGCCACAGAAGAATGCTGAAGGTTATATGGGTAGATTGGATTACTAATGACGAATTACTGAACAGATCATGACTGAAAGAGGCGATCAGTTGATACGCCACATGCAAAGGCGTGACGCAGTCGTCAGTTTGGTAAAGTATGGAAGCCTGTGGCAAAATATGTAGAGATAAACCAAGGCATCAAATACGGGACGCACGTTACAATGGGTGTAGATTACACTAATTTTGCAGAGATGAAGAGGTTTGCACAGTATAGAATGGGATAGAGCGCTGCATTGAACCAGTCTCCGGACTGAGGTTCACAACGATAACGTACATCATCTTAATCTAAAACTTTTGTGACACTGTAAATACGAAATCTTAAAGTTGTCGAATGTCAAAAATCCTCTATTTCTGTTACGCAAATTTTTTAAGTATCTGTTACACAATTAGGAGCAATGTTTGGTTGCATTTACGACGTCAGTTTTAGATTCGACCAGAAACGGCTTCAGCGTGTTAGCTGAAACCGATTGCGGGATAAAATAAAGAACTTCCCAGTAAATCGATCATTCTTCACCGATTTTTTAAAATGATTTCGTGATACCATCAGCTGCCATTCTCTTTATGTCGTGTAACATTATATAATTTCTGCTTAGGACATTTTAAAGTATCTAAAACGGATGCATTATACATTGGATTAGCGACAGTTGTGCTTTTGATATGGGAAGAAGTCATATCTGTAGATACACTAGGTGCATTACAACTTACTTTATAGATTATTCTTTAGTAGTATATTATGTCATATACGTGCTTGCTCCTATAACTGAATGTAATGCTCATTTAATAAATTAGAGAGGTCAGGAGCACATGGAACTTATACAGGGTGTTACAAAAAGGTACGGCCAAACTTTCAGGAAACATTCCTCACGCACAAATAAAGAAAAGATGTTATGTGGACATGTGTCCGGAAACGCTTAATTTCCATGTTAGAGCTCATTTTAGTTTCGTTCTTCCAGCTACGCTCAATGGAGCACGTTATCATGATTTCATACGGGATACTCTACCTTTGCTGCTAGAACATGTGCCTTTACAAGTACGACACAACATGTGGTTCATGCACGATGGAGCTCCTGCACATTTCAGTCGAAGTGTTCGTACGCTTCTCAACAACAGATTCGGTGACCGATGGATTGGTAGAGGCGGACCAATTCCATGGCCTCCACGCTCTCCTGACCTCAACCCTCTTGACTTTCATTTATGGGGGCATTTGAAAGCTCTTGTCTACGCAACCCCGGTACCAAATGTAGAGACTCTTCGTGCTCGTATTGTGGACGGCTGTGATACAATACGCCATTCCCCAGGGCTGCATCAGCGCATCAGGGATTCCATGCGACGGAGGGTGGATGTATGTATCCTCTCTAACGGAGGACATTTTAAACATTTCCTGTAAGAAAGTGTTTGAAGTCACGCTGGTACGTTCTGTTGCTGTGTGTTTCCATTGCATGATTAATGTGATTTGAAGAGAAGTAATAAAATGAGCTCTAACATGGAAAGTCAGCGTTTCCGGACACATGTCCACATAACATATTTTCATTCTTTGTGTGTGAGGAATGTTTCCTGAAAGTTTGGCCGTACCTTTTTGTAACACCCTGTATATAAAAACTTGGCGACAACTGCTCGAAAGCAACGTGCTGCTAAAATAGCGGAAAAGCTCCCTTATTATCTTATGAACATTACATGCAGTCGTAGGAGCAAGGACGTACATGGCATAATATACTACTAAAGAATCATCCACAAAGTAAGTTATAATACGCCTGGTATATTTGCAGCTGTGACTTGTTCCCTTGTCAAAATCACAAGTGTCACTAACGTATCCAATATATAATGCTTCTTTTTCAGGACGTGAATGTGTTCTAAGCCAGAAATTATACAATCGTACATGAAATAAAGACAATGGCAGCTGAAAGCATCACGAAATCATTCAAAATATTGATCGCAGCTGCAGTTACTATCGTACTGAAAATCAGCGAAGTTCATTACGTTGGTCAGATAGTGCTTCAAAAACGATTCTTCTTAGAATATGTTAATACTTGACTTATTGAAATAATGTTCTATTAGTCACTACTCTCACATATTACAAGGAAGTAAAACAATTAGTTTAAAAAATACGAGTGGGTGTTGCTGAGCAGGGTCCTCCAACTCGCAAGTGACACAGCAGCATCGGACTACCTTAAATCCGCCGTGCACCGTCGTCTGATACACGAAATACGTCCACACAGAGTAACACAACAGATAGCCAGATGCGGTCGGCACGGTAGCTCAGCGTGTTCGGTCAGAGAGCTGGTTCGCCTCAAATGGCTCTGAGCACTATGGGACTCAACTGCTGTGGTCATCAGTCCCCTAGAACTTAGAACTACTTAAACCTAACCAACCTAAGGACATCACACACACCCATGCCCGAGGCAGGATTCGAACCTGCGACCGTAGCAGCAGCGCGGCTCTGGACTGGAGAGCGCCTAGAACCGCACGACCACCGCGGCCGGCGGTTCGTCTCTGTAACAAAAAAAAAAATAAAAAAAAACCCTGAGTGAAAGGATCAACAAGGACCTTAAACGGATGTCATGTGACGTCCGGAACGATAAAAAAAAAAAAAAAAAAAAAGATGCGCGGCCCCTCCCGCTGGAGACTCGAGTCCTCCCTGGGGCATAGGTGTGTGTGTTGTTCTCAGCATAAGTTAGTTTAAGTAAAGTGTAAGTCTAGGGACCGATGACCTCAGCAGATTGGTACCTTAGGAATTCACACACATTTGAACATTTAGACCGCCAGAGACAAGGGTGTAATTGGGAGTGCCCCATTGAAGTGTGATAGAATCGGTCATTTTCTCTACGTACGGATGTGATCTAACGGACAGGATGAGCAACAATCTGAGGCTGTTTGCTGATGACGCTGTGGTGCACGGGAAGGTTTCGTCGTTGAGTGAGTGCAGGAGGATGCAAGAAGACTTAGACAAAATTTCTAGTTGGTGTGAGGAACTGCTGCTTGCTTTCAATGTAGAACAATACAAGTCAGCGCGGCTGAAAGGGGAAAACAATCATGCAATGTTCGAATAGAGCACTCGTTGGAAAGAGATGTGAAACGAATCGAGCCCTTAAGGATAGCAGAAGAGAAGACGAGTGGTCGACTTCAGTTCATTGGGAGAATTTTAGGAAAGTGTAGCTCATATATAAAGGAGACCGCGTATAGAACCCTACTGTGACTTCAGTATTTCACTAGTGTGTGAGATAAGCAACAGGTCGACATCGAAGCAATTCAGATATGTGCTGCTATATTTGTTACTGGTAGGTCCAAACAACACGCGACTATTCCAGAGATTCATCGTGAATCCAAATGGAAATCTTTGGAGGGAAGACCACGTTCTTACCGCGAAACAATATTGAGAAAATTTAGAGAAGCAGATTGCAGATTGCAGTACGGTTCTAATGGCGGCAACGCACACAACAGAAATTAGAAATGCACACGTAGTCTGGGGGACGCCAGTACGGTAGCTCATCGTGTGCGGTCAAAGTGTCAGCTGGCCTCTGTAATCAAAACATGATTGAATAGATCAACAATGCACTTTAGCGGGTGTCATGGTTCATCCGCCCCGGATAAATGCAATGACCATTAACGACCAAAATGAGACCCACAAAAATGGAAGAGAGGGCAGCGTCATTGATTAGTAATGAAATAGTTCTCGGTCCTGGGTTCCAAACCCGTCACCGCTTAAATTTTGATTAATAATCAGCATTGACGACAGAAGACTTCCGGCGTAAGAAGTCACCCTCATTCCGCCAACGGCCGTGTCAAAGAAGATGGAGGAGCGGACAGAGGTTCAGGACACACTCTTGTCCTTGATGGGAAACTGCCCCTAAAGGTAGAAGAATCACCAATGATCAGCCGGTCGGGGTGGTCGAGCGGTTCTAGGCGCTTCAGTCTGGAACCGCGCGACCGCTACGGTCACAGATTCGAATCCTGCCTCGGGCATGGATGTGCGTGATGTCCTTAGGTTAGTTAGGTTTAAGTAGTTCTACGTTCTAGGGGACTGATGACCTCAGAAGTTAAGTCCCATAGTGCTCAGAGCCATTTTTGAACCAATAATCAAAGCCACGTGGATGCATAAGGCAATGGAAACCACTGCATTAAAGACACGTAATGTGTATCCAAAGGACATGTAGCCTGTAACTGAAAAAGTGTCATGATGGTCTCTTCATTGGCAAAGATTCCGAAATAGTGTCCAATTCGGCTCTCTCGCACGGACTGCCAAGGGAGAGGTGACTGTCAGGAAAAGATTGAGTAAACAGTGAAAGGATAACTTCCACGAACCGGGGCGTGGAAAATCAGAAGCTTGAAGGTGGCAGGGAAGCTAGAAAATCTGATAAAGGAAATGCAAAGGCTCAATCTAGATATAGTAGGCGTCAGTGAAGTGAAATGGAAGGAAGAAAAGGATTTCGGGTCAGATGAGTATAGGGTAATATCAACAGCAGCAGAAAATGGTATAACAGGAGTACGGTTCGTTGTGAATACAAAGGTAGGGCGAAGCATATATTACTGTGAACAGTTCAGTGAAAGGGTTATTCCTTTCAGAATCGACTGCACACCAACACCGACAGTGATAGTTCAGGTATTTGTGCCGACGTCGCGTGCTGAAGATGAAGAGATAGAGAAAGTATATGAGGATATTAAAAGGGTAATACAGTACGTAAAGAGAGATGAAAATCTAACAGTTATGGGGGGACTGGAATGCAATTGTAGAAGAAGGTGTAGATGAAATAGTTCCAGGAGAATGTGGACTTGGGACAAGGAATGAGAGAGGAGAAAGACTAATTGAGTTCTGTAACAAATTTCAGCTAGTAATAGCGAATAGTCTTTTCAAAACTAACAAGAGGAGGAGGTATACTTGGAAAAGGTGGGGTGAGATGGGAAGATTTCAGTTAGATTACATCATGGTCAGACAGAGACTCCGAAATGAGATACTGGATTGAAATGAGATACTGGATTGTAAGGCGTACCCAGGAGCAGATACAGATTCAGATCACAATGTAGTAGTGATGAAGAGTTGGCTGAAGTGTAAGAGATTAGTCATGAAGAATCAATACGTAAAGAAGTGGGATACGGAAACACTAACGAAAGACGAGATGAGCTTGAAGTTCTCTAAGTCTATAGATACTGCAATAAGGAATAGCTGAGTAGGCAGTACAGTTGAGGAGGCAGTAACAGAACTTGGAAAGGAGAACATAGGTGCAAAGAACGTAACTGTAAAGTAACGATGGGTAACAGAAGAAATACTCAGTTTATCGATGAAAGAACGAAGTACAAAAATGTTCAGGGAAGTTCAGGAATACAGAAATATAAGTCGCTGAGAAATGAAATAAATAGAAAGTGCAGGGAAACTAAGACGAAATGGATTCACGAAAAATGTAAGGAAATGTAAAAGAAATGATCGTTGGAAGGATTGGCTCAGCATACAGGAAAGTCAAAACAACCTTCAAAAATGGCTCTGAGCACTATGGGACTTAACATCTATGGTCATCAGTCCCCTAGAACTTAGAACTACTTAAACCTAACTAACCTAAGGACATCACACAACACCCAGCCATCACGAGGCAGAGAAAATCCCTGACCCCGCCGGGAATCGAACCCGGAAACCCGGGCGTGGGAAGCGAGAACGCTACCGCACGACCACGAGATGCGGGCCAAAACAACCTTCGGTGAAGTTAGGAGCAGGTGTTGTAACATTAAGAGTGCAAGGGGAATTCCACTGTTGAATGCAGAGCAGAGAGCGGATAGATGGAAAGAATACATTGAAGGCCTCTATTATGGGGAAGATTTGTCTGATGTGATAGAAGAAGAAACAGGAGTGGATTTAAGAGATGGGGGACCCAGTATTTGAATAGTAGTTTAAAGGAGCTCTGGAGGACTTAAGATCAATAACGCAGAAGGGATAGATAACAGAATTTTTAAAATCACTGGGGTAAGTGGCAACAAAACGACTATGCACATTGGAGTATAGAATGTACGAGTCTGGCGACATGCCATCTGACTTTCGGAAAAATATCATGTAGAGAATTCCGAAGACTGCAAGAGCTGACAAGTGCGGGAATTATCGCACAATCATCTTAACAGCTCATGCATCTAAGTTGCTGACAAGAATACTGCACAGGAGAATGGGAAAGAAAATTGACGACGTGTTAGACGACGACCAGTTTGGCTTTAGGAAACGTAAAAGCACCAAAGAGGTAATCCTGATGTTACTGTTGATAACTGAAGCAAGACTAAAGAAAAATCAAGACACGTTCATAGGAGTTGTCTATCTAGAAAAAGGGCTCAACAACGTAAAATGGTGCAAGATGTTCGAAATTCTGAGAAAAATAGGAGTAAGCTATAGGGAGAGACGGGTAACATATAATATGTATAACAAAGAGTCAAGAAGGAATAATAAGTGTGGAGACCAAGAACAAAGTGCTGGGATTAAAAAGGGTATAAGACAGGGCTTTGGTCTTTCGCTCCTACGCTTTAATCTGTATATCAGAGAAGCAATGATGGAAAGATTCATAAATAGGATTAAAATTCAAGGTGAATGGATATCAATGATACAATTCTTTGATGACATTACTGTCCTGAGTGAAAGTGAAGAAGAATTACATGATCCGCTCAATGTGATTGACGGTCACGAAGGAGATCAAGTTAAGGAATTCTATTACCCACACAGCAAAATGATCAATGGCGAACGGAGCAAGGAGGACTTCAAAAGTAGACTAGCACTGGCAGAAAGGGAATTCCTGGCCTAGAGAATGTACTAGTATCAAACATAGGCCTTAATTTGGGGAAGAAATTTCTGAGAATGTACGTTCTGAGCACAGCATTGTATGCTAGTGAAACATGGACTGTGAGGAAACTGGAACAGAAGAGAATCGGATCATTTGAGATGTGGTGCTAAGACGTATGTGGAAAAACAGGTGGACTGGTAAGATTGAGAATGATGAGGTTTTGCGCAGAACCGGAGAGGAAAGGAATGTGTGGAAAACACTGACAAGCAGAAGGGACAGGATGACACATTTGTTAAGACACCAGGGAATGACTTCCATGGTACTAGAGGGAGCTGTAGAGGGCAAAAACAGTAGAGGAAGACAGATATCGGAATACGTCCAGCAAATAATTGATGACGTATGTTGCAAGTGCTACTCTGAGATGAAGAGTTTGGCACAGGAGAGGAATTCGTGGTGGGTCGCATCAAACCAGTCAGAAGACGGATGACTAAAAAAAACCCTGGCATACAGACAGTCGTTTTTTCCGTTGCAATACTTGCAATTGGGACAGGAAGGAAATGACAAGTAGTGGTACCATGCCATGGCTCGGGAAGTAGGCTCATATATGTAGCTGTAGATATATATACTACTCCATCGAAGACTTCCAATCAATAGAAGTCACGGTTTCGTTCTCGATAGGGGAACATCCGCAGGAGCTGAGATTATGTCTGGAGTGCCTCAAGCAACTTGTTTTCGATGGTACACTCCAGGAGTGGCAAACTATTGTAGGCACGCCAGACTTAAGGTAAATAGAGATTAACAAGCCTTCGAAGCTAGGGCTGACCTTAGTTCATTGTGAATTTATGTGTTGCGAGGGCGAACGAAAGGTATCAAACAGTCAGTAATGATGCCCCAGTGTAGAGGTACTAGCCATAATTTCCGCTGGTCGTGAAAGCAGTTAATTGAGAAGCAGTTATTTTCACGAAAATGGAGTTTTCTGTTGTGAGTGAGTTCTTTGTGCTAAGTTTGAAGGCTCTTTAGCGCCTAACTACACCAGAAAGGCGCCAGAGAAGCAGTTCTGGTCATTGTAAGAAGTAATTACCTGGCGAGTTAAAGCAACTCTGCAGTCCGCTCAAGACTGCTAATGAGCACACTTTGGCTGGCTCTGAAAAGTAGAGCACTCTGTACATTCGGCAGTTTTCTTCGGAACCCGAGGTTTTAAATAACACCCATAGTAAGAGTTCTGCCTCACTGCGATCCGGCTTCTTCTGCGCTTCCGTGGCTGGCACAGTTAGGCACCAAAACACAACGTCCTGCCGTTTCAAATGTTCAAATGTGTGTGAAATCTTATGAGACTTAACTGCTAAGGTCATCAGTCCCTAAGCTTACACACTACTTAAACTAAATTATCCTGAGGACAAACACACACACCCATGCCAGAGGGAGGACTCGAACCTCCGCCGGGACCAGCCGCACAGTCCATGACTGCAGCGCCTAAGACCGCTCGGCTAATCCCGCGCGGTCCTGCCGTTTAAGCAGCGTATTGAGACAGTTTGATCGAGTGCTACAGGCACTAGAAGAGTCGATAAGAAATTCCCAATTAGTAGGAGAAACAGTGAGGGACATTGTTCCTCTTTAGTTGCGACACCGAATACGACGTCAGCTCGTAATAACGACAGCCTTCAGATTACTGTCTCCATGCCGCCGTTGAGGCAATCTACCAGTTTCTACTGCTGCGTGCCATCAAGAGTACCTCCGGCGCCCGCTTCCTATATTGTGTTTTATTTCTTAAGGGGGAACGACATGGTGACGGACGAAAATATTGCTCAGATTCAAAATTTTTCTTCGTACTGCACTGTAGTAGACAAATGGGATTTGCTGCAATGAATAAATCATTCGTTGAAGCTTTTATTAGTATTTTTTATTGAAAAATATCAATATCTTCACTGTGTAATAGGAATTTTCCAGAGGAAACTCTGAAAGGAGGTAGATCGACGGTTGTCGTTGTAACTCCGGTTGTGGTTATCTGAAACATAAAATTGTCATATGACCCAGATCCTTACCGATGTAATTTAAGTTCACCGTAGGGATTTGAAAAAAAAAAAATTGTTGGCGAAATTATACGAGGGTTACTCCAAAAGAAATGCACACTATTTTTGTAAAAATACAGTTTTCATTCTGCATATGTGAAATTTTTACAGTGTGTAGATACATCCTTTCCGCTTGTTTTCAAACTTAGTTCAACCTGTTCCCGTGAGTGGCGCCGTCACAGCATGTCTTCTAGATGACTGCTACACTTGACGTTCGTCAGAAGCAACGTGCTGTCATAGAATTCCTGTGCTGTGAAAACGAGATAGTCGGAAACATCCACAAGAGGTTGAAAAAGGTGTTGGGAGATGCTGCTGTCGATAGCAGTACAGTTCGTCGGTGGGCAAGCAGGTTACGTGATGAAAGCGGGCACGGCAATATTGAGGATTGTCCTCGCAGCGGCAGGCCTCGTACTGCACACACTCCAGACAATGTACACAGAGTTAACGAATTGGTGACTACTGACAGACGCATCACAGTGAACGAATTGTCACGCTACGTTGGGATAGGGGAAGGAAGTGTTTGCAGAATACTAAAAGTGTTGGCGTTAAAAAAGGTTTGTGCCAGGTGGGTTCCCAGGGTGTTGACAGTGGCTCACAAAGAAACAAGAAAAACGGTACGCAGCGAACTTTTGGAACAGCACGAGACTGGTGGACTTGAATTTCTTGCAAGAACTGTGACAGGTGATGAAACATGGCTCTATTATTTTTCACCAGAGACGAAGAGGCAATCAGTGGAGTGGCATCATGCAAATTCACCCAAGGAAAAAAATTCAAAACCACACCTTCTGCTGGAAAAGTTATGACTACGGTGTTTTTCGATTCCGAAGGACTCTTACTTGTGGACATCATGCCAAGTGGAACCACCATAAATTCTGATGCACATGTGACGACACTGAAGAAACTTCAAGCTCGACTGAGTCGTGTTCGACCACATCGGCAAAAGCAGGATGTTTTGCTGTTGCACGACAATGCACGGCCACATGTCAGTCAAAAAACCATGGAAGCGATCACAAAACTCGGATGGACAACACTGAAACACCCGCGTTACAGCCGGCCGAAGTGGCCGTGCGGTTAAAGGCGCTGCAGTCTGGAACCCGCAAGATCGCTACGGTCGCAGGTTCGAATCCTGCCTCGGGCATGGATGTTTGTGATGTCCTTAGGTTAGTTAGGTTTAAGTAGTTCTAAGTTCTAGGGGACTAATGACCTCAGCAGTTGAGTCCCATAGTGCTCAGAGCCATTTGAACCATTTTTGAACACCCGCGTTACAGTCCTGACCTGGCTCCATGTGACTTTCATCTCTTTGGGAAACTGAAAGACTCTCTTCGTGGAACAAGGTTTGAAGATGATGACTCCCTTGTGCACGCTGCCAAACAGTGGCTCCAACAGGTTGGTCCAGAATTTTACCGTGAGGGTATACAGGCGCTGGTTCCAAGATGGCATAAGGCAGTTGAGAGGGATGGAAATTGTGTGGAGAAACGAAAATGTTGTTCCTAAAGGTTGTATCTACACACTGTAAAACTTTCAAACATCTAGAATGAAAGATAGATTTAAAAAAAATAGTGTGCATTTCTTTTGGAGTGACCCTCGTAGATATTTGAAAAAACTGCCATTTTTGTATCACTCTTTTTTGGCCGAAAACACACTAAATATCAACATTTAAAAAAATGGCTACGACGAAATGAAGAAAATTAAATTTGCTTCAAGGGTGACCAAAAATCATTAAAATCGGATGAAAATTGTAGCATGGGCGACGACAACCATGCCGAAAAACATGGTTCTGAGAAAAATGCGTTTACAGTTTGACAAGTATTTATCATATAAGAAAAGGGACAAAGCTTGAAAATCATCATCGACGCCAGGTCCATAATAGCTATCGCTCCGGTTAGCGGATGGCCGCTTTCTACTACTTCGACCTGATAAGCCCTCATTTTCGTCCGCAAAACCCTCGTCGTCGCTAAGGGCATCGCAGCTGGCGTTTCTGTCTTCACAGAATCGGCGCATTTCATCGCCGACTTTGATTTGAAGGGCAACTTACGCGTACATTAATGCAGTATGGACTATATTGAATAGACTTGCAGCCAAATTTGAAACAATGTTGGCAGTTTCGGTTTGGCTGGATGTTATTTTTGGAGCGCATCTCAAAAAGAGATTACTGACACTTTCGTTCACATTTTGAGTAAAACCACCCAAACAACACTGCAGAAAATCACGTTTACTCAAATCGATATAAATAGGGGTGATGGCATCGATAACGAGTTGTGGCAATGGTATTTCGAGTTGTGCAAGCTCGACTTCAAACGCTTACAGAATCGTTACTTTTTAGAATTCGTGCATAATATTTTGGGGAATAATTCTTCAATGTATACAGGGTGTTACAAAAAGGTACGGCCAAACTTTCAGGAAACATTCTTCACACACAAATAAAGGAAATATGTGGACATGTGTCCGGAAACGCTTACTTTCCATGTTAGAGCTCATTTTATTACTTCTCTTCAAATCACATTAATCATGCAATGGAAACACACAGCAACAGAAGGTACCAGCGTGACTTCAAACACTTTGTTACAGGAAATGTTCAAAATGTCCTCCGTTAGCGAGGATACATGCATCCACCCCCCGTCACATCGAATCCCTGATGCGCTGATGCAGCCCTGGAGAATGGCGTATTGTATCACAGCCGTCCACAATACGAGCACGAAGAGTCTCTACATTTGGTACCGGGTTTGCGTAGACAAGAGCTTTCAAATGCCCCCATAAATGAAAGTCAAGAGGTTTGAGGCCAGGAGAGCGTGGAGGCCATGGAATTGGTCCGCCTCTACCAAACCATCGGTCACCGAATCTGTTGTTGAGAAGCGTACGAACACTTCGACTAAAATGTGCAGGAGCTCCATCGTGCATGAACCACATGTTGTGTCGTACTTGTAAAGGCACATGTTCTAGCAGCACAGGTAGGGTATTCCGTGTGAAATCATGATAACGTGCTCCATTGAGCGTAGGTGGAAGAACATGGGGCCCAATCAAGACATCACCAACAATGCCTGCCCAAACGTTCACAGAAAATCTGTGTTGATGACGTGATTGCACAACTGCGTGCGGATTCTCGTCAGCCCACACATGTTGATTGTGAAAATTTACAATTTGATCACGTTGGAATGAAGCCTAATCCGTAAAGAGAACATTTGCACTGAAATGAGGATTGACACATTGTGGATGAATCATTCGCAGAAGTGTACCCGTGGAGGTCAATCAGCTGCTGATAGTACCTGCACACGCTGTACATGCTACGAAAACAACTGGTTCTCCCGTAGCACTCTCCATACAGTGACGTGGTCAACGTTACCTTGTACAGCAGCAACTTCTCTGACGCTGACATTAGGGTTATCGTCAACTGTACGAAGAATTGCCTCGTCCATTGCAGGTGTCCTCGTCGTTCTAGGTCCTCCCCAGTCGCGAGTCATAGGCTGGAATGTTCCGTGCTTCCTAAGACGCTGATCAATTGCTTCGAACGTCTTCCTGTCGGGACACCTTCGTTCTGGAAATCTGTCTCGATACAAACGTACCGCGCCACGGCTATTGCCCCGTGCTAATCCATACATGAAATGGGCATCTGCCAACTCCGCATTTGTAAACATTGCACTGACTGCAAAACCACGCTCTTGATGAACACTAACCTGTTGATGCTACGTACTGATGTGCTTGATGCTAGTACTGTAGAGCAATGAGTCGCATGACAACACAAGCACCGAAGTCAACATTACCTTCCTTCAATTGGGCCAACTGGCGGTGAATCGAGGAAGTACAGTACATACTGACGAAACTAAAATGAGCTCTAACATGGAAATTAAGCCTTTCCGGACACATGTCCACACAACATCTTTTCTTTATTTGTGTGTGAGGAATGTTTCCTGAAAGTTTGGCCGTACTTTTTTGTAACACCCTGTATATCAACGGTTGTTGTAGGATGACTATTAAAAGATTATAATTAATGTTAGTCTGGTTGGGAATTTGGTAAGCTAGACTGGATACCTGGTGAAACAGTTCCTCACTAATGCAAGGTTACCTTTCCCAGATAGCTCACAGCTTTTAACTCGCTTTTATTGTCTTGAATATCAGCACCGCTTTCGGAACAACTTAATGCATCAACATTACACCATTACAGGGATGTTATTGTCGCGTAACCACTCCGCCACAGGCCGTGCTTTATGAACAGGTGTTCAATCGTTTTGAAAGATGCAGTCGCCATCCCCGAATTGCTCTTCAATAGTGGGAAGCAAGAAGGTGTTTAAAACATCAATGTAGGCCTGTGCTGAAATAATGCCACGCAAAACAACAAGGGGTGCAAGTCCCCTCCATGAAAAGCACAGCCACACCGTAACCAAATTTTACTGATGGCGCTACACACGCTGGCAGGTGACGTTCACCGGGCATTCGCCATAACCACACCCTGCCATCGGATCGCCACATTGTGTACCATGATTCGTCACTCCACACAACGTTTTTCCACTGTTCAATCGTCCAGTGTTTACGGTCCTTACAGCACGCGAGGCGTCGTTTGGCATTTAGCGGCGTGATGTGTGGTTTATGAGCAGCCGCTCGACCATAAAATCAAAATTTTCTCACCTCGCGCATAACTGTCATAGTACTTGTAGTGGATCCTGATGCAGTTTGGAATTCCTGTGTGATGGCCTGGATAGATGTCTGCCTATTACTCATTTCGACCCTCTTCAACTGTCGGCGGTTTCTGTCAGTCAACAGACGAGGTCGGCCTGTACGCTTTTGTGCTGTACGTGTCTCTTCATATTTCCACTTCACCATCACATCGGAAACGGTGGACCTAGGGATGTTTAGGAATGTAGAAATCTCGCGTACAGACGTATGACACAAGTGACACCCTGTCACCTGGCCACGTTCGAAGTCCGTAAGTTCCGCGCAGCGCCCCATTCTGCTCTCTGACGATGTCTAATGAGTACTGAGGTCACTGTATGGAGTAATTGGCAGTAGGTGGCAGCACAATGCAGCTAATATGAAAAACATATCTTTTTGGGTGTGTCCGGATACTTTTGATCACATAGACTACATATGGGCTTCAACTGAATGCAAGTATGGCGCATCGCGACTCTATACTGAAGAGAGATGGCGCGCGTGTGACGTAGGTGGTGTTCTGCCATCTCATTGGTCAGCGTTCAAACGCACGTTCTGCATATTTGATTTGCTAGATATTGCTTTGTACATTTAAGCCTTCGGGAGACGGACGGTGCGTCCGAACTTTTGAGCGTTGAGCGTGCCGAGTCTCTGACGTCACAGCGTGGAACAGCACTTTGGGGAGTCTTTCTGAACGTGCAGAGCAATATCTACCGTATCAGATATTCAGAACTTGCTTTTGAACGTTGACCAAATGCCACCTACGCCACATGCACCTATCGTCCTTCAGTATAGAGACGCGAGGTGCCATATTGGCGAGGCGCCATATTGGCTTTCAATTGAAGCTCGTATGTATGTATACCGTTTCTGAGCTGCAGCAAATTGAGAATCTCCTAAAAACCCATCGTTAATTGTATGATTCGTTGCAATAAAATGACGAGGAAAGTCAGATTCGTGGATAAAAAATTATCGTATCTTGCATGCCGTATTATGAGTGTGTGCCGTTTGAAGACAACGGTACATTGAGTATCCATCAAAAGCGTCTTGTTCTTGGTACAATATTTCGTAATTAAATTCATTTAGTAACACAGCTGCAATTAAAGCTCTCAGCAGACAGTAAAACCCCAGGTCTAGTCATCACCCCATAGCGGTTTGTTCAGCACATTCAGTGACGCCACAGTTTGAGGCGGCAACGTGTGCAGTGTTGTTGCTTCGCGTTCCACTACATCCGAATATTTTTACCAAACTTCGGGTTTTTAATAGATTCTGATTCTTTCTTACTAGTTTCATATAAGTATAAACTATAATATTCGATATTATGTAAATATGAGGGTGTAGTTTGTTCGATTGGTTTAATCTACGGGGCAGCTTGCACTTCATGAAGTAAGATATGTTGCACTTTCTTGCTTTAAGTTTCTGATTTCAGATGCTGTGAAGATTCTGCCGCTGAATAGGAATAGTGATGAAGTTAGAATTTGTATCGCACTATTTGCAATGGAACTTTTATAAGGGCAGTATCCTTATTGACTGGTCATGGTGCTTTTCTTTTTGTGTTATAAAATATCCATAGATGCTACAGACAGAGCAACATAACTAACTTATGGACAAGGGAGAAAATGTGCGTTTTAATAGAACTAACATAGGTATTTCAAGCCCGTCCATTTGGTAAACAGTGTGATTTGCACGTATACCACGTTAAGGCACTCTTAACATACGCTCAAGTCGCATCGTTTCTGAGTGTTCAGCAGCATGTTGAACTCGGCACGCTCAACGTTGACGTTCGAAAGCACCGTCTGCGTGTCTAGGCCCACGGGAAAGACAGGTCGTGGTGTGTACGTCACAGCACGTGACACTGCAAGTCTTAAGAAAGGTAATACAGAAGACATAGAAAATTACCGGCCCATTTCCCTGCTGTCAGCATTCTCAAAAATAATAGAAGCAATTATGAAAGACAGATTAATGAATCACCTGAATAAATACACTCTTTTAAGCGAATCGCAGTTTGGTTTCCGAAGCGGCAAAAATACGGAGTCAGCCATAGTAGAATTCACAAAAGTTGTACTTGATGCTCTTGATAAAGATGAGTGTCTCACAGGCATATCTTTGGATCTTTCTAAGGCGTTTGATACAGTCGACCACAAGAGTCTATTAAACAAATTAGAAGCATTAGGAATGAGAGGGGTAGCTAATGACTGGTTTCGATCGTACCTAACAGGTAGGGTACAAAGAGTAGAGATAACACATACTTCAAATATATCTAAACTTTTAGTAAAACACTTATCGGAACCAAAATACGTTAGTATAGGGGTTCCGCAACGTAGCACATTAGGACGAATACTGTTCCTGATATACATCAATGACTTTCCCAATAGTGTTACTCATGGTGAAAAAAATCCTCTTCACTGATGACAGAAATATTATAGACACTGAGAAAACGAGAGAACTCCTTGCCGAGAAAGCAAATGAAACTCTCAAGGAAGTTTATGATTGGTCAATAAGTAATAAAGTGACACTGAACATAAAGAAAACTAATGCCGTGAATTTCAGTTTGAAGAGAAAAAATGACAATGTTAAATGAAATGTAGATGGCACCTCTATAGTCTGTGTAACAAATGCAAAATTTCTAGGAATGAATATTGACTCTCGTTTGAAATGGTATGAACACACAAAGGTACTTGCAAAGAGAATGTCATCAGCATGTTATGGTTCAAATGGCTCTGAGCACTATGGGACTTAACAGCTGTGGTAATCAGTCCCCTAGAACTTAGAACTACTTAAACCTAACTAACCTAAGTACATCACACACATCCATGCCCGAGGCAGGATTCTAACCTGCGACCGTAGCAGTCGCGCGGTTCCGGACTGCGCGCCTAGCAGCATGTTATGCCCTTAGAATCCTATCATCAGTGTGTAACATGCAGTGTCTTTTAGTTACATATTATTCATATGTACACTCAATTCTGAACTGTGGCATTCTTTTTTGGGGAGCAAATGCACTCGCCGGCCGCGGTGGCCGTGCGGTTCTAGGCGCTCCAGTCCGGAGCCGCGCTGCTGCTACGGTCGCAGGTTCGAATCTTGCCTCGGGCATGGGTGTGTGTGATGTCCTTAGGTTAGTTAGGTTTAAGTAGTTCTAAGTTCTAGGGGACTAATGACCACAGCAGTTAAGTCCCATAGTGCTCAGAGCCATTTGAACCAACTGCACAAAATATGAACACAATTTTCAAACTCCAGAAAAGAGCCATAAGAATAATAACCGAAAATACTAGTCGAACTCGTCGAAAAGATCTGTTCAACACACTGGGGATTTTAACTGCTCCATGTGAATACATTTACCAGTCAGTTGTACAAATCAAAAATAACATTGGTAATTACTGCACAAACAGCTCTGTCCATGACCATGCAACAAGAGATAGACTCAACTTACATTTACCAAGAAAAAATAAACATTAAACTCAAAACAGCATTTTCTACCAAGGAATAAAACTGTACAACAAATTACCAAAAGAGATTAAAGAAATTGCAAAAATACACTTATTTAAAAAGGGCAGCTAAAAAGTACTTGTTAAGCAATACATTTGATACATTGAAGAATTAATTAGCTAAAACAGAGTAGGGGTTTGGTAAGAAATGTTATACAAATAAATAATATTAATAATAATAATGATTATAAAATATCCAACATTCCACATAACACCTTCACTTTATGTTTTTCCTTCTTTTTTGCTCTCTAGAAATACTTAATACCAAGCTGTGCATAGCACAATAGTAACACCTGTTCCTCTTCCCGAGATCAACATCTCACTCATTGTGGAGGGATGCTGACTCAGTTTTTCAGGATAGCAAATGGGAAGTTACAGTACAGAAAATGTCCCAGAGACCACCAGTGTGTGCGTGTGTGTCTGTGTAGTGAGTGAAGTGTTATGAAACAATGTGTGTATAGTGTGTGCAGTGACTGCTAGTGAGATATGAGTGAACAATGTGGGATTACATTATTTAATAAGTTATTTGTAAAAAAAAAGTATTGTAGACCATGAGTAAATCTGATTGTTTCTAACTAGAAGTCTGTAAATATATGTGTATACGAATTAGCTTATTTTAAATTGATCTAAATTTGTAAATACTTTGACATATCCTATATCCTTGTAAAAAGAGATCTACGGATGAATAAGGCTACTACTACTACTACTGCGTATGCCAGCAACCGTTTCTGGCAAAGAGTGATTAACTATTTCAATCGAGTTTAATAATTCTTAACTGCACATTTAAATGCATGCAAGTTCTCGATAGCACGCTACGGAATTAAGGCATTCAGTGGGTACCTTTTCAATTAAATATTGATTTCCCGTGGGCCCTGCACAGGGCCAAGAGTTACCGCAGTGTCGCGGACAAGCCTACTGGTGTGACGTCACAAGCTCGTTGCAAGGCCCGTGTATCTCCTTGGCCCCGTATTCCACGCTATGACGTCAGCAACTCGTCACGCTCAATGCTCAACATTCGAATGTACGGACGGTGTACCGGCGGTTTAAGCTCCATCGCTGTTAACTGGCTTTCGAAAGGCTCGGTGTTGGCCACACGAGCGGAAGAGGCAAGGAGTGAGCTAGAGAGAGAGAGAGTGTGGCGTGTGTTGCAGGGCGAGCTGGGGCGGGCGGCGGGGCGGCGAGGCGGCACTGCCCGCGGCGGGGCACGAGCTCCGGACCCCGGACTCCAAAACGACGGCGGCGACAACCTGTTCTTACGGCGCGCCAACTTGTAACTGGGCCGTTCCGGTCTGGTGCCAGCCGTCGCCGGCCGTCGGTTCCGCAAGGCTGCGCCCGCTGCTTCGCGCCACGGCAACGCATTGTCCTCCGGCCCTCCGCCGTGGCCACAGTCTCACTACACAGGCTGTGTCTCCACAAGCTGCCCGCGTAGGCGACACACAGCATCTACATCTACTGCAAGGCGCGTAGCGGAGGGTACCCTGTACCCGTACTATTCGTTTCCTTTTCTGTTTCCTCGTAAACGGAGCGAGGGGACTCTGTAATCCCTGACACAGTACTCGTTACAGCCTGTGCTATGGTAAGTGAGCGGGATTCATCTTATGAGAAAGGATTTTCGCATAGATATCGACCGCGTGTACCTGAATAGTGGTAAATCAGACTTACATCCACTCTGTAATAACAATGATCCGTCAGGTAAGTTCGAAATGCAATCACACGTCAGGATGGATCAAAAGCAAACCAGAAGATGCTACCAATGTGGCAATAATACGGTCACCAGCCTAATTAGGCATTAACTGAGTTTCTTCCCGGTACACGTTGGTATACATTCCTGCAAAACAACAAGTTGTAACACTGCATAATATAGTAGAATTTTAGAACCAGAAAATCTATTGAACTGATAGTTTCACGTTCTGTACTGACATGGAAAATCATGAATACATAACACTACACTATAATGTTTACTACAAAACTTTATACTGCCTATTAATCTGATTAAAATCGGGCATAGGTTACCCTAGAAATTCTACTTTCATGCCACACACACAAAATGTCAATTTCGATAAAGATAAATTTTGCCTTTTATATTGACTTTAACTTTTATTGGTCAAACCAATTTAGAACACTTCAGAATTCAAATGAATGAAGGGGGGGACCCTTAAACTGTTATGATCGCTGTATTTAAAGAAATGATTACTGAATTTATTATTCATTCAAGATTTCCAGTATATTAGTTACTACTCTTTTCATCTTATTTACTGCTCATTTAAATGCCTTTAAATCTGTCTCGAAATAATAAACTTCATTACTATATCAATACTAAAGTTATCTTTCGACTTCGTTAGACCTTCGCTATTCATTTACTGGTTCATTAACAAAACATTTCTTTAAACACCATTCTAATATAGCTAGTTCTGCAAATAATTATTATTAACACAATTTTTAATTTTCATTTCGGGACACTCGGATTGCACAACGTTTGGAAAGTACCCTGTCTAGGTTAGTTGTGAGGATAATTAAATGATGGAGAAGTTCTGGTAAAATTTAGGTTATTATTGCACCAAGCAAACGCAGTTTACTCTCTGATCCATACGAATACAGTACTAAAAGTTTCGACCTGCTTGTATCGATGCGGCGGTTGGCGGGCGGCAAGATGGCGAGGCACAGAGCACACATACAACCACAGCTATGGCTCTTGACGTATCGGCACTTTAATTCTTCTTAGCGTCGCAATACTTTTCCATTTAGTGCCTATGGAATTTTGCCATGCAGTGTGGGCGTTGGAACGGCATACCCGAGGCTCAATGAAGCTATGTCTTCCAGGAGAGCCTCCTCGCTCCAGAAGGTGTTACTCAAACCAGTGCCAAACTCCAACTCCTACTGCTGAGCCCGTTGTGCCGTGCAGTGCCCGCGTGCATTTTCCCGCGCTCGCCTGCCATCCACCTTTTACCGCTACCTGACAGACCGGGTATTCACCCGAGGTTTTGCATTCTACATATCCTAACACATTGCCTGCGTATGAGCCAGACGCACAGTTACAATTTTAAACATCTTACAACAGTTTCAACATTTGTTACATTTCAATTCTATTACAATATTACTTGACATTTGACATAAACATTAATATTCACACTGAAACTTATTTACAGTTTTCTTAACATAATGGCATGAAACAAAAAGAAATGAAATCAGAACATGAATTACACAAGTTTATCGTAAAATCAGATGAAAAGAATTATTTATTTGTACAATAATACAGTGTCGTTGTTGCTACAAAACGACTGCGTATATGCCTCCGTATGAGCCGAAATCTCTCGTACAATATCTTCAGGAGGGAACATTAAGACTGGAAGACCAAGAACGAAGTGTTGGGTTTAAAAAGGGTGTAAGACAGGGATGTAGTCCTGAGCCCTTACTGTACAATCTGTACATCGAAGAAACAATAACGGAAATAAAAGGAAGGTTCAAGAGTGGGATTAAAGTTCAGGGGGAAACGATATCATTGATAAGATTCGCTGATGACATTGATATCCTCGGTCCGAGTGAAAAAGGACTGCAGGATGTTTTCATCGGAATGAACAGTCTAATGAGTACAGAATATGTATTAAGAGTAAATCGAAGAAAGACGAAAGTAATGAGAAATACCATACATGAGAACAGCGAGAAACTTAAGATCAAGACTAAAGGGCTGGAAGTAGGCGAATTTAAGGATTTCTACCACTCATGAAGCAAAATAACCAATGGCAGACAGAGCAAGGAGGACATCAGAAGCAGACCAGCACTGGCAAAAAAGGGCATATCTGCACAAGAAAGGTCTACTAGCATCAAACATAGGCCTTAATTTGAGGAAGAAATTGACTGAGAATGTACGTTTGGAGCACAGCATCGTATGTTAGTGAAACGTGGACTGTGGGCAAAGCGGAAAACAAGAGATTCGGAGCACCTGAGTTGTGGTCCTACAGACGAATGTTGAAAAGGAGGAGGACTGATAAGGTAAGGAAAGACGAGGCCCTGCGCAGAATCGGAGAGGAAAGGAATATGTGGCATGTGCTGACAAGGAGAAGGGACAGGATGATAAGAGATCTGTTAAGACATCAGGGAATGACTTGCATGGTACTAGAGGGAGCTGTAGAATGCAAAAACTGAAGAAGAAGACAGAGATTGGAGTAAGTCCAGCGAGCAATTGAGGATGTACGTTGTAAGTGCTACTCTGAGATGAAGAACTTTGCACAGAGGAGAATTCATAGCGGACCGCATCAAAAGAATCAGAATACTGGTTACAACCTCCCCCCCCCCCCCCCCCGCACCCCATCCAAAAAAAAAAAAAAAGAAAGCTTCGTCGTCCTCTTATGTTGATGGTGGTAGATCGTTCGGCAGGCAGCTCCAAATGGCAGTTCTCTAAATTTTCTCAATAGCGTTCCTCGAAAACGAACGTCGCCTTCTCTCCATGGATTCCCATTTGACTTTCGGGAACATCTCCGTAACACTTACGTCTAGTTCGAACCTACCGATAACAAATCTAGCAGCCCGCCTCTCAGTTGCTTCGATGTCTTTCTTTAAACCGACCTGGTATAACTCCAGACACTCGAGCAGTACTCAAAAATACATCGCAACCGTGTCCTACATGCGGTCTCCTTTACAGATAAACCACATTTTCTGAATATCCTTCCAGTAACCCGAAGTTGACCGTTCGCCTGTCAACGACAGTCCTCTCACGCTCGTTCCATTTCATGCCGCTTTGCAGCGGTACGCACTGATATTTAAACGACGTGACTCTGTCAAACAGGATACTGCTAATGCTATGTCCGAACATTTCCTGCCCATCCGCATTAACTTACATTTTTCTACATTTAGAACTAGCCATCACTCATCACACCAACTAGAAATTTTGTCGAATTCGTCTTGTAACCACCAACAGTCACTCAACTTCGACACCTTACCGTACACCACAGCATAATCAGTAAACAACCGCAGGTTGCTGCCCACCCTGTCTGCTAAATCGTTTATGTATACAGAGAACAACACTGGTCTTATCACGGATTCCTGGGGAACTTCTGACGATACTCTTGTCTCTGATGAACACTCGACGTCGAGGACAATACACTGCGTTCTATAACTTGCAGCCAGTCTGTGAACCTATTCCACGTGCTCGTACCTTAGCCTGCAACGAGGCACCGTGCAAATGTTTCCCGGAAATCTGGAGAACGAGGAAGAGGAGGAGATTACTGTTTAACGTCCCTTCGACAGTGACGTCATTAGAGACAGAGCACAAGCTTGGATTAGGAAGAAAGGGGCAGGAAATCGATCGTGTGCTTTCAGAGGAACCATCCCAGCATTTGCCTGAAGTGATTTAGGGAAACCATGCAAAACCTAAATCAGGATGGCTGGACATGGGGGTGAATCATCGTCCTCCTGAATATGAGTCTATTGTCCTGACGACTCGCATATCTGGAAATATGGAATTTTCCTGTTGCCCTTTATCAATAGTTCGCAGTTTAAAATGTGAGGAAAGGGAAAGCTGAGTTTCGCACGAGCAGTGCTTTCTAAAACCGTGCTGATTTGTGGACATAAGCTTTTCAGTCTCAAGAAAATTCATTATTTTGAACTGAGACTATGTTCAAGGATTCTACGGCGAACCAAAGTTAGGGATATTGGTCTGTACCTTTGCGGGTCCGTTCTTTTCCCCTTTTTATATTCTGGAGTCACCTGCGCTTTTTTAGACCTTGCACTGGGCGAGAGCTTCACGATAAGTGCAAGTTACGGAATGAGCCTTGCCTAGAGTACTCTTTGCAAAATAGAATTGGTATTTCTTCCAGAGCTGGTGACTTGTTTGCTTTCAAACCTTTCAGTTGTTTGTTTATGCCAGGGATCTACATATATGCTGTGCAAACCAGAGTGAAATGTATGACAGAGGATTCATCCCATTGTACAGCTGTAAGATGGCAAGAACTATGCCCCTTACATGAAGTCATTAACGATCACCGAACTCATGTTGAGCGAAAAGTAGGGCTGAACAAAAATGACTGACAAGGCACAATGCATCTTGTAGAGGGTATAGTATGGATGTATTGGAATAATTAATTTTGGGTGATGGTTATAAACTAATTCACGCGACGTGAAAATTTTATGGAAACGCGTCGATTTACTGGAGGGTAGTTTATCCCAGGGAAGTATTCAGAGTTAACCGCAGCTGGGTGGTGGCGCACGGCTGGGGAGCGGCGAAGGGAAGCAACCATAGGCAGCTTAGGGTGGCTCAAACTCTGAGAAAGCGGTAACCGGGCGCGGCCTCCAGCTGCCTTAAGATGAGTGACAGTGAGGGGGTGGTTGACCCCATGCTGGTGTACCGGGAAGCAGACGGAGAACTTGTACGCATGTTGATAAATGTCCGTCGTCCCGTTGTCAGGGAAACATGCGAGAAAGCCGCGCAAAGCTACAGTGGAGCGCTCAACAGAGGCCGAAATATGCGTGTTCGTGACTATAGCAACTTCACGCTAAATTCATGGTCTGCAGAGTCTGAAGTAAATCAGGTGAAGAGCGACAGAATGAAATACGCCAGCCTCCGATGGGAACATAGGACCAAGGAACTTGAAGTACTCTCTTGGGAGTCAGAATTTCGGAAAAATTGGTGTTTTGTGCAGATACTAACCTTGGTGGGTGGCCTGGGAGGAGCTGAATAGCAGAAGCTGAGAGGAAGAGGAATTTTGTGGGAATTTGTTCACTTCCCAGAGCAGGCATTGGTCGGCGGTGGGAAGCGACGCATAATTAACGCGACTTGCGCTGCAATTGCCATAAGTGATTTTGCTGGAGGGGAAACCGAGGCGAGGAGCGGACTGGGAGAAGTCTCTGTAGTGGTCTTCTGTTCTCTGCTTGCCTAGAGTGCGGACGTGGCGTTCTTTACTCAGCTTTCCTGAGAGAGAGTGAGCATCTCTGCAGTTTAGGACTTAGCAAACGGAACGATTGAGCTTGGAGATAGAAAGTTTTTGTTCAGCTACGTACTGAGCAAGATAGCTAGGAGTGAATAGACGAGCGCAGCCTTGGAGCACCACGAGGCCGGCCGACGTCCACACAACGACGACGCCCCGCCACGCTGAATTCGGTGATATTGCACCCGCTCCGGCTTGAGTAAGGCCACTGATTAATTTGTTGGATCACGTCGGCAAAGTTTCCACGAGGGTTTCATGGGCCGTGTATTGTAGAATTCTTCTCGCACTTTGCATTACGCCTGGGTCAGTCGATAAGAATAAATTTTGATTTATCACGCGTTACTCCATGTAAACGCAATTTATTCCCAGTTCCTGTTACGAGAGGCATGTAATGTGATGACTGAAGGTCGTGAGTTAAAATAAATTTGTGCTAATCGACTGCATCTGTTTTCAATCAAGTAGTTGAAATCCCAAGTCACTTTCTCAATTAATTTTATGTTCAACATTTGCATCTGGTGTTCAATACCTGAATATAACATCAATGTGCACCCCCTTTTAGTTAAAAGGAATCAATTCTGAATCAATTAATGTCAATCACTGCCACCGCAGTTCAATCAGGAGTCACAGGGCCTTATTACTTTCTTTGCGTTATCCGATATTGCGGCAGTTCTGCACTCTCTGTCGATCCGTTAGTCAATTAGCTGGGGTGAACACACGTCAAAACCAGGTAAGTGACGTGTGAAGTGTTACACAGCGAATTAGGGCTTCTTCTCGTTCCATTCCCGTATGGAACGTGGGAAAAAAAGATTGCCTAAATGCCTCTGTGCGGGATGCAATTAGCCTAATTAGTCTTAGATATCCCGACGGTATCGATAAATAGGTCCCCCTACAAGGCGAGCAATATAATACCGTTTAAAGTCATATTGACTGTTAATCGACCGTAACCTCTTCAAAAATACGAAAAGGTTTTAGCAATACCACTACCGATCACAAAATTTCTTGACTGTTTAAATCATTTAACTAGCAACAGATATTATAATAAGATACGTGCACACATAGTATCTGACATGCTTCCCTTTACTTGCTGTCGGAACTACATCACCCGTAGTTGGTTCACATTTGTACACTTCCTTGCTCTGATTATAATCCGATGGTTTATAGCACTGGGCCTATTTGAATGAATTATTAATGTAATATATTACTGACAGCTTTGCTTTACGACCTTCGTCGGTTATTAGCCATCATGGTTGTTTCCCCAATACGTCCAATACGCTCATAAATTTGTTACGTTACCTTTTCAAACATAAACCAGAATCCTCAACGTAACTGCTGCAGAATCGGTAGGTTTTGTTGGAATGAATAATACGTAATTTAAATGTGGCGTTTATTGACATTATTCTTGCAAATGATGTCCAAAATTGTAACCTGTGCCCCCATACAATTTAATGCTCGGCTGACCAAACTGTGTGCCATCAAACGCAAAACGTTGTTGTATTGCGTTAATTTCCCGTTGAATCTTCATCTTCAGCTCATCAATGCGTTAACTGTCACCTTTAAGCAGCTCCAAAGAAAAACAAAAAAACTTGAAGTTGGGGCTCCTGTGAAACGCGGAAGGAATAATCCACTGCTGACAACTCGTTCGTAGGGGTGAAAGTGCCGTGGACGGGACTGAGTAAAACGTCTGAAGTGTGGGACATTGCTCCTTCTTGACAGAAGAACCTGGTGTTTGCGCTCGACTATCTCGTGAGGATTTCTTGCCATCCAGTCCCTGGTTTCTGCGAATTAACGTCAGCTGATAAATGAAACCATGCTTCGTCTGACATGAAATACGACGTCGGTCTATCTGTGTACCAACAATGTTTCCGAAAAGCCAGTTGTAATATTCAATTCGTTTCGGTCTATTGTCTCCCTAAGTTGTTCTACTGTTATAATGCGGCTTGGTTTCAGTTTTAAATCAAGAAGAATTTCACGAACAGATGTATATTTAACACTAGGTTGTTCGTGATCATGATATTAAATTCCTGATTGATCAATTTGTTGTTTCCAGTAGTGGTATTGCGAGCGCACTCCAGTCAAACCCTTGCCCTGCCTCCAGCAAATCGTGTAAGAACAGCACAACTGAGATGAAATTTGAAATTCTCACTACCATTTTCAGCTACCTCCAACTTAATGGATTTCCCACGAAACGACCTAACTATACCAGGATCCACCAATAGGTGGAAAGAAAAATCCAGAAGGAGGAAGAGTTGTTGTTGTTGTGGTCTTCAGTCCTGAGACTGGTTTGATGCAGCTCTCCATGCTACTCTATCCTGTGCAAGCTTCTTCATCTCCCAGTACCTACTGCAACCTACATCCTTCTGAATCTGCTTAGTGTATTCATCTCTTGGTCTCCCTCTACGATTTTTACCCTCCACGGTGCCCTCCAATGCTAAATTTGTGATCCCTTGATGCCTCAAAACATGTCCTACCAACCGATCCCTTCTTCTAGTCAAGTTGTGCCACAAACTTCTCTTCTCCCCAATCCTATTCAATACCTCCTCATTAGTTACGTGATCTACCCCCCTTATCTTCAGCATTCTTCTGTAGCACCACATTTCGAAAGCTTCTATTCTCTTCTTGTCCAAACTAGTTATCGTCCATGTTTCACTTCCATACATGGCTACACTCCATACAAATACTTTCAGAAACTTAAATCTATACTCGATGTTAACAAATTTCTCTTCTTGAGAAACGCTTTCCTTGCCATTGCCAGTCTACATTTTATATCCTCTCTACTTCGACCATCATCAGTTATTTTACTCCCTAAATAGCAAAACTCCTTTACTACTTTAAGTGTCTCATTTCCTAATCTAATTCCCTCAGCATCACCCGACTTAATTTGACTACATTCCATTATCCTCGTTTTGCTTTTGTTGATGTTCATCTCATATCCTCCTTTCAAGACACTGTCCATTCCGTTCAACTGCTCTTCCAAGTCCTTTGCTGTCTCTGACAGAATTACAATGTCATCGGCGAACCTCAAAGTTTTTACTTCTTGTCCATGAGTTTTAATACCTACTCCGAATTTTTCTTTTGTTTCCTTTACTGCTTGCTCAATATACAGATTGAATAACATCGGGGAGAGGCTTCAACCCTGTCTCACTCCTTTCCCAACCACTGCTTCTCTTTCATGCCCCTCGACTCTTATAACTGCCATCTGGTTTCTGTACAAATTGTAAATAGCCTTTCGCTCCCTGTATTTTACCCCTGCAACCTTCAGGAAGAGTAGGGTTTCTAAACCTGGCAGATGAGGGATCAAATCCCCCACCAAAGATGTCAGTCGTAGTGTCTACCAACAGGAAGCAAGAAAAAACAGTTCCACACCGAGGGTATCGATTTTATTAATTAGTCTATCAATATGATAGATTGGGAGTAGCGCAAATGGAATATTTCCGAGATATCCACAGCTGGGGATTTACCAGGTATCCATTACTTTGTTCAGGACAAAAGAGGTGTTACTGTGCTTTCCAAATTGTAATATTTAGGTCAATACGAGTGCACTATTCTGTGATAACTTGGTCTGCTGGTCTGAGGTGCTGGTACTGCAACCAGAAGTAGCCACTTGATGTGGGAGTTCCCCAGCAAAGAACGCCATTGTGAACAAAGGGGACCGCAGCTGCGGGGTGACCTGGCAGCCAGATGGCCATAAAAAGAGGAGTTTGAATCTGCTGTCATGGGCAGTGGAGCTAACTGGCTGCTAAGTATGCATCGTGTAATTTGATTGTTGATCCACTGTCTCTGTGGGGTCCGTGCGCTAATACTAGGAGAGGTAGTAGACAGCTGACAATCCCTCACAGTGCAGTGCTGTGATCCTGCAAGTTCTGCGGCTTCCAGCGCACGGTGCGTGCATGCCACTCGACCAGCTTGGAGCGCTGCGGTGGATATCGGCATATGCGGCAGCCGAGTGATTGCCAGATATTTTTAGTGTGCTCTGTGACTGTGTAATTACGTGTGGTGAGTGCTTCATGATGGTATTCCATATGTGATAGGGATAAAAAATACCACAATTGCTTAAATATTCCATACATTGCAATCAGTTTCCTTACAAATTGTTTAAATAAACAGTATTCCACACAGTGAAATATTTCCAGAAGGGGGCAGTTTCCACCAAGGAAAACTGTACCGTACAAAGGGATATTGTTTAATTAATTAGTCAGTCAATCAGATAGAGTGGGAGGTGGGCTACTCAGTTAACTCAGACCTGACCAGAAGCAGCTTGTATTCAATGACAGAATACCAAAACTGGCACAGTAAGTTAAGGGGAGGTGAGGCACCTCAATTGATCTATCTGGGCAAATTTTTTGGATCAGTTTAATTAATTATTCAATTAATTTGATATAAAAAGTGGTGACATGAACAGAACAAGTTAATGGGGTGACGAAGAAAGTGCACAAGAAAGACTTTCAAAAGTACATAAAATTCAAAAAGTGCCCTCGTATTGATGAGTGGCAGAGGGAAAGGGGGGGGGGGAGGGTTGTGTGAGGGTCAGGATTTCCCAGAGGGATGGGGAAAGGGGACCTATGTGCCGGCTGGGAAAAACTGCTGATGTCATGATGGAGTGGAGGTAATTAATTGATGAATTTAATTAATTTACATAATTATTTTGATATGAGTTTGATATAAAGTGGCATAGAGAACAATAGGTTAAGGGCTGACGTAAAGCAGAACAATAGGTTAAGGCATGACAACATCATTGCCCCTGAATATACATCTGTTTGCCCCTGATGTATGCGACCCACAATGCGAGGTGACACCACCATTACCCCACTACATGGGTTCACATTCAGGAGAATATCAATTAAAATACTTGTGTCGCCATTAACACATAGGTTTTCCTAAATAGCTTTGAACAAGTGCTGTGACGGTTCTTTTGAAGGGACAGCACTTAAATTCTTCCCCATCCTTCTCAGATCCGTATTTCTGCACCATCTCTTACGAGCACGTCGTCGACAGGACGTTAAAACTTAACACTCATTTTATTATTTTTTATTTTTCTAGTTATGTTTCCTCTATCTCTACGGGATAGACACATAGATGGTTTAGAATATTCACAGTGTCTCTCCTGAAAGATAATTCTTGAAATTCTCTGACTTCTAGCGTGTTTCTTCGAGTGTATTCCATCGAATATTTTTCATCATTTGCGTTATTCTCCCTCGTCGCCAGCTGAGCTAGCCTGTACTGCACATTCTGTGTACTCTCTTGATACCCCTTGCTAACCCGACCGATTTGTTTTGAGAATCCTTGAGCGGTATTAAAGTACAGACTGTACAGGTGTTCTGTAAGGAGTCTCTTTCCAAACTGATGTTTCCCTTTATAGTACAACCGAGTCGATGTTGACGTGCCACATAATACCTTTACAGATTGTTACCGCCAAATGCTTTTGTGAAAAGTAATACTCTCTGCAAAGGATCTCCATCTACATCTAGATACATACTCTATAAGCGATCGTATGGTACATGGCTGAGGGCACCTTATGCCAATACTAGTGATTTCCTTTCCTGTTCCAGTCTGACACAGAGCAAAGAAAGAACGATTGTCTATATGCCTCCAATTGAGCATCAGTTTTTCTTATCCTGTCTTTGTGGTCGTTACACAAAGCGTGCTTTGGCGAGAGCAGAATAGTCCTCCAGTCAGCTTCAGATGACGGTTGTCTAAGCTGTACCATGTGTTGTCCTCCCTTTGGGAATATCCATGTGAGCTCACGAAGCATCTCCGTAATACTCGCGTGTTGATCGAACCTACCGGTAACAAATCTAGTAGCACGCCTCTGAACTGCTACGACGTCTTCTTTTAATCTGACTTGGTGGACATCCCAAACACTCTAGCAGTACTGTCGTATGCGTGGTCTTCTTTAGAGATGAGCTACAGGTGCCTGAAATTCTTCCTTTCATATCGCTTTGCAGCATTACGCCTACTTATTTAATCGACTCTGTCAAGCAGCAGACTACGTCACCCGTCCAGTCGCTTAGGACTTTGTGCTGGGAGAGAGATTCCCGATAAATGCAAGGTGAGTAAGGAGCCAACACTGTAGAGTACTCTCTGTAAAACCGAAATGGTATTCCATCCGGATATGACGAGTTGTTTCTTTTCGCCTTTTTTAGTTGCTTCTTTACGCCAGAAGTGCCTGTTTCTACGAGGGCTATTCGGAAAGTAAGGTAGCGAAATAGAAACAGCTGTGAAAATCAGAAATGTTTTTTTCAACAGATACACCTTCCAGCTACTTCTCTACATAGTCACTGCTCCGACTCACACATCCGTCGTAGCGCTGTACCAACTTTCCAGTCATAGAAGGCAGCCGTCTGTGCCAAAATGTTGTCTTCGCCAGTAGTTCATGTGAGAAGAGATGAAACTCATGGGCAACAATTTACGGGCTGTATGGTGGGTAATCGAACGCTTGCCATCGAAAACGCGTCAGGACCGTCTTCACTGCCCCTGCAGGCTATGGTCGAGAATTGTAGTGAAGAACGAGACGCATGACAGTTATGTTATGTGGACTGCATGACATCATGCGAAATCTACCACCAGGTCCTCATACAGGGTGACACTATTTTCTAGGCATCTTTACGTGCTCACTGTGATGTCAGAATTGAAAAGAGTGGGCCGGCCGAAGTGGCCGTGCGGTTAAAGGCGCTGCAGTCTGGAACCGCAAGACCGCTACGGTCGCAGGTTCGAATCCTGCCTCGGGCATGGATGTTTGTGATGTCCTTAGGTTAGTTAGGTTTAACTAGTTCTAAGTTCTAGGGGACTAATGACCTCAGCAGTTGAGTCCCATAGTGCTCAGAGCCATTTGAACCATTTGAAAAGAGTGACGTGACGCTATTGGTGAGCGTACTGGAGACCCTGCCCAAAATATCTATGCAAATCCTTATCGGATTTTCCCCGAGGTTTACATTTCGCGCCCAATCGGACCTTACTTTCCAAATAGCAATCTTATGTGCACCACGTGGGAGTCTGTACGCTGGTCAAACGACGTTGTGTTTGTAGAATCCTCCTGCGAAATTAAAAATTTCAGCTTCAGGGATGCCACCCATTTCCGCTTCGTGAAGAGTACAATACTTAACTTCCCCACATTAATGCCCAGTTATCAGTTTTTGCACGAGACTAGTATTTCGGAGGGATCTAAAGGGATGTTACTGAACTCTCCAATGGACAGACTTTACTAACAGATAACTGAACCACCTATAAAAAACCTGAGGTTACATTTAATACTATCCGCTAGGTCATTAAGCTATAATTTGAACAAAAACGCTCCTGTAACTGGGCCATGCGACACCCTATCAGGAAATTTTCGATCCAGTCGCAAAACTGGTTTGACACGCTCTCGGAACGAATGTTACGCAAAAACATAATCAAGTACCAACTTCATTATGTTATGCAATAACGTAATCAAGTATCAATTTGATGTGGGACATAGTTGTAATTGTACATCTTTTAAAACGGCTTTCAGAGTAATCTCTGCCATATGAGACAACTAAGAAATCACTATGAACTGTATTGTACTACGCGTCAGTAATTATACGAATACAAATCTAGTAAGCTTTCCTTCAAGATGATCTACACGTAGGACCCCCTCCCCAAAAGTGCAAGAGCTGATAAAATAAACGCAAAATAGAGCTTGTGGTATTGAGTAATTAACGATTGTTTAGGGATTCATGAGACAGTGGAAGCCATAAAAATGTCAGAAGAAAGGGTAAGGTAAATTTTACGCAAATTAATGTGGAGAAAGTTTTGTGCAAGTTTAGAACCACATTTGTTCAATGTTGAGGAAAAATAAAAGTATTTCGACCAATCAGTAGGAATCTAACAGATTTTGCTAGCCGATTT
Organism: Schistocerca serialis cubense; assembly: GCF_023864345.2. NCBI lineage: Eukaryota > Metazoa > Arthropoda > Insecta > Orthoptera > Acrididae > Schistocerca > Schistocerca serialis. The sequence continues at coordinate 574,768,977 of NC_064645.1, read as the reverse complement.
ATTACAGTCATCAAGGCATGTGTAATTTTCTTCTTTAACCTCGCATTCATATAATGTTAAATTAACTAAACTCCTCCCGAACAGGCCATGAAGGCCCAACGGCACCGACCGGCCGCCGTGTCATCCTTGGACCACAGGCGTCACTGAATGGGGAAGACGGAGGGGCATGTGGTCAGCACACCACTCTCCCGGCCGTAGGTCGGTTTCCGAGACCGGAGCCGCTACTTTTCAGTCAAGTAGCTCCTCAATTTGCCTCACAAGGGCTGAGTGCACCCCGCTTGCCAACAGAGCTCGGCAGACCGGATGGTTACCCATCCGAATGCTAGCTCAGCCCGACAGCGCGTATCTTCGATGATCTGACGGGAACCAGAGTTACCACTGCGGCAAGGCAGTAAAAGTAAGTTTAGGCAAATGCTGGACCGATTCCCAGTGTCCGCTTCGGAAAATACGACACACGAACGTTAACACACGAATAAAATTTACAGACAACGCCGAACCCAAATACCATGAGGACGTGGAACAACACGAAGGGCGTCGAAACAAAAGTTAAAATGAAAATATATCCGCCAAATCATGTAGGCGACGGGCTCGGTACCACGTTCTGTGCACTAGAAAAGAGAAAGACGATTTCCTTGACGATAAGGGCTGACCAGAGTGAAAGCCAAAGCCATACTCAGAGAATGAGTGTATGCGAGCAGATTCAGGAATCCTGCACCACCACTCGTGCCAAAGTCCTAATGAAGGTGGTTTGTCGTTATTTGACCCGTTATCATGTAGGCCTATGTATACACTGAGGTGAAAAAAGTCGTAAGATGCCACCTGATATCGTGTTTTACCTCCTTTTGCGGCCATAATGCAGCAGTTCGACGTAGCATGGGCTCAACAATTCATTGGAAGCCCCTACAGAAATACTGATTCATACTGCCTCTATAGCCTCCATGACTGCGAAAGTGTTGGTGGTGCAGGATTTTGTGCACGAACTGACTTCCCGATTACGTCCCACAAATGTTGGATGGGATTCATGTCGGGCAATCTGGACAGCCTAATCATTATCTCGAATGTTCTTCAAACCAGTGGCGGATTGTCGTCGTCCGGCGACATGAAATCGTTTTTTGGAACATGAACTCCATGAATGGCTGCAAATGGTTGGTTCAAATGGCTCTGAGCACTATGCGACTTAACGTCTGAGGTCATCAGTCGCCTAGAACTTAGAACTAATTAAACCTAACTAACCTAAGGACAGCACACACATCCATGCCCGAGGCAGGATTCGAACCTGCGAACGTATCGGTCGCTCAGTTCCGGACTGTAGCGCCAAGTGAAACGCGTACGTTTCAACCAGCGATGGCGAGGCATGACAGAATCTCTGACCAGAGAGTTATTTATCGTTGCTAGTCTGCGCTTGACTGCGCGAGAGTTCAGTTTCGAGTAGGATGTTGTGTGTAGCGAGTCGCGAGAGGCAGTAGTCAGCCGACTGTAGTTTCGAGTTGGACGCTGTTGCGTGTTGGACTCTGTTACGAGTCGGAGATGTGTGTGAGGAGTCGGCGGGCGTCGACATGGGTCTCTGGTCACGATTCAGGACGAGGTATATAGTTATCAAAGGTAATGAAGCAGCATTGCGCTCAGCCAATAACATCTGTTAATTGTAATTAATTTGTTCAAGAAATGCCCGAATAAAAATTTTGTATTCAAGGCAATCTTTTTTAAGAAAAGAATCATTCCAATTGAGACAATGTTTCCTATGCTTTTCATCCCAGAATCAGTTTATCAGATTAGTTGTTGCACAGGGCCTAAGGTCAGCGATGCTGCCCTTCAATTTATCAGATTAATTATTGCACAGGGCCTAAGGTCAGCGATGCTGCCCTATTATTGTCGGTTTAATGATTAATGTTCATTTCTCAATTTCTGTGTCGAGTTTACATTTGGGCCATTATCTTTCTATAATTTTTGTGGGGAGCAAACATTTGGCTCGTTTTCATTATCATAGGCTTTTCTTTTATGTCTGCTGGGAGGTTACGTTTAGCACGATGTCCATTAACATTTAAATATAAATTTCTTTTATTTCACACGGGGAGGTTACACTAGAACCGCACGGCCACTCCCGCCGGCCGCTGCAAATGGTCTCCAACCATTTCCAGTCAGTGATCGTTTAAGTCGGACCAGAGGACGCGGTCTACTCCATTTAAACGCAGCTCACACAATTATGGTGCCAACACCAACTTGCCAGTGCCTTCTTGACAACTTGCATCCACAGCATCGTGAGGTGTGGGCCAATCTCGAAACCTACCATCAGCTCTTACCAACTGAAATTGGGGCTCATTGAAATGGCCACGAGCCCAGCAGAGGCGCTGCAGGCGATGTGCTGTTACAAAAGGCACTCGCGTCTGACGCCTGCTGTCACACTGATTTCTGCAGTTATTTCACTCAATGGTGCTTGTCCGTTAGTAGTGACGACTCTACGCAAAGCCGCTGCTCTCGACCGTTAAGTGAAGGACGCCGGCCACTGTGTTGTTCGTCGTAAGAAGTAATCTCTGGAATGTCATATTCTCGGCAGACTTTTGTGGAACTCGGCATTTTGAGTTCCCTAACGATTTCCAAATGGAATGTCCGATGCCTAGCTCTGACTACCATTCCCTGTTCAAAATCTGTTAACTCCTGTCGTGCGGCCAGGTCGGAAACCTTTTCATATCACCTGAGTACAAGTGACAGCTCCACCAAGGCACTGCCCTTTTATGCCTTGTATACTCGATACTACTGCCGTCTGTATGCGTGCATAGCGCTATTTCATCACTTCTATCACGTAAGTGTATCTTAGCTATGCTGATAAAATGACGAGAGGTAACAGGTTCAGCAGGTGGAGTAGTAAGAAAATGTTAATTTCTAGCTAGAAGAATCTGGATAGCCTACTCATTAGCTCTAACTGTGCCGAATGTTCTTCAAGTCAGTCGCGAACAATCGTGGTTCAGTTTTTCGTTGGTTGGCAGGTACTTATCTGCTCTCGTAGCACACAGCGAGATTCCAGGGCCACAGAACCCTAGCACACCATTAGAGGAAGCAAATCGAAATCTACATCTACGTATACATCATACTCCGCAAGCCACCTAGTGGTGTGTGGCGGAGGGTACTTTCTGTACCATTATCTGATCCCTCCAATCCTGTTCCACTAGTGAATAGTGCGTGGAAAGAATGACTGTCGGTAAGCTTCTGTCTTGGCAATTATTTCTCGAATTTTGTCCTCGTGATCAATACGCGAGATGTATATCGGGGGAAGTAATATGTTGTCCGACTCCTCCTGAAAAGTGCTGTCCCGAAATTTCAATAGTAAATCTCTCCGTGATGCACAACGCCTCTCTTGTATCGTCTGCCAGTGGAGTTTGTTTAGCATCTCCGTAACGCTCTCTCGCTAGCTAAACGGTCCAGTGACGAAACGCGCAGCTCTTCTTTGAATCTTATCTATCTCCTCTGTCAGTCCTACCTGATAGGGATCCCAGATAGATGAACAGTACTCAAGAATCGGGCGAACAAGAGCCTTATATGCCACTTCTTTTGTGGATGAGTCACATTTCCTTAAGATCCTTCCGAGGAATCTGAGTGTGGTGTCTAGTTTTACCACTGTCTATTTCATGTGGTCATTCCACTTAAGGTCGCTATGGATAGTTACGCCTAGATATTTTACGGCAGACGCTGTCTCCAGCTGTTTGTCATCAATAGTGTAACTGTACGCTAGTGGATTTATTTTCCTGTGTATGCGTAATATGTTGCATTTATTTACGTTCAGGGTCAACTGCCAGACACTGTACCATCCATCAATACTATGCTACTTTGGTATAGACAACTGCATCATCTGCGAATATTCTTAAAGAGCATCCAACGCTTTCTACTAGATCATTTATATACAGGGTGATTCGAAAAGAATACCACAACTTTAAAAATGTGTATTTAATGAAAGAAATGTAATATAACCTTCTGTTATACATCATTACAAAGAGTATTTAAAAATGTTTTTTTCACTCAAAAACAAGTTCAGAGATGTTCAATATGGCCCCCTCCAGACACTCGAGCAGTATCAACCCGATACTCCAACTCGTTCCACACTCTCTGTAGCATATCAGGCGTAACAGTTTGGATAGCTGCTGTTATTTCTCGTTTCAAATCATCAATGGTGGCTGGGAGGGGTGGCCGAAACACCATATCCTTAACATACCCCCATAAGAAAAAATCGCAGGGGGTAAGATCAGGGCTTCTTGGAGGCCAGTGATGAAGTGCTCTGTCACGGGCTGCCTGGCGGCCGATCCATCGCCTCGGGTAGTTGACGTTCGTAGGACTCTCCATACAGTTGATTGTGGAATTTGCAGCTCTCTGCTAGCTCTGCGAGTAGATTTTCCTGGGCTGCGAACAAATGCTTGCTGGGTGCGTGCTACATTTTCATCACTCGGCCGTCCAGAACTTTTCCCTTTGCACAAACACCCATTCTCTGTAAACTGTTTATACCAACGTTTAATACACCACCTATCAGGAGGTTTAACACCATACTTCGTTCGAAATGCACGCTGAACAACTGTCGTCGATTCACTTCTGCCGCACTCAATAACCAAAAAGCTTTCTGTTGAGCGGTCGCCATCTTAGCATCAACTGACGCTGACGCCTAGTCAACAGTGCCTCAAGCGAACAAATGTACAACTAAATGAAACTTTATAGCTCCCTTAATTCGCCGACAGATAGTGCTTAGCTCTGCCTTTTGTCGTCGCAGAGTTTTAAATTCCTAAAGTTGTGGTATTCTTTTTGAATCACCCTGTATAAAAGTGTGACGTATAAACAGACAAAAATATCACACTGGGACTATTTGTAAATTGAAGAGGGATCACTGTTATCAGCTGTAGCGGGATATTAAGCGGGACACAGTCCTTTGCTGAAGTGGCTGTCTCCTCCCATTTTTAACACTTTACTGTTCACAGGTGGGAGTGTAGATGCGACTCGGTGGTGAGTGACCTCGAACGCAGCAGTAGGAAGGAAGAGGGCCCCTCGGCGGAACCGTTACAGCCTTTCAGATCGCAGACGCGACTGCGTCTCTGAAATCCGGCGTGACAGAGCTGGGACCGCCTGGCGTGGGAACGGCCCGAAAATGGCCCTCCGCTGATCTGCGACAATCGCTCCTTGGGGACGGGGGTGGGGGGGAAGGGAGGGGGATACTCTTGTAGCCGGCCGCTGGCCGTGGTTCTCTGAAGAGTTCGGCGGGTGAGTGCACGAAACGACGTGGCGCCATCCGCTATATTGTTGCCTTGGCAGCGGCCAACGACTGCTCTCTGCGCAAGCTGCGAGAACACAAGCCAGCCGCCAGATGCTGGATTCCTTCGCAGGGGATACACAACGTACTATCGTGGAAGGCAAGTCATCGAGAGATGTAGAAGTAACTTCCATCGTGACCCGGGGAAGTGTGCTAGGACCCGTGCCGCTCATACTGAAAGATAAAGACAATAGTAACCTCTACTTTTCGCAGATACTGCAGTTATCTAAAGTGAAGTGCAGTCTGAAAATAGTTGTTGCAACAGATCTCGATTTCAATGTGTTGCAAAGATTGGCAGCTTCCATTAAATATTTTTGTTGTTATGGTCTTCAGTCCGAAGATTGGTTTGATGCAGCTCTCCATGCTACTCTACCCTGTGTAAGCCTCTTCCTCTTCAAATAACTGCTGCAGCCAATACGCTTCCGAATCTGCTTACCGTATTCATCTTTTAGTCTCCCCCTGCGAATTTTACCCCACCCCTCCGAAACACATTTCTTTCCAGTACTAAACTCTTGATTCCTTGATGTTTCAGAATGTTCAAATGGTTCAAATGGCTCTAAGCACTATGCGACTTAACATCTGAGGTCATCAGTCCCCTAGACTTAGAAACTACTTAAACCTAACTAGCCTAAGGACACTACACACGTCCATGCCCGAGGCAGGATTCGAACCTGCGACTGTATTAGGCACGCGGTTCCGTACTGAAGCGCCTAGAACCCTTCGTCCACAACGGCCGGCTTCTCAGAATGTGCGCTCTCAACCGATCTCTTCTTCTAATCACGTTGTGTCACAAATTTCTTTCCTCATCAGTCCTGTTCAGTACCCCCGAATCTACTAAACTTGATCTAACCATCTAATCTTCAATATTCTACAGTAGCGCCCCATTTCAAAAACTTCTATTCTCTTCCTGTATAAACTGTTTACCGTCCACGTTTGACTTCCATGCACGGCTATACTCCAGACCAATACCTTCGAAAAGACTTCCTAACGCTTAACTCTGTATTCGATGCTAAGAAAGATCTCTTCTTTAGAAACGCGTTCCTTCCCATTGGCAGTCTACATTTTATACCTTTTCTACTTCGGCCATCATCAGTTATTTTGCTGTCCAAATAGCAAAATTCATCTACTACTTCAAGTGTCTCATTTCCTAATCTAATTCCCTCAATATCAGCTCATTTAATTCGACTACATTCCATTATCCTTGTCTTGCTTTCGTTGATGTTCGTCTTATATCCTCCTTTAAAGACACTGTCCATTCCGCTGAATTGCTCTTTCAAATCCTTTTCTGTCTCAGACAGAATTAGAACTTCGTCGGTAAACCTCGAAGTTCTTATTTCTTCTCCCTGAACTTTAATTCCTACTCCAAATTGTTCTTTGTTTCCTTTTAGTGCTTGCTTAATGTATAGATTGAATAAAATCTGGGATAGGCTACAACCCTGCCTCAATTGCCTCTCAAACGCTGCTTTGCCGGCGGCTGTGGCCGAGCGGTTCCAGGTGCTTCCGCCCGCAACCGGGCTGCTGCTGCAGTAGCAGGTTCGAATCCTGCCTCGGGCATGAATGTGTGTGATGTGTTTAGGTTACTCTGGTTTAAGTAGTTCTAAGTCTAGGGGACTGATGACCTCAAATGGTAAATCCCAAAGTTGCGTAGAGCCATTTGAACCATTTTTCAAACACTGCTTTCCTTTCATGCCCCTCGAGTCTCACAACTGCCTTCTGGTTACTGTGCAAGTTGTAAATAGCCCTTCGCTCCCTGTATTTTCTCCCTGATACCTCCAGAATTTCAAAGAGATTATTCTAGTCAACATTGTCAAGAGCTAAGTCTACAAATGCTATAAATGTAGCTTTGACCTTTCTTAAGGTATCTTCTAAAGTAAGTCATGGGGTTAGTATCACTTCGCGTGTTTCTACATTTCTCCGAAATCCAAAGCGATTTCCCAGAGGTTGGCTTCTACCAGTTTCTCCATTCTTCTGTAAAGAATTCGTGTTAATATTTTGCAACTATGAGTTATTAAACTGATAGTCCGATAATTTTCGCACCTGTTAGCACCTGCTTTCTTTAGAGCTGCAGTTATTACATTTTTGTTGATGTCTGAAGGTATTTCACATGTCTCATACATCTTGCACATCAGATGGAATAATTTTGTCATAGGTAGCTCTCCCAACGCTATCAGTAGTTCCGACGGAATGTCGTCTACCCCCGGGGCCTTGTTTCGACTTGGGTCTTTCAGTGCTCTGTAAAATTCCTCTCGCAGTATAAGATCTCCCTTCTCATCCTCTTCCCTTTCTATAACATTGTTTTCAAGTTCGTCCCCCTTGCATATACTCTCTACATAGTCTTTTCACCTTTCAGCTTTCCCTTCATTGGTTACGACTTGTTTTCCATCTGAGCTCTTGATATTCATACAGGTCGTTCTCTTTTCTCCAAAGGCCTCTTTCATTTTCCTGTAGACGGTATCTATCTGTCCCCTAGTGAAACATACTTTTAAATTCTTACATTAAAATGTTGAGAAATATAAAATCGTGTATTTCACAAAACGAGAAAAATAGATGTTATGTTGTTCGAGTACAGTATCGTCGTATTACAACTGAGATCAACCCACAAGAATGCATGGATGTAATGATTAGTAGGGATAAAAAACGGAACGACCACATAGACTCAGTTGCAAATAAAGGAAGTGGGAGACTTTGGTTCATCGGTAGGGTACTAGGGGAATGCAGTGAGCCTATACAACAATGGTGCCACCCATCCTACAATATTGCACGAGTGGGTGGGACCCGTATCGCAAAAGATCGGCAGGTCATATTGACGTATGCAAGCAAGGACTGTTAGAATAATCACAGGTTTGTTTGAACTGTGGGAGAGTGTCAGGAAGATGGTGAAGAAGCCGAACCGTCAGACGGCACTTGAACGTAGACGCAAACTGTCTCCAGGCAGCCAGCTTAACAACGTTTCAAGAACCGGGTTTAAATGATGAAGCTAGAAGTACAGGGTGATTCAAAAAGAATACCACAACTTTAGGAATTTAAAACTCTGCAACAACAAAAGGCAGAGCTAAGCACTATCTGTCGGCGAATTAAGGGAGCTATAAAGTTTCATTTAGTTATACATTTGTTCGCTTGAGGCGCTGTTGACTAGGCGTCAGCGTCAGTTGATGCTAAGATGGCGACCGCTCAACAGAAAGCTTTTTGGTTATTGAGTACGGCAGAAGTGAATCGACGACAGTTGTTCAGCGTGCATTTCGAACGAAGTATGGTGTTAAACCTCCTGATAGGTGGTGTATTAAACGTTGGTATAAACAGTTTACAGAGAATGGGTGTTTGTGCAAAGGGAAAAGTTCTGGACGGCCGAGAACGAGTGATGAAAATGTAGCACGCATCCAGCAAGCATTTGTTCGCAGCCCAGGAAAATCTACTCGCAGAGCTAGCAGAGAGCTGCAAATTCCACAATCAACTGTATGGAGAGTCCTACGAACGTCAACTACCCGAGGCGATGGATCGGCCGCCAGGCAGCCCGTGACAGAGCACTTCATCACTGGCCTCCAAGAAGCCCTGATCTTACCCCCTGCGATTTTTTCTTATGGGGGTATGTTAAATATGGTGTTTCGGCCACCTCTCCCAGCCACCATTCATGATTTGAAACGAGAAATAACAGCAGCTATCCAAACTGTTACGCCTGATATGCTACAGAGAGTGTGGAACGAGTTGAAGTATCGGGTTGATACTGCTCGAGTGTCTGGAGGGGGCCATATTGAACATCTCTGAACTTGTTTTTGAGTGAAAAAAAACCTTTTTAAATACTCTTTGTAACGATGTATAACAGTAGGTTATATTATGTTCCTTTCATTAAATACACATTTTTAAAGTTGTGGTATTCTTTTTGAATCACCCTGTATATTACAACACCCTACATATCGTCTGCATAGGAATCGGTGAGAATTAGATTAGATTAATTACTGTACGCACAGAGTATTTAAACAATCATTCTTCAGTGTTCCATACGTGAGTGGAATGGGAAGAAGCCCCAATAACTGGTACAATTGGAAGGAAAGACAATTGGAGGAAAGACGAAAGTAATGAGAAGTAGCAGAAATGAGAACAACGAGAAATTTAACATCAGGTGGTCATGAAGTAGGTGAAGTTAACGAATTCTGATATCTTGGCAGCAAAATAACCCATGACGAACGGGGCAAGGAGGACATCAAAAGCAGGCTATCAAGGGCAAAAAGAGCATTCATGGCCAAGAGAAGTCTACTAGTACCAAACATAGGTCTTAATTTGAAGAAGAAATTTCTAAGAATATATGTCTGGAGCATAACATTACATGGTAGTGAGACATGGACTGTCGGAAAACGGGAACAGAAGAGAATAGAAGCATTTGAGATGTGTTGCCACAGAAGAATGTTAAAAATTAGGTGGACAGATAATGTAAGGAATGAGGAGGATCTGCGCAGAATTGGAGAGGGAAGTAATGTGTGAAAAAACACTGACAAGGAGAAGGGGTAGGATGATAGGACATCTGTTAAGACATCAGGGAACGACTTTGCTGAGAGGGCAAAAGCTGTAGAAGAAAACAGAGATTGTAATATATCCAAGTGCTACTCTGAGATAAAGAGGTTGGGACGAAAAGAGGAATTCGTGGCTCGCCGCACATACCAATCGGAAGGCTAATGACGCAAAAAAAAGAAGGCTGCCCCAGTCGGACGTCGGTGATGTGACTACGAAGTGGAAACGCGAAGGCACAAAGTAAGACCAGGCAGACCCCATGTCGAGCTTTGCGGACGGTGGTTTCAGAAAGTCTTATCGAATCTGCAGAAGGAATCACTCGCGATTTTCGAAGCGCTACCACCAGTCCTACTAGGAAATTGTGCTTACGGATTTAAAATGAATAGGATATAATGGTCAAGCGGTATTCATCAGCCTCAAATTTCTGTAGTCTGTTCTAAGGGAGGCTTGAGGTTCTGTAAAGACCGAGCTATTGGACAGTGGATGAGCTGAAACGCGTGACTAGAGTGATGAATCACGATGCATCCTGTGGCAATCCGCCGGCCGCGGTGGTCTAGCGGTTCTAGGCGCTCAGTTCGGAACCGCGGCTCTTGAGAAGAAATGGGCGCTCATTTCTCCACAGACGTTCACACAAATTATTGAAAGTATTCCCAGCCGAATTCATAAAGGCGAAGGGTGGGCACATATTAATGTCCACTAACACGTTTTGGATACTTTTGATCAGGTAGTGTATGCGTAAAAAGTACCTACACAGTTTCTTCGCTGAGGATGCACTTGCTGCTGTTGACCGTGAGGGACTCTCCGTCCAAAATGTGTGTGTCAAATCCTATGGGACTCAACTGCTAAGGTCATCAGTCGATAAGCTTACACACTACTTAACCGAAATTATCCTAAGGACAAACACACACACCCATGCCCGAGGGAGGACTCGAACCTCCGCCGGGACCAGCCGCACAGTCCATGACTGCAGCGCCCGAGACCGCTCGGCTAATCCCGCGCGGCAGGACTCTCCGTCCACTTCGGTCGCCGTTTGTGTAAGCTTTCTGCCGTGCTGCGTCGGGAGACACCACTTGGGGGTTGTTTACACACGTCTCCCATATTACTTTTTGCGGAAAACGAATTAAACATAACAAATTTCCCAAATATATAGGCATAACTCTTGACAGGTCACTTACCATCAGAAACACCTGGAACTAACTAGCCAGAAATTGAAAACCCGAAATAACACCATCCAGAGATTTGCAGGTACCACATGGGGAGCGGATGCAAATACACTACGTTCTGCAGCAATATCACACGTCTATTCCGTGGCAGAGTACTGTGCCCCTGTGTGGAGCAGGAGTGCCCATGTAAAGAGGATTGACACCCAGATCAATGAAGCAATGAGGACAATAACAGGGACACTAAAGTCAATACCTCTAGAATGGCTTCATGCCCTCTCAAACATCACTCCGTCTGAAATCCGTAGACAGCAGGCAACAATTCAGGAACGGCAAAAAATAAATCATGCAGATAAGGCAAGAGTACTACCGATACACCAAGTACTAGATGACCGCTGTCGATATCGCCTTCAATCAAGAACGCCAATATGGGAAGACAGAACACTTGCCCAAGGAAATACCTATGACTGCCACAAATCCTGGAAAACCAAGTGGAACAATAGTGACAATGTTGTTGTTGTGGTCTTCAGTCCTGAGACTGGTTTGATGAAGCTCTCCATGCTACTCTATCCTGTGCAAGCTTCTTCATCTCCCAGTACCTACTACAACCTACATCGTTCTGAATCTGCTTAGTGTATTCATCTCTTGGTCTCCCTCTACGATTTTTACCCTCCACGGTGCCCTCCAATGCTAAATTTGTGATCCCTTGATGCCTCAAAACATGTCCTACCAACCGATCCCTTCTTCTAGTCAAGTTGTGCCACAAACTTCTCTTCTCCCCAATCCTATTCAATACCTCCTCATTAGTTACGTGATCTACCCACCTTATCTTCAGCATTCTTCTGTAGCACCACATTTCGAAAGCTTCTATTCTCTTCTTGTCCAAACTGGTTATCGTCCATGTTTCACTTCCATACATGGCTACACTCCATACAAATACTTTCAGAAACGACTTCCTGACACTTAAATCTATACTCGATGTTAACAAATTTCTCTTCTTCATAAACGATTTCTTTGCCATTGCCAGTCTACATTTTATGTCCTCTCTACTTCGACCATCATCAGTTATTTTACTCCCTAAATAGCAAAACTCCTTTACTACTTTAAGTGTCTCATTTCCTAATCTAATCCCCTCAGCATCACCCGATTTAATTTGACTACATTCCATTATCCTCGTTTTGCTTTTGTTGATGTTCATCTTATATCCTCCTTTCAAGACACTGTCCATTCCGTTCAACTGCTCTTCCAAGTCCTTTGCTGTCTCTGACAGAATTACAATGTCATCGGCGAACCTCAAAGTTTTTACTTCCTCTCCATGAATTTTAATACCTACTCCGAAATTTTCTTTTGTTTCCTTTACTGCTTGCTCAATATACAGATTGAATAACATCGGGGAGAGGCTACAACCCTGTCTCACTCCTTTCCCAACCACTGCTTCCCTTTCATGCCCCTCGACTCTTATAACTGCCATTTGGTTTCTGTACAAATTGTAAATAGCCTTTCGCTCCCTGTATTTTACCCCTGCCACCTTCAGAATTTGAAAGAGAGTATTCCAGTTAACGTTGTCAAAAGCTTTCTCTAAGTCTACAAATGCTAGAAACGTAGGTTTGCCTTTTCTTAATCTTTCTTCTAAGATAAGTCGTAAGGTTAGTATTGCCTCACGTGTTCCAACATCTCTACGAAATCCAAACTGATCTTCCCCGAGGTCGGCTTCTACCAGTTTTTCCATTCGTCTGTAAAGAATTCGTGTTAGTATTTTGCAGCTGTGACTTATTAAGCTGATAGTTCGGTAATTTTCACATCTGTCAACACCTGCTTTCTTTGGGATTGGAATTATTACATTCTTCTTAAAGTCTGTGGGTATTTCACCTGTCTCATACATCTTGCTCACCAGATGGTAGAGTTTTGTCATGACTGGCTCTCCCAAGGCCATCAGTAATTCTAATGGAATGTTGTCTACTCCCGGGGCCTTGTTTCGACTCAGGTCTGTCAGTGCTCTGTCAAACTCTTCACGCAGTATCTTACTTCCCATTTCATCTTCATATACATCCTCTTCCATTTCCATAATATTGTCCTCAAGTACATCGCCCTTGTATAAACCCTCTATATACTCCTTCCACCTTTCTGCTTTCCCTTCTTTGCTTAGAACTGGGTTGCCATCTGAGCTCTTGATATTCATACAAGTGGTTCTCTTCTCTCCAAAGGTCTCTTTAATTTTCCTGTAGGCAGTATCTATCTTACCCCTAGTGAGACAAGCCTCTACATCCTTGCATTTGTGACAATAACCAATACAATATAGAGGACCCCAGCCAACAACTCCCAGGAATGCAGCTTCCTCGTAAAATCTGGTGCCAGCTTAACCGTGTGAGAACTAGATACGCGAGAACTAAAAATGATAGGCCAATGTGTGACTGTGAAACTGATGAACAAACATTACAACACCTAGTGCAAGATTGCCCACTGCGAAGATTCTGTGGTGACTGGAGAGACTTCGTCGAGGCCGTCCCTGCAGCCATTAAATGGCTGTCACATTTGGACATAACTTTTTGACCAATTGTAGCTGTGATTATATATCAACTTTGCTCAGATTTAATAATGACTGGTGGTTGTTCTGTTTATATTATTATGCATTTGTGTATATGTACAGGGTTATTACAAATGATTGAAGCGATTTCACAGCTCTACAATAACTTTATTATTTGAGATATTTTCACAGTGCTTTGCACACACATACAAAAACTCAAAAAGCTTTTTTAGGCATTCACAAATGTTCGATATGTGCCCCTTTAGTGATTCGGCAGACATCAAGCCGATAATCAAGTTCCTCCCACACTCGCCGCAGCATGTTCCCATCAATGAGTTCGAAAGCATCGTTGATCCGAGCTCGCTGTTCTGGCACGTTTCTTGGTAGAGAAGGTTTAAACACTGAATATTTCACATAACCCCACAGAAAGAAATCGCATGGGCTTAAGTCGGGAGAGCGTGGAGGCCATGACATGAATTGCTGATCATGATCTCCACCACGACCGATCCATCGGTTTTCCAATCTGCTGTTTAAGAAATGCCGAACATCATGATGGAAGTGCGGTGGAGCACCATCCTGTTGAAAGATGAAGTCGGCGCTGTCGGTCTCCAGTTGTGGCATGAGCCAATTTTCCAGCATGTCCAGATACACGTGTCCTGTAACGTTTTTTTTTTTTTTTTGCAGAAGAAAAAGGGGCCGTAAACTTTAAACCGTGAGATTGCACAAAACACGTTAACTTTTGGTGAATTGCGAATTTGCTGCACGAATGCGTGAGGATTCTCTACCGCCCAGATTCTCACATTGTGTCTGTTCACTTCACCATTAAAAAAAAATGTTGCTTCATCACTGAAAACAAGTTTCACACTGAACGCATCCTCTTCCATGAGCTGTTGCAACCGCGCCGAAAATTCAAACCGTTTGACTTTGTCATCGGGTGTCAGGGCTTGTAGCAACTGTAAACGGTAAGGCTTCTGCTTTAGCCTTTTCTGTAAGATTTTCCAAACCGTCGGCTGTGGTACGTTTAGCTCCCTGCTTGCTTTATTCGTCGACTTCCGCGGGCTACGCGTGAAACTTACCCGCACGCGTTCAACCGTTTCTTCGCTCACAGCAGGCCGACCCGTTGATTTCCCCTTACAGAGGCATCCAGAAGCTTTAAACTGCGCATACCATCGCCGAATGGAGTTAGCAGTTGGTGGATCTTTGTTGAACTTCGTCCAGAAGTGTCGTTGCACTGTTATGACTGACTGATGTGAGTGCATTTCAAGCACGACATACGCTTTCTCGGCTCCTGTCGCCATTTTGTCTCACTGCGCTCCCGAGTGCTCTGGCGGCAGAAACCTGAAGTGCGGCTTCAGCCGAACAAAACTTTATGAGTTTTTCTACGTATCTGTAGTGTGTCGTGACCATATGTCAATGAATGGAGCTACAGTGAATTTATGAAATCGCTTCAATCATTTGTAATAGCCCTGTGTATTTGTATTTATATGTTACGTTATGTAAATTTACGATGTCAATACCGCACTTGCAGTGGTAAAGCCATACGATAAATAATAATAACCTACACAGTTAAAACATTACCTCATTGATAGCTACGCCATCTTTTCGCCACAGCGACACATTTTGTTGTCTCTGTCTCGTTTGTAGCGGAACCACGAAAGGGTTCGCAATCCAGAGATTTCTGCACTTGGCAGCACCCCGGTACGCAAACCTCCTGCGCCCGATGCCGCACCGGTACGGGTATAAATTTGTGCCAATTGACAAGGAGACACGGTGTTTCTCCAGCGCTGGCGGCCGGAGACAAATTTCCATTCAAAAGTCAGTCCTCCGCGGTCCGCCGCCCACTGACAGCCGTGGTTACCGCACGGGCTGGCCATTCGTCTCCATCAGCAGATAATCAGTCGCCAACGGGGACATCAAATTCTCGGACGTCTGATTTGCGTTCGGACTGCGATTCAGATAAGCAAATGCTCGCGTCGGTTCAGGGTCTCTCTTCATCACGAGGCGACCGTTTGTCTCCAGAAAGGAGGCCGCCCCTCATTACATGTGGCGGACAGATCTCTGGAATATTTACGCGCGTAAATTAGGGCCGGGCACCTGGAGAACAATGGACGACCGGCTGGCGTAAGATATGGTACATGTCTCGTGGCGGCGTACAATGAACTGCTCTGACAACGCCGTAACCTGTATTTCTGAGTCGATACCGGCAGGTGTCAAGGCCACAGCTCTGCATTCCTCCCTGGCGTATAATCATCCGATTTCTTCTGTGGTACATCCCAGGAATTACGATGGTGAGTCAAATGAAAACCTCAAATATTTTTTTAAAATATTATTTATTGTGCAGAAGTGGTACAAAGCTGTATCACTTTTCAACGTAATCTCCCCCACGCTCAATGCAAGTCCTCCAGCGATTACAAAGTGCATAAATTCTTTTAAAAAAAATTCTTTTGGTAGTCCGCGCAACCACTCATGCACCGCGTGGCGTACCTCTTCATTAGAACGGAACTTCTTTCCTCCTATTGCGCATTTGATTGGTCCAGACATATGGAAATCACTTGGGGCAAGGTCTGGTGAGTATGGTGGATGAGGAAGACACTCAAAATGCAGGTCTGTGATTGTTGCAACTGCTGTACGGGCAGTGTAGGGCCTTGCATTGTCATATTGCTAAAGAACACCTGCAGACAGCAATCCACGTCGTTTTGATTTGATTGCAGGCCGCAGATGATTTTTTAGGAGATCTGTTTATGACGCACTGGCGACAGTGGTCCCTCTAGGCATGTAATGCTCCAAAATTACGCCTTTTTCGTCCCAAAAGAGAGCCAGCATAAACTTCAAAAAAATGGCTCTGAGCACTATGGGACTTAACATCTGAGGTCATCAGTCCCCTAGAACATAGAACTACTTAAACCTAACCAACCTAAGGACATCACACACATCCATGCCAGAGGCAGGATTCGAACCTGCGACCGTAGCGGTCGCGCGGTTCCAGACTGAAGTGCCTAGAACCGCTCGGCCACAGCGGCCGGCAGCATAACCTTCCCTGCTGATGGTTCTGTTCGAAACGTCTTTGGTTTTGGTGATGAGGAATGGCGCAATTCCTTGCTCGCTCTCTTCGTTTCCAGTTGGTGGAAGTGAACCCAGGTTTCGTCCCCAGTAACGATTCTTGCAAGGAAGCCATCACCTTCTCGTTCAAAGGGCCGAAGAAGTTCTTCACAAGCATCAACACGTCGTTCTCTCATTTCAGGAGTCAGCTGCCGTGGCACCCAGCTTGCAGACACTTTGTGAAACTGGAGCACATAATGCACAATATGGTGTGCTGACCCATGACTAATCTGTAAAATCTGTAAACATGCTGCAGGGCCATTCAGTGTCACTCGGCGGTTTTCCTTCACTATGGCTTCAACTGCTGCAATGTTCTGTGGAGTCACAACTCGTTGTGCCTGACCTGCACGAGGAACATCTTCCACTGAAGTCATATCATTTGCGAAATTCCTACTCCATTCGTAGATTTGCTGCTGTGACAAACATGCATCACCGCACTGAACCTTCATTCGTCGATGAATTTCAATAGGTTTCACACCTTCACTACGCAAAAACCGAATAACAGAACGCTGTTCTTCCCTGGTGCAAGTCGCAAGTGGGGCGGCCATCTTTATACTGATACTGCCACGGTATGTGTGCATCTGCACTATGCTGCCACCTACAGGCCATTCTGCACGCTGATCGTAGCACGCTTACCGACTTACGGGATAAAGGCGCGAAATTTCGATCTGTTATTACGAATTTAAGGTTTTAATTTGACTCACCCTCGTATTGCATTTTACTTTCACGCTGTTGCTCTGCAACATATGTTGCGTCGCGGAAGGTAGCACAATCAGTTCTCATTCCATTCCCAGATGATAATGTCTGTATCTACATACGAGGGTCAGTCAAAAAGTAATGCCTCCTATTTTTTTTCTACGTTTAATTGTCAGGAAATTTAAATGCAATTACATAGGTTGAAAACCACAACATTGAGGATCATTTTGTCATTTTTCAATGTAATCTCCGCCCATCTCTACAGTTTTGGTCCATCTTTGAACAAGGGCATGTATCCCAGCACGGTAAAAATCACAGCTCTGCTTCCTAAGCCATTGACGCACGGATGTTTTGACGGCCTCCTCATCTTCAAAATGAATCCCACGATGAGCTTCTTTTAGTGGCCCGAACAGATGGAAGTCTGATGGTGCCAGGTCAGGGCTGTATGGGGGATGAGGCAAAACTTCCCATCCAATTTTGACAATCTCGTCAGAGGTGTGACGACTGGTGTGTGGTCTTGCATTGTCATGCAAAAGAAGAACATCTGCCATTGATTTTGTTGGGCGAACTCGCTGAAGACGTGCTTTAAGTTTGTTGAGGGTTGTGACGTATTGAACAGAATTTATTGTGCATCCCTGCTCCAAAAAATCAACCAGAATCACACCCTCTGTATCCCAGAAAACTGTTGCCATAACTTTCCCTGCCGATCGCACAGTTTTGAATTTTTTCTTCCTCGGCGAGCTTGTGTGACGCCACTCCATTGACTGCCTCTTTGATTCGGGTTCAAAAAAATGCACCCATGTTTCGTACCCGGTCACAATTTTTTTCAGAAACTCATCTCCCTCCAAACGGAAGCGCTGCAAGTGTTGGGAGGCTATTGTTTTCCTTGCCTCTTTATTCTGATCGGTTAACATTCTTGGAACCCACCGTGCACAAACTTTTGAGTACCCCAATTGTTTAATAATCGTGATCACACTGCCTTTACTAAGAGAAATAATGCGACACACTTCATCTGCAGTCACCCGACGGTCACCACGAATGATGTCATCAACTTGCTGAATGTTGTGTGGAGTCACTGCACTCACCGGCCTGCCGCTCCGCTTTTCGTCAGTCAACGGTGTTTGCCCTTCAGCTTCCTTACAACGACGAACCCATCGTCTAACAGTGCTGACATCCACTGTCACAACACCATACACCTTCTTCAGTCTTTCATGAATGCGTATGGGCGTTTCACCTTCTGCATTCAAGAATTCAATCACACAACGCTGTCTCAAACGAACATCGATGTCGGCCATCTTACAAACTTCTGCTGTGCTGCCACCTGTTGACACAGAAAGTTACTACTGCAGTGGATTGCAGAAGAAGGTTTGAGGAATGGCGCCAAATTCAAATTTTTCACTTAACTTAATTTCTTTAAGTAGAAAAAAAATGGGAGGCATTACTTTTTGACCGACCCTCGTACAAATTACGACAAAGCGCTTATATCATGCTGATCTACTTTCGGAATGCAATAAACGTCTCTGCGTGACACGGATTCGCCAACTTTTTGGTAGGTTTGAAATATTTCTGGTTACACAGCCATCATATTCAACTACAAGAAGCTCTTCTTAGAGCACTTGAAAAGGGAGCAATGTAAAGAATACGTAATGCCGTGTGAGGTACTGGTGAAGTTGGTTTATTCGGTACGCGTATCGTCAGAAGGACTGCCTAAATAATGGTCCTTCTCCACGATTCGTTGCTGTGTTCGAAAATAGAGCAACAAAATGAAAAACTTTTGTTATTAATATTAGAAAAACTAAAAGTAAATTTGCTTACATTTCGTGTAAAAGCATCTCTCAATAGCAGGATATCTTTCCATTATTTCAAAAAAGTTAATTACCAGTAGAACAATAAACAATTGCTAAACGAAAAGGCAGACAAAACACTTCGGAGAACTTCTGATCGTTCCTAATTTAGGTGGCGGGGGAAATGGTTTGGCTGTAAGAACAGAACTGGTTCGCCAGACGTGTTGCCGCCCGGAGTCGGTATAAGAGTTAAGTAGCAATCCCTATCTGTAAGTACATTGAAGAGCCAAAGAAACTGGTACACCTTCCTAATATCGTGTAGGACCCCCGCGAGCACGCAGAAGTGCCGCAACACGACGTGGCATTGACTCGACTAATGTCTGAAGTAGTGCTGGAGGGAACTGACACCATGAATCCTGGAGGGCTGTCCATAAATCCGTAAGAGTACGAAGGGATGGAGATCTCTTCTGAACAGCACGTTCCAAGGCATCCCAGATATGCTCAGTAATGTTCACGTCTGGGGAGTTTGGTGGCCAGCAGAAGTGTTGAAACTCAGAAGAGTGTTCCTGGAACCACTCTGTAGCAATACTGGACGTACGGGGTGTCGCACTGTCCTGCTGGAATTGTCCAAGTCCGTCGGAGTGCACATTGGACATGAATGGGTGCAGGAGATCATACAGGAAGCTTACGTACGTATCACCTGTCAGAGGCGTATCTAGACTATCAGAGGTCTCATATCACTCCAACTGCAGACGCCCCACACCATTGCAGTGCCTCCACCAACTTGAGCAGTCCCTTGCTGATACGCCAGGGTCCATGGATACCCGTACACGTCCATCCGCTCGATACAATCTGAAAAGAGACTCGTCCGGCAAGCTGCATGTTTGCAACCATCAACAGTCCAATGTCGCTGTTGCTGGGCCCAGGCGTGGCGTAAAGCCTTGTGCCGTCATCAAGGGTACACGAGTGAGCCTTTGGCTCCGAAAGCCCATATCGATGATGTTTCATTGAATGGTTCGCACGCTGACACTTGTTGATGATGGCCCAGCATTGACATCTGCAGCAATTTGGCGGGAGAGTTGCACTTCTGGCACATTGAACTATTGTCTTCAGTCGTCTTCGGTCCCGATCTTGTAGGATCTTTTTCCGGCCGCATCTACGCCGGACACGTGACGTTTTACCGGTTTCCTGATATTCGCGGTACACTCGTGAAATGGTCGTACCTGTACCCGCCAGGTTAGCCAAGGGTGCTAACGCGCTGCTTCCTGGCCTCGGGCAGGCGCGCCAGCCCCAGGTCGAATCCGCCCGGCGGATTAACGACGAGGGCCAGTATGCTGGCCAGCCTGGCTGTGGTTTTTAGGCGGTTTTCCTCGTCCCACTAGGTGAAAATCGGGCTGTTCCCCATGTTCCACCTCAGTTTCACGATTAGCAGACATATGAAAGGGGTCGCACTATTTCGTGGCTTACACTCGATGCAGACAGTCCTGGGGGTCTGGGGTGGCGAGAGAAACTGAATCCGGGCACCCTCTGACATTAACAATGTAAAATCCATAGTAACAAGCCCAATCCCACGTTGAAGTGGAACAAAGGCCCAAAGAAAATGATGATGACTCGTGAAATGGTCGTACAGGAATGTCGCAACTTCATCACTACCTCGGAGATGCTGTGTCCCATCGATCGTGTTCCGACTATGGCACCACGTTCAAACTCACTTAAATCTTGATAACCTGCCATTGTAGCAGCAGTAACCGATCTAATAACTGCGCCAGACACTTTTTGTCTTATATTAGCGTTGCAGACCGCTGCGCCGTATTTTACCCATTTACGCATCTCTCTGTTTGAATACGCATGCCTGTACCAATTTCTTTGGCGCTTCAATGTACAAGAGATCGACTGCTAGTCGCGGAGGACAGACGTGTTGTCTGCCGCTGCCGGATTGGTTTAGAAGTTAACTATCGATCTCTTGTTTTTGGACAGGTAACTGAGAACTAGTTTGATACTAATTACACAAACACGTAGTTCATTCTTTTGTTTATTCGGCTTCATAAAGTGGGCTATAATTGTTCAGTTTCTCGTATTCTGCTAACTAAAAGCGAGTGGCGTCCCGTTTAAAGCAACCAATTCAAGTCCGCAGCTCGTGGTCGTGCGGTAGCGTTGTCGGTTCCCACGCCCGGGTTCCCGGGTTCGATTCCCGGCGGGGTCAGGGATTTTCTCTGCCTCGTGATGACTGGGTGTTGTGTGATGTCCTTAGGTTAGTTAGGCTTAAGTAGTTCTAAGTTCTAGGGGACTGATGACCTCAGATGTTAAGACCCATAGTGCTCAGAGCCGTTTGAACCATTTTGAACCAATTCAAAATTTAATTATCTATACAATACTAGTTCCTCGCTGACAGTTTATTTCGGTCTAAAGAAAGCGGATTCACGACCGAGGTGCTGTTTTCTGCGCAGGGGCAACAACTACAGAAGACTCTGAGCTGGTTGACATTACTCAGAACTTAAGGATTCTACTCAGGACGGTAGAAGCAAATAGGCATGTCGCTTGTACTGCAATCTTAGTACAAATGAGATCTGTTGTAACACAGAGGAGGCACGAAGGAAGGAAATTTTAGAGAGAAGGGATTTATCAAAAACACGTAAATCCCTCTCGATTTCCCTGTCTCTTCAACGCGTCGTAGGTTTTCGGAGGTGTGTGGCACCAGCTAAGCAGTTCCGGTAACTTACGGGCAGGTGGCTGGTGGGCGGTGAGCTGGCACCAGATAGTGTGCTGCATATCCTCCATCTGGCTCAGATGAAGTGAATTTAGTGGTTAATACCTCGATGTGAGTTTGTTATCATGGTCCACAAACCAGCGTAGCACGATTTTCACCCTGTGAGAGAGGCTGTTATCCTGTTGGAAGACGTCACTGGCGTAGGGGGAAGGCTCAAGCATGTAGAATGCAGATGATCCGGAATGATGTTGACGTAGTCATGGCG
Source organism: Schistocerca serialis cubense (assembly GCF_023864345.2). Lineage (NCBI taxonomy): Eukaryota > Metazoa > Arthropoda > Insecta > Orthoptera > Acrididae > Schistocerca > Schistocerca serialis. The sequence continues at coordinate 574,746,955 of NC_064645.1, read as the reverse complement.
CTTTCGATTACTACCAGAGGCCCAAGGGAAGCCCAGGTGATTGTCTCCCGTAGAGTAATATTGCCCGTCACCAGGCTGCTTGTGTGGCGCGACACATGTTCTCCGCAGCCGTTCGCGTGAATGATGGCGATAACCATCTACCTGATGTAACAATGAACATCATTTATCCGACCAGACGTCACGTCTCAGCAGTTCAATCTGGTCGACTTCGAACACAATGCAGTTTTAAGTGACGATGTCGTTGGGTTAGAAGGGGAACACGTAGCAGTCGTCCGCTGCCTAGACCCGTGTTCAACACAGTGCAATGAAAGGTGTGTCTGCGCCACCATTGTACCCTGAACTTAGAAAGTTATTCACGTAGTAAAACGAAACACCTGCAGCCATCGTTTTGATGTTATTTTACAATATATGCAGCCGATTTCCGTGACTCAAGTAGTCCGTCTGCAGGCCTTAGCTGATGCTGAAGGGCTGAACACAGAACGTATACACGATCCCGTCAGTGGCTAACTTCTTTGAACTAGCTTCCGTAAAATACTGCAATAGTGATGTTGTGTCTGCAACCATCAACTACTAACTGACTTATTCCTTGACACCAGCAGTTTTAGGTAGAGACGCATGTTTTTTTGATGAATTTTTGTACGATTTCGCGAGAAGGATACTAACTTTCGCATTATTTCGCGACATACATACTGCATTGAGCAAGCAGTAAAGGAAACAAAAGAAAAATTCGGAGTAGGAATTAAAATCCACGGAGAAGAAATAAAAACTTTGAGGTTAGCCGATGACATTGTTATTCTGTCAGAGACAGCAAAGGACCTGGAAGAGCAGCTGAACGGAATGGACAGTGTCTTGAAAGGAGGATATGAGATGAACATCAACAAAAGCAAAGTGAGGATAATGGAATGTAGTCGAATTAAGTTGGGTGATGCTGAGGGCATTAGATTAGGAAATGAGACGCTTAAAGTAGTAAATGAGTTTTTCTATTTGGGGAGCAAAATAACTGCTGATGGTCGAAGTAGAGAGGATATAAGATGCAGACTGTCAATGGCAAAGAAAGCGTTTCTGAAGAAGAGAAATTTGTTAACATCGAGCATAGCTTTAATTGTCAGGACGTCGTTTCTGAAAGTATTTGTCGGGAGTGTAGCTATGTCTGGAAGTGAAATAAGGATGATGAATAGTTTAGACAAGAAGAGAATAGAAGCTTTCGAAATGTGGTGCTACAGAAGAATGCTGAAGATTAGATTGGTAGATCACATAAGTAATAAGTAGGTATTGAACAGAATTGTGGAGAGGAGAAATTTGTGGCACAACTTGACTAGAAGAACGGATAACTTGGTAGGACATGTTCTGAGGCATCAGGGGATCACAAATTTAGTACTGGAGGGCAGCGTGGAGGGTAAAAGTAGTAGAGAGAGACCAAGAAATGAATACACTAAACAGATTCAGAAAGATATAGGTTGCAGTAGGTACTGGGAGATGAAGAAGCTTGCACAGGATAGAGTAGCATGGAGAGCTGCATCAAACCAGTCTCTGGACTGAAGACCACAACAACAAAAACAACAACAACATATTGCGTGTCGCTTTAATTTCGCTTTAATGAAATTCTGAAATTAATCATTAACAGTTTCATTACTGCAGTTCTGAATTATGTACTTGTATGGCAAATGTACAAGATACTAACAAACATCGTATATTATTTTGTTATGTTCCTGCTTATTATTTCGTAAGTCTTACACTACATTATAACTGGGCCATCCTACCTATCCTTTACTTCGCAAAAGATAACGTAACACATGTTACAATGGAGCTCTCTTTCATAAGTCATCTTCGGTCGTTGACAACGAAATTGCACTTCGAATAAAATCTCTTTGTTTTATTGGATGAACCGAGAACCAGAATGGACTTTAAGACAGCATTTGAAAAGTTCAGGTGCCTTAATTTCAATGCCTGCAATAACTGAATTATTTCAAACTGATGACCGGAATCTTTTTTTCAGATTGAGTTAGCAGAATATCTTTAAAAACAAGGTACCCAACAACAGTATCACACCGTTTTAACACTTCAAAGACTGGTAATTTTTGTTCTTTGTCACTTATTGCAGAGGCGTTTGTATAGTTTTATTGAATTACATCATCTGGATGAAACAAATCATTCAAAAGTCCAAATCCGCGGATAACATGTTAGCACTACTTGGGGACACCTGCCTTTCAATTTTATTTACAACTAAAATTGGGAGTTTGTGGTAAGTACTATGGGACCATACTGCTGAGGTCATCGGTCACTAGGCTTACGCACCACTTAATCTCATTTAAAATACCTTACGCCAAGGACAACAAACACACGCATGCTTGAGGGAGGACTCGAACCTCCGACGGGGAGGGGGCGAGGGGGGGGGGGGGGGGAGAGCCGCGCGGACTACAACTAAAATACTAACATTTAGCAAGAGGGGAGTCGTTTCACTTTTTAATGACTCACTAAGGCCCTCAATAATCTTACTAACTAGTTCACCAACATGACCAGAAGCACGTGGGGTAGCTGCGCGATCTGGGGCGTCATTTCACGGTTCACGCAGCTCCCCCTGTCAGAGGTTCGAGTCCTCCCTTGGGCATGAGTGTGCGTATTATCCTTAGCGTAAGTTAGTTTAAGTTAGATTAAGTAGTGCGTAAGCTTAGGGACCGATGACCTCAGCAGTTTGGCCCCATAGGATCTTACCACAAAATACCAGAAGCACTTAGATTCATCCTACCAAACAGTCTAACTGCGCGGCTGATCCTGTCTAATAAATTGTTACGTATACTGATAGGAGGTGTTATTACGCTCCCTTGTAGCAAACCAAATGTTACTTCCATTCCTGTCCAGTATGCCCTGTGTTCCGTTAGCCAAATTGTTGACTTTACGAAACATACAGTAGCGATATGGACCGTATAACTGGAAATTTTAGAGGCGCCATAATCCATCAATGGACCTCAAAGACCCGATTATGATGATCATGATGATGACATTAATGATGGGATGACAATGACTGCTGTCCTAACGTGGACTAAAGAAGCAAAATAATCTGAAAGATTATTCGCATGTGGTATTGAGAGACAGTTCTCCGAAAAGCAGGAAAAAGCCACAAAAGACTGGGCTCAAACTGGAGCAACAAGCGACAGTCTCCACTACAATATCACGTTTGTGCGCCTAGATCCACGGACATTAGTCTTACAGCTCCGGTGATTGGTTGGTTGATCCGTGGGAGGGGACCAAACAGCCAGATCATCGGTCCCATCAGATTAGGGAAGGATGGGGAAGGAAGTCGGCCGTACCCTTTAGAGATTGCAGGGCACCCTCACTTCTGATTCTGTGTAGGGAATACGATCTATGGCGATTTGACTTCATACATTGTGATGACATGGTGGGCAGCAGTTTATGGTCTTGTTTGCGTGCTCTAGGGAAAGAAATATGGTAAGCTTTACCTGAGTTCAAAGAAACAGGGTGCCAACTCAAATGCCTGCAGTAAAAGCACGGCATTGGTGGGCAGACAAAGCGCGTTTTTTCTGGGGAACGATGAAGAAACATTTCCATACGGCTACGTGCAGTGGTCGCATTGTGCAAAACACATTAGCTTTGGCGCCAGACAGGGGGCAGACGTCCAGGTATATGGCCTAGCGCCGAAAAGTCGCCGACAGAGCATTGTAGGCCTTGTTAGCGAGCAAGCCACCAAAAGAAATGTAAACGTTCTGCAAGTGTCCGTGGGACAGGGAAACTGGCGCCCAGACGTCCAGACTCTGTTTAAAAACATATTTTGTCAAAGCGAGTTTATAACTGTTCTTTGCAAGCTTGGAAATGGACACACCAGGGGGGATAACAAGCCGTTTATAGAGGACTGTTCTTTGACCCTGTATTGTGTTAGCAAAATACACGGCAAATGCGTGGGTAAGAGGCCACAAAGCTGAATTTTTTTTCGTTTTTTGGCAATTAACTTTAAAATCTCTGATTGGTCAAACTGGTTTGCAGTGCAAAGACCATTCTCCGAGCTTAGAATGCCAAGCTGCAGCTCATGATTGGCTTGTGTGTAAGTGGGGGAAGTCAAAAAAGATAAATGTGCTTTTGGAACCGTACTCGTGCTTCGCTAGTAAAGAACTGTAAGTCTCTACCTAAATGGTGAGACTTGTGTCCTTTACTAGGGCGCGCCTTAGAGCCTGTGCCAGTCACCTTCTCAACTGTCAGAGGTACTGCTTATATCATCACTGTCACAACTTGTGACGCGTGCGTGTACTTAATTGTCTTGAGTCGGCCGTCTAAACATTTGATGTATTCCGACACACACCGTCGTGGCATGGAGTCAAATTTGTTTGGCAGACCAGCCTACCGGTCCACCTGCACACTGGAATCCATCAGGGTTTCAGAGGCTCATAGGGAAGTACCTGTGTTCTGAATAAACCGAACGCAAGACCGAGTACTTGCCTTTTTCGGGAACGCGCATTTAATAACAGATTGCCCCCGTGCATGACTTCAGTCGCCGAACGCATCGTGATGTGCCATCTTGACCAGTAGGATGGTAAAGTATTCGCTGCTGCGACGTAGGGCTATAATATCTATTTCTCAGCACCCTGTTCTTTCGAACCATATTTTTCTTTTTTTGTATGGTAGACTATAGATGCTTGGTGGTGGCGTAGTTTGATGCCATAAAGTGGATTCACGTGTATGAAGAGAGATAGAGCGAATAGTGTTCTGGTTACTGTCGTCTATCGATCCCCAACAGATCACTTTGTCCACCATACATCTCATTTTAGTAAGGCTTTTGTCAAATAAATAATTTTTTGTATGATGTTTCTTTAATAATTTTGTTGTCTTTTCATGTTTAAGATCAATAAATCGATTGTGAATTAGACAACTTCTCCCTGTGTTCTGATTTACAGTTCCTTCGCATTTTTATGGCAGTCTAGATCTGAAACATATGGACTAGCTTTCTCACTTGGTGTCCACTGCGTGGATTTTTACTTCATTAACAATAATCATCTTTCACCGTTTCAAATGAACCATCCCGGCATTTGCCTGAAGCGATTTAGGGAAACCACGGAAAACCTAAATCAGGACGGCCGGACGCGGATTTGAACCATCGTCTTCCCGAATGCGAGTCGGTGTACTAACCACGGCACCACCCCCGTCCCTGCTGCTGTGATTGCGAGAAGTGGAATGAACACCGTACACAGCTGAGAATGTTAAATCTGACTTGCAGGGAGGTGGCGCCGTCTGCAAAACTCTCGTTCATCGCAGTCTTGAATGGTTTCCTCCAGAGAAAACGGAAAAGGGAGATACTACCAGTTCAGAGAGACGTGACATCAGTAGTACGGAAGTCCGGCCCAGATAGCAGACCGCCGTAATGGAGTCGGAATTTCTCTCCAACACGACTGCTGAAAAGAAGCACGCCTTGGCGCTAACGTGTTCGAGATAACCTCTAAAAGCATTCTTCTGCCTGCGACGCAGTTCTCTAGGAACGCCAGGAGAGGCACGTGGATGTGATGAGTCATTTTTCCTCGAACCATTCACAAATTCAACAGGAGAGTGTCACTAATGTTTCATATGCCGCGTAAAAGCAGCGGATCGGGAAATAAGAATACTGATGTGAGGCGAAAGTGTTGTAAACAAATGCACGGTTTTGAAACAATGTCGAAGTGGGGAAGAGAAGGGAATGTTGGTCCTGTGTTGAAGATATGACAGAAACTCTGGTTCGTTATTGGACAGAAGGGAGACAGATGGGACAAGGTGAGAACGAGGCTACGCCAATGTTAACAGCTATATATTTTGTTCTGGGTGGTCTGGGCTAAGAAGCAGGTTACTGGGTTGTTCGTTCCATAGTCAGTGGCTGAAATGCAGAAGCAAGTAGAGAAAGATTTAATGTTATGCATACATCGATGGCCACCTGTTTAATGGCGTGTTGCTCCAATTTCCAAACACGGTACAACATAGATTCTGCTTAGCATGGATGCTATAAGTCCTTGACATGATTTCGGATGTGTGTGGCTCCAGACGTCTACTCACAGATCAAGCAATTCACGTAAATTTCGGAATGGTGGTTTGCGCGTACGCAGCTGGCGCCCGATATGTGTTCGGGTGGGTATACATCAGTCATTTGCCGGCCAAGACATCAACGTGAATTCACTATAATGCCCCTCAAACCACGGTCGCACGATTCTAACCTTCCAACATGGACAGTTAACCTGCTAGAAGATGTCATCGCTGTTGGGAGAGACTTCAAGCATGAAGCGATGCTGGTGGTTCGGAATATTGTTCACATAGTTCACTGCTCCCCCCCCCCCCCCCCCCCCCCCCCCTCCCATGAACCATGGACCTTGCCGTTGGTGGTGAGGCTTGCGTGCCTCAGCGATACAGATTGCCGTGCCGTAGGTGCAACCACAACGGAGGGGTATCTGTTGAGGGTTCCTGAAGAGGGGAAGCAGCCTTTTCAGTAGTCGCAGGGGCAACAGTCTGGATGATTGACTTATCTGGCCTTGTAACACTAACCAAAACAGCCTTGCTGTGCTGGTACTGCGAACGGTTGAAAGCAAGGGGAAACTATAGCCGTAATTTTTCTCGAGGGCATGCAGCTTTACTGTATGGTTAATGATGATGGCGTCCTCTTGGGTAAAATATTCCGGAGGTAAAATAGTCCCCCATTCGGATCTCCGGGAGGGGACTACTCAAGAGGACGTCGTTATCAGGAGAAAGAAAACTGGCGTTCTACGGATCGGAGCGTGGAATGTCAGATCCCTTAATCGGGCAGGTAGGTTAGAAAATTTAAAAAGGGAAATGGGTAGGTTAAAGTTAGATATAGTGGGAATTAGTGAAGTTCGGTGGCAGGAGGAACAAGACTTTTGGTCAGGCGAATAAAGGGTTATAAATACAAAGTCAAATAGGGGTAATGCAGGAGTAGGTTTAATAATGAATAAAAAAATAGGAATGCGGGTAAGCTACTACAAACAGCATAGTGAACGCATTATTGTGGCCAAGATAGACACGAAGCCCACGCCTACTACAGTAGTACAAGTTTATACGCCAACTAGCTCTGCAGATGACGAAAAATTGGAGAAATTTATGACGAAATAAAAGAAATTATTCAGATACTGAAGGGAGACGAAAATTTAATAGTCGTGGGTGACTGAAATTCGGTAGTAGGAAAAGGGAGACAAGGAAACGTAGTTGGTGAATATGGGTTGGGGCTAAGAAATGAAAGAGGAAGCCGCCTGGTAGAATTTTGCACAGAGCACAACTTAATCATAGCTAACACTTGGTTCAAGAATTATAAAAGAAGGTTGTATACATGGAAGAAGCCTGGAGATACTGACAGATTTCAGATAGGTTATATAATGGTAAGACAGAGATTTAGGAACCAGGTTTTAAATTGTAAGACATTTCCAGGGGCAGATGTGGACTCTGACCACAATCTATTGGTTATGAACTGTAGATTAAAACTGAAGAAACTGCAAAAAGGTGGGAATTTAAGGAGATGGGACCTGGATAAACTGACTAAACCAGAGGTTGTTCAGAGTTTCAGGGAGAGCGTAAGGGAACAAATTGCAGGAATGGGGGAAAGAAATACAGTAGAAGAAGAATGGATAGCTTTGAGGGATGAAGTAGTGAAGGCAGCAGAGCATCAAGTAGGTTAAAAGACGAGGGCTAGTAGAAATCCTTGGGTAACAGAAGAAATATTGAATTTGATTGATGAAAGGAGAAAACGTAAAAATGCAGTAAATGAAGCAGGCAAAAAGGAATACAAACGTCTCAAAAATGAGGTCGACAGGAAGTGCAAAATGGCTAAGCAGGGATGGCTAGAGGATAAATGTAAGAATGTAGAGGCATATCTCACTAGGGGTAGGATAGATACTGCCTACAGGAAAATTAAAGAGACCTTTGGAGAAAAGAGAACCACTTGTATGAATATCAAGACCTCATATGGAAACCCAGTTCTAAGCAGAGAAGGGAAAGCAGAAAGGTGGACGGAGTATATAGAGGGTGTATACAAGGGCGATGTACTTGAGGACAATATTATGGAAATGGAAGAGGATGCAGATGAAGATGAAATGGGAGATACGATACTGCGTGAAGAGTTTGACAGAGCACTGAAAGACCTGAGTCGAAACAAGGCCCCGGGAGTAGACAACATTCCATTAGAACTACTGACGGCCTTGGGAGAGCCACTCCTGACAAACCTCTACCATCTGGTGAGCAAGATGTATGAAACTGGCGAAATTCCCTCAGACTTCAAGAAGAAAATAATAATTACAATCCCAAAGAAAGCAGGTGTTGACAGATGTGAAAATTACCGAACTATCAGTTTAATAACTCACGGCTGCAAAATACTAACGCGAATTCTTTACTGACGAATGGAAAAACTAGTAGAAGCCGACCTAGGGGAAGATCAGTTTGGATTCCATGGACATATTGGAACACGTGAGGCAATACTGACCCTACGACTTATCTTAGAAGCTAGATTAAGGAAAGGCAAACCTACGTTTCTAGCATTTGTAGACTTAGAGAAAGCTTTTGACAATGTTGACTGGAATACTCTCAAATTCTGAAGGTGGCAGGGGTAAAATATAGGGAGCGAAAGGCTATTTACAATTTGTATAGAAACCAAATGGCAGTTATAAGAGTCGAGGGGCATGAAAGGGAAGCAGTGGCTGGGAAGGGTGTGAGACAGGGTTGTAGCCTATCCCCGATGTTATTCAATCTGTATATTGTGCAAGCAGTGAAGGAAACAAAAGAAAAATTCGGGGTAGGTACTAAAATCCATGGAGAAGAAATAAAAACTTTGAGGTTCGCCGATGACATTGTAACTCTGTCAGAGACAGCAAAGGACTTGGAAGAGCAGTTGAACGGAACGGATAGTGTCTTGAAAGGAGGGTATAAGATGAACATCAACAAAGGCAAAACGAGGATGATGGAATGTAGTCGAATTAAGTCGGGTGATGCTGAGGGTATTTTTCTATTTGAGGAGGAAAATAAGTGATGATGGTCGAAGTAGAGAGGATATAAAATGTAGACTGGCAATAGCAAGGAAAGCGTTTCTGAAGAAGAGAAATTTGTTAACACATAGTATAGATTTAAGTGTCAGGAAGTCGTTTCTGAAAGTATTTGTATGGAGTGTAGCCATGTATGGAAGTGAAACATGGACGATAAATAGTTTAGACAAGAAGAGAATAGAAGCTTTCGAAATGTGGTGCTACAGAAGAATGCTGAAGATTAGATGGGTAGATCACATAATTAATGAGGAGGTGTTGAATAGGATTGGGGAGAAGAGAAGTTTGTGGCACAACTTGACTAGAAGAAGGGATCGGTTGGTAGGACACGTTCTGAGGCATCAAGGGATCGCCAGTTTAGTATTGGAGGGCAGCGTGGAGGGTAAAAATCGTAAGGGAGACCAAGAGATGAATACACTAAGCAGATTCATAAGGATGTAGGTTGCAGTAGGTACTGGGAGATGAAGAAGCTTGCACAAGATAGAGTAGCATGGAGAGCTGCATCAAACCAGTCTCAGGACTGAAGACCACAACAACAACAAAACAACAACAACAACAGTTCACTGCTGACATAATGCCTTCGATTACCACAACAGATCCCATAGAAACACAACTCAAGGTAATATATAAGTAACTATCAGCCTCGACTGTGGTAATGCAACCAACCTTTACCTAGGTTTCAGCCCAAGTAATTGAGCCTTCTTCAGAAGATATGTCTAAGAGGGCATGGTCTTGAAATAGAACTAAAACAGCCTGAATAGCCTCACCAGCCTGCATGTTTGGGCGGTGCGTGTGCCGTGCAGCCATTCGCCGGTATGGCGGCGTGTGAGGACCTGGTGTAGCATGAAATGCGGTTCATTCGATAGGCTACACGTTCGTATTGATCCACGGTGAAAAGTCAGTGGCGGTGTGCCCATTGCCATCAAAACTGACGATGTCGTTGGGTAAGCACAGGAACACGTAGGGATTGTGTGATGTGGAACTCTATGTTCAAGAATGGCCTTCTGACGGTGTGCTCCAAAACACAAGTGCCTGGACCAGTATTGTACTCTGTCGTAAGATCTGCCACAGATCGCTATTTGTTTCGAGTTACACAGTGGGGGGAGCCTTCGACCTCCACATTTTCCTGATCAAACGTGGTCGTCCAATACTATACGGCCTACGCGTTATTCCACAAGCCTTCAGCCACTTTCCATAGATACTCACAACAGCAGTACGCCAGCAGGCGACCATGTTCGCCTTTTCAGAGATTCTCGTTTCCAGCCGCAGCGCCAAAACAATGTGCCCTTTGTCAAAACCTCTTATATTAGTGTATAATCGCTATAACGACTGTCTACTCGCCTCTGTTCCGCTTACATTCTTTATTCTTTCCTCACTGCATCAAGTGCCGGCAACACCACCGGGAGGCAGTGGTCAATCTGTTTTGGCTCATCAGTGTAGGTACAAGCAAGATGCTCGATGTATTAGATCTTCGGAGGCTACGTGAAATCATCTGCGTTAAGGTACTTATCAAAGGTGGCTAAAACACGGTGCAATTGCACACTTTTATAGACCACCTGCTTCAGAGCCGTAGTGGCGGAGCGCTTCAGAGAAAACTTGGAGATGGAGCGAGTAAATTTCCTAATCGCGCAACAGTAATAGGAAAAGACGTCAATTTGTCAGCTATAAAGTGAGAGAGCCATGCGATTAAAGCTGATGCCACAGACAGAGTTCTTTGTGGGATGGTTCTGTATGTCTGAAAATTACTGCATGCAGATAGAGAACCAACCAGTGGGGGCTATGTTTTAGACTCTTAGTATAACTAAGAGACCCAAAGTTTTCTAATCGGTTAACGAAGAGAAGGGCATTAGCCATCATAAGGCTGTGATAACATCAATGACTGCACATGCTACAAAGAATCTTGGGAATGGAAGAAAAAAAATTGCGTACCAAGAGTGATAGAAAACAAATTGTAGAGTATCTGAGAAGTCAACTTCAAATGCTCAGCTCTGAGAAGGAAGATGTGTAGCAAAAATGGACGAAATTCAAGAACATTAGACCAGTACGCGTCGCGCAAGTTTGTGTGGGACGGGAAAGACTCACTTTGGTTGAACTCCCGTGTTAGAAAGTTTCCAGGAATTTAAAAACAACTTCTTCACAGATTTAAAAGAAGCCAAAGGCCGCGCGGAGTGGCCACACGGTTTGAGGCGCCATGTCACGGATTGCATGGCCCCTCCCGCCGGAGGTTCGAGTCCTCCCTCGGGCATGGGTGTGTGTGTTGTTCTTCGCATAAGTTAGTTTAAGTAGTGTGTAAGTCTAGCGACCGATGACCTCAGCAGTTTGGTCCCTTAGGAAGTCACACACATTTGAACATTTGGAAGCCAAAGCGAGTGACCACCAAATGCTGAATGAAGTGAAAATGAACGTAAGGAAAGCAATCGAGAAGTGTTGAATGAATTCGAAAGTAATATCTTGCCTACCTATCTGACTAAAAATCCTAAGATGTCCTGGTCGTAGGTAAAGTAGTAAGTGCGTCGCTATCATTAATTGACAAGTGACAGAGAAAAGGCCGAAATATAGAATTTGGTCTTCCGAAATTCTTTCACCGTGGAAGATCAAAAAATGGTTGCTCTTTTCAGTAATTAAACGAATGCCGGAATTACAGATATTGAGATAAGTGAATGCGTAACAGAAAGGTAGCTACTGTCTCTCAGCCGTTGAAAGACATCTGGTGCTTATGAGATACCTCTAACATAGAGAGATTATGCGAAAGAACTTGCTCCGCTTCTAGCAGTAGGTCATCTAACAATCACAAAAAAGCTCGGGCCATTCCCATTTTGAAGAAGGGTAGTCGGACAAATGGAAATAATTATATACTTATATCGCTGTCGGTAGGCCTTAGTAAATGTATGGAAGATATTTTACGTCCACGCATGGGGCCAACGAGCTATACGGGCCCTGCAACAAATTTGTGACTTCGCAGTAGTCGGCTTGTCCGCCACAGTTCGTGAAGCCGGCCGGTGTGGCGGAGCGGTTCTAGGCGCTTCAGTCTGGAACCGCGCGACCGCTACTGTCACAGGTTCGAATCCTGCCCCGGGCATGGATGTGTGTGATGTCCTTAGGTTAGTTAGGTTTATGTAGTTCTAAGTTCTAGGGGACTGATGACCACAGCTGTTAAGTCCCATAGTGCTCAGAGCCATTTTTTTCTAAACACGTCTGCACCGTTGCTTGCCGAACAAAATACGATCATACCGAGTATCGGATCAGGTTTGTTCCTGGATTCAGGACTTGCTTGCACACAGAACTCAGCACATTGTTACCAACGGGTGAAAACCGGCAGCTTCAAAAGCAACTTTGGGAGTACCACGGCGGAGTGTTTCTGGACATTCACTGTTTAAAATATGCAAGGTGTCCCAGAAGAACTGGTCAGTACTAGCGGATATGAGTGGAACGAACATTTGAAGCAAAAAAACTCCATATGGACATACCTAAATCTACATCTACGTGTACATGATTACTCTGCAGTTCACAGTTAAGTGCCTGGGGGAGATTTCACCGAACCTTCTACAAGCTATTTCTACACTCTTCCACTCTCAAAAGGTGCGCTGAAAAATGAGCACCTAAATCTTTCCATGAGAGCTCTGATTTCTCCTATCATGATGATCATTTCTCCCTACGTAGGTGGATGCCAAAAGAATATTTTCGTAATCGGAAGGAAAAGTTGGTCGCAACGAAAAACGTTCCTTTGGTTTAGTGATTGGCACCCCAAAACACCTAGCATGTCCGTAGCACTCCCTCCCCTATTTTGGTGTAATATAAAACGAGCTGCCCTTCTTTGAACTTTTTCGGTGTCCTCAGACAGTCCTATCTAGTGCAGATCCCATACCGCACAGCAGTACTCCAGAAGATGGCGGGCAAGTGAGGTCTAAGCAGTCCCTTTAATAGAGGTGTAGCACTTTCTAAGTGTTCACCCAATAAGTCACAGTCTTTGGTTTCGTTTCCCCGCAACAGTATATGTGTGATCGTTACGAAGTTATTTTTAACTATAATCCCTAGGTATTTAGTTGAATTTATAGCCTTTAGATTTGTGTAACTTATCGTCTAATCGAAATTTATCAAATTTCATTTAGTACCCATGTGGATGACTTCGTACTTTTCATTATTTAGAGTCAATTATCAGTTTTCGCACCATCAATATGATCTATTTTCCCATTGCAGTCCGCGTGGCCAAAGCAACGTCCTAATGGTGCTAAACAAACGAATTTCCCAAAAATGCGAGGAATTCTGTTCCATAGATTCATTTGGAATTCAGTGCTTATTTATTCACCGAAAAGGTTTACAGATTGTAGGATAAACACTTCCTTTGTGAATATCGTGTACACAAATATGTATGATGTCGTACAGACTGGTCTCAGAATTTTTCTTTTATCCGTGTTCATGAGTTTTGAAGATTTTATTTGTGTTTACTGTGGAAAAAAGAATAACATGACGAGCGTATGGACAAGGGATGAAACGTGCGTTTCAATAGAGTTAACGCAGGAAATTGTGTCATTCGCGATATAGCTAACAACTGCTTAGAGATGGCGGTTATTACTGAACAACCGTTTTCCAATTATATCGTCTTTTTTTTCATGCCAGTTTAACCTGACTGTTAAAACCGCTTTCGGAAACAAGCGATTTTCGGTTTTTTTATTCCTGCTATTCCTTGTAATTAAAGTAGAAATCGAATAAAGAGTGAAACATTTTGACCATCTCAATTTCAAGATACATAGAATCAAAATATCAAATAAAATAAGCAAATAAAAGAAAACTTAGTCCGTCCAACGTTCGTTTCTTTTCTCGAAAAGTGGTAACCGGTTTGAATACTAAAAAGGATCACTAGTATTCTCCCATTGGTTCTAATTTTTTGAAACTGTGCTCAAAAATCTTGCTTTAATCGGGTGTGATACCATTATTTGGGCATTACGAATAGTTAGTGCTAAAGGGTAAACTGTTGATGGCGAACTTTGTTTCTCGTGTTAATTTGTCCGGTTTGAAGGGCTACAAGCAGATGAAGGCATATTATGTAGACACTGGGAGCAGATCAGTTATTTTCTATTCTCGTTGAATACTACTAATTGTTGTTAAGCTTTTAATTCATGACTGATCCCACAATTTCCTTCCTCTTTTGTTATTTTATAAAAATGGTAGACTAATCTTTAATCTTTTAATTGACAAGGGATTTTAGATCGATTCCGTATTTCTGGATTTCCAGAAGGCTTTTGACACTGTATCACACAAGCGGCTAGTAGTGAAATTGCGTGCTTATGGAATATCGTCTCAGTTATGCGACTGCATTTGTGATTTCCTGTCAGAGAGGTCACAGTTCGTAGTAATTGACGGAAAGTCATCGAGTAAAACAGAAGTGATTTCGGCTTTCCGCAAGGTAGTGTTATAGGCCCTTTGCTGTTCCTTATCTACATAAACGATTTGGGAGACAATCTGAGCAGCCGTCTTCGGTTGTTTGTAGATGACGCTGTCGTTTATCGACTAATAAAGTCATCAGAAGATAAAAAAAAGACTGCAAAACGATTTAGAAAAGATATCTGAATGGTGCGAAAAGTGGCAGTTGACCCTAAATAACGAAAAGTGTGAGGTCATCCACATGAGTGCTATTAGAATACTGCTGCGCGGTGTGGGATCCTTACCAGATAGGACTGATGGAGTAGATCGAAAAAGTTCAAAGAAAGGCAGCACGTTTTGTATTATCGCGAACTATGGGAGAGAGTGTCACAGGAATGATACAGGATTTGGGCTGGAAATCATTGAATGACAGGCGTTTTTCGTTGCGACGAAATCTTCTCACGAAATTCCAATCACTAACTTTCTCCTCCGAATGTGAAAACATTTTGTTGACACCAACCTACATAGGGAGGAACGATCACCACGATAAAATAAGGGAAGTCAGAGCTCGTACGGAAAGATATAGGTGTTCATTCTTTCCGTGCGGTATAAGAGATTGGAATAATAGAGAATTGTGACGGTTGTTCGATGAACCCTCTGCGAGGCACTTGAATATGATTTGCAGAGTATCCATGCAGATGTAGATGTAGATGTAAGGCAAATGGAGCTTTGTACTTCATTGCTACATCACTTGCTAAATTTATTTCCAGACTAGTGTTGGCGCCGTTCTGCAATACAACTGAGGTCCGTCGACCACAGCGTTAAACTACCATGTAGGCCAGATGAAGCAAGTCTTGGAAGCCTACCTTGACCCACGAAACACAGCAACAGGGACATTACTGTTTGAGCAATGCTGTAGCAATTCTGATGGCGTGTGTTTGTTGCTCGTTTCCGTCGGCACTAGTATTAAAATATCACTGATCGCTTCTCCCAATTTCCAAAATAACGCAGTATTTCATTTAAATACAAATTTAATGAATAAATATTACTCCTTTTTTAAGAAAAGGTTTAAAGCGAAAAATTTTAGCACCCTGCTAGGGGTAATTGACATTTCGGTTTTTTTTACTAGGTTATCAGTGAACATTAAAAACACCTGTTATTACTGGGATCAAACAAATACAAAAAATACCGGTTATTCAGCACTAAAATACCCGTTTCGGTTTTAAGCGGTCAGTTTTGCACAACCCTGCCACTGCTAATGGAAAGCGCCGCCGCGGTCGTAAATCATGGTGGGGAGCACGTTTCGTGTGGTGCACCACCTCGTTTCTAAGCTTGCGCGAACCACGGTGGAAACTGCGCCTAGCGTGTGCTTCACAACAAGAAACTCTTCTCGTGTGACGACAGCCTTAGACCCTACCGCCACCTAAAAGATTTAAGGGGGTCTCTTCGAAATGTAAGTTTGTATAAATGTCACTTTCTGTTATATTTAGGTAATTTCTTACTTCCGTTGATGGCCTCACGCCACCGGTGCGGATTTAGGGACGTCATTAATAGGGACCAGTTCCTGGTGGGCCCTCTTCACTTATCTGGCTCGTCACGCGCGGTAAGTGGCAACTTAGAGGCGACACGTAGTAAAAAAAAGGCGTCCGCCCGTTGACGAACGGCAGAGGACAGCCGCAGCTGGGGAATTCCCTGGGGGGGGGGGGGGGGGAGCCGCCTGCCCCTGACCGCCTATCGGTCCTCTCCATCGCAGACTGGGAGCCAATGGACGTATCGGGCGCGCCCATCGCTTCTCCACTGTTCTGTCTTAATGGACTCACAAAAACGGGCGTCATGGTCCACCTGGACGAGTGTCTGGCTGAGTGACGATTACCTGTCGCGAAATGTGACTTGGAAATGGCAGAGAGAAGAGGCGGGGCAGAAAATCGCTGTAGCACTAAGTAGCAAACACGCTGTTGGAGGTTAAAATTGCAATACGAGGAAGCGTAGCGAGCGAAATTTTATTTGCTGTGGATACACAGTATTTCACGACGTTTGACTATTATTGGTACAAACGAAAGGGTCGAGTGGAGAACAATCAAACAAGCAAATAATCCTAACGAATATTTCGTCCGTAAGGGACGGCATTATTAGGCCTGCGATTGTTGATAAGTAGAAATTATTTGCAATAACATTAATGATGTCACGATACTGTAGTGAAAAACGTAATACTATAACAATACTAAAATGAAGAAACCCCAATGAAGTTTCTTCCTCTAACATACCGGGCGATCAAAAAGTCAGTATAAATTTGAAAACGTAATAAACCACGGAATAAAAATTGACACACATGCTTGGAGTGATATGAGGTTTTATTAGAACCTAAAAAAAGGTATTGCTAGACGCGTGAAAGATCTCTTGCGCGCGTCGTTTGGTGACGATCGTGTGCTCAGCCGCCACTTTCGTCTTCCTTGGCCTCCCAGGTCCTCAGACCTCAGTCCGTGCGATTATTGGCTTTGGGGTTACCTGAACTCGCAAGTGTATCGTGATCGACTGACATCTCTAGGGATGCTGAAAGACAACATCCGACGCCAATGCCTCACCATATGTCCGGACGTGCTTTACAGTGCTGTTCACAACATTATTCCTCGACTACAACTATTGTTGAGGAATGATGGTGGAAATATTGAGCATTTACTGTAAAGAACATCATCTTTGCTTTGTCTTACTTTGTTATGCTAATTATTGCTATTCTGATCAGATGAAGCGCCTTCTGTCGGACATTTTTTGAATATGTATTTTATTGGTTCTAATAAAACCCCATGTCATTCCAAGCATGTGTGTCAATTTGTACCTCTCTATCTACATTATTCCGTAATTTATTCAGTTTTAAAATTTATACTGACTTTTTGATCACCCGGTATATAAAATCATATGAAGTAAATGCCCGGGGTGTAACTTCCATCTTAGATTCAAAGATCAACGTCTTCCGATACAACACACCACACAAATCTGCAACAACTTCCTATATGAAAGATACAGCCCATCCATTTGACATTGTAGAGAGCAACCTTGAAATACTACATATACTGAACAATGGACACAGAATGTCTCTATATCTAGAAATATACATACACAAAAGCAACATGGGGAACATCTACTCAGCGACAATAGTGAAACAGATTCAACCAACTTTTAAAAAGCTTTGACAAAGTACGAGTATTTAAAACATCACCCATGCAACCTTCATAAATTCAACCTTCAATACATCCGCTAACTGAGGTGCACACACATCTGTATTCAAGTAGTGCAGCTCATTCAATTTTTTTAACACAAAAGGAAAACGTATTTGGTATGTATATAACTATTTAGTCATTACTTTTGTATCCAATGCTGCAGCACGTTTACATGTACAAAAAAAACATGAAAAATGTGTATGTAACTATCTAATATAATAACTCGGTCTTGCACGTGATGAATTTTCTGGTACAGCCCATTCATATTTTTAAAAAAGAAAAACATATTTCTATAGAAACTATTTAATCTTTTATCTCTGTATCGAATATACACATCTTTGAACTGACCGTGTCAATGTGATTTGCAGTGGAGAGGACATACACCAGGAAACAGTATGCAGACTTCTTACAACTCTACCACCCCTCTAAGTACAATTCACTGTCAGAAATTCATGTTTTTTTTTAACTTATAAAGTGCATTTTTTAGAGAAACAATTGTTATCATTAGCAAAAGACTCAAAATTACTTACGCTGGCCTTAGTCTGCGACTGTGAAAAGATGTCTGTACTCTTCACCAACACCAGCCATGTAAATATACAGTTCTACACTTGAAGCTGACGGTGTGAACCATCGAAACGCATAGTGTCAAAATAAATTACTGACGCAGAAACTGTTTAATTTGTACAAATAGCCGCGCGGTCTAGGCTTCTTGTCACGGTCCGCGCGGCTCATCCCGTCGGAGGTTCGAGTGCTCCCTCGGGCATGGGTATATGTGTCGTCCTTAGCGTAAGTTTGTTTAAGTTAGATTAAGAAGTGTGTAAGCTTAGGGACTGAAGACCTCAGCAGTTGGGCCCCGTAAGACCTTAAAAAAATTATATAAATAATCCTAATAAACACAGGTACTTAAACTAATGGTTTCCTCGATACGACGTATTGCGACTGAGTACATGAGCACCTTATAGCAGCCTCTCCAAGGAAACAGACTGCATGTAGTCGTACCTAGACGCTCTTGAGGACAAACACATCGCAACAAGTGTTCCATATCGATTCCGTTGATGTGAATGCATACTTCAGCACATTTCCATGCTGATGCCCGTACACGTTCCAAAATCCTAGGCGTGTTCCAAATGCATTTACAGCCATCCACAATACGTTCCCAGGGTTTACTGACGCTATCAATAGGGCTGGAATCTAACGAGCTGTTAAATATCTCCACAGAAAAAATTCAATGGGTTCAGATTGGAATACCTAACAGGCCATGGTATTCGCAATCCAAATGGAACACACTTGTTGTGAAAGATTCATGCTACATATCCTCGAACATTCAGCTAACTGACAGTGATGTGCTAGCAACGAAGCTGCAGCATAAACATAGCTGTAGACATGTGTTAGAAAAACTGTTTCACAAAATTTACAATTACGTGAGTTACAAGTTGCTGGAAGGTGTAAGACTCGGCGCACGGGTGTCGTCTGCTAGAAACTCCACAGTCAGCTACGTAGGAAAGGTATACCCACAGGTTGTTCGAAAATTCCCGTTACAGACGTCTGGGAGTTATAGAGGGAAGTGAGTACATAGTGTTTTGAACAGGAACCTATGTCTGGAAACGTCATACAACGTCGCTACAGCGTGTCAAAGTTATAGGCACCGCCGTCTGTAAATTTATATATGTACAGGGTGATTCCGTGATGATGTTACAGACTTCCAAGAATGATGGGGAAGGATAAATGTATCAATTTGAGGCAAGGGTCCTTGTACTGGAAACGAACGAGCCGAAAGTTTATAAGCGAAAACTGGTCTGCTACCTCTGATAGTGGAATACGTGCACTGATACTGTTGTTGCTAAGATTGT
This sequence comes from Schistocerca serialis cubense, assembly GCF_023864345.2. Taxonomy (NCBI): domain Eukaryota; kingdom Metazoa; phylum Arthropoda; class Insecta; order Orthoptera; family Acrididae; genus Schistocerca; species Schistocerca serialis. Next base: position 574,727,524 of record NC_064645.1, on the reverse strand, counting down.
AGCATACGCAACTTTCAGAGGTGGTACTATGGACCAAAATAAGGAAAAACAGTCCTGTAACCATTAGCTCTAAAATTCATACCTGAAAAGCTATGAGCACTCATTCATCTTCGCTACTGTGAACGATATCTCCTCTACTGAACTAGTGCTCATATCTCTTAAGGTATGTACTTTAGAGCCCATGTTTACTGGCCATTCTTTTCTTGTTTTGGTCTATACTGCCACCTCTGAAAGTTGCCTACCCTACAATCTTAGTAACAACAGCACCAGTACATGTATTCCATTGTCAGAGGTATCAGAAAGGTTTTCGCTTATAACTTTCGACTCGTTCTTTCCCGGTGATGGTATCCGTACCTCAAATTGACACATTTATCCTTCTTTATCTAGTTTCGAACTACCAAGTTCATTTTCAAGCCTGGCTTATTAAACCTGCACTAATAGTGCTTGATTAGGCAACAGTCAATGCATACATAGGTAATACGCACATATTACGTAGTGACATGGAGTGTCAGACCAGTTTCGCAATGTAGATGCATTTACGAAATGCAGTTGAAATAGACTCTTGTGTTTCCGCCGACCGCCGGGATACTCGCATCACGTGGACGCTGCCTGCACTTTTCATCGTTCTATAAGTGCTAATTCAACGAGTTCCTCTAATGTTTCATTCCCATGTCCACTTATACGATGCAAAATATAGGAGTTTATGTTGCAACATTACCTGCTAGTGAGCTTTGTTGAAATGTTCTATTCTTATAACTTTCAGCTTTGTAATGAGCTTTTTTTGTGAACTGAGATTACACCCAGTGTTCAAGGTGAAAGGCTCTGTTCCATGTTCGATTATGAATATCGGTCTTTCATTGACTGGTCTGTGAATACGAGTCATGGTTCATCATACATTCCACTTATTTACTGTTATTACGGACATTATAAATTATATTGGGTTTCTTTTGTTCTAATTTTCATGATTTGTGGCAACTCTTTTCCATTTTCCACGTGGTACGATGGATGATATTTGTAATTTCATTACTGAGTTATCATGTTGGTTGCTTTGAATAGTCATCAATAAATATTTCTATTTATCTTTAATTGTTTCTCATCTCAAAGCGTCGCAGGTTCGAATCCTGCCTCGGGCATGGATGTGTGTGATGTCCTTCGGTTAGTTAGGTTTAAGTAGTTCTAAGCTCTAGGGGACTGATAAACTGCCTATTGGCTTCTGTCTCGGGTTCTTCGGCCGACGTTCTCTGGACTCGGCGACTTGCAAACCTAAGGTGTGGTACAGGTACGTCGATGATACCTTCGTGGTGTGGAGCCACCGTGAAGAACAGCTCGGTGACTTCCTAAGGCACTTGAACAGCCTCCATGCCAACATAACATTTACCATGGAAGTAGAAAAGGACAAGAAACTGCCATTTCTAGATGTGCTGGTCACAAGGGACGGCGAAAACCTGGGACACAGCGTGTATCGAAAACCGACACACACACCGATACCGGCACAAACTGTCAAACCACCACCCGAGCCAGAAAAGAGGCATGATTAGTACGCTCGTAACGAGAGCAGGACGAATATGTGAGCCGCAACACCTCAAACGAGAAATGCAACACCTGGAAACTGTTCTGAGGAGCAATGGGTACTCCACAAATTACATTGGAAGTGTAACAGAGCCAAACACTCGGCGAAGTAAGGAACCAGAAAAAGAAATGTCGGGTACGGCCTTTCTGCCATACATTCCCAGAGTGACGGACAGAATCGGCCGTATATTGCGCAAACATGGCGTAAAGACAATTTTTACGCCGACAAGGAAGATCAAAGAGTGTCTTAGATCGGTGAAGGAGAAAAGAGACCCACGTGCAATGTCGGGAATATACCGTATACCATGCACATGCGGAAAAGTTTATGTCGGAATGACTGGACGATCAATTAACACCAGGATCAAAGAGCATAAGCGACATTGCAGGTTGGGGCAGGTGGAGAAATCGGCCGTGGCAGAGCACGCACTGAATGAGACCGACCACGTAATAAAATTCGCCGACAGGGAAGTTCTGGCTGTAGAGAAGCACTATCACACGCGCTTGTTCAGAGAAGCTGTAGAAATACAAAAACACGCTAACAGTTTCAACAAGAAAGAGGAAAGCCTTAAGGTAAACGGATCCTGGCTTCCCGTACTGCAGCGAACGACCGTAGCAGGTAGCAAGAGGAGAACCGCACCAGAAATGACCGCGGAGAAGCCCTCGGACGTTGGCGCGCCAGGTACATATAGTCTGCGGCCGCGAGCTCGACTCCAGTTCACCACCGGCAATGGAGGGTGAAGCTTTTACAATGCCAGCCACTCGTGCTGGCGAAACGTCAGAAAAATCATTAGATGAACGTCGGCCGAAGAACCCGAGAAAGAAGCCAATAGGCAGTTTGTCAACAAGTGGCCACGAAAGCCTTAACAATTTTGTTCTAGGGGACTGATGACCTCAGAAATTAAGTCCCATAGTGCTCAGAGCCATTTGAACTATTTGAACCATCTCAAAGCCGCCAATAATTTATCATGCTTTCCTGGTCAACTCTCATGTACTCATTTACTTTTTGTTTAAAACCACAAGTGATGCAGTAAACACTTAACTGAAAACGTTCTGCCTTCATTGGAATTGTTATAAAGACAAGGTGTCATCGACAAATTGTGTAGTTACTTCTTTCTATTCATATTACAGTAGGTGTAAGGTAAGGCTGAACTGTTGAGAATTTTGAAGCTTACGCTGGTCCTGACTATCATTGCACAGTAGGATAGTAAGTAAGCGCAGCAATAAAATTTTACTAAGAACCGACGGAGAGGTCGCTAAGTGGAGCGCCTCGGCCGGCTACGCAGTGATGTCGTAACCGAATGTCAACATGGGAGGTCCGAAGTGCAAACAGGCTGGGAGCTCGCTTCATCGGACTTCGCGAAAGGAAAGCTAAGAATATATGATTAAGATCTTTTGACAACAGTGCAGAACAGACAGAACGGGCTAACCATAGTAACTCTACTTAGAGATGTCACAAGAAGGCCTTTCAGGATGCAAACTTCTCATAAAGGAGCGCTCTGAATCCCTGAAGTTAAATACTAGAGCAGCTGACTGGCTCAGAAAACGAGAGCACATTGGTCACCAGGCGGCGTGGATCACATCACGGCCTGCTATAAAACCTCCGCCCTCATTCTCTGAGTGAGGCCGTTCCACCTGCATTACGGATGCCGATGGGAGACCAGCTCTAGTAAGTTCAACGATGCTCTGGTGAATTCAAGTGCCGGCCTCGGTGGTCTCGCGGTTCTAGGCGCTCAGTTCGGAACCGCGCGACTGCTACGGTCGCAGGTTCGAATCCTGCCTCGGGCATGGATGTGTGTGATGTCTTTAGGTTAGTTAGGTTTAAGTAGTTCTAAGTTCTAGGGGACTGATGACCACAGATGTTAAGTCCCATAGTGCTCAGAGCCATTTGAACCATTTGAATTCAAGCAGTGTCTACAAGCTACCGCCAGCTCTGAGTCCACTACTGCAAACACACCCACAGCTAGCCAGCGGCGGAGGGAAGTTCTGACCTGCAAGCCGCAGTCCTGCCTGTCAGAACGGTGACTGAGGATGGGGGCCGGGCTGATCTTCCGTGGATGAAGAACCGATTCGCCCGTTTGCAAGCTGTTCAATGTAGGCGCTTATGCTGGGACCGCCACTCGGGCTGTCGTTCGTGTTGTCGAGGGCGCCGAGCTGACGAACATGCACAGCTGCGGTAGCCTGCGGGAACGCACACACCCCGCATGCAGCACCGACCACAGACGACTCCAGAACATGTGCTCAACAGGTTCCTCACAGGGCACTGACGTAGCATTGCGGACCCAGCACGATCGTGGCTAGATGTGCAGGATGGAGTTATTGCAAAACTCTTGGCAGTAAATATTGTTAATTGAATAATGTCTCAGTAACACCCGGTAGCTCTACAGAATCACTAACCCACGCTCTTCGCCAGAGCTCCTGATAACAACGCGACCCTGTTGCGGGTCGTAACAGTGTGTTGATAGTGACTGTTGTGATTAGTGCGTTTGATAAGTAGGTGTGAGGCAACAAAACATGGAGTCTCCACGTCAACTGCAAGCACCTTCCCTATAAGGAAGGATGGAGTATACTCTCAGGTTGTGTTGGCAGGATTAGGTGTATAGGTCATAATCATACCTTACTTGGCCGGCCGGAGTGGCCGTGCGGTTCTAGGCGCTACAGTCTGGAGCCGAGCGACCGCTACGGTCGCAGGTTCGAATCCTGCCTCGGGCATGGATGTGTGTGATGTCCTTAGGTTAGTTAGGTTTAATTAGTTCTATGTTCTAGGCGACTGATGACCTCAGAAGTAAAGTCGCGTAGTGCTAAGAGCCATTTGAACCATACGTTACTTGAACATACGTTCAGAATCCTCTATATTTATCATTGCACTATGAAGGTCTTCCCTGTCTTCAAACAAATCATAAAAGAAGTCACCTCGTTAGTATTCATACACGGGTAAGACTTTTGTATACAAAGAGGAATATTTTTAGGGCACTGATACTGAAGTCATACGAGTTATGTGCTCAGATTAGACTTAAAAAGCAGCAGAAGGCTTTGAAAATAAACAGTGTTGTAACGCTGGCATGGCTGCACTTTTGCATATGTCTAATAGAGGAAACAGCTGGTTTCTGGACCCATGTTTATTAGGGTAACATCCACATCTGCATGTACGTATTCGTGATTGTAACGCACACTTAAGTGCTTGGCAGAGGGTTCTTCGAACCGCCTTCAGATTTTTTTCTCTACTGCCATGCCAGTTCGTGGGAAGAATGAACATTTAAATCTTCCTGTACAAGCTCTGATTTGTTGTTATTGTTGTGGTCTTCAGGGCTGAGACTGGCTTGATGCAGCTTTGTATGCCACTCTATTCTGTGCAAGCCTCTTCGAGTAACTACTGCAACCTACACCCCTCTGTACCTGCTTACTGTATTCTTCTCTTGGTGTCCCTCCACGATTTTTACCCTCCACACTTCCCTCCAGTATTAAATTGGTGATTCCTTGATGCCTCAGAACATGTCCTACCAATCGATCCCTTCTTTTAGTCAGGTTTTGTCACAAATTTCCCTTCTCCCCAATTCTATTCAGTACTTCCGCATTAGTTACGTAATCTACCTATATAATCTCCTGCATTCTTCTGTGGCACCAAAGTTCAAAAGCATCTATTCTCTTCTTGTCTAAAATTGTTTAGCCGGCCGGTGTGGCCGAGCGGTTCTAGGAGCTTCAGTCTGGAACCGAGCGACCGCTACGGTCGCAGGTTCGAATCCTGCATCGGGCATGGTTGTGTGTGATGTCCTTAGGTTAGTTAAGTTTAAGTAGCTCTAAGTTCTAGGGAACTGATGACCTCAGAAGTTAAGTCTTATAGTGCTCAGAGCCATTTGAACTTTCTTTGATTCTAAATTGTTTATCGTCCACGTTTCACTTCCATACATGGCCACACTCCATACAAATACTTTCAGAAAGGACTTTCTGACACTTAAATCTATACTCGATGTTAACAAATGTTTCTTCTTCAGAAACGCTTTTCTTACTATCGCTAGTCTACATTTTATATCCTCCCTTCTTCGACGATCATCATTTGTTTAAGTTCCCAAATAGCAATCCGGTCGCTGTGGTCGACGGTTATAGGCGCTTCAGTCCGGCGCCGCACGGCTGCTACGGTCGCAGGTTCGAATCCTGCCACGGGCAATGGATGTGTGCTGTCCTTAGGTTAGTTAGGTTAAAGTAGTTCTAAGTGTAGGAGACTGATGACCTCAGATATTAATCCCCATAGTGCTTAGAGCCATTTGAACCACCTGAGCCAAATAGAAAAACTCATCTTTTACCTTAAGTGTCTCATTTCCATATCTAATTCCGTCAGCATCACTTGATTTAATTCTGCAACATTACACTATCCTCGTTTTCCTTTTGTTGATATTCCTTATATCCTCCTTTCAGTATACTGTTCATTCCGTTCAACTGCTCTTCCAAGTCCTTTGCTGTCTCTGACAGAATTACAATGATGTTTGGCCCGACCCAATAATATGAACTACCTAAACAGTCACTGACCCACGACTACTTGCGAGTTAACACATTCATTCGTTCAGAAGACTTCTTGAAAACAAGTGCTCACCATAATGTTTCGTAATATGCACGAAACACGCCACGCGTAGTTTATGTACGACATGAAATCATCACAGGCGAATATCTCCTAAAATAAATCACTCACAACTCCCGGACTTTCACAAAATACTCGACGCTGTAGTCGCTTCTTGTCAATTGCACGAGAACCGATCAAACGCGCGATTTTGTTCGTTTTGGTACAAATTTGATCAGCGCTATTTAACATAGATATTTACCAGAAAACGGCTCCCGAGCGACTATCTCGACTCATAGATGTGAGGCACAAAGCTCTACTCAAACGAGCGGCAAATGCTGAGTTCCTATTGGCTTGTATGTTAAGCAACCAATCAGATCATCTCGAGCACTTCTATACTCGCGGTATTTCTAATGTCAGCCAATCAAGTCTCCACAAGTAATTTAGACTAGAAACCTCGTAGTTCCGAAACTACATTAGATTTAACGAAAACAAAATACGATTCCTTTGCACAAAATAAATTACTAATAAAGTTTATACTCAGCGCCCCTTCTGGCTGCCTTTTACAAAATCAAGCTCACTGGGACATACGTCACAAATTCCTTTAATGCTCTACTTTCTCACGCATACATTTATATAGTTTTAATAAAATACGTATGTCCCGCATTCACTCTCTCAGTCTCTCCAAAAGAGTCACACAACCAAAACACAATGAAATAATGATTTTCGAAGTACTTTCCATTACTTCAGAATTGTGTGGTAATGAGATTAAAGAAAATTCGAGAAAATTAGATTACATCAACCTATCCTCTTGGCTGTAATTTTAGTTGATACTATAAATGAACACGTTATAATCCCGAACTCAAAAAAATGTTTGTGTGAATTCCTTAGAGACAAAGCTGCTGAGGTCATCGGTCCCTGGATTTACACACTACTCGAACTAACTTACGCTAAGGACAAAGCACACACACACACACGCATGCCTGAGGGAGGACTCGAACCTCTGGCGGGAGGGGCCGCGTAATTCATGACATGGCGCCTCTAACCACGCGGCCACTCCGCGCGGTAGTCCCTAACTAAGGTTTCACAATACCAGCGTGAGTATTATGTGTTTTAGGTAAAAATTTGTATCTCCAAAATATTGAAATTATTGACTTGAAATTTTTGCAGTAGGATTGTGTTATCCACAGAATTTGGATATATGAAAAAGATCTATTAATATTTAATACTAGTTTTTAAGATTCGTGGAGAGTATGTGTATTATATTGCACGCAGCATTAGTCAAGTACACCTCTCGCACGGCTCAGTAGCCAGCGTCAGCTGGACGAGCATGAGATCCAAAATCTGCTCTCCTCCTTGCTCTACAGCAAGCTGCGTTTTCAGTGCAAGACGACACCTCGTAATAATTTGTTGCGTTGCAGGTGGCAGAAACGTTGGTCACCTTTACGTATTGACATTTCGGTAACACACGGCACAAGAGTATCATTGACTGATAACGGCCGCGGAAGCCTACGCTTTCAGTTTTTTATTAGTTTTGAGATTTATTTCGTAAAAAAATTGTACTTTATTTTCTCTTTCCATCGCCGTTCCAGAAAACGAGATGGTCAGCTACTGATTAGTGGGAGAGTAATGTTGTGATACAGATCACGTGTACAGCGAGTTACGTCCCCTGATACAGACAGCTTGGACAGACAGTGACGGCGGACAAGCTGCGCCTGGGTGCCGGTCCTGCCTCCCGCTGGACTTGAGCAGAGGACCATGACGCCGCCTCGAGGACACTAGTCACAAGAAGAGGCTTAAAGCCCCGGACAAGCCATGGCGGCGCCCTGCCTGCAAAGAAGTGCGGCCCGGCGAGGACTCGTGGACGCGACAGCGCAGGGCGACGACCCGCGGTCTTCCCGCCGAGGCGCCACTGCTCAGTGGCGTCTGGGCCTCAGCAGGCAGCCGCGCGGCACAGCCGTCACACTACACTCAAACAAAATCGCCAAAAACATGCATCCCTAAAAAAAGTAAAACTGTCTTAAATCCAGTCGACAGTAAATTGGTGCTGGTGATTTGGGAAGGGAGGCAAGTACGAGGGCAGTTCAATAAGTAATGCAACACATTTTTTTTCTGAAACAGGGGTTGTTTTATTCAGCATTGATATACACCAGGATATTCCCCAATCTTTTAGCTACACAACACTATTTTTCAACGTAATCTCCATTCCATGCTATGGCCTTACGCCACCTTGAAATGAGGGCCTGTATGCCTGCACGGTACCATTCCACTGGTCGATATCGGAGCCAACGTCGTACTGCATCAATAACTTCTTCATCATCCGCGTAGTGCCTCCCACGGATTGCGTCCTTCATTGGGCCAAACATATTGAAATCCGACGGTGCGAGATCGGGGCTGTAGGGTGCATGAGGAAGAACAGTCCACTGAAGTTTTGTGAGCTCCTCTCGGGTGCGAAGACTTGTGTGAGGTCTTGCGTTGTCATGAAGAAGGAGAAGTTCGTTCAGATTTTTGTGCCTACGAACACGCTGAAGTCGTTTCTTCAATTTCTGAAGAGTAGCACAATACACTTCAGAGTTGATCGTTTGACCATGGGGAAGGACATCGAACAGAATAACCCCTTCAGCGTCCCAGAAGACTGTAACCATGACTTTACCGGCTGAGGGTATGGCTTTAAACTTTTTCTTGGTAGGGGAGTGGGTGCGGCGCCACTCCATTGATTGCCGTTTTGTTTCAGGTTCGAAGTGATGAACCCATGTTTCATCGCCTGTAACAATCTTTGACAAGAAATTGTCACCCTCAGCCACATGACGAGCAAGCAATTCCGCACAGATGGTTCTCCTTTGCTCTTTATGGTGTTCGGTTAGACAACGAGGGACCCAGCGGGAACAAACCTTTGAATATCCCAACTGGTGAACAATTGTGACAGCACTACCAACAGAGATCTCAAGTTGAGCACTGAGTTCTTTGATGGTGATCCGTCGATCATCTCGAACGAGTGTGTTCGCACGCTGCGCCATTGCAGGAGTCACAGCTGTGCACGGCCGGCCCGCACGCGGGAGATCAGACAGTCTTGCTTGACCTTGCGGCGATGATGACACACGCTTTGCCCAACGACTCACCGTGCTTTTGTCCACTGCCAGATCACCGTAGACATTCTGCAAGCGCCTATGAATATCTGAGATGCGCTGGTTTTCCGCCAAAAGAAACTCGATCACTGCCCGTTGTTTGCAACGCACATCCGTTACAGACGCCATTTTAACAGCTCCGTACAGCGCTGCCACCTGTCGGAAGTCAATGAAACAATACGAGACAAAGCGGGAATGTTTGAAAATATTCCACAAGAAATTTCCGGTTTTTTCAACCAAAATTGGCCAAGAAAAAAAATGTGTTGCATTACTTATTGAACTGCCCTCGTATAACACTAGAATGAGATTTTCACTCTGCAGCGGAGTGTGCGCTGATATGAAACTTCCCGGCAGACTAAAACTGTGTGCCGGACCGAGACTCGAACTCGGGACCTTTGCCTTTCCTCCATTTACTCCCAATCCACATTCAGTACTCGTTGGACTGTTCATTCCATCCTGTAGACCTAATTCATCTCTACTTCCGATAAGGATAGCAATGCGAATCTTAATATTGATATCTTTTCAGGTTAGATTTTAATCTTAGTCTTGAACCTTTCTTTTATTTCCGACATTGCTTCTTCGACGTATGAATTGAACAGCAGGGACGCAAGAATACATCCATGTGTTACACACATTTTAATCCGTGCACTTCGTTCTTGTATTTCCACTCTGATTTTTCCCTCGTTCTCGTACATATTGTGTTACCCGTCTTTCCCTGCAGCTTACACCTACTTTTTTCAGGATTTCGTACATCCTGCGCCATTTTACAACTGTCGAACGCTTTTTACAGGTTGTCAAATCCTATGAACGTGTATTTATTTTGCTTTACTCTTGCTTCCATTATCAACCGCATCGTCAGATTTGACTGCCTGGTGCCTTTACCTTTCCTAAAGCCAAACTGATGGTCATCTATCCTCAACTTTCTTTTCCGTTCTTCAGAATGTTATTCTTGTCAGCTCTTCTCAAGCTGATTGTGCTATAATTGTCGCACTTGTCGGCTCTTGCAATCTTGGGAAATGTGTGGATGATTTTTTTCCGTAGTCTGATGCGAATAATAGTTTTATTGTCACTTCTTTCAAAGATTTTGGAAATTAATGTGCAATTTCGTCTTCGATCATATCAGATAAATTCTCCCCGTCATATAAGCCCTGTGCATTCTTACTGTTACCGCCGTGGCTTTTAATTTCACCAAAGGTTGTTTTGACTTTTCTGGATGCTGAGTCAGTCTCTCCGACGATTCCAGAATGAGATTTTCACTCTGCAGCGGAGTGTGCGCTGATATGAAACTTCCTGGCAGATTAAAACTGTGTGCCGGACCGAGAGTCGAACTCGGGACCTTTGCCTTTCGCGGGCAAGTGCTCTACCAACTGAGCTACCCAAGCACGACTCACGACAGAGCACTTGCCCGCGAAAGGCAAAGGTCCCGAGTTCGAGTCTCGGTCCGGTACACAGTTTTAATCTGCCAGGAAGTTTCATATCAGCGCACACTCCGCTGCAGAGAGAAAATCTCATTCTGGAAACATCCCCCAGGCTGTGGCTAAGCCATGTCTCCGCAGTATCCTTTCTTTCAGGAGGGATAGTTCTGCAAGGTTCACAGGAGAGCTTCTGTAATGTTTGGAAGGTAGGAGACGAGATACTGGCATAAGTAAAGCTGTGAGGACGGGGCGTGAGTCGTGCTTGGGTAGCTCAGTTGGTAGAGCACTTGCCCGCGAAAGGCAAAGGTCCCGAGTTCGAGTCTCGATCCGGCACATAGTTTTAATCTGCCAGGAAGTTTCAACTGTATCACTGCTTCACTCCCGGATGTCTAGGAGTAACAGTTGACCGAGCATTCACCTAGAGAACACACTGCTTGAACACCAAAAGGAAGGTAAGAGCAAGGAACAAATTCTCCGGACGTTATCAGGAACAGCCTGGGGACTCAACTACGCATATGAAGAGAACTTCAGCTACAGCCTTTTCTACATCTACATGATTACTCTGATATTCACAATTAAGTGTCTGGCAAAGGATTCATCAAAACGCATTTATGCTACTTCTCTACCGCTCCACTGACGAACAGCGCGGGAAAAGCGAACACTTAAATCTTCCGAGCGACCTCTGATTTCTCTTATGTGATTACGATGATTATTTCTCCATGTGTAGGTGAGCGCTAAAAGAATATTTTCACCCACTGAGGAGGATTTCCTGATTGAAATTTCATGAGAAAGTTCTGCCGAAGAGAAACACGCCTTGATTTTAATGACAGCCACCCCAATTCGTGTATCATATTCATGGCACTCTCTCCCTTATTTCGGGATAATACAAAACGAGCTGCTCTTCTTTGAACTTCTTCGATGTCCTCCGTCAATTCTATCTGAAGCGGATCCCACACCGCACAGCAGTACTCTAGAACAGGGCGTACAAGCGTAGTGTACGCAGTCTCTTTAATAGAGCTGTTACATTTTCTAAGCGTTCTGCCAATAAATCGTACTCTTTGGTTCGCCTTCCCCACAGCATTATCTATACAATCGTTCCAACTTAAGTTATCCGTAATTCCACAACCTGCGACATGGCCGTGAATTGAATAGAGATCTCGAAATAGAATGAATTTCGTTTACTTCACGTCTATAGACACAAATATTGATGTCATCAGACTACAGGTTTCGGTCTATAATGACCATCTTCAGATCTGTTTTACACTGAAGCGCCAAAGAAACTGGTATAGGCATGCGTATTCAAATGCAGAGAGGCGCGCGGAGTGGCCGCGCGGTTAGAAGCGCCTTGTCACGGATTGCGCGGCCCCTCCCTCTGGAGTTTCGAGTCCCACCTCGGACATGGGTGTGTGTGTTGTTCTTAACGTAAGTTAAAGTAGTGTGTAAGTCTAGGGATCGATCACCTCAGCAGTTTGGTCCCTTAGGAATTCACTCACATTTGAACATTTGAAATGGAAAGATGTGCTAATAGGGAGAATAGGGCGCTGCGGTCGGCAACGCCTCTATGACAACAAGTGTCTGGGGCAGTTCTTACATCGCTTACTGCTACTACACTCCTGGAAATTGAAATAAGAACACCGTGAATTCATTGTCTCAGGAAGGGGAAACTTTATTGACACATTCCTGGGGTCAGATACATCACATGATCACACTGACAGAACCACAGGCACATAGACACAGGCAACAGAGCATGCACAATGTCGGCACTAGTACAGTGTATATCCACCTTTCGCAGCAATGCATGCTGGATGTAGTCCTGTGGAACGGCTTGCCATGTCATTTCCACCTGGCGCCTCAGTTGGACCAGCGTTCGTGCTGGACGTGCAGACCGCGTGAGACGACGCTTCATCCAGTCCCAAACATGCTCAATGGGGGACAGATCCGGAGATCTTGCTGGCCAGGGTAGTTGACTTACACCTTCTAGAGCACGTTGGGTGGCACGGGATACATGCGGACGTGCATTGTCCTGTTGGAACAGCAAGTTCCCTTGCCGGTCTAGGAATGGTAGAACGATGGGTTCGATGACGGTTTGGATGTACCGTGCACTATTCAGTGTCCCCTCGACGATCACCATTGGTGTACGTCCAGTGTAGGAGATCGCTCCCCACACCATGATGCCGGGTGTTGGCCCTGTGTGCCTCGGTCGTATGCAGTCCTGATTGTGACGCTCACCTGCACGGCGCCAAACACGCATACGACCATCATTGGCACCAAGGCAGAAGCGACTCTCATCGCTGAAGACGACACGTCTCCATTCGTCCCTCCATTCACGCCTGTCGCGACACCACTGGAGGCGGGCTGCACGATGTTGGAGCGTGAGCGGAAGACGGCCTAACGGTGTGCGGGACCGTAGCCCAGCTTCATGGAGACGGTTGCGAATGGTCCTCGCCGATACCCCAGGAGCAACAGTGTCCCTAATTTGCTGGGAAGTGGCGGTGCGGCACTGCGTAGGATCCTACGGTCTTGGCGTGCATCCGTGCGTCGCTGCGGTCCGGTCCCAGGTCGACGGGCACGTGCACCTTCCGCCGACCACTGGCGACAACATCGATGTACTGTGGAGGCCTCACGCCCCACGTGTTGAGCAATTCGGCGGTACGTCCACCCGGCCTCCCGCATGCCCACTATACGCCCTCGCTCAAAGTCCGTCAACTGCACATACGGTTCACGTCCACGCTGTCGCGGCATGCTACCAGTGTTAAAGACTGCGATGGAGCTCCGTATGCCACGGCAAACTGGCTGACACTGACGGCGGCGGTGCACAAATGCTGCGCAGCTAGCGCCATTCGGCGGCCAACACCGCGGTTCCTGGTGTGTCCGCTGTGCCGTGCGTGTGATCATTGCTTGTACAGCCCTCTCGCAGTGTCCGGAGCAAGTATGGTGGGTCTGACACACCGGTGTCAATGTGTTCTTTTTTCCATTTCCAGGAGTATACAATAGCAGGTTCTCAAGATTTAAGTGAGTTGGTGTTATAGTCGGCGCACGAGCGATGGGACGCAGCATCTCCGAGGTAGCGATGAATTGGTGATTTTCCCGTACGACCATTTCACGAGTATACCGTGAATATAAGGAATTCGGTAAAACATCAAATCTCAGACATCGCTGCTGCCGGAGAAAGGACCTGCGACAACGGGATCGACGATGACTGAAGAGAATCGTTCAACGCGACAGAAGGGCAACCTCTACGAAAATTGTTGCAGATTTCAATGCTGGGCCATCAAGTGTCAGCTTGCGAACCATTCAACGAAACATCATCGGTATGGGCTTTCGGAGCCGAAGGCCCACTCGTGTACCGTTGATGATTTCACAGCACAAAGACTTACGTCTCGCCTGGGCCCTTCAACACCGACATTGGACTGTTGATGGCTGGAAACGTGTTGCTCGATCGGACGAGTCCGTTTCAAATTGTACCGAGCGGATGGACGTGTACGGGAATGGAGACAACCTCATGAATCCATGGATCCTGCATGTCAGCAGGTGAAGCTGATGAACGCTCTGTAATGGTGTGAGGCGTGTGCAGTTGGAGTGATTTGGGACCCCTGATACGACCCTGACAGGTGACACGTACGTAACGACTTGTCTGATCACCTGCATCCATTCATGTCCATTGTGCATTCCGACGGGCTTGGACAATTCCAGCATACGTTGCGATACCCAACACGTCCAGAATTGCTACATAGTGGTTCCAGGAACACTCTTCTGAGTTTAAACACTTCCGCTGGCCACCAAACTCCCCAGACGTGAACATTACTGAGCATATCTGGGATGCCTTGGAACGTGCTGTTCAGAAGAGATCTCCATCGCTTCGTACTCTTACGGATTTATGGACAGCCCTGCAGGATTCATGGTGTCAGTTCCCTCCAGCACTACTTAAGACATAAGTTGAGTCCACGGCACGTCGTGTTGCGGCAATTCTGCGTGTTCGCGGGGGCCCTACACGATATTAGGCAGGTGTACCAGTTTCTTTGGCTCTTCAGTGTGCTGACAGTATGACTCTTGTGTGTACTATTACTCATATATGTTTGACGATGCTGGCGCCGATTTTGTGTTTAGCATTTCACGATGCCACAATGGCTCAAGTATATTAGACCATGTTTTTATAAAACAGATATAAACATGGTCATTATACACCAAAACCGGTAGCCTGATGACATAAAAATTTGTGACCATTAACATGAAGTTATGGAAACTTACTCCCTGTAACTGTGATCCCTACGCATTTATTTGAGTTTAGAGTCTTTAGATTTGTGTGTTCTCTCATGTAACCGAAATTTTGCGGATTCCTTTTAGACTTTATGTGGATGATTTCACACCTTTCATGATTTAGGGTCAATTGCCGCTTTTTGCGTCATAGAGACGTCTAAATCAGTTTGCAATTCGTTTTGGTCATATCATGGCTTTACATGACGGTAAACGACAGCATCATCTGCAAACAGCGTAAGAGGGCTGCTCATATTGTCTCCTAAATCGTTTATGTAGATCAACTGAGAGCATATAACACTTCCTTTGGGAACGTTAAATATTATTTTCGTATTGCTCGACGACTTTCCGTTGATTATTACTAACTATGACCTTTATGACAGGAAATCACGAATCCAATAGCTCAAATGAAACGATACTCCATAGTCTCGCAATCTGATTAGAAGTCGCTTATGAGAAAGGAAATTTGGAAATTTGTGGTAAGATCTTATGGGACCAAACTGCTGAGGTCATCGGTCCCTAAGCTTACACACTACTTAAACTAACTTAAAGTAACTTACGCTAAGTACAACACACACACCCATACCCGAGGGAGGACTCGAAGCTCTGACGGGGGCAGCCGCGCGAACCTTGCAACACGCCCGAGACCACACCGCTAAGCCGCGCGGCTTGCCTATGAGAATACAGGTCAAAAGTCTTTGGTAAATCTAAAAATATGGAATCAGTTTGACGTCCCCTGTCGATAGCAGTCATTATTTCGTGAGAATAAAGAACTACTTGTGTTTGAGAAGAACGATTTTTTCTGAATCCATGTTGGCTGTTTGTCAATTTGAGTTAATCCATAATGTTCGAGCACAGTGTTTGTCCCAAAATGGTACTGAACGTCAATGTTAGTATTTGGGTCTGTAAATCAGTGGATAACTCCTATTTTCTTTGTTGAATATTGAGATGACTTTTGCAACTTTCCAGTCTTTAGGAACGGATCTTTCTACGAGCGAGCAGTTGTATCTGATTTGCTAAGTATGAGCCTATTGTATCAGCATACATCGAAAGGAATCTGACTGGTACGCTGAATAGACCGAAAGACTTGCCTTTCTTAAGTGTTTTAATACTTTGCTACAGATAGGATATCTACATCTAAGTTACTCTCGCTGGCAGCTATCCTAGATTTGAATTCTGGAATATTTACTTCGTCTTAGTTTATAAAAGAATTTAGCAAAAGTGTGTTTAATAACTCCACTTTAGTAGCGCTGTCATCAATGACATCATCAGTATTATCGCGAAGTGGAGTATTGATTGCGTCTCGCCACTGATGTACTTTAATACGACCTGAATCTCTTTGGATTTTCTGCCAGATTTCGAGACAGAGTTTTATTGTGGAAACAATGCATCTCGATTGAAGTTCGCACTAAATTTCGAACTTCTGTATAACTTCACCAATCTTGGGTATTTTGCGTTCTTTTAAATTTCGCATGTTTTTTTCGTTGCTTCTGCAGTAGTGTTCTGTTTTGTCTACCGCGGGGGATCAGTACCATCTCTTATTAACCTAATTGGCATTAATATTTCTATTGTCGTCAATAATATTTCTTTGAATTTAAACCAAATCAGATCTAGCCTTAGATATATGACACGGAGTGGAGAATCTCTCTTAGGAAGATGTGAAGCGAATTTTTATCTGATTTTTTTGCGTTCACGTTTTGGTGGGTTTGGATGTTACTGTATTCAATCTAGCTACAACAACCTTATGGGCACTAATACCTTTATGTGTCATGATGTTCCTTATTTGTCAGGATTGATTGTTGCTAAGAGATAAAGCATGTATTCGCAACCAGTTACACTTCGAATTGGCTCCTGAACAAGTCGTTCAAAATAACTTTCTGAGAAAGCATTCAGTACTATTTCCAACGACGTTTTATGCCCACCACCGACTGAAGGATCCTTGATCACGCAATCCTTGATCACGCAATCGTCTTAAAGGGCTTGAAACGTTCTGTGATGGGGTAGTTGTCTAGGAGGGTACTTGTTTTGGTATAGCTGTGCTGCCCCTCGACCTTTTCCATCTTCTTGGCCGTACACCAACACCATCTCCGCTTGTTCCCGACATGGATATCGGACCATTCTGCTGATTACAGTAGGCTGTGTCAATTACACAGCCTGCAACATCCAAGGAACACACGGCATGTGGGCAGAGGAACTGTCCTTCGTCAGCGTCATCTGCCGTGGCAACATGCGTTTCCGGACACGTGTTCATGGGACCTCTGTTCCCCCATTTCCAGCCAGAAACCCGTCATTGCAGTTCGTCCGTTTTATTACTGTTCACCCTGTCCGCGACAGCAGCATGCAAACGGCCGGCTAGCTCCGCCGATTTCGAGATTCTGATTTGCAGCCGAGTGGCGATAGGGGACAAAGTCTGCTGTGTCAGTGGTTTTCCACGTTTCCAGCCCGTATCGCCACTACAACGATTTCCAATTCCTCTATGTCCACTTTATTGCGTCGAGTGCCTGAAATACCATCAGGTCTCATTCAATCATGGGTTGAGCAGTGGTTCCATTGTTTGGCTCATCACTGTGCTATACGTTACAGGACGCGCACTGTATTATATATACACATCAAAAAATGTTTTGCATCACCCCGGTTCCTAGAGCTCCTAAAGACAGACATTGACTGTGGATACTGTAGCACAGACACAGTCCCTCTAACTGTTCAGAGATGTCAAAGACGTAAACAGCCATGCACGAACAGCGCCTATCAGACGGAGGGAGTCCAAAATCCGATCAGTTCCAGTCATTCAACCAGGAAGGAGGTACACGGCTCATGTTGTCTGTAGTTCAACCATGCCTAGACGGTCAATACCGAGGTTCGATCGCGTCCGCATTGTCAGTTTGTGCAGGAAGGGCTCTCAACAAGGGAAGTGTCCAAGCTTCAGGACATGGACCAAAGCGATGTTGTTCGGACATGGAGGAGGTACAGAGAGACAGGAACTGCCGATGACACGCCTCGCTGAGGCCGCCCAAGGACTACTAGTGCAATGGATGACCGCTACCTACGGATTACGGCTCCGAGGAACCCTGACAGCAACGCCACCATGTTGAATAATGCTTTTCGTGCAGCCACAGGGTGTCGTGTCACCACTCAAACTGTGCGCAATAGGCTGTATGACGCGCAACTTCACTTCCGACGTCCATGGCGAGGTCCATCTTTGCAACCACGACACCATGCAGCGCGGTACAGATGGGCCCAATAACATGCCGAAAGGCATCACGTTCTCTTCATCGATGGGTGTCGCATATGCCGTCAACCAGACAATCGCTGGAGACGTGTTTGGAGGCAACCCTGTCAGGCTGATCGCCTTAGACATACTGTACAGCGACTGCAGCAAGGTGGAGGTTCCCTGTTGCTTTTGAGTTGCATTATGTGGGGCCGACGTATGCCGCTGGTGGTCATGGAAGGCGTAGTAACGGCTGTACGGTACGTGAATGCCATCCTCTGACTGATAGTGCAACCATATCGACAGCATATTGGCGAGGCACTCGTCTTCATGGACGACAGTTCGCGCCCCATTCGTGCACGTATTGTGAATGATTTCCTTCAGGATAACGACATCGCTCGACTAGGGTGGCCAGCATATTCTCCAGACATGAACTCTATCGAACATGCCTGGGATGGATTGAAAAGGGCTGTTTGTGGACGACGTTACCCACCAACCACTCTGAGGGATCTACACCGAATCGCCGTTGAGGAGTGGGACAATCTGGACCAACAGAATTTGTGGATAGTGTGGCATGACGAATACAGGCATGCATCAATTCAAGAGGACGTGCTACTGGGTATTAGAGGTACCGGTGTGTACAGCAATCTAGCAGCACCTTTGAAGGTATGGCTGTATGGTGAGACAACATGCAATTTGCGGTTTTCTTGAGCAATAAAAAGGGTGGAAATGATGTTTATGTTGATCTCTATTCCAATTTTCTGTACAGGTTCCGGAACTCTCGGTACTGAGGTGACGCAAAACTTTTTTTTGATGTGTATATATTGCCAACCTTTCTCATTTCTTTAATCTTGTTAGCTATGCATCAAGTCGTTATGTTATGTTGAAGAAAGAAACAAAGCCAAACAGATAATTGCAGCATCCAAGAAGAAATCGTGGGAAGACTTTGGAAACAGGTTGGAGACTATGGGTCAAGCTGCTGGAAAACCATTCTGGAGTGTAATTAGCAGTCTTCGAAAGGGAGGCAAGAAGGAAATGACAAGTATTTTGGACAGGTCAGGAAAACTGCTGGTGAATCTTGTGGATGCCTTGGGCAGATGGAGGGAATATTTTGAAGAGTTGCTCAATGTAGGTGAAAATGCGATCAGTAATGTTTCAGATTTCGAGGTAGAATGGGATAGAAATGACGATGGAAATAGGATCACATTTGAGGAAGTGGAAAAAATGGTCAATAGATTGCAGTGCAATAAAGCGGCTGGGGTGGATGAAATTAAGTCGGGACTCATCAAATACAGTGGAATGTCAGGTCTTAAATGGCTACACAGGATAATTGAAATGGCCTGGGAGTTGGGACAGGTTCCATCAGACTGGACAAAAGCAGTAATCACACCAATCTTTAAACATGGAAACAGAAAAGATTGTAACAACTACAGAGGTATGTCTTTAATCAGCGTGTGGGTAAAATCTTCTCAGGTATTGTTGAAAGGAAAGTGCGAGTATTAGTTGAGGACCAATTGGATGAAAATCAGTGTGAGTTTAGGCCTCTTAGAGGTTTTCAGGACCAGATCTTTAGCTTACGGCAAATAATGGAGAAGTGTTATGAGTGGAACAGGGAATTGTATCCATGCTTTATAGATCTAGAAAAGGCATATGACCGGGTTCCTAGGAGGAAATTATTGTCTGTTCTACAAGATTATGGAATAGGAGGCCAACTTTTGCAAGCAATTAAAGGCCTTTACATGGATAGTCAGGCAGCAGTTAGAGTTGACGGTAAATTGAGTTCATGTTTCAGAGTAGTTTCAGGGGTAAGACAAGGCTGCAACCCGTCTCCACTGTTGTTCATATTATTTATGGATCATATGTTGAAAACAATAGACTGGCTGGGTGAGATTAAGATATGTGAACACAAAATAAGCAGTCTTGCATATGCGGATGACTTAGTTGTGATGGCAGATTCGATTGAAAGTTTGCAAAGTAATATTTCAGAGCTAGATCAGAAATGTAAGGACTATGGTATGAAGATTAGCATCTCCAAAACGAAAGTAATGTCAGTGGGAAAGAAATATAAACGGATTGAGTGCCAAATAGGAGGAACAAAGTTAGAACAGGTGGACGGTTTCAAGTACTTAGGATGCATATTTTCACAGGATGGCAACATATTGAAAGAACTGGAAGCGAGGTGTAGCAAAGCTAATGCAGTGAGCGCTCAGCTATGATCTACTCTTTTCTTCAAGAAGGAAGTCAGTACCAAGACTAAGTTATCTGTGCACCGTTCAATCTTTCGACCAACTTTGTTGTATGGGAGCGAAAGCTGGGTAGATTCAGGTTACCTTATCAACAAGGTTGAGGTTACGGATATGAAAGTAGCTAAGATGATTGCAGGTACTAGTAGATGGGAACAATTGCAGGAGGGTGTCCACAATGAGGAAATCAAAGAAAAACTGGGAGTGAACTCTATAGATGTAGCAGTCAGGGCGAACAGGCTTAGATGGTGGGGTCATGTTACATGCATGGGAGAAGCTAGGTTACCCAAGAGGCTCGTGGGTTCAGCAGTAGAGGGTAGGAGGCGTCGGGGCAGACCAAGGAGAAGGTACCTGGATTCGGTTAAGAATGATTTTGAAGTAATAGGATTAACATCAGAAGAGGCACCAATGTTAGCACTGAATAGGGGATCATGGAGGAACTGTATAAGGGGGGCTATGCTCCAGACTGAACGCTGAAAGGCATAATTAGTCTTAAATGATGATGATGATGAGCTATGCATCAATTGCACATTGGTCTTGAACACAGAACTGGATCAACTGCCATTTTAATAAACGTAGAAACGTTTTGGGTAATATGTGTCATTAAAATGTTGTAACTGTTATTAATGTTAGGTAAGATGATAACTGTAATGAAAATGATGCAGTTGCTAAGTAAAGTTAGATAACGATTTACCTTACAGACAACACAAACACCATGCACAAAACGTGTAGAAATAAGTGAGTCAAACATCTACAAATAGTGTACCGATTATGCCCTTGTGTAAAGCACATATGACGTGTAACAAATGTAACGTGAGAGTAACACAACACTCGTCTCTGCACATACATTTAGCAAATGACTAGTAAAGATTTTTGTGCGTTACCTCAAACGTGACAGGCTCGAAGATTTACTGAGCCCTCACACCCGAGATGGCTATTCGATGGGATCTCTAATACAGATCTATGTACTTATAATTTCCTAGTATCTTTTGTTTCTCAGTCTTAAATTCAAGGTTATTGTTATTTCAGAAAATTTTTCCGTATTTCTAATATGTCTTAAAGTGATAATATGTGACAACCTCTTTCCATATTCCTCAATTTCTATTTTCTGTACACCAACCGAAAAATTCTAAGCTTTCCATTTCTTTATTACTTTTAAGTCCATATGTAAACTGCAATATTATTAATCCTTGTTGCAAATAACACATATCAAATAAGTTTCACCTTCTGAACACGCACAATTCCATATTGTGAAAATACGACCTGTGTTAGAAACTAGGTCTCATGAATTTCGTAAAAGTCAACAGCATACAAATAAATAATAATAAAATTGGTCGGGAACGGTACTTTGAGGGCGTGAGATTTACAAATATTCGCTGTATTTGCGAGAATATTCCATAATACGGCATACTAACCATCTACGATTTTTCCTCATTCCGTTTCCTTTTTCTTCATCCTGCCTTTTCACCGACACAATGACCACCCAGTGTGCCAATAATGTATTATATTAAACTGCCCGGACTGCCGCCCTGGGAAACATTGACGCTGCATATCGAAGTGGTTCAGCAGAATCAGGGTGTGCTCACCTCCCTTCGTGCTGGATCGTGTTGGGCACCTCCGCTAGCCCGGCGACCTCGGCGTGCGGTATAATGGTGGCACATGTCCACATAACATATTTTCTTTCTTTGTGTGTGAGGAATGTTTCCTGAAAGTTTGGCCGTACCTTTTTGTAACACCTATATATATATATATATATATATATATATATATATATATATATATATATATATATGTGTGTGTGTGTGTGTATGCATTTGAATTACAAAAAACAAATAATAAAAAAAGTTGCATGGCGCGAGATTCGATCCAGCGACTTTCGGATTATGAACCCGAGCGCTTACCGCTGCGCCACGACGCTGTCGAAAATTATTAATCGTAGAGAGTATTTCGCCGCAACTGTTTCTTTTAACTGTCGATTTTCTCGACAACGGCTGAGAAGTGCATCTTGGTGCTTTGCCACATTACACCTCTGGCCATGAGCTTTTATTATGCGCAGTATGAATCGAATCTGAATTTCACAATTGGCGGCCTCCCCTTGTCAGTGGCTCGGTATGGGCTTTTGTTGAAGTTTCGAGAACATACCTTCACTGAGGAGTCAAGCAGTATATTGCTCCCTTCTACGTATATCTTGCGAAGAGACCATGAGGATAAAATCAGAGAGAGTGGTGCCCACACAGAGGCATATCGACAATCTTTCTGTCCACCAACAATACGAGACTGGAATAGAAGGGAGAACCGATATACTCATGGTACGGTCCGCCACACACCGTCAGGTGACTTGCGGAATATGAATGTAGATGTAGACGCAAATGTACTGTTTCCGCTCCACAGCAGTTTGAAAACACATTTTAGGGGCAGATCTGCAACAGGGTAGTCATGGTGGGGGCTGCTTACGTCAGATTGGCTGATGTCATTTGACAAATGCTTCAAATGGCTCTGAGCACTGTGGGACTTAACTTCTACGGCCATCAGTGCCCTATAACGTAGAACTACTTAAACCTAACTAACCTAAGGACATCACACACATCCATGCCCGAGGCAGGATTCGAACCTGCGATCGTAGCAGCAGCGCGGTTCCAGACTGTAGCGCCTAGAACCGCTCGGTCGCCCCTGCCGGCTTGTCATTTGATGTCTGTCCTATCTCTCTGAACTGTTCGAGCCTCATTCACGTGTCTGTGAGTGTCAGAGCAACATGGTTGAGTCACGTTTGCAGAATACACCGACATTATCCTTGTGCAAGGCGAAACTTACGGTGATGGAAGAGATGCTCTTCGCCTTCATCAAGATCGTTATGCACAACTACGACTCTATTGCATACCCTTTTCGCCACATTTACGCAACGTCTTCGAGAAAGGGGTGACTCTGTTGCTCCACGGAGACGCCGCACACTCAAATTGAAAAGGCCGTAGTGCATAATGTTGAAGAGAACTCGTGAACTAGTACTCGGGCAATTTCACATGCACTGGATGTCGCCCTCAGCATCGCCTGGTATGTTGTGGATGACCATCAACTACATCCATACGACCTGTAACACTCACATACATGTGAGTGAGGCTCGATTCCGGTGAGACAGGTAGAAGAGACGTCAAATGACATCAGCCAGTCTGACGTGTGCACTCTCCATGATTACCCTGCTGCAAGTCTACCTAGTAAAAATGTTTTCAAACGGCTGTATCAAGAAAACTGTTCGCCTTCGGACATGCGTTCCTATTCAAAACATGATGTGCTCACTCCCCTCTACAAATCTTAGAAGTTTTTAATGGGAATTTCCGAACACCCTGTATAGGCGGATATGAGACGAGTGGGGGATCATTATAACGACGATTGAGGCTGCTAACGGAAAAATCCGCGACTTTGACAAAGGGTAGATTGCTATGTCACGGCGTCTGGAAACGAGAATCTTCGAAACGGTGAAGCTGGGTACTGTTTACTCGCTGTGTCGTGAGGAGATACGGAAAGTGGTCGATTGACGATGAAGTGACGAATAGCCTACAAGGTGTTGGACATCCATGCCCTATCACAGAACGTGGAGATTGTAGGTTTGCACACCCTATTAACCAGGTAGATGATGAAGCGACGAATAGGCGACAAGGTGTTGGACATCCACGCCCTATCACAGACCGTGGAGATTGTAGGTTTGCACACCCTATAAACCAGTTAGACCGCGATTTGTGGCAAATTTGGTGACAGAGTAGAATGCTGGTGCGGGCAAAAGTGTTTCGGAGCGCAGCGTTCAGTATACATTGTTGAACATTGGGCTCCGCAGGGGCCGACCCTACGTGTTTCCATGTTGATGCTCGACATCGTCAGCACATCGTCGATGTTAGAACGTGGATCAAGGGGAACGCGTCGTCAGGTCGAATGACTCATGTATGTTACAGCAGGTCGGTGGTCGTGTCCTGATACGCTCACATCCAGACGATAGTGGGCTCAAAACACGTCACGGGTGTAAATCTATGGGGACAGTATTACGCTGTAGAGGACTTTCACCCTCGCTTCCGCGGGACCGGCAGTGGTAATCGAAGGCACGCAGAATGGCTGCTACATTGTTTTCCAAAAGTGGACAAACACCCCATTAAGCAGGACAGTATTAATGTTTTGGTTTACCAGTTGATATTGGACGGACTTGAGGAAGATTTTCGATCTGATACAAAAAGCGTAAATATGCTTTCGGATACAAGGAGTAAGGAGACGTTTTCAGACTGAGCAATTACGACGAGTAAGCAGTAGCTAACCTTAAGTACGGAAGAGCCCCTCCCTTAAACGAAACTAGAATGGAGGAAGTCTCGGCTTGGTCAGTGTGTCACAAATAACCGTTCACGCAAAGAAATGTGACAATGTTATTTAGAGGAAATGACAGACAGCACAATTATATTTTTTAACAGATTTTTGGATTACTTTAATCTAGGTGCATAGGTTGTTGTTGTTGTTGTTGTGGTCTTCAGTCCTGAGACTGGTTTGATGCAGCTCTCCATGCTACTCTATCCTGTGCAAGCTTCTTCATCTCCCAGTACCTACTGCAATCTACATCCTTCTGAATCTGCTTAGTGTATTCATCTCTTGGTCTCCCTCTACGATTTTTACCCTCCACGCTGCCCTCCAATACTAAATTGGTGATCCCTTGATGCCTCAGAACATGTCCTACCAACCGATCCCTTCTTCTGGTCAAGTTGTGCCACAAACTTCTCTTCTCCCCAATCCTATTCAATACTTCCTCATTAGTTATGTGATCTACCCATCTAATCTTCAGCATTCTTCTGTAGCACCACATTTCGAATGCTTCTATTCTCTTCTTGTCCAAACTATTTATCGTCCATGTTTCACTTCCATACACGGCTACACTCCATACAAATGCTTTCAGAAATGACTTCCTGACACTTAAATCTATACTCGATGTTAACTAATTTTTCTTCTTCAGAAAAGCTTTCCTTGCCATTGCCAGTCTACAAGGTATAAGTCTTTAATATTTGCTTCATGTGGTAGTTACAGGCTGGTGGTGGCAGGTTCAGCGTGACTTAAGTGGTATCTTTGGAAATGAGGAAAGAGTAGGTGGCCAGTGGAATGCCATTGTCGTACAGTTAGTTACGTCACATTCACAGCTCTCAACTACGGCAGGCCGCGTCAACTGGACACTTTCTGTGTCCACAGCTGTTGGACGGGACTGAGACAAACTGGTGCGCGGTTGTGGTTTCTGGTGAGGCCGACAGGGACAGGAGTGCGCGATTGTATTGTTTTTATTTTATTTCATCTACTCAGCAAATGAACTGTTAGAGTCTTAAGTGCTTTAATGACAAAAGGTCAATGTTGACAACATGATGATGTAAGGACGGGCAGTCGAAGCCCGTTGTTGAATTGTGTGACGTAAGGTTGCAGTGACTGAATGCTAAATATAGATTGATTAAAAAAGAATGAGCAGATTTCAATTGTTTATTACAGACAGACTATGAAAGATAGAAACATATTGCTCATGTCGCTGAATAGAGGAAGGTTCAAAGTTTCATTTTCGTACATACAATATACCGTACTACTATACCCAACACGAGCACCATGCGTTACTCGAGAAACATCGAAACGCTGGTCCATTTTATGGCACACACGAATCAACAGGTCCGTGTTTATTGAATCGACAACTTGCACAGTTCGATTTCTCAGGTATTGAAGAGTAGCTGCAATAGGAGGGACAAAGACGCTGTCTTTTGTGTACCCTCCCAAAGTCTGATGTGTGGTGACGTGGGAGACAAAAAGCAACAAACAAGATCTTGTTGCCCACCTCTTGCAATTCAACGTTGTAGAATGATCTTGTTAAGATAACGCCGCAACTCAAGGTGAAAGTGAGGGGGGGGGGGGGGGGCACGGTCATGCATAAAAATGAGGTAATTGGAATCTTCCTGAACTTGAGGCAACAACGAATTTTTGCAGCATGTCCAGGTATTACATTCCTCAGCAAAAAAAGAAAAGCCCATAAACTCTGTGAACAGAAACGGCACAAGACACATTCAGTGTCGGTTAGTCTCTTTCATATTCGACAACGACGGCAGCATTTTGTGGCCCCCAAATTCTTACGTTGTAGCCGTCGATTCGTTCAAAAAGACGAGTTTTTCTGAAAAAGTGTCCTCTGCCATATTCTGCATAAGTGAAATGCAAAGTTCGAACGTTCTGGCATGGTCGGCGGGACGCAACTGCTGCAGAGACTGCAACTTGTAAGGCTTCGTATGCAGGCGTCGCTCCAAAACACGCCACACCGTTGTTTGAAGAAGTTGAAGTCCCTGGCCCGACTTCCTTCTGGACTTCTGAAGGCTCGAGTGAACGCACCTCTGATACGGTCGACATTTTCATGACGGGCATCGTCGACCAGTGCTGTTCGGTTTGCATAATCATGAGACCTACTCCCAAGAAGTTTATCCGCAGCTCGTGGTCTAGTGGCTAGCCTTGCTGCCACTGAATCACGGATTCCTGGGTTCGATTCCCGACCGGGATGGGAATTTTGACTACCCAGGGACTGGGTGTCTGTGTTGTCCTCATCATATCATCATCACCATCATCATTCATGACGGTGGCAATATGGATTGTGAAATAAATGGACTGGGTAAAAATTGGGACTGTCATAAATCTGTTTGTGCAGAGGCGCCTTATTGCCGAATCGATGGCGGCATGGACGTTCAACTTGAACAGTGGATTGATTTCGCGCAAATTCCAAAACATAAAATGATTTCTCTCGAGGTGTAGCCCAGATGTTGCTACAAACAAACAGCAGCGCGTCTTGTCAAACTTTTGAACCTTCCTCTATCCATTGACATGCGCAAAGTGCTTCTATCTTTCATAGCCTGTCTGTAATAAACAATTGAAATTCGTTCTTTCTTTTCGAATCACCCTTTGTTACTGATAACTGGGCAGAGGATAAGGCCACAAAATAACTGTTCACATATGTCTCCTCATTAATGAGTCAGGAGGTACATATTTCCGACTCTGGTATACAAACCTGTTGTGCTGTTTGCTCCCGTCTTATTGCAAGGCCATAATCACGTCTGCTGCCGTCATCCAGGCGATGCGTGAAGTCCATCACCCCAGTTCCCAGAACTCCTGAAGACGTTGACTGTGGATATAGTATCACAGACACAGTCCCTAAACTCGCCCAAAGATGTAAACAACCATGCATGAGCAGCGCTTAGTACACAGAGGGGGTCCGACAGCCGACCAGTTCCAGTCATTCCACCAGGATGGAGGTACATTGGTCGTATTGTCTGTAGTTCAACCATGAAACGACGGTTCGATCGCGTCCCCATAGTTACTTTGTGTCTGTAAGAGCTCTCAACAGGGGAAGTGTCCAGGCGTCTGGGGGTGAACCAAAGCGATGTTGTTCGGATACGGAGGAGATACAGAGAGACAGGAACTGTCGATGACATGCCTCGCTCAGGCCGCCCAAGGGCTACTGCTGCAGTGGATGACCGCTGCCTACGGATTATGGCTCTGAGGAACACTGACAGCCACGCCACCATAATGAATAATGCTTTTCTTGCAGCCACAGGACGTCGTGTTACGACTCAAACTGTGCACAATAGGCTGCATGATGCACAACTTCACTCCCGTCGTGCGTGGCGAGGTCCATCTTTGCAACTACGACACCATGCAGCGCGGTACAGATGGGACCAACAACATCCCGAATGGATGCTGGATCGCATCACGTTCTCTTCACCAATGAGCGTCGCATATGCTTCAACCAATCGTCGGAGACGTGTTTGGAAGCAACCCAGTCAGGCTGAAAGCTGTAGTCACACTGTCCATCGAGTGCAGCAAGGTGGAGGTTCCCTGTTGTTTTGGATAGGCATTATGTGGGTCGACGTACGCCGCTGGTGGTCATGGAAGGCGCCGTAATGGCTGTATGATACGTGAATGCCATCCTCCGACCCGTAGTGCAACATATCGGCAGCATATTGGCGAGACATTCGTCTTCATTGACGACAATTCGCGCCCCCATCGTGCACATCTTGTGAATGACTTCCTTCAGGATAAGGACATCGCTCGACCAGAGTGGCCAGAATGTTTTCCACACATGAACCCTATCGAACATGCCTGGGTTAGATTGAAAAGGGCTGCTTATGGACGACATCACCCTCCAACCACGCTGAGGGATATACGCTGAATCGTTGTTGAGGAATGGGACAGTCTGGACCTACAGTGCCTTGATGAACTTGTGGATAGTATGCCACGACGAATACGGGCGTGCATCAGTGGAATAGGATGTGCTACTGGGCATTAGAGGTACCGGAGCGTACAGCAATCTGGACCACCATTTCTGAAGGTCTGGCTGTATGGTGGTGCAACATGGAATATGTGGTTTTCATGAGCAATAAAAAGGGCGTAAATGATGTTTATGTTGACCTCCATTCCAATTTTCTGTACAGGTTCCGGAACTCTTGGAAACTTTTTTTGATATGTGTAATTACAGCATGGCTGGTAAAGGTTTCTGGAAGTCTTGCAGCTCAGTTTCAGGTTATTTATCATATTCTGCGAGTGCAGGTATTCAGTGCCTTCAAATGTGTGTTGACCGAGAGGGACACCTTGCTGAATACATTAAGTGACCTTCGTTTATTGAGAAAAGTTAAGCTTGTAATTCCAGTCAACGCGTGTTGTAACTTTTGAACCATAACTGCTACTTCTAATCATTTTATAGGAATAAATTTGTCAGACAATGATGATGTTTCTAGAATGAGATTTTCACTCTGCAGCGGAGTGTGCGCTGATATGAAACTTCCTGGCAGATTAAAACTGTGTGCCCGACCGAGACTCGAACTCGGGACCTTTGCCTTTCGCGGGCAAGTGCTCTACCAACTGAGCTACCGAAGCACGACTCACGGCCGGTACCCACAGCTTTACTTCTGCCAGTATCTCGTCTCCTACCTTCCAAACTTTACAGAAGCTCTTCTGCGAACCATGCAGAACTAGCACTCCCGAAAGAAAGGATATAGCGGAGACATGGCTTAGCCACAGCCTGGGGGATGTTTCCAGAAAGAGGTTTTCACTCTGCAGCGGAGTGTGCGCTGATATGAAACTTCCTGGCAGATCAAAATTGTGTGCCCGATCGAGACTCGAACCCTTTGCCTTTCGCGGGCAAGTGCTCTACCAACTGAGCTACCGAAGCACGACTCACGTCCGGTACCCACAGCTTTACTTCTGCCAGTATCTCGTCTCCTACCTTCCAAACTTTACAGAAGCACTTCTGCGAACCATGCAGAACTAGCACTCCTGAAAGAAAGGATATAGCGGAGACATGGCTTAGCCACAGCCTGGGGGATGTTTCCAGAATGTACAGAGTCCCGAGTTCGAGTCTCGGTCGGGCACACAGTTTTAATCTGCCAGGAAGTTTCAATGATGATGTTATTTAATACAGCAGACGAGTCCGTTCCCATGGAAAAAAATGACTTAGATTCAACATTGCCGATTTCAGAATGGCGCCAATTTTCGGTACATACTGTAAAAGATAGACCACCTCACCCATGCCCTACTGGAATAGTAAGGTTTCCACATTCTTGCAGGGATTTTGACATAAGAGTGTGTACTGTGACTATTGACTCACCCATTAATGTACCAAAATTACCGAACCGCAATTTTAGTACAGCGCAGCTGTGTTCTGCACGGACATGTCTGCCAAACTCTGTGTCTGGCAGTGGTGTCCCGCCGCGGTGTGACGCGACTGGGTGCAGGGCGGTGTTTTTGCTGAGCGTGTCGGCACCACCTCGGGACGCGGCGCAGCTCGGAACGCCGTGACGTCACGACGGCGCGAGATAACCGCCGGCTGTGCCGTAATGACGGGGCGGAATCCGGGTCCGGGACGCCCGCCGCCTGCGCTGTGCGGGGCTGGCTGGGTGTGGCCGCGGTCCACAGCCGGGTCTATCCAGCGGCTGCACGCCGCACTGCACCGCGTCCTGAAGCAACACTCCGAAAGGAAACTCTCGTCAAATCTTTCCTCGGCTCGCTACAGTAATAATAGCTCATGAGAATGGTGTCAGATTACAACTCACAAGGTCCAGAGATCCATCCTCGATCGGCTCAAATATTTTTCCCGTCACTTAAACTGCTAAATTACCAATATTTCTCCACATACTCGATCGTATGTTTGCCGGCCGGAGTGGCCGTGCGGTTCTAGGCGCTGCAGTCTGGAACCTAGCGACCGCTACGGTCGCAGGTTCGAATCCTGCCTCGGGCATGGATGTGTGTGATGTCCTTAGGCTAGTTAGGTTTAATTAGTTCTAAGTTCTAGGTGACTGAGGACCTCAGAAATTAAGTCGCATAGTTCTGAGAGCCATTTGAACCATTTTTTTTTAAATCGTATGTTTATTACACCCGTCAAAAAAAGTTTTGCATCACCGCTGTTCCCAGAGTTTCGGAACCAGTACAGAAAATTGGGATAGAGATCAACAAATGGTTCAAATGGCTCTGAGCACTGTGGGACTTAACATCTGAGGTCATCAGTCCCCTAGAACTTAGAACAAACCTAACTAACCTAAGGACATCACACACATCCATGCCCGAGGCAGAGTTCGAACCTGCGACCGTAGCGATAGCGCGGTTCCAGACTGAAGCGCCTAGAACCGCTCGGCCACACCGACCGGCAGAGATCAACATAAACATCATTTCCTCCCTTTTTATTGCTCATGAAAACCACACATTGCATGTTGTACCACCATACAGCCAGACCTTCAGAGGTGGTGGTCCAGACTGCTGTAAACACCGGTACCTCTAAGACCCAGTAGCATGTCCTCTAGCATTGATGCATGTCTGTAATCGTCATGGCACACTGTCCACAATTTCATCAAGGCACTATTGGCCCAGATTGTCCCACTTATCAACTAAAATTGAACAAAGCTACAGAGTACAATAGAATCTTTATCAAATTCTGTACAGAATTTGCGGTTGAGGTACTTCGTCTTTTAACGATAATACATTGTAAATTCCCCGAACAAAAAACTGCTCTCAGTAGCTAGATGAAAGTACAGGTCACAACCATGTACAAGAAGGGTAGCAGACCTGATCAATAAAACTACCGTCGAACACCCTGTAGAATCTTGGAACATATCCTGAGCTCAGACACGCTGAGAAACCTTGAACAGAATAACCTCCTCCATGCCAGTCAGGATAGATTCCGAAAACATCGATGAATTGAATGAAACCCAACTCGGCGTTTCGTCACATGGCATCCTGAAAGCCATGGAACAAGG
The DNA here is from genome assembly GCF_023864345.2 of Schistocerca serialis cubense. NCBI lineage: Eukaryota > Metazoa > Arthropoda > Insecta > Orthoptera > Acrididae > Schistocerca > Schistocerca serialis. Next base: position 574,695,885 of record NC_064645.1, on the reverse strand, counting down.
CTGTCAGGTGGATGCAGAATTTCATGACTTCCGCGAATCATTTGGCTCACCGCTACCATACCGACGCTTATTAATGAATGTACTATCATATGGGGCTTCAAATAAAATTGAATTGTTATTCAGCTCACGATTTCTTGGTACAGAAAATGATATCTTAATCGAAAATCAATGACAGATACAGGAGTAATTTCAGGCGAGCCACAGGAAATTTGCATGTTCTTCGGGGGAGTTTTGCTTTCCGGTAGGTCGTTTGCTATCGGATCTGTAGCGTATTAGGGCTATGCTAAACTGCTCAACCGGCACCTCACGCTAAGTAGAACCTAACGTGTGTCCCTGCACTGCAGTTTGTTAAGATTTCGACATACGAGTATATTTCCGTTTAAGGCACCTTATCGTGACATTGAGACAGTTATTCTTTCATTACGCGAACTGTAAATAAATGCCCTATTTCGTAAAATCTTCACAAGAAAACTTACAATTAAAGCAATACAATGAAATGAATATAGTGCGAGACAATAAGTTGGGAATGTGGGTCTCACGGGAGGCGTGCCAGAGATAAGTCCCTGCAGTCGCACTATCCACTGTGTCCTCGGTGGCTCAGATGGATAGAGCGTCTGCCATGTAAGCAGGAGATCCCGGGTTCGAGTCCCGGTCGGGGCACACATATTCATCTGTCCCCGTTCACGTATATCAACGGCTGTATGCAGCATAGGCTATTGATTTCATTGTATTGTTTTAATTGTAAATTCGATATTACGGGCTGCACGGTCATCGATGTCCGAAAGAACAGATACCAACTTCATACACTTCACAATAGACTTGCGTAGTACGTAAAGCTAGTATCCACCTGCCTAGCGTAACACGCAGCGCCATCGCTGTTTGAACAGGAAGGTCAGCCAGACCCAGATTGAATTCGCGCGCACATTACCGACCGTGGCTAATGCACCGCCCAGCGTTGCTGTACTTTTTACACAGTTCCTCATGCTCGTTTAGATAAACGCGGACATCATTAAAAAAAAGGGGTCTCTCGTTGCTGCGTTATCTTCTCACCAAATTTCCAGCACCAGCTTTCCCCTCCAAGTGCCAAAATATTTTGCTGACGCAGACCTACATAGGAAGAAACGATCATCATAATAAAATAAGGGAAATCAGAGCACGCACAGAAAGATATAGGTGTTCGTTTCTTCCGCATGCTGTTCGAGAATGGAATAATAGAGAATTATTGCGAAAGTGGTTCGATGAACGTGTAAGTAGCGTAAATAAATGTAAGCTATGTGTAAGGTGCGTGAAGCGCACTTTGAATAAGAAAATGCTATCTGACGTTGAAGTCAACGTAAAAGATTGGGTTGCCACCAACTCTAGCCACACGACAAATCAGAGGTTGGGCTGAGTCGTAAAATTAATTTATTCATAAGAAAATCTCATAAAAGAACATTCATTATAAAGTCATTCATAAAGAATGGGATGTAATTATTAATATGATCCAGACATTGTTCACGTGAATCAAATACTGAATAAAGTAAAGAGTGCATGAACACTGTGCATAAGAGCAGCTCGCAGCAACATCGCTTAAAACAAGATCTATTCTGAAGCATTTGTTTTAAATAAAAAGGGAATACAAATTATGGGACCTGTGCTCGTGGAAACGCTATGGATGGGCTAACAACGAAACTACAAGGTAAATGACGTAGGCAACGGAGACGTAACATCGGTACACTGGATAAGATTGGAGGCAAAACTATTTATTCCTTAAAACATTGATGTAAAGCATCTATACACCTGATGTTGCCTGGTAATTAAGGCATCTGTACACCTGCTGTTGCCTGGTAACTAACTACAATGGCTTGTGAAACGCTATGCGTTTCACAACAGACTCGTGTGCTCACGTGGTTCGCGGAGACAAATTTTAGAAAGATCAAACCACGTAGTCGCAAACAAATAACACTTGTACAGAGGACACATTTGAATAGACAAAGAATAATGGCCGAGGGCCAACAAACTGTAATATTAACCCACGTGGATCGTTTCCAACGGACATAGAGTAATGATACAAAGAAAATTCACAAAGGGGCAAAAATTACCAAGACTCGGAAAAGATTAGAATGTATACAGACGCAGTTGCAGGCACAGAAACATTCACACTGAACCGAGGGCGCTTCAACATACGCAACACCTTTGTGCTACGTTCTTCTTACGGATCAAAGTCAAGTCTGCATTAGGAATCAAACTGAAAGTCTGCAAAAGCCTTGCATAGCTTACTGCGACACAGAAAAACAATCTTTATAAGTTGAAACGCGAGGCCAAAAAGTAATAGCTCCCCTCTCGCTATGAGACAACGAGCCACGCCGTTAAGTCAACCCATCCTTCTTCAAAGAGACCTCGGCTGCAGACACTCGGTGAGCTGGAAGCAGACTGACGTCTCACACACTTCGACGTCTCCCACGCGACCCCGTGGCCAGGAAAACCCAGAGATGAGGCTTCCGCCACCAACCTAACACCGATAACTTTCACACAAGGGTGGCAAACCTCTTTGCCTACCTGAAAACTAAAAGGGTTGGCCATTCTGTACGACTACGGCTGATTCTCTGCAGCAGACTAAACCACCGTATAGCAAAATGAAACACACGCACATTCATTCACTCACGCATGCCAGAGAGTTCTGTATCACTGTAAAGCAAATAAAATGATAATGAAAGGGGACTACAGGACCCTTTCAAACTCTGTGCCAGACACTTAAGTGTGATTTGCAGAGTAACCATGTAAATGTAGATGTAGAAATGCTGGACCGGCTCCCACTTTCCGCCATAGAAGGCACTTACTTACTTTCCGTGTCCGGAACTAGACTTCGGACTTCCAAAAATCAGCAGCCAATATGGCCTTGTCATTTGCGTCCCATAAGTCATTCATTGTGCAGGGCTGGTCTAGATAGGGACAGATAAGCAGGTGTTGAGGATCCTGGACAGAACCACACAGACAGAGAGTGTTTTCATTCTCTTTTAGGAAACCCCATTGCTGCAGGTTTGTCTTGCAGTTTGGCACTTCTACCCTCATACGGTCTAGGGTTCTCAAGACTGTGTATGGTAGGTCTCTACCAGGCGCCAGTTCTTCTTTTACATCTTTATGGGGTTTCTCAGGTCGATTTCCCACCTTTTCAAATGATTCTCTGCAGCCGACCCTTTCAGGACTCGGGTACATGACAGGAAACTCTTCCTCGAACAAAGCCGTCGGTCAGCAGGCTGGTGTCCATATAAAGGGTGACGCATGTCCTTTTCTTGCTTGGTTTTTTCGGCTTCGGCAGCGATGCCACGTCGTATGTTGGGCAGTGCGATCCCCATGATTAAGTACATCTTGTACACTGGGGTTGGCCTCAAGCATCCGGTAACAATCCGTGCCATTTCATTCACCGCGACTTCAGCTTTTCTCGCGTGTGTTGATGCAGACCATACTGGAGAGGCGTTTTCCCCGGCTGACACACTGAGCGCAAGGGCTGAAGTTCTCAGGACTTTTGGGTTTGCACTCCAGGATCCGCTGGTTAGTTTCCTGACGATGTTGTTTCTAGTTGAGACTTTTTCCCTTGTGGCATTACAATGATGTTTACAGGTCAGTGTGCGATCCAACGTGACACCAAGGTATTTGGGCGTTTCACAATTCTAGAGACGTTCACCTCTCCATCTTACGTTTAATTCACGATTTGCCTCCCTGTTCTTTAAATGGAATGCACAGACCTGCATTCTTGGAAGGTTTCGGCCTTAGGTGGTTTGCCTCATAATACTGGGAGAGAGCTTCCAAGGTACTGGTTAATTTCTCCTCTACATCCATATAATTGTTACCTTGGGCTGCAACTGCAGTGTTATCGGCATACATAAATTGGCGCGTGATGTTTGGCACTGGTTGGTCATTTGTATATACAGGGTTATTACAAATGATTGAAGCGATTTCACAGCTCTGCAATAACTTTATTATTTGAGATATTTTCACAGTGCTTTGCACACACATCAAAAACTCAAAAAGTTTTTTTAGGCATTCACAAATGTTCGATATGTGCCCTTTTAGTGATTCGGCAGACATCAAGCCGATAATCAAGTTCCTCCCACACTCGGCGCAGCATGTCCCCATCAATGAGGTCGAAAGCATCGTTGATGCGAGCTCGCAGTTCTGGCACGTTTCTTGGTAGAGGAGGTTTAAACACTGAATCTTTCACATAACCCCACAGAAAGAAATCGCATGGGGTTAAGTCGGGAGAGCGTGGAGGCCATGACATGAATTGCTGATCATGATCTCCACCACGACCGATCCATCGGTTTTCCAATCTCCTGTTTAAGAAATGCCGAACATCATGATGGAAGTGCTGTGGAGCACCATCCTGTTGAAAGATGAAGTCGGCGCTGTCGGTTTCCAGTTGTGGCATGAGCCATTTTTCCAGCATGTCCAGATACACGTGTCCTGTAACGTTTTTTTCGCAGAAGAAAAAGGGTCCGTAAACTTTAAACCTTGAGATTGCACAAAACACGTTAACTTTTGGTGAATTGCGAATTTGCTGCACGAATGCGTGAGGATTCTCTACCACCCAGATTCGCACATTGTGTCTGTTCGCTTCACCATTAAGAAAAAATGTTGCTTCATCACTGAAAACAAGTTTCGCACTGAACGCACATTCTTCCATGAGCTGTTGCAACCGCGCCGAAAATTCAAAGCGTTTGACTTTGTCATCGGGTGTCACGGCTTGTAGCAATTGTAAACGGTAAGGCTTCTGCTTTAGCCTTTTCCGTAAGATTTTCCAAACCGTCGGCTGTGGTACGTTTAGCTCCCTGCTTGCTTTATTCGTCGACTTCCGCGGGCTACGCGTGAAACTTGCCCGCACGCGTTCAACCGTTTCTTCGCTCACTGCAGGCCGACCCGTTGATTTCCCCTTACAGAGGCATCCAGAAGTTTTAAACTGCGCATACCATCGCCGAATGGAGTTAGCAGTTGGTGGATCTTTGTTGAACTTCGTCCTGAAGTGTCGTTGCACTATTATGACTGACTGATGTGAGGGCATTTCAAGCACGACATACGCTTTCTCGGCTCCTGTCGCCATTTTGTCTCACTGCGCTCTCGAGCGCTCTGGCGGCAGAAACTTGAAGTGCGGCTTCAGCCGAACAAAACTTTATGAGTTTTTCTACGTATCTGTAGTGTGTCGTGACCATATGTCAATGAATGGAGCTACAGTGAATTTATGAAATCGCTTCAATCATTTGTAATAGCCCTGTATATTGTACAGAGCTGGGACGAGGACGCTTCCCTGATGTAGGCCATTCCTCTGATTTCTCCACCTGCTCTTCTTGCCCTGGAGACAGACGTAAAATCTCCTATTATGCAGGAAAGTACCTATCAGTAATGTTAACTGGTACTCTCTTGTCACATTGTATACTTTCCTAAGGAGCCTCCGATGGTTTACAGTATCATATGCAGCTGAAAGGTCTATAAATGCCACTCCCGTGATATCTTTCCTCTCAAACCCATCCTCGATATGTTGGGCAACGTTGATCTATCAGCGGCTAATCCTTCAACAACCGGAACGGACTTCTGAGAAAATGAAGACCAATGAGGCCGTACCCAAACGGTCTTTTCTAAGGCCACTTGTGACGATGTCGATAAACATTGAAGGAATATCGAGAGACAAAGAAGTTTTATTATCTGACTTGTGTAAAGAATATCAATGTGACTTCTTCCTGATTCAGGAAACTCATCGGGGCAGTACAAGACCCACACCCGAAATAGATGGAGTGAAGATGATCTTGGAGAGACCACATGAACGGGACGGTAGTGCCATCTTCGCCAGGCCAGGAATTAGAGCCACTTCTGCATCACTGACTGACAGGCAAGACATTGAGATATTAACCATTCGAACTCAGCATTACGAGGTGTGGCTAGAAAAAAACCGGACTAGTACTGGTGAAACAATAAAACGAATACAATAAGGCTGAAAGTCGCGTGGCCTGTCACGTGACTCTCGCTCCGTCTACTGCTCGAGTTTCATCTGCCTCCTGCACTCTGTCTGCCCGTGGCGTCTGTTTTAAGTAGTTGACGTTTTGTCTGTGCGTCGGAAAATGCTGAGTGTACAGAAAGAACAGCGTGTTAACATCAAATTTTGTTTCACACTAGGAAAATCTGCAAGTGAAACGTTTGTAATGTTACAACAAGTGTACGGCGATGATTGTTTATCGCGAACACAAGTGTTTGAGTGGTTTAAACGATTTAAAGATGGCCGCGAAGACACCAGTGATGACACTCGCACTGGCAGACCATTGTCAGCAAAAACCGATGCAAACATTGAAAAAATCGGTAAACTTGTTCGACAAGATCGCCGTTTAACAATCAGAGCAGTGTCTGAGTTAACAGGAGTTGACAAGGAAAGTGTTAGGCAGATTCTTCATGAAAGTTTCAACATGAACAAAGTGTGTTCAAAAATGGTTCCAAAGTGTCTCACAATTGAACAGAAGGATCGCCGAAGAATGATTTGTTCCGACATCCTGGAAAACATTGAAAGTGATCCCACCTTCTTATACAATGTTATTACTTGCGATGAATCGTGGTTTTTTACTTACGATCCCGAAACTAAACGCCAATCGATGCATTGGAAAACTCCTGGTTCTCCACGACAAAAAAAGCACGAATGTCAAAATCGAAATTCAAGGCAATGATGATTGTTTTTTTTTGACATCAAAGGGATTGTGCACATTGATTGGGTACCAGAGGGACAAACAGTGAATCAGCATTACTACATTAGCGTCCTGGCTACCCTACGTGAGCGAGTACGGAGAAAACGGAGAAAAAAGTCATGGATCCTTCACCAAGACAATGCCCCAGCTCACAGTGCGTTGTCAGTGAAGACGTTTTTGGCAAAACACAACATTCCCATCTTAGATCATCCACCCTACTCACCTGATTTGGCCCCCTGTGACTTTTTGCTTTTCCCTAAAGTCAAGTCAGCTTTGAAAGGAACTAGATTTAAGACTGTTGAAGCAGTAAAAGAAAAAGCGACGGAAGTAATGTATGGACTTACCGAAAATGATCTGCAGCATTGCTATGAACAGTGGAAAATTCGTATGGAGCGGTGTAGAGACCGAGGAGGAGAGTACATTGAAGGAGATAACATGAAATTGTAAATAATTGTAAATAAATGTTTTTTCCAGCATCAGTCCGGTTTTTTTCTAGCCGCACCTCGTATAACGTTACCTCTGTGTACAAACCCTCAGAATCAGATTTTGTCTTCACTGAGCCTGGCAATTTCAGTTACAAAGACTTTTATTTTGTATTGGGCGATTTCATCTGTCAGAGCACTATATGGGGCTATAAAGAAATTAATAACAGCGGAGTGGAACTAGAGACCTGGGCTGAGGTACACGATCTACTGCTCATACATGACCCGAAACTGCCAAGCTCCTTTAATAGTGGCAGATGGAAGAAAGGGTACAGTGCCGATAACATCTTTGTTAGTAAGAAACTCGCTGGCCAATGTGGAAAACTGATTGGGGAGCCAATTCCCCATACGCAGCATCGGCCCATAATTTGCGCGGTCAATGCAATTGTTAAGCCTGAACAAGTTCCTTTCAAAAGAAGGTTCAATTTTAAAAAGGCCAATTGGAAGAAATTTAGAGAGCTCATTGATCTAGAAATAACAAAAATCCCCCCCACAACCTGAAATGTACAACTCTTTTGTCAATCTCGTTCAGAAGGTGTCTAGGAAAACAGAAGGTACTATAAACAAACAATTACAATAGGATCCTATACGTAGCAATGTTTGTAGACAGGTGGCGCACACGACTATGGCAACAGCGAGGGTATCCAGCTGCAAAGTTAAATAAAATAAAATCGCTAAGACTTTGAGTACAGCCGAGCCAATGCTAAACGGTATTAACGCTGTTTAAAAAAAGAACATGTACGTAAAAATATTTAACGTGCTGTTCCGCTACAGGCTGAAATAGCGAAATCGTGTGGACCCTGCTCAGCTGCAAGCGGAGTGGTTCACATGGGACAGCAGAATGTGGGGAGGCCCCTCTGCGGTGCACTTAGCGAAGTAGCACCGTAATTAACAGCGTGATAAGCCGGGCTGCAGCACGCGCCGTATCGCCCACCTGCATCTGCCGCCGCTCCCCACTTAATTCCGCTGACGGTCCCTCAAGATACCGGCCGCTCCCTAATTGAATCGCTTAGCCGCGACCGGATCTTCCTCGTAGCCTCTCCTAGACCGGCTGTTGGAGGGGAAAGTATGAGGAGGGCGATGGACTCCACCCTGTCCCCATTTACATGTGAACGACGACATCGTAAACTACTCGTTACACCGCAGCGCTGTCGGCTTTTCCTTCGTGCTGGATCACTCCTGGCAGTACGTCATAATCAACATATACGAGATACGGCAGTCCAGACAGGGGATTGCCGCAATGATCTCGTTTTGTCTGGTGTCAGGATGTTCATCCGAAAATCAGTCTCTCCTAAGAGAGATCACCCTAAAGCCATGTATCACCCCGACTGGTCTTCATAATGACCTCAGTCCGGCGAGCAAAAGACTCCACAATTTTCTTCACCCCTGAAGGTGGCAGGGGTAAAATACTGGGAGCGAAAGGATATGTACAATTTGTACAGAAACCAGATGGCAGTTATAAGAGTCGAGGGACAAGAAAGGGAAGCAGTGGTTGGGAAGGGAGTAAGACAGGGTTGTAGCCTCTCCCCGATGTTAGTCAATCTGTATATTGAGCAAGCAGTAAAGGAAACAAAAGAAAGGTATTAAAATCCATGGAGAAGAAATAAAAATGTTGAGGTTCGCCGATGACATTGTGATTCTGTCAGAGACAGCAAAGGACCTGGAACAGCAGCAGAACGGAATGGACAGTGTCTTGAAAGGAGGGTATAAGATGAACATCAACAAAAGGAAAACGAGGATAATGGAATGTAGTCCAATTAAATCGGGTGATGCTGTGGGTATCAGATTAGGAAATGAGACGCTTAAAATAGTAAATGAGTTTTGCTATTTGGGGGGCAAAATAACTGATGATGGTCGAAGTAGAGAGGATATAAAATGTATGTTGGCAATGGCAAGGAAAGCGTTTGTGAAGAAGAAAAATTTGTTGACATCGAGTATAGATTTAAGTGTGAGGAAGTCTTTTCTGAAAGTATTTGTATGGAGTGTAGCCATGTATGGAAGTGAAACGTGGACGATAAATAGTTTGAACAAGAAGAGAATAGAATCTTTCGAAATGTGGTGCTACAGAAGAATGCTGAAGATTAGATGTGTAGATTACATAAATAATAAGGAGGTATTGACTAGAATTGGGGAGAAGAGAAGTTTGTGGCACAACTTGACAAGAAGAAGGGATCGTTTGGTGGGACATATTCTGAGGCATCAAGGGATCAACAATTAAGTATTGGAGGGCAGCACGGAGGGTAAAAATCGTAGAGGGAGACCAAGAGATGGATACACTAAACAGGTTCAGAAGGATGTCGGTTGCAGTAGGTACTGGGAGATGAAGAAGCTTGCACAGGATAGAGTAGCATGGAGAGCTGCATCAAACCAGTTTCTGGACTGAAGACCACAACAACAGCAACATGGCGGATGAATTACATATCCAGCTACTGTTGCGTCCATTTTCCATTTTATACTGCTATCCAGCTAGTTTTACACATTCTGATGATGTCGCAAAAGGGTGAAACTCGTCATTGACAATAAATCATTTCGCAACCAATATTGTTTCTATTCTAAAGTGGGTTTCAATATTGTATCAAGATTTGCTCAGACTATTTGAGTAAATAAACAGTTTAAATATTGTGAACCTAAACATGGTTCACTAATTAGTTACTTCCAAAATTCATCTTTTGTGAACTTTTAAGAGCCATGTAATTTTCAAGCTACAATGCGTTTGGAATTTGATGCAATTTATCGTGAGAACAGATGGTATAAATTTCAAGGTAGCTACCTCTTTTACATTTTTGAGTTATTCCATTTTTTAGAAATTTTAGAAATGTGTATTGTTGAAGTTAGATAGTTATACTTCTAGAATTATGTTCAGTTTATCATAAAAACTTATGATAGAAGTTTTCATGAAGCTACCTCATCTGCTTTTCGAATTATTGAGGAAAAAAAACGCATTTCTTACCTAAATTATGTAAAATGAGGTACATTAACTAGTCTGTTATTAAGATACAAAGCCAAGACGACAACACTATATTTATTATACGTAGCAATGAAGCTATGCCATGTTTCAAGATGACATTACAATTTTTAAAAAGAACAAAAACTGAGAAAGTTCAGTGGCCACCATCTACCGCCGGTTCCGTTTGAAAAATTCTAGTGTTCAAAATTTAAGAGTTGTCGGGCTAAGGATTTTATAGAACATAAATAAAGTTCAGATTTACATACAGAAAATTTTGGGATTACAGTTAATCTTTAACTAACAACGAAAGAAATGATTTAGTAGTCATAAAGGGTGCTAATTCGGCACTGATTCCTAATCTGGAAGCGATTTTAGGGCGAGTGCATCGATAGCCCTCTGCAGCGAGCATATATAAAGAATGCGGTGTCTGCGACTGGGAGGGTTATTCGATCGCCGTCAGTCGTATGTGTTGAGATTCGCCACGTTACAGACTGAGCTGTGCATCCTTCCGTGACCGAGTCAAAAATGGTTCAAATGGCTCTGAGCACTATGGGACTCAACTGCTGAGGTCATTAGTCCCTAGAACTTAGAACTAGTTACACCTAACTAACCTAAGGACATCACAAACATCCATGCCCGAGACAGGATTCGAACCTGCGACCGTTGCGGTCTTGCGGTTCCAGACTGCAGCGCCTTTAACCGCACGGCCACTTCGGCCGGTGTGACCGAGTCCGCTTAAGTCTTGGATGGCATTAACAACGATTAAAATGATAGTTTTTCGGTAGAATGAGATATCGCGCTTATCTTGTGTAAGAACATAAAAGTGAACATTCGTGGATTTAGAATTTATCTGTGAAGCCCGTGTTTCATAGTCAGTGTTTTTTTTGTGTGTGTATGTTGTAAAAAACCGCGTAACGAGTGTCCGAGATTATTCTTCACTTTTAAAGCGGCATTTAACTTTTCATAAACGAGGACAAAGTGTAAACATCGTTTCTGAACTCTGTCGAGTGCTAAGTACAGTAGGATAAGATTTCATGACTTTCTAAACTACTACTTGCGGGTATAAAAATTTAGACACAATATACTCATCATTTATACCGTAGACTTGTATTTATCGTCCTGGTTCCTCACTCCTTTGGATTATTCTTGAAGAATCGAAACATTTTATTTCAGTTTAGACGAGCTGAGTAGTGGACTTGTAGACGGAAGACTATGAACAACACGTTCTCCATCGCTTAGTGGCTATTTGCGCAAATATTTTTAGGACCTTGTAAAAGGCTGTGGCACCAAAAAATCGTGCAAGACTATCAAACTTTTCAAACTAACAAACCACAAAATTTACACGCCGCCCCAAACATACACTGCTGAAGCCACTCATTGATGACTAGATCACGTGGGACAGGGATGTCGACTGCCACACTTCATGCATTGTCCCGAATCGCCCCAGATATGTTGTACGTGATTGACGCCGCAATATAGCGCGCCAGTCGAGGTACAATAAGGGTAGCTGAATATTCATCAAACTGGGAACGTAAGGTGTGGCAATGTATCGACAGGTGTTGTCATACTGGAAGACATAGAGTCCCCTCAACTGTCACCTCAAAGATATCGCAGAGAAGACAACACTTGGTCACAGTACATGTTGATATAAATTCAATGGGGTGACAAAAGTCAGGAGATCCGTCCTAATATCGTGTCGGACATCTTTTTGCCCGGCTCACTGTAGTCACTCGACGTGACATGGACTTAACAAGAAGTTGGAAGTCCCCTGAAGAAATACAGACCCATGCTGCCTCTATAGGCGTCCATAATTGCGAAAGTCTTGGGTACGGGATCTTGTACACGATCTGACCTTTCGACGATGTCCCATGAATGTTCGATTGGATTCATGCTGGGAGATCTCGGTGGTCAAATGATTCGCCCAAATTGTCCAGAATGTTCTTCAAGTCAATCACGAACAATTTTGGTACGGTAAAATGACATCATTGTTTGGAAACATGAGTCCATAAATGCTTGCAATTGGTATTCAAGTGGCCCAAATTATTCATTTCCAGTGAATGATCGGTGCAGTTCGACCACAGTCCGTTCTATGTAAACACAACGCACACCATTATGGAGCCACCGCCAGCTTGCAAAGTGCCCTGTTGACAACGTGGGTCCATGGCTTCGTGGGTCCTGCACCACCCTCGAATCCTGCCATCAGCTCTTACCAACTGAAAGCGGGACTCATCTGACCAGGCTCATGTTTTCCAGTCTCTTAGGGTCCAACCGATATGGTCACGAGCCCAGGAGAGGGGCTGCAGGTAATGTCACGCTGTTAGCAAAGTAACTCACATCGGTCGCCTGCTGCCATAAGCCATGAACGCCACATTTCACCGCACTGCCCTAACGGATACGTTCGTTGTACGTTCCAAAATGCTTTCTACGGTTATTTCACGCACTGTTGCTTGTCTGTTAGCAGTGACATCTCTTCGCAAACGCCGCTGCTCTCGGCCGTTAAGTCAAGGTCGTAGGGTTGTCCGTGATGAGAGATAATTCCTGAAATTTGGTATTCTCAGCAGACACTTCACACTGTGGATCTCTGAATATTGAATTTCCTACCGATTTCCGATATACACTCCTGGAAATGGAAAAAAGAACACATAGACACCGGTGTGTCAGACCCACCATACTTGCTCCGGACACTGCGAGAGGGCTGTACAAGCAATGATCACACGCACGGCACAGCGGACACACCAGGAACCGCGGTGTTGGCCGTCGAATGGCGCTAGCTGCGCAGCATTTGTGCACCGCCGCCGTCAGTGTCAGCCAATTTGCCGTGGCATACGGAGCTCCATCGCAGTCTTTAACACTGGTAGCATGCCGCGACAGCGTGGACGTGAACCGTATGTGCAGTTGACGGACCTTGAGCGAGGGCGTATAGTGGGCATGCGGGAGGCCGGGTGGACGTACCGCCGAATTGCTCAACACGTGGGGCGTGAGGTCTCCACAGTACATCGATGTTGTCGCCAGTGGTCGGCGGAAGGTGCACGTGCCCGTCGACCTGGGACCGGACCGCAGCGACGCACGGATGCACGCCAAGACCGTAGGATCCTACGCAGTGCCGTAGGGGACCGCACCGCCCCTTCCCAGCAAATTAGGGACACTGTTGCTCCTGGGGTATCGGCGAGGACCATTCGCAACCGTCTCCATGAAGCTGGGCTACGGTCCCGCACACCGTTAGGCCGTCTTCCGCTCACGCCCCAACATCGTGCAGCCCACCTCCAGTGGTGTCGCGACAGGCGTGAATGGAGGGACGAATGGAGACGTGTCGTCTTCAGTGATGAGAGTCGCTTCTGCCTTGGTGCCAATGATGGTCGTGTGCGTGTTTGGCGCCGTGCAGGTGAGCGCCACAATCAGGACTGCATACGACCGAGGCACACAGGGCCAACACCCGGCATCATGGTGTGGGGAGCGATCTCCTACACTGGCCGTACACCACTGGTGATCGTCGAGGGGACACTGAATAGTGCACGGTACATCCAAACCGTCATCGAACCCATCGTTCTACCATTCCTAGACCGGCAAGGAAACTTGCTGTTCCAACAGGACAATGCACGTCCGCATGTATCCCGTGGCACCCAACGTGCTCTAGAAGGTGTAAGTCAACTACCCTGGCCAGCAAGATCTCCGGATCTGTCCCCCATTGAGCATGTTTGGGACTGGATGAAGCGTCGTCTCACGCGGTCTGCACGTCCAGCACGAACGCTGGTCCAACTGAGGCGCCAGGTGGAAATGGCATGGCACGCCGTTCCACAGGACTACATCCAGCATCTCTACGATCGTCTCCATGGGAGAATAGCAGCCTGCATTGCTGCGAAAGGTGGATATACACTGTACTAGTGCCGACATTGTGCATGCTCTGTTGCCTGTGTCTATGTGCCTGTGGTTCTGTCAGTGTGATCATGTGATGTATCTGACCCCAGGAATGTGTCAATAAAGTTTCCCCTTCCTGGGACAATGAATTCACGGTGTTCTTATTTCAATTTCCAGGAGTGTAGAATGTCCCATGCGTTTAGCTCCAACTACCATTCCATGTTCAAAGTCTGTTAATTCCCGTAGTGCGTTCATAATCACGTCGGGAACCTTTTCACATGAATCACCTCAGTACAAATGACAGCCGGGCCAATGAAATGCCTTTTTATACCGCCATCTATATATGTGTATATCACTACCCCAAGACTTTCGTCACTTCAGTGTATCCTAGTCCATGTTAGTTGTAACGATCAGGAGTGGGCCAAATGACTGTATGGAAAACACCTCCAAAGCACCGTTGGCTTGAACTACACTTCCCACACGTTGTGAGTGAAAATTGGCCCCTCCTTACAACTGACACCTTGCATCATTTGAAAAGAGGTAAATTCTCTATGGCATCTGTTACAAGCAGATATCTACATCGATTACGGGCATCTGACTGAATCCAAGCACGGTACGATAGACACCAATACAACACTGATAAGCCGAAACATTGTGACCACTACCGACCGTGAAGTCGGATGTCACCTGGTGGTGTTGCGAGAGCGTGGCACAATAAGGAAAGTACATAAGTGGATCAAAGACGGATGGGTAATCGTTCTAGTGGCAACATGGACCGCAAATGGGGAAATCTACTGACAGGAGCGACGTTGACAAAGGTGATAGTATTGTACCGGCGCCACCACTTAGGATAGGGAAAGTTAGTTTTGTGCGATATTGTGAGCGCAAGTCACAGTCAGGTGCAGGCCGGATTGCAGTGAGTTACGCACACCAGCAGTTGAGAAGGCAAATAGAGGCAACAGGGGTGAAGGACTGACGGAGAAGGCACAAGCAGCAGTTCGAATGGCACAAATCACAGGCAGAAGGGGTTCAGCCTAGCATATTACGTGTATGTGACATGAAGTGGCGCGCTTGGCAAAACAGAGGTGCACAGCCGAGTATAAATAGGTGCCGTTTTATAATGAGATTCATTCAAGTATGGCAGCTCTCCTGGACCGCGGAGTGTATCACACCACCGGGCTACACGCAGCAACAGATGGGGCGCCAGCGTCCTAGTCCATAGTGGATCATTGGTTCGACCCTCTGAGGCCGACGCGGGGTCTGCAGCCAGCCAGCGGCGGGCCACTCTTCGGCTCGCTACCGCGGGCAGTCGTCTCGGCTCCCAAAACATGCTGGGGACTTCCTGAGGTGAGGGCCACATATTCGGACGCCGGATACTGGGAGATTGTTGCCGCTGCGATCTTAGCTATGCCAGGGAGGAAGAAGCATTGGGGGGCCAGTGGAGCAGTGATGAGACAACGAGGACGGTGGTTGCTGAGACAGCTGCTGGTGCAGCCATCCTGACATCACCGGAACTCAGTGGGCCGCCCAAGGCCAGCACGACACAGTGTTGCTTTGCACAGGCCACTGGGGTGCTTCCTCAGCATTGCGGGGCCCTGTGACACTGACCAAGAGGAATGAGGGCACTGAAGCTAAAAAGCAATAAATCACTTGGAAAGTTCTCGCTGAGTTTTAATACGACACATCCTGGTCATCCTGATACATTCGATGGCAGAAGTCGCCATTACACTTTTATTACCCAGAGCATGTGAACGAGTCTGTCGAAAACGGCGTAGCTGATCGAATGTTCACATGCCACTACACAGAGCATCTATGGAACATGGTAGAATAGCAGTTCAAATGGCTCTGAGCACCATGGGACTTAACATCTATGGTCATCAGTCCCCTAGAACTTAGAACTACTTAAACCTAACTAACCTAAGGACAACACACAACACCCAGTCATCGCGAGGCAGAGAAAATCCCTGATCCCGCCGGGAATCGAACCCGGGAACCCGGGTGCGGGAAGCGAGAACGCTACCGCACGACCACGAGCTGCGGACTAGAATAGCAGTGAAACTACCATTGGATGATAAGTGGTTGGACGTCCACGACTCTTCAACGAACGTGGGATTTGCAGGTTTGCTTGCTGTGTAAAGCAGGGTAAGTGGCGACCTGTGGCATCTCTGCCGAAAGAGCACATTGCTAGTGCAGTGATTTGGAAGACAGTGTTCATCGTACACTGCTGGATATGTGGCTCCGTAGCAGACAACCCCTATGTGTTGACACCATCGCCAATAGGATTGCAGTGGTCGTGGGATCGTCCAGATTGGACCGCGGATTAATGGAAACGTGTCACATCGTCGGAGGAATCACGTTTTTGCTACAGCAAATCTATGGTCGTCTCCACAAACGTCGTCATTCACGCGAACGACGGTTCGAAATATGCACCGCGCAAAGAACGCAGGCTGGTGGGAAAAGTATTATGCTATGGAAGACATGCTCAAATGGGACCTTTGTTAGTAATCGAAGACTCGTTGACAGCTGTAGCCACCTACACCCCTTCATGCTTGACGTCTTCCTCACCGATGATGTTATCTTCCAGCAGGGTAATTGCCCATGTGGCAAAAAAAAAAAAAAAAAAAAAAAAAAAGTTCAAATGTGTGTGAAACCTTATGGGACTTAACTGCTAAGGTCATCAGTCCCTAAGCTTACACACTACTTAACCTAAATTATCATAAGGACAAACACACACACACACACCCATGCCCGAGGGAGGACTCGAACCTCCGCCGGGACCAGCCGCACAGTCCTTGACTGCAGCGCCTGAGACCGCTCGGCTAATCCCGCGCGGCCCCATGTCTCAAAGCCAGAACTGCGCTACAGTTGTATGAGGAGCATGACAGTGTACTCACGTTAATGTTTTGGCCACGAAGTTCGCTTGATGTGAATTCAATAGAACCCGTTTGGGTTGTTACCAGGCGCCATCATCGCGTGCACGAAACAGCGCTCCGCGGTTTACGAAGATTACATGTCTTGTACGTGGGCATCTGTTGCGACATACCTCCACAAACTTATGAACAAACTATCGAGTCCATGATATGCAGAATCGATGACGTATTGGGATCGAAAGATGGACCATTAAGCACGTGGTCATCATGTTTTGCTCGTCAGTGTATATTGCCCAGTTGTACAATCTATCAGTTTTTTGAATATGTTATGGTGACGTTCGATTAAAAACAAGGCTCAATAAGCTAGCAACAATCAGTTCCTGCCATCACTAACGAGAATTAAAAAAAAATCAGTCACAATGACTAACATCACCACACCACCTGAAAAGAATAAGAGAAGAACCCAGCGTGCTCTGCGCTTGTCGCTCAGCAGCGTCAATTACCCCATTTTTAAAAAATGACTCTAACATACAGCTGTGACTTCTTGTAGGTGTCGTATTGAGGCGGATATAAGTTAAAAATCTAGACTAACGTTAATAACAAAATACTGATGCATTATTACTTCAGAAAATGTTTCATATGGAAGCATTAGTCTGACCGAGGTAAGGAAATTGGAAAATTCAAATAAACTAGTCGTTTATTAGAATAATTGCTGCAACAAACTCTCACATAAATTAATATAACACGTAGCATCTGCTACACTTAAGCGGAAATGTAATTGACTGGATCAAGAAATCTATTTTTTAAAAATATTATTTTCTTGATCTACACAGTTTAATCTATGTTGTGTTTGAATTTTATCGTGATAGCAGCTTTAGAAAGGCCTTTAAATTTTTAAACTGATTAACTCTGCAATGACCGCCACTCCCACCTTTTCCGACATTTCTGAAATTTCTTCAGCGGAATTTTTGTCAGTGTGAAGGCTATTTTCTTTCGATATCTTTGGCTGACATCTGTATCTCTGGCTGACATCTAAATCTTTCGAGGTATGAATTAAAAAACGCCTTCATCACAACTTTTCGTGTTTTATTCAGTACACGATGCATTTCGGACCCCGTGGGTCCATCATCAGGTGCAATGCGTCTTAATACATGGTTTATTTTTTCCCTTGAATGAGGTGAAATGGATATTCCTGTCACGAAAAGATCTGATCTTAGGTTACGAATTACGTAAGTGAAAAGCGGAAAATATGTGCGAAATAGTGGAAAAGATGAACAGTGTAAACCTACCAAATATTCAAAGAAAAACGTTTTGAACGTTTTAGCAGCAGCATAGGTTTTTTTTCTCCATCGTTTTCGTACATATCACTTCATTCAAGAGGCACATCAGCACACATGTTTGTAAACACTTCACAGATGTTTCTGTACATGGTGTAGTCAAAGATGGATTTTTCATAGTGCTAAAAATATAATTATCAAACAATTGGCATATGCAGGAAACGATTGGCATATGTAGGAAATAACTTTAGAATAGGTCTTTAAAATTACTGAAATAACTGTGGCTTGCGAAATCTGTTTGTTCGTTTAACATCGATTCTGGTTTTTTGATTTTGTGGAGATATATCTCCAGTTGTTCTAGGAGATTTATGGTCTTACCATTGGCTTCATTACGTAATACTACCAAATTGTTTTCTAGATTGATGATGACATATTTCGTTTCCACCATATGTTGTGCAATGACTGACTTTTCAAAGTGGTTCAGCCTGAAAGCATTTACATGTTCTTGAAAACGTGTTTTGAAGTTTCTGTCTGTTTTCCCTACATAGTAGGCAGAACAACTGCGGCATGATACTTTGTATACTCCACTGTTGTTGTATGTTTGCGTATGAGTTTCCTAACTTATTATTAGTTGAGAATGAAACTGTTACATTTGTTTTTTTGGGAATGTTAGCTATTTTTTGTGATATTGGCCCAGGTATGGGATGCTGGTGAATATTTTCTCTTCTTTCATAGTGTGGCCATTCGTTGTCTTGCTTTTGTGTATTTGTCTTAATTGTCAGTTGTTTTGGCTGTGTAGCCATTGCTTATGGCAATGCTCGTTGTTGTATTTATCTCATTCTTGAGGGTGTTTTCTTCTAAATCAAGAGAGTGTACTCTGTGTAGATCTGTGATGGATCTAAATGCAGCATGTTTCTGTGTGGTGGGATGGCATGATGAGTTGTCCAGTGTTACGTCTGTGTATGTATGTTTTCTGTGTATGCTAAACTTATTTTTTGTTGATGATTGGTGATTTTAAGACCCAGGAAATTTATGCTTTTGTTGTCCCCAAGTTCTATTGTGAATTTTATGTTTTTGTCGGAAGAATTCAATACTGCTAGTATTTCTTCGAAAGAATTCAATACTGCTAGTATTTCTTCGACCTCACCTTTTGTTCCATCAAACAGAAGCAAGGTATCATCAACATATCTCCAGTAATACATTATTTTGCTTTTGAATCTATTGTTTTCATTATAGAACTTACTTTCCAGATGATTGTGAAATATGTCTGACAGAAAACGTGATATACTACTGCCCATGGTAAGACCCTCATTCTGTTGGTAAACTTTCCCATTAAATGTAAAGTAATTGTGAGACAATATTAAATGCAACATGCCCTTGACTTCTGATATTTCTGCAGTTGACAATTTTTTATGTTTTATTAAGTTTTCTAAGATTGTGTCTATTCTTTCTTCAGTTGGTACATTTGTAAATAGGTTAGTTACATCAAAAGAGGCAAATATGGCACCTGCAGGAATATCCAAACACCAATGCACAATCCGTGACCGAAAGACAATTGGTGTAAGTTCAACAACATAGATGAGACGTAGTCACATAAACACTCATTACCAGAACCTGTTATGAATGCAATTAAGCCCACATTCAGGGTTTCTTGCAAACTCTAATTTATTGAGGAAGTGTCTTCACGGAAAGACACAAAATGCAAACGAAAGCCTCAATAATTTAATTTAGATTAAATGTCAAAAAGGACATTCTGTGGACTTGAAGTACTCAAAATAGGTGTCTATGATGCAGTTTTATGTTACAATAACGGAAATAATGGCAGAAATTGAAGTGCTGAAGAGAGTTGGTATAGATCCTGGTGTGTTTACACACCAACGACGAGAGCTGTGTGAAGAAAGCTAACAGATCAGTGTCTTACCTGCAAATACGGGCCACGCAGATTCGAAGAGGAGAGAAGAGAAACCTGGAGGATGAGGATTATCAGTAGGGAGGATTTTAAAATTGAGGTAAGCTTATTACATGTAGAAGTATGAGAAGAAAATCTTTGAGCCTCATTTTTTCTGTTTTACATTTTTTACGTTATTAGAAGCCTGTTCTCAAAAAGTGTATGCGCTAATGCTATGAAACTTTCAGGAACTGTTCGCATCGTGTTGCTGTCTCCCTGGAACTAAGAAATACAAGATCCTGTAATTACATTCTGATATTTAGACGATTGAATGTAGAAAAAAGTTAATGTTCGATGTGCAAAATTTAAAACTCTTTTAATGATACAGTTTGTACCATAAATTAATAACTGTAGTTCAGTGGTCTTATAACCTTCTCAGGACACTAAAATAAAATTTTCAGATTAATTGAATGATTAGAATTTGAATTATGGCTTTATAGAAAAAAGACAATTAAAAATTCAAATTTCTGGCAAAATGTTAATCTTGTATATTTTATTATGCTTTTCCGTTAAAACACAACTCTTTTGCTTTACATATGCAAAATTTTAGATTTGTTCATTAATAAACATGGCTGTAATGATTTTTTAAATAAATGTTTACGTTTTCCTTTACATCCCCCCTTAATACATTACATTTGGCTCGATTTCTGAATCTGTAATATTAAGAAAATACCTAAATATTTCCTTTCCGTTTGGTGAATGAAAATGGTGATTTACTAACTCCAGACCATGGGTTAAATATCTTACTTAACAAAATACTTGTTTTTTTAGGTCACCTTATTCGTCGCTCTGCTACATGGTTTATCAGAAAACCTCATCACTCACACTGCCACTATATATACGCCAAGCCACCAGAAAAAGCAAAGCAGTAGCACTTTACATCGGATTGCTGAGCGGAATGCATAGAGAGGACCAACACGTGCTTCTCAAAATCAGTTCAATAAACAATCTTGCTCTCCCAAAACCTCAAAACTAATACTGCAGGCACTCTCATTACCAATTCTGCTTGGAATAACAGGAGAACTCAATGTGAGACGAACCTATCGTTAGGACAGTGTGGCGAAATCTGGCAGCAGATGAATAACAGGAGTGAATTTGCTAAGAGCACGACATCACCTTCAGCGCCTTTCCTGGGCTCGTGACCATTGGTTGGACCCTAGTTGACCGGGAAACCGTAGCCTGGTCAGATGAGTCTGGATTTCAGCTGGTAAGATCCGATGTTAGGGTTAAAGTCTGGCACTGACCCAAAATCCATGGAGCGAAATTGTCAACAAGGCACTGCGCAAGCTGATGATGGCTCCGAATGGTGTGGGCTGTGTTTACAAGGATCATTTATTGGAAATGGTTATGTTCAACTGCTTGCAGACAATTTGCAGGCGTCTATGAACTTCATGTTTAAAAATAATGACGAAATTTTTATGGATGACAACGCAACATGTCACTGGGCCACAACTGTTCGCTATTAATTTGCGAAACATTCTGGACAATTCGAGTGAGTGATTCGGTCACTTCATCGCCCGATATGTATCAAATCGAACGTTTATTGGGCACAATCGAGAGGTCAGCTCGTGAACAAAATCTTGCACCGGCAACACTTTCGCCATTATGGACGGCTATAGAGGAAGCACGGCTGAATATTACTGCAGGGGACTTCCAACGACTTGTTGTCTCCATGCCACGTCGAGTTGCTGTACTACTCCGGGCGAAAGGAGGTCCGACACGACATTAGGAGGTATCGCATGACTTTTGTCACCTCCGTGTAAATACTACCCATGTGGAAGAGGTTATAGAAACCGACCAAAGAGTGCTCGGGAAACATAGCGAAAAACCTCCTGTAATCAATACGCAGAAATACATAATCGAAACGAAGGGTTGCTGAATCAACATACGTCTTTCAGCTCGTAACTCATGAGACAACACTAGACGTCCTCAGTCAGCTACTGACCAGTTTCCGTATTGTTTGACCGGCTAAAGACTTGCAGCTCTACAGGCCGCTGTGAGCAATGGTCTTTTTCGTGATATCCGACTCCAAGTGTGAATGGCACGGATTTCCATTCGCAGTGTTTGCTCAGAAATGGATCTGCATTGACCGATAACAGCAGTTACTGTTGAATTGGGAACCGACAGTTGTACACAAGGCACAACTCTCGACTTTGGTCCTCGTAGATTATCATCATTTTACCTCCACTGTCCCTACGCCTTGTTACATGACAAGTTCGACAGTCCGCGTTGATACACCAACAAATCTGGCAGCTTCATTCATAGGGTGGCCGGAGGCATGTCCAAACGCGATTGCTGCTTTGTGTCATTCCATCACGTCTCCACGTCGACCAATCTTACCAATATTTTGTTGAGCGTTGGGGTGGGTGATTATAAAAAATCGCATGAAATTAGCGGAAGGAATTGTTACTAAATACAGCTTTCCGAAATTCCTTCACCAAAGAAGACGACGTGAATATTCCAGAATTCGAATCAAGAACAGCTGCCAACATGTGTAACTTAGAAGTGGATATTCTTGGAGCACTTAATAAAAGAAATTCTTCCGGTCCAGACTTTATATCAGAAGGGTTCCTTTCAGAGTATGCTGATGTATAGCTCCATACTTAACAATCATATATAAGCGCTCGCTCGACGAAAGATCCGTACGCAAAGGTTGCACAGTTGGACAGGTCACACCAATATCCAAGAAAGGCAACAGTAGTAAGCCACTAAATTACAGGCCTATATCATTATACAGCAGATTTTGGAACGTATATTGTATTCGAACATTATGAATTACGTCGAAGAGTACGGTCCATTGACACATTGTCAACACGGATTTAGAAAACATCGTTATAGTGAAACACAACTAGCTCTTTACTCACACGAAGTGTTGAGTGCCACCGACAAAGGATTTCAAACTGATTCCGTATTTCTAGATTTTTAGAAGACCTTTGACACCGAACCTCACAAGCAGCTTGTAATCAAACTGCGTGCTTATGGATTATCGTTTCAGTTATACGACTGGATTCGTGATTTGCTGTCAGAGAGATACCAGTTCGTAGTAATCGACGGAAAATCGTCGACTAAAACAGAAATGATATCTGGCGTTTCCCAAGACAGTATTACTGGTTCCCTACCGTTCCTTACCTTTGCAGACGATTTAGGAGACAATCTGAGCTCCCGTCTTGGGTCGTTTGCAGATGATGCTATCGTTTATCGTCTATTAAACTCATCAGAAGATCTGCGCGTCCATCTGATTCGACACCTGCATCAGTCTAGCACAGAGTCATTCAATGATTTTTAATACATTGTAAAAGGAAAATAGAAATTCTTTATTCACATTTAGAATCGTGCAAGCTAGAGTCATACCCTAATTTTTCCTTATTCTTTGATCCCTATGGATAATTTGAATATGCCACACCAAGGCGAAACGCGTCGTTAATCAAAGAATAAATTGCGACCAAGACTGTCCTACATACGATTGATGTACCAGACGGCCGAATGGAGAGGAAGATATTTTACATTTTTAGCTCTGATTGGGCACTTGTATTAACCTTTACCGCGATCGAATGACAGTAACTCTGTTCACTGAAACCGATTATTTTAAATAAAGATTTTACAAATGTGACATTGGTTGAGAAGTCTTAGTCCTTCAACTTGGTTATTTACACATCGCCCCTTATCACTCAGTATCAGAAAGTTAACATTTTACAGCACTGTACGCTGTGTACAGTAGAGGAATAGTTTTGAGACGACAGATGTTCGGATCAGCATACACCCTGTGATAAAGCATTATCTATAAGGCAATGGTTTGTCAACAATAACGTTTCTGAAATGTGTTTGCCTGTCCAGGTACCCGACCTGAAAACAATGGAACACTTTTGGGATTAGTCAGAGCATTGACTTCATTACAGACCCCAGCGTCCAACGAAACTCTCTTCGGGGTGGCTCTCTTCCCTGATTTCGGCTCTGGAAGAACAATGGGCAACCATTCCTGAAATGACATTGAGGTGCCTCTTTGAAAGCCTTCCCAACAGAGTTCCAGGCGTCATAACAGCGAAGGGTGTACACAAAAAATGTTCAAATGTGTGTGGAATCTTATGGGACTTAACTGCTAAGGTCATCAGTCCCTAAGCTTACACTCTACTTAACCTAAATGATCTTAAGGACAAACACACACACCCATGCCCGAGGGAGGACTCGAACCTCCGCCGGGTGTACACAGTCTGCAATGGTATTTGTCTTTCTCTCGCTATAGGCGATCCTCAGTCCCACCTTTCTGACTACCTTACTTAAGTTGTCGAGTTGTGTCTTTGCGTCTTCTTCCGTCTCACTTACTATTGCTATGTCGTCTGCAACGGCTAGATAATCCACTTGAGCCCTGTCGTCCTTTTTGTTCCCAACATGGGGCTTTGGTATTCCCATTTCCTCGTTTATTGCTCTCCAGTGCCTGATCACTTCGTCCAGTGCTACATTGAACAACAATGGTGATAATCCATCTCCCTGTTTAACACCAGCCTTGATCTCAAATTCTTCTGACAGTGCTCCTCTGAATCTCACCCTTGCTTTTGTGTCTGTCAGAATTTCTTTTATGAGTTCTTATGTAGTTCCATCGAGTCCTCTGTTCTTCAGGATCCTAACAAGAGTCTGTCTGTCGATGGAGACGTATGCCTTTGTGAAGTCCACGAAGGTTATTACTGTCTTTTTGTTTTTTAAGGCCATATGTTATATCGGTTGCTCCAGGATAAATATCTGTTCTATACAACCTCTTCCCATCCTTAATCACGCTTGATAGTCGCCAACTGTACTTTCTACCTGTTGTTCTACTCTCTTGAGCAACAGTTTTGACAGCACCTTGTATCCGACCTCTAGTAGCGATGTTCCTCCGTAGTTGTTTGCATCTCTCTTGTCCCCCTTCTTATGTATTGGTTCTACAATTGCATTCTTCCATCCTTCTGGCAACTTCTTTGTTCTCCAGATCTGGCGAATTATGTTGGTCATGTTGTCTATTGCTTTGTTGCCTCCCCTCTTTATCATGTCGGCTGCTATACCATCTAATACTAATGACCAGTAATAGATGTCAAGTACATTTGACCAGAGAGTCTATTCGGGTGCTTGATACTCCACGTACGATCTCAGAGTGAACTGAAAGCTTATCTCCACGTAATGTGTGGCATCTCGCTCGGTCTCCTCCACTTTTTGGCCGGCGAGTAGCTCGTGGAATTCCCGCCGCTTCTGAATGTGGGTAGTAATCGTGGCGCCCCCTCGGGCCCTGTCATTTAGCCGACGCCTCGCGACGTGCGCTGTAATTTGGAGTAACAGATTTATACTCGCGCCGGGACGCGCACCGACCAGAGCGACGCATGTTTTATTCATGGCTCTGCGCGACCGCGTTACTCAAACGACCCGGGACAGGCGATTTGACGGGTTCTGGAGACCGTCGAAATATAATCGGAAAACAGGAGGAAAAAGAGGGGGAAAAAAGCTCCAAAGCGACGATGAGAAGCGTTCAGTTCCTCGTAAGCTGGGGAGACGGTTGACAACACGTAGGTTGGACACACGTTGGCTATGCGGTGATAGCTGGACAGTGCTGTATAAAGCTATGCATAGAGAAAGTATGACCAATCTTCTCCTCTCCGCTTGCCGCTTTCTGCAGTTCGTGATTGGCTGAAGTCGTGTCATGTTGCATTTCCCGCCATATTGGGTTCGTTTAGCATAGGACGTGTTAAGTATTTTAGAAAGTTTTAAATAAAATACTGCCCCACTGCTGTGTCTTACAGTGCACTTTGCGATGTCGGAAGGGAGGGAAACGTTACACGAGTCCAGCTAAAGAAGAAGTAAGAAGAATTTTTATGCCTGAAGGCCCTAATCTTGCCAGGTAAAATAAATGCATAAATAAATATATAAAACATCGTGAGATTTGCCAACCGGCAGCTCGTAATAAAGAGGTGAAGTATTTTAATTCGAACCAATTGGTGATCAAAATTTCTGCATAAACATGCGAAGTTAAATTCAAGATCTGTCAATCCTTTTTATTTCTGGTTAATCATGTGAAGTTAAATTCAAGAGGTACCAATCCTTCTTATTTATCTCCAAATGGGTTCAAACTCTCAACTAAGGATGGTGTACAACTGAACCAACATGTCTGACTATTTATTTATTTATTGCTTATTTAGTCAGACCAGCCTAAAGACCCTCTCTTACATCTTGACCAGGAGCAACACATACCACAAATATTACAAAAAACTCTCAATAATAATGACAATACTAATAATACTGACAACAACAATAATAACAACTGACACCAATAGTAGTAGTAACAAAGGACATTCGAAATGATATACATTTGCTTGACATAACTGAAGTCATGTGTTATCGGAAGACGACTGGATGAAGGAAGAGGAGAAGTGTGAAGTGGCATTGACAGTGGCTACTAGGAAAGGACAAAATATAAATGGAGAACTCTGCCGACAAGGGGGGAAGGAAAAGTTGCGGGGGAGGGAGTCCAACGAGAATAAACAGCACAGAATGTGGGAGAGATGGTTATTGTGATAGAAGGTGGACCATTAGCTGTCTTTTGAAGTTTGAAACGAGTTTAATATCTCTGAAATTGATGATTTATAAAACATGACAGTCCTATGTGATGGTACCGAGAGAATTTTACTTTGTTGAGAACGAGTATTCCTCCTGTACTTTTCAGATAGCAGAGTAATAGTAGAGGACGAATAAGAGGAAGTGCAATGATTACGAAGATGATAGAGCAAACATAATGATAGTCTCTACGGTTCCAGGCACGTAGCCATGATAATTGTTCGTAGGCTGGTGCGGTATGGTCGAAAAAGCGCACGTCACTAAGGTATCGCACACAAGCATTCGTTGCCAGTTTCAGTTTGGTTGAGCCTTCGTACGAAAGTCTTGGAGAATGGCATCACTATAGTCAAGTATGGGAAATGTTAATGTCTCTGTGAGCTTTCAGCTCGAAAGAAAATACTTTTTTCTATTTCTGTAGTGAAATGGCGGTGGCACCTTACGGACTGCAGTTGGGAGTTCATTCCAGTCAAGGAGATGGCCCAGAATTATTTCAAAGTTCGTTGCATAAGAAGGAAAAGTTGTTCCTGTAATGTTTAGGAAGAAATGCTCTGAACTGCGGGATAATAAGTCCTTGAGTTTCAAACCTATTCTCCGTACCTACACAGATAGGGCAAATAAATCGGCATTTACCCGTTTGGTGGCTGTACACAGGTTTGTTCGACTTCCACTTATACACAACTGAATGTTGTCCGCTTATAGGCGATATTTTTGTGAGAGAGAAAAATTGACAGATCATTGACATTCAGTGAGAAGACTAATGGGTTCAGTACTGATCCTTGTGGGACCTCTGATCCTACAACCCTCCATTGTGACCTTTTTGTTCCAATCATTAAACAATGTTAGCGATTTATAAGGTATAAGTGGAACAACTGCACAGCACTTGAGGAAAAGAATTGCACTTCTAAGTTTAACAAGTAGAATGTCAAAGTCGACTATTGTTCCGTTTCGTTCAATAGTTAATGTTATGTTCTTGAAGACTTCTTCAACTTTTCTTATTCGTTTGCTCGCATTTGGTATTCCGCTAAAACGAAGAAAGAAATAAAAGATGATTAAGAGAAGTTGAAGAGACATACAAATGTAATTGGATGAATACAATGATTTATTTTTAAATCTTCAGTGTTTTATAGGTGTTTATGGTTCAGAGGCAAATACAAGGCACAATAATCGTGTCAAACAACATTTGTTACGCGTTTTTGCAGAACGTTCAGAACAAAAATACGGCGATCTGCGCGTGATGTAGGCATGAATCGAGACATGCGTGTCTTAACTGTTAGCTATGGAGCAAGGATACTATGAATGCTTAATGCTTATGTAATAGATCAGTACGGAGGATACTGTTCACTACATGTCCATCACAACTGTGTCATCTATGGTTTGCAGAATACTTTGCTTCAGTAAAAATTCCTTGACGAATATACTACAATATTACTACACACATAGTATATAACATACTTTGATTCCGTCTCGGTTATACAGGACACCGTACGAAAGCACTGCAAAAAGAAACCTTGTAAGACAAAAACTTACGATGTAATTCTTTAAATAAAACTTACTGCTGGAGAGTATGGTTTCTGTACGGTATATGGGTTGTTTTGGATAGTATCTTATACATTTCCTTGACGAAAATTGCTTCAGAATTATGGCATTTGTCAAGCAGGTTACAGTTTTCTTCGTTAGAGGATTCCAGATGACCAGTTTACATATAATTAAACAGTAAATATTTGAGATCGCATCCGTCGTTGGAACAGTGAGTCTGCTGCTGTAGCTTATAGTAAAAGGGAATAGGACGAAAACTGGGGTTTACCCTCGCCATAAAAGTCATTGTTCGACACATTTTGCTGAAATTTTCATTTTTTGTAACTGAGAATTTGAGGCGTTCTACTTGAAGCTACTGATCATCAATACATGAGGTGGTTGTACTCAACTGAGTAGTAAAACGCTAAATACTCTGCAGCTAGCCTGTAGCTGTCGATTGCACTACCTGACGAAAGTGACTGTACACCTATTACATCTACATCTACATCTACATCTACATTTATACTCCGCAAGCCACCCAAAGGTGTGTGGCGGAGGTCATTTTACGTGCCACTGTCATTACCTCCCTTTCCTGTTCCAGTCGCGTATGGTTCGCGGGAAGAACGACTGTCTGAAAGCCTCCGTGCGCGCTCTAATCTCTCTAATTTTACATTCGTGATCTCCTCGGGAGGTATAAGTAGGGGGAAGCAATATATTCGATACCTCATCCAGACACGCGCCGTCTCGAAACCTGGCGAGCAATCTACACCGCGATGCAGAGCGCCTCTTTGCAGAGTCTGCCACTTGAGTTTATTAAACATCTCCGTAACGCTATCACGGTTACCAAATAACCCTGTGACGAAACGCGCCGCTCTTCTTTGGATCTTCTCTATCTCCTCCGTCAAACCGATCTGGTATGGATCCCACACTGATGAGCAATACTCAAGCATAGGTCGAGCGAGAGTTTTGTAAGCCACCTCCTTTGTTGATGGACTACATTTTCTAAGAACTCTCCCAATGAATCTCAACCTGGTACCCGCCTTACCAACAATTAATTTTATATGATCATTCCACTTCAAATCGTTCCGCACGCATACTCCCAGATATTTTACAGAAGTAACTGCTACCAGTGTTTGTTCCGCTATCATATAATCATACAATAAAGGATCCTTCTTTCTATGTATTCGCAATACATTACATTTGTCTGTGTTTAGGGACAGTTGCCACTCCCTGCACCAAGTGCCCATCCGCTGCAGATCTTCCTGCATTTCGCTACAATTTTCTAATGCTGCAACTTCTCTGTATACTACAGCATCATCCGTGAAAAGCCGCATGGACATTCATATGGGTTGTTTCCACCCTTTGCCTTTACGACGGTTTCAGCTCCAGTGAGGACACTTTCACTGAGATACCTGAATGTCTGTGGAGGAATGACAGACCATTCTTCCTCAAGAGCCGACGCTAATGGAGGATGTTGGAGGCTGGGATTTGGAGCGAAATCGACGTTCTACCTCATCCCAAAGGTGTTCCATTGGTTTCAGGTTGGGACTTTGAACAGGCCAATCTCTTTCGGGACTGCAACTGTCCACTAACCATTGACTCTCGGACACTGATTTATGACAAGGTGCATTGTCCTGGAAATATAATTGTCATCTCCGAACTATTCCTCTACTACACACAGTACACAAAACCGTAAAATGTGTTTATATCCTTCCGTGGTTAGCGTTTTCTTAAGTGCAGTAAGGGAATCACAGCGTAATCACGAAACAAACCCAAATATTACAACACTACCTCCTTTGTACTTCACTGTTGGCGCTACACATGATGACAGCCAAACCCAAACCCTTCCATCGCATTGCCACGGGGTATACCGTAATTCATCATTCCAAATTCCACTCTCAATGACACCACTCTACATCATCTCAAGCATCGCTTAGCATAGACTGCGAAAATGTGTGATTTATAAGGAACTGCTCGATTTTTGTACCCCACTCCCCTTATCTCGCTGTGTACAGTCATTAAGCTAACTGGCTGCACTTCGGAACTCACGAGCGATTCCTTCCGTTGATTTCATGCCGTTTTTTTACAGCCACCCTCCACAGTGCTCGACGGTCCTATACGCCATTACCACGGGACTACCTGGTCGTGATTTAGGTGTGGTTGTTCTTTGACATATCTGGTTCGCAATCACACCTTGAACAATTGACTTGGACAGTCTCAGAAGGGTTGAAATGTCCCTGACTGGTCCACGTTCGAACTGACTGAGCTCTTGTGGTCAACCGAGTCTGCTTTTACTGCCCCTCTGTTGACAATGATCCTCGCCCCCTTTTATACTGTCGAGTGCACCTCTCATGAGATCTAGCTGTCAGTTTCACATTATACAAAGCGAACATTAATAAACCAGACGAACTGCAGGGACGGATTCCTGACTGGAAATGGAAGAAAAAAGATCCTAATGACATGTGTCCGGAAATGCATCGCTGCCGTGGTACATGGCGCTGACAAACGAAAGTTCCTCTGACCACTTGCCATGTGGTCCTCGTGTGTTGTAAGCCGTGTGATTGACGCAGCGTGCTGTAAGCAGCAAAATGGTCCGCTAGTCTTGTCGGTAACAAGCCAGGCAGATAGAAACGGTCAAGAGGAAGCACAGCTATGCCACAACAAACATCCTCACAGACACTAACCACATCAAACAGCATTTCAGCCCTTTTCGGGAGTTAGTGTGATCTTGGATCTTTTCAGACAGGCGAACGTGCAGGTAGGCAGCGGACTGTGGGCGCACCAGATTTGGAGGACCGGGCTCTACAGGATATTGAGACGAACCCTAGTATAATCTCCAAGCAAGTGGCCCGCCAACATGGTATAAGCCAAAGTATGATTATGTGTATCTTGCATGACAACCGCTACTGTCCCTATCACCCGCAACAAGCGCAAGGATTATTGGCAGCGGGTTTCCGATGCCGATGGTTTTTGATGATGTTTGGTTTGTGAGGCTCTCAACTGCGCAGTCATCAGCGCCCGTTCAAGGCCCCAATTTTTGCACAGTCCAATTTTTTTTACACAGTCAAATCCAGCCACTGTCACAAATGATGACGATGATGATGATGAAATGATGAGGACAATACAAACACCCAGTCCCCGGGCAGAGAAAATCCCCAACGCGGCCGGGAATCGAACCCGGGACCCAGTGACCCTGAGGAAGCAACGCTAGCCACTAGACCACGAGTTTCGGAAATCGATGGTTTCTGCACCAGACCATCACAGTTATGGGATTTCTGTCATCAGTCCTCTTTACCGACGAAGCAACCTTTACCAGAACTGGTATAACCAATCTGCACCTGTTGATAAAGGCAATCCTTGGGGAATAGTTGAGGCGTCTCATCAGTCCGTTCAGCATCAATATGTGGGCAGGGATTCTCGGCGACCGCATACTTGAACCGGTTGTTATTCCAGGATACCTCAATGGAGAAACGTTGCAGGACATCCTGCGGAATACTCTATCTGAGCTGCTTGAGCACGTGCCTTTGGTAATCTACATCTACATCTACATTTATACTCCGCAAGCCACCCAACGGTGTGTGGTGGAGGGCACTTCACGAGCCACTGTCATTACCTCCCTTTCCTGTTCCAGTCGCGTATGGTTCGCGGGAAGAACGACTGTCTGAAAGCCTCCGTGCGCGCTCTAATCTCTCTAATTTTACATTCGTGATCTCCTCGGGAGGTATAAGTAGGGGGAAGCAATATATTCGATACCTCACCCAGAAACGCACCCTCTCGAAACCTGGCGAGCAAGCTACACCGCGATGCAGAGCGCCTCTCTTGCAGAGTCTGCCACTTGAGTTTGTTAAACATCTCCGTAACGCTATCACGGTTACCAAATAACCCTGTGACGAAACGCGCCGCTCTTCTTTGGATCTTCTCTATCTCCTCCGTCAACCCGATCTGGTACGGATCCCACACTGATGAGCAATACTCAAGTATAGGTCGAACGAGTGTTTTGTAAGCCACCTCCTTTGTTGATGGACTACATTTTCTAAGGATTCTCCCAATGAATCTCAACCTGGTACCCGCCTTACCAACAATTAATTTTATATGATCATTCCACTTCAAATCGTTCCGCACGCATACTCCCAGATATTTTACAGAAGTAACTGCTACCAGTGTTTGTTCCGCTATCATACAATCATACAATAAAGGATCCTTCTTTCTATGTATTCGCAATACATTACATTTGTCTATGTTAAGGGTCAGTTGCCACTCCCTGCACCAAGTGCCTATCCGCTGCAGATCTTCCTGCATTTCGCTACAATACGACAGTTCATGTGGTTTCTGCATGATGTAGTACCCTACTTCTGTATTACAGTTCGCCGACATCCCAACAACATCTTTCCCAGATGTTGGACAGGATACAGAGGCCCTGTAGCATGGTCTGCTAGATACCGGAGTAAAAACTTCTGGATTCTTGCCTCTGGGGGGATGTGGAAAGCATTGTGTGTGCTGAATCAGGTACTGATGTGGAGATACTTCAACAGAGCGTTCATGACACCTGGACAGTATTCGGAGAAAGACCGGAACGTGCGAAAGAGAGCGGCAGTCCATGATGCGACATTTGAACGCGTATATTGCACCCCATGTGACGATTTACTGTCGTTGTACACACACGCCGTCAATTGTCTGACATATGCTCATAGGACCTTCTCTCTTCCAGTTCGTGCAGTTTGTCGGTTTTATTAATGTTGACCCTGTATGTATAGAGATAGATGTCCAGCTACTTTTGAGCACATATGTAAGTAGGCTGTTAATGTTTTCTTATTGGCAACGTTACGTAGCGCTCTGTATGAAAATCACTGGCTGTGCCGTGTGCAGTCTGTGGCTAGTTTGCATTGTTGTCTGCCATTGTAGTGTTGGGCAGCTGGATGTTAACAGCGCGTAGCATTGCGCAGTTGGAGGTGAGCCGCCAGCAGTGGTGGATGAGGGGAGAGAAATGGCGGAGTTTTGAAATTTATGAGACTGGATGTCATGAACTGCTATATATATAATGACTTTTGATGACTATTAAGGTTAATACATTGTTTGTTGTCTATTAATATCTTTCATTTGCTATGCCTATCAGTAGTTAGTGCCTTCAGTAGTTTGAATCTTTTATTTAGCTGGCAGTAGTGGCGCTCGCTGTATTGCAGTAGTTCGAGTAACCAAGATTTTTGTGAGGTAAGTGATTTGTGAAACGTATAGGTTAATGACAGTCAGGGCCATTCTTTTGTAGGGATTTCTGAAAGTCAGATTGCGTTGCGCTAAAAATATTGTGTGTCAGTTTAAGCACAGTCTTGTACAATTGTTCTAAGGGGACGTTTCACATACTGTGGGTAGCTGGCAATGTACGAGCAGCAGCGCGATAATTCCAAAATGACAGATGTCCCGAAGATGTCCGTACTTTTACGTAAAGTGGTTAGGTGCTGTGGGGATGAGACAGCGTCGGACGGCCTGTGAGAACGAGGTGCTGTGGAAAGCAGCCGTGCCCTGACGCTGCTACGGCAGGGGAACTAATCGCAAAGGAGCCTGGGACGAGGCACGAGGCGAATACTGCGGCGCATGCAGGACGAAACTTGCGACCCGGAGAGCGCCCACCTCGGCTGGTTCCTCCATAACTTTGCTCATTAGCAGCGGCGCGTAATGGCGTCTGACACGTTTATGACCGATGATTAAAGGCGGAAGATGGCCGTCACCTTGTTTGGCGGCGCCAGGAGGAAAACCGAAGCACCGGCGAAATGGAATGGTGGCCCCATTCGTTCGAAAGGACCTCGGTCATCGCATAGCTGTCGGCCTCATAACAGGGTACAAGCCGGACTGGAATGTGGCTACGTCACATGTGCTCATCTGCATCTCGACGACTACTCTGCAATTCACACTTAAGTGTTTGGCAGACGGTTCATCGGACAACTTCCAGACAATTTCTCGAATAGTACGTGGGAAAAACGAACAGATGAATCTCTCTGTGCGTGTTCTGATTTCTCTTATTAAGTTGGTAATTTCTTCTCTTGTAGATGGAATTCATCGAAGGCCCAAGGATTTACTACCTATTACTCTGTTCTGCAACTTGTTTTGTAAATAAATACAGCCTTATTTCTTTTTAAGGCATCTTCAGCGGGATCTAGACTCATACAGTTCTGTTTTGATGACGTGATATTTGTAGATTATAAAATAGTTCACGTCTCATGTTTTACGTAAATAAGTGATTATTTACAGTTCTTCCCGCTTCTGGTTGGCATCTGCCTCTCCTCTCATCTGGACGCTTGCTGGAGGTCGCATTATAACTTCACTGACGAAACATAAGCACAGTCCATTTTCTAAACTTCTTTCTTCACAAATAACGCTATTAGTTTTCTGTCACTGGTTATAGATATTTGTTCGAAAATTGTGATTTAGATCGTAACTACTATGAGTTCACTTTCTCATGCTCGTAATTTTTTTTTTTTTTTTACGTACATGTTGCCAACCTAACGAAGTATATGCTGAAATCTCTACTGATTTCTGTTAGGTTTATATTTGTGTGTGTGTGTGTGTATGTAAGAGAGACACAAAGGGTATATATATATATATATATATATATATATATATATATATATATATATATATATGTCAGTTTTCAGCATATACTTCTTTAGGTTGGCAACATATACGTAAACAAACCAAACAGGATGAGACATAAAGAGAACTCATAGCAGTTACGACTGTAAATCACAATTTACGATCAAATATCCACAGCTAGTGACAGAAAACTAATGGTGTTCTTTGTGAAGAGAAACGTTCAGAACATGAAACTGTGCTTACGTTTCGTAAGTGAAGTTATAGTGCGACCTTCAGCACGTGATCAGGTGAGAGGAAACGTAGGTGCCGACCACAGACGCGAAGAACTGTAAGTAATCACTTATGGGAAATGTTTTATAATCTACAAATATCACGTATCGAAAGAAAACTGTGTCATTCTAGATCTCACTGAAGATGCCTTAAACTAAAAGGTGAAGCGCATCTAGGAAAAATAAAATACATTGCAGCAAGGAAAGGCGGTTTTTATATACAAAACTAATATTTCTGTACTTGCTGCGGATGGTAGCCACGCAAATAGACTTGTATTTTTTTAATTCCTTATCTTGGATATTTGAAATCTTTTATTAAACTACAGTTTATATTGTCTTTTGTTTTATCAGTTTAAGATGAATTTATTTATTATTGTCTTTATTGCTGTTTTTTGGATGCAGCGAAGGATTTTCTTATTCTTATGAAGATGATTTACACTGATGAGTCGTAGCTTTACGACCACCTGATTAATAGCATGTTGATGCACCTATAGAGGGGACTGAGAGGAATAAAGCAGCGATTTTGCATGGCGTGTGTTCGACAAGTCCTTGGTAAGTCTCTGGCGGTATGTGGCACCAGGCGCCAACGTACAGGTAACGTAATTCCTGTAAATTACGGACTAGTAGTTTCTGGGTTCGGAGCTGACGCCTGATACCGTTCCAGATGTGTTGTATCGGGTTCCGATTAACATCAACCCGGCGCAATGCATATTTCGACTCGCTGTTGGCCTGGACGATAGTGTATACGGAAACAGGAATCGACCTGGTACGTGATTAATCAAAGCGGGCGACACGTTTCTAATGATCCATGATCCAGACTTGATAATCTCTTGCCCGCTGGAATCTTAATTGATGATGTCGTTCTGTAAATGTGGGAGGACGTAGGTGTCGTTTGCTACGGTGCCCCACGTGCGCTGAACACTGCGCTTTGAAACACTTGTACATGTATCAGTATTGTACTCCGTCCCTAGATCTGCAACAGGTCACTTTCTGTCCTGCTGTAGAGACCGGGCGAAACTACAACCTGCACATTTGTGATGCTGTGAAGAGGTGTGGGCACCCAACGCCTTGTTCTCCACTCGAGATTTCTCCATCCTTCAAGGATTTTCCGTTGAACTTTCTTTTCTTTTTTTTAAGACATTTTTTGAGTATTATACTAGGACGCCCGTATTTTTTGAAGCTTTTTTCAAAAGCTGTATTGTCATTTTCAAACGATCTGCAATTATACAGCGGTATTACATTCTGTTAGATGACAATCAGTTTGACTTTAGGAAAAGTAAAGGCATCTGAGAGCAGTTCTGACGTTGCGGTTGATATGGGAGCAAGACAAGAGACGAGTTCATAGGATTTGTCGGCTCAGAAAAAGTGTTTGACAATATCAAATGATGCTAGATGTTCGAAATTCTGAGCTATGGAGAATGGCGGATGATATACAATATGTACGAGAACCGAGAGGGGACAATAAGAGTGGAAGGCCAAGTTCGAAGTGCTCGGATTAAAAAGGGTGCAATACAGGGATGTAGTCTTTCACACGTACAGTTCAATGTATACATCGAAGAAGCAACGAGGAAACTAAAAGAAAGGTCCAAGAGGGGGATTAAAATTCAGGGTGAAAGAACGTCAATGATAAGATTCGCTGATGACATTGGTGTCCTCAGTGAATGTGAAAAAGAATTGCAGGATTTGTTGAATGGAATAAACAGTCTAATGAGTACAGAATATGGACTGAGACTACATCGAGGAAAGACGAAAGTAATGAGAAATAGCAGAAACGAGAACAGCGAGAAACGTAAAAAACGGTTTTAGGCTTAAGTTCAGTCCGTTCGTTCAAGATTTTGTCAGGGTAAAATAGACAGTATTTTTTCAATTTCATAGAAGAACTGTAAACCTGACTGATATTACAAAAAGGTGACAGAAGTTATGGGATACCTTCTAATGTCGTGTTGGACCTCCTTTTGCCAACATTAGTGCATCAACTCGAAGAGGAATGGCTCAACATGTCGTTGGAAGTCCCTTGCAGAAATATAGAGCCATGCTCCGTCTATAGCCGTTCATAATTGTGAAAATGTTGCCGGCGCAGGATTTTGTGTAAGTACTGACCTTTAGATTATGTCCCATAAATGTCCGATGGGATTCATGTCGCGAAAAATGGTTGGCCTAATCATTCGCTCGAATTGTCGAGAATGTTCTACAAGCCAATTGCGAACAGTTGTGGTCCATCGACTTGGCGCACCGCCATCCGTAAACATTTCATCGTTGTTTGGGAACATGACGTCCATGAACGGCTGCAGATGGTCTCCAATAAGCCGAACACAACCATTTCCGGTAAATGGTCGGTTCAGTTGGACTAGAGGACCTATTCCATTTCATGTAAACACAGCCCACATCGGTATGTAGCCACCACCAGTTTACACAGTGCTTTCTTGACAAGTTAGGTCCCTAGCTTCGTGTGGTCTGCACCACAGTCGAACCTTACCATCAGCACTTACTGACTGAAATTGGGACTCATCTGACCAGGCCACGGTTTTCCAGTTGTATAGGGTCCAACCGATATGGTCATGAACCCAGGACAGGTGGTGCAGGCGACGTCATGCTGTTAGCAAAGACACTCGGGTCGATCATCTGTTGCCATAGCCCATTAACGACAAATTATGCTTACAGTTCTAACGGATACGTTCGTCGCACGTCCCGCTTTGATTTCTGCAGTTATTTGCCACAGTGTTACTTGTCTGTTAGCACTGACAACTCCATTCACACACTGCTGCTCTCGGTCGTTAAGTGAAGACCATCGGCCACTGCAGTACCAGTAGTGAGAGGTAATGTTTGAAATCTGGTATTCTCGGCACGCTCGTAACACTGTGCATCTCGAGATATTGAATTACCCGAAGTGGAATGTCCTCTGTGTCTAGCTCCTATTACCATTCCGTCGATTTTTTATTATTTTGATTTTTATTAGGATTTTTTAGGATTAGCGTACCATTAAATACTCTGTTATACGCTGGTGACCAGATAATTGTACAGGAAACAGAAGATAATTAACAAAGACCAGTGTATATCTTGAGTCAAAACGCAATATATTACAACCTAACTATATCCACAACTAAGATAAAGATAATAGCTTTCAAAGGAAAGAATCCAGTCCGATCGAAAACAACGATAAAAGGCAAAATTATCTAGGATCTTATATTGGTTTTAATTGTGAGAAAGGCATTGAGAAGAAGGTTAATATACAGGGTGATTCAAAAAGAATACCACAACTTTAGGAATTTAACACTCTGCAACGACAAAAGGCAGAGCTAAGCACTATCTGTCGGCGAATTAAGGGAGCTATAAAGTTTCATTTAGTTGTACATTTGTTCGCCATTTCAGCCAATAAAGTTTTTGGTCCCTTTTTCTTCGAAGGTGCTACTGTAACTGGACTACAGTATCTGGAGATGTTAGAGAATTGGCTGTTCCCTCAGCTCGAACAAGAAGCACAACAATTCATATTTCAGCAGGATGGAGCGCCACCACATTGGCACTTATCTGTCCGTAACTAGCTGAACGTCAACTACCCGAGGCGATGGATCGGCCGCCAGGCAGCCCGTGACAGAGCACTTCATCACTGGCCTCCAAGAAGCCCTGATCTTACCCCCTGCGATTTCTTCTTATGGGGGTATGTTAAGGATATGGTGTTTCGGCCACCTCTCCCAGCCACCATTGATGATTTGAAACGAGAAATAACAGCAGCTATCCAAACTGTTACGCCTGATATGCTACAGAGAGTGTGGAACGAGTTGGAGTATAGGGTTGATATTGCTCGTGTGTCTGGAAGGGGCCATATTGAACATCTCTGAACTTGTTTTTGCGTGAAAAAAAAACCTTTTTAAATACTCTTTGTAATTATGTATAACAGAAGGTTATATTATGTTTCTTTCATTAAATACACATTTTTAAAGTTATCACCCTGTATATCAATGAATCTGCGGAGCAACTGGAAGAACTTTTGGGAGAAAAACAAGAAAAGAAACGCAAATGAAATTCTATATTGTTATGACTGTACTCTCTCCTGTATATGATTTCGAATCATAGACAGTAACAAAAGAATATCACGTAGACAAGCAGCAAAGATGAAATTCACGAGATATATAAGAGGCTTTAATAAAACGGATAAAATAAGGATGAGACAATAAGGTCAGATTTAAAAATCTTTTCAATTGATGACAATATAGAAGAGAAAAGAATTAAATAGAAGGACCATGTTGACAGAATGACAGAAAACGGACTGCCAAAAAAGACAATGAATTATCGGCCGACTGGAAAGAGAGAACTAGGTAGACCTCGTAAGAGATGGTTGGATGGGTGATACAGACCGGAACGAGTGACTGCTGTACAACACCTAATCCTTGTCCTTGGAAGGACATGATGATGATGATTTTTATTACTGTTAAACATCACTTATCGAGAAGTGGCCAACGGAGAGGATGTTGCAGATGGATGAAGATTTTCACGCGGTGTCGTAAGTTAGTAATTACGAGGATAAAAATCGCAATGAGAAGAAGTTGGTTATTAAAGACCTGTCCAAAAAATATGAAGTATCAATGAGTGACGTAGAAAACAAAATGCTGCCTTCTATTTTCAAAGTAGAAAGTAAATTACAGCCGAAACGAGGCCCCTCTGTATACAGTTTATGTTCTCACCAACGTCTCCTCTTCTGATTTCTTCCACTATCCATCACCATCGCTGCACAAGCCGTAGTCCCAACAAGGTCCGCCATATTGAGCATATGTGGGTGATGTTTCAAATGGCTCTGAGCACTATGGGACTTAACATCTGAGGTCATCAGTCCCCTAGAACTTAGAACAACTTAAACCTAACTAACCTAAGGACATCACACACATCCATGCCCGAGGCAGGATTCGAACCTGCGACAGTAGCGGTCGCGCGGTTCCAGACTATAACGCCTAGAACCGCTCGGCCACACCGGCCGGCCATGTAGGTGAACGAGGGACTCAAGAGTGTACACGAGACAAAGTATCTAGATTGTCTATATACACTGCCTAACTCCATGTCTGTAGACGGTCCCTCTGCAATGTCTATTATCAGCCACTCGATTCTGTATAAGTGTGTACTCACCTTAAGACTGACCAGGGATCGACACTCTTACTTTCGCCTTTCTAACCATCCGAAAGGACTTATTTAGGGAAGGTGTAGCAAAATTACCTCCCAAATTCCGTTAACATTTGAAAATTTAATACCTCACGGGTGTAGGTAGAAAGGTAAAATTAAGACACGTGCTTGAAATGACACGGTGTTTTACTGAACCAAAAAGAAGTGCTTCGTACGATGCAAATGCAATAAGTAGCATAACATTTGATTTTTAGCAAAGATGATGTTCTTTATAACAAGTGCTCAACATGTCGGCGGTCATTCAACAACAATACCTGTGGTCGAGGTACAATGTTGTTAACAGCACTGTACAGCATATCAATAGCTATGGTGAGAAACTGCCTTCGGGTATTGCCTTTTAGCATCAGTAATGAGCTTCGAGAAAATCAAATGGTGTAAGATGTTCGAAAATTCTGAGGAAACTAGTGGTAAGCTATAGGGAGAGACGGGTAATATCCAACATTTACAAGAGCCAAGAGGGAATAATAAGAATGGAAAATCAAGAACGAAGTGTTCGGATTAAAAAGGGTGTAATACAGGGATGTTGTCTTTCGCCCCTACTATTCAGTGTGTACATCGAAGAGGCAATGATAAAAATTAAAGAGAGGGTCAGGAGTGGAATTAAAATTCAAGGTGAACAATATCATTGATACCATTCGCTGATGATATTGCTGTCCTCAGTGAAAGAGAAGAATAATTACATCGTCTGCTGAATGTAATGAACACTCTAATGAGTACAGAATGTGGAGTGAGAGTAAGTCGAAGAAAGAAGAAAGTAATGAGAAGTCGCAGAAACGAGAACAGGGAGAAATTTAACATTGAGATAGATGGTCACGAAGTAGATAAAGTTAAAGAATTCTGCTACTTAGGCAGTAAAATAATTTATGACGGACGAAGCATGGAGAACATCAAAAGCAGGCTAGCACTGGCAAAGATGGTATTCTTCGCCGAGAGAAGTCTACTAGCGTCAATTTGAGGAAGAAATTTCTAAGAATGTACGTTTGGAGCACAGCGTTGTATGGTAGTAAAACATGCACTGTGGGAAAACCTGAACAGAAGAGAGTCAAAGTTGGTCAAATGGCTCTGAGCACTATGGGACTCAACTGCTGTGGTCATCAGTCCCCTAGAACTTAGAACTACATAAACCTAACTAACCTAAGGACATCACACACATCCATGCCCGAGGCAGGATTCGAACCTGCGACCGTAGCAGCAGCGCGGCTCCGGACTGGAGTGCCTAGAACCGCACGGCCACCGCGGCCGGTGAGAGTCAAAGTATTTGAGATGTGGTGCTACAGACGAATTTTGAAAATTAGATGTACTGATAAGGTAAGGAATGAGGAGAATCTGCTCAGAATCGGAGAGGAAATGGATATATGGAAAACTGACAAGAAAAAGGGAAGGATGGTAGGTCACCTGTTAAGACATCAGGGAAATAACTTCCATGATACTAGAGGGAGCTGTAGAGGGTAAAAATTGTAATGGAATACAGAGATTGGAATAACTCCACCAAATAACGGAGGACGTAGGTTGCAAGTCCTACTCTGAGATGAAGAGCCTGGCACAGGAGACGAATCCGTGGCGTGTCGCTTCAAACCACTCAGAAGGTTGATAAAAAAAATAAAAATAAAAAAAGAAGTGTGACGATCACGGTAGACTTGGGACTTCAGGTAATCCGTCAACCAATAATCACACAGAATGAGATCTTTGGACCTGGGAGGCCAAATACAATGGAAATGGCGTCTCAGCATGTAATCCCCACCAAACTATGTGCCCAAAACATCTTTGAGATGTGAAGCGATATGAGCTGGAGCGCCATCTTGCATAAAAGACGAACCTTGCAGCAGACTAGGGATGATGCGATTCTGTGATAGAGCGGCGTACCTCGTACTTGTC
The DNA here is from genome assembly GCF_023864345.2 of Schistocerca serialis cubense. Classification (NCBI taxonomy): domain Eukaryota; kingdom Metazoa; phylum Arthropoda; class Insecta; order Orthoptera; family Acrididae; genus Schistocerca; species Schistocerca serialis. The sequence goes on along the minus strand of NC_064645.1, from coordinate 574,653,819 downwards.
GCACAGAGAGTTTGAAAAGCAACATCCTGCATTTCTTCGGAGAAAAAGAGTCCTATCACGACTGATGTGGTAAATCCACACCACACCGTGACTTTCTCGTCATGCATGGGATTTTTACGACAGTTCTAGGGTTTTCGGTAGCGCAAATTCTACAGCTGTGGTTGATGACAGACGCTCTGAGTGTGAAATGGTCGTCGTCGGTCCAGCGCCATCCGTTGGCCAGTTGTTGCACTGATATTTGATTTCCAGAAAACCCCACGTCATTTCACTCATGTGCTTCGATTTTTACCTCTGTAGCTACATTTCCCCTTAAATTACTACATTTTCAAATGTTAACGGACTACTGGGTCACCTAGTATAACAGAGTTTGTTTGCTTTATTGACATATTTACGAGATGTTGTTGTATGTTGCTATTAATAGGGATGGCCAGCTGGAAGCAAATCACAAAACAATCATCATTATCATCATTAAAGCTGAGAAGCACTGAAAGACGACCATTTTCTTAAATACTATGAACACGTGTAGAGAATGTACCCGATCATGTGATGATACCATGCTGTGGGAAACAACATACACTTGTACATCGAACGCATTATTTAGTGGAACTGCTGCAGTTCGAAAATTGGCGCAAATCTGTGAATTTTAACGCTCAATTTCCAATTCAGTGGCACCTAACTGACAGAGCTTTTCTTATTTCATTTCCATAACACTTTCTGTGTCAAATAGTGTAATCCGTATTACATGTGCGGTGGTAAGTTTGGGATTGAGTAGTCTAGAAGGGACAGAGAATGTCGGAGAGGCTGTGCGTGTTATTCATGGTTCCGTGCTGCGCCACAAAGCATTACTAGCCGCAATATTTTGTGCGGTCATTCTACAGGTGCTCTGAAAGCGCGAAAGTTAGTGTATGGTTTTGTAAACACACATGTGCTGATTTTCTTTTCGGAATCGTGTCTGCCATGTGCTTAGCATATAAATGCACTCACTTATCTTGAGAAAAGTTTGAAAATTTCTGTAAATATTTTCACATGTTCTGTAACTGTGCTGTATTTTGTGTACATCGATATACGAGGGCAGTTCAATAAGTAATGCAACACATTTTTTTCTGAAACAGGGGTTGTTTTATTCAGCATTGAAATACACCAGGTTATTCCCCAATCTTTTAGCTACACAACACTATTTTTCAACGTAATCTCCATTCAATGCTACGGCCTTACGCCACCTTGAAATGAGGGCCTGTATGCCTGCACGGTACCATTCACTGGTCGATGTCGGACCCCAACGTCGTACTGCATCAATAACTTCTTCATCATCCGCGTAGTGCCTCCCACGGATTGCGTCCTTCATTGGGCCAAACATATGGAAATCCGACGGTGCGAGATCGGGGCTGTAGGGTGCATGAGGAAGAACAGTCCACTGAAGTTTTGTGAGCTCCTCTCGGGTGCGAAGACTTGTGTGAGGTCTTGCGTTGTCATGAAGAAGGAGAAGTTCGTTCAGATTTTTGTGCCTACAAACACGCTGAAGTCGTTTCTTCAATTTCTGAAGAGTAGCACAATACACTTCAGAGTTGATCGTTTTGACCATGGGGAAGGACATCGAACAGAATAACCCCTTCAGCGTCCCAGAAGACTGTAACCATGACTTTACCGGCTGAGGGTATGACTTTAAACTTTTTCTTGGTAGGGGAGTGGGTGTGGCGCCACTCCATTGATTGCCGTTTTGTTTCAGGTTCGAAGTGATGAACCCATGTTTCATCGCCTGTAACAATCTTTGACAAGAAATTGTCACCCTCAGCCACATGACGAGCAAGCAATTCCGCACAGATGGTTCTCCTTTGCTCTTTATGGTGTTCGGTTAGACAACGAGGGACCCAGCGGGAACAAACCTTTGAATATCCCAACTGGTGAACAATTGTGACAGCACTACCAACAGAGATGTCAAGTTGAGCACTGAGTTGTTTGATGGTGATCCGTCGATCATCTCGAACGAGTGTGTTTGCACGCTCCGCCATTGCAGGAGTCACAGCTGTGCACGGCCGGCCCGCACGCGGGAGATCAGACAGTCTTGCTTGACCTTGCGGCGATGATGACACACGCTTTGCCCAACGACTCACCGTGCTTTTGTCCACTGCCAGATCACCGTAGACATTCTGCAAGCGCCTATGAATATCTGAGATGCCCTGGTTTTCCGCCAAAAGAAACTCGATCACTGTCCGTTGTTTGCAACGCACATCCGTTACAGAAGCCATTTTAACAGCTCCGTACAGCGCTGCCACCTGTCGGAAGTCAATGAAACTATACGAGACGAAGCGGGAATGTTTGAAAATATTCCACAAGAAATTTCCGGTTTTTTTCAACCAAAATTGGCCGAGAAAAAAAATGTGTTGCATTACTTATTGAACTGCCCTCGTATTAGTTTGCTTGTGTAATAAAGCTCTTTTGATCCAAGTTCTCCTTGCCACATGCCTTAAACCCTATCACTCGTTAATTTTTCGACAATGGAGAATGCTAACAAAGACTTTCATCGTAACTCGTAACATTTCCGATAATTCAGGAGCAGAAGATTTTATGTTTTTGGCGTGATTGAAAACTTAGATGCTGGATGGAAGGCATGGTAAATTGATCCAGTTTTTGACAATAGCAGCAGGAATCGCTTCAATAAATGGTTTTTTTTGCTGATTTCTTTAAATTTTAGACGAAGCGTGCTTTCACGTCGCATGGGCTGCCTAATTTGTCCCAAAACTCCGCCCATAAAAATGGAGTTCTTCCGGGGCTCATATCTCAGGATCTATTACATATAGACACATAGGGTACATCTTGGGCTACGGACCATTTATATATTCAACAGAAGGATCATCTTAGTGTCACTATGCTACAGTGCAGGGTCAAAGTATGAATATTACACAATTCCTCCTACTTACGTAAATGGAGCAAATCGGCTGTTTCTTTTTGCATTTTATGTGGTCCTACGGTGGGCCTTAATGGGCTTATGAAGGCACCATTAGTAGATTAGTTCATTGGCGGTTCCTTATTAAAGCCCCAGAAAAGTTTTTTACTATTTTTCGTACCAAAACCGTGCCGCAAATTCCAAGGCAGCAAATGGCTGAAATTCTTGCGATATGTTCCTAAGAGCCCGATTTCAAAAAAATCTTGAAAAGTTTCTTGATGTCTTTATGGATTTCGGAGACTCAGAGGTTCAATGTTACCCAATTTTTACACGTGAAATACGTACGTAAAATCCGGTATGAGGCGAAATGTAAATAGTAAATAACCGCAGAACTGCTCAAATTTTAACAGTATATTCTTTAGGCATTTGTCTAGAAATTCCATCCTCCCAGTTTTACTAGCGCTATGTATTTCGAGTGAGATGATTCCAAGATGTGCTTCACCCGTCACGTAAACGTAAACATTGTCATAAATGCACTCTTTTACTATATGCTGTAGATTTTAACAACTGTTAAGCTTTAAATGTGCATTTTAGCTGTGTGTATTTTACTTGTTACAACCTGTATGTAATTTTATTTTTGACAGATTTGTGCGGAATATGCAATATATTCCCCACTAAGATATTAACATGACATGAGTAATGAACGTACAATGGAACGTGACGTACAACCAAAAAGGGTTTTGACGATCTATGAATATTACCTGTCGAAAGAAGTCAATAAAAATAGTTTTCAACGCGACCTTGACTATCAAAATTTTCTTTAAAGTACGTACCGATCGGTCCTTCTCATTCTCATTACGAGATAGTTCAAACATTATTATTTCATGGGCCATTCCTCAGAAAACCCTAAAAAAGCATTTTTACCAGTTTTTTGTGCCAAAATCGAGCCGTGTATTCCAAGAGGACTATGCAAAGTAAATGGCTGAGATATCTGCAATATATTTCTGAGATCCGGATCTGGAATAACCTTGAAAATTTCCGTGATATCTTCATCCGTTTCCGAGATAAAGAGTTTCAGATTTTGTTAGCTCGTGGGCGTTTCCTTATAGAACTCCAAAAAAGCGCTTTATACCATTTTTTGTGCCAAAAACAAGCCGGGGATTCCATGTCGGCTGTACACAGCAAATGGCTGAAATTTTTACGATATATTCCCAAGAACCCTATCTCTAACAACCTTGAAAAATGTCTTGACATTATGATCTATTTCAGAGATACAGAAATTGCCCTGCTTGTACACGTAAAATACGGAAGTAAAATCCGGTGTGAGACGGAAACGTCTCAGTTATCAACAGAAGAGTTCTGAGCACCCTGTCTTGTAGATCTGAAGCACATGTAAAATTTTTGTGAAGATAAAGCCCGATCTGAAGTGTAAAATCAGTTTTTCATTATTTAAATTTCACGTAAGTAAACTATTAAAATTTTACTGATCCATGAACTTTTTGCACAAAAAAGGCGAATATGCCCCTGTTTAAAGACTCTAACAGGAAAGTGGGGTACCAGCTGCCTTAATCTACCTCCTTAGCACCTTTAGAGTTTTTCCAAAATTTTGGCGTACGATCATATTTGCGCTTTTTTATAATGAGAGAGAAGGAAGCAGTGACAGTGGGAAAGAGACGAAAAAGTAATAAACACTGGATGGTAATCGACAGTGATTCTGTTACAGAAAGAGCGAAGGAGACAATGGCAGAGTGAGAGAAAGAGGGGGACACAGTGGCAGTGTAACATAGCTGACAGTGGACAGAACAGTAACAGGAAAAGAGTGAAAGAGACAGTACGAGTGGGAGAGGAATAGAGAGGAGAAAGTGGCCAGCCAGTGATAGAGTCTATGACAATGACGACGAGGAAGAGCGAGATAGTGGCAGTGAGAAGACAAAGCAGTAGTGGGACAGAATGAATGAGAGAGTAGCAGTAAGTGAGAGCAAAAGAGAGACTGTGACAGAGAGAGGAGACAGTAGTAGTAGGACAGAACGAAAGGGAATGTGGCAGTGAAACAAGAGGTGGTGACAGAGAGACACAAAGAGGTAATGACAGTGATTTGGGCCGAATAAGTGAGTGAGAATAGACGAGTGAGAGTGGAGGGGTATGAGCGACTTACAACGATGGACTAGGGAGTGTGAGCGAGTTACAGTTATGAGAGCTTCTGGGAGTGAGAGGTGTTGCATGTTAAAAAGGAGCACGAATATGTTGGGATGGCAAAATTTTGGGAAAATTTTTGAAAGTATTGAGGGAGGTAGGATGAGACAACTGATACCCCAGAGCCTTTTAAAAAGGAGCACATTCATCATTTTTGTGTCCGATAGGAGCATTTTTCCGTTGGCTACAATAAGTGTCACTTGTACGCAAAGTAAAAATCCAAAATACTCTTCGAAACAACGTCAAAATTCTCTTATACGTTTGTAGACATTTTCCAAAGTTTGGGTCTATATAATGAGCTGATGATAAACTTAAGTCAGGACATAGCTAATTTACCTTGGTAGTGCCTCATGTATTAATTTCATAAACCTCCGGCGACCGAACAACTTAGCTGTATCTTCGAATGGTTGGATGTCTCAGGTCGTAATGTACGTGGTCGTTGAGTGAAGGGTTTTCATATTTGATCTACACAACAAACAGTTTATTTCACTTAATTCAAATTCATACACAAAATCAACCATATGCTACATACAATTTATATAAAAGCGAACATTTTTTTAGCTCGTTTTTTTCTTAACTTCTCCGAAACTTGAGGATTACACATGTTTCCAACTGATTTCGGAATTTTTCTGTGTTGGATGTACCTCATGTACAGTAAAGAATGAGTAAAACCAATCGAAGACTAATCCTAATCTGAATTTTCCAGGCAAAAGACCGTATGTGACTGCAGTATTCGTCTGTAATGTTGCAATCATTACTGAAAGACGACGTGTAACAAGTGTTAGCCCATCATAATCAGAGGAAATTTTGCTTCTGGCTGCAACTGGCGAATATTAACAGTTGGTTGCTGTTTCGTAGCTATCTGGCACATTATCTATCACCATCATATTGTTGTGGTCTTCAGTCCGGAGACTGGTTTGATGCAGCTCTCCATGCTACTCAATCCTGTGCAATCCTCTTCATTTCCTAATAACTACGGTAACCTACATCCCTCTGAATCTGCTTACTGTATTCATCTCTTGGTCTCCCTCTTCAACTTTTAACCCCTCCCCCCCCCCCCCCCCCCCCCCCCCACATTTCCTTCCAGTACTAAATTCGTGATCCCTTGATGTCTGAGAATGTGTACTATCAACCGATCCCTTCTTTTAATCAGGTTGTGCCATACATTTCTTTTCTCCCCAATTCTGTTCAGAACCTCCTCATTAGTTACGTGGTCGACTCATCTAACCAACTACATTCTTCTGCAGCATCGCATTTCAAAAGCTTCTATTCTCTTCTTGTCGAAACTGTTTATCGTCTATATTTCACTTTCATAGATGGGCTTACCCCGTACAAATACCTTCAGAAAAGACTTCGTAACACTTAAGCCTATTTTCGATGTTAACAAGTTTCTCTTCTTCAGAAACGTTCTTTTTTTTCGTCCTTCCCGTCTACATTTTATATACTCTCTGCTTCGGTCATCATCAGTTATTTTACTGCCCAAATAGCAAAACTCATCTATTACCTTTAGTAGCTCATTTCCTAATTTAATTCCCTAAGCATCACCTCATTTAATTGGACTTCACTCCATTATCCGTCTTTCTCTTTTGTTGATGTTCCTATTATAGCCTTCTTTCAAGATACTGTTCATTTCGCTCAACTGTTCTTTCAAGTCCTTTGTTGTGTCTGGCAGTGTCATCGCCAAAGCACGAAATTTTTATTTCTTCTCGCTGATTTTTGATTCCTACTCCAAATTTTTCTCCGATTTCCTTCAATGCTTGCTCAATATGCACTCCCCTCTCAATTGCTGCTTCTCTTCCATGCCCCTCGACTCTTATAACTGCCATCTAGTTTCTGTAAAATATGTAAATAGCCTTTTCGCTCCTAGTATTTTACCACTGCTACCTCCAGGGCTTCAAAATGAGTACTCTGGTTAACATTGTCGAAAGCGTTTCTCTAAGTCTACAGTTGCTAAAACGTATGTTTGTCTTTCGGTAACCCATATTCTAAAATAAGCCGTAAGGTCAGTATTGCCTCGTATGTTCCTACATTTTTCGGAAATCCAAACTGATCTTCTCCGAGGTCAGCTTCTACCACATTTGCCGCATGTAACACGCCTATTTGGCCTGGCAGTATAAAACATTGAGAACGGGTGTTTAGTTTGCTTCACTGTCGTGGCAGTGTTGCCTCTCTACGGTATTCTGTTTCTTTCAGTAGTTCTATTAAGTGTAGATAAAGATGGAGGGGTACAAGTTCCATGTCTGGCTGGTTACTGCTTTTTGTCTATTGTTCCTTTTGAAGCTTCTTGCTGTCTTCTCAGTAAAGCGACTGCACAGGCGTGGGACGGGGCAGTTGCATGCGAGGTGCTCGCTCGCTAAATTTGGCTTTGCGCTGCAGATCGCTGTGCATCCCAACCTCTGCCGGCCGACGACACACCTGTGGGTTCCGGGAAACCTCGCGACTCGCAGGACTGCAGAGCGGCGCGCCACCTCCTCGGCAGCGGCTTTCATCGCAGCCGAAGGACACTTGCTGGTCTGCAGCAGTGACCTCTGGCGGCACCACTTTTTGCCGCGGCAGTAGTTTTTCCGGACAGTCGATAGCCCGAGCTGCTATTTTCAGGAGCGGCGAGGCAATCTGTCCCTTAAGGGATCCGCCGCGCAGGCCGGCCGCGCAAATAGAGCAAAGCTCATTCCGCTGATTCACTCTCTGAACCAGGCGCGCTCCCGGCGACCAACAGAAAAGATTCTGCCTCCTACAGAACCATCAGCGTGCACAACCTAAAGGGTGACATTGGCAGTGTTGATGCAAGACAGTAAAGCACCAGACTGGATCAGCTCCCTTCCCAAAATCCACCACTTCCTCCAAAATTCAAAGTCTCTCCCAAAGATCCAACCACTTCCCCCAAAATCCAACTACTTCCCTCAAAATCTTAGTACTTCACCCAAAATCCAATTAATTCTTCAAAATCCGATCACTTCAATCAAAATCCTATCACTCTCCCAAAATCCAGTCACTCTCCCACAATCCAACCATTTTCTGAAAGTCCAATCACTTCCCCCAAAGACCAACTACTTATTCCAAAATCCAATTGCTTTCACTAAAATCCTATCGCTGTCCCAAAATCTATTCACCCTCCTCAAAATCCTGTCACTTTCCAAAAATTCAGTCACTCTCCTAAAATCCAGTCACTCACCCAAAACCATACTTTCCCAGCATCTAACCACTCCCCCTAATCAAACCACTTCTTCAAAAATCCAACCACTTTCCCCAAATTCCGAGCAATTCCCACAAATTCAAAGACTTCCACAAAATCTTTGAATGCCTTTCACTGCTCTACCCCTTCTTTAAACTCCTTTACCAGCCTTCGCCCCAATTTACTAGGACTAACTCTTAAGTTTTTACAAAAACTATGTCAGAAAGACGTTTTCTTGGTACGAATCGTTTCACTGTGTCTCAAAATAATCGCCTTTAAAATTTAAACACTTTTCAAGTGTTTTAGCCAGTACTGGAAATATTTCCTTCTATTTTGATGTCAGTATCTGAAAAATATGATTTGCTAAGATTCGGCAGCTTCTTGTGGTCATTTTTTATTTGATATAAGTGGGAAAATTGCATCAGTAAATAAAATAAATGAATACGGACAAAACGACATTAATTTCAAGTTTTTCTTCTTCAAATAACCAACTAAAGAGCTATGCGACTGTTGGCGGTGTCATTATGAAGAATGACGCGACGTTTTCGAATTGTTTTCCAACATTTCATCGCTGACTTGTAGGCAATAAATTGGGGTACAGCAGCCACATTTCTTGTTGTTCGACCTTCTGAAGCAATAATCGCCACATTGCCAGCTAAACTAAAGAAACGAGCTTTCGTTTTCTTGGCAGTACGTCGCGACCGAGTTATCTTTGCTGTTTTAGTTTAACGCTGGGTCAACCAAACACTTGCTTGTGGAAATACAGGGTGTTTCAGTAGGAATACAAAATATTTCAGCAGGTAGCAATACAAAGTAATTGACATAAACAGTTTTTGGTGGTTACAGATATACAAGTGTTGGAACTAAACTCAAATGCTCATAGATGTTAAACAATGGCAAATGATAAGTTTAGTGTTAAGTCCATTACAAATGAATCTCCGACTTCATTTCAGTTTCGAATTCTCTCGACAGACTACTTCTGAGGTAGTCTTGGCGTTTATTTATACCGACAGCTCTACTGATAATTCCAACTATCAGATAGTCTCTTCAGTTTTTCTTTGTAAACTTCGCCTTTCAACAATACCATTCGTTTCCAAGAAAGTCTGGATAACGGGGCACCCATAAGACGATGTAGTAACACAATACGCTCCATTAACGTATTGTCTATCTTATCACACTACACATTTACAGGGAAGTCAGAGGTTGAATTTATGAAAATTTCCCTCGAACTTCCTCATTTGTCTAAAAATTGGGCACGTGTCGTGTGGAACGTTTTATTGGAATAGCCTATACTACCACCTGCTACAATATTCCCTACTCCTTCTGGAGAATTGTGTTACGATGTTGCATATGAATTTGTATTTCCTTTTTGAGTGTTTCCGTGCGAACTTGTGTGTGAGTTTTGGTTCTACAGACGCCTCTTTCACACGACAAAGCACAGACCGACATACTTAAAATTCAAAATATATTGCAGACAATATCGACGAATTTTTTTTTACTACAACCGATTCTGATAGAAAGAGAGACATTGCGAACGGGAACACGGGCACGCGAATTGTGCTAACAACTTTTAAATAGTCCTTTCCGTAGGTAATAGCTTTCTTCGAACACTAACAGTCTACCCGGTCAGGTTCTGAACTGCCATTGTTTTAAAAACAGCAAATGACAAACGTTAAAAGAAGAGTAGTGTCACAGCTTAACATCAGGATAAAGCGGTTGGAAGTAAGGTTTGATCCATGACTCGCGTCCCAATAACGACTAGCTATATGGAAACCGAAGGAAAATTAAAGTACAGGGAAAACAAAGAAAAACTTTAAGGTTTTCCAGTGACAGTTGTAAGTAGGCTGTTTAGGTTTTCTTATTGGTAACGCCACGTAGCGCTCTGTATGAAAATCACTGGTTGTGCTGTGTGCAGTCTGTGGCTAGTTTGCATTGTTGTCTGCCATTGTAGTGTTGGGCAGCAGCAGCTGTATGTGAACAGCGCGTAGCGTTGCGCAGTTAGAGGTGAGCCGCCAGCAGTGGTGGATGTGGGGAGAGAGATGGCGGAGTTTTGAAATTTGTAAGACTGGATGTCATGAACTGCTATATATATTATGACTTTTGATGATATTAAGGTAAATACATTGTTTGTTCTCTATTAAAATCTTTCATTTGCTAACTATCCGTATCAGTAGTTAGTGCCTTCCGTAGTTTGAATCTTTTATTTAGCTGGCAGTAGTGGCGCTGGCTGTATTGCAGTAGTTCGAGTAACCAAGATTTTTGTGAGGTAAGCGATTTGTGAAACGTATAGGTTAATGTTAGTCAGGGCCATTTTTTTGTAGGGATTTTTTGAAAGTCAGATTGCGTTGCGCTAAAAAAAAAAAAAAAAAAAAAAAAAATTGTGTCAGTTTAAGCACAGTCTTGTATAATTGTTCTAAGGGGACGTCTCACAGTGTAATTCTGTCAAAGATAGAAAAGGAATTGGGAGACCAGTTCAACAGAATGGACAATGTCCTGAAAGGAGGATATAAGATCAACAGCAACAAATGCAAAACGAGAGAATGGAATGTAGTCTAATTAAATCAGATTATGCTAAAGGATTTAGTTTAGGAAACGAGACACTTCATGTAGTAGATAGGATTTGGTATTACGGCAGCAAAATAACTGATGACGGCAGAAATAGAGAGGATATAAAATGTAGACTGCCAATGGCAAGAAAAGCATTTTTGTAGAAGAGAAATCCGCTTATGCTGAGTAAAGATTTAAGTGTTGGCAAGTCTTTCCTGATAGTATTTGTCTGGAGCGTAGCCATGTATGGAAATGAAACATGGGGGATAAACAGTTTAGAAAAGAAGAGAACAGAAACTTTTGAAATGTGGTTTTACGGAAGAATGCTGAAGTTCAGTTGGATAGACCACGTAACTAATGAGAAGGTGCTGAATAGAAAGTGGGGAAAGGAAGTTTGTGGTACAGCCACACTAGAAGAACGGATCAGTTGACAGGACACATTCTGAGGAATCAAGGGATCACCAGTTTTGAGTTGGAGGGAAGCGTGTGGGTCAGAAATTGTAGAGGGTGACCGACGGATGGATTCACCTTAAGCAGAATGAGAAGGATGTAGGTTGCAGTAGTTCTTCATAAATGAAGAGGCTTGCAGAGGAGAGAGTAGCGTGGAGGTCTGCATCAAACCAGTCTTCGGACTGAAGACCAAAACAACAACAAACATATGACCTGTGTAGATTATAAACAAGATAAAAATACCAGCACACGTCTCCCCTGATTCATGAAACTGGCACACCAGCTGCTAGAGACATAGAACGCGCCACGAACGCAGGCCGGTGGACGCAGTATTGTCCTACGGTGGACATAGACCTGGACTTAGATATGACCTGTGGTAGTAATCGGAGACACTATGACAGCTGTGGACTACATGGACATAATTCCGGACGATCTGCGTCCCTTCAAACTTGATGTCTTCCCCAGCGGCGATGGCATCGCCCAACAGGAAAACTCCCGTCATCAGAGGACCATAATCTTCCTACAGAGGTCTGAGTAACGTGATGATCAACTCTTGTTCATATCTCGCACACCAAATTAACCTGATGTGAATGCAATGGAACACACACCGGGTGCTATCGAACACTAGTTCCGCGCCCATAAACCACGGACACTTAATTTTCGGGAACTGCCTGACCTGTACGTAGAAATCTGGTGCCACGCACTTCCCAGAATCTACCAAGCTTTTCCCGAATCCATGACTCGCAGAATCGATTCTCTATTGCGTTAAAAATGTGGATCACGCCACTAAGTTGATGGTGATAATTTTTGGGATCATCTCTGTAATATTTCCTCAGGTCAAGACACGGTTTTCTGACATTCACAAGGGCTCAGAAAAACGTTCTTCTGACGGTGAAGTTAACCCGACCACAGTTCCTCTAACATGTCGATCCCAAGGAAGTCCACTGGTGTAAGGACGAAGGTAACTTCCGCACCGCGTGTCACTGACAAGTAATATACATAGTTCGATGAAACATGTATCATACATAGAAAGAACTGCTATAGTTGTAACCTCCCCACAAAAATAATAATTAAATGTGAACCAAGTGTAAACTGCCCACAGAAATAATAATTAAATGAATTTTAAATATTGTAACCTTTGAACAAAATTCGGTTCCCATTTATAATCTCCGTGCAGAAATGCATTCACATTTAATGTAACCACAAAATTCTTTTCTCATTTAATGTTACGTTCGAAACAGAAAAATTCCTAAGCCCAAAAATAATAAAAAAAATTCAGTAACCTGGTAAATTTTATGACGACAGCAGCGCTGCGTCACGGCCCTGTATTCTGAATAAAAAAGCAAAAATTCTTACCTCAATAAAAACTGCGAATATATCTGCTTTTACCTAAAAAAAATTTTGGCACAGCTTCGTGCAATGCTGGCCTATGCTTTGTGATTCGTGAAAGGAATAATTATGCACTAAAAAAAACTTTAAATTGGAATGAATGCTTTTTTTTTAAAAAAAATACTTTATCTTATAAAAATTATTATTGGGGCATTTTTTAAAAGAAATTGATGACAGTTAACATACATTACTAGATATGCGCAAGGCTGCTTCTTTACCTTCTACAATAATACCCATCCTCCAGAGTCCCGACCAGAGCAGACTGCCGACACGCGCAGACCACTCAAGACTAATGCCGACTACTACTGACTACTGAAGACTAATGCCGACAAGCGACAAGCAACAACTAACTACATACTGCTCTCTGGTCAGACACTCTCCTATGCCTTGCCTATTGCAGGCAGCGCATATAGCGCATACCTCTTATATAGTATAGTACAGTACAGAAAGTAACTGAAAGAAATACCCAATGACACGATCAGATTATGACTAGCTGGTCATTATAGGGACGAGAGTCACGTGTTAAAATTTACAACCGACCCATTGATGGTCCTGTTGAGATGTCACACTACTCTTCTTTTAAAATTTGTATTTACCAGTGTTACGGGGAGTCAGAACGGAAAAAAATTTTCACGTTTTCGAATTTTTATCTTATTATAAAATAAGCAATTTTCCTAATAAAATGATGTATATATATCACTTATAAACTCACATAGGAAGTAATTTTTTTTTTTTTAATATCATCTACATCAGTTGAAAATGTTAAAATTTTTATGTGCGTTACTTCAAGATCTAAAAAAATAGAAGACTGTGGATTGATGTGTTATAACAGTTAAATTATGTGTTTCTATTGGTCCTGACCAGAAGAAGACGGGCACCAGGTTGAGGAAGTGGAACAAAGTTTGAGGGACAAGAAACTAGAAAGTAAAACCTTAAGAGGCAGGCCGAGAGGCAAAATGATGAACTACAGCAGCACTATGGGATGGCTATTAGAAATAATACTGAGGATTTGTTGAAAATGAAGCAGGCAGTATGGCCTACCTTCTTCCACAGATTGTCAACTGATGAAAAACCAGTACACCACGTTTGCCCTCCTGGACCTGATTCATTGTGCAATTACCGCAATGGGCAGTACTCAAACAGTTCATACAGCCATAAACATTCCACCCCGGCAGCAGTCATGGATATCATAAAACCTATTTAGAGAGATCTGGCAAATCCTGAATTACTGAAGAAGTGTCTGCATGGTCAGACTCACAATCCCAATGAGTCGTTCAATAATCTTATATGGAGTCGCTTTCCAAAAAATGATTTTGTTGGAATGAAGACACTAAAGTGGGGATTCAGTGATGCTGTTATTGCTTTTAATGATGGCAGCATTGGTAGGGTGAAAGTGCTACAGCATGTGGGAATTAATCCTGGAGCGAACCGCATCAGAGAACTTGAACGGATGGACACGGTTCGCATTGATAATGCAGAGTATGCAGCACAGTTGGCCACTAAGGAGTCCAGTAAGAAGAAAAGAAGAAAAAACTTGGGAAAAGGTCAGGAGAATGATATAAAGTATGGTGCATTGTGCTTCTGAGTGACTGAAAATAAAAAATAAAGCATATATTAAGTGAGTTACAGTCTTTTGAAACTTTAGAAGCCGTTCCTGAAAATTTACATTTTCTGTTGCATTTTTCCCTAAATCTCAGAAACTACTTCGAGTAGAGTATTCAGATTTTTAGGGAGTAATAACATACACGTCCTGAGTCTACTGAACTAAAAGAAGAGCATAATGTTATGTATAGTTAAAATAATTTAGGATAACGTACATAGAAATACGCAAAAATTTTAACCGCGTAATTAAAAAATTGTATTTCCGAAAGCATGGGCTGAAATGAAATTAGTGTAGTTCAGTGGACTCAGAACATACAGTTTAATGTCCTGTAAAGGTTTCATGCCAATGGCTACAGTGGTTCCTGTAATATAGGGAAGCCAAGTCACTAAATTTAACATTGTCGGGTTAGGGCGTTCCAACTCCCCTTAAAACAGTGGCAGCTCAAAAACTGACCGGGTAGATCATTTCCTGTGGTGTCACCGCCAGACACCACACTTGCTAGGTGGTAGCCTTTAAATCGGCCGCGGTCCGTTACTATACGTCGGACCCGCGTGTCGCCACTATCAGTGATTGCAGACCGAGCGCCGCCACACGGCAGGTCTAGAGAAACTTCCTAGCACTCGCCCCAGTTGTACAGCCGACTTTGCTAGCGATGGTTCACTGACAAATTACGCTCTCATTTGCCGAGACGATAGTTAGCATAGCCTTCAGCTACGTCATTTGCTACGACCTAGCAAGGCGCCATTATCATTTGCTATTTATCTTGTGATGCATGTACCGTCAAGAGCTACGTTCACCACTTATGGATTAAAGTTAAGTATTCCAGCAGCTTCGTACTTTATTTGCTAGTCTCAATCCCTTGTCCTGTTCCAGACCTCACGCCAGCCTGCGTGGGCTTAAACGCGTGCCTTCGGCTTCCTCTCATAGTGGCTTGGCTGTCTTGCCAAGTCACAACATTTCCAGTGAGTGTTCAGAGAAACCTATCACCTTCTGAAAGGACTGTTTATAGCTGGTTAGCAGAATTGGCGGGCCCGCGCTCCCGTTTGCGCTGTGTCTGAATTGCAGTCTACGAGTGTCCAAGTAGTAAGCGCTGTTAAAAATTTCAGGCACTTCCCTGTCCCGGTACATGAGAAAATCGAGAACAGCAAAATACAAATTAAATAAAATTGATAATTACTCGTGGAGAGGCGGAATAGAGTTCTATCCAACTTGTCAGAAGAACACTGATCCCTTGAAACACTGTACGAGAAACGAGTGACCAACAGGTAAATGTACGCTTGATCGAATTAATTATTCTACCTCCCACCACCATCATAGTACACCTTCCATTAAATGGATTTCAGTTAGTTTAAGTTCATTCACAAAAGAAAGACCATCAGCACATAATGGAGCGAGTGCACAAACCAACTCAGTACTAATGACGCGTATGTGTGACTATAGCACTCGTCAGCGTTATTTGAATATACTTCAAATTACCCCTCAATTGTAAATGACGTATTAATTGATATCAAGGTGCATCATTTAAATTATCCAGACTCTTGAGTATCTATATTTTTGTTTTATGAAGAATTCAATCACTATATGCTATGTATCGTATACTACATACTTTAGCAAGTAGCAGTATTCCACTAAATAACTAAAATATCTTACCTCGCTTTAAAATACGACCTTCAGTATCATGATGGTTAAAACTTTAATATTTACATACTACCAGTTACTTATAAATCCCTGAAGTGTTGAAAAGTTTTAGATTTAAAGTATTTTCCTAATATATTCTGATAATCAGTGCCAGCGATACGAATTGATGCTAAGACAACGTAAATGAACTTCTTTAGGCACCGCCTTTGCTTATTTGTCCCGCTACTCATGAACGTTTAATATAATCTTTAGATACATATCAGTTCATTCCTTTGGTAAACTTCTTAAGAATATCCTCGCCCACCCTAGTATTTAATTAATTGTAATATTACAGTGCCGACCTGTTATGAAACCATTTTATTGTTTTAAATCGTAAGGCACCAGTCTTTGAAAACGACTCTCTTTAGTTTAACTATTTTCAATTCGTTTGTCTAGATCTAATCACTGACTTGAACGAGCTCACATTACTTGTTATAGGTCAGGACTGTAACCTTTGCTTTCGTTTTAGGTTCTGTCCTTTTAAAAATCAGTTATTGAAAGAACGTTGTCGTTAAATAATAAGTGGGTGACTAAAATTTATTTTTGTGAAATGAAAGTTTATTTCATTTTCTTTTGCCGGCCGGTGTGGCCGTGCGGTTAAAGGCGCTTTAGTCTGGAACCGCGTGACCGCTACGGTCGCAGGTTCGAATCCTGCCTCGGGCATGGATGTGTGTGATGTCCTTAGGTTAGTTAGGTTTAATTAGTTCTAAGTTCTAGGCGACTGATGACCTCAGAAGTTAAGTCGCGTAGTGCTCAGAGCCATTTGAACCAAGCCATTTTTCATTTTCTTTTCAAATGTAAGTGCTTTACAATGATCAAACTTTGATTGTGAATGAGGGACTGTAAAAGAAACTAATAGCTCCAAACTAAGAGACATGAAAAATACAAAATAAATAAATTAATCAACCAAAGTAAATCCTAGGTGCCACCTCCACTTTATATCTCAACTTAAATTTCAGATTTCCAAAAAATAAGTTTCTTCAGGTGTTGCACTCTCGTGTACGCACCAAAAAATCCTAAATGTAAAGTCACTTATCACTTTTACTACAGAAATAATGACAGCAGTTGGAATTTCCGCTTTGAAGTGATGCAAATACGGCAATGTGGTTTGAGTGGTTACGTCACTAACAATACATAGGGAAAAATACACAGTCTATCATAATTTACCTCCGATCTGTGTCTTCCTGTGCTTGAATCGCCGATCCAGAAAAGTTTCGACGATACTGTTGGCTAACCAATTACTCTACACGCACAACGACGTTACTACCCCGTAGTATGATTCTATACTAAAAAAATGTATATATATATATATATATACAATCACGGCTGACACTCAAATACCTTATAGAGTGCCTTCACAAATATCCTCTAACGAACTGTAATAAACAAACACGCTAACTAATATCACAGGCGAGGCAACACGGATCTCCAGACAAAATTTGTGAAGTAAAAACTTTATTATCGTCTTATTTTAACGGCTCACGAATTCTAGTATCAAATACTGACAAAGCATACAAGGCGCTCTTGACTAAGCCCGTACCAACTTAAAATCACTTGACCTTTCGTCAAACGTCAAGCAAAATACGAGGAGCTCGACTCTGACAAAATTCAGAAAGTAATTACACTCATCGTGCCTTAGAACAGTTATTGCACTCTTCAAACCTTGTATTTTAAAAAAACAACTCGGTCGAAGAACAGCTTCCTACGCTCTTTCAATAAAATTGCGGGAAGTTCCGAGTCGAAAGTTATCAGCCAAAATCGTTCTCATACCTCTTGACTAATACATATGTATCGATACTCCTGCTGATAAGGCAGGGTAGGCAGTACGGATCAAGAAAAGAAAAAAATGTCAAGGAACATTGGCCCTAAAATGGATTCCAAAGACGAGCACTTGCTGATTTACGATACTGTGAAACACATCTCTTGTACTGCAAGGTCTGTGGTTTCCATCATTTTGCAGGAATTAGAATGGCCTAAATAAGAGGAAGGTGTCCAGTAAATATGACATCTAAAATGCATACCTCATGAGCCATGGACACTCGTGCAATAAAAGAGACGTATTTAACAGTATCAAAGATTGACAAGATCGACAAGTGCTCATAAGTCTTAAGGTATGCGTTTTAGAGATCATGTTCGCTAGACTTTTTTCTTGTTTTAGTCGATACTACCACCGCTGAATATTGTCCACCGTCAGAGGACCACGGTCCTTTACGTCCAGTTAATACATTTATCCTTCTCCATCATCCCTGAATGTTTGTTAACATGATTACGGAATCACGTTAAACAAACGATTATCTCGCAGTGGAATTGAAGGATAGAGTACACTAGGGTTTATCAGGTTTCTTAAGACATAAATTTAATGGAACAACAGTCACAAAACGAATATCTTGTGACGTTCAGAAGGGTGCTATAGGTTTGCGACTATCGAGAGGGAGAATTGCCAACAGTGAGAAGCGGCGGAGGAACATGGTGGAGTGTTGTGTCAGCTGTACTCTGGGGTGACAAAAGTCATGGGATAGAGATATGTGCACATACACATGGAGATAGTATTACGTACGCGAGGTGCAAAACGCCAGTGCATTGGCTGGCTGTCTTTGTACTCAGGTGATTCGTGTGATACATCCGACGGGATTATGGCCGCTCGACGCGACTTAACAGACTTTGAACGCAGAATAGTAGTTGGAGCTAGACGCAGGGGACATTTCATTTCGGAAATCATTAGAGAATTCAATATTACAAATCCACAGTGTCAACGGACTGCCGAGAATACCATATTTCAGACGTTACCTCTCACAACAGACGACACTGTAGCCGACGGCTTTCACTTAACAACAGCAGCGGCATTTGTATAGAGTTGTCAGTGCCAACAGACAAGCAACACTGCGTGGAATAAGCGCATAAATCAATGCGGGACGTACGACGAACGTATCCTTTAGGACAGTGCGGCGAAATTTGGCCATAATAGGCTATTATGATCCCCATTCCAAAGAAGGCAAATGCTACAAGATGTGAAAATTATAGGACACTCAGCCTAGTTACTCACGCCTCTAAAATATTAACCTCAATTATCCTAAAACGCATAGAACAAAAAGTCGAAGCTACACTCTCCGAAGACCAGTTTGGATTCCGGAAAGATAGAGGAACCAGAGAAGCAATATTTGCTCTAAAACTAATAATAGAGAAACGACTAGATAAGAACCTGAAAACATACATAGCTTTCGTAGATGTAGAGAAAGCCTTTGATAATGTTAAATGGGATAAGATGTTTGAGGTACTCAAAAAAGTAGGAATAGACCATAAAGATAGAAAAATGATATGGAACCTGTACAAAAACGAGACAGCAGTTATCCGTGGACGGACAAAACAAGAAGAGGTGCAGATACGGAAAGGTGTCCGACAAGGTTGCGCACTATCCCCTGTTATCTTTAACGTATACATTGAAGAGGCGCTGAAAAAAGTAAGGGAAAATTCACAGACAGGCGTAGTAATTCATGGCCAACGAATAGATATGATAAGATATGCCGATGATATAGCTGTCCTGGCTGAAAGTGAAGAAGATCTTGTAATCCTACTGAATAGAATGGATAAAGTTATGGGTGAAGAATATAATATGAGAATTAATAAAGCAAAAACAAAAGTAATGGCATGCGAAAAAGAAGATCAAGTGAAAGTCCAAGTTCATGTAGGCAATGAAATGCTTGAACAAGTTGATAAATTTACTTATCTGGGCAGTAATATTACCAGGGATGGAAGGAGCAAGGCAGAAGTCAGAAGTAGAATAGCTCAAGCAAAAAGCTGCTTTTAACAAGAAGAAAAGCATATTAATATCTAAGAGCATCAGCCTTGAAACCAGGAAAAGATTTTTGAAATCATATGTCTGGTATGTGGCATGCTATGGGTGTGAAACATGGACTCTCGGGACAGAGGAACACCAGAAGCTAAATTCTTTTGAAATGTGGTGCTATAGACGCATGCTCAAAATAAAATGGATCGACAAGGTCACAAACGAACTGGTTCTGGAAAGACCAGGTGAGAAGAGAAGCTTCTGGAGTTTCATTGTTAAAAGAAGAGTGCAATTTACAGGTCATCTATTAAGACATAAAGGACTCCTGAACACAATCATAGAGGGATATGTCGAGGGAAAAAGACCAAGAGGAAGACCATGACTGAGGTACATGGATCAAATCGTGAAAGATGTGGGATGTAACACCTATAAAGAAATGAAGAGAAAAGCTGAAAGACACACAGAATGGAGACAAGCTGCCATTGTAGCTGTTGCAAACCAATCCTTGGATTGACCACTACAGAAGAAGGCTATTAGCAGCAGACGACCGACGCAACTGCCTTTGCTAACAGCACATCACCAGCAGCGCCATTCCTAGGCTCTCGTCCATATCGATTGGACCCTAGACGACTGAAACCCGTGACCTAGTCAAATGAGTCCCGATTTCAGTCGGTATGTGCTGATGGTAGGGTTCGCGTGTGGCGCATAACCCACGAAGCCGTGGACGCAAGTTGTCAACAAGGCAACGTGCACGCTGGTGGTGGCTCCATAATGGTGTGGGCTGAACCGATCATTGACTGAAAATGGTTGGTTATTTTCCGCTGCTTGGAGACCATTTGCAGCCTTCATGGACTTCATGTTCCCAAACAACATTGGAATTTTTATGGATGACAATGCGCCATGTCACCGGGCCACAATTGTTCCTGAGTGGTTTGGAGAGCATTCTCGACATTTAGAGCGAATGATTTGGCCACCCAGATCGCTCGACATGAATCCCATCGAACATTTATAGGGCATAATCGACAGGTCAGTTCGCGCATAAAATCCTACACTGACAACACTTTCGCAATTATGGACAGCTATAGAGGCAGCGTGGCTCGATGTTTCTGCAGGGCAACCCTCCGGCGTGTAGTTGTACGAGGTGCATTCAAGTTCTAAGGCCTCCGATTTTTTTTCTCCGGCCTGGAAAGAGATAGAAACATGGGCATTATTTTAAAATGAGGCCGCGTTCATTGTCAATACGTCCCAGAGATGGCAGCACCGTACGGCAGATGGAATTTTACCGCCAGCGGCGAGAATGAGAACTGTTTTAAATACTTAAAATGGCGATGTTTTCCTTACTTGAACAGTGTGCAATCATTCGTTTTCTGAATTTGCGTGGTGTGAAACCAATTAAAATTCATCGACAGTTGAAGGAGACATGTGGTGATGGAGTTATGGATGTGTCGAAAGTGCGTTCGTGGGTGCGACAGTTTAATGAAGGCAGAACATCGTGTGACAACAAACCGAAACAACCTCGGGCTCGCACAAGCCAGTCTGACGGCATGATCGAGAAAGTGGAGAGAATTGTTTTGGGGGATCGCCGAATGACTGATGAACAGATCACCTCCAGAGTTGGCATTTCTGTGGGTTCTGTGCACACAATCCTGCATGACGACCTGAAAATGCGAAAAGTGTCATCCAGGTGGGTGCCATGAATGCTGACGGACGACCACACGGCTGCCCGTGTGGCATGTTGCCAAGCAATGTTGACGCACAACGACAGTACGAATGGGACTTTCTTTTCGTCGGTTGTGACAATGGATGAGACGTGGATGCCATTTTTCAACCCAGAAACAAAGCGCCAGTCAGCTCAATGGAAGCACACAGATTCACCGCCACCAAAAAAATTTCAGGTAACTGCCAGTGCTGAAAAAATGATGGTGTCCATGTTCTGGGACAGCGAGGGCGTAATCCTTACCCATTGCATTCCAAAGGGCACTACGGTAACAGGTGCATCCTACGAAAATGTTTTGAAGAACAAATTCCTTCCTGCACTGCAACAAAAACGTCCGGGAAGGGCTGCGCGTGTGCTGTTTCACCAAGACAACGCACCTGCACATCGAGCTAACTTTACGCAACAGTTTCTTCGTGACAACAACTTTGAAGTGATTCCTCATGCTCCCTACTCACCTGACCTGGCTCTTAGTGACTTTTGGCTTTTTCCAACAATGGAAGACACTCTCCGTGGCTGCACATTCACCAGCCGTGCTGCTATTGCCTCAGCGATTTTCCAGTAGCCAAAACAGACTCCTAAAGATGCCTTCGCCGCTGCCATGGAATCATGGCGTCAGCATTGTGAAAAATGTGTACGTCTGCAGGGCGATTACGTCGAGAAGTAATGCCAGTTTCATCGATTTCGGGTGCGTAGTTGATTAGAAAAAAAATCGGAGGCCTTAGAACTTGAATGCACCTCGTAGATCAGGGGATGGTGCATCGACTAAACGTTGTTCTGTATGTTAGAAGCTCTATTCTTTAGAGTACTTGATCTCTCAGTGCAAGACTACATGGAGCGCAGCATGCGGGTTACCCGATGCCGAATTTACATGTTGGCCGCTCAAGAAAACCGGCAAAAATGAGGCCAGGTGATCCTGCTGGATCCTAATTGAAGGCACAACCTCAGCAAGATGATGGCGTACGGTCGCGTTGGGCATTATTTTCTGTCACCACCTGTGGTGTCACCTCCAGACACCACACTTGCTAGGTGGTAGCCTTTAAATCGGCCGCGGTCCATTAGTATACGTCGGACCCGCGTGTCGCCACTATCAGTGATTGCAGACCGAGCGCCGCCACACGGCAGGTCTAGAGAGACTTCCTAGCACTCGCCCCAGTTGCACAGCCGACTTCGCTAGCGATGGTTCACTGACAAAATACGCTCTCATTTGCCGAGACGATAGTTAGCATAGCCTTCAGCTACGTCATTTGCTACGACCTAGCAAGGCGCCATTACCAGTTACTATTGATGCTGTAAAACATGTACCGTCAAGAGCGATGTTCACCAATTATGGATTAAAGTTATGTATTCCAGCAGCTACGTACGTTTTTTGTTAGTCTCATTTCATTGTCCTGTTCCAGACCTCACGCCAGCCTGCGTGAGCTAAAACGCGTGCCTTTCGGCTTCTTCTCATAGTGGGTTGGCTCTCTTGCCAATCCACAACACCACCCATAAAGGATGGTCTAAAAACCTGAGTCAGTATTACAGGTGGGTTCTTGGTAAGTCTACAGACCTAGTTAAAAGTTTTTATTTCTATTAATACTTTTTTCGATAGGATCATAATTATCCTTAATAATGGCCAGTATCTACTTTCCTCATTCTGCACTATTGTGGAAGCTATTGCGAATATAGAGATATTAGTGTATTCAACGTATTTTTATGGGTAATTAGTTCGGCAGTGTTGTGTAATGTTCTCGAGCTTTTGCAGACATTCCCCAGTGTATTCCCAAGTGTTAACGAATGCCTCCGGCTGCTCTAGAATATTCTCGAATATTCTAGAATCTAACTTGGAAACGGTACAAATCGCATTGATGCGCACACCGAAATAGTCTTTAAATGCTGAAGTCTGCAATCTAATAAAGGCCGAGGTATAACTAATCGAAAATTTATCGATTTATATAGAGAATATACGTAAGCAAAGAATGGTTGTACGAGCGAACAATTTTAGCAACGAAAAATAACTTAATCTAATAAACAAATCGGCGAATAGAGAACACAACTGTGATACTAGAGCAATAGCAAGCATTTAATTCCATTGATACAACGATGTACCAAATTTTACTGTCTGCACAGGTGCACCCGATGATGCAACCAGCGGTCGCGAAATCTAAATCGACCATGCATTAAAAAATTTATAACATCAGCACTGCAGCCAGAAGGCATTTTATTTGTAATTGCAAATCCGTACCCCTCTTACATCCTGAGCACCGGCAGTTAAGTATTCTATCAGCTTTAAAGCCTTCCTTACAAAGACACGAGCCTTTTACAGGAACCAATTGAGACATCGGCTTCCTTTAAAGGGGTCTTGTGATTCGTCTGTGCCACAAATTAAGTGACAGGCATTTCTCACGCATGGCTGCCGTTAGGACACAGTTAACCTTGTGATCTCCTGTTATGGGGGTTGTTCGAAACTGGTATGACATTAAGATGATTGAAAAAGGAAAAAAAGTAGTTAAGCGATGATAGTCGCCGCTGTATTAAAAGACTGGAAGCCTTCTGTCATACAGAATGAGCATTCGTAGTTCTACGTAGAAGCCTTTTTAATTGTGTGGAGACAGAAAATAATATATCGGGACTTGTTAAAACAATGCATAACTTCTGTAGCAGAATTCTGTTCGCTGCTGCTAGTACTGGGTCTGTTGTACGCGAGGAATGTTTCGTAATTATTTATTTACTCAGATAGGTGAAGGCATTTGCATCAAAGTGACTCTATTCCTGCATCAAGTCGTACGTGAGTTAGAACATGCGGTATGAAACGAATCACGGAATTATGACAGCTTCGTTACGACATACGGGTTGAATCTGCGGTTGTTTGCTGATGATGGTTTGAGGTACGGGAATGTGTTCAAACTGAGTGCCTGTAAGAGGTTGCAAGATGACTTACATAAAATTTCTGGTTGGTGTGGTGAATGGCAGCTAACTCTAAATGCGGAAAAAATGCGAGTTAATGCGGGTCAGTAGGAAAACCAAATACGTAATGTTCGGATGCAGCACTGGTAGTGTCCTGTAGAGATGGGCAAACTCGTTCATCCTTGGGTACCAGTCCACTGGTGATCGTTCTTTTTTGGGAACCGTTCATTTTTACTCGTTCACCGTTCATTTGTGCATGGTATATGGTTCTTATGAAAAACTGAAAATTAGTAGAATAGGTGACTGAAGATGGAAGGCACCAAGAGGGGGCACTTCCCTCCCCTCTGGAGTACAGGGTTTTTATTCATTACAAAATTCACACACACTTGTAGAAGTAATTTTTGCGGTTCTACAAAACCTCTCGTGTAGCCAACTGTAGCGTTATGTAGCTGATCGCAGTGAAATAATATAAGGTGGCGCACGAAAAACTGGCGCCGAGTACAGACAGCTCGCTAATTACGCACGATTTGTTGACCGCTACGAGCAGAATAGATAAAGATGTAATAACAAATAAGCTAATGCAAACAACTACTTCGAAACAATAGATGACGATTGGTGGGCGACAATGAGCAGTGTAGTACTCGGGGCCAATTTTTCGTGCGCCACCCTATACCACTGAAATAATATTACAGAAGTTATCATATTCTCTTAACAAAATGTGACACCAGACACTCGATTAAGGAGTGCGGGCTTCATTCGGTTGTTAAGTCGGTCTGCCTTCCATAATAAGGAACATGCTGTTTTATCTTGGATCAAAAAAAAAGAAAAAAGACGGAAAATGGCCACTCGTGTGTGCCGTGCCGGCTTCCTTTGCATGTGTAATAACAATTGCCTTTTTATGTCTTCTGCTGTTTATCGAAATAGATATGCGCTTTTGTTACCTGTAAAGATGTATGTCTTACATACCATGTAATTCTTATGTAATTTGCGTAATTATAAAATACATTTTAAATACCAGTCGTGGACGCTGATTACAATACAAATAGAACCACAAGTGCAGAGTTCAAAAATGTTTGAAACAGATCTAGAATGCGCGTGCGCAGCGAACTAAACGGACAACAGCTCGATACTCAAACTGTCTAGGAGCAGTCGGCAGTGGAACTGCGACGAGATGCTACGCGAAGAATCACGAGTCCGGCCGAGGGAGACCGAGACAGACGGGAAAGCGACCACGGCTGGGGAACGAGACCGGCCGGCGTGCCCGTTCGGGAACGAGACCGACCGTTTCCCGTTCCCGGGAATTATAAGCAGAAAGCCGCGACCGAAGTAAACTATGAAAGACCGTTCCCTAGAATTCGTTCCTTGCTCCTTCCGTTCATCTTGGTGAAGCGTTCCTTTGGACCCGTTAGTTCGCGAATGACCCATCTCTAGTGCCCTGCTAGACACTGTCACGTCGTTTGAATATCTGAGCGTAACTTTGCAAAGCAATATGAAACGAAACGGGCATGCGAGGATTGCGGTAGGGAAGCCGAATGGCCCACTTCTGTTTGTTGGGAGAATTTTGGGAAAAAGTGGTTCATCTGTGAAGGACACCGCATATAGGACGCTGGTGCGACCTGATCTTGAGTACTGTTTTAGTGGTTGGGATGTGCACCAGGTCGGATTAAAGAAAGACATCGAAATAACTCAAAGGCGGGTTGCTAGATATGTTGCCGGCAGGTCCGAAAAAAACGTGAGTAGTACGGACGTGCTACGAGTATTCAAATGGAAATCCCTGGAGGGAACGCGACGCTCTTTTCGAAGAACGCTGTTGAGAAAATTTAGAGAAAAGGCATCTGAAGTTGACTGCCGAAACATCTTCTGCCTCCAACATATATCGCGTGTAAGGACCGCGAAGATGTTGTTGTTGTGGTCTTCAGTCCTGAGACTGGTTTGATGCAGCTCTCCATGCTACTCTATCCTGTGCAAGCTTCTTCATCTCCCAGTACCTACTGCAACCTACATCCTTCTGAATCTGCTTAGTGTATTCACCTCTTGGTCTCCCTCTACGATTTTTACCCTCCACTCTGCCCTCCAATATCAAATTGGTGATCCCTTGATGCCTCAGAACATGTCCTACCAACCGATCCCTTCTTCTAGTCAAGTTGTGCCACAAGCTCCTCTTCTCCCCAATCCTATTCAGTACCTCCTCATTAGTTATGTGACCTATCCATCTAATCTTCAGCATTCTTCTGTAGCACCTCATTTCGAAAGCTTCTATTTTCTTCTTGTCCAAACTATTTATCGTCCATGTTTCACTTCCATACATGGGTACACTCCACACAGTTTCAGAAACGACTTCCTGATACTTCAATCTATACTTGATGTTAACAAATTTCTCTTCTTCAGAAACGCTTTCCGCGAAGATAACATACGGGAAATTAGGGCTCATACGGAGGCGTACATACAGTTGTTTTTCCCTCGCTCTATCTGCGAGAGGAACAGGAAGGATATGACTGCTAGTGGTACACGATACCCTCCGCCACGCGCCGTACTTTGGCATGCCGAGTAACTATGTAGATGCAGATGTAGATGTAGACGTGGATGAGGGACAATATTTACAAAAACTGCATGCTGCCATGCACAAGTCAAGAACCGTTGTTATTCTTTTCCTCCTGAACTTAACTGCTCACAAAATAAATGAAGAACATACTAATTTAAGGAGACACCGAATTACCCAATGTTTTGGACATATTCTCTCACGTTTTGTTTTCGACGCGTGCAAGTTGTGCAGTCTTCTCTCCTGGCCAAAGCAGGAGCACAGGACCATCCAAGAAGCCCCTTCACATTGTTCATTCTACAGTACTCTCCATTAAAATTCCTACGCCACGAAGATGACGTGCTACAGACGCGAAATTTAACAGACAGGAAGAAGATGCTGTGATATGCAAATGATTAGCTTTCCAGAGCATTCACACAAGGTTGGCACCGGTGGCGACACCTACAACGTACTGACATGAGGAAGGTTTCCAACCGATTTCTCATACATAAACAGCAGTTGACAGGCGTCGCCTGGTGAAACGTTGTTGTGATGCCTCGTGTAAGAAGGAGAAATGAGTACCATCACGTTTCCGACTTTGATAAAGGTCAGATTGTAGCCAATCGCGATTGCTGTTTATCGTATCGCGACATTGCTGCTCGCGTTTGTCTTGATCCAATGACTGTTAGCAGAATATGGAATCGGTGGGTTCAGGAGGGTAATATGGAACGCCGTGCTGGACGCCAACGGCCTCGTATCACTAGCAGTCGAGATCACATGCATCTTATCCGCACGGCTGTAACGCATCGTGCAGCCACGTCTCGATCCCTAAGTCAACAGATGGGGACGTTTGCAAGACAACAATCATCTGCACGAACAGTTCGACGACGCTTGCAGCAGCATGGACTATCAGCTCGGAGACCATGGCTGCCGTTACCTTTGACGCTGCATCACAGACAGGAGCGCCTGCGATGGTGTA
Organism: Schistocerca serialis cubense; assembly: GCF_023864345.2. Classification (NCBI taxonomy): domain Eukaryota; kingdom Metazoa; phylum Arthropoda; class Insecta; order Orthoptera; family Acrididae; genus Schistocerca; species Schistocerca serialis. Next base: position 574,626,020 of record NC_064645.1, on the reverse strand, counting down.
CTAAACGACGAACCTGGCTGCACGAACGGCAAAACGTCATTTTTTCGGATGAATCCAGGTTCTGTTTACAGCATCTACATCTACATTGATACTCCGCAAGCCACCCAACGGTGTGTGGCGGAGGGCACTTTACGTGCCACTGTCATTACCTCCCTTTCCTGTTCCAGTCGCGTATCGTTCGCGGGAAGAACGACTGTCTGAAAGCCTCCGTGCGCGCTCGAATCTCTCTAATTTTACATTCGTGATCTCCTCGGGAGGTATAAGTAGGGGGAAGCAATATATTCGATACCTCATCCAGAAACGCACCCTCTCGAAACCTGGCGAGCAAGCTACACCGCGATGCAGAGCGCCTCTCTTGCAGAGTCTGCCACTTGATGGTCGCATCCGTGTTTGGCGACATCGCGGTGAACGCACATTGGAAGCATGCATTCATCATCGCAATACTGGCGTATCACCCGGCGTGATGGTATGGGGTGCCATTGATTACACGTCTCGGTCACCTCTTGTTCGCATTGACTGCACTTTGAACAGTGGACGTTACATTTCAGCTGTGTTACGACCCTGCGAAACCCTACATTTCAGCAGGATAATGCACGTCCGCATGTTGCAGGTCCTGTATACAGAAAATGCTCGACTGCTGGCCTGGCCAGCACATTCTCCAGGTCTCCCACCAACTGAAAATATCTGGTCAATGGTGGCCTAGCAACTGGCTCGTCACAATACGCCAGTCAAAAATGGCTCTGAGCACTATGGGACTTAACTTCTTAGGTCATCAGTCCCCTATCACTTAGAACTACTTAAACCTAACTAACCTAAGGACATCACACACATCCATGCCCGAGGCAGGATTAGAACCTGCGACCGTAGCGGTAGCGCGGTTCCAGACTGTAGCGCCTACAACCGCTCGGCCACTCCGGCCGACAATACGCCAGTCACTACTCTTGATGAACTGTGGTGTCATGTTGAAGCTGCATGTGTAGCTGTACCTGTACACGCCATCCAAGCTCTGTTTGACTCAATGGCCAGGCGTATCAAGGCCGTTATTACGGCCTGAGGTGGTTGTTCTGGGTACTGATTTCTCAGGATCTATGCACCCAAATTGCGTGAAACTGTAATCACATGTCAGTTCTAGTATAATATATTTGTCCAATGAATACCCGTTTATCATCTGCATTTCTTCTTGGTGTAGCAATTTTAATGGCCAATAGTGTATGATATTTAGCTGCAGTTTCCATTATCGACGAACAAACATTCGAAAATAACTGTTTTCTGATTGTAGCTCAGTGTGTGACAATATATGCCAGCCCTTTTTCCTCGTCTGTTTCTCATCGCTTGCATATACAAATACCGAATACACTGAGACGACTAAAGTCATGGGATATCTCCTAATATCATTTGGGGCCTCCTTTAGCCCGTTCTGTTTGGGAGTGGAACAGGGAGAGAAGATGCTAGTTGTGGTACGAGGTACCCTCCGCCACGCACCGTATGGTCGATTGCGGAGGATGTATGTAGATGTAGATGTAGAGTAGCGCAGCAGCTTGACGTGGCATGGACTCAACAAGACGCCGCAAGCTCCTGCAGAAATACTCACCCATGCTGCCTCTATAGCCGTTCACAATTCAGAAAGTGTTACCGATGCAGGATTTTGTGCATGAAGTTGAAACGTCCCCTTTGAACAATTCTTACATGACTGTGCTTAAACTGACATACAATATTTTTAGCGCAACGCAATCTGACTTTCAGAAATCCCTACAAAAGAATGGCCCTGACTAATATTAACCTATGCAGTTCACAAATCGCTTACCTCACAAAAATCTTGGTTACTCGAACTACTGCAATACAGCGAGCGCCACTACTGCCAGCTAAATAAAAGATTCAAACTATGGAAGGCACTAACTACTGATAGGGATAGTTAGCAAATGAAAGATATTAATAGAGAACAAACAATGTATTTACCTTAATATCATATATATATATATATATATATATATATATATATATATATATATATATAGCAGTTCATGACAAATTTCAAAACTCCGCCATCTCTCTCCCCACATCCACCACTGCTGGCGGCTCATCTCCAACTGCGCAACGCTACGCGCTGTTCACAGCCAGCTGCCTAACACTACAATGGCGAGTATTACACCAATGCAAAGCAGCCACAGACTGCACACAGCACAGCCAGTGATTTTCATACAGAGGTGGCGTTACCAATAAAAAACCTAAACAGCCTACTTACAAAGTGACCTCTCGATTATATGCTATAAATGTTCGATATAATTCATGTCTTGCGATCTGGGTGACCAAATAATTCGCTCGAACTGTCCAAAATGTTCTTCAAACCAATCGCGAACGACTGCCGCCCAGCGATACGGCGCTTTGCTTTCTATAACAGTCCCATTGTAGAATGGCTGCACATGGTCTCCAGGTAGCCGCACATGACCATTTCCAGTCAATAATTGGTTCGTTTGGACCAGAGTAACCAGTCCATTCCAAATAAACACAACCCACAATATTACCGAGCCACTACCTGCTCGCACTGGGCCTTTCTGAGAACTTGGATCCATGGTTTTGTGCTCTAACTCTCGGACCCTATCATCGGCTCTTACCACCGAAATCGGGTCTTATCTGACATGGCCACGGTTTTACAGCCGTCTAGGGCGCAACCGATGTGGTCACGACTCCAGGAGAGACGCTGCAGGCGATATCGTCGTGTTAGCTTATGTCTTGTGCTGCCATGACCCAATGACACCAAATTCCGCTGCACTGTCCTGACGAATACGTTCGACGTACGTCCCACATTGATTTCTGCCGTTATTTCACGCAGTGTTGCATGTTTGTTACCAGTGACAACCCTACGCAAACGCCGCTGTTCTCGGTCGTTATGTGACAGCTGTCGGCCACTGCGTTATCCATGGCCAGAGGTAACGCCAGAAAGCTAGTATTCTCGGCACTTGACACTGTAGATTTCGGAATATTTAATTCCCTACCGATTTTCGAAATGGATTGTCCCATGAGTCTAGCTCTAACTACCATTCTGCGTTTAAAGTTTTTAATTCCCTTCGTGCGGCCATAGTCACCACGGAAACCTTTTCAGGTGAACCATATGAGTACAGTCCGCCCCCGGTAGCTGCGTGGTCAGCGCGACAGAATGTCAATCCTAAGGGCCCGGGCTCAATTCCCGGCTGTGTTGGAGATTTTTCTCCGCTCAGGGACTGGGTGTTGAGTTGTCCTAATCATCATCATTTCATCCCCATCGACGCGCAAACGCCGAATTGGCGTCGAATCGAAAGACTTGCCACCCGGCGAACGGTCATACGACATTTACATTTATTTTATCTGAGTACAAATGACTGAGCTTCCAACTCACTGCCCCTTTATCGCGATGCTACTGCCATTTGTATACGTACATATCGCTATCGCATGACTTTTGTCACGTGAGCGTAAAAAGAATGGGTGGCAGGAGGCCTTTCAATTTTGATTTAATATTGTGAGGTCTGTCAGTCATACTTTTCAAATCTGATGGAAATCAAATCTGCAGAACAGTTCTGACCATTCTACACGGTTTTTACGATCAGTCAGTGTCATAGAAGTACAAATCGATTTCTCTGCCTAGTGTGCAATTGAAGAATGCCGACGTTCGTTTCCATTGATGGCAAATTGTCAACCGCGAACCCCATGTGAGAATATTTGTGTAGTGTTGATAGATATGGAACTCCGAGAGGTTTGAAACCCTGCGTGCAATGAAGATCACGAACTGACAGAGCAGCTATTTCTGAGAGCGTTCTTCTCGACAAAGAACGTCCTTTGCGAATGCACAGACTTTACCCCGAAACATAATAACACTGGGCGTAGTAGAGTCAAAAGTACACAAGATTTCAGATTTCAATGTCAGGCCCTGTCAAGATCATATTCATGATGAAGATAGCAGCGTTCGTCCTCCGCAAAATGCTCATAATTTTATTGTACCAAAACTGGCCTCCCATACTTGTTGCCTATAGGCACGTTGAAATTTTGAGTATCCGATTAATTTGTCTTCTTGTGACGTCACTTAGACATGAGCTGTGTTTCGAAATCTGTGTGCACCAGGTTTTGTTGCAGTTAAGAAATACACTCCTGGAAACGGAAAAAAGAACACATTGACACCGGTGTGTCAGACCCACCATACTTGCTCCGGACACTGCAAGAGGGCTGTACAAGCAATGATCACACGCACGGCACAGCGGACACACCAGGAACCGCGGTGTTGGCCGTCGAATGGCGCTAGCTGCGCAGCATTTGTGCACCGCCGCCGTCAGTGTCAGCCAGTTTGCCGTGGCATACGGAGCTCCATCGCAGTCTTTAACACTGGTAGCATGCCGCGACAGCGTGGACGTGAACCGTATGTGCAGTTGACGGACTTTGAGCGAGGGCGTATAGTGGGCATGCGGGAGGCCGGGTGGACGTACCGCCGAATTGCTCAACACGTGGGGCGTGCGGTCTCCACAGTACATCGATGTTGTCGCCAGTGGTCGGCGGAAGGTGCACGTGCCCGTCGACCTGGGACCGGACCGCAGCGACGCACGGATGCACGCCAAGACCGTAGGATCCTACGCAGTGCCGTAGGGGACCGCACCGCCACTTCCCAGCAAATTAGGGACACTGTTGCTCCTGGGGTATCGGCGAGAACCATTCGCAACCGTCTCCATGAAGCTGGGCTACGGTCCCGCACACCGTTAGGCCGTCTTCCGCTCACGCCCCAACATCGTGCAGCCCGCCTCCAGTGGTGTCGCGACAGGCGTGAATGGAGGGACGAATGGAGACGTGTCGTCTTCAGCGATGAGAGTCGCTTCTGCCTTGGTGCCAATGATGGTCGTATGCGTGTGTGGCGCCGTGCAGATGAGCGCCACAATCAGGACTGCATACGACCGAGGCACACAGGGCCAACACCCGGCATCATGGTGTGGGGAGCGATCTCCTACACTGGCCGTACACCACTGGTGATCGTCGAGGGGACACTGAATAGTGCACGGTACATCCAAACCGTCATCGAACCCATCGTTCTACCATTCCTAGACCGGCAAGGGAACTTGCTGTTCCAACAGGACAATGCACGTCCTCATGTATCCCGTGCCACCCAACGTGCTCTAGAAGGTGTAAGTCAACTACCCTGGCCAGCAAGATCTCCGGATCTGTCCCCCATTGAGCATGTTTGGGACTGGATGAAGCGTCGTCTCACGCGGTCTGCACGTCCAGCACGAACGCTGGTCCAACTGAGGCGCCAGGTGGAAATGGCATGGCAAGCCGTTCCACAGGACTACACCCAGCATCTCTACGATCGTCTCCATGGGAGAATAGCAGCCTGCATTGCTGCGAAAGGTGGATATACACTGTACTAGTGCCGACATTGTGCATGCTCTGTTGCCTGTGTCTATGTGCCTGTGGTTCTGTCAGTGTGATCATGTGATGTATCTGACCCCAGGAATGTGTCAATAAAGTTTCCCCTTCCTGGGACAATGAATTCACGGTGTTCTTATTTCAATTTCCAGGAGTGTAATTTCATATGTATTTCATATGTGTTCTATGTAAACCAACCGCCCCCCCTCCCTCTCACCCCACCTACCCACGAATTTTTAAAGAATCGAACTCCCATGCGTAAAGCAGCGAGAAAATTTAGAAGCGGGTTGAAATTGATTTTAAATTTTGTTGGTAGTCGCTAAGTGCTCGTATTGTCCAAAGCTGGATGAGTACAGCGTGGATAATTTGCGCTCCGTTTTAAGCATCCATCCTTCTCAGTGAGCCTGAAAAATAAACCGATTTTTATAATTTTTTTAAAAAAGCTAATGAAGCAGCCAACGTAAGTCTTTTTGCACATTATTTATTAATTGTCAGACAATATTTTATGATTTTTTTAAAAATAAATTTAGTCATTATTAAGCCCCCATGCGAGGAGTTAAAGATGCTGTGCCCAAAACGAGGTGTGTCCATGGCGGAAGTAATGGAGTCCTCAAATATTATCTGAAATAAAAAATAAACAATTTTATTAGTCTTTAGGATATTGTGCAAGAACTAATAGCACAAATTTTTAAATAATAATATGCCGGGTGTTTGAAATAAGGACGTGTTTTCTCTTGTGTTTTTAGACACGATTTTTGCAATAGCTAATCAATTTTATAAATTAAAAAATTACCCCATTTCTCCTTGCAGACATGCGCGAGGAATAATTCAGCCAAACTGCGAAAAATATCTTTATTAGTCTGCCTGCAGTCTATTCCGTCAGCTTGAGATACAGTGTATTTCAGATTACACAAAGATTTGAAAAGAAATAAAACAATTCTATGTGGATTGTGGATTACTTTTTGTATTAATTAGTTAGTGTGAAAAACGAACCTAATAATAGTTTGTTTACCTTTGTCAAGTGTTGCTCATTCGAAAGTACGTGTAACTGGATTTTTAGGAGGGTTAGTTTTCGACTTTGTGAACTGTGATTGAGAGCACTCGCACTGATTTTCAAAAGCCGGCGCCCCTTCGTCACACCATCATGTTTAGGAATTGTTAATGTTCTTGATATTAGAATATCTTCTGTCGATAGCTCCAAGTGCTACCGTTGCGAATAATATCTGCCAGAATTGTACTCCACTCCTAATTATTACAGTTCGTAACTATATGACGCTCTACTTTTCTCTGACTTTTTACAACAGTTTGGATTCTTCCATACGTTCAGAAAGGAGTGTCTACTGCTGCAAACTACGCAGTATTTTTGCTTAGGACACAGTTCGTATACATCCACCAACCTTCGAACCTTTCCAGACACCGTGGCTACCCGTGCTCCCGAATGACGTTTCTTCGGACGTTGTGGCAATGGCGGAGCCTGCTCCCTTCCATCTCTCATGAATTTAAATCGATCAGCTGAATTAAAACTTGGATATTTCGTAATTCATTACTCGGATTGCTTTACGGTCTTTACCACAATCACTCTAATAAAATTATCCGTGCAGCACGATGAACTTATACTTGCTCAATTCTTTCTTTTATTACTTTATTATATCCAATTAGAGACGAGGAGAACAATGAGTGTGAACAGTGGACGGACTTAGCACTGCCACGTCTCAAACAGGACCCGTATCCTGATAGCCTATTAGTACAGTACCAAGGAACTGGAGCCTATTCTTTCCTTCACTCAGTTAGTTGCGGCAGCTGGTTGAGAGCGGGTCTGTTAGAGCTTGTTGCCGGGTTCTGTCTGGACATAAAAAAGGAGCAACGAGTTTGTGAGAAATTTTGTTTTAGAACCGGGAAATCAGCTTCTGAGACTTACGAACTATTAAAATCAGCTTCTGGAGATAGTTGTATGAGCCAGTCAAACGTTTTTGTCTGGTTCAACAGTTTTAAAAATGGCCGTGAATCATTTGAAGATGGACCACTCTCCGGCCGTCCTTCCACCTCAAAAACTAATGAAAATGTGAAATTTCGTGACTCAGTGCACTCTGGTCATAGACTTACAATTAGGGAGATGGCTGATGAACTTAATTTAAGTTTCTATGCAGTTCAGTCAATTTTCAGTGAAGATCTGAACATGGGTCCACAAAATTCATTTCAAAAGTGTTGCCAAGTGACCAGAGACAATACCGACTTGAAGTGTGCCAAGAACTGATTAATCGGACTAAAAGTGACCCATATTTGTCAAATAGGGTAATTACAGGTGACGAATCGTTGTTATATGGATATGATCCTGAAACCAAAGTGCAGTCTTCGCAGTGGAAGACTCCAGGTTCACCACGACCGAAAAAAGCACGGCAACGTCGGTCGAAGGTGAAGACAATATTGGTGATTTTTTTTTTATTGTACTGGTATTGTGCATCACGAATTTACCCCTGGAGGACAGACAATTAACCAGGAATACTACAAATGTGTCGAGCGTTTGCGTGAAAAGGTGCTGAAGAAAAGGGCTGCATTGTGGAAAGACAAGAGTTGGGTGCTACACCATGACAATTCTCCGGCTCATCGTGTCTTCTCCATCGTTGAATTTGTGACCAAATTCAGAATCCCTGTGCTTCCACCACGACCATATTCCCCAGATTTGGCCCCTGCGGACTGCTACCTGTTTCCTAAGCTGAAATTTTCACTGAAAGGGAAGCGATTTGACTCGACTGAAGACATCCTGGCAAATACGGAGAGCGTCCTTAACACACTTCAGGAAAAAAATTTACGGGAGTGTTTCCAAAAGTGGAAACACCGTTGGAGTCGGTGTGTTCAGTCAGAATGAGGCTATTTTGAAGCAGATGGAACACAGTAGCATGTATCACCATTATACAAATACAAACCCATTCTTAAAACTTTCCAGTCACACCTCGTACTTCGCAAGTCACTGTACGGTGTGTGTGATCACGAGTGCCTTGTACCACTATTAGTCATTTCCTTTCCTGTTCCACACACAAACAACAAATGGCTCTAAGCACTATGGCACTTAACATCTGAGGTCATGAACTACTTAAACCTAACTAACCTAAGGACATCACACACATCCATGCCCGAGGCAGGATTGGAATCTGCGACCGTAGCAGCAGCGCGGCTCCGGACTGAAGCGCCTAGAACCAACCGCTCGGTCACAGCGGCCGGCTCACACACAAACAAGCAGGGAAAAACGGGTACCTATACTATGAGGTGACAAAAGTCTTGGGCTACCTCCCGATATCGTGCTGGACCTCCCTTTGGCTGGCGTAATTCAGCAACTCGACACGTAATGGATTCAACAAGTCCTCGGGAGTCCCATGCAGAAATATTCAGCCATGCTGCGTCTATACCTTTCCATATCGGTAGAGTGTAGCCAGTGCAGAACTTTGAGCACAAACTGACCTGTCTATTGTGACCCATGCCGGGCCATCAGAGTGGTCAAACAATTTTCTCAAACTGTTCAGAATGTTACGAAACTTCCTGGCAGATTAAAACTGTGTGCCCGACCGAGACTCGAACTCGGGACCTTTGCCTTTCGCGGGCAAGTGCTCTACCAACTGAGCTACCGAAGCACGACTCACGTCCGGTACTCACAGCTTTACTTCTGCCAGTACCTCGTCTCCTACCTTCCAAACTTTACAGAAGCTCTCCTGCGAACCTTGCAGAACTAGCACTCCTGAAAGAAAGGATATTGCGAAGACATGGCTTAGCCACAGCCTGGGGGATGTTTCCAGAATGAGATTTTCACTCTGCAGCGGAGTGTACGCTGATACGAAACTTTCTTTCAGGAGTGCTAGTTCTGCAAGGTTCGCAGGAGAGCTTCTGTAAAGTTTGGAAGGTAGGAGACGAGGTACTGGCAGAAGTAAAGCTGTGAGTGGCGGGCGTGAGTCGTGCTTCGGTAGCTCAGTTGGTAGAGCACTTGCCCGCGAAAGGCAAAGGTCCCGAGTTCGAGTCTCGGTCGGGCACACAGTTTTAATCTGCCAGGAAGTTTCGTATCAGCGTACACTCCGCTGCAGAGTGAAAATCTCATTCTGTTCAGAATGTTCTTGGAGAAGAATTGTGGTCCAGTGACATGGTGCATTGTCATCCATAAAAATTCCATCGTTGTCTAGGTACATGAAATCAATCAATGGCTGCAAATGGGCTCCAAATAGCCTAACACAACCATTGCCAATCAGAAAGAGATTTTCACTCTGCAGCGGCTCATTCGCGCTGCTGCTGCCGCACACGCAACTGCATTGAACGCCGCCACGATGCATTACAGAAGACTACGTCGTCGTTATAAACAGACAATTTACAAAACAATTGAGAACATTGAATTCTCTACATCTGCTGCAGACAAGAAGAAGAATACAGTGAAGAACACTGCTGCTACTGCACTTGTCGACGGACCATGTGTCTTCTGTGGATGTAGACTTAATTTTAGCATTGACAGTAACGATTCTTTTACTCATGGTAACGGTTGGCTTACTGTAGCAATTGTACGAGGCGATACAGGAGTACCTTCTGTTGGTGGCCTTGAAAGTTTTGTAGACAGAGACATTATTGCCTACCGTACCTATCACATAGGAGAACTTGCTAATAAAGACTTTGGTAAATCTGTGTATATGTCACCATCTGCATTGTCTTTGTATACTCGTAGTAAGAGAAAAATATCTGTAAATGAGTCTGTATTCATTTGGGTTAAAGGCAAAGGTGTATGAGAATATGTAAAATTTGTTGGAGACTGTGCTGTGTATTTTCATAAATAAATTGATCTGTAGCGTAGCTGAGAACCGGACAAGGGTACATCTAGAACCGAGGGCTCAAGGAGGCAACAGCATGTTCATGTTAAAGTTCTTATCAGTTGACCTTTGACCCCGCCTGGCAACGCTGATCTTGGCTTATGCTGAGTGAAACTTCCTGGCAGATTAAAACTGTGTGCCGGACTCGGGACCTTTGCCTATCGCGGGCAAGGGCTTGGGTAGCTCAGTTGGTAGAGCACTTGCCCGCGATAGGCAAAGGTCCCGAGTTCGAGTCTCAGTCCGGCACACAGTTTAAATCTGCCAGGAACTTTCACTTCCAATCAGTTGGACGAGACAACACAGTCCACTCCACGTATACATGACCACACTATTGAAGAGCCTCCACCAGCTTGCACACTGTCTTGCTGTCAATGTGAATCCATGGTTTCGTGGAGCCTACACCACACTCTAACTCTACTATCAGCTCTTAGCAACTGGAATAGGGACTCATCTGAGCAGTGATCGGATTTGCCGTCGTCTGGACTCCAACCGATATGGTCACGAATCCAGGTGAGGCACTGCAAGCGATTTCATGCTGTTAGTAAAGGCGCTAGCGTCGGTCGTCTGCTGCCATAGTCCATTAACGACAGATTTCGCCGCACTGTCCTAACGGATACGTTAGTTGTACGTTCCACATTGATTTCTTCGGTTATTTCACGCAGTGTCGTTTGTCTATTAGCGCTGATAACTCTTCGAAAACGTCCCTGCTCTCGGTCGTCACATGAAGGCTGTCGGCTATTGCATATTCGTGGTGAGAGGTAATGCCTGAAATCTAGTATTCTCGGCACACTCTTGACCCTTTGGATCACGGAATATTGAATTCCCCAACGATTTCCGAAAAGGAATGCTCTGTGTGTCTAGCTCGACCACTCCGCGTTCAAATTCTGCTAATACCTGTCGAGCGGCCACAATCACGCCGGACACCTTTTCACATGAATCGCCTGAGTACAAACGACGGCTCCGACAATGCACTGCCCTTTTACAACTTGTGTTCGCGATACTATCGCCATCCGTATGTGTGCATATCGCTATCCCATGACTTTTGTTGCCTCTGTTTACATGTCTTTGTAAGAGTCCTAATTTCTCTTGTCTTATCTTTGTGCTCTTAAGCAAAATGACATTGGCGGCGGTAGAATCGTTCTGCAGTCAGCTTCAGATGGCGGTTCTCTAAGGTTTCTCAATAGTGTTTTTCGAAAAGAACGTCGTCCTCCCTCCGGGGATTCCCATTCGAGTTCCTGAAGCATCTCGCAGTTACGTTGGCATCGAGACACAGCGGACAGGGGCAATGCTTACGTCACACCCCCAGGACCGCCGTAATAAAAGGACGAATCTGATTTGATTCGTTCCCATTGCGGCTCAGTTTTCCCCATTCAGCACATGTTAGCTCCGTATTGGGCCACGTACGTTCTGCGAATGTGATTTTATGTTAGCACAGTATTATACAGCAGCGCCTGGAGTTCCGACAGGGCACGAGTATCTAGAAGCAATTATAAGCAGCATTAGGAATTTTGCAGGAATGGTGTCCGGTTCTCAGGTGGACGCTGCTCCGGAGAGTGCACGCCAGGTTCTGGTCAACAAATCTGAATCCTTACCAATGTATTCTTAATGATGCTCCTTACCTTTGTAACTTGACTGCATGTGCTTAGGTAAAGATAATGGCCTAATCCTCATGGCTAGTCGATAATTCTTCAGACACTTTATTCAACTTTTCAATGAAATTGCTTTATTCCATCCTTAGTTACCATATCCCCCTTTTATATATTTGTCCATATCTAACATCCAGTTTCATCTACTTCATTTAGTAAGTATCCTACAATTTACATTTAACTGCTTGGCAGAAGCTTCATTAACAACTTTCATATTATATCTCTATTTTTCTTCTCTCTGGAATAGCACGTGAGAAAAACGAAAGGTATATTTTTTCTGGGCAAGGTATAATTTCTCTAATTTTATTACAAAGGTGACTTCTGTCTGTGTAGCTGGGGGGAGGGGGGGTTACCAAAAGATATTTTTGTATTCGCAGGAGAAAGTTGAGATTGAAATTTCGTGGAAAGCTCTGACTACAACGAAAAACGACTTTGTTTTAAGGACTGCCACCGTAACTCGCGTATCAATCCGTCACACTCTCCCCCCCCCCCCCCCTATTTAACGATAATACAAAACGTCCTGGCCTTCTTTGAAACGCGCGGTCTGCGGCGTATTGTCATGGATCGCGCGGCTTGCCCCCCGTCGGAGGTTAGAGTCCTCCGTCGGGCATTGGTGTGTGTGTAGTACTTAGCGTAAGTTACTTTAAGTTAGATTAAGTAGTGTGTAAGCTTAGGCACCGATGACCTACGCAGTTTGGTCCCATAATTTCCAAAATTTCCTTCTCTGAAATTTTTCGGTGTCCTTCGTGAGTCCTATGTGGTAACGATGCCAATATTCTAGCGCAATACTCTAGCGCAGAAGACGGAGAAGCGCAGCAGAGTTAGTCTGTTTAGTAGACCTGGTGCATTTTCTAAGTGTTCTGCCAGTAAAACGCAGTCTTTGGCTTCGCTTTCCTCACAACTTTTTCTGTGCAATCGTTCCAGTTTAAAGCTGATTTGCAATTGTAATCCCTAGGTGTTTAGTTGAAAAGAGGAAATTTGTATGATTTGTCGTGGAACCGAATTTTAACGGAATCTTTTTAGCACTTATCTGGGGGTCATAACACGTTACGTTGTTCAGGATCATTGCCGCTTTCCGTCTACGCAGATACACTCCTGGAAATGGAAAAAAGAACACATTGACACCGGTGTGTCAGACCCACCATACTTGCTCCGGACACTGCGAGAGGGCTGTACAAGCAATGATCACACGCACGGCACAGCGGACACACCAGGAACCGCGGTGTTGGCCGTCGAATGGCGCTAGCTGCGCAGCATTTGTGCACCGCCGCCGTCACTGTCAGCCAGTTTGCCGTGGCATACGGAGCTCCATCGCAGTCTTTAGCACTGGTAGCATGCCGCGACAGCGTGGACGTGAACCGTATGTGCAGTTGACGGACTTTGAGCGAGGGCGTATAGTGGGCATGCGGGAGGCCGGGTGGACGTACCGCCGAATTGCTCAACACGTGGGGCGTGAGGACTCCACAGTACATCGATGATGTCGCCAGTGGTCGGCGGAAGGTGCACGTGCCCGTCGACCTGGGACCGGACCGCAGCGACGCACGGATGCACGCCAAGACCGTAGGATCCTACGCAGTGCCGTAGGGGACCGCACCGCCACTTCCCAGCAAATTAGGGACACTGTTGCTCCTGGGGTATCGGCGAGAACCATTCGCAACCGTCTCCATGAAGCTGGGCTACGGTCCCGCACACCGTTAGGCCGTCTTCCGCTCACGCCCCAACATCGTGCAGCCCGCCTCCAGTGTTGTCGCGACAGGCGTGAATGGAGGAACGAATGGAGACGTGTCGTCTTCAGCGATGAGAGTCGCTTCTGCCTTGGTGCCAATGATGGTCGTATGCGTGTTTGGCGCCGTGCAGGTGAGCGCCACAATCAGGACTGCATACGACCGAGGCACACAGGGCCAACACCCGGCATCATGGTGTGGGGAGCGATCTCCTACACTGGCCGTACACCACTGGTGGTCGTCGAGGGGACACTGAATAGTGCACGGTACATCCAAACCGTCATCGAACCCACCGTTCTACCATTCCTAGACCGGCAAGGGAACTTGCTGTTCCTACAGGACAATGCACGTCCGCATGTATCCCGTGCCACCCAACGTGCTCTAGAAGGTGTAAGTCAACTACCCTGGCCAGCAAGATCTCCGGATCTGTTCCCCATTGAGCATGTTTGGGACTGGATGAAGCGTCGTCTCACGCGGTCTGCACGTCCAGCACGAACGCTGGTCCAACTGAGGCGCCAGGTGGAAATGGCATGGCAAGCCGTTCCACAGGACTACATCCAGCATCTCTACGATCGTCTCCATGGGAGAATAGCAGCCTGCATTGCTGCGAAAGGTGGATATACACTGTACTAGTGCCGACATTGTGCATGCTCTGTTGCCTGTGTCTATGTGCCTGTGGTTCTGTCAGTGTGATCATGTGATGTATCTGACCCCAGGAATGTGTCAATAAAGTTTCCCCTTCATGGAACAATGAATTCACGGTGTTCTTATTTCAATTTCCAGGAGTGTATCTTGTCTAAATTATTTTGTAATTTGTTTTGATCTCCTGACGAGGGTACTAGACGGTAAAAGACAGCATTATCTGAAAACAATCTAAGAGGAATGAGATTTTCACTCTGCAGCAGAGTGTGCGCTGATTTGAAACTCCCTGGCAGATTAAAACTGTGTGCTGGACCGAGACTCGAACTTGGGACCTTTACCTTCCGTGGGCAAGTGCTCTACATCTGAGCTACCCAAAACGACTCACGGCACATCCTCACAGTTTCAGTTCTTCCAGTACCTCGTCTCCTACCTTCCAAATTTCACAGAAGCTCTTCCGCAAATCTTGCACAACTAGCACTCCTGGAAGGAAGGATATTGCGGAGGCATGGCTTAGCCATGGCCTGGGGGATGTTTCGAGAATGAGATTTTCACTCTGCAGCAGTGTGTGCGCTGATATGAAACTTCCTAGCAGATTAAAACGGTGTGTCGGACCGAGACTCGAACTCCCTGCCAGGAAGTATCAATCTAAGAGGGCTGATCTGGACGTCTTCTAAATCGTTAATGTAAATTAAGAACGGCAGGCCGCCTATAACACTTCCTTGCGAACCCCATATGTCGCATACGCTTTATTCGATGTGACCTGTCTGACGGGAAAGCACAAATCTAGTCTCACAGCTTATTGCGGCAAACGCCATAGGCACGCAGTTTCATTACAAACTGCTTGTAGGGGACGGTGTCAAAAGCCTCCCGGAAATCTAGAAATCTTGAATAAAATTTGACATTCCTTGTTGATAGCACTCATTACTTAGTGTGAATAAAGAGCTAGTTGTGTTTCTCAATCTGTGCTTGCTACGTATTTTGTTCGAGGTATTTCATTACGTTCGGCACAATATACAGGGTGATTCAAAAAGAATACCACAACTTTAAAAATGTGTATTTAATGAAAGAAACATAATATAACCTTCTGTTATACATCATTACAAAGAGTATTTAAAAAGGTTTTTTTTTCACTCAAAAACAAGTTCAGAGATGTTCAATATGGCCCCCTCCAGACACACGAGCAATATCAACCCGATACTCCAACTCGTTCCACACTCTCTGTAGCATATCAGGCGTAACAGTTTGGATAGCTGCTGTTATTTCTCGTTTCAAATCATCAATGGTGGCTGGGAGAGGTGGCCGAAACACCATATCCTTAACATACCCCCATAAGAAAAAATCGCAGGGGGTAAGATCAGGGCTTCTTGGAGGCCAGTGATGACGTGCTCTGTCACGGGCTGCCTGGCGGCCGATCCATCGCCTCGGGTAGTTGACGTTCAGGTAGTTACGGACAGATAAGTGCCAATGTGGTGGCGCTCCATCCTGCTGAAACATGAATTGTTGTGCTTCTTGTTCGAGCTGAGGGAACAGCCAATTCTCTAACATCTCCAGATACTGTAGTCCAGTTACAGTAGCACCTTCGAAGAAAAAGGGACCAAAAACTTTATTGGCTGAAATGGCGAACAAATGTACAACTAAATGAAACTTTATAGCTCCCTTAATTCGCCGACAGATAGTGCTTAGCTCTGCCTTTTGTCGTTGCAGAGTTTTAAATTCCTAAAGTTGTGGTATTCTTGTATTCTTTTTGAATCACCCTGTATACTCCAAAATGACGGAGCGAGGAAGCGCAGTTGTTAGCACACTGAAGACGACAGTTCAAACCCGCGTCCGGCAATCCTGATTTAGGTTTCTCTTGATTTCCCTAAATCGCTCCAGGCAAATGCCGGGATGGTTTCTTTGAAAAGGCACAACCGACTTCCTTCCCCATCCTTCCCTAATCCAATGGAACCGATGACCTCGCTGTTTGGTTCCCTTCCCCAAAACCAACAACCAACCTGTTCCAAAATGAAATAGCAACGATATGAAGAAGCAATTCATTTGTTAGCCACCAACAGAACGCTTACCCGCTGACTGGGATGAAAAGTCTATATTTGCTACTCTATTTACTTCCACCTTGACTGATTGGTTTAATCTGATGATCCGCCTTTCGCTGGTATTAAAATTGATCCAGTGACGATGAAGCATGTTCTCTCGCTCTGGTGACAAAGGAAGCTACGAAGCAGAAATCGCAACCACACACTTAAGTGAAGTCATTGGACTGACATAGGTGCCCCAATGAAGCGTGATAGGACTGGTATTACTTTCTATGTACATAAATATCTGGGGGACAGTGTGAGCAGCAATCTGCGGTTGTTTACTGGTGGTGTTGTGGTGTACGGGAAGGTTTCGTCGTTGAGTGACTGTAGGAGGATACGAGGTGGCTTAGACAAAATTTCCAGTTGGTGTGAGGAATTGTAGCTGGCTATAAATATAAAAAAATATAAGTTAAAGCAGATGAGTAGGAAAAACAAACCTGTAATATCGCAATACAGAATTATCAGTGTGCTACTTGACACAGTCGCGAAAATTAACGAGAATTAGGTAAAATGGAAATGAGCGTTTGGCGTCATTGGCCGGGAGGCCCCTTACGGGGCAGGTCCGGCCGCCTTGGTGCAGGTCTTATTACATTCGACACCACATTGGGCGACCTGTGCGCCGGATGGGGATGAAATGATGAGGAAGACAACACAACACCCAGTCCCTGAGCGGAAAAAATTACCGACCCAGCCGGGAATCGAACCAGGGCCCCTTAGGACGGCAGTCGGTCACGCTGACCACGTTTTTTTTTTTTTTTTCAATATAGTTCGTTGCGTTTGGTCTAGGCGGACGTCACAAGACATCCGTTCAATTTGATCGTTGATTCCTTGCCTCAGTTTTTTTAAATTTTTTATTACAGAGAACACGCAGCCCTCTGACTGAAGACGATGAGCTACCGTGCCGACTACATTCAGCTATCGGAGCGGACACAAGAATTAGGTGTTACGTTGCAAAGTGATGCGAAACGGAAAGTGCTCGTAAACATAATAGCAGGAAAGGCGAACGGTCGTCTTCGGTTTATGGAAGAATTGTAGGACAGTTAGATTGATCTTTGAAAGAGACCTCTTACAGAACACTGGTGAGACACTTTCTTAGGTACTGCTCAAGCGTTTGGGATCCCCGCTAGATCAGATTAAAGGAAGGCATCGAAACATTCAGAGGCTGGCTGCTAGATTTGTTACCGGTTGGATCAAACAACACGCAAGTATTATGGAGGTGCTTCGGGAGCTCTAAAGGGAATCCCTGGAAGGAAGAATGCCATTGCGAAAATTCTCTCGAGCTTCCAGCCACGTGAAGTGGTTAAAAATGCACGAGCTTTCGGTTGAGCACTCCTCGACCATTGTCAAGTGGTCCTCGTCGTTTTGTTGCTGCCTTCTGTGACGTCACTGCTGTCGGCCTAGCGCTAGAAAAGGTAATGTTTTCGTTGCACGCCCACCGCGCCCGCTTCAATTTTCCGATGGCTGGACCCAAGCTGTTATTAGATACAGGCTACCAAATTTATTGAGGGTGCTGTCATAAATTTCTATCTCGGTGGCTTCTTTTATTATACTGTCCCAGGAGCTGTCAGTTCGTGTAATAACAGATGTCTCGCCGAATGCAATACATGTTCGTTTTCTAGATCATGCTCTGCTACCACTAATTTCTCAGTGTACTGAAGCCGAAACATCTGTCGTGTCCTATACAGCACTGTTCAGTAGTAAATACACTGTGTCTGCCATAGGACTGCCCACACCCACACGGTATTTTATATACTCTTGGTGTTTTGAAGCGTACATCGTCCTTCACAGGCCTTCTACATGTGGCAGCAGCGATGTGTATCGGTATTTGCACCGTCTGCCATCTTTGGTCTTGTGCATATGGTTTCCGGCTAGGGTGTGTGCGAGCAGTCGGTCGGTTGGTGCGGACCAGGGAGGATATCTCCGCGCAGTGCAGTCAGCTGAGTCCACTGCCGGTCCCCGCACAGTGTCGGAGCGTGTGTGGAGCTTTCCGATCGTTGCGAGCTCCGTGGCTCACCGACCCAGGACGTCAAAGTTGAGTGGTGTCTTAAGTACCCAAGCCACGTCCGTTCATGTTGTGTCGTTCGTTTCGGTTGTTCGGTGTTGGGGAGCTTTTCCTGTGAGCAACATCGAGTGTTCGTAGTGGTGAAATCGAGTCGCCGTGGGGTGGAATTAACTATATTGGTTCACTACATTTCAAGTGCACCAGCGGAATTTTCTGCCTTGTGGCCGTAAGTGTTATTGTTACCTGCCCTGGCCACTAACGTAATTTCAGGCAGTGTCCTTTCTTCACCTGTTGTTGCGCTGTCATAGCTTAATACATATTTCATTGTGGATAATCACGTCCATAACAGCTGGTCTCTGAGTTTTCATGTACCAATTGGTGGCTAGCAAGTCGTTTGGTCAGTCGGTCCGTGACTGTCTCTTGGTTGGGTTACCGACGGATCAAGTGTAGTTGGACCCACCACCTGTCTCACCTAAGTAAACGTTAATGTTTCAAGGGCAGCCCCCGCACCCTCCCCCCCCCCCCCCCCCCCCGGAGGCGTCTGAGCGCCGTTGTCTATACTGTCCTTTTCATGAGTGTTTAATGGTCTGTTGGTAATCTATTACAGCCAATGCTTTAAAAAAAAAATTATTGTGTTTTATGTAAATCAAGGGCCTTCAGCCCGTATAAGTAACTTTGAATTCTGGCAAGTAGATATTTTGCTGAAAGTTACTGTTGTTGTGGTTTCTTTTCATTTAAGGCGCTGTCAGCCACTTGAAACTTAAAGGTTTGAAGTATTTTGAATTTTTGGAAAATCAATTGTGGGCCTTCAGCCACTTAAAACCTTCTTCTTAAGTTTAGTTATTGTCATTGCGTTGCTTTTTCATTTAGTGTGCTTTCGGCTACTTAAAACTTAGAGGTTTAAGGTATTTTTGAATTTTTGGAAAATCAACTGTAGGCCTTCAGCCGCTTAAAGCCTTATTGTTAAAATTTCCTCTTAAGAGAAAACATTGTGGCCTTCTGCCTTAAAAGATTATGGTAATATATTTTAAAATTTTGAAATTTTATTGCGACCTTTAGCCGTTTGTATTGCACCTTGTTTATGTTTGCTCTGTCCACTTTTGCCTTGAGGCTTTCAGCCTAGCTGTGATATATTTATTTGCTATTTTAACTGCGTGTCTTCAGTCACTTGAAATTTATCTTGTTGATTTTTAAGATTTCTTGTTTGGAGGCCTTCAGCCGTGAAAGAACTGGATTTTGAAACTCTTAGTTGTAAGGGTTTCGGCTATGTGCCGTTTTGGTTTAAATGTGTTATTAAATAACAATTTTGAAGTGAAACTGACTGCCACCTTATTTGGCCCTTTCCACAATCCTAATCACCTGTTCTGCCCTGCGGGTTTAGCGGGCGTTTCAAGGATGTCATTACAAACCTCCTCCCCCTGACACCTCGACCACCTACACTGTACGGCCTTCCATAGGTTCATAACAAGAGCACACATCTACGTCCCATCGTCAGCAACATTGGATCGCTAACTTACGGAGTCTCAGAACATCTGGCTAGCCTCCTTACTCCACACGTTGGTCAGTGCGTGTACCATATCAAGAGTACGGCCGACTTTGTCAGTCGGAATAAATACCTGCGTCTTTGAGAAGTTACATTCAGCTTTGATGTGGTGTCATTATTCATGCGAGTTCCCACCAAAGTAATATTCTGTAGCTTTGCTCTCCCACTTATTTATCGACACTGCTGTGGATTTATTTAAGCACACTCAGACGTCATCGTATTTTTTGTATGATGCAGATTATTTTAACCAGACGAACGGCGTCCTGACAGGGAGCCCATTATCTCCAGTTATAGTGAACCTGATTATGAAGTACTTTGAGGAGATCGCCATGGACACGGCTTCTGCAAAGCCTAGTTGCTTCTATCGTTACGTCGATGACACGTTCGTTGCCTGGTATCATGGAAGTGAAAAGCTGGGAGAGTTCTTGAACCACATCAACAATATCCATTACATCAATTTCACAATTGAGGCAGAGACAGATGGTGCGCTGCCGTTCTCTAACATCCTTTTTTGTTTACTGAAAACCCACCCACATGGACCTATATCTGAACGCTAACAGCTATCACCATCCGTCCCAGAAACGTTCTGTTCGGAGGACCTTACTGCATCGAGTGGAAGCATTCTCAGACATCGAAAACCTGCCGAAGGAACTGAGCCACTTACGGAAAGTATTCAAGGAAAACCGCTACAACCACTTATAACACAACAGCAGCGTTTTTACGTAGCTTATACTATGAAATACCAAATTTGGTTTATTACGTATTATGCCCCAACAGAACAAACTAGTCCTGTCACGGAAAAGCCACGTATAACACTCTCGTCTGCTACTGCTCTACCTTAACCTCAAAACTGGAGGCAGTTTGCAAGACAGAATTATTTTGTTATAGCAATTATGGTATAAAGCAACAGAGCAGTGTTACCCTCTGAGAGGAATTTTGTTATGTTGACCGTGTTGTTCCTAACGGAGGTGGCTTATCGGAAATGAAAGTCAAAATTACGTAAATATTGGAATAGTAACATACAAAATTTTGCCTAGCTATATTGTTTACAGAATAAGGGAAACGGTCGCCAGCCTAATTAGGCAAAAGAAAGATTAACGTTCTCGTTTATGAAAGTAGGTATAATTAACTATAATGGACAAACACAACCTAGACTTAGCCACACGCGAGTGCAATGAACTCTGACACACATATGTTTTAAGATTGAAGCTAACAACTGGAGCAGCACAAACTATTTGCAAAAATTATAAGAGATATCGCAACACCCTATTACTTTCAGACTTACATAAAGTGAATGGTCTTTATAACATTACTATTAACATGCACTTCTAATACACAAGATATACAAACACTTAGCAAACTTGAATATATAATGTTCCACAACTGCAGCTTTCTCACTTTTACTACAGCGAAACACAATACTGACCAAATAGCAAGAACTGACTCACCTTTAAGAATTTACTACAGACAACAATGTGATCATTTGCCTTATAAGCCTCAGTCTTAAGAACTTTTAATATTGAAGTTAGTAACAGCACTTTAAATAGCAGTTTTAATAGGAAAATTATTTTGAGCAAATAACATTTACTTTAACCCACTTTCTTGCCACATTAACTTTAACTTTCTTTTTACTAAGTTCAAGAGACATTAATTAGCATAACATTGGTCATAAAAGTTCTTTCAATAGGGACACTCGGTAATTACTTTAGTTCAAACGGAGAGGAACCTGAGAGGTGTTATGATGAGGAGAAAAATCAAGGTTGGTACATACATTCAGATATAAATTACCTTATATTTGAGCACATTAGCACGTCCATTAAGCTGATCCTTCACTACACATCATTATAGTATTACGTTGCAATGATTGCGCAATGTGGTGGCAACTGCATGTTGATAGGTGGAATTGCAGGCAGAATTGCTGGACTTTGTCATTTCTTGGTGGCGATGATAGATACAGACTCCAGAATAGTTCCAGCTATTTATCCATCCACCCGAGGCCTTGGAAAGAAGCAGGAAAAGCCTCTCTCGGAATCAGTACAATATGCACACTTTGCATAGCAGTGCACAGTTTGGTAGCTCATCTCCGACCGGTGACTCGTCCCCGACTGACTATCAGTTCCACCTTTTCCACCTAGTCCAACCACAATTTGCGCGCGCTACACAGTTCCGTTCCCGAAGGGAACCACACTACCTCTTACATACAGAATAACTAAGAGCCCTAAGTGAGGATCAGCAGTTTACATAACAGCAACCAAATGTATTAAATAAAACAAAACATTTACACATATTAACATGTCTACAAAAAATTATTCACACAAAATTACAATCATATACAGTAAGTTTTGTTCCCTCCAAATGGGACAAAGAATATAAATTGCAGATACACTACTTTGCATAGAATCAAATCACGACATCAAAGGTTTGACAAAGAAAAGAGTATACAATTTTGTGTTATCTGTTCAATCAAACACATTTACAGATACTCAATGTTATAACATTAAATAAAACAAAAGCAAAATAAATCTGTACGGCAGAAGAGGTATGGTGTTACAAACTATAAGATTTCGCAAGGCGTCCTTCCGAAAACACGTCAGCAGAAGGAGCCGAAGGAAGACCCGAAGAAGCTCGTTGCCGTCCTCTGGCTCAATGACAGCTCCTACAGAAGCATAAAATCGATTCGGTCTTCAGGGCTCCAGCAAAAATTCGACAGCTCATCTGGCCTGTGAAAGGCAACGTAGGCCTGTTAACGCCAGGGTCGGGCAGTTTTATGTCGGACAGACTGTGCGTACTACCGAACGGCGCTGTGTAAAAAAACGAGAGATGTTTTCGCCTTCGGTACCGTGAGAAATCAGCAGTAGCAGAGCTTGCTCTAGAAAACGGACATCGTATTACGTTCGTCGAAACATCTGTTATTGCACAGACTAACAGTACCTGGGACAGTGTAATAAAAGAAGCGATCGAGATAAAAATTTATGGCAACACTCACCAATAAAGACGGCGGGCTACAGCTTGGGACCCGGCCAACGGAAGGCTGAAGCGATCGCGGCGGGCGCGCAACGAAAACATTGCCTTATGTAGTGCTGGAGCGAGCGGCAGTGACGTCACGGAAGTCAGCGCAGCTATATAAGGACGGCAGCCGCCACCAAACGACGGTCACCATTTGACAATGGCCGAGGAGTATTCGACAAAAAATGTCTCAACAGTCCTCGAAAGTCTACGGTACGGTGCTGACCGGCCGCCGTGTCATCATCAGCCCTTAAGCCGTCGGCACACGGACCGTGCTGTCGAACGTTAACGTTGAGCGTGCCAAGTTCAGCGTGCTGCTGAACGCTCAGGAACGATGCGACTTGTGCATACGGTACGTGGGCGCCAACGTGGTATACGCGATCGCAACGCTCTCCAGGGGCAGTTGAGGGATGCTTCTAGTTCGTAAATCACACTGTTTACTCAACGGGCGCGCGTAAAATTCCCACGCTAGCTCTATTAGAACGTACATTTCCTCCATCGTCCACGCAAAGGAAAGTACCATGTCCAATCAATAAGGGCACAGGCTTATAAAAGTTCCATAACAAACAGTGCATTACAAATTTGGAATACTTCTCCACATCTGATAAACATAATTTCATCACTCCCACATTTTAGTAAAACCCCAAGGTCACTCTTACTCGATCACTGTTCCTACCCAGTAGCAGAATGTTTGCAACATGTGAATTACGAAGCGTAAAAGAAAAAGGAGCAAAATATCTTTATACAAGTAGCGCAAGCTGTCCTATAGATTAAGCCAATCGAACAAACTTACCCCTCAAAAAAAGGTAAACTTACATTTACATAACATAAAATATTATAGTATATATTTACATTAAACTAACAATTAAGTATCAGAACCTAATAAAAATGCGAATGTTAGGAAAAAAAATTGGCAGTCTCACGACGCGAACCACCGCCCCGTTTAATAACCGCACATGGTACAGCGACGCTACTCATTACGCTAAACCAACATCAGACACTGTACAGTATATCATATTGTGTTACGCTTTGCTGAAAACCTTAATCGTAGATATGTTACTAATTGAAATTTAACTATAACAAATTGTACCAAGAACAATGCGTTTTGCGTGGATCTTCAGTGTGTCGCTGCCTTCAAATAGCCTACTGTTATAATACACACGTTACAATAATTCTTTTGCCGCGAATATGATGTTTCTCATTATTTTATTGGAACGAATCACACAGTTAGAAACGGGTTTTGCAGTGATTCTCAATTTGCTGGTGCTCAGACACGGCATATATACGTATAGGCTTGAAATGAATGACAATATGGCGCCTCACAACTCTGTACTGAAGGGAGACGGCGTGCGTGTGACGTAGGTGGCGCTGTGCCATCTCATTGGTCAACGCTCAGACGCACACTCAGAATATCTGACGTGCCAGATATTGCTCTGCACGTTCGGAAAGACTCCCGAGCGTGCTATTCCACGCTATGACGTCAGAAACTCGGCACGCTCAACGTTCGGATGAACGGTCCGTGTGCCGACGGCTTTAGGCGTCAGCGGAAACGGAGGGCAAAGCTCGTGAATTTTAAACCGTTTGACGTGGTTGAAACTTGAGAGAATTTTATCAGAACTTACCGCCGTGAAACCACGTAGTGCTATACTATTGTGAAAATTTAGAAAACCATCATTTCAAGCTCACTGCAGAGGGATTCTGCTGCGGCCAACGTAAATTTTGGGTAAGGAACACGAAAATAAGAGAAATTAGGGCTCGCACATATATAGTAGTTTTCCCTCACTCTACTTGCAAATGGAACGGGAGAGGTAGTGGCTAGTAATGTTACAGGATACCCTTAGCCACGCATCGTACGGTGGCTTGTCGAGGCAGAAGACTACGACAACAGCACCATTATACGTGCAGTTTACTGGTTTTCAGCAGCAGCAGGTGGAATCGCTGGTGTATTGCCGTCACTGCAGATTACGCGACCACTACTTCAACCTAGCTGCTCCAGCAGGTATCTGCCATACTCACGACGAGAACAGGGCAAGTGCCGTAACCCGATATCACAGAAACTCCGCTCAGTGGACGAGGGGTCAGTTAAAGCCAATATATGTCTCGACTTACCCGTAGATACTCGACCATTTCTGTGAAAACGACGGTCAAAGTTTTCGACGTACTTTCGATGCCCCTAAGCAGGTGGCGGTATTCACAGACATGCTGACACACTGGCTAGCGTCGCGGCTTCTTTGTTTTGCGCCCTTTGGTCGATACCCGATCACTGTTTTTATTTTATTTTATTTGTTTTGTTACATTTATTTACCCCAGTCCGTTGAATATTATTACACAGACGTTTCTTACACGTAAGGGTAAACAAGGGCGCTATGTATTCAAGATCTACTCCAGGTGGGTGTAAAATGAATGTGCGCAAGGGAAAATAATAAACGCTAAAATGAATATTTGGCCCTGTCTGACTACCCCCTGAAGCAGATGTTAGGATCTCTTAATTCAATAAATTACAATCTAAAAATAAATGAATAATGAAGGCAACTAATGCTTCTAAATGATAAACGTTGGTCCTGCTAATATACACTACTGGCCATTAAAATTGCTACACCAAGAAGAAATACAGATGATAAACGGGTATTCATTGGACAAATATATTATACTAGAACTGACATGTGATTACATTTTCACGCAATTTGGGTGCATAGATCCTGAGAATTCAGTACCCAAAACAACCAGCTCTGGCCGTAGTAACGGCCTTGATACGCCTGGGCATTGAGTCAAACAGAGCTTGGATGGCGTGTACAGATACAGCTGCCCATGCAGCTTTAACACGACACCACAGTTCAGCAAGAGTAGTGACTGGCGTATTGTGACGAGCCAGTTGCTCGGCCACCATTGACCAGACGTTTTCAATTGGTGAGGGATCTGGAGAATGTGCTGGCCAGGGCAGCAGTCGAACATTTTCTGTATTCAGAAAGGCCCGTACAGGACGTGCAACATGCGGTCGTGCATTATCCTGCTGAAATGTAGGGTTTCGCAGAGATCGAAAGAAGGGTAGAGCCACGGGTCGTAACACATCTGAAATGTTACGTCCACTGTTCAAAGTGCCGTCAATGCGAACAAGAGGTGACCGAGATGTGTAACCAATGGCACCCCATACCATCACGACCGGTGATACGCCAGTATGGCGATGACGAATACACGCTTCCAGTGTGCGTTCACCGCGATGTCGCCAAACACGGATGCAACCATCATGATGCTGTAAACAGAACCTGGATTCTTCCGAAAAAATGACGTTTTGCCATTCGTGCACCCAAGTTCGTCGTTGAGTACACCATTGCAGGCGCTCCTGTCTGTGATGCAGCGTCAAGGGTAACTGCAGCCATGGTCTCCGAGTTGATAGTCCATGCTGTTGCAAACGTCGTCGAACTGTTGGTGCAGATGATTGTTGTCTTGCAAACGTCCCCATCTGTTGACTCAGGGATCGAGACGTGGCTGCACGATCCGTTACAGCCATGCGGATAAGACGCCTGTCATCTCGACTGCCAGTGGTACGAGGACTTTGGGGTCCAGCACGGTCTTCCGTATTACCCTCGTGAAGCCACCGATTCCATATTCTGCTAACAGTCATTGGATCTCGACCAACGCGAGCAGCAATGTCACGATACGATAAACCGCGATCGCGATAGGCTACAATCCGACCTTTATCAAAGTCGGAAACGTGATGATTCACATTTCTCATCCTCACACGGGGCATCACAACAACGTTTCACCAGGCAACGCCGGTCAACTGCTGTTTGTGTATGAGAAATCGGTTGGAAACTTTCCTCATGTCAGCACGTTGTAGGTGTCGCCACCGGCACCAACCTTGTGTGAATGCTCTGAAAAGCTAATCATTTGCATACCACAGCATCTTCTTTCTGTCGGTTAGAATTTCGCGTCTGTAGCACGTCATCTTCGTGGTGCAGCAAATTTCATGGCCAGTAGTGTATTTATTGTAGATTAAAAAAAACATTTAGATTACAAAGTTTACATTTCCTAAGTAAAATTACTAATCAGTTGCCCAAGTCTGTCCCTTATTATGACTGCGCGGTCTAATATCAATAACGCGGAATGGCTGACATCATCTACGTACCAAACACTAGAAGAAACTACTTTCAAAGATGATCTACGGTGTTTCGGAACGTCAGTGGAAATAAACTGACGTGATCACAGCTGTTTAGCTTTTATAGCCCTAATAAGCCGGAGCAATTTGCGATATCACCGTATGTACTGCGTCTGGTGCGTCGAAGTGATGGTTCTCGTACTCGTATGCGATGCTGGAAGAACTCCAGCCACAAATAAACTCTTTCAAACACTAGGACGGCAGAAAGTGGTCCCCTGACTAATATACTCTAATATTGTCTTCTCCTCTCTGTGTTCCACAGACGAGAAACGCGAACTCCCAGCCACAAGGACGGAGTTCAGATAACGTCTCAACGTAAGTGAAGGCAGAGGAAGTGCTCTCAATTACTGAACGCTGCGTACTCAACGACGACTTCCAACCCGGAGGTGAAGTCCAGAATCGTATAGGTTCGCAACCGTACAGTTCCTAACTGTTCTAACTATAGACTCTACCGAGAGCAGAGACAGCAAGTCCGTCTGTACCAACAAAAGCTGATACCGATCGACCGTCACACAAGGGCGCTCACAACGGAAGACCTCGTCTTTCCAGCGCTGGCTTCCCAGCAAGGCTCGAATCCCCACCATCGTAATTCCGAAAATGAATCAAATTCCCGAAACCAAGGAATATTCTCCCTCACTACAGATTCTTCCGTGCGCCGACCAACCATTTTTAGTCTTTTGTCGTCCAGCGCGGAAAGTTAGCGAGGAAAAACCTATACTCGTACAATGGCACGCTTCTGACAAGGGAACCTCCCTATCGCAGCCCCCTCAGATTTCGTTATAAGTTGGCACAGTGGATAGGCCTTGAAAAACTGAACCCAGATCAATCGAGAAAACAGGAAGAAGTTGTGTGGAACTACGAAAAAATAAGCAAAATATAAAAACGGAGTAGTCCATGCGAAGATAGCCAACATCAAGCATAACCTGATCGTAGGAGCGCCGTGGTCCCGTGGTTAGCATGAGCAACTGCGGAACGAGGGGTTCTTGGTTCAAGTCTTCCTCGAGCGAAAAATTTTTCTTTATTTTCGCAAAGTTATGATTTGTCCATTCGTTCATTGAGGTCTCTGTTCACTGTAATAAGTTTAGTGTCTGTGTTTTTCGACCGCACCGCAAAACCGTGCGATTAGTAGACGAAAGGACGTGATTCTTCAATGAGAACCGAAAACATTTGATCGCAAGGTCATAGGTCAACCGATTCCTCCACAGGAAAACACGTCTGATATATTCTATACGACACTGGTGACGGCATGTGCGGCACATGGCAGGAATATGTTGTCGACCCACATAACTTGTACACTTGGCGAATGGGTAAAAACATTCTTCTACGTTGCCCGATTTAGGTTTTCTTGTGGATGTGATAATTACTCCCAAAAAAGTGATGAAAACATAGGAGTTTGTCACATAAACTGCAACAAATGAATCCAACAGTTTCACAGTCGCTCACTTTTCCTTGTGCTCTGTCAAAACATATGTTTTTAACGTTTTCAAATTTTTCCGTGCGTAGACCGTCAAATCCTGCATATGTCCAAGCAAATCTGAACATGTCCTTGAATTTTGGAGAGCGAAGTTGATTATATGTGAGTGCCTGAACTTTGATAATTGTCTGAAAATAAAAAATTAAAATTTTCGCTCGAAGGAAGACTTGAACAAAGGACCTGTTGCTCCGCAGCTGCTCACGCTAACCACGGGACCACGGCGCTCCTGAGCTCATCTTATCCTTGATGTTGCATATCTTGCGCATGGACTACTCAGTTTGTATATTTTGCTTATTTTTTCATAGTTCCACAGAACTTCTTCCAGTTTCTCGATTGATCTGTGATCAGTTTTTCAAGGCCTATCCACTGTGCCAACTTATAACTAAATCTGAGGGGGGTGCGATGGGGAGGTTCCCTTGTGAGTAAAAATCCTTGGAAATAACCCAGCATGCGTGGTTTCCAAGGTGCCGCTTCTTCGTTCCTCTCACCTGCTACCAAGGTTTTCGTAGTTTCCGAAGAATAATCCTTCTGGTTCAGCTACAAATTCGGACGGTCGCGACCCTATTGTGCTCCAGCGCTTAGGTCCTACGACGTCCACCTTGCTACTTCCTGTGTTTAAGCAGGACCACCACACCTGTGTGGGCTTTCCAACCACATCTTGAGTTCCGCCCGTGTTTCATTTCCATTGGCGTTCCAACCTCTACTAAATGTTCAAATCTATCTGAAATCTTATGGGACTTAACTGCTAAGGTCATCAGTCCCTAAGCTTACACACTACTTAACCTAAATTATCCTAAGGACAAACACACACACCCATTCCCGAGGGAGGACTCGAACCTCCGCCGGGACCAGCCGCACAGTCCATGACTGCAGCGCCCGAGACCGCTCGGCTAATCCCGCGCGGCCAACCTCTACTAGTATAAGCAATCATTCATTACGCCGTTTTTATAATAAAAACACTCCGCCACCTTTCATGCAATAAGCGTTAACAATTATTTACAAGGTATACGTGACAATGTCAGTCTCCTTTAAATATTCATATATTGATGTACAAACTATCAAATGATATCTAATTGTGGTTGTAGTTCACGGCAAAGTATTTGGATGATTGCTTGTAAGGTGTGAATTTATAGTCACCTTACATATAAACTGTAAAATTACAACAGCGTTTCACAATAAGTGCCATACACTTATTATATAATATATATGTATGGTGGTTTCAGGGATTACAATCTTTTTTAAGTCTCCTATTCTTATATTTCATTCCTATATCCATTCCTATATTAATTCTTATTTTTATTCTTATGTTTATTCTTGAGGAGTATTAGGCTCGTTCCCTTGGATGATACCGATCGCAGAAACATTCGAAACATAATATTTCCGTACATTACGAGCATCTCACGAATGCGGGTTTGATACAGTGACATTTCTTCGTACGAGTCCCACTCGTGAAAGATACGTCGTTAACACTGCTGAAGGTTTCACGCCTTGACAGTAATTTCGAGCCGAACCACACATAACGAACGGATAACTTTATCCAAACCTGGCGCTTGCAGTTGATTATGAGTCAAAATACACTACAGGAATTTCACCGACAACAATTTTAAATAATTTTCTCACCAATTTTTTGCATTCTTTAAAAAAAGAAATCATTCACCGGGCATACAATCAGCGCCGTTGCTAAGTGTTTTGCCGCCCTAGGCTAGAATTAAATAACGACGCCACCTGTTTTTTACTTCCATCGGTCTCCCCCTTATCTGCCCCCCCCCCCCTGCACCACCACCAACATTCAACGGCACAACAAGGCAAATCTCCTACTATACTTTTCTTCATTAAAATTAAGTGACCAGACGTGCTCATTTTCTGGGACAGTTCTCAGTTTACATTCTTTGTCCTCAATTCCCCCAAAACTGAGGACAACAAATGAAGGGATTATTTCAATAGTGGTACAAGTCCATTTTTGTTCATATTGAGATACTGAGTCCTAAAGTTGAATGAGCGCTGAAAAATCCGCAGTTGAGATATCAGAAATATTCAAGCATATGGCTTCTTGCTAGAGATGAACCTTTATTTCTGTTTGTTTGGATCATTAATTTCAGAAGCATTATAGACAGTAGCAAAAAGGTGAATGGCCTTTCAGATCATGATGCACAAATTTTAAGTCTAAAAGATTTTTGTGCTGCAACACATGTTAAATATAGTTACCAACTTTTTAGGAAAGCTGATCCAGTTGCTGTAGGGACTTTTGTAAACCTTATCAAGGAACAAGAGTGGCAAGATGTTTATACTGCTGATACAGTAGACGATACATATAATGTTTTCCTCAAGACTTTTCTGGTGCTCTTTGAAAGTTGCTTTCCGTTAGAACGTTCAAAACAGGGTACTAGCACAAACAGGCACCCTGGGTGGCTGACTAAAGGGATAAGAATATCTTGTAGAACAAAGTGGCAATTATATCAAAACGTTAGAAACAGTCAATCTAAATGCAGCAGCCCATTACAAACAGTATTGTAAGGTGCTTAAAAAAGTTATTAGGAAGGCAAAAAGTATGTGGTATGCAAATAGAATAGCTAAGTCTCAGGATAAAATTAAAACCATATGGTCAGTCGTAAAGGAAGTGGCTGGTCTGCAGAGACAGGTCGAGGATATAGAATCAGTGCGTAGTGGGAATGCCCGTGTTACTGATAAGTCGCATATATGTACAGTATTTAATAACCACTTTCTGAATATAGCAGGTGAACTAAATAGAAACCTAGTCCCAACAGGGAATCATATAGCGCTCGTAGAAAAAAGTTTTCCGAGACTTACCTGAAATGCTCCTCCATGATACTGACAAGAGGGAGATTGAGTTAATAATTAAATCACTAAGGACCAAGAATTGATATTTTGATGAGACAGAATGGGCATATGGATATGACGGGGTATCTAGCAGAATACTGAAGTATTGTTCCATGTATGTTAGCCCAGTACTTAGCCATATCTGTAACTTTTCATTTAGGAGTGGTGGGTTTCCTGACCGATTCAAGTACTCGGTAGTGAAGCCACTTTATAAAAAGGGAGACAGGGATAATGTTGACAATTATAGACCTATTTCTACGCCATCGGTGTTTGCTAAAGTTATCGAGAAGGTTGTATATACAAGGTTACTGGAGCATTTAAATTCACATAATTTGCTGTCAAATGTACAGTTTGGTTTTAGAAATGGTTTAACAACTGAAAATGCTATAGTCTCTTTTCTCTGTGAGGTTTTCGACGGATTAAATAAAAGGCTGCGAACGTTAGGTGTTTTCTTTGATTTAACGAAGGCATTTGACTGTGTTGACCACAAAATATTACTGCCGAAGTTGGACCATTATGGAGTAAGGGGAGTAGCTTGCAATTGGTTCGCCTCTTACTTTAAGAACAGAAAGCAGAAGGTAATTCTCCGCAATATTGAGAGTGGTAGTGATGTTCAGTCCCAATGGGGCACTGTTAAATGGGGCGTTCCCCCAAGGGTCGGTGCTGGGGCCACTGCTGTTTCTTATTTATATAAATGATATGCCTTCTAGTATAACAGGTGATTCAAAAATATTTCTGTTTGCTGATGACACTAGCTTGGTAGTGAAGGATCTTGTGTGTAATATTGAAACATTATCAAATAATGTAGTTCATGAAATAAGTTCGTGGCTTGTGGAAAATAATTTGATGCTAAATCACAGTAAGACTCAGATTTTACAGTCTCTAACTCACAATTCAACAAGAACTGATATTTTGATGAGACAGAATGGGCATATTATAAGCGAGACGGAACTGTTCAAGTTCCTAGGCGTTCGGATAGATAGTAAGCTGTTGTGGAAAGCCCATGTTCAGGATCTTGTTCAGAAACTAAATGCCGCTTTATTTACCATTAGAACAGTATCTGAAATAAGTGACATTTCAACACGAAAAGTAGTCTACTTCGCATATTTTCATACGCTTATGTCATATGGTATTATTTTTTGGGGTAATTCTTCTGATTCAAAACGGGGTATTCTTGGCTCAAAAACGCGCTGTTCGAGCTATGTGTGGTGTAAGTTAGAAAACCTCTTGTCGACCCCTATTCAATAGTCTGGGAATTTTGACATTGCCCTCACAGTATAAATTTTCTTTAATGTCGTTTGTTGTTAGCAATACTGGCTTATTCCCAAGAGTTAGTAGCTTTCACTCAGTTAACTCTAGGCAGAAATCAAATCTGCATGTGGAATGCACTTCCTCGACTCTTGTGCAGAAAGGAGTGCAGTATTCTGCTGCATCCATTTTCAATAAGCTACCACAAGAACTCAAAAATCTTAGGAGTAGCCCAAACACTTTTTAGTCTAAACTGAAGAGTTTCCTCCTGGCCCACTCCTTCTATTCTGTCGAGGAGCTCCTGGAAGAGCTAAAAAATTGAGCAAATTCCAGTGTTACATTGTTGATTTTCTTTATTTAAACTTACAACTTTTCGCCTGAATATGTTTCTTATATTTCATTTTACCTGTTTCTACAATCTACAACTGAATATGTTTCTTATATTTCATTTTATCTGTTTCTACAATCGTGTTATAATTTCATGTATTGACTCGTTCCATGACCATGGAGACTTCTCCTTAATGTGGTCCCACGGAACAATAAATAAATAAATAAAATAAATAAATAAAAAATGAGGAATAAATCTCATCTTTTTCAGCACCCACTCTCTTGCGATTAAATAAATCTATACCACCTTTTTTTTCTTTTGAGAGTTCTGCAGCTTTTATTAGCCGCCCCAGTGGCCCAGTGACTTCTGTTTCGTACTCAGTAGCAGCTGCGTTAGTTTTGAGCTAGGTAGAGGCAATGTGTTTACTTTCATCAGAGTAAGTAAAGACCTATTAACCAAGTGTTTCGTATGATTTTGACAACAGTCTGGTGTTTTAGTTTTTCCTCTTTTCCATTTTTTCTCCTCATTTGCTCAACTTTTTCGCTGTTTGATTTGAGAATAATTTTTTCCGCCCTTTGTCACCCCTAAAACATTGGCAACCCATGCGGCCGCCTTGACTTGCCTAACTGTAGAAACGGCGTTGCATGCAAGTAGTAGTCGAATAACGACATGGTTATTTCAGTACACACTGAAAAACATTCGTATAATAGTCTTCTACGGACACGGGTAAATAAATTAAAAACAAAAATAAAGGTAATAATTGGGTTTCGAATACGGAGCGCAGAAGTGGACAGGCATTAAGCTACCCACCGCACCACCGCTTCGGGTGAAATACTGTATTTACTCGCTAACAGGCCCATAGTGCCTCGAGAACTACGATAATAGTTTTCTCAGAAGCGATCGAGTATCTACGGATAAGCCTAGACACGTATTCGCTTATTTCGACTACTCTTCCACTGAGCGAAGTTTCTAGGAAATCGGACGATGGCGATTGCCGTTAGGGATGGGCAATCTTCTAAAAATATCGATAGGTAATGCATCGATATTTATTATAGACGTTGACATAATCGTTACAGAAATAAAAAATGGTCGAAATCAGAGAAATGATTAAACATTTACAAATAGGCGAATACTTTGTAATATCCAAGATTAATCTGTGAAAGACACACAGTGTACTATAAAATCACTTACATACAAAAGAACTAATTAATGAAACCAGTTATCATCACCAATGGAAATTGGCAGAACTCTTTGCTTAATATGTTCCCCTATCAGTCTGCCCCTGTTATCTGGCACAAGCAAGTTTACTAAGAAAGCCACTCTTTCGGACAAAACAGAAGAGCTCTCGTATATTAAGTATTTTTGAGCAATTTCTGACAAAACAGTTGTGAAATGACGGCTAAATATCTCAGACAACAGAGGCTATTTTCTATTAAATACCACATGTGATGTGTTGTGGTGTTTGTGCCGACTCTACGTTACTTTTACAGTGCGTCTATCTTTTCTCCATCCAGGCAACGAGGCGATGAGACAAGCGCACGTTCAGCCTCATAATTCGGAGTAGGGAGTAACAATTTCCACCATTCGCATACAGTGTGCATTTGGCACCTTGTACCTATCATTTGCAATGATATTAATGACACACAGAAGTAACAAGCTCTCATGAATATGCAGTATAAATACAGTACCTTCGTGTTCAAATCTGGCATCCATTTCTAGTACTGAACACGAAATTAAATTAAGCCCATTGTAAGACATTTACTGTTAGATTGTACAGAATAGTAGGCAAGAAATCTGAAGATTACAAGTATAGTACCTATGAATCAAGAAAACGCGGACAACAAAAATACCGCTTTCAGTATTCAATATATACTACTGGCCATTAAAATTGCTACACCAAGAAGAAATGCAGATGATCAACGGGTATACCTTGGACAAATATATTATACTAGAACTGACATGTGATTACATTTTCACGCAATTTGGGAGCATAGATTCTGAGAAATGAGTACCCAGAACAGCGACCTCTGGCCGTAATAACGACCTTGATACGCTTGGGCATTGAGTCAAACAGAGCTTGTATGGCGTGTACAGGTGCAGCTGCCCATACAGCTTCAACACGATACCACAGTTCAGCAAGAGTAGTGACTGGCGTATTGTGACGAGCCAGTTGCTCGGCCACCATTGACCAGACGCTTTCATTTGGTTCAAAATGGCTCTGAACACTATGGACTTAACTTCTGAGGTCATCAGTCCCCTAGAACTTAGAACTACTTAAACCTAACTAACCTAAGGACATCACACCACACATCCATGCCCGAGGCAAGATTCGAAACTGCGACAGTAGCGGTCGCGCGGTTCGAGACTGTAGCACCTAGAACCGCTCGGCCACTCTGGCCGACTTTTCAGTTGGTGAGAGATCTGGAGAATGTGCTGGCCAGCGCAGCAGTCGAAAATTTTCTGTTTCGCAAGGATCGGATGACGGGTAGAGCCACGGGTCGTAACACATCTGAAATCTAACGTCCACTGTTCAAAGTGCCGTCAATGGGAACAAGAGGTGACCAAGACGTGTAACCAATGGCACCTCATACCATCACGCTGAGTGATACGTCAGTATGGCGATGACCAATACACGCCTCCAACGTGCGTTCACCGCGATGTCGCTAAACACGGATGCGACCATCATGATGCTGTAAACAGAACCTGGATTCTTCCTAAAAAATGAGGTTTTGCCATTCGTGCACCCAAGTTCGTCGTTGAATACACCATTGTAGGCGCTCCTGTCTGTGATGCAGCGTCAAAGGTAACCGCAGCCATGGTCTCCGAGGTGATGGTCCATGCTGCTGCAAACGTCGTCGAATTGTTCGTGCAGATGGTTGTTGTCATGCAAACGTCCCCATCTGTTGACTCAGGGATCGAGACGTGGCTGCACGATTCGTTACAGCCATGCGGATAAGATGCCTGTCATCTCGACTGCTAGTGATACGATGCCTTTGGGATCCAGCACGGCGTTCTGTATTACCCTCCTAAACCCACCGATTCGATATTCTGCTAACAGTCATTGGATCTTGACCAACGCGAGCAGCAATGTTGCGGTACGATAAACCGCAATCGCGATAGGTTACAATCCGACCTTTATCAAAGTGGTGGTACGCATTTCTCCTCCTTACACGAGGCATCACAACAACGTTTCACCAGACAACGCCGGTCAAATGCTGTTTGTGTATGAGAAATCGGTTGGAAACTTTTCTCATGTCAGCACGTTGTAGGTGTCACCGCCGGCACCAACCTTGTGTGAATGCTCTGAAAAGCTAACCATTTGCATATCACAGCATCTTATTCCTGTCGGTTAAATTTCGCATCTGTAACACATCATCTTCATGGTGTAGCAATTTTAATGGCCAGTAGTGTGTATCGATATTCTTAACTTGTCCCTACTTGCCGTGTTCTCCTCGTCAGGAAGAATGGCAGCTGACCGCAGTCGACGCCGGCCCTGTTTACTGGCAGACGGGGGGACGCAGAGCGCTAGGACCTGGCCACCTTGTACGAGGGCCAAAACATTCAATTGTGGACCCAAATGAGCGGCGAGTCCGGCCCACGTTGTCGGCCGTTATTTACGCCGACGACGGCAGTAAAAGCGGCGGACGTCGGCCGGGAAGGGACACGCCCGAAGTAGCCGGCCGCCACCCAGACCTGTTCCCCGGTCTGGAGGGGGTTCCCCGCGCCAGCGCGCATGCGCCGTACATCACGGGCCCCACTCCCACACGTGTGGCCGTAACTCACCGGCAACAACACGGCGCTCTACGACAACCCCCGCCACCCTTCCCCCGACTGCTCCGGAATAATTCCGCGATTTACACCCAGGGTGGGGCACCCATTCTCTCTCTTGGGCCGTAACTTATCCATGGACAGTGGAGTCGTGTTTATTAGGCCTCGGGTACACACAACTAAATAATTTTGGGCCGGAGAATTTACAATGGCAGTATATGTTATGCTGCGACAGAGAGGGCCAATTCATTGCTTTTTGTCTCCTTGCTCACATAAATTTGAGAACAATCTCATAAAGTTCGTCCTTTTCTAGCTCATACACTGATGAGCCAGATCATTATGGCCACCTTGAAAGCGTTTTGTTCCACTTCTGGAATGCAGTGAAGCAGTGTTTCATGTGCCATGGATTCCGCAAGTACTTGATAGTTTTCCAGAGGCTTGTGGCACCAGATGCCTAAGCACAGTTCCAGCAATTTACGGGCTGCTGGTTTGTGGGTGTTGAGTCGGTGTCCGACAACGTCCCAGTTACGTTTCGTCAGATTCAGGTAAGTCGAATTTGATGTGAGCTCACTATTATGCTCCTCAAACCATTGCAGCACGATTCCGGCCTCGTGACGCGGGCAGGTATCCTGCTGAAAGATGTCGTCGCTGTTGAGGAAGACATCAAGCACAAGGGGTTACAGGTGGTCCCTAATAATGTTTATGTCGACAGCTGCCATGGTGCCTTCGATTACTGCCGCAGGTCCCATGGAAACCCAGATGATTGTTCCCCATAATATACCACTGCTCTCACCAGCCAGCATCCGTGGGGCTGCGCGGGATTAGCCGAGCGGTCTGGGGCGTTGCAGTCATGGACTGTGCGGCTGGGCCCGGCGGAGGTTCGAGTCCTCCCTCGGGCATGGGTGTCTGTGTTTGCCCTTAGGATAATTTAGGTTAAGTAGTGTGTAAGTTTAGGGACTGATGACCTTAGCAGTTAAGTCCCATAAGATTTCACACACATTTGAACTTTTTTTTTTTTTTTTTTTTTTTTTTTCGCACCCGTGGTATATTGCATGTTTTGAGCAGCAATTCGCCTGGATGACAGTGCATCTGGACACGACCATCAATCTGGTTTAACAATAAACAGGAGTCATCCGACCAGGCGAAACGATTCCATTGATCCGCGAGCCAATTTCGGTGATCCCTTGCCCACTGCAATCGTAACTGACGATCTTGTTGGATCAACATGGAATCACGCATGGATCCCGTGCTGTAGAACACCATGTTCAACATTGGCCGCTTCATAATGTGCTGAAGCACTGTACTCTGACATCACATCTGCCACAAATCACCGCCTGTCCTGCTTTACGGAGCAGCCAAGCCTCCGATCCCTGTGTTGTGGGATGAGGTATGGACGTCCAGCTTCTTGTCGCCTACACGTGGTTTCAGCATTCTTCAAACACTTTCCATAGTTGCTCACAACAGGAGAACAGCTGACCGGCTTCGCAATTTCCGAGATGCTCGCTCCCAGGCACTGCGCCACAACAATCTGGCTTCTGTCAAGAGTTGCTTAAGTCGGCGGATTTCCGTATTTGCGCCACTTACCGTTGCTAGAGCGATTCCCCATTCGTGTCTGCTCCGCTCATACACCCCTCTTACAGCGTCACATGCCCTCAGCGCCAACAGGCAGCATACAACATCGCGATGAGCGGTGTTCAGAATGTTTCGGCTCATCACCACATCGCTTGATGAAAAGCACCTACAAGACACTCTCGGATGACAATGTAACTTTGTACATGTCCAGACCATCAGTGGGTACATACGAAGGAAGTTTGAAAAGTCCCCGCTAAGTCCGAGAGATGGCACCACCGGCGCGTATCGAGGTTATGTTTAGTTAGTAGCATCTTTGGAAAGAACGCACACCAAGTTTCAGCCATATTGGTCTATTTCTTTGTGTTTGGCATTCGTGTGAATCAAGGAAGTCGAGCGATTGTCAAAAAATGGACGAGAAAGAATTTCGTGTGATGATTAAACATTATTTTATGAAAGGTAAAACGCCTCAGGAGACTAAAGAGAAGCTTGATAAACATTGCGGTGACTGCACCTTCGATTAGAACAGTTTATAAGTGGTTTAAAAAATTTCGGAGTGGCCATTAGGGCACAAGTGATGCTGAACGTTCTGGACGCCCTGTGGAGGTTACAACTCCAGAAATCATTGATAAAATCCATGATATGGTGATGAATGACAGAAGAGTTAAGGTGCGTGAGATTGCTAGTGCTGTGGGCATCTCGAATGAACGGGTACATGTTTTGCATAAACGTTTAGACATGAGAACGCTATCCGCAAGGTGGGTTCCGCGATTGCTCACGCTTGACCAAAAACGGAATCGTGTGAAAACTGTTGCAAGGATGGTTTGTAGCTGTTCTGGAAGAATCTGCAGGACTTTAAGCGTCGTTTCGTCACTGTGGATGAAACATGGATACATTACTATACTCCTGAGACCATACAACAATCTAAACAATGGGTTACCAAGGGAGAATCTGCATCAAAAAAGGCGAAGACCATTCCTTCGGCCGGAAAGGTTATGACGACTGTCTTTTGGGGTTTGCAAGAGATAATCCTCATTGACTATCTGGAAAAGGGTACAACTATTACAAGTGAATATTATTCATCGTTATTGGACCGTTTTGAAACCGAGCTGCAAGAAAGACGCCGGAGATTGGGCCACAAAATAGTCCTTTTCCATCACGACAATGCACCAGCACATACCTCAGCAGTTGTGGTCGCAAAATTAATTCGATTCACACACCCCTTTTCTGGAAACGTGGCTCCCTCAGACTACTATTTGTTCTCCAATTTGAAGAAATGGCTGGCGGGACAAAGATTTTATTCAAACGAAGAGGTGATTGCAGCAACTAATTGCTATTTTGCAGACTTGTACAATTCCTATTATTCGGAAGGGATCAACAAATTAGAACAAAAAATGGCTCTGAGCACTATGGGACTTTACTTCTGAGGTCATCTGTCCCATAGAACTTAGAACTACTTAAACCTAACTAACCTAATGACATCACACACATCCATGCCCGAGGCAGGATTCGAACCTGCGACTGTAGCGATCTCGCGGTACCAGACTGTAGCGCCTAGAACCACTCGGCCACAACAAATTAGGACAGCGTTGGACGAAGTGTATAAGTCTAAAAGGAGACGATGTCGAAAAATAAAAAAGGTTTACCCCCAAACACGTAAGTAGTTTTCGTATTTGCACGGACTTTTTGTGGTGTCACTGCCAGACACCACACTTGCTAGGTGGTAGCCTTTAAATCGGCCTCAGTCCATTAGTATAC
This sequence comes from Schistocerca serialis cubense, assembly GCF_023864345.2. Classification (NCBI taxonomy): domain Eukaryota; kingdom Metazoa; phylum Arthropoda; class Insecta; order Orthoptera; family Acrididae; genus Schistocerca; species Schistocerca serialis. Next base: position 574,586,026 of record NC_064645.1, on the reverse strand, counting down.
GCTGGACCCGCGTGTCGCCACTGTCAGTAATTGCAGACCGAGCGCCGCCACACGGCAGGTCTAGAGAGACGTCCTGGCAGTCGCCCCAGTTGTACAGCCGACTTAGCCAGAGATGGATCACTGACAACTACGCTCTCATTTGCCGAGACGATAGTTAGCATAGCCTTCAGCTACGTCATTTGCTACGACCTAGCAAGGCGCCATAGCATTTGATATTATTTTATATTGTGGTTATAACATGTACCGGCAAGAGAGATGTTCTACAATTGTGGATTAAAGTGAAGTATTACATCAACTGCGTACTTTATTTGCTACTATTAATTCCTTTAACTGTTCCAGACCTCACGCCAATCTGCGTGAGCTTAACGCGTGCCTTTCGGCTTCCTCTCATTGTGACTTGGCTGTCTTGCCAAGTCACAACACTTTTCAAACGCCCCTCGTATATGGTGAGTGTTTCAGTTCTTAGTGTCTGGTAAACGGCCATCAGAGTGCAGTGCTTCTGTTCGTGTTTAGTACTGATAGGATGTGTTGGTGTAAGGGCTGTGAACAGCGTCAGACATTGAGTGATCACCGTTACCGACACAGAGATGCTGCACACTCGTGTGAACCAGGGTAATCAGCATCTGACAGAGTCCGAAAGGGGTTTCGTTGTGTGTTTGCATTTGGCCAGCTGATTGCATCATACAGTATCCCAATCTGTGGGGCATTCAGACGTGACAGTGGCCCTACTTTGGACTGTATGCAAATCTGAGCGCTGTGAGATAACGGGCGAGTTGCGGCGCCCTGGAAATATTCTCTGTTCGAAGTTGGGGCGGCCGCACAGGACGCTTGTCAAAGGCGCCACTCGTTAGTAACTGCGTGATGCCGCACAATAGCTGGACCACGTGGTGCCGAATGTTAGCCGGGGTCCAGGTGTGGCGTGGCTGGGAATTCCTTGCTGACGCTGCGTCGATGAAAGGTACTTGTATGATGGTAGTGCCAAAGATGGCGAACTTTGTGAAACCTTAATGGCAGCCGTTTCACAGTTCGTATGGAAATTAATAGTAGCCAGATGAATCATAATACCTCAAAAAGAAACATGTACCTCACCATTATTTGCACAACGATTCTCATGGGGTAATCAGATTTTCAGCATCTTTATTAGTTTAAAGTTTAGAATCCGACTGTAAATTGTACAATTAGCACCCAGCGACAAATTTACAAAATCTAAACGTTTCATCCGATTTTGTTGATTAACGTGTCTTTAAAAAGCTATTAGTGTAAACCTAAATTGGTATAAATTACAGGCGTGTAACTTGAATAGTACATGAGTTATTGGAGGTCAAAGTGGCTGATTACTATCGATCGCGTCAGGTCGTAAGCACTCCACGAAAAAACGGTAGCAGCATGCTTATAAATACACTCCTGGAAATTGAAATAAGAACACCGTGAATTCATCGTCCCAGGAAGGGGAAACTTTATTGACACATTCCTGGGGTCAGATACATCACATGATCACACTGACAGAACCACAGGCACATAGACACAGGCAACAAAGCATGCACAATGTCGGCACTAGTACAGTGTATATCCACCATGCTGGATGTGGTCCTGTGGAACGGCTTGCCATGCCATTTCCACCTGGCGCCTCAGTTGGACCAGCGTTCGTGCTGGACGTGCAGACCGCGTGAGACGACGCTTCATCCAGTCCCAAACATGCTCAATGGGGGACAGATCCGGAGATCTTGCTGGCCAGGGTAGTTGACTTACACCTTCTAGAGCACGTTGGGTGACACGGGATACATGCGGACGTGCATTGTCCTGTTGGAACAGCAAGTTCCCTTGCCGGTCTAGGAATGGTAGAACGATGGGTTCGATGACGGTTTGGATGTACCGTGCACTATTCAGTGTCCCCTCGACGATCACCAATGGTGTACGGCCAGTGTAGGAGATCGCTCCCCACACCATGATGCCGGGTGTTGGCCCTGTGTGCCTCGGTCGTATGCAGTCCTGATTGTGGCGCTCACCTGCACGGCGCCAAACACGCATACGACCATCATTGGCACCAAGGCAGAAGCGACTCTCATCGCTGAAGACGACACGTCTCCATTCGTCCCTCCATTCACGCCTGTCGCGACACCACTGGAGGCGGGCTGCACGATGTTGGGGCGTGAGCGGAAGACGGCCTAACGGTGTGCGGGACCGTAGCCCAGCTTCATGGAGACGGTTGCGAATGGTCCTCGCCGATACCCCAGGAGCAACAGTGTCCCTAATATGCTGGGAAGTGGCGGTGCGGTCCCCTACGGCACTGCGTAGGATCCTACGGTCTTGGCGTGCATCCGTGCGTCGCTGCGGTCCGGTCCCAGGTCGACGGGCACGTGCACCTTCTGCCGGCCACTGGCGACAACATCGATGTACTGTGGAGACCTCACGCCCCACGTGTTGAGCAATTCGGCGGTACGTCCACCCGGCCTTCCACATGCCCACTATACGCCCTCGCTCAAAGTCCGTCAACTGCACATACGGTTCACGTCCACGCTGTCGCGGCATGCTACCAGTGTTAAAGACTGCGATGGAGCTCCGTATGCCACGGCAAACTGGCTGACACTGACGGCGGCGGTGCACAAATGCTGCGCAGCTAGCGCCATTCGACGGCCAACACCGCGGTTCCTGGTGTGTCCGCTGTGCCGTGCGTGTGATCATTGCTTGTACAGCCCTCTCGCAGTGTCCGGAGCAAGTATGGTGGGTCTGACACACCGGTGTCAATGTGTTCTTTTTTCCATTTCCAGGAGTGTATATTTATTCATCTATGTCTTTGTTTATATGCGATATATGCTATTCACGAAGAAGTTGGTCAATTATTTACTGTGTTTTAGAAAGCACAGAGATGTTAGGCTACTGGCCTGCTTTTGCTTGCTATTCCTTTGATATATGTCTATTTAATTTGTTTATGTATTTATAATGTGTGTTAGAGCATGTTTATGGTTCAGCCGTAGGAATATTTACTTGATTTCAAGTTATTTTAATGTAACTCCAGTATTTCGCATGTGTTTAAATATGCTTGTGATTGTATGTTGGCTTGGAGGCGTGGAGGGAGCGCTCTAGCCAATCATAGCGCTCATGAATGGTGAGACTGTATGGAACTGAGGGAGGAGGATTGTTTCCGGGGAGGACAGGGGAGTTCGGAAGAGTGCGGCGAGAGGGACAGTCGGACAGGACACAGAAAGGCCGGGACAGTACGGCGCGATGGACACACTGTCCCGAGAGAGACTTGGACTGTGGACCGGTTTGCGCGTGGTCGTGAAAGATAGAAATACTTCGGAGTGCAGACTTGTGAACTTTTGACATTTCCGAAGTTTCTGCAGTGAAGACATAGTATGCATTTAGAAGTGAATACCTAGCGATCTATGTTGTTCAGAAATAATTACGTGCAGTAGGAATCTATTGTTTCCCTGTTATTCAACTTATATTTCATTTAATTGCTGGACCATCGGTAGCAATAAGTGTTTTGCAGAAATATACCACATTCTCAAAAGTACTTCTACTATCGTAGTCATCATTTAAAGTCGTTAAGATAGTACCTGCAGAATTTATTTAATTGCAATCTTTCATTTACAGATTTCTACGTTACATTCGCAATTGCCATGTGATAGGAACCTTCGACCATTCGATTGATGTGTACCTTCATGTTGTGTACTGTAGACTCAGCAGTATTCGGCTTGTAATGCGGCAACTACGTGTCCGAGCTCCTAGAGAACGAAACCAGCCAAAACTTTTAATATTTCAACTCTGAATCTGTGGATGCGTAATTGAGGGCCACCAACACCACAACATATTATTATTTGAAAGCCCACAGCGCATGCACACTCATCGTGGACACTCCGCTTGACCATATCTGACCACCGAAAGGGAGGATCGCTGTACGATGTCTGTTCAAAAAATTCCGCAACATTCGTTATATCCCACCAATGGTGTGTTGGAGCGAAATAAGGTTGGCAACCCTGCACACGCTTCTGTGTAACTGCCGGAAGTTTCATTCATATATGTCTGTTAGTTATTGTTCAGTAGTGTACTGAATAGAACGTTGTGTCGCACTGTTTGCGAATTTCGGGATGGCACAGCTAGAGGAGCAACGCATTACCATTAAATTTTTGCATAAAACTCAATAAAACATTTAGAGAGACACACCAAATGATGCAGCAAGGCTATGGTGATGAGTGCTTAATCCGTACTTGATGTTACGAGTGATTCACACAGCCGGATGTAAATTAATGCCCTCGTTACGGACGCCGTTCGACATCTACCGACGGCGCTCATGGCAGGAACATCAACGAAATTGTGCGTGCCAGTCGAAGACTGACTGTCCGAGAGAATGCAGAATAATGTAACATTTCAGTTGGTGATGTTATGAAATCTTCACACAGCATCTAGGAATGCACGGTGTTGCTGCCAAGTTCGTCCTACGCCTCACGAGTCGAGACGAAAAAGACCTTCGCCTCCCAATCTCTGAAGAGCTTTTGGATCGCGCAAATGAGGACGAGATGTTCCTTAACAGAATCATAACTGGTGATGGGAGTGGTTCTATGGTTACGATGCTGAGACGAAGGTTCAATCTTCACAATGGGTCGGGAAAGGTTCCCCAGGACCAAAAAATGCTCGTCAGGTCAGGTCAAATGTCAAAGCTATGCTGATAGCCGCAGGGATAGCCTACACAGAGTACGCGAAAGAACTTGCCCCCCTTCTAACAGCCGTGTACCGCAAGTTTCTAGAGGAACGGAGGGTTCCAAATGATTGGAAAAGAGCACAGATAGTCCCAGTGTTCAAGAAGGGTCGTCGAGCAGATGCGCAAAACTATAGACCTATATCTCTGACGTCGATCTGTTGTAGAATTTTAGAACATGTTTTTTGCTCGCGTATCATGTCATTTCTGGAAACCCAGAATCTACTATGTAGGAATCAACATGGATTTCGGAAACAGCGATCGTGTGAGAGCCAACTCGCTTTATTTGTTCATGAGACCCAGAAAATATTAGATACAGGCTCCCAGGTAGATGCTATTTTTCTTGACTTCCGGAAGGCGTTCGATACAGTTCCGCACTGTCGCCTGATAAAGTAAGAGCCTACGGAATATCAGACCAGCTGTGTGGCTGGATTGAAGAGTTTTTAGCAAACAGAACACAGCATGTTGTTATCAATGGAGAGACGTCTACAGACGTTAAAGTAACCTCTGGCGTGCCACAGGGGAGTGTTATGGGACCATTGCTTTTCACAATATATATAAATGACCTAGTAGATAGTGTCGGAAGTTCCATGCGGCTTTTCGCGGATGATGCTGTAGTATACAGAGAAGTTGCAGCATTAGAAAATTGTAGCGAAATGCAGGAAGATCTGCAGCGGATAGGCACTTGGTGCAGGGAGTGGCAACTGACCCTTAACATAGACAAATGTAATGTATTGCGAATACATAGAAAGAAGGATCCTTTATTGTATGATTATATGATAGCGGAACAAACACTGGTAGCAGTTACTTCTGTAAAATATCTGGGAGTATGCGTGCGGAACGATTTGAAGTGGAATGATCATATAAGATTAATTGTTGGTAAGGCGGGTACCAGGTTGAGATTCATTGGGAGAGTGCTTAGAAAATGTAGTCCATCAACAGAGGAGGTGGCTTACAAAACACTCGTTCGACCTATACTTGAGTATTGCTCATCAGTGTGGGATCCGTACCAGATCGGTCTTACGGAGGAGATAGAGAAGATCCAAAGAACAGCGGCGCGTTTCGTCACAGGGTTATTTGGTAACCGTGATAGCGTTACGGAGGTGTTTAATAAACTCAAGTGGCAGACTCTGCAAGAGAGGCGCTCTGCATCGCGGTGTAGCTTGCTCGCCAGGTTTCGAGAGGGTGCGTTTCTGGATGAGGTATCGAATATATTGCTTCCCCCTACTTATACCTCCCGAGGAGATCACGAATGTAAAATTAGAGAGATTAGAGCGCGCACGGAGGCTTTCAGACAGTCGTTCTTCCCGCGAACCATACGCGACTGGAACAGGAAAGGGAGGTAATGACAGTGGCACGTAAAGTGCCCTCCGCCACACACCGTTGGGTGGCTTGCGGAGTATCAATGTAGATGTAGATGTAGACAAACTGTTAATGGATGGTACTACCGGGACGTGCTCACACCTGCGAGAAAATGTGAGAAGCAAACGGCCTCAAATGTGACGAGACAATTCATGGCTCTTGCATCACGATAACGTACCGCACATTCATCCCTGTTGGTTCGTAACTACTGCACGAAAAAGGAAATCACTGTTCTGCCTCACCCTCCACACTCTCTAGATCTGGCCCCTGCGGACTTTTCTTTTATTTCCAAAGCTGAGAAACTCGTCGAAAGGACGAAGATTTGCAATGATAGACGAGACAAACAGAGGCCGCTAGCGGCGCTTAGTGCAGTTCAGCAAGAGGTTTATCAAGACTGCTTCCGGAAGTTGAAACGGCGTTGGGAGCGGTGTATCAATTGTAGAGGAGAGTATTTCGGAGGCCATGCACAGTAAGTAAAAGATATGTGTAGAAAAAATTTGTGAACAAAGTTGCGGAATTTTCTGAACAAGTCTCGTACTGTGCAACCAAGCACATGGCAGCATCTTCACATCTGCTCCCGCCAACCGAAATGGACTCACTGCAACATTCTCCGTCACTGATTTCCTCCTCCTCTTCTGGGAGCTTCACTTTTATTGTCAGGCAGGGTACATTTACAGAAGCAGAGGGACACAAGACGAGAAACGTGTATAACGTTGGCTCTTTAAAGGTGGCGGGTCAGTAAAGGAAAGGCTAAGATATTACAGCCGGTACACGTGGTTAGCATGCAGAACATTAAACTAGAAACCGATGAGTCGGGTGCTCTGCAACACGCTAAAACCTCAAACGTTAAAGTTTAAGCTGGGGTCACGGAACATACAACATTTTAAACCGTATGGTATTCTCGAAATGCCGTCAGATAAAAACAGAGGACAGATTTCCACTTCAACTTACTGCTTCCTTCTTATCACACCATTAAAATGTTGATGTACTGAAGTACAGGCACCACAAACAGGTCGGTGTTCTCGCCCTAGTAGGAAGCGAAGGGTCACGGAACGGTTTCCTATAAGGAGATAGGTCAAGATCGTATTTTCCTTGCTCAGTGGCTACAAGCAGGAACGCGACGGCCTAACAGCCTCATCAAGATAGCTCATTTGACAAAATCCAGGCATGTTGCCTCATCACTATAGTTTCAAAATTTTCAAAGTTACCCAGCTGTCACAGATAAAAGAATTTTAGTTTTACCACATTTCTACAAGAAAATGATTACCAGCTATCTAAATCACGAATCTTCTCTTTTAGCAGCATATACGTGTGTAAGGGCATAGTGAAAATCAGCTAACTGCTGTTGAATGAAAGCTTGATAAATGCGTGACAACTGAGAACACAGTACCACTGTTGAATGTAGTTCAACAACACATAAAACAGATTTTAGGAAAATGGAATATATTTTCTGGAAAGAGTCGTATATAAGTCTTAGGTCAATTATACGAAAGTAAAGATTTCTTCAACGTGAAATATCCACCGAGTTAATCGTGTACAGTCAGAGGTGACTAATTGTAACAATACGCTTGTCCAAGACACTCCACATTTTTACCAGTAGTATGCGAAAAGACAGGACAGGTACGATGAGGGCGATGGGCTTCACACGGATCGTTCAAAAAGCAGGGTACTGTGTTAGAAAAGGTTTACTCAGTAAATCAGAGAAGCACGCAACTTTAATGAAGCAATGGCACACCTTGATTTTCCACATATTCACCATGGTTGTCTGCGCATGTGTTTCATCGGTAAATGAATCAATCTAAGCCGGTATAAAATAAAAACAGGATCTATATCTAGGAGCCACTTACTTAACAAGAGCCTCTTGAACGTTGTAACCCTATAGACATGGAGACATGGTACAGACAGATTCGTCAAGGATTCCTAGTCCAAGTCTACTATTTCGAGTGCATATAGATCTGGCCATTTGAAGCCTTCATACGATTATAGTCACTAATACTGGTCGGCACTTCATAATACCTGTATGCAAGAAAAATTATACAGTGTCAGATAAATGAGATCTTACCGATTATCGAACATTGACTGGCAACCAAATTTGCAAGTACGCAGTTATCCAGAAAACATAAATTATGAAAGAAACAAAGTACGTATTACATGTATTCAAGTCTTTGACTGTTTACAGCACAGAAACAGCCATTTTACTTCCAATAACAAACCAAAAGAAGGAAGTTATGAATTGTGTAATTATGTTAAAATGTAAATTAAATTATTTTCTGAAACTTTTTACCACATCAAAAAGCTTGGGAGGCAAACACACTGAAAGACTTTCTAGTTTCCGTATCCCAAATAGACAATATTCAAATCTGAAAGTGGGAACTGCGCCGTAATTTTGGGGTAAGAAATAATTTTAATTCACAAAACTGTTCATACCAAAAGTACTTTTATAATTTGTAATTCCTGATAGTGAAGGCAACAATTACGTAACCTATTCTTCGAGAAGACAAATCTGTAAAATATTCGCAACACATATATTTCGTATTGTACTACGTTTAACAACGGTGTTAAGTCGTTACAAAAATGTGCAATCGAAAACTAGAGTGGTAACTCCAGCCTGAACCTGAAGATTTTGAAGGTCTTTGGCTGCTCAAAGCAGTCTGCTTACTTCGTTGTCATGTATGCTATGAAGTAGACATGATTTAAACTCACTCCTTCAACTATTACATCATCGTAATTAGATGGGAGAATTTTATGTGCACAGTGAATGAGAAAGTGTACTGAAATAGGAGATTAAACCTTCTGCTGGCCAAGATTTTATTTAAAGGAAAAAATGAATTATAAATCTACTGTCAGAACCTATCCATACAGGCTTGCACAAGAAGAAGCGTCCTGGAAGATTATCGTCAAGACTTGGACCTCATCAAGTTAACTACAATTAATCCAGCTACTCCTTCTTCACTGTGTCCATATTTAGATAGTTAAGTGTAGTCTACAAGTTACTCTAATTTTGTGATTACGTAGGCTTTCCCGGCGTAATAAGTCTTGAAAGTCTCTTTGGGTTTGCTGCCGGATCCTAAAATCAACTTGACTTGATATTTCGGCGATCCAACTGTTCGCCATCTTCAGGAAATGCTGCTTCTGCTGATGAGTCCCGCTGAGAACTGACGCAAGATTGCAATTCGACGTCCTATATAGGCCACCGTTCAGTACACGGTGCATGCGCCGCCCATCACGGTTTCTGCCTTACAAAACAGGGAGGTGGCGCCGCCCTTAGTGAAACACTGCTGGCAACGATATATCGCAATCAAGGCCGCACCGAAGAACGTTCAGTTTTGATGCGAGATAGTACAGGATTCCACGTTTTGCTAAGAGGAAACCCATTGTCTCTATTGATTAAATTATCAGCCAACCTAATTTCAATCGCCTCTTTATAGACACTATTCCAAAAACCGGAAATGTTGGCAATCACAACAGTTTCCTCAAATTTCATTTTGTGTCCCTCATTTAGGCAGTGTTCTGCTACGGCCGATTTTTCCTGCTGTTGTAGCCTCGCGTGACGGCGATGTTCGACACACCTGTCATGCACTGTGCGAATTTTGTCAAGTCCTAAAGTTTCACCACGACAATTGAACGAAGGGAGCTTATGACGTCGGCACGGGTTGTGAAATGGCGACGTGGCAGATGCTTTTCTAACGGTCCTCGGAGGTGGAAGTATTTCGGTGCGAAATCTAGGCTGTAGGGCGGGAGGGGGCGGGGCTTCTGGTAAAGTTCATACGTAAAACCGGAGCAAATCACGCATGACCGAGGTCGTGTGCGGTCGGGCGTTGTCGAGTAACAAAATGCCATCTCTAGAAGGAAATCCCGGCCGGTTTCTCTTCTACACAATAATCAGCAGTATTCGCGGTCTTCTCATGGGTGATAAAATCAGCCCGACGCACAGTCTTTGTGACCCAAAGGGCTCTGACCAACACTTTCTTCGCGGATAGCATTGTTTTGGTTTGGACTTCCGACGGGTGGCGGGAGGGGGGGAGGAAGTGGTAGAGCGGAGGATGTCTCCATGGCATGGATAGTTCCTGAAGACACAAGAAAACCGATACTGTATCACGCGCATCGAGCACGGTTCATCTCTGTGAACAACGGAAGTTTAGTTTGAACGGAAGTGAAGCCACTTTTAAAGACCTAAAAATTCTGAAAACAATGAACACCGATGAGCCAAAACATTATGACCACCTGCTTAATAGCGTGTTTGTCCGTCTTTGGAACGAAATACACAACTGATTCTGCGTAGCAGGGATCCGACGGTTTGTTGGTAGGTTTGTGAAGGAATGAGGCATAGGTCGTGTAATTCGCCTAAATAACGGGTCGCGAATTTGCGCACGCGGTGATGGCGCCCAATAGCGACCCAGATGGGTTCCATAGGATTTATATCAGGCGAAAAGAACTGGAAATTTGTGGTAAGATCTTATGGGACCAAACTGCTGAGGTCATCGGTCCCTAAGCTTACACACTACTTAATCTAACTTCAACTAACTTACGCTAAGGACAACACATACACACACTCATGCCCGAGGGAGGACTCGAACCTCCGACTGGAGGTGCCGTGCGGACCGTGACAAGGCGCCCCAGACCGCGCGGCTAACGCGCACGGCTACATCAGGCGAGTTTGATCGCCGAGACATCAACGTGAGTACAGGGTGTGGTAGATAAGTAATGAGACTCAGTCTAGAAAAACAAATTTATTGATCCAATTTGTACAAAACGTTAATATTCTTCAAAGTACTCGCCTTGGGCGTCGACACAACGTTGCCAGCGCGTTTTCCAAGCTTCATAGGCCCCACTGTAGTCCGTTTGAGTTATCCCAGTTAGTGCCTTCGTGATAGCACGTTGGATGTTCGGAATATCATCGAAACGATGACCCTTCAGGCATCTTTTGACCTTCGGAAATAAGAAGAAATCAGGAGGACTCAAGTCAGGGCTGTATGGTGGCTGTGGCAAAACTTCAACTCCAATTCGGGTCAAGTAGGAGGTCACGAGGAACGCTGTGTGCGCCGGAGCGTTGTCGTGGTGGAGACGCCAGCGTTGAGCAAGGTCCTGTCGCTTCCGTTTGACGGCTCAGTGCAATCGCTGAAGGACTTCTTTGTAGAATTCGGCATTGACAATCTTCCCCTGAGGGACAAACTCTTTGTGAATTAACCCCCGCTTGTCAAAAAACACAATCAGCATTGTCTTGATGCGGGACTTTGACATTCTTGCTTTCTTCAGCCGCGGGGATGCCGGTGTTTGCCACTCCGAGCTCTGGGCTTTCGTCTCCGGGTCGTACTGGAATGTCCACGATTCATCGCCTGTTACTACGTTGTCTAAAAAGTATGGATTATTTTCCAAATCATTCAACATCTCACGGCAAACGTCCACTCGTTGTTGCTTTTGTTCGGCAGTGAGCACTCGGGGAACCAATTTTGCGCAAACTTACCTCATCATCAAATCTTGCGTAACAATTTGGTGAACCGTAAATTTATTCACGGAGACCTCATCGGCGATCATTTTGAGACTTAAACGACGGTCGGAGTCCAGGAGTTCTTTCACTTTGGCCTCCGTTTCATCCACACGACTCGTTGAAGGGCGTCCAGATCGTTCCATGTCTTCAACGGATTCCCTCCCGTTTTTAGATTCATTAAACCACCGGAACACTTGAGCTCGTGAGAGGGAGTCTTCTTTGTAGGCCTCCGTAATCATAGCAAAAGTTTCCGAAGCAGTTTTGCCCAAGCGAAAGCAAAATTTGATTGCATACCGCTGTTCTATCGAGCGATCCATCTTCAGCGTTTTCACAAGTGTCACGGGCACACAAACAACGTAATAAACGAAGCTCGACCCTCACTGCACCAGAGCTCCGACGCGACTGCGAACCGGTTCTATTGTTAGCTCAGATCCCCCACCACGTGACGTACAGGTGGAGACCGCCCTGCGAGCGACTGGGGCGCCGCGCGGCGGCCAGTCTCATTACTTATCTACCACATCCTGTATAATGTTCCTCAAACACTGTAGCACGGTCCTGGCTCCGAGACGCTGACAATAATTATTGTACTGCTGAAATATGACATCGCATTTGGGGAAAACATCAAGCAGGAAGGGATGGAGATGGTTCGCAGCTGTCAGCGTGTCTTCCATTGAGGAAGAGATGGAGGTGGTTCGCAGTCGACAGTGTGTCTTCCATTCATATTACAGGTCCCATGAAAGCGCAGCAGAATGATTCCCATAGCATAATACTCCTCTCGCCGCTCTCCTCGATGACGCAGTTTGTGGAGACTACCATCGACCTGTAACAAAAATGTGACTCACCCGAAGAACTGACACGTTTCCGTTGATCGACAGTCGAATCCCGATGGTCCCGTGGCCACTCCAGTCGTCATTGACAGTGTCATTGGGTCAACATGTGAACACGTTATTATAGAGACCCATGTTCAACAACGTACGATGAACTATGTGCTCCGAAACACTTGACCGTACATCAGCATTGTGCTCTTTCTGCATCGATGCCACAGATCACCGCCTGTAGTACTTTGGAGAGCAGACAAGCCTCCGAAACCCACGTTCTGTGAAGAGTCGTGGACGATCAACGATTTAGCGCCTACGGTAGTTTCGTTGTTCTTCTGCCTCCTTCTAGAGATGCTGACGACAGTGGCACGTGACCATTCGACCAGCTTCGTCGTTTTCGAGATACCCGTTCGCAGGCTCTGCGTAACAATAATCTGCCCTTTGTCAAAGTCGCTTATCTCAACGGTTCAAATGGCTCTGAGCACTATGGGACTTAACATCTGAGGACATCAGTGCCCTAGAACTTAGAGCTACTTAAACCTAACTAACCTAAGAACATTACACACATCCATAACAGACCCAGGATTCGAACCTGCGACCGTAGAGGTCGCACGGTTCCAGACTGTATTATCTCAATGGATTCCCCGTTTGCAGTTTGTACAGGGTGTTACGAAAAGGTACGGCCAAACTTTCAGGAAATATTCCTCACACACAAATAAAGAAAAGATGTTATGTGGACATGTGTTCGGAAAGGCTTAATTTCCATGTTAGAGCTCATTTTAGTTTCGTCAGTATTTACTGTACTTCCTCGATTCACCGCCAGTTGGCCCAATTCAAGGAAGGTAATGTTGACGTCGGTGCTTGTGTTGACATGCGACTCATTGCTCTACAGTACTAGCATCAAGCACATCAGTACGTAGCATCAACAGGTTAGTGTTCATCACGAGCGTGGTTTTGTAGTCAGTGCAATGTTTACAAATGCGGAGTTGGCAGGTGCCCATTTGATGTTTGGATTAGCACGGGGCAATAGCCGTGGCGCGGTACGTTTGTATAGAGACAGATTCCCAGAACGAAGGTGTCCCGACAGGAAGACGTTCGAAGCAATTGACCGGCGTCTTAGGGAGCACGGAACATTTCAGCCTGTGACTCGCGACTGGGGAAGACCTAGAACGACGAGGACACCTGCAATGGACGAGACAATTCTTCGTGCACTTGACGATAACCCTAATGTCAGCGTCAGAGAAGTTGCTGCTGTACAAGGTAACGTTGACCACGTCACTGTATGGAGAGTGCTACGGGAGAACCAGTTGTTTGCGTACCATGTACAGCGTGTGCAGGCACTATCAGCAGCTGATTGGCCTCCACGGGTACACTTCTGCGAATGGTTCATGCAACAATGTGTCAATCCTCATTTCAGTGCAAATGTTCTCTTTACGGATGAGGCTTCATTCCAACGTGATCAAATTGTAAATTTTCACAATCAACATGTATGGGCTGACGATAATCCGCACGCAATTGCGCAATCACGTCATCAACACAGATTTTCTGTGAACGTTTGGGCAGGCATTGTTGGTGATGTCTTGATTGGGCCCCATGTTCTTCCACCTACGCTCAATGGAGCACGTTATCATGATTTCATACGGGATACTCTACCTTTGCTGCTAGAACATGTGCCTTTACAAGTACGACACAACATGTGGTTCATGCACGATGGAGCTCCTGCACATTTCAGTCGAAGTGTTCGTACGCTTCTCAACAACAGATTCGGTGACCGATGGATTGGTAGAAGCGGACCAATTCCATGGCCTCCACGCTCTCCTGACCTCAACCCTCTTGACTGTCATTTATGGGGGCATTTGAAAGCTCTTGTCTACGCAACCCGGTACCAAATGTAGAGACTCTTCGTGCTCGTATTGTGGACGGCTGTGATACAATACGCCATTCTCCAGGGCTGCATCAGCACATCAGGGATTCCATGCGACGGAGGGTGGATGCATGTATCCTCGCTAACGGAGGACATTTTGAACATTTCCTGTAACAAAGTGTTTGTAGTCACGCTGGTACGTTCTGTTGCTGTGTGTTTCCATTCCATGATTAATGTGATTTGAAGAGAAGTAATAAAATGAGCTCTAACATAGAAATTAAGCGTTTCCGGACACATGTCCACATAACATATTTTCTTTCTTTGTGTGTGAGGAATGTTTCCTGAAAGTTTGGCCGTACCTTTTTGTAACACCCTGTATATTCCCGAGGGTGATCACCCGTCCGTGTCAGCTCCGCTTGCATACTTGAGTTACCACGTCACGTGCCCACAACGCCAGCAGGCGGCATCCATCAACGCGGTGGGTAGCGGTCATAATGTTTTGGCTTATCAGCGTTTCACTCCCAGCTTTAAGCGCAAGTCATCATTTAACCGTGATTCTCGTAACTCGTTACGTGAGAATGGCCACGTAAGGCAATCTCAATGCAAATACCCTTCATCCATAAACAAGCTGCCACATCAGTGGTCTGTAGCATAATAGAAGCAGGAACATAGATAGGAGCACAGTGTTTTGTCCGCCGTACAACGGGTTCACAAACATGCGACACGTCCCACATCCAACGTATAGGTCAGCAGACAACCTTCACTCGACTAGCCGAAGACTGAATAGATTAAGCAGTGGATATCCCTAGTGCAGACTGGTTTTGTAACACTCTTGCGACTCAGAGTTCACGTAATAATGAATAGCTTGAATGTTGGCATTTTGACGAACGACTTTCATGCTTTATTCTAGTTTGAGAGCTGCTGCTATACTGAGTGACAAAATGTCTCCCGGCGGTTCACTGCGCAGTTTGCATTAGCCACTATTACTGCCAATGGAGATGTTCTTGCGCACTAAGCCTCACATGATTGCGGCAGCCAGCATGAATCAAACCACTTACACTGCAACACGTTGTCATCTGACATAGACTTGCTTCTCAAATTTCTGGTACCAAAATCACGTCTCTTTTTTGCCAACACACTCTTGCTCTGTAAACCTGCATTGATTGCGACAGGAGACGTGTACTTTACACGCTAAAACTTTCCATTGCTGCCTTTCGTTCTTCAATCGCCGACCAGTTATTCATCACTGCCTCCATCTTGGAACTTTGTTTCGAACCGTAACGGCACGACTACCTACGTCTAGTCACAGCGTTTGGTTCACATGAGGAATTTATACACCCGTGAGAACTCTTTATTATGTTATTTACTGCATTCCCAGGTAGATGCGGTGTTTCTTGACTTCCGCCAGGCGTTTGATACAGTTCCCCACAGTCGTTTAATGAACAAAGTAAGAGCATATGGACTATCAGACCAATTGGATTGAAGAGTTCCTAGATAACAGAACGCAGCATGTCATTCTCAATGGAGAGAAGTCTTCCGAAGTAAGAGTGATTCCAGGTGTGCGCCAGGGGAGTGTCGTAGGACCGTAGCTGCAGCTCGTGGTCGTGCGGTAGCGTTCTCGCTTCCCACGCCCGGGTTCCCGGGTTCGATACCCGGCGGGGTCAGGGATTTTCTCTGCCTCGTGATGACTGGGTGTTGTGTGATGTCCTTAGGTTAGTTAGGTTTAAGTAGTTCTAAGTTCTAGAGGACTGATGACCATAGCTGTTAAGTCCCATAGTGCTCAGAGCCATTTGAACCATAGGACCGTAGCTATTCACAATATACACTCCTGGAAATAGAAAAAAGAACACATTGACACCGGTGTGTCAGACCCACCATACTTGCTCCGGACACTGCGAGAGGGCTGTACAAGCAATGATCACACGCACGGCACAGCGGACACACCAGGAACCGCGGTGTTGGCCGTCGAATGGCGCTAGCTGCGCAGCATTTGTGCACCGCCGCCGTCAGTGTCAGTCAGTTTGCCGTGGCATACGGAGCTCCATCGCAGTCTTTAACACTGGTAGCATGCCGCGACAGCGTGGACGTGAACCGTATGTGCAGTTGACGGACTTTGAGCGAGGGCGTATAGTGGGCATGCGGGAGGCCGGGTGGACGTACCGCCGAATTGCTCAACACGTGGGGCGTGAGGTCTCCACAGTACATCGATGTTGTCGCCAGTGGTCGGCGGAAGGTGCACGTGCCCGTCGACCTGGGACTGGACCGCAGCGACGCACGGATGCACGCCAAGACCGTAGGATCCTACGCAGTGCCGTAGGGGACCACACCGCCACTTCCCAGCAAATTAGGGACACTGTTGCTCCTGGGGTATCGGCGAGGACCATTCGCAACCGTCTCCATGAAGCTGGGCTACGGTCCCGAACACCGTTAGGCCGTCTTCCGCTCACGCCCCAACATCGTGCAGCCCGCCTCCAGTGGTGTCGCGACAGGCGTGAATGGAGGGACAAATGGAGACGTGTCGTCTTCAGCGATGAGAGTCGCTTCTGCCTTGGTGCCATTGATGGTCGTATGCGTGTTTGGCGCCGTGCAGGTGAGCGCCACAATCAGGACTGCATACGACCGAGGCACACAGGGCCAACACCCGGCATCATGGTGTGGGGAGCGATCTCCTACACTGGCCGTACACCATTGGTGATCGTCGAGGGGACACTGAATAGTGCACGGTACATCCAAACCGTCATCGAACCCATCGTTCCACCATTCCTAGACCGGCAAGGGAACTTGCTGTTCCAACAGGACAATGCACGTCCGCATGTATCCCGTGCCACCCAACGTGCTCTAGAAGGTGTAAGTCAACTACCCTGGCCAGCAAGATCTCCGGATCTGTCCCCCATTGAGCATGTTTGAGACTGGATGAAGCGTCGTCTCACGCGGTCTGCACGTCCAGCACGAACGCTGGTCCAACTGAGGCGCCAGGTGGAAATGGCATGGCAAGCCGTTCCACAGGACTACATCCAGCATCTCTACGATCGTCTCCATGGGAGAATAGCAGCCTGCATTGCTGCGAAATGTGGATGTACACTGTACTAGTGCCGACATTGTTCATGCTCTGTTGCCTGTGTCTATGTGCCTGTGGTTCTGTCAGTGTGATCATGTGATGTATCTGACCCCAGGAATGTGTCAATAAAGTTTCCCCTTCCTGGGACAATGAATTCACGGTGTTCTTATTTCAATTTCCAGGAGTGTATATAAATGACCTTGTGGATAACATCGTAAGTTCACTGAGGCTTTTTGCGGCTGATGCTGTAGTATATCGAGAGGTTGTAACAATGGAAAATTGTACTGAAATGCAGGAGGATCTGCAACGAATTGACGCATGGCGCAGGGAATGGCAATTGAATACCAATGTAGACAAGTGTAATGTGCTGCGAATACATAGAAAGAAAGATACTTTATCATTTAGCTACCATATAGCAGGTCAGCAACTGGAAGCAGTTAATTCCATAAATTATCTGGGAGTAGGCATTAGGAGTGATTTCAAATAAAATGACCATATAAAATTAATCGTCGGTAAAGCAGATGGCAGACTGAGACTCATTGGAAGAATCCTAAGGAAATGCAGTCCGAAAACAAAGAAAGTAGGTTACAGTACACTTGTTCGCCTTCTGCTTGAATACTGCTCACCAGTGTGAGATCCGTACCAGATAGGGTTGATAGAAGAGTTAGAGAAGATCCAACGGAGAGCAGCGCGCTTCGTTACAGGATCATTTAGCAATCGCGAAAGCGTTACGGAGATGTTAGATAAACTACAGTGGAAGACTCTGCAAGAGGGACGCACAGTAGCTTGGTAAGGGCTTTTGTTGAAGTTTCGAGAACATACCTTCACCGAGGAGTCAAGCAGTACATTGCTCAGACTGGAATAGAAGGGAGAACCGTTAGAGGTACTCAAGGTACCCTCCGCTACACACCGTCAGGTGGCTTACGGAGTATGGATGTAGATGTAGATCACAATGTAAAACTGATCTGACAATAGCCAATCATTTTGTTGGACGTTAAAAACGTTCCGAATGAATAGTTATGGGAAGTGCTGCTACGCTGATCTGACTTCAAATGAATTTCACACACTTACTAAGTCAAAAATGAAATGATTCTTGTTTGAAAGACAGTTCTCAACGTTAATGGGCTGTGTTGCATTATCAAGCTGAATGGTTCCAGAGGGCAAACGACATGCAGTGTGAAACGTTTGTATGAGAATCCAATCTTGAGGAGGTTAATCTTTTAGCGGACATCTAATTCTTCTTTACATAAGTTTTAGAGTTTCTCCATTTCATTTTCGGCACGGACATTAGAAGATTCATCTCATGTTTTCATGCTTTGCTCTCCTAACACTGACGATATGACTACTTAATGAAGGATCAATTTCGTTATCAAGGA
This sequence comes from Schistocerca serialis cubense, assembly GCF_023864345.2. Taxonomy (NCBI): domain Eukaryota; kingdom Metazoa; phylum Arthropoda; class Insecta; order Orthoptera; family Acrididae; genus Schistocerca; species Schistocerca serialis. Next base: position 574,567,361 of record NC_064645.1, on the reverse strand, counting down.
ATAAAACTGCGTCATTTGCATAAAAATCTGAACTGATTATAGTACTCTCAACCAGGTACAGTCTATCATAAAATACCTTTGTTTTTCACGTAAATGTTAAAAAAGGTTAGTGAACAGCAATGTTCTTGTATTATTTTTATTATTATTATCATTCTTCTTTCCAGCATGTGTAGCCTATTGAATTAACAAAGGATTAATAAATTTACTTAGCTGCCACCAAAGAATGGACTAATATACAGCTTGTATCCATGTTGTTCTCACAAATTATTTGTTCACAAACTCCAATTATCAGTATTGCACCTAAACTTTTCGACAGTTTGAAACTGTTGCCCGTCCAGTATACCAACCTGCAGCCTTGCCGATTTCAAGAAAGACTTCTTCTCGCCTGAGTTATCCAAACACGACTGACAACCTCCGTCAATAGTTTCAATTCTCCCAGTATCTCTCTCCCACTTTTCATTCTTCACAGAAGCTCCCTTGAACATCTTGCAGGACCATAATTCCCAGAAGAGCACAACGTCTAGGGTTCAATATCGCCCCGCACACAATTTCAATCGGTCAGTAAGTTCGAAAAGATCGCAATCTCTACTGCAGAGTGATGTATTCTTTCTGGATCTATTTAACCCTTGCGTTTCACCTACAATTAGATCTACAGCTACAGCTACATCTAAACTTACAAATTTCTTCAATATATCCTTAACAATAACTTATTCCCCTGAGTCCTGGGAACAGGGATTAGTTTAGTCACTATCTAAAAAGAATCTTCTGACTATTCACCTATTTGCATTCTTCCGCCACTTTCCAAGACCTTAGAATATGTAGTCCACGACCAGCTAACCTACTTAACTAGAAACAACTTACTAGACGAATACCAATCACCTGACAATCAACATCGCAGCACAGCAACTGGCTTAATTTAGGTAACAGACGACTTGTAGCTTGCCGTAGATAACAAGAGGCGACTATCATGTGCTTCTTAGACCCCAGCAAAGTCTTTGCTACAGTAGACTTCAACATTCTACTTGTCAAGCTTAGCAGCCTAAATTTCTCACCAAGTGTAGTGCAATGGTTTCACTCGCACCTGACCTCTCGCCAGCAAAGTGTCGTTTGCGGCACCACAAAGTAACAATGGAGACAGATAACTTCACGGGTCCCCCAGGGTTTGGTATTAGGTCCTGCACTCTTTTCTTTGTATGTCAGTGACGTATCATCAGTTTTGTCCTACTGCGAGTGCCATACGTATGCCGCTGATTTCCAGTTGTGTCTAACTGTAAAACTAATAAACTTGAAGAGATACATCGAGATTTTCAGCAGTGAGCAGTGCGCACTATCAAAAGGGGCGCAGAAAACCAGGCAGTCATGTTTGATCATTCTAGGCCCATTCGCCCGTGATATCTGAAGCCCTTACCACTTTAATCCTGAACGGGACAAATATCAACCTCAGCAAAGAATGAGTGAGTCGGCTGGAGAGTTAAACTACTGAGTCATGAGTGAGTGAGGAGCTTTGATGGCGGACGTGCTGAATGAGAATGAATTTTTATTTGGGATGGTCCCTGGTGTGACTGAGGATAGCAAATGATTTTGAGATGGTTTCATAGAGAGACGGCACATTTGGAAAAGGTAAATATGAACAGAGTTCTTATTTGCTGTAAACGCTAGACGAGTAACTATTTTAGTGTAAAAATTTAATTTTCTTCAACAATATCTACGTTTTGGCATCCAGAACGAATTATCAGTCATATGTTCAGAATCTTAACTATCGTTTGTCACACCCATTGTCAGTTAAACCTGTTCTATAGAAAAATGAAGAATAAATTTCGTAACTTAAGTACTGTTCGAAGCAGTTTTCATTGTTCATTGTTTACAGTAACACAAGGGAAGATCATAGTTTCATGTTAGTACGCGCCACGTATCTCTCATTAAAGTAATCTAAGTACAATGTCAAATAAACTTTTCTTTCTTTTGCAAAATATTTCACTTAAGTTTATCCCTGCAGTTTGAATCCACATCATAACATTACTGCGTTGTCATGCCTCAGACTACTGCATTTCTGGAAAGATAGCAAAATTCTCGCTTGAAACATCAGACTAATCAAAGATCAGGTGAATAGCTGAGCAGAGATTTATTTCACGGTTATGCAGTTCAGCAATTCGTATTCCTCCAGTATGCATATAGTGAAGAGCTGAGTTATCCGTTACAAGGTAAGAAACGATTGTAAGGAGTAACGAATTCTCTGAGATGAAACTAGGGAGAGTACTCATTTTTATGGTTTTTATATAATTCAGTAGAATCGTTTATCTGACAGGGCGCAATTTTAATACGCAACACTGTATATAAATGTTTGAAGAGGAAACCATTCTGAGTATTATTGCTAAGCATTCTTAGTATTTAATTTCATTTGCATACAGTCAGACCCAGTTTAGATTAATTGTATTACACACATTCAACGTAATTTACTAGGGGCATTCAATAAGCAGTTCAAAACATTTCTTTCTCGGCCACTTTCGGCTGAAAAAATAAAGAATTTGTTGTGGGACGTAGTGGAATATTCCCGCTGCAGCCGCTATAGTTTCGTGAAATCACGATAGGTGACAGCACTATACTTAGCCTTCAAAATGGCGTCTGTAACGGATGTGCGTTCCAAGCACGGATCTGTGATTGAGTTTCTTTTGGCAGAACACCAGAGCATCGCAGACATTCCAGAGCTTCGCAGATATTCATAGGCGCTTGCAGAATGTCTACAGAGATCTGGCAGTGAGCAAATGCACGGAGGGCCGTTTGGCGAGGCGTCTGTTATCATGTTGTCCAAACGCCCGCCTGCCGGTCGGCCGCCTTACAGCTGTGCCTCCTGCAATGTTGCGATGTGCGGACAGTCTCATTCGAGATGGCCGACGGAACACCATCAGACACCTCGTTGCTCAACTGGACGTCTGTGTTGGTAGCACTGACACACGTGTCCAACACTACTGCATTCCTCGCTGCCTATCAGGAGACCATAGAGAACAACAAAGGTCCATCTGTGCGAAATTGTTTGCGCGTTACGAGGCTCATTGTGACAATTTTTATCGAACATCATCGCGGGTGATTAAACTTGGGTTCATCACTTCAAACGAGAAGCAAAACGGCAATCCATGGCTTGGCGCCGTACCACCTTTCCTCCGAAGAAACAATTCAAGGCTGTAAAGATCATGGCCTACAGTCTTCTGGGACTCTAAAGCGATATTACGTTTGATTTTCTCCCTCATGGTGCAAAGATGAACTCTGGAGTGTGTTGAGCTATCCTCAAGAAATTGAAGAAACGACTTCAGCGTGTTTGGCGCCGCAAAAACGCAAACCATCTTCTCGTTTTCTGTGAAAACGCAAGGATTCACTCCAGTCTGTGCACCTGAAAGGAGCTCACAAAACTTCAGTGGACTGTTCTTCCTCATACACCCTACAGCCCGGACCTCACACCTTCCGACTTCCTTCTGTTTGGCCCAATGAAGGATACACTCCGCAGGAAGCAGTGCGTGGGTGATGATGATGTTACTAATGCAACAAGATGTTGGGACCGACATCGAGCAGTAGAGTGATACCATGCAGGTGGGCGAACAGGCCTTCCCAGTAAGGTATCGCGAAGCCACAGCATTGAACGGTGACTTTTTTTGGAAAATAGAGTTTTGTAGCCAAAAGTGTGGGGGAAAAAATGGTATATTGGAACCCTGAACAAAACCAACTTGCTTTCAGAAACAAAGTGTTGCATTACTTATTGAGCGTCCCATGTACATAGTTAATGTTCGTGTTCGACAGTAGGGTAGCTAAGGCTATTTTAGATCAGAGCACGCGGGCGACACTGTAATTGGAATTTGAAAGTACTTGCCTTCACATTGCTAGCGAGAGGTTTTGGCACAGACAGCTTCCAATTACTAAGTTTAAGCGTAAATGTTTCGACATTAGAAGGCAGACTCAAATTATCCCGCGAAATACTGCTTGCAAAATTTTAGAGACCAGTATTGGGCGAAGAAACCAGAAATCTTTGTCAGCGGTGGACTGATTACAACGCGTAAAGGGATAGTCATGGATTTATTCTTACCGCACAGCATACGCAATTCGAATGGCTAGAAATTGTAACATGTGTTACGACGCTGAGTGCACTGTTCCACACAGTGTGTGTGTGTAAGCGTAGATGTATGGACACGCAAAACTGCATGAGCAACATAAACACTGAGGTTACTATTAATATTGTCTGCCGTGTATGAAGGTACGAGATTTTCCAGCTGTTTTGTATCCAAATTTTGGAAAGAAATAACTTCGTTAAACGGAAGTGAAATCTCGTACTTATTTTGAATATGAATGAAGAAGCTTTGTTCGTAGAATTATAAGTATTTGTGCTATCCAGAATAATCGTTAAGAATATAAAGTTTTAATTATTAAGTAAGAATATTTATTAGGGGACAAGTCCTGTTTTTTGTATTTTATAATCTGCATGAAGTATTCAACCTGGTCTCCTTGCCGTTCCAAGGGAGTTGAAGACGTACTTGGAGTCTTGACAGGCTGAACGGTCAATGGCGGCAGAAACTCTTCTGAGCCAGTACGCTGTCAAGGGATACCAATGACCAGAAGTTTATATCAGCAATGCATAAAAATGTGTATGTATTGAAGAAAACCCAAAAGGTCTCCTGTGACAATATACTTATCATACTATGTGTTGTATTTAAAAGAGCAATAAAAGCCTTAAAAGATCGGAGTAACATGTCCTGGTTTTTAGTAAGAATTAAGTTATTCTACAGATAAGAAGACTATTTAACAAGCCGAAAGTTTGCAGACTACTCGAAACTGAAGATCACAATGAGGTATCTTAAAATGTAAACGAACCCTCGCACGTGTCGTTAATATACATTATGAACATTTTATGCGCTAACACAGTTCCCTGCGGCATTCCCGAAGGCCCTTCTCTGTGTCCAAGACAGCATGCTGTGTACTCCTGATCAAGAAATCCTTAAGACAGTGACAACTTCCATTTGATATTCCCTATGCTCGTAGCACCAAGACAACATGCTGTGTACTCCAGATCAAGAAATCCTCAAGACAGTGACAACTTCCGTTTGATATTCCCTATGATCGTAGCACCAAGACAACATGCTGTGTACTCCAGATCAAGAAATCCTCAAGCCAGTGACAATCTCCATTTGATAATCCCTATGCTGGTAGCAGCAAGACAACATTCTGCGTACTCCCGATCAAGAAATCCTCAAGCCAGTGACAACTTCCATTTGATATTCCCCATGCTCGTGGCACCAAGACAACATGCTGCGTATTCCCGATCAAGAAACCCTAAAGCCAGTGACACCTTCCATTTGATATTCCCTATGCTCGTAGCACCAAGTCAACATGATGTGTACTCCGGATCAAGAAACCCTCAAGCAAGTGACAACTTCCATTTGATATTCCCTATGCTTGTAGCACCAAAACAACATGCTGTGCACTCCCGATCAAGAAATCCTCAAGCCAGTGCCAACATCAATTTTATATTCCCTATGCTCGTAGCACCAATACAACATGCTGTGTACTCCCGATTAAGAAATCCTCAAGCCAGTGACAACTCCCATCTGATATTCCCTATGCTCGAAGCACCAAGACAGCATGCTGTGTACTCCAGATCAAGAAATCCTCAAGACAGTGACAACTTCCGTTTGATATTCCCTATGATCGTAGCACCAAGACAACATGCTGTGTACTCCAGATCAAGAAATCCTCAAGACAGTGACAACTTCCATTTGATATTCCCTATGCTCGTGGCACCAAGACAACATGCTGCGTATTCCCGATCAAGAAACCCTAAAGCCAGTGACACCTTCCATTTGATATTCCCTATGCTCGTAGCACCAAGTCAACATGATGTGTACTCCCGATCAAGAAACCCTCAAGCAAGTGACAACTTCCATTTGATATTCCCTATGCTTGTAGCACCAAAACAACATGCTGTGCACTCCCGATCAAGAAATCCTCAAGCCAGTGCCAACATCAATTTTATATTCCCTATGCTCGTAGCACCAATACAACATGCTGTGTACTCCCGATTAAGAAATCCTCAAGCCAGTGACAACTCCCATCTGATATTCCCTATGCTCGAAGCACCAAGACAACATGCTGTGTACTCCCGATGAAGAAATCCTCAAGCCAGTGACAACTTCCATTTGATATTCCCTATGCTCGTGGCACCAAGACAACATGCTGCGTACTCCCGATCAAGAAACCCTAAAGCCAGTGACAACTTCCATTTGATATTCCCTATGCTCGTAGCACCAAGTCAACATGATGTGTACTCCCGATCAAGAAACCCTCAAGCAAGTGACAACTTCCATTTGATACTCCCTATGCTCGTAGCACCAAAACAGCATGCTGTGCACTCCCAATCAAGAAATCCTCAAGCCAGTGCCAACATCCATTTTATATTCGCTATGCTCGTAGCACCAATACAACATGCTGTGTACTCCCGATTAAGAAATCCTCAAGTCAGTGACAACTTCAATTTGATATTCCCTATGCTCGTAGCACCGAGACAACATGCTGTGCACTCCCGATCAAGAAATCCTCAAGCCAGTGACAACTTCCATTCGATATTCGCCATGCTCGTAGCACCAAGACAACATGCTGCGTACTACCGATCAAGAAATCCTCAAGCCAGTGACAATGTCCGCTTCATATTCCCTATGTTCGCAGTTAGTGGGTACGTGGGAACTGTGAGTTTGCGCCAGCCTTCTGTTTGAGTCTGTGGACGCTGGAGCTGGCGCCAACAGGTGTGAGACGGACGCAGCCTCGCCCCGTGGTGTGGACTTAATTCCTGCGGCCGACACCGCCACCTGCCGCTGATCAAACAGCGCCCAGATAAGCGGCCGTGTTTGTTCAGTCGCGGCACGGCACACGCACCGCTTATTATGCTGTGGGTACGAAGCCTCGCGACGGCACATGTGATGGAGCGCCGGTTTGGAAATTACCTGAGCAGGCGGGGCGCGATCTATCACACCGGCCCTCGACACGGGAAGAGGCGCGCAGGTCAGGCCGTGTTGAGTGGGGCGGAGCGGACCCTCTCGTACGAGTCTGGCTGTGAAATTGAAAACGGGGCACCAAGAGCCCAAACATTAAATTGCGCTTTAAATGCGAGCACTTTATATTAGGTCCGACCGTGACTGTCATGAATATCGACTGAAAATAATAGGTTGGAGTAACCAGACGCGTTTATTATATTACACTTTCCACCATCCGTTTCAGACGAATTATGCCAATTAACGAGAGGCGTGTGCGTGTTTCACATACGATTTTTGGGTATCCTGCGCTATAGTCTATCAGTGGCCACAGGCTCCTTTCTTTCTACATTTTAGGGACTTTTAGCAACAGTACTCTTGTTTTAAAAATTGCTATCCCCAAAGTTCAGTGCATATCTACGAGAATAAATTTACATTTTTTAGAATTTTCTGAATTTGCTAGTGTTGCGCGTAATATATTTCGTAGTAAATCGGTGTTTGTGATTTACAGTTTATGTAGCACATACAAGGTGATTTCGTGATGTTACAAACTTTCAACGATGATGGAGAAGGGTAAATGTACCAAACTGAGGTAAGGGAAGCTGGTCTAGAAACGACAGAGTAGAAAGTTATAAGCGAAAATCCTTGTCATGACTCTGACAGTGGACGACCGCTTGTTGATCTACACTGAGCTGTTCTGTCGGCTAACTGACTGACCCCAAGATCAAACTGAAAACCTTAGAGAAACTCTGAAGTTGCTCATACATATGTTTTCAAACTATAGTGTGATTATATTGGAGGAGACTTTAATCACTCAAAAGTTGATTAGGACAATCATGAGACATCGTATGAAAAACTGATAAGTACTTTCTGTACAAATTAGTTGCAACAAATAGTTGGGACCCACACTGAGGATGGAAATATTTCCGATCTAATGCCAACAAACACGCCAGACCTCTTTGAGAATGTCCTTATAGAAACTGGTATCAGTAACCGTAAGGCACTTTCAACGACGAAGATTACTGAAGTACCTACGGCACTGGGTCAATCGCACAGAACTTTGGTTGACAAAACTCCTTCTTTTAAAAGAAGCGTTAATGGAATTTTGGGAGGTTGAGTTCGATTCTGCTAAAAGTCGATTGGTTCCATCCAAACAAAGACCCATAAAACGTTAACAATTTTTTTCCTAACACTGGGGTCGCTCGAAGAGGTTACTTGTCACTTACGATCGCATGCAATAGTGGAAGAAAGGCTGTATTAAAATTGAACAAAAACAGGTCTAGAGCATCCGTGTTTGAAGGTATATTCACTGTTTTGGCATCATTCACTACTGAGCGTGATGATTAAAAAGAACTGTTCTAAGATATAAATGTATACTAAGGAGCCTAAGTAATACGGAGTGTAGGTGCATCCCAATTAGCTAGTGAGATTATTCAAAACTTTAATTGCAAGGTTGATTCTTTGGAAAGGACTGTATTTTAACGCAATGTAGGTAATATTTGCTTTTTCGACATATTTATTTCATTATTGGCCTAAAAAACTTGTTTGCTTCTTTCCTCTTGTATTGTGTATGTCAATCAAGGATTTCGACATTCAACTGCTGTGTTTGGAGTGGGTTTCGATAACTCACCCAGCAGTTGCCATCCTCTGGGTGTACTGACCTTTCTCTCATTTGTCCAACGGGCACCTGGCTTCTTTCTTGGTGATTTGGCTTGGAACCTCACTTGCTGCGGCATTCTCCTGAGAGATGTTCGGTATTTTAACACCCTCTGTCTCTACCTAGAAATTCCTGCAGACCTTTTATCACTTTCGTCAGCCATGGCGACTTGGTCCTGACTCTTACCAGTATGCAAGAAGCTGACTACTCAATCTGCTGGAGTACGCAACCTGTAGACGTGTCTATACAAAGCTGGACGACCCTTCGCAGCCACGTCTGTTGTTTTTTTCCCCACAGTATTTGTGAGCTCCCAGTTTGGTCGTCTTCGACAGTCGTTACCTTCTTTGATTGTTGCCAGTATCTCCCTCATAATTTTTCTGGACTTCCCGTGAGGCGCTTCTTGTCGAGTACCGTAGTAGACGCTCCGAAGTGTACAGATCACTCGTAGTGCTTCTTTTTTTGTTACGGTAGAGACACGTTTTGTTACAGGTGCTCTTGTTCAGTTGGTGGCGTATAGCTAAAAAACTAAACTCCGCCCGAACAGGCCATAGAGGACGAACAATACCGACCGGCCGCCGTGTCATCCTCAGCCCACAGGCGTTACTGGATGCGGATATGGAGGAGCATGTGCTCAGCACACCGCTCTCCCGGCCATATGTCAGTTTACAAGACCGGGCTTACAGCTACAATACGTTACTTTTAAAACTGAAATACTTAATTTTGAAAACGAATCTCAATGTTTCTTCTTTTTATAAAATAACTAGCTGCGCCCTGCTGTGTTCTCTGCGGCAGTTATTTATAAAGAAATGTTAATGCTAAAACTCACTAGCAGTTACTTCTGTAAAATATCTGGGAGTATGCGTGCGGAACGATTTGAAGTGGAATGATCATATAAAATTAATTGTTGGTAAGGCGGGTACCAGGTTGAGATTCATTGGGAGAGTCCTTAGAAAATGTAGTCCATCAACAAAGGAGGTGGCTTACAAAACACTCGTTCGACCCATACTTGAGTATTGCTCATCAGTGTGGGATCCGTACCAGATCGGGTTGACGGAGGAGATAGAGAAGATCCAAAGAAGAGCGGCGCGTTTCGTCACAGGGTTATTTGGTAACCGTGATAGCGTTACGGAGATGTTTAACAAACTCAAGTGACAGACTCTGCAAGAGAGGCGCTCTGCATCGCGGTGTAGCTTGCTCGCCAGGTTTCGAGAGGGTGCGTTTCTGGATGAGGTATCGAATATATTGCTTCCCCCTACTTATACCTCCCGAGGAGATCGCGAATGTAAAATTAGAGAGATTAAAGCGCGCACGGAAGCTTTCAGACAGTCGTTCTTCTCGCGAGCCATACGCGACTGGAACAGGAAAGGGAGGTAATGACAGTGGCACGTAAAGTGCCCTCCGCCACACACCGTTGGGTGGCTTGCGGAGTATAAATGTAGATGTAGATGTAATCACGTGATATACTAAAACGTCTCTGTTAGATTCGTTTCATTTTATTTAATTTGTATTTCGTGTTGTCACGCTCAGTCATTTGTAATTTAGTCATGGACTGTGCGGATGGTCCCGGCGGAGGTTCGAGTCCTCCCTCGGGCATGGGTGTGTGTGTTTGTCCTTAGGATAATTTAGGTTAAATAGTGTGTAAGCGACCTTAGCAGTTAAGTCCCATAAGATTTCACACACATTTGAACATTTTTTTCTAATTTGGTTTTGTACTTAGTATTTGTCCCCGTTCAGCTCCACGGAATTACATTAAAGTATCAATTTTTCCAGTAAGTACCTAATCCTGCGCACATTATCTACATCTTGTGTTTCCAAGTTTCGTTACTCTCTTTATCCTCTGTATGAATGTGTGAGTGAGAGTGCATGTTGAATTTGTCTTTTATATGGTAGCTGTGCTGCATCTGTCTGTCTACTGCGCTAGTAACAGTGAAGCCAACACCGCATTCTCAGTCAAGGCAAAGAGATTTGTACCCATCTGGTAGTCATTCGACAGTAGTTAATTCGGTGGCAGAAAGGACCCCTCTGGTCTCTTCCGGCTACCTGGGGAAAGTTCGTTACAGGGAGAGCAAGCTCTCGTCTCTCAGGACTGAACCTTTGTTGGGTGGAGATGGTAGTCTTAAGAGCGACTTGGAGCTGTGTGATGGAGTGTAGGTGTTACAACTGATGTACATGTTTGATTTGCTAGTTATTGCGAGTTAGGTAGTCTAATTCTTGTATTTTCCAGAGTTTAGTCACGAGTGTATTTTCTGTATTTAATAAGTTTTTTCTGTCGTTGCTTTGTGTAACCAAAATATGTGGTGTAGGAAGTTCGTTACTCCAGCACAGGTTTAAAAATCAAATTTCTGATTTCTTTTCCGTTTGGTATGTGTTTGTGAACTGTTCTCGTGTTTATGTGTTTTTTCTTCTGCTTTTCATTTAGTTTCAGTGTTAAGATTGGTTACCTTTATTCGTACTACATGGGGGTAATTTCACTGAGTGTAATTTCAGTACCACCTTTTCTAAGTTTCATTCTTAATTCCACATGACATTTTGTTACTCTTTGTGTCTATGCGGTTTACATATTTCGTATTCTTGAAGTTTTCACGAGTCTTCATAATTTTGCTTATTTGTTGAATATTCACGGCAGTTGCGGGTGTTTCACGCCGGCGGACATTAGTTTCACGTGGAAGATGACACAGATAAATTTCTTTGTTGGAAAGTGTTCTGTAGTATTCGTATTCGCAATAATTCAATCATAGTTGTCGGGATGAACTTCTGAGCCTTTCACTTTTTATCCGTGTTCTTGTGTCCCTGAATCTTGAATGTTTGTGTGAACTTTCCTCATGCGCACCTAAGATTTCCTTTTTTATTTATCACCGCAATGTATCTCAGTACTCAGTTTAATAACAGTATAAGTGAATCAAATAATTAAATATAAACATAAAAATATAAACATAAAAATTGCTTCAAATTTATTAAGTGCTTTTTATGTGTTTTCAACGTTGATTTCGGGAAAAATAGTGAAAAAATTCCATCACGTACAGTTATGTCACAAACTGCTTGTCTATTTTTAGCTTTTTTCGATATTTCAGCACTCTAGTGAGTTTGAATTTTGGTTTTTTAGGATATCCATAAACTGTTATTTAGCCGTTTTTATACTAGATATACGTAAAATAAAGAGTAATTAGGAGAAACCAGCAGTATTTTCATGTCAGTGCCTGTCTGTCGCGCTGCCCCTTCCCCCACCATCACCAAGCAGTGAGCTTCTGCTACTGTCCTTCAGTTCACAGTACCTCTTCACTCTGTGCTGTTCACGTGTTGTTGTTACTGGTGCTTTAAAATAGTGACTGTTTTCTTGTGTTGTGAAGTTCTTGTATGGACAATGGACAATGGCTACCAGAGAGTGTATAAACACGCGAAATTGCTTCTGCTACAATTGTGGTAACCATACCGTTAAAAAGCAACAAAGAAACATTTCCGATTTTGTTGAAAAAGTATATTTCGCCTATTTTGGTATAAAGTTATACAATCAGTATAAGTCTTGGGACCCAAAAAAAGTTTATTCTGTGTGTGTTAATGAACTGAGGCAATGGTTTCAACGTAGAAAGCAGTCCTTGTGTTTCGAATACCAGTGGTTTGGAGAGAGCCCAAAAATGATAGTGATGACTACTATTTTTGGGCCGAGGTTTCAATTTTAAAAACAAAAAGCACATTTCTTACCCAAACATTCAATCAGCCATTCGCCCTGTTCCTCATGGACTTCAAGTACCCTCTCCTCCAGATTCTTTGGATGATATAGAGGATCACGAGCCATTGGTTCAGCAAGGTGATAGTGAAGAAGACAGAGATTGCTACGATCCTGGCACAACCGATCCCATTCTATTCTCACAATCTGAACTGAACGATTTAGTTAGAGACCTAGGCCTTTCTAAAGAATCGGCAGAGGTTTTAGGATATAGACTGAAAGATAAACATATGTTGGCTCCAGGTACATCCTTTTCTTGGTACCGATCGAGGGAAAAGGAGTTTGTCTCTTTCTTCTCTCAAGAAGGTGATCTTGTGTTTTAGAGTGATGTTTCTGGTCTTATGGTGCATTTCAAAATAGAATATGCTCCTGATGAGTGGAGCCTTATAGCAGTACTTCTACACAATGGCAATAAGTATGCTTCTGTACCAGTTGGACACTCGGTTCACTTAAAGGAATGTTACGAAAACCTTGAACTGGTTTTAAGCAAACTCTGCTGTTCATACCACAAATGGACACTACGTGGTGATTTAAAAGTTATTTCAATGCTATTTGGTCAACAAAGTGGCTGTACAAAGCTCCCCTGCTTTCTCTGTGAAGGGGACAGTAGAGACAGAAAGTAACACTACATAAAGAAAGCTTGGCCTTTGACAAAAACTTTACAGGTAGGGGTTAAAAATGTGGATCCCAAAAAGGTGTTAATTCCAGCACTTCACATTAAGTTGGGGCTGATGAAACAATTTGTTAAGGCATTTCCAAAAGAAGGGAATGTTTCAGATATCTTTGTGGACAGTTTCTGGTCTATCCGAGGCAAAGCTAAAGGAAAGAATCTTTGTCGGAGCAGACATTAGAAAATTAATGACAGATCCCAACTTTGTGGACAAAATGGAAACAAAAGAAAATGTAGCATGGACAAAATGGAAACAAAAGAAAAGGCAGCATGGATATCTTTTAAATTAGTTATTTCAGGTTTCCTAGGAAACAAAAGAGGTCCAAACTACAAGACAATCGTCGCAGACATGCTCGACAACTTTAAGAAGCTGGGCTGTAACATGAGCATTAAAGTTCTTTTCCTCCACTCACATCTTAACTACTTCCCTGTAAACCTTGGAGATGTAAGTGAAGAGAAGGGCGAAATATTCCACCAAGGCATCAAAGAAATGGAAAGAGGATATCAAGGAAGATGGAATGTCAACATGACAGCGGACTACTGCTGGATGATAAAGAGATGAGCCTCAATGAGTCCACGGCCGGAAAAGCAATATAAGAAGCTTCGACAGAAAGCGAAAGCGTTATTATAAGGACTTATGAGCTTAAAGAGAAATGGAAGTGTACTGCAAATGTAGCTTAGAACATGTTTTATAAATAAAATAAAATTTTATAACATCGGAAAAATGTGATAAATTGCTTAAATTTTGTTATTATTCCCAAAAATACTCCCTTTTGTTAGAAAACCTGACGTGATAGAAAAAAAATGGAGTGCATTTTTTAAATCAGCGCAGAAAAGTATATAAAAGTCAGTTATCGAATTTCAAACAACTTTCAAAAAATAGTTTTTTCGCACCTGTGATATCAGCCAACGACAAATCATAGTTTAAAATTACTTTGAGAATTTTAATATGCTGTTTTCTTTCAATAAACTGTGATAATCTAAAATAACTGTTTCTCAAACAAACCCCTCCCCTTTCGTAAGATTATTCTACTACATCCAACCTGCCGCTTCTGAACCGCAAAAGGCAGGACCTATACTTCTAGATTTTTGTCTGATTATATTAATTTTTTGTCAGGGCTTAAACTTCTGCTTGCTGTGGTTTTTTTTTTTTTTATTTATCCTGTGTACTTACATTGTTCCCATATGCTCATCCCATCTATTCACTTGGATCTTTTTATTAGTGTTAGCATGTTAGTAGTGCTTACTAGTTCATTGTTAATTCAGTTCTTATATTAAATTTTCCCAATTTTAATTAAACTGGGTGGTGACGTAGCAAAATTTTGTAGCACACAGAACTTACGGCAGACTGCAGAGGTCCACTGTTTCTGTTTTCAAATCACTTTCCAGTTAAATATTCACCCATTAAAAACTATTTAATGTTCCATTACAAAAGTTATCTTTTGCAGGTACTGATGCGCGAGTTACCTGCGGCCCAGCAAACAGCGCGACATCTAAAAAACAGAACACCAAATTTTGAGGCGATGGTAGAAGCTGACAGAATATATTGTAACCTATAAGCAACCAATTCCGCTGAAACAGCGGCTAATCTAACCTGCATGAACTGTGTGTGTGTATGAGTGTAAGTTTCACTATCATTAAAGCCCTCAACAGATCGTTACATGAAAAACTCAAAATTAACATTTGGATAAGCTTCTGACTGCGTATTTGAATACGAATTTACAAGTGATACAGAATCTGACTTGTGCAACGGAATTTACTGGACTAGAGTACATGACATGTTGTGGTGCGTCAGTGTCTCTGTTTTAGCACTGAGTTTTGCAGTCACCTCTCAAGATGACTGCCTTTTTCCATGAGGTTTACAGCAATGTGGAGCAGCATGCAGCAGCAGCGGCTAAAGCTTATTGTTACTAAGAATGAATTTAATAAAAAGAGTTTGCTTGGGCCCTGTTAACTGCTAAACAATTTTTGACAAGGGATTTCATCAATTAAGTCTATTTAAAACTTCAGAATCATCATGAACAAGTATTAATAATGACAGTGACAAATGACATATATGTCAATAATGGCTGAGTGCCATATTAATAAATTATTGCCGGCCGGAGTGGCCGCGCGGTTCTAGGCGCTACAGTTTGGAGCCGAGCTGCCGCTACGGTCGCAGGTTCGAATCCTGCCTCGGGCATGGATGTGTGTGATGTCCTTAGGTTAGTTAGGTTTAATTAGTTCTAAGTTCTAGGCGACTGATGACCTCAGAAGTTAAGTCGCATAGTGCTGAGAGCCATTTGAACCAATAAATTATTGCAGTTTCAAAGTTACATTAACTTTTAGTAACTACGACATATTATATAGATGTGGAGAATAATTATAATATTTATAATTATAATATTTCACTGACAAGCAAAACATGGGATTATTGCAAACTCGGACTAACAATTACGAGCCTAACCCTGCAATTGCTTTCGCGCTATGCTTGCGAATTTTACCTTGAATTCCATCTACAAGCTTAGTTAAGCCATCTAGATCCATCCTGGCTGTATAAATCAAATCAGGCCTTGAGTGTGGTAGGATCTGCCATCACCGACGAGAGGGCAGCGTGACTTGTCTTCTGTCTGCGAGCTCTCCACCGACACTTCTCTTCCACTCTCGCAGACCTCTTCTCACAACAGTGCTTCGAATCGCGCTCCCATGTTTCGCCCTCAGATTGTTACTAACGGTAACTGAGTGCTTACACAATGCAAAGAATAGCTTGGATATATTGTTTTATGCAATGGAGAGTTCTGACACACTCCTTACCATATGTCGCTCAAAATTAATTCGTTTACTTGAGAAAACATTTTTGGCACGGCCGAGTAGCCAATTACAAAACGTGCCATGAAAAGGAGTAAATAATTTGACGATTCTTTGCGACGCCCATGACTGTGAAGATAATAATTCTTTCGATGTGCGCGGAGAGCGAGAAATCTACTGAGTACGTTTCTGTAAACAATGTAGCGAGACTTCATATCACTGAGTATATGTGGGGATATCTGGCTCTCGATACACCTGAGCGGCCAACGTCGAGATGTTCGTGCGAAAAACATGGTGTGCCCAGATGACTATCTGCCATTTTAACTTTTGCCCTTGAATTTCATTTACATTTATCGTGATGACCACTTTCAAAGAGAACTGCGCGCGTTTGTAATGGGATGGCAAGTTCGTAGGGGTGATAAGAATTCGTGTTATAAAAACTAATCTCTACGCGAAACTTAATGCATTCGTTTGATAGTTAACTTTCACAGACGACTTTTTAGTCACGTTACCTATCCCATGGGAACAATTTTTTTTTTTCGGACTAAAGGATGTCCTATATGCTAATTCAGGGTGTAGGTTATCTCCATGGCAAAGTTCATCCAAATCTGTCCATCCACTTCAGCGTGAAGAAGTAACAGTCCCACACAAAGTTTCTCTTTCATAATATTTATAGAATACACACTGAGGTGACAAAAAGTCATGAGATGTCTCCTAATATCGTGTCGGACACCCTGTTACTCCGTGTAGCGATGCATCTTCACGTGGCATGGACTCAGCAAGTCGTTGGAAGTCCCCTGCAGAATTATTGAGCCATGCCGCCTCTAATGCTGTCCATGATTGGGAAAGTGTTGCCGGTGCAGGATTTTGAGCACGAACTGACCTGTCGATCGTGTGCCGTAAATGTTCAATGAAACTCATATCGAACGATCTGGGTGGCCAAATCATTTGCTCGGATTGTCCAGAATGTTCTTCAAACCAATCGTGAACAGTTGTGGGCCGATGACATGGAACATTGTCATCCATAAAAGAACCTAGCGGGTCAAGCCTGTAAGTGAGCGACCGATTGCAGCTGCAGTTTATAGCGGGTCATGGCCCATCGAACATAGGCCAGTGTGAGGTGGAGCGTACGGCGTTAAGTTAAGTAGTGGTTTTGACTTTGTACATATGTACTGTTTGTCTTTTCCTTTTCTTTTTCGTTTGCAAATGTATAGTTATGGTGTTCTTTTAATCACTGACTAAGGTCTTCTTAGAAGAAGGTGTAGTTGTCTACGCCGAAACCTGGGTTAACACATAACACTAGGTGCTTTTTTCGCAATCGAGGCGGGTTTTTAGATTTTTAATATATCATCCATAAAAATTACATGAAGTATATAGATGGCTGTAGATACACTACTGGCCATTAAAATTGCTACACTAAGAAGATGACGTGCTACAGACGCGAAATTTAACCGACAGGAAGAAGATGCTGTGATATGCAAATGATTAGCTTTCCAGAGCATTCACACAACGTGCCGACACGAGGAAAGTTTCCAACCGATTTCTCATACACAAACAGCAGTTGACCGGCGTTGCCTGGTGAAACGGTGTTGTGATGCCTCGTGTAAGGAGGAGAAATGCGTACCATCACGTTTCCGACTTTGATAAAGGTCGGATTGTAGCCTATCGCGATTGCTGTTTATCGTATCGCGACATTGCTGCTCGCGTCGGTCGAGATACAATGACTGTTAGCAGAATATGGAATCGGCGGGTTCAGGAGCGTAATACGGAACGTCGTGCTGGATCCCAACGGCCTCGTATCACTAGCAGTCGAGATGACAGGCATCTTATCCGCACGGCTGTAACGGATCGTGCAGCCACGTCTCGATCCCTGAGTCAACAGATGGGGTCGTTTGCAAGATTAAAACCATATGCACGAACAGTTCGACGACGTTTGCAGCAGCACGGACTATCAGCTCTAAGACCGTGGCTGCGGTTACCCTTGACGCTGCATCACAGACAGAACCGCCTGCGATGGTGTACTCGACGACGGACCTGGGTGCACGAATGGAAAAATGTCATTTTTTCGGATGAATACAGGTTCTGTTTACAGCATCATGATGGTAGCATTTGTGTTTGGTGACATCGCGATGAACGGACATTGGAAGCGTGTCTTCGTCATCGCCATACTGGCGTATCACCCGCCGTGATGGTATGGGGTGCCATCGGTTACACGTCTCGGTCACCTCTTGTTCGCATTGACGGCACTTTGAACAGTGGACGTTACATTTCAGATGTGCTACGACCCGTGGCTCTACCCTTCATTCTATCCCTGCGAAACCCTACATTTCAACAGGATAATGCACGACCGCATGTTGCAGGTTCTGTACGGGCCTTTCTGGATACAGAAAATGTTCGGCTGCTGCCCTGGCCAGCACATTCTTCAGATCTCTCACCAACTGAGAACGTCTGGTCAACGGTGGCCGAGCAACTGGCTCGTCACATTACGCCAGTCACTACTCTTGATGAACTGCGGTATCGTGTTGAAGCTGCATGAGCAGCTGTACCTGTACACGCCATCCAAGCTCTGTTTGACTCAGTGCCCAGGCGTATCAAGGTCGTTATTACGGCCAGAGGTGGTTGTTCTCGGTACTGATTTCTCAGGATCTATGCACCCAAATTGCGTGAAAATGTAATCAAATGTCAGGTCTAGTATAATATATTTGTCCAATAAATACCCGTTTATCATCTGCATTTCTTCTTGGTGTAGCAATTTTAATGGCCAGCAGTGTAGTTTGCAAGTAACCGAACCTAACCATTTCCAGTCAATGATCGATTCAGTCGGACCAGAGAAGCCGGTCCATAACTTGTAAACACAGCCCACACCATTATGGGGCCACCACCAGCCTGCACAGCACCATTAGCTATTACCAACTGCAATCGGGACTCATCTGACGAGGCCGTGAGTTTCCAGTCGTCTACATGGTTGAGCCAAGGAGCCGGCCGAAGTGGCCGTGCGGTTAAAGGCGCTGCAGTCTGGAACCGCAAGACCGCTACGGTCGCAGGTTCGAATCCTGCCTCGGGCATGGATGTTTGTGATGTCCTTAGGTTAGTTAGGTTTAACTAGTTCTAAGTTCTAGGGGACTAATGACCTCAGCAGTTGAGTCCCATAGTGCTCAGAGCCATTTGAACCATTTGAGCCAAGGAGAGGCGCTGCAGGCGATTTCGTGCTGTTAGCAAAAACAGTCATCAGCTGCCATAACCCCTAAACGCCACATTACGCGGCAGTGTCCTAACGGATACGTTCGTCCTACTTTCCACACAGATCAATGCGGTTATTTTACACAGTGTTGCTTGTCTGTTAGCACTGACAACTCTACGGAAACGCCGCTGCTCTCGGTAGTTAAGTGAAGGCTGTCGGCTAATGCGTTGTCCATAGCGGGGAGATAATGCTTGACATTCGGTATTCTCTGTACACTGTTGACACTGTGGATCGAGGAATAAGGAATTAGCTAATGATTTCCGCGCCGCGCCTCGTGCGTGAGAAGAACCTTGAGGAGCGCCCAGGAGTGTTAATTTAGTTTAAATAGTGTAAGTCTAGGGACCGATGACCTCAGCAGTTTGGTCCCTTGGGAATTCACACACATTTGAACGTTTGCGTGATTTCCGCAATGGAATGTCTCATGCACCTAGCTCCAGTGATTATATTGGAGGAGACTTTAATCACTCAAAAGTTGATTAGGACAATCATGAGACATCGTATGAAGAACTGATAAGTACTTTCTGTACAAATTAGTTGCAACATATAGTTGGGAAGTACACTGAGGATGGAAATATTTCCGATCTAAATGGTTCAAATGGCTCCGAGCACTATGGGACTCAACTGCTGTGGTCATAAGTCCCATAGAACTTAGAACTACTTAAACCTAACTAACCTAAGGACCTCACACACATCCATGCCCGAGGCAGGATTCGAACCTGCGACCGTAGCGATCGTGCGGTTCCAGACTGTAGCGCCTTTGCCGGCCGCGGTGGTCTCGCGGTTAAGGCGCTCAGTCCGGAACCGCTCGACTGCTACGGTCGCAGGTTCGAATCCTGCCTCGGGCATGGATGTGTGTGATGTCCTTAGGTTAGTTAGGTTTAAGTAGTTCTAAGTTCTAGGGGACTAATGACCTCAGCAGTTGAGTCCCATAGTGCTCAGAGCCATTTAGAAAACATTAAACGCTGCGATGTAGGCTTTTAATTCGAAAATCGTTCTAAAATGCTATTTCTGTGTATTAGCTATCACAAAATGTCCCTCGTGGTTGATGCCTCACGACAGGTTCAGCACAGTCGTCTTACATACGACCCTGAACAGAACGACAACTGTGCAGCAGGATCACGGGTGAGGTAATGCGAGCCGGAGCGGCGCACGGATAAACCCCGCCGAAGGTCGGCGCCAATCCAGTTGAGTGTGAGGCGCCGTGTTGTGCAGACCGGAGTGCGTGAGAAGGACCTTGGGGAGCGCCCCGGAGTGGGCGGACACACTCGGGCCTCCTGGAAGGGCACTCTTCTTATTTCCAGACGCCGGCCGAGCGCCGCCCTGGATGGAATGGCGGTCTCCTTCCAGCGCATGACTCACTGCCGGATTGAGCTCGCTCGAGTGGCTACTTAGGCAACACACTGCTACTCTCTCGCAGCAAAGCGTCCGTGGAGGAGACTCGTGACCTCGAAGCTTCAGCTGACCCTACAGAGGGCGTATGTCCGTGCGCACACGTCCACATCACGACACCTGTGTCAGGCACTCCATATTCCAGTTGCGTGTTAACGACCCGGCTAGTGGATTTCTGCTGCTTCTTCTTCTTCTTCGTGGTTGCCTTTTCCCGTTCGACTGTGACGTTGTTCTGTGTGCTGAATCAAAGTTGGTGACAGTGGGATGTCGGACGCCCTTCCCGAGACCAGCCCTACCGCCAGAACGGAATTAGTGTACACCATCGTTCTTTTCGTATTCTCAGTGAAAATAAAGAAGAGTTACAGGATCTGCTGAATGGAATGAACAGTCTAACGCAGGGGTTCCCAACAAAATTTTCTCGAGGACCCCCTCACCGAACATGATTGGTACCTTGTCATATCACAGTATCAAATACCTAAAAAAACCAAATTTAGAGTCTTTTTATACGTTTTCTATTTTTGTACTTAGAAAAAACATTGACATATTCATTATTGAAAAAATATTGAGCTTAAAACTTTTTCAATTTAGCCATCATTGTTATTGTTAAATTTTTGGATATTGCTCAAAATATTTGTCTTCAAATCTGGGTGTTTAGTGTAACAAACTCAAGCACTCCGTCTTCAGGTCACAAGTGGCTCACCGGGACCATCCGACCGCCGTGTCATCCCCAGTTGAGGATGCGGATAGGAGGGGCATGTGGTCGGCACACCGCTCTCCCAGTCGTTATGATGGTTTTCTTTGGCCGGAGCCGCTACTATTCGGTCGAGTAGCTCCTCATTTGGCATCACGAGGCTGAATGCACCCCGAAAAATGGCAACAACGCATGGCGGCTGGGTGGTCACCCATCCAAGTGCCGGCCACGCCCGACAGCGCTCATCTTCGGTGATCTCACGGGAACCGGTGTATCCACTGCGGCACGGCCGTTGCCAGTGTAACAAACTCCTTAATAAAAATTGAGTATTAACTGACAATGACAGGAAAAATTAAAACTGAGTGTACTGGTCTTTTAAGTGTACTACTCTTGAGATTGCATTAGTAGACATTCATTCGAAAGGTTTTTATAGCAAATTACACATTGAGGTTTAGGCTGTTGCTCAGGTCCAGTGAACGAAAGCCGATTTCCAGGTAATCAGAGTTATATTTTCTAGTATCGGTTGGCTTTTTGAAGACGCTAGACACAGAGGATAGCGTTCGCTAAGGCTCTGCTCATGCAGGAAGCGGCCAAAACAAAAAATCTGTTATCATACGAAATATATTTAATAGGTTGTTTACTCTAATAGCATCTTGCGGACCCCTCTGGCATAGCTCGCGGACCCCTGGGGGACCGCGGACCATCTGTTGGGAACAACTGGTCTAACGAGTGCGGAGTGTAGATTGCGACTAAATCGAAGAAAGACGAAAGTAATGGGAAGCAACAGAAATGAGAACAGTGTAAAATAAACATCACGATTGCTGATCACGAAGTAGATGAAGGTAAGCAATTCTGCTACCTAAGCAGCAAAATAACCCATTACAGTCGGAGCAAGGAGGACGTGAGAAGCAGACTAGCACTGGCAAAAAGAGCAGTTCCTTGCCAAGAGAAGTCTACTAATATCAAAAGCAAGCCTTAACTTGAGGAAGAAGTTTCTGAGAATGTACGTTTCGAGCACAGAACTGAATGGTAGTGAAACATTGACTGTGGGAAAATCGGAACAGAGGAGAATCGAAGCAATTGATATGTGGTGCTACAGAAGAATTTTGAAAATTACGTGGGTTCATAAGGTAGGGAATGAGGAAGTTCTCCGCAGAATCGGTGAGGAAAGGAATACATGGAAAATACTGATAAGAAAAAGGGACAGGATGGTAGGACACCAGTTAAGGCATTAGGGACTAACTTCCATGATACTAGAGGGAGCTGCAGAGGATAAAAATTGTAGAGGAATACAGAGATCGAAATACATCCAGCAAATAATTGAGGACGTAGGTTGCAAATGCTACTCCGAGATGAAGAGCTTTGCACATGAGAGGAATTAGTGGCGGGCCACATCAAACCAGTCAGAAGACTAATGACTCAAAGAAAAAATTGTGGCCCCTCCACGCTCACACTGACGTGGTGACCATTACAAAAGTTCTACGGCCACCCCTGTGTGGCTAGTTTCAGTCGAGGAGTTCACAGGATATTCAAAAATGTTCAACGGAGTGTGAATTCAAATGGTTCAAATGGCTCTGAGCACTATGGGACTCAACTGCTGAGGTCATTAGTCCCCTAGAACTTAGAACTAGTTAAACCTAACTAACCTAAGGACATCACAAACATCCATGCCCGAGGCAGGATTCGAACCTGCGACCGTAGCGGTCTTGCGGTTCCAGACTGCAGCGCCTAGCACCGCACGGCCACACCGGCTGGCAGTGTGAATTCCTAAGGGACCAAACTGCTCAGGTCATCGGTCCCTAGTGTTACATACAACTTAACAGCATAAAGAAGGCACAGTACCTAGACACACAAAAGCATTATTTTCTAAAATTAGGCGGCAAAAGAGTCACAACAACTAATTTGTCCGACTTTCAGATTGCAGTGAAACCACAAAAAGATTGTCCCAGATTGCTGCAGCGTACAAAAGAGCTGGTATATAATACGTTTGCTGTATCACCTTTTTACTTTTCCCGGAGTCATTTGTTGCATATCATACCTGTCACACTTTTCACAAAGCTACTGACGTGCCTTGAGGTTCACTGCACTTTGACAAAATATCGGTCCCAGGAATTACAAGACCTTTGAGAATGTTTTAATTTTAAGTTGAGATTTTTGTATATGATTGACATTGTCAAGTTAGCGGACGATCTAGATTAATGCAGAAACATAAGTACAACTTCAGACAGCCAAGACCGTTATTGTGCAGCATTTGCTGTGATTACCAGTTTCAGCGAACTAAGTTGACATCATCAGGTCTTCTGCAGAAGATCTGAGATGGCAACTGTTTCCTGAAACGGATCACCACAATAAATGCTGTACAATAGCGATCTTGGCTGTTTGAAGTTGTACAGGGTGCGGCGCGGTAACTTCCTTATTTAAAAAGCGTGGCACAAAGTGGCAGTTACTCATTCTTGCGTTTCAGTGAAATCAAAAGTGCGAACTTAACGTTTCTTAAGGTTAGTTTAGTAGTGATAATGCAGTGGGCAAGAGAGGAGCGCGCGTTCGCCGTTGCGGCTTTCTGTTCGAATGGACGTTCTGTCATCAGAACTCAACGTGCATTCAGGAAACAGAATGATGGCTTTCACGACCGGATGACATAGCTGCTGGTAAACCTTTCGGGATGTGAGGACGTGGTCCAAGAAACTCTTCTGTTCCTGACGTTTCGTCCAGGACTGTGCTGGACATCTTCAGAGGCGCTCCTCCGCTGGGCCTTGCCAACTGACTGGTCTGACGTCCGAGAGCGACATATCTACTGTAGGAAAGGGGGGCGTGGTCGAAGTAACACGTTATGAGCAGAGATAATCCTTGTCAAAGATAAAACTTACCTATCTATTGTCGTCTTGTCAAAGATAAAATTGTCTAGCGATTCTGCAGAGCTACTTTCCATATGTCGCTAAGTTTCACTGCCACCTCTTTTCTATTAAAATTATTCTGATGCTTATAAATTTCAATGTAGAGAGGCCATAATTTTAATAGAAAAAAGGAGGTAGTGAAACTTAGCGACATAGGGACAGTAGCTCTGCAGAATCGCTAGACAATTTTACCTTTGACTAGACGACAATCGATAGGTAAGTTTTATCTTTGACAAGGATTATCTCTGCTCATCACGTGTTACTTCGACCACGCCCCCTTTCCTACAGTATATATTTCGCTCTCGGACGTCCGACCAGTCAGTCTGCAAGACTCAGCGGAGGAGCGCCTCTGAAGATGTCCAGCACAGTCCTGGACGAAACGTCAGGGACAGAAGAGTTTCTTCGACCACGACCTCATATCCCGAAAGGTTTACCAGCAGCTATTCAGGAAACAGTTCAACATCGCGCCTGCAGGTCGTGTTCCTGATGGGAATTAATTGTTATGTGGGTAGACACCTTTATGGAAACAGGAAGTGTGCAGAAAAAGAAACCAGGGCATTCAGGAACCACCAAAACGCCTGAAAACATCGAGAGCGTAAGGATGTCGATTTTGAATTCCCCCAAGCGATCTGCACGCAAACATGCAGCTGCCCTTGCGTTTTCTGTAAGCACACTGAGACGAATTCTTCATAAAGAGTTGAAATTTCAACAGTATAAACTGCCTATGGTGCACACACTTCATCCACGTGATCCTGTTTCACGAAAAAATGCGTGTGAAACCTTGACCGATGAGCTGCCTCATGACACCTTCGAGTCCTTCATCGACGAGGCACATTTTCATTTGTCTGGCTGCGTGAATAAACAAAATATGCGGTATTGGTGTGGCACGAAACCCCGAGAACTTCATGAACAGCCCCTGCATACAGAATGTGTGACTTGTTTGGGTTCAGAACACCAACTGTGTAAGCTGTAAATATTTTTGGCAATATTATCACAGAAATACACGCATTTACACAGTTTACAATGTGACAATGTCACGACAGTTGTGAAACGAACGCATCGCGTCCTCAGAAAGTGAAAGAATCCTACACACAACAATGGTAAGTTTTAACTAGAAGTTTCTTTACAAAATTATTCTTACGACTGCGTCATGATGTTAGCCAGTACTACCATAAATCATCCCATTCCGGTTCAAAGTTCTGTACTATTTAGGATGACAATCAAGTCTACGGAGGATGGTTAGTTTTGTGACAAAAGATTACCCAAGGTCGCTCAAGTTTACAGTGGGCGCAGGCTGGTGAACCAACAAGTCTATGCTTCTGCTCGCGGTATTTACGTCATATTTTTGCGATGAGCTGTTATCTGCATGGCTGCTCTTGCCCACTGAAATTCCTATAAAAACTAATTAAGCCTTTGCTGATTTTTTTCAGCAGAAACTTTCTCTACGTTTCTTGTAATGAGAAAACATGTACTCATCCCTAGTCTTGGAATATGGCGATATGCACGCGCATGGCTAGAGCAACGTGCACATTGAAATTCCCTCTCAGTTCTCAAAAGAACAATTAACTGTCTGGTTCGTTTCTTCACAGTTGGACATCAACGACGCTTCAGCTAAATCTAGCTGAATGTCAGCCGCAGTGAACGCAGTGTTCACACAAATTGCTGCTGTGCGTCATACAGAGCGTTATGCGCCCCAATCTGCACTTGACGCCAGTTCAGAGAAGAGTCCCAGAAAATTTCGCTCTCGTCTTTCTCGTACCGGAGCTGTCTCCCCACCTGCTTTCTTTCGTTCTGCATGTCACTGTTTTTTTTCCACCAATAGGAGCATTCCTCTTATTTTGTGGAAACACTCTCTGCCAATCCCAAGAGCCCTACCATTGAACTGCATCGAAATCTCGGCACTTTACTCCTTCCTAGTTCGTTTCCGCCAATAGGCTGTTTTGTGCCCACTCCAGATGCTTAAAAGTTACATGCGTACATCACATGTGTACCATTCGTTGTTCACGTGATCAGCTGCGTCACTGGTTTTGTTCTTATCCATTTGGAATTCCAAAATGCAGTTTTCTTAAGCTTCTTTCTGTCTTACTTCTTGTGGCCCATTACTTGCTCTCCAGTATGTGTCATCTGTCTGGCCACTGACTCCTACCGCGGGACACCCCATAAGAGCTTTTCGTTGTGGTTCCAATTGGTGCAACCTCTGCTTCTGCCCGCACTTGTTTCCACACAAAACGTTTCCTCTCGCTGCTTGTTTCACCTTCTGCTCATTGACATGCGTTATATAGGAGTGGTGTGTTAATACCGTCGATTGAGTGTCATCCCTTTTGCATTACGCACTTATAGGGAAATCTGCTCATTAGCGCCAAAGTTCGTTAGTTGTCATATTCGTCTTCCCCTTACAATGTATAGAACCCTTATGTAAGGTGCGAAATTGACCTTCATTTATTCTGCCACCTTTCAGACTGTTTGGTGTGCACTATCCGAAGTTGCCATTATTGGCCCGTGGTTTTTCGAAGAGAACAATAAAACAGTGACGGTCACTTCTGAGCTTTATGTTCAGATGATTGAACAGTTTTTTCTTCCAGAATTTGAAGAAATGGATGTGGGTGATGTCTGGTCCGAAGAAGAGGGCGCCACAGCTCACACAGCACGAACATCGATGACCATGTCGTGCGAACACTTCCCCGATCGTCTCATCTCCTTGGGGGCGACCTCCAGTGGCTAGCACGCTCGCCAGATTTACCGCCATGCGAATTTCTCTTATGGGGTTATCCCAAATCCTTGGTTTATACCAATCGTCCGCAGACCCTGACTGAGCTACCGGACGATATTCGTGTTGCTATTGTCATCATCGACGGAGGCATGTCGGGAAAAGTGGACCGAAACTTCCGATTTCGACTCTCCAAATGCATTGAGCAGAACGGAAGCCACCTTCAAGGTATCATTTTCAAAACTTAATGGAATAAAAACTTTAGATGTTATTCTGTATAAAGAAAAAAGAATTACTTTGATCTCTCTAAAACTTTCTGATTTATGATTTTTTTTTAAGTATTAGATCTTACTCTTTGTAAAGAAAGAAGAATTAAATTGATGTCTCTTATTTCTCATTTATGATTTTTTAAATAAGGAAGTTTCCGCAGTGTACCCTGTACTTCTGTTTTTGCATCAAACTTTT
Organism: Schistocerca serialis cubense; assembly: GCF_023864345.2. Lineage (NCBI taxonomy): Eukaryota > Metazoa > Arthropoda > Insecta > Orthoptera > Acrididae > Schistocerca > Schistocerca serialis. The sequence goes on along the minus strand of NC_064645.1, from coordinate 574,540,132 downwards.
TGTTTAATTTCGTATTCGCTATTGTAATTTTTCACGTATTTTATTACGTTTGGAGTTATACCATGCATGGGGGCTTAATTAAATAAATTTGGTATTGCTTTTAATTTTTTAGTAACTGTATGTCCGATTACGCTGTGTCTCGTAATCGGTTAGCCCTGACTAGTATTATTACGCTATCTGACTGCAAGGAACAATGTAAGAAAATTTTCGTAAACACAGTTAATTAATTAAGACCCCAGCAACTATAAAAATCTACGAAACCAATGAGCACAAGAGTAACTGTTCTGTATGTGGGAGTGTGACTCAACGTCCACATCTGGCACGGTTCTTTTCCAACAAGACAAGAATTTTGATACCAATTATACTGACGTGACAAAAGAAATTTAGAAAAACTACAATTACGCAAAAAAATCACAATTACACTCTAATCCAAGAACACAAGCCAGATGCTTTGTTGACTGAACCTGTAGTGACACATTATTTCAGATACACAACTAATAAAGGAACATTATAAATTTTACCTTCATATATATTGACGAAATGCACTCATTACAATAACATCTGCTATCTCTCCCATCAAATCACTGCATAAGACAAGGAACAACACTCTTTACTACAACATCTTACTCCGACTTCACGACAAGCAGTGCCCACTAGTACATCTCAGTACGAACTCTTAACACACACTGTCTCTACGATCTCTTGACAAGCACTGACCTCCACGAGCTCTCTACTAGCACTGTCCAGTCCGATCTCATAACAAGCACTGACTGCTCCGAACTCTAAACACGCACTGTGGAGGCGGCTTAATAGTACTCTTTGGCGCACTCTCTGGCGCAGTGGCACAGTGTAGCCACCTTTCATATGCCCCTCCTCCACAGGCCAGAATTTGATGGTATTTTTGCCAGCATTGGTGGTGAAAATACCACCAAATTCGTCCAGAAAAATACAGACAAAAATAAAAGATAATATTAATACCTAAACATCACATAATTAGTTAAAAATTTTGGCTTTGCACTGACCTTTTACTAACCTAATATATGAAAAATACAGTAAGCAATACAACTTCTTTTCATGCATGTGGCTTTACATAATAGTTTACACAATATACAAAAAATCAGTTTATACAAATGTTCACATAAAATGCTTGCAATGATTAGTTTATACAAAAAAAAGACACTAACTGGTGACATCTTTTTAGTAGAAGCAGTCCATCAATTGCACCCAGTAAAGTTTAGCAGGTACACCCAGCAACAAGTCACATTAGTTCAGTAGAGGCAATCCATCAGAGGTACCCAGCAATGTTGAGTAGGTGCAGACAGCAACAAGTGACTTCATTTCAGTAGAAACAGTTCATTAGATGCACCCAGCAATGTTAAGTAGGTGCAGACAGCAACAAGTGACATTATTTCAGTAGAAGCAGTTCCATCTGTGGCACCCAGTAAAGTTCCAGAGGTACACACAGCAACAAGTCACATTAGTTCAGTAGAAGCAGTCCATCAGAGGCACCCAGCAATGTTGAGTAGGTGCAGACAGCAACAAGTGACTTCATTTCAGTAAAAACAGTTCATCAGTTGCACCCAGTAATGTTGAGTAGGTGCAGACAGCAACAAGTGATATCATTTCAGTAGGAGTAGTCCATCAGTTGCACCCAGCAATGTTGAGAGCAGGTGCAGACACCAACAAATGACACCATTTCAGTAGAAGCAGTCCATCAGTGGCACCCAGCAATGTTGAGTAGGTGCAGACAGCAACAAGTGACATTATTTCAGTAGAAGCAGTCCATCAGTTGCACCCAGCAAAGTTGAGCAGGTGCAGACACCAACAAGTGACATCATTTCAGTAAAAACAGTTCATCAGTTGCAACCAGCAATGTTGAGCAGGTGCAGACAGCAAGAAGTAACATCATTTCAGTAGAAACAGTTCATCAGTTGCACCCAGCAATGTTGAGTAGGTGCAAACAGCAACAAGTGACTTCATTTCAGTAGAAACAGTTCTAACAGTGGCACCCAGCAATATTGAGTAGGTGCAGACAGCAAAAAGTCATATCTCTCAGCAGAAGCCGTTCCAAAAAATTCACTAGCACTGATCACACTGTTCATCAGCAGAAATTAAACACGACCAAATGTCACACATCGTGTTGAAAAGTGCAGGTAACAGTTCAGAATATTTATCTTCACTAATCAGATAGTTCAGGCATGAACAATAGTTTGAATGCACATACAAATGCTTTTACAGTAACATACAAATCATAACAAACACACAAATGATATCAGATAATTGTCCTATTAACTATTACAATACACAAATACCAGTAAACCTATAATATTTATGGGTGTCAGTGCAAGCCACTACAAACAAATAAAATAATATTTAGGAGATAGGTGGTTAGGATTAGTAAAGGAAAACACACAGAACACACTCACTCATCTCTCATCCACATTAAGTACTACTGTGTAACTGAATAGTGTTAATTGTGTAAATGAAATTCTGTCTAAATCTGATGTTCATCATGTGTATCAAGTAGTACTGGCAGCAATGTATAATAGTCAATAATAGTTAGTCAACGTCATAGTCATCATGTCAAGACGAATGTCTGCCAAGCCAGATCAAAATGTACTGTTGTTGAACAACTGTCAGTGAGCCACGATATGCAATTACTTCCTCTCTCCAAAAAAAAGTATATACTGCTTAGTGATTTAACAAAGTGTGTGTATAGACTATCTTCCTTCTATTTTAGTGTTCTAGTCTGCTATCTTCATCCTCCTTGTTCCATAAGACCAACAAAAAAAATATGCTCCTCACTTACTTTACCTCTTATACACCAAAACTCCAATAATCATCAACTTAATCTCAATAATACCTCAATAATACCTCTTCAATATGTCTTATCATCAATATCATTTACCTTACCTCTCATCAACTTCATATAATCTCTATACCTCAATAATACGTCGATAAATGTGAACCTTATTGCCAATATCATCTCACTTCCAACACAACTCTTTCCTCTAGTCAGTCTCCTCGAACAAGTACAGATAAAATCCTAATGCAACTTCAATTCAGCATCCCATACAATCCGAAGACACAGTGTCAACACACAACCTCTGTGTAATCCATCTGACCCAAATTTTCTACTCATTATCACATAATCTCAATACGTCACTAATACTTCTTCAATACGTCGATACATAATGCAACTTCAATTCAGTATCCCATACAATCCGAAGACACAGTGTCCACACACAACCTCTGTGTAATCCATCTGACCCAAATTTTTTACTCATTATAAATTATAAGATACATTTTGGTTCCTTGTCCATCATTAAATAAAAGAAATGCATACCTGACCTCTAACAGACTTAGTTCGAATAACTCTCAGTAATTAAGTACGATTACGGAGTGTGAATGATCATAATATTTCACAGTGTGTACACCACTTCAAGAATCATAGCAGAAGCAAACATGTGGAGTATTTTTTGTGTCAAGTGTCACTTCCTATTTCAATTGCTCACGAAAAATGCAGTGTAATAACTATTACTGGTCTAAACCTAGTATTGGTATGTCATGTCGTTAGCTTCCTTCCTATTAGCATAAATGTATACAGCTTTCATAAAACCTCAGTTCATGTGACTTCTATGACTTTCTTGTACTAATGTCGTTCGTCGAATTATAGCAGTTAATTTCTTATCTTAAAAATATAAGGCACTGAGCGTAAGCAAAACTTGCAATAGCGAGTAAATATACCAGTAGAGAACAGAATGTCAACAAGTGTATGCAGCATAATTCTTACAACGAGGCTCTGCCAAGCGAACAATCTATAATTAATACAGTAGTGTGACCTAAACTCTATGTTTATACACAGTATATCAGTATTTCTATACACCAAATTAAAGAGTAGTTATGACAACAAAACAGAAATGTGTAAATATGTAATCCATACGCATAGCAGTAAACATATATCTTACGTAATAAACAGGTCATTAGCATCATATCAGCATAAGCAAATAAATGTTCATATGTCATCTTAATAGGTAAACATGAAGGCGCAAGCAGATAAATCACAAAGTGTAACTTACATACCTAAACACATCAGCACAATAAATCAGGTTACAATTATAATTCAAATAAATAAGCACAGCAGGCACATAATTAAAAAAAATGACATCAGTGAAAAAGCATAGCAGCCAAGCGATGCACAATATATACAAATAACACCCTGTTCATTAATCAATAATTGTCAAAATCAGTAAATGTACACAAGCACGTCGCTTCACAAGTAAATTCATAGAACATAAAATTAGCACAAAGTATGAATCACGTAATCGCGAGCAGCAAATTACGTCTGAAGTACGTACCTAAGTGGAAATAGGTTACCTGTAAAATGAACTCAATTAATAGTTACCCTTTTTTTAGTTTATTAGTTTCTTCTTCGAAATTACATTCTTCCTGAAAATTTCTCGATAGCAGGTCGTCTTAACGTCGGAGACACACAGAATTTACCTGAAGTTCTCAAATATTTTACACAACCATATCCTGGAAAATACTGAATGTTAATAACAGAATTCATCAAGTCACTATAGCTTATACAGAATTTAGTCGGAGAAATTAGACTGTGTGTTTGTTTACGGCTGTCAGTGCATTCGCACTGAGCGCTCGATCAGCTGTAGGCGCGTGACGTAGGAAGCTATTGTTCGCGGTCAACGACTGCCTTGTGCGGCGCGCAGACTTGACTGTTGCTTTGAGTATGTGCCGCCGCCAAAACACAGCGCGGTATCCTTGTACTCTCCGCATGTTTACATGTAGCTGTTAGTTCTCTAAAGTATGTCATTCCACAAAAATTTTTACGTTAGATATATGATGTATTCCTTTAGAGCGTCGTGATTTAAGAGTTTCTACTTCAACAGTGTTATCATGTATAATTTTGCGAATTCTATATGGACCGTTATAAAGCAGAAAAAATTTGCGACACAAGCCTTTTCCTTTGTGCGACAAACGATGAGACTTAATTAATACCTTTTGACCAACTGAAAAAATTTTTAAACGACCAGGACGTTTCGCTGATTTCTCTCTTCTAGTAGCCGCTGATGCAATATTTCGTAGAGCCATGTTGACAACTTCAGAATGCCGCAGTTTCCGTGAAGGCGGAAAAGGAATGATTTCAGATATGCGATTTGTTGGTACCTTATTTTTTAATATCAATAGAGGCGGTAAAGAAGTTGAGTCATTAGGAAGTTCATTCAGAATGTTTTGAAAAATATGAAGATACTGATCCCACGTTCTGTGATTCTGATGACAATAAAGACGGCACAATTTATTGATTTCCTTCATCCATCTCTCTGAAGCGTTAGATTGAGGGTGAAAAAGTGAAATGAAAATTGGTTTAATTTTACGACGCTGTAGAGTACGAAGCCAAATTTTAGAACGAAACTGTGATCCATTATCTGATATAACCTTGTCAACATGACCAACTTCTTTAAGAAAATGTTTGATAAAAGCGTTAGATACTGAACGAGCTGTTGCTTTGCGTAAAGGTGTAAAACACACATATTTTGACGTCAACTCCACTGCTACGAAAATGTACGCAAAACCATTAGTAGAACGAACCACTGGACCAAACAAATCGACTGCAGCCATCTCCTTTAATTTCGCTGGAATGACAGGAAACAACGGTGCTCTGTGAGAAATCGTTGGAGGCTTAGCCATTTGACATAATTTGCATTTGGCAAGAACAGATCGAATACGTTTTTCCATATTACTGAAATAGCAATTTTCTCGTAATTTATGAAAGCATTTTCGGGGACCAAAGTGTGCATAACTGAAATGCGTATACCAAATCAGCTTATTAACCCACTCATCAGGAATACAAACTAACCAAACGGAGTTGTCGACCGATTTTCGTTTAAAAAGAATGTCATTGCGAACTAAATAATGCTGTCTAATCGTTACGCTTTCCTTTCTCCTCCACTTCTCCTTAATGTCCTTCCAGATAGGATCCTTATTTTGCTCCTTAGCGATGTCCTGGAGCGAAGACGAAATAAAGTTCTCAAACGCAACACCTTGAATATACATCAAACAATAATTGTTTTCTTTGCAGTCCTCTTCAGCACTTTGTTTCAAACCCATAGGTGCACGTGATAAAGCATCGGCAACAATATTAGAAGAACCCTGTATGTAAACAATACTAAAGTCAAATTCCTATAGGTACAACGCCCATCGTGACAATCTGCCATGAGTTAATTTTGTTGACATAAGAAATTCCAGAGCTCGATGATCGGTGTAAACCTTAGTATGTCTGCCAAACAAAAATGTGCGAAATTTTGTGAAAGCCCAAACAACAGCCAAAGCTTCAAGTTCCGTAATCGAATAATTCTTTTCGGATTTAGAGAGAACGCGACTTCCAAATGCAATAGTCTTCTGTACTACAACGCCGTTTTCTTCTATCTCTTGAAATAAATGTGCACCTAGGCCCTTGTATGATGAGTCCGTTGCCAAACAAAATTCTTTAGATAAATCCGGATGTGAAAGAAGTGGAGCAGCAACTAAAGCATCACGAAGCTGTTCAAATTCTGACTGAGCTTCCTCATCCCAACACCAATTAGATTTCTTTCCAGATAGTTCACATAAACGAGGTGTGGCCAAATCGTCCAATTTAACAAAGCGTCGAAGAAAATTACAGACACCAAGGAAACTACGAACATCACGTTTTGTAGTAGGAACAGCATAATTACGAATAGCATCTAATTTTTCTGGATCAGGAAGAATACCTTCTGTAGAAATAATGTGGCCGAGAAATTTCACCTGAGAACGACCAAATTCAGATTTTTCTAAGTTTACTGTAATGCCAACTTTTGCAAAGATACGTAATAATGAGTCCAAAATTTTGTTGTGCTCACTCCAAGAACGTTTAGCAATAAGAATGTCGTCAACATAAGAAGTAATGTTGTCACGAAGATAAACAGGTAAAATTTCATTTAAGCTACAATGAATGCTGCTGAAGATACAGTAACTCCACATGGTAATTTCCAAAGTCACTTTTGGGTAAAACAGTCATATCCGGTTATTGTTCACTTACTCACTAGATAGATTGATAGTCGAAGAGTTGGTTTGACAGATGCAAAGAATAGTAAAAGAGTAGGCAGCGGTACAGAAAACTAAAAGAGAAATAGCACCACTACAGCTCGGGGCCCTATGCTCGCTACGGCACATATTCACTTAGAGTAGTGAATCCCCTGAGGACATTAATAAGTTCAAACAGTAATTTTCGAAATCTCATTTAGGTAAATAGTCAAATCCGGTTATTGTTTACTTACTCACTAGATAGATTGATAGTCGAAGAGTTGTTTTGACAGATGCAAAGAATAGTAAAAGAGTAGGTAGCGGTGCAGAAAACTAAAAGAGAAATAGCACCACTACAGCTCGGGGCCCTATGCTCGCTACGGCACATATTCACTTAGAGTAGTGAATCCCCTGAGGACATTAATAACTGCACATAATTTCTAGTTTGTGACTTTGTGGCACATCTGGCGGAAGTGCGTACATAAATTGATCTAGCCATGAACATGGATGTATGTCATTCTTAGAATTGCGGAAGATATTAAGTTTCCGAACAGTCAAAAAGTGTTTATAGTCAAAGTTTTCGCATCGTGGCGACAAAGACCTACCGCGTCTGTCCCAGTCACAATGACGATTATTGTTAAATTCGCGCGCCTGGCGCTCTCTTGTTGCATCCCGTACATGGAACAAATTACTTTCTTCACACCCTTCTGCTAAACTAACACTTGTCAATTTATCTGAGATCTCCTCAACTCTTTCCGATGAGTCACTTAATTGTTCTTTCTGTTTATTTACGTCTTCCGTAAGTGTCGCGACTCGGGTTTCAGTATTGTCACATTTGGTAGCTAGCTGTTCATATTGTTGTGTTAGGTTATTTAATCTGTCATTTGGTACGGATCCTTCGATTCTCTCAAATATTTCTTCCTTATCCTTTGCACGTTGTAAATTTAACTCTGAAAAATTCTGTACTATCACGCGATCTCTTTCTTCCTGTTCTCTATCCTGTTCCCTTTGTCTGATTTCTACTGCAATTAATCTATTATTGTGAGAATTCAGAATCGGTTGTACTTCTTCCCTGATTTCTTTCTTTAATTCATCTTTCATATTTTTGAAACATGTCCCTATTCGTGAATCTATCCGTGTTTCCAAAGTTCCCATCTCTGTTTTAAATTCAGATCCTAACCGAGTTTCCATTGTTCCCATCCGTGTTTCCATTGTTCCCATTTGTGATCCCAGTGAGTCTAACTTTGTTCCCATTGTTCCCATATCAGTTTTAATTGTTCCCATCTCAGTTTTAATCGTTCCTATTTGTGAGTCTAACCGTGTTTCCATACGTGCTCCCAAATTTAATATAGCACTCATCAACTGCTCCATATTAAGTTGTTCAGAATTCTTTTCGCCCCTAACATTTCCCGCAAAACTAACTTCCTTCTGCATAGCCATAAGGCTATCTGTGTTCGATACTATTCCAGAATCTTCTGTCGTTAATCTCAGATTCTGCGAATTTTCTGATTGAGAAAAATTTTGAAATGGTTCCGGACTGTCTTCCCGACTTATTACATTGTTTTCCCCTTCATTATCCATCATACTGTTTTCCTCTGTCGGCGAGTTCGCCATCATAACAATTTCGTCCTCACTATTCATCATTTTTGCCTTTTTCATTGATCGCGTAATCATTTACAAAATATACAAAAAATTCGTCACTGTACGAAAATTACACACGGTGCCTCCTTATCTCCAACAATACTATTCACACTAGATGTTTCCTTCAGACACGATCAATCGAACAATTGAAATAATTGCACTAATTTGTCAAACGCGTATACAAGGCAATAAAAATTAAATTTTGAAAAATACCATTAGAAGAATGCCAATTACCAAATCTACACATTCAATACAGACTACAATTACTGAACTACAAATGACTACAACAATACTACAGTCTACAATTTTCACAAACAGAAGGATCCAAGGGACGATCCGAAGCAGCGGTCGCCACGTGCATGGGGGCTTAATTAAATAAATTTGGTATTGCTTTTAATTTTTTAGTAACTGTATGTCCGATTACGCTGTGTCTCGTAATCGGTTGGCCCTGACTAGTATTATTACGCTATCTGACTGCAAGGAACAATGTAAGAAAATTTTCGTAAACACAATTAATTAAGACCCCAGCAACTATAAAAATCTACGAAACCAATGAGCACAAGAGTAACTGTTCTGTATGTGGGAGTGTGACTCAACGTCCACATCTGGCACGGTTCTTTTCCAACAAGACAAGAATTTTGATACCAATTATACTGACGTGACAAAAGAAATTTAGAAAAACTACAATTACGCAAAAAAATCACAATTACACTCTAATCCAAGAACACAAGCCAGATGCTTTGTTGACTGAACCTGTAGTGACACATTATTTCAGATACACAACTAATAAAGGAACATTATAAATTTTACCTTCATATATATTGACGAAATGCACTCATTACAATAACATCTGCTATCTCTCCCATCAAATCACTGCATAAGACAAGGAACAACACTCTTTACTACAACATCTTACTCCGACTTCACGACAAGCAGTGCCCACTAGTACATCTCAGTACGAACTCTTAACACACACTGTCTCTACGATCTCTTGACAAGCACTGACCTCCACGAGCTCTCTACTAGCACTGTCCAGTCCGATCTCATAACAAGCACTGACTGCTCCGAACTCTAAACACGCACTGTGGAGGCGGCTTAATAGTACTCTTTGGCGCACTCTCTGGCGCAGTGGCACAGTGTAGCCACCTTTCAACCACCGTGCTACCATGTTATGCTATTTGGAACTGCATATGCATTGACTTCATCTGCTCTCGTCCCTTTTGCGATTACTGATAAGATTTAACGGAAGTCTCCAGAGAAGAAAATGGTACAGCTGGGCATAGGACTATTGTAGTTATGCAAATTTTTTGTGGAATGCCTCAACGGATATTTTATGGAATGTGGAAGCCTCATGTCAAAAAAATGGAACTGCAGTCCTGTCGTAGGCATAGACTGTCAAGAAAAATTCTTGATCATGTTGAGCACCACAGTTGTCAGGCAAAGTTTTTAGATGTCGAATAAGCAGTTCGTAAAGGTCCAGCGATACTAGAATCAGCGCGGCGCGGCTGTCGGGTTGCCTTATGCCTGTCTCCACTAGAACGCAAAAGCATCATTCTCAAAGTGGCAGAGGATTTCGTTTCATTATAGCTGCCAGTTAGCACGAAATATTTGTAAATTATGTACGCCAAACTTCCTCATGAATCACTCTACCTATTACTGAAAACCACCATCAAAATCTCTACAGTAATTCCTGACATTTCTGACGATAAAGAATGCAAGGTAACTTTCTAATGGCAAAAAAATTATATAATATTACAAAATAGAGAATTTTCGGATTTTTTTCCTTTACGTGTACTATGAAAACTTGCTTCTTCCCAAACTTTATTATTGTAGGTCAATGGGAAGTACCCTACAGTTATTGATGAGTGAGTTTGCGAGTATCAAAAAATTGCCGTATCTTTTGACTGCATTGACCTATAAGCTTATATTTGTTACATCTTTGAGGGACCGTAGACCTTAGTAACTGACTTTCCACTTGATGCCTTTAACCGTTTCTGAGAAAAAGAGGTCGTAACAGTCGGACAGACAGACAGATGGATAGACAACAAAGGGATCCTTAAAAAGGCTTGGCTGTCTCCGATTGAGGTATGGACCCCTAAAATGAAGGAAATATGTAATTCCTTGTTACAGACCATTTGTCTGTGTGAGCCATCCAGTTCTCTCTCTTAGCACTGTATCACACCTAAGAATTTCCTGGTACAATCTGCCTTTTGGTGGCTCTGGGGTTTAAGCCTGAAAGAGTAGGTTTAATACCAATAGTAACAAAGCGCTAACTTAACGTACAAGAGGCGTTCAGTAAATAATGTAACACTTTTTTTCTCGGCCGATTTCAGTTGAAAATATGCGAAGTTTGTTATGTGAGGTCGAGGAATATTCCCGCTTCAACCCCTGTAGTTTCATGATGTTCCGATAGGTGGCGGCGCCATACATAGCTTTCAAAATCACGTCTGTAATGGAGATATGTTCGAAGCAGAGAGCTGTTAATGAGTTCCTGTTCGCTGAAAACCAGAGCATCGCAGATATTCATACGCGCTTGTAGAATGTCTATGAAGACCTAACAATGAACAAAAGCACAGTGAGTCGTCGGGTGAAGCGTGAGTCATCATGGCAACAAGGTCGCACAAACCTGTGCGATCTCCCTCCTGCCCGCTCACAGCTGTCACTTATGCAATGTTGGAACGTGCGGACACTCTCATTTGAAGTGGTCGAAGGATAACAAACACCTCGCTGGTCAACTGGAGGTCTCTGTTGGTAGTGTTGACACACTCATCCAGCAGATGGGGTACTCTAAGGTGTACACCCCCTGGGTTCTTTGGCGCATAACAGAAGAGCAATAAGACCAACGAAGAACTGTCTATGCGGAGTTGCTTGCGCATTATGAGCCTACCCGTGACAATTTTTTGTCGATATCCTCACGTGCGATGAAACGTAGTGTAGCGACACTACCATTTAGGATACGGGAAGTTAGTTCTGCGCAATATTCTGATCACAAGTTACAGCCAGGTATGGGCCGGATTGCAGTGAGTACACATACCAACAGTTGCGAAGGAGAATAGAGGCCACAGGGCTGACAAATTGCTGAAAGAGTATACATAGCGGTTTTGTATGTCGCAAATCACAGGCAGAAGGGACCCACTGGCCAACGTAGCATGTTATGAGTACATGATGTGAAGCAGCGCATATGGCAAAACAGAGGCGCACAGAGCCGTTTATAAATAGGTGCAGGTTTCTAAAGAGATTCATTCAGGTGTGGCAGCTCTCCTGGATGGCGGGGCATGCCACACCACCAGCTACACGCAGCAGCAGATGGGGCGCCAGCGTTCCAGTCCAGAGCAGGTCGCTGGGTCGACCCTCTGAGGTTGATGCAGTGTCCATAGCCAACCAGCAGCAGGCCACTCCATGGCTTGCTACCACAAGCGGTCGTCCTGGCTTCCAACACACGCCGGAGGCATCCCGAGGTGAGGGCCTCAGATTCGGCTGCGGATTGGAGGCGCTTGTTGTCAGCGCGTCCTTAGCCATGCTGGCGAGGGAACACGGCGCGGACCATCTTACAGTTGTGAATCTTCAGGTTTTGGCGGCGCAAAGACTGTTCCATTAAGTTTCTGGTGTGCAGCCGCAATAAATCTCCTTCTTCTTCTAATATTTCGGCTGTATAACGTTCAGCCATCTTCAGAGTGAGCCGCAAGACTGCCGCTCCAGTGCTCGCTTCGTCCTTTTATACTGTTGTACCGCGCGACTGCGCATGCGGCCACAGATGCAAATGCGCCAGAGACGTTGGTCGGCAGCAGAGACGTGCATAATGTGCGAGTTGTATCTATGACTCCGCAGTTAATCTTTGTTGGCATATCGATATATCATTGTGAGCTGCACTGTGACGACGTCTTTGCGAGTTTATTACAGCAAGTGCCGGATTCCAAGATTTATCAAGATTGAAACCACTATCTCTATTAATTAAGTTCATCGTCAAGCGAATTTCAATTGGCTCCTATACTATCGAGTCCCAAAAGGATGATGTAGTTGCCAAAATTTCGACGTTGTCATACAACATACAGTGACCATTATCAATACAGTGCTCTGCCTACAACCTAACAAGTTCAAAATGGTTCAAATGGCTTTGAGCACTATGGGACTTAACTTCTAAGGTCATCAGTCCACTAGAACTTAGAACTACTTAAACCTAACTAACCTAAGGACATCACACACATCCATGCCCGAGGCAGGATTCGAACCTGCGACCGTAGCGGCCGCGCGGTTCCAGACTGTAGCGCCTTTAACCGCTTGGCCACCACGGCCGGCACAACCTAACAACAGAGCACTGTATTGATAATGGTCACTGTATGTTGTATGACAACGTCGAAATTTTGGCAACTACATCATCCTTTTGGGACTCGATAGTAAAGGAGGCAATCGAAATTCGCTTGACGACGAACTTAATTAATAGAGATAGTGGTTTCAATCTTGATAAATCTTGGAATCCGGCACTTGCTGTAATAAACTCGCAAAGACGTCTTCACAGTGCAGCTCACAATGATATATCGATATGCGATACAACTCGCGCATTAAGCACGTCTCTGCTGCCGACCAACGTCTCTGGCGCATTTGCATCTGTGGCCGCATGCGCAGTCGCGCGATATATCAGTATAAAGGGACGAAGCGAGCTCACTCTGAAGATGGCTGAACGTTATACAGCCGAAATATTAGAAGAAGAAGGAGATTTCTTGCGGCTGCACACCCGAAACTTAATGGAACATCTTACAGTTGTCAGCGCGCCACTCGGCGGTCCTCGAAGTGGCGCTGAGGCAACAAGCACTCTTCCCGCTACATTTGGTCATCCTGATACATTTGATGGATGAAACTGCAACTACAATAGGTTCATCACTTCGAATTGGAATCAAAATGCCAATTGATTGAGGGATCGCACACCACCTCTCCTCTGAAGAAAACGTTCAAAATCGCATCCCCAGCTGGTAAAGTCATGGCGACTGTCTTCTGGGACTCTGAAGGGGTTATTCTGTTTGATATCCTCCCTTATGGTGAAGCGATTAACTCTGAAGTGTACTGTGCTCCGCTCAGGAAACTGAAGAAACGGCTTCAGCGTGTTCTTCGGCACAAAACAGCAAACGAACTTCTTCTCCATGACAACGCTAGGCCTCACACAGTTCTGTGCTCCAGAGAGGAGATCGTTAAACTTGATTGGACAGTTCTTTCAACAGCCCGGATCTCGCACCTTCCGACTGCCATCTGTTTGGGAGATAGTGCGTGTATGATGGGAAGGCTATTGATGCAGAGAGACGTAGGATCTCACGTTGGTCAGTAGAGTGGTACCATGTTGGCATAGAGGCCCTCCCAGTAAGGTGGCGTAAGGTCGTCGCACTGAACGGTGATTATGTTCAGAAATAGGGGCTTGTGCCCGAAAAAGTGGTGAACAGTGTGATGTATTTGAATCCGGAATAAAACCGATCTGCATTCAGAAAAAAATGTTTTGCATTATTTATTGACAACCTCTCGTGTAATATCAGTTCTGCTAATTTAGCTCAGGCGATCCGTCCATAATAGAGGCCTAACATAAAAATCCTCGATTTTAGAAGAGGATTGACTACATAAAGTTGTAGTGTGAGCTACAAAGGTGATGGCTTGTTGTGCAGCGTCGGTTTCATCCGTCTAGCGCAGTTATTTTCCGACACTACGCGGCTCTTGACCTGCAGAAAACTTTTATGTCGGCACTCTCAGTTACGACTGGTGAGATTCAACAGCTGAGGTGAGCACGCCGCCGTAGGGGCGAGACGGCAGCTGAGGAGGTCTGTGAGCGGCTGACGGCTGACGGCTCGCGCCGCCTCGTCCTATTTCACGCGCTATCTCTGTGGTGGCCGGCAGACCAGCCACATTACCCAACAGCTGGGAGACCGGAGGGCCAGATAAGGAGGTGGCTTTGCTGGCCAGGGTTATTAGGCCCGGGTCCGCCGCCGCCGGATGACAATAAAGAAGGCGCGCTTCTGCGTAAACATTCCGGCACCGTGTCCCGTGTGGCGGCCTCGTGACGGGTAGGGGGGGGGGGGGGGGGCGAAATAAAAGGAGGGGGGGAGGGGATGAGAGGTGCCGTGAATAATGCGTTTAGCATACGTCTGGGCCCCAGGTGCGCCGCGCCGTAAAGCGTAATGGCGAAACAAAAGGGAAGGAGCCAGCGGAAACCCTGTACCCTTATGGATATTTTTTGCTCTGCGTGCTGTAACAGCACCCGCCTGTGATGGGGTGATAATCCCACGGCGTTTCTCAACGTGCGTTATTTGAATAGTCGCGTGCGTTTAATACCATTGTGTGTCCAAACGGCGTCCGCCTTCTGCTGTAGTGGATATGATGTTGCCCGCGGAGGGTGTTTCAAACGCTGTGCTCAGATGTATCATTTTCTCACCAGAAGAGCAGGAGGAACCGACCGAACCAACAGTGACAGAAGCCAGGTATGTTTCAGAGTCGCAGTGGCAAAGGTAAATAAACAATCGAGTTCGAGACAGAAGATGAAGAAGCAGACACTATGATGGAACAGGGTAGAAATGAGACAATGCTCTGTGGAATGTTCAGAATCAGGAGAAGACAAAGGCAGAAATGGATACGCATGCGACAGTATGCGCTACTTAATTTGTCCCAAAACTCCGAGCATAAAAACGGGATTTTTCGGAGGTGTTCCGGCGTATCGACAAGCGCCGGTACGAAGATGAAGAACGCAAGAGTAGAGAAGGCCGTGAGACGACGTCAGCCAATCGCGCGCTGACCAGAAACTCAGCACGATAGGAGCTGCATCTAGACGAAGTGAGTATAAGCGCCGCTCCTGCCAGCAAACATATCAATTGCTTACATGGACCTTGTATACAGCGAAGGACTTCGATTGTTTGCATGTCACACATAGCTTGCGACACCATTTGTAAATTCAAAGTTAATTATTGTCGTTCATCTCACTTGTAATAAAAACTATTAATGTTATTTGCAGCCGGCCGGTGTGGCCGTGCGGTTCTAAGCGCATCAGTTTGGAACCGCGTGACCGCTACGGTCGCAGGTTCGAATCCTGCCTCGGGCATGGATGTGTGTGATGTCCTTAGGTTAGTTAGGTTTAAGTAGTTCTAAGTTGTAGGGGACTGATGACCTCAGTAGTTAAGTCCCTTAGTGCTCAGAGCCATTTGAACCATTTTTGTTATTTGCCTGAAATGTTGAATAGCTATCCGAGAACGCAGCATCCTTTAGGCACCCTATAAAAGACGTGTGTTCAGGACCCTACGGAGGCTCATACCTCCAGTTCTGCTCGTGACAGAAGGGCAGGTTCAAGTGTTCTGAATGACCCACTGACTAGGGACCAGTTGTGTACCCAACAGAATAATTTTCTTATAGTAATTACCCTACAGTACTGGGTCAAAACTGGAATATTACGCACTTCCTCCAGCTTAGGAAAATGGAGCAGTTGGTTTAGTCCTTATTACATTAGATGTCGTCTATGGTGTAGCTTAAGGGGCTTGTGGGGACACCATTTCGTTCATGGGCGGCTCCTGAGAAAATCCGAAAGAAGTGTTTTTCGTCATTTTTTCGCCGTCGGCAGCGGATATCTACTTAGCTAACCCAAGCGAATTGCTCAAATTTAAGCAGTATATTTTATCTAGAAGTGCCGCCTTCCCATTTACAAAAATATTCATCCGTTATCGAGAAACACCATAAAAACGAGATTTTTTGGTAAGAAAACCGAACCGTGGGTTCCAAGACGGCTCTGCACGGTAAATGGATGTAACTTTAACGATAATCTTGAACATTTTCTTAACATATTTATCCGTTTCTGTTACACAGAGGGCCAAAGTTACCACACTTGTACACGTAAAATATGCACGTAAAAAGCGATGTGAGGCGAAAACGTAGTTTATAAAGTGACGTAACACTGAGAAATATGCTGTAAAGTGTCCCCGTTATCAACAGAAGAGTTCTGGGGACCCCATGTCGTAGCAATGAAGTACATGCATACTTTGTGGATATGTAAAATCCTGCCTGAGGTATAAAATTAGTCTTATTTTAAAATGAGTACACTATCAAAGTTTTACTGACGCAAATAGTTCTTTTCTGATGAGTGACATGCCCTGGAATGGCAGAGAAAAGAAAGGAACGGGGGAAAAAATCTCCTATTGGAGCACAAGAACGGCGAGTACGCTGATGTTTAAAAGACTGGCTGAAAAGTGGGGTTACCAAGTGCCTCATTTTACCTTCCTCAGCACCTTTAAAAATCTTCCCAAAAATTTTGGCATGCCAACATATTCGCCCATTTTTGTGCTGACACATAAGGAGACAGTGACAATGAGAAAGACATGGCAATTATAAAGGAAGATAGTAGACCGTGATTGTGGCATAGAAAGAGCAGACACAATGGCAGTGTGAGAGAAAGAGAGGAACACAGCTGACAGTGACGGAACAGTGATAGGGCAAGACTGAAACAGAGAGTGCCAATGGGAGAGGAAGAAAGAGAATGAGAAAATGGAAGTGGGTGAGAGACAGTGATCATGAGAAATGGTCCGTGACAATGACAGTGAGAAAGAGACAGTGTCAGTGAGAAAGAGAGCAACAGTGGGAAGGAATGAATGAGATAAAGCAATAAGAAAAAGCAAGAGGGGGACAGTAACAGTGAGAGGAGACTGTAGTAGTAGGACAGAACGAAGGAGACTGTGGCTGTGATACAGGAGACAGTAACAGAGTGACGCAAAGAGATAATGACAATTAATTGGGCAGATGAAGTGAGTGAGAACTGGCAAGTGTGGGTGGATGGCTATTGGCGACTTACTGCGATGAACGAGTGAATGTGGGCGAGTTACAGTTAGGGGAGCTTGTGCGAGTGAGAATTGATTGAATGTTAATAAGAGCGCGAATATGTTCGTAAGCCAAAATTTCTGGGGTTATTTTTAAGCTCTGAGGAAGGTAGAATGAGGCATCTGCTAGCCCACTTTCCAGTCAGTGTCTTAAACAGGAGCATATTCATCTTTTCTGTTGAGAGGCACCCACATGCCTTGCTCATACTGTGGCATCAAGCAGTCAGGCCTGCAAGATGAGTGGTCTGCCAAGCGAGTGGATTTAATCTTATTTATCGCAAAACATGTATCACTGATTGTGAGCTCTAGTACCCACAATTAAGCTACAAATTATTCCCCTGTTTGAATATTACGCAAAGGAAGCGGATAACGCACATCTGACTATTAACAATTTACACAACTCTGATTGTTCACTACGCACTGGCAATACCACATTTTCTTTCTCACCCAACGTGGCCATCGCACTGAATATGAATGGCGCACACGTTATAAATTCTGGATATCATGACTACACACTATTCGAAGAACAAGGCCACCAATCTTTTTCTTTTCACTATCTTTTACATTCAGATAAATTCTATTATGATTCACAGATAACCTAAACACACCATTACATTTTATACTACAATTACACATGAGAAACTCCGCGCATTGGGCATGGTTTTACATTGGTGATTATCTTATGGTCTCGTAATGATCTAACGCTACAGTGTACTTTCTGGATAGGTTGGTGGATCTTTTGCTATATCTCACACGTCGACTCTCGCACCCATCATCACGAAAATTTCCTCCAGACCGAGCGGTACAAAAAGGAGCATGCATAACCCACTGCCTCTGAACCTATCTTGCTACTCTCCCATGCAAACCACACATACTTAAATTACATGAAATACATCACACTGGCAACATACAATACAAAGAATAGTCACAACGTTAGAATCACTTCACTTTCAGCTTTCCCACTTCAATTAGTATTCATCCCAGTTTCACACGACACTGCCCCACTTCGTAACTTTTCTTTCCTACTACGAACTCTGGAGGATATATGCACGTCTTCCTGTGCAATGCAAGCCAAGTGACGTTGCTGGATAGACGGCTGACTCACCTTGCTTCTCTCTCAGAGTATTAGAGTTTGAATCCAGCGTCACACGGAAACATAACACGCAAAGTAATATTAAGAACATATTCGTCACACACGCGAGTCCTCAACTGATACCATGCACGAGTACTTCTCTTTATCCTTTGTCTCATACACAGATTGAGACTCACGCAGTACTCACCACGTGGAAGTACACGTCTCTAATTTCAAGTCCTGCACACGCCATTTCTTAATTATTTTCAACTTATAGTACACACGCCAGTAATTCAGCTAGCACTCGGAAGTATTTCAACTTAGTACTAGCTCTCGCAAGTATTCCAACTTAGTACTAGCACTCGCAAGTATTTCAACTTATTGCTACACGTGGCTTCACTGTGACCGTTGGTCACTTCCGAAGATTACTACGATCCCCTTAATATTACCTGCCTGTCATTTAATTCTCCCCCCAAAAGTTCCTGAAATAGAGAAATTATTATTCCAAGCTACTCTTAAATATTTCACATGCATACCGTCTGTCCACTCTTTTGTCTTTACGGAGCACACCTAAGACAGGTCTTACCAACAAGATCCAGCGCCAGAGTGCTGAAACATGGGCGTTCTTCAGGTCAGCTCGCACCTCGGCCGAGGTGGGGGAACACCATGCTACCATATTGGTCAGCCACATTTCAGGCCTCAAAGCTCACCAAAGGTGACCAAAGGACCGTCTCAAAGATGATCATATATTGCACATTCACTATCTGCGGTTAGCAGACGACCATACATTCATTCATTTCGCAAATCTCACCAAATTGGATATAAGAATTTATTTTGTGGGAGTGCACATGTGATCAATTAAATAAATAAATTGTCATTCTTTCCTACGCTGGTATCCGGCTTCGCTGTATTAATTGAAATTGAGCTATTATTACAAAAAATATGTTGTTCTGACAAGAATAACGAAGAACGTTGTACCTATTTTCAATGTCGGGCGGTATGTACCCTTTCACTGTACTCCGGCAGAATCATTTTTCGGCTGGTGTTAAAAAGGTTGATTTCTATGGAAAAGCGGTAGAGAAGCAAGATAACGTCAGAGAGCTGTTGACGACGTGGTTGACAGTGGAGGGAGGTACAGAGCAGTTACAGGATAAACCGGAAAAGGAAATAGGATCTAATGCACAAAGAAGTTGAGAGACGCGGAAGAAGGAAAGATACCAGGTTTGGATGAACTGGTGTGGAAATAATTGGAGCAGCAGAAGGCGTTGAGACACAGTGACTGTGTAGAGTTATGAGAGCTGTATGGAAGGAAATGAGGACTCCAGGAAACTGGAGGAAAGGAATAATTGTACCTTTCTTTAACAAGAGTTTGCGAAAGGATATAGAAAACTACAGGGGCGTCGGCCTTACTTGCCACTGTTAAAATTTTTTTGAGAAGGTTGTGGGCAGATGAATCCAGAGAACAGTGGAAAAGCACCGTTTCAGACCAGGTAATTCCATAGCAGATGTCACATTCACCGTGAAACAGCTGCAGCTACAACACTATGAATATGGGAGAGTTCTACCGATAGTCTTTCTGGTTTTAGAGAAAGCATTCGACACTGTATCTATAAATAAAGTTTGAAAAGCACTGGGAAGGAAATAGGTATAGAAGCAGATTGTGCTGAGGAAAAAGAATTGCACCAGGGAAGTATAAGTTGTAAAAGAGCGATAAGAGAGAGAACAGGATGGTTCACATAGGGAAATGGTCAGAAACAAGGCAGTACATGACATCCGTTACTCCTGATAGTGCTGATAGATGATATAATTACGCAAGTCAAGAGACTGGATGCAGAATATTGTTGCTGCTGATTTATTTGATAGTAAGAGTCTTGGGGTAACGTCTTTGACTCATAATCAAAACGTCTTTGGTCCTGGGTACGGATCCGCCGCTGCTTAAATTTTGTTTAATAATCAGCATTGGCGGCCGAAGGCTTCCGGCATAAGAAGTCAGCCTCATTCTGCCAACGGCCTTGTCAAAGAGGGCGGAGGAGCGGACAGAGGTTCAGGGCTCTGTCTTGTCCTAGGAGTGGGAAACTGACCATAAAGGCGGAAGAATCAGCGATGATCAACGGCATGAAGATGCAGAAGGCAATGGGAACCACTGCATTAAAGACACGTAACGTGTATCCACAGGATATGTGGCCGGTAATTGAAGAAGTGTCATGATGATCTCTCCTTTAGCAATAAATTCCACAATAGTCCCCCATTCAGATCTCCGGGAGGGGCTGCCAAGGGGGAGGTCACCATGAGAAAAAGATTGAATAATCAACGGAATAATAGCGTTCTACGAGTCGGGGCTTGGGATATCAGTAGCTTGAACGTGGTAGGGAAACAAGAAAATCTGAAAAGGGAAATGCGAAGGCTCATTCTAGATGTAGTAGGGGTCAGTGAAGTGAAATGGAAAGAAGACAAGCATTTCTGGTCAGATGAGTATAGGGTAATATCAACAGCAGCAGAAAATTGTATAACGGGAGTAGGATTCGTTATGAATAGGGAGGTAGGGCAGAGGAAGCGTTGCTGTGAATAGATCAATGATAGGGTTGTTCCTATCAGAATCGACAGCAAACCAGCACCGAAAAGGATAGTTCAAGTACAGAGGTCGACGTCGCAAGCTGACGATGAAGAGGTAGAGAAAGTGTATGAGGATATGGAAAGGGTACACAGCATGTAAAGGGACATGAAAATCTAATAGTCTTGGGGGAGTGGAATGCAGTTGTAGGGGAAGGAGTAGAAGAGAACGTTACAGGATAATATGGGCTTGGGACAAGGAATGAGAGAGGAGAAAGTCAAATTGAGTTTTGTAACAAGTTTCAACTAGTAACAGCGAATACTCTTCAAGCTTGGAAAAGGCCGTGTGATACGGGAAGATTTCTGTTAGACTACATCATGGTCAGACAGAGATTCCGAAATCAGATACGGGATCGTAAAGCGTTCCCAGGAACAGATACAGACTCAGATCACAACATAGTAGTCATGAAGAGTAGGCTGAAGTCAAGACATTAGTCAGGAAGAATCAATACGCAAAGAAGTGGGATACGGAAGTAATAAGGAATGACGAAATACGCTTGAAGTTCTCTAAGGCTATAGATACAACAATAAGGAATAGCTCAGTAGGCAGTACAGTTGAAGAGGAATGGGCATCTCTAAAAAGGGCCGTCACAGAAGTTGGGAAGGAAAACATAGGTACAAAGAAGGTAACTGCGAAGAAACCATGGGTAACAGAAGAAATACTTAAGTTGATCTATGAAAGGAGGAAGTACAAAAATGTTCCGGGAGACTCAGGAATACAGAAATACAAGTCGCAGAGGAATGAAATAAACAGGAAGTGCATGGAAGCTAAGACGAAATGGCTGCATGAAAAATGTGCAGAAATTGAAAAAGAAATGATTGTCGGTGGAACTGACTCAGCGTACAGGAAAGACAAAACAACTTTCGGTGACATTAAAGGCATGGGTGATAACATTAAGAGTGCAATGGGAATTTCACTATTAAATGCAAACGAGAGAGTGGATAGTTGGAAAGAATATATTGAAAGCCCTTATGAGGGGGAAGATTTGTCTGATGTGATAGAAGAAGAAACAGGAGTCGATTTAGAAGAGATAGGGGACCCGCTATTAGAATCAGAATTTTAAAAAGCTTTGGAGGGCTTAAGATTAAATAAGGCAGAAGGGATAGATAACATTCCATCAGAATTCTAAAATGGTTAGGGGAAGTGGCAACAAAACGACTACTTACGTTGGTGTGTAGATGTATGAATCTGGCGACATACCGTCTGACTTTCGGAAAAACATCGTCCACACAATTCTGAAGACGGCAAGAGCTGACAAGTGCGAGAATTATCGCACAATCAGCTTAACAGCCCATGCATCCAAGTTGCTGACAAGAATAATACACAGAAGAATGAAAAAGAAAATTGATGGTTGGGCTAGATGAAAATCAGTTTGGCTTTAGGAAAGGTAAAGGAACTAGGGAAGCAATTCTGACGTTGCGATTAATAATGGAAGCAAGACTAAAGAAAAATCAAGATTCGCTCATAGGAGTTCTCGACCTGGAAAAAGCGTTCGACTATGTAAAATGGTGCAATATGTTCGAAATTCTCAGAAAAATAGGGGTAAGCTATAGGGAGAGACGGGTCATATAGAATATGTACAACGGCCACGAGGGAGAGTGGACGACCAAGAACGAAGTGCTGGTATTAAAAAGGGTGTAAGACAAGGTTGTAGTTTTTCGGCCCTACTGTTCAGTCTGTACATCGAGGAAGCAATGATGGACGTAAAAGAAAGATTCTGGAGTGGAATTAAAATTCAAGGTGAACGGATATCAATGATACGATTCGCTGATTGCATTGCTATCCTGAGTGAAAGTGAAGAAGAATTACATGATCTGCTGAATGAAATGAACAGTCTAATGAGTACAGAGTATGGACTGAGAGTAAATCGAAGAAAGACGGCGGTAATGAGAAGTAGTAGAAATGAGAATCGCGAGAAACTTAACATCAGTATCGATGGTCACGAAGTACATGAAGTTAAGGAATTCTGCTACCTAGCAGTAAAATAACGAGTGACGGAATAAGGAGGACAATCGCTAAGGACAGAAACTTGAAATTTGGAGAGGATAGTGATTTTATGCTTTACACACCGTTTAAGAAGAGATTCTTCGAAATTCTACCTCTGAGGGAGTAAAATAGCGGATGAAAGGCTTTTCGCAATTATGTCGCTATTAATGCAAATTTGGAGCTAGAGCTACGAAAACTGGTTTTCGGTTTCTCAGACAGATATAAAGAAATGCGTGTTTCAACACTTTTGTAAATTTAACCTCTATGGGGAGAAATATTTGGTGAAAGTTGCTTGAAAACAAATTATTAGTAAATAACTACTAAAGCATTTTTAAAGCTATATGTATGAAAACTGGAGTTTGACTTCTGAATTAGGAATAAGAAAAAGAGTTGCAATGTTTTTGGAAAATCAACCTCTAAGGGGTAAAAACAGAGGATGAAAGTGTTTATGGGAATCTTTCGTTATGAAATCATTTTCAAAGCTAAATCTATGAAAATTTGTATATATCTTCTCAGTTAGAAATAAGAAAATAACGAGTTTCAGTGTTTTTGCCTTGCCGCAGTGGCTACACCTGTTCCCGTGAGATCACCGAATTTAAGCGCTGTCGGGCGTGGCCAGCACTTGGATGGGTGACCATCCAGGCCGCCATGCGCTGTTGCCATTTTTCGGGGTGCACTCAGCCTCATGATGCCAGTTGAGGAGCTACTCGACCGAATAGCAGCGGCTTTGGTCAAGCATACCATCATAACGACCGGAAGAGCGGTGTGCTGACCCCACGTCCCTCCTATCCACATCCTCCACTGAGGATGACACGGCGGTCGGATGGTCCCGGTAGGCCACTTGTGGCCTGAAGACGGAGTTTCAGTGTTTTTGAATACTGCAATAGGGCCTGGGTGATTCATTGACTCACCATTGCCCAGCCAAAACTACTAAGGATAGAAACTTGAAATTCCGAGATGGTGTTGATCTTATCTTATTCAAAATTCCGCCATTAAACGGGTGAAGCAGGAGATGAAAATATTTCGCTATTAATGAAATTCTGAAGCTATAACTACAAAAGTTGGTATATGGTTTTGCAGAGATGAAAGTACATGTTTCAGCATTTTTGTAAATGCACCAGCTAAGGGGGTAAAAGAGTAGGTGAAAGCTTTTTCGAAAACTAAATCATTATTTAAGTTCTAATAAAGCATTTTTCAAGTTACGTAAAGAAAATACTTATTTGACTAGTCCTGAAATAAAAAAAGTGTGTTTCAATGGTTTTGATAATTCAACCCCTAAGAGAGTGAATTAGGGGCTGACTGATTCGTTGGCTCATGATCGCCAAGCCCAAACCGCAAACTATAGAAACTTGAAATTTGCAGTGGGTACAGATGTTATGCTGTAGGCGTCATTTAGTGAGGAATTATTCGAAATTCCACCCCTAAGGGGTGTAGTAGGGTATGAGAGGATTTTTGAAAATATCTTCCTATACTACGAAAACTGGCATTGACTCTCTCGGTCAGAAATAAAAAAATACATGCTTCAGCATTTTTGGTAATCCAACCTGTAAGGGAGTAAAAAGAGGCTGTAATTTTTGTAAATACAAAATATGTGGGCTGTGGTATGTAAACATAGTGTATTTCACGAGTGCACATCATAATAGTGTAATATGGAGCTATACCTGATACATGGACGTGAAAATGACTATAAGTGGTAAAACTATCATCACAGCATAACTGTAATAATGGTGCTTCATCTTTCTTGATCTCCAACAGTACAAACATGTTAATGAATGTATAAACACCTGAAGATGGGCGCAAGCCCGGAACCGGTCGTGTGACGAATAAACAACCTTTTATTGTGACTGGTAGCGGATATTTTTCTACAACCCCATAAAGGAACAGTCACGGAGTTTGACAGCATCCACTATGGAGAAAATTCATTTAACTAAATTTTTGTTTGACTTCTGAAGAAATATTTTTTAGAGAGTGAAAATTTCTATGGAAAAATCACCACAAGAACTCAAAATGCAGGATTAACAAAGATCTCTGACTGCAACTGCTAGAATCGCTCTTTGCCTAGAAGTATATTCGGACGAGTCTGTGTTTCTATGTCTTAATTAACATGCACAGTAACAACATCCTGCAGTCTGTGAACAACATAAAAATTTAATTAAAGGAAAAAAAAAATAAGATCTGCACAGACCATACAGTCATCGCGAGCGAAGCAGCAGATGCTAAGCTAGTGTATTATATACCAAAGACTTTGTACGCTGTAGAGACGAGGGTGTTCAGGAAACGTAAAAAAGTAGGTTGTGAGCGGTGTAACAAATAGGAAATGAAAGGATAAGGGAAATAAAATATGACGAACCATCAAAACAGAGAATTGAGCAATATACGAGGTGCATTCAAGTTCTAAGGCCTCCGATTTTTTTTCTAATTAACTACTCACCCGAAATCGATGAAACTGGCGTTACTTCTCGACGTAATCGCCCTGCAGACGTACACATTTTTCAGAACGCTGACGCCATGATTCCATGGCAGCGGCGAAGGCTTCTCTAGGAGCCAGTTTTGACCACTGGAAAATCGCTGAGGCAATAGCAGCACGGCTGGTGAATGTGCGGCCACGGAGAGTGTCTTTCATTGATGGAAAAAGCCAAAAGTCGCTAAGAGCCAGGTCAGGTGAGTAGGGAGCATCAGGAATCACTTCAAAGTTGTTATCACGAAGAAATTGTTGCGTGACGTTAGCTCGATGTGCAGGTGCGTTGTCTTGGTGAAACACACGCGCAGCCCTTCCTGGACGTTTTTGTTGCAGTGCAGGAAGGAATTTGTTCTCCAAAACATTTTCGTAGGATGCACCTGTTACCGTAGTGCCCTTTGGAACGCAATGGGTAAGGATTACGCCCTCGCTGTCCCAGAACATGGACACCATCATTTTTTCAGCGCTGGTGGTTACCCGAAATTTTTTTGGTGGCGGTGAATCTGTGTGTGTCCATTGAGCTGACTGGCGCTTTGTTTCTGGATTGAAAAATGGCATCCATGTCTCATCCATTGTCACAACCGACGAAAAGAAAGTCCCATTCATGCTGTCGTTGCGCGTCAACATTGCTTGGCAACATGCCACACGGGCAGCCGTGTGGTCGTCCGTCAGCATTTGTGGCACCCACCTGGATGACACTTTTCGCATTTTCAGGTCGTCATGCACGATTGTGTGCACAGAACCCACAGAAATGCCAACTCTGGAGGCGATCTGTTCAACAGTCATTCGGCGATCCCCCAAAACAATTCTCTCCACTTTCTCGATCATGTCGTGAGACCGGCTTGTGCGAGCCTGAGGTAGTTCCGGTTTGTTGTCACACGATGTTCTGCCTTCATTAAACTGTCGCACCCACGAACGCACTTTCGACACATCCATAACTCCGTCACCACATGTCTCCTTCAACTGTCGATGAATTTCAATTGGTTTCACAGCACGCAAATTCAGAAAACGAATGATTGCACGCTGTTCAAGTAAGGAAAACGTCGCCATTTTAAGTATTTAAAACAGTTCTCATTCTCGCCGCTGGCGGTAAAATTCCATCTACCGTACGGTGCTGCCATCTCTGGGACTTATTGACAATGAAAGCAGCCCCATTTTAAAACAATGCGCAGGTTTCTATCTCTTTCCAGTCCAGAGAAAAAGAATCGGAGGCCTTAGAACTTGAATGCACCTCGTAGATATAAATGGCGTGGGTATGAGAAGCGAATGGATGGAGGAGGATGTCTAGAAAGACGTACGACATGAAAATGGAGAGCAAGAGACTAAGAAGAAAGCCTAGGAGCATGTGGCTAAAATGAGGAGATCGAAGGATCAGCAAGACAGGAGAAGATTGGGCCAGGGTAACGATAGAAACGTGGTGGGAAGACCTTGGTGGATGGAGAGGCTCGTGCTGCAAGCAGACACTGTCAATGGTGGGTAACTGTGCAAACTGATCATGACTGTGGACAATTTTTTCCGCTTTAACGTCACAAATATTCTATATTATTATTAAAAGTAAACATATACATCTAAATCTACGTACTCATTCCGGAAGCTATCGTATGTTGCATGGCAGATGGTACCTTCTACCACCACTAGTTATTTCCTTTCCTTTTCCACTTGTAAATGGAGCGATGGGAACTAGGGATGGGTCGTTCGCGAACTAACGGGTCCAAAGGAACGGTTCACCAAGGTGAACGGAACGAGCGAGGAACGGATTCTAAGGAACGATCTTTCATAGTTCACTTCGGTTGCGGCCTTCTGCTTATAGTTCCGGGGAACAGGAAACGGTCGGTCTCGTTCCCGCAACAGCACGTCGGCCGGTCTCGTTCCAGCC
This sequence comes from Schistocerca serialis cubense, assembly GCF_023864345.2. Lineage (NCBI taxonomy): Eukaryota > Metazoa > Arthropoda > Insecta > Orthoptera > Acrididae > Schistocerca > Schistocerca serialis. The sequence continues at coordinate 574,512,601 of NC_064645.1, read as the reverse complement.
TCGGTCCCGATCCCGTCAGTCGTGGTCTCGGTCTCGGTCTCACTCGGCGGCACTCGTCCTTCTTCGCGTGCGTCTCACGCTGTTCCACTGCCGACTGCTCATAGTTAGTTCAGTATCGAGTTGTTGTTCGTTTCGTTCGATTCGCATGTCCATTCTAGATCTTGTTCAAACCTTTCTTGAACTCTGAACTTCTGGTTCTTTTCGTATTCTATTCAGCATCCATGACTGGTAATTAACATGTATTTTATAATTACTTAAATTACATAAAAATTACGTGGTATGTAATAGATACATTCTTTTCAGGTAACAAAACGGCGTATCAGCTTACTTCACTATTGCGGTAAACAGCAGAAGAAATACTTGTAAAAAGGCAAGATTTTTTTGTTATTTCACATGCAAAGGACGTCGGCACGGCACACACGAGTGGCCATTTTCCGTCTTTTTTTTTATCCAAGGTAAAAGAGCATGCTCATTGTTATGGAAGGCAGACCGACTTACAACCGAATGAAGCCTGCGCTTCGTAATCGAGTGTATGGTGTCACATTTTGTAAAGGGAATATGATAACTTTTACAATATCATTTCAGTGGCACAGGATGGCGCACGGAAAATCGGCGACGAGTACTAAACTGCTCATTGTCGCTTACCAATCGTTAACTGCTGTTTCGAAGTTGTTTGCATTAGCTTGTTATTTCTTCACTGCCTAATTATTACATGTTTACCTATTCTGCTCGTAGCGGTCAACAAATCGTGCGTAATTGGCAAGCAGTTTGTACTCGGGGCCAGTTTTTCGTGTGCCACCTTATATTATTTCAGTGCAATCAGCCACATAATGCTACAGTTGGCTAAATGAGATGTTTTGCAGAATCATGCAAAATTACATGTGTGTGAGAATTCTGTTATGAATAAAAACTCTGTACTTCAGGGGTGAGACAAGTGCTCCCTCTTGGCGTCTTCTATCTTCAGCCACCTATGCTACTAATTTTCAGTTTTTCGTTTGTTGTTGTTGTTGTGGCCTTCAGTCCTGAGACTGGTTTGATGCAGCTCTCCATGCTACTCCATCCTGTGCAAGCTTCTTCATCTCCCAGTACCTACTGCAACCTACATCCTTCTGAATCTGCTTAGTGTATTCATCTCTCGGTCTCCCTCTACGATTTTTACCCTCCACGCTGCCCTCCAATACTAAATTAGTGATTAGATTAGATTAGATTAATACTAGTTCCATGGATCATGAATACGATATTTCGTAATGATGTGGAACGAGTCGAATTTTCCAATGCATGACATAATTAGGTTAATTTAACAACATACTTAAGTTAATATAACAACTTTATTTTTTTGTGTTTTTTTGTTTTTCTTTATTTTTTTATTTTTATTTTTTATATTTTTTATATTTTTTATATATTGTTTTTCCTTAATTTATATCTAAAAATTCCTCTATGGAGTAGAAGGAGTTGTCATTCAGAAATTCTTTTAATTTCTCCTTAAATACTTGTTGGTTATCTGTCAGACTTTTGATACTATTTGGTAAGTGACCAAAGACTTTAGTGCCAGTATAATTCACCCCTTTCTGTGCCAAAGTTAGATTTAATCTTGAATAGTGAAGATCGTCCTTTCTCCTAGTATTGTAGTTATGCACACTGCTATTACTTTTGAATTGGGTTTGGTTGTTAATAACAAATTTCATAAGAGAGTATATATACTGAGAAGCTACTGTGAATATCCCTAGATCCTTAAATAAATGTCTGCAGGAAGATCTTGGGTGGACTCCAGCTATTATTCTGATTACACGCTTCTGTGCAATAAATACTTTATTCCTCAGTGATGAATTACCCCAAAATATTATGCCATATGAAAGCAATGAGTGCAAATAGGCGTAGTAAGCTAATTTACTAAGATGTTTATCACCAAAATTTGCAATGACCCTTATTGTATAAGTAGCTGAACTCAAACGTTTCAGCAGATCATCAATGTGTTTCTTCCAATTTAATCTCTCATCAATGGACATACCTAAAAATTTGGAATATTCTACCTTAGCTATATGCTTCTGATTAAGGTCTATATTTATTAATGGCGTCATACCATTCACTGTACGGAACTGTATGTACTGTGTCTTATCAAAATTCAGAGAGAGTCCGTTTACAAGGAACCACTTAGTAATTTTCTGAAAGACAGTATTGACAATTTCATCAGTTAATTCTTGTTTCTCAGGTGTGATTACTATACTTGTATCATCAGCGAAGAGAACTAACTTTGCCTCTTCATGAATATAGAATGGCAAGTCATTAATATATAATAAGAACAACAAAGGACCCAAGACTGACCCTTGTGGAACCCCATTCTTGATAGTCCCCCAGTTTGAGGAATGTGCTGATCTTTGCATGTTACGAGAACTACTTATTTCAACTTTCTGCACTCTTCCAGTTAGGTACGAATTAAACCATTTGTGCACTGTCCCACTCATGCCACAATACTTGAGCTTGTCTAGCAGAATTTCGTGATTTACACAATCAAAAGCCTTTGAGAGATCACAAAAAATCCCAATGGGTGGTGTTCGGCTATTCAGATCATTCAAAATTTGACTGGTGAAAGCATATATGGCATTTTCTGTTGAAAAACCTTTCTGGAAACCAAACTGACATTTTGTTAGTACTTCATTTTTACAGATATGTGAAGCTACTCTTGAATACATTATTTTCTCAAAAATTTTGGATAAAGCTGTTAGAAGGGAGATTGGATGGTAATTGTCGACATCAGATCTATCCCCCTTTTTATGCAAAGGTATAACAATAGCATATTTCAGTCTATCAGGGAAAATGCCCTGTTCCAGAGAGCTATTACACAGGTGGCTGAGAATCTTACTTATCTGTTGAGAACAAGCTTTTAGTATTTTGCTGGAAATGCCATCAATTTCATGTGAGTTTTTGCTTTTAAGCAAGTTTATTATTTTCCTAATTTCAGAGGGAGAAGTGGGTGAGATTTCAATTGTATCAAATTGCATAGGTATGGCCTCTTCCATTAACAGCCTAGCATCTTCTAATGAACACCTGGATCCTACTATATCCACAACATTTAGAAAATGACTATTAAAAATATTTTCAACTTCTGACTTTTTGTTCGTAAAGTTTCCATTCAATGTGATGGTAATACTGTCTTCCTCTGCTCTTGGTTGACCTGTTTCTCTTTTAATAATATTCCAAATTGTTTTAATTTTATTATCAGAGTTGCTGATTTCAGACATGATACACATACTCCTGGATTTTTTAATAACTTTTCTTAATATAACACAGTAATTTTTATAATTTTTGATAGTTTCTGGGTCACTACTCTTTCTTGCTGTCAGATACATTTCCCTTTTCCGGTTACAAGATATTTTTATACCCTTAGTAAGCCATGGTTTGTTACAAGGTTTCTTACGAGTATATTTAACTATTTTCTTGGGGAAGCAGTTTTCAAATGCATTTACAAATGATCCCTTGATGCCTCAGAACATGTCCTACCAACCGATCCCTTCTTCTGGTCTAGTTGTGCCCCAAACTTCTCATCTCCCCAATCCTATTCAATACTTCCTCATTAGTTATGTGATCTACCCATCTAATCTTCACCATTCTTCTGTAGCACCACATTTCGAAAGCTTCTATTCTCTTCTTGTCCAAACTATTTATCGTCCATGTTTCAATTCCATACATGGCTACACTCCATACAAATACTTTCAGAAACAACTTCCTGACACTTAAATCTATACTCGACGTTAACAAATTTCTCTTCTTCAGAAACGCTTTCCTTGCCATTGCCAGTCTACATTTTATATCCTCTCTACTTCGACCATCATCAGTTATTTTGCTCCCCAAATAGCAAAATTCCTTTACTACTTTAAGTGTCTCATTTCCTAATTTAATTCCCTCAGCATCACCCGACTTAATTCGACTACATTCCATTATCCTCGTTTTGCTTTTGTTGATGTTCATCTTATATCCTCCTTTCAAGACACTGTCCATTCCATTCAACTGCTCTTCCAAGTCCTTTGCTGTCTCTGACAGAATTACAATGTCATCGGCGAACCTCAAAGTTTTTATTTCTTCTCCATGGATTTTAATACCTACTCCGAATTTTTCTTTTGTTTCTTTTACTGCTTGCTCAATATTCAGATTGAACAACATTGGGGAGAGGCTACAACCCTGTCTTACTCCCTTCCCAACCACTGCTTCCCTTTCGTGCCCCTCGACTCTTATAACTGCCATCTGGTTTCTGTACAAACTGTAAATAGCCTTTCGCTCCCTGTATTTTACCCCTGCCACCTTTAGAATTTGAAAGAGAGTATTCCAGTCGACATTGTCAAAAGCTTTCTCTAAGTCTACAAATGCTAGAAACGTAGGTTTGCCTTTCCTTAATCTTTCTTCTAAGATAAGTCGTAAGGTCAGTATTGGCTCACGTTCAGTTTTTCATAAGAACCATATATTAACACAATGAACAGTGAACGAGTGAAAATGAACGGTTCCCAAAAAAGGGCGAACACCAGTGAACTAGTTCCCAGGGATAAATTACTTTGCCCGTCTCTTATGGGAACGACCGTCTACACGCCTTCGAAAGAGCCCTAATTTCGTAGTCCTTACGCAAAATTTACATCGGCAGAGGCAGAATCGTTCGTTCTGCAGTCAGCCTCAAATGCCGGTTCTCTAAATTTTCGCCTCGCGAGAAGAACGTCGTCTTCCTTCCTGGCATTTACATTTGAGTTCAGGAAGCACCTCCATAATACTTGTGTGTTCATCGAGCCTGGCGGTAACAAATGCATCAGCCCGCCTTTGAACTGCGTCGATGTCTTACTTTAATCCGACCTGGTGTGGATCGCAAACACTCGAGCAGTACTCAAGAATGGGTCGCACTACTGTTCTATAAGCGGTTTCCTTTATACATCAACCACACTTCCCCAAAAATTCTCTTAATAGACTGAAGTCGATCATTCGTCTTCCCTACTACCGTTCTTACGGGCTCGTTCCATTTCATATCGCTTTTCAACGTTACGCCGAGATATCTAATAGAAGGGCATTCTACTGATGCTGTATTCTAGCGTTACGTGACTATTGTTCTTCCTCGTCTGCATTACGTTACATTTTTCTACATTTATATCTAGCTCATTCGTCATACCAATTAGAAATTCTATCCAGGTCACCTTGTGTCTTCCTACTGCCACTCAACGATGTCCTCTTCCAGTACGCCTTCTTTGTCCCCAACTTTGCCAAGTGCTCTTCCACAGTGGCACCAAAAGCGGTGGATTCCACCAACGACCGACATCGGCCGAAGACGGCCTATCTTTTCAAATCATTACGACAGAACAGAAGTGTTTGTGGCACCCTGAGAATGAGCAGTATAATATCTACATTTACATCTACATAGATACTCCGCAAGCCACCGCACGGTGAGTGGCGAAGGGTACCCCGTACCACTACTTGTCATTTACCTTTCTGTTCAATTCGCAAATAGAGCGAGAGAAACGACTGTCCGTACGAGCCTTAATTTCCCGAGTCTTTTTCTCGTGGTCCTTACGCGCGATGCATGTTGGCGGTAGTAGAATCGTTCAGCAGTCCGCTTCAAATGCCGGTTCTCTAAATTTTGTCAACAGTGTTTCTCGAAAAGAACTGCGCCTTCCCTCCAGGGATTCCCATTTTGATTCCCGAAGAATCTCCGTTAACACTTTCGTGTTGCTCGAACCTACCGCTAACAAATCTAGCAGCCCGCCTCTGAATTGCCTCGATGTCCTTCCTCAATCCGATCTGCTATGGATCCCAAACACTCGAGATGTCCTCAAGAAAACGTCGCACCGGCGTTCTAAATGCGGTCTCCTTAACAAGTGAACCACTTTTTTCTTAAACTTTCCCTATAAACTGAAGTCGACCATTTGCCTTCCTACCACAGTTTCCACACCCTCGTTCCACGTCATATCGCTTTGCAACTTCACGCCGCGATATTTAAACGACTTGACTGTGTCAAGAAGGACGTTATTATACAGAGAGTAACAGCGGTCTTATCCCACTTCCATGCGGCACTCCTGACGATACCCTTGTGTCTGATGAACACTCGCCCTTTAGTTCAAAGTACTAGATTCCGTTACTTAAGAAGTCTTCGAGTCACTCAGATATCTGAGAACCTAATCCATATGCTCAGACCTTCGTTAAAGCTTTTCGGAAATCTAGGATTATGGAATCTGTCTGCTGGCTTGCAGAGCACCATGTGAGAAAAGAGCAAACTGACCTTCGCACGAGCGATGGTTTCTAAATCCACGCTGATTTGAGGACAGAAACTTATCTGCCTCAAGGAAATTTATTATATTCGAACATGTTCCAGAATTTTGCAGCAGACCGAACGACATTGGTCTGTAACTATACGGGTCCGTTCTTTCACTCCTCTCATATACAGGAATCAGTTGCGCTTTTTTCCTGCCGCTTGCGTCTTTGCGCTGGACGAGAGATTCGCGATAAATGCAGGCTATGTAAGGGGCCAATGGCACAGCGCACTCTCCGTAAAACCGAACTGAATTTCCATTCGGTCCTGGTGACTTATTTGTTTCCAATCCCTTCAGGTGCTTCTCCATGCGTCAGGGATGTCTATTAGTGTGCCCTTCATACAGAATCTGTGCGGCACTCGAGGTGATAGTATGTGCTTACACTTTTTGTAAAGACAATATACAAATTTTGGAAAGAACTATTATTCATCATCTTCTCTTCAGGTATTAGGCAGGAGTTGCCTGTTACGGCACCCATCTCTCTCGGAGTCTTCCTCTGTCTCTTCTCCCATGGTACTTATAAGTTCTTGCCTTTAATGGAAGTCTCTCACTCTCCATTCTTTGTAGATGTTCGTTCCATTTTCTTCTGCAATCTCGAATTTTATCATTGAGGCAGGTCTTCCTTAATACCTTGATTTCTTAGTTTGTCTTCTCTTGTACAACCTTCTGTTCATTTCTTGTACCTGAATCGTGCTTTCTTGCTTCTTGGCAATCACCCAGATATCACTTCCATAGAGCAGTGTGGGAACTTCAACACTTTTGTAAAATTTGAGTGCCTTTGCCGGCCGCTGTGGCCAAACGTTTCTAAGCGCTTCAGTCCGGAACCGCGCTGCTCCTGCGGTCGCAGGTTCGAATCCTGCCTCGGGCATGGATGTGTGTTATGTCCTTAGGTTAGTCAGGTTTAATCAATAAAAACAAATTTCTTGTTTGCTAACAACGTTTCACACACACACACGCATACACACACACACACACACACACACACACACACACACACACACACACTGCTTCTATTCAGTGGCAGAATTGTTAAACAATGTGAAGTACAGCAGACATGAAGCAAGAATATGCAAAAATTACTACTGCTGCTAAGGCAAGATCAAATATAATGAATTTATTATACTATGAAAATAAATGTTGAAGTTTTATGTAAACTCTGTGTGTGTGTGTGTGTGTGTGTGTGTGTGTGTGTGTGGGTGTGTGTGTAGAGAGAGAGAGATTTACTAGAGAATAAATAAAATACAGAGTGATTCAAAAAGAATACCACAACTTTAAAACTGTGTATTTAATGAAAGAAACATAATATAACCTTCTGTTACACGTCATTACAAAGTGTATTTAAAAAGGTTTTTTTTCACTCAAAAACAAGTTCAGAGATGTTCAATATGGCCCCCTCCAGATACTCGAGCAATATCAACTCGATACTCCAACTCGTCCCACACTCTCTGTAGCATATCAGGCGTAACAGTTTGGATAGCTGCTGTTATTTCTCGTTTCAAATCATCAATGGTGGCTGGGAGAGATGGCCGAAACACCATATCCTTAACATACCCCCATAAGAAAAAATCGCAGGGGGTAAGATCAGGGCTTCTTGGAGGCCGTCCAGAACTTTTCCCTTTGCACAAACACCCATTCTCTGTAAACTGTTTATACCAACGTTTAATACACCACCTATCAGGAGGTTTAACACCATACTTCGTTCGAAATGCACGCTGAACAACTGTCGTCGATTCACTTCTGCCGTACTCAATAACACAAAAAGCTTTCTGTTGAGCGGTCGCCATCTTAGCATCAACTGACGCTGACGCCTAGTCAACAGCGCCTCAAGCGAACAAATGTACAACTAAATGAAACTTTATAGCTCCCTTAATTCGCCGACAGATAGTGCTTAGCTCTGCCTTTTGTCGTTGCAGAGTTTTAAATTTCTAAAGTTGTGGCATTCTTTTTGAGTCACCCTGTATAATATAAACACACACACACACACACACACACACACACAGAGGGCTTAACAGAAATGTACGGCACAAATCGTAGGACACATTCCTCACACATGGACGAAGAAATTATGTTAATATGAATGTGGGTCTGGATGTGCTTTGTTTCCAAGTTACAACTCATTTTCTCCATCTCATTAAACATGGAAAACAGAAATAACAGGACGTTAGAATCATGGGGAACATGCACTCTTGGTGACGTCTGATTCCATTGTGCACCGCCACTGTTTTGTTTCACATGTCCCTGTTGCCATGCGACGTACGCCGTTGCTCGTTTACAGGTATAAATCAACAAGCTGTTGTCAATACATAAATAAGAAGACAAAAACGCCATTAAACATTATCTGATGACTTTTGGTAGCAAGTAGCAAATACAAAGAAGTTCCTAAACACATTGAAGCAATTATAAATATAGACTACTCCCGATTAATCATGAGCGTGCTATCTGGTTTGCAGATTATTCATACAAAGTCTAGGGGACTGATGACCTCAGATGGTAAGTCCCATAGTGCTTAGAGTCATTTGATTTCAGTGTCTTTCCTGGCTTTGTTTTTTAGGTTTTTGTTAATTGTTCCACATAAGTGGCTGAATTTACTAAGCTTAATTCAATATCTCTGCTGTAGCCATATGCCATTTCACATCTGAGCTAACTGAAATGGCTTATTTGCTCTAAAATCTTCTGATCAATCACTGTTTTGGTTCTGATTGGTTCTTTCCCGATGAAGGCTGTAAGGCGTCCGTAGGCCCTTACTATAAATTTGCACTCGGCACAGGTCGATAGGGCGAACAATCGATTGTGTCGTGTTGCGAGAGCGAGTGTGGAGTTGAGCCAGTGCCATGTTGCGGGTAGAGGTGTGTGGAGGTTGTTGTTGAAATGTAAGGCTTTAACGGAGAAGGGAGTCGCCATCGCCGTGGCTAGGCCCCTTTGTACTAGAATAACACCGGGAAGGTGAAGAAATATTATTACGAAAGTGATCAGTGACATTTCTAGGGCCGATATTTGGTTTCGCGTCTACCACGCCGGCATCACCTTGGATTGCAGTGTTGGATGCAGTGATGGATTAGCGTGCGACGATAATGGAAAATGAAGAAGCCTGTGCTGAGATTAGCCATAATTAGATATGTATGACGAAGGCAGTGGCTGTCTCCTTTTTTGTGTTTTTGAGACGAATACAGGTTCGTAGTGAGTGAAACTGTGTTGGTGTTTTTCTTGTTACCAGACATTTCATTATTACAGTACTGAACAGGACGAACTGGAAAGTAACAACTTCCGTAGCAGTCAATTCCGATTACCAGCCCCATTAGGTACACGGTCATATTAATAATAAATATTGGGCTGCTATTCGATCAGATCAGGTCGGAATAAATAAACGGAAGTGTTACACCTTGGCTTACCGTGAAAGGACAAGTGCAATCTTCGGACGAATCGTAAAGAACAATAGGTAATTTTATCTTGTGTAACGCGAGAAAATATTTTTCAATTTCGGACGAAGACAGAGCATAAACTTTAAAATCGCGACAAGAAACAGTGCATCTTGAACAATACGAAGTAATAGCATCTTACGATTGTGAATAAACTGTTTTTCTCGCCATATTAGATAAGAGTAATAGTGTCAATAAACTGTGTGTAGATCCACACGAAAAACTGTGAAAAGTGAACACTAAAGAAAGACACGTGCGAACATTACCACAACAAAACGAGCTAAGAATTCGTCACGGAAGCTTTTACAGAAGTGTTTAGTAGTAATGTTATGACCGAAATTGCTCTTTGAATGACGAAAATCGAGCAAATTCATGTGGACCCATAAACTGTTATGCAGGTGACAATTTATGTGGTGACGCAATTGTTGAATGACGTCACGCAGACCCGTGCAGCAGCTGCGCCAAAGAGCTTCAATCCGCGAGGTGATTTCACATGTCATCCCAACTACCTGTGCAAGGAGTAGGTCAGACGCAGACACACTACACTGGACAGCTATCAGCACGATTTCGAGACACCGAGCGTCAACCCGGCATCTAGCGGCCAAACTACAAGTTATGCCCGCCTGCAGCGCCACGGAGCGGCCAACTGAGAACTACGACGACTCGCCACAGATTTTCAGCGTGACTTCACGCGGCTCCGGCGGCAGTACAGCGCCACGCCCACTTCAAACGTCAGAACATCGTGACTTGTGGTAACGTCAGTTGGTGAGTGAAGGCAGCTGGTTAGCATAATATTAAATTGCAGTATATTGTCTTCACAATAAATAAACAGTTTTAAACTGTGTTTTACCTTAGGACAAGCGCCCAATTACAGCAATTTCCGAAAAGCTTGTGAAACATACTCTGAAATATAGCATACTTATTTATGCATACTGCACTGTCTAAATGGTGATTATACAGATATGCTCATTGTTTTTGGAGATTTTACATTTATAGATTTAGTGAATGGTGTGATTTGTCTGATTTAAAACATTTTACATAAGCTGTGTATGTGAAAATTGATATTTGATATTATTAGGTTTTGAGAGTCGTTATGTTCAGTACTCATACGTATTGTATCAATTTTGGGATTAACTGAAGATACTACAGTTACTGTTTGATTAGTTTAGCGGTAATTAGGAGTGTTTTGGGTTACTAGAGGTTATTTTATATTACTTGCCTGTGCATTAAAAATAAACCAAACATGTCTACTGAAGATAAGCAGGTTTGTGAGGCAGTAGTTGAAAGGAAAGGGATAGGACAGGAAGACAAAGATGATTCAGGAATCAGTGATTATGGATTGTCATTAGAAAGCCCATTAGCACATTCAACTAGTTACCCCGAGACACCGGGACGAATGACGAGAGATAAGCCAGTTTCAGATGGTGCGGATATACGGTCGATGTTAGCAGACTGGCTAAAGGAAATCAAGGCAACAATAAAGGAAGGATTACAAGAAACTAGAGAAAGGGAAGAAATATTTCGCAAATCATTAGAGAAAGGTTTACAAGAAACTAAAGAATCATTAAAGGAAGATTTACAAGAAACCAAAGAAAGCTTAGAAAAATCATTTAAGGAAACTATAGCACAAGAGATCAAAACATCGCAAATGAAGACAGAATATAATCTGAAGAAGGAAATGCAGGAGTTACAAGAACGACTGAAGATGGACATCAATGAGAGAGAGAGTAAGCTGCAGAAGAGCATAGACCAAGTCCAGGGAGGCGTGGAGAAGATGGAAGGAAAGTTAACAAAAGAGATAGAAGATGATATTGAAGAAACTAAAGCCGAATTGGGAGAAAGGATCGCCGAAGTGGAAACAAATTGCAATCATCGAATCGCCGAGGTGACGCAGATGCAGAAACAATGCAATGATGCGGTGAAGGGGATGGGAGATAGGCAAAACCAACTGGCTGTCAATCTGAGAAATGATATAGCCGTGCAACGAGAAGAGGATAACAAGAGGGTTGCAATAGAGGTCAGGCAATTACAAGAGGGAGTGCAACAATTGGAGAGCAAGACAGAAGAACTTGATAAACGAATTAGCAATGCCACTTTAACCGTTGGGGACGGTAGAGTCGTTACCTTGATGAGCAGTGATAATCGGTATGTCCAGAATAATACAGGGCAGAAGTTTAAACCAAAAGGAGGGTTGCACCCAATGATATTTATGAAATGGTTAAAAGGAGTTTTCACAGCACATTTCAAAGACGCAGACAAGATTCAATTTGCAATAGATGGGATGGAAGGTGAGGCCTTCACTTGGGGAGTCAGGAAGAAGGAAGGGACTACTAGTCATAATCAGTTTGAAGGGGAATTCTTGAAGAAATACTGGTCCAAAAGTCATCAGTGTGCAGCACTTGAGGACCTACTACACCGCAAGTCACTTAATACATCGAGAGGAGCGTTGAGAGAGTTTGCCGAACATTTGTGGGAACTGAACGAGACCTTGGAACAACCCCTGAGTGATGACATAATGATATCAGCGATAAAAAGAAGATTGAGCCGGAGAATGCAAGAAACTGTACCCGGGAGCCTGATTAAAGATGAAGATACTGTAATGGAAGTATTGGAGCAATTAGAAACTATTCGTGCACAGGAAAACAATCAGATGTGTGATCAGAACCAAGATGGAAATAATTACCATCAAAGTCAGTTTAATGGCCCACCAAATTACAGAGGTAGAGGTGGGGGTAATGGATATAGGAACCGTGGCAATGGTCGACAGTTTCACCACCATCATAGGAGAGATGATGATGACAGGTATTATGAGAGAAGAGATGATAGACAAAGGGATCATGAGGTACGAATCGAAGAAAGTTAGGTGTAGGGAGCCAGCTACTCTTTTATTGGTATACCAAGTGGCGACTGATACACTCCCCGCTGGGTGAGACTTTATTTCTTATTTCAAGTTTCACCCCTCTACCATCTTTCTCTATCCGTAGGTTAAGAAAGTTAGTGTAGTTCTTAGGATTGGTAGTGGTCATCCAAGTAATTCAGTCAGGAACCATGTAACAAATTTATAGCTGACTTATAATGAGGACAGGTAGTTATTTTTGATGTAGAGTATGAGATGTCAAAGAATCAATAAATTGAAAGCTCAGTTTAGCGTCAGTATATTGCAAAATTATTTATGCCAGAAGTAATAAAATGAGAACCAGATAAGAAAGCTAATGTTTATAAAATGTGGTGGGGAAGCTAATTGGTCAAACAAGAGTTTGTGTAATCTTATAGAGTTTTTTGTGAGGCATGAAAAGATCAAACTGTTGTAAGAAAGTTGAAGTAATGTATCAGCTTGTAATTAGGATGGCATATAAAGAAACAAATACATGAGGAGATAGTTGTTCAAGTAAATGATGTGAAATATGATGAACGGAGAGGCCAAGGTGCCTGGAGTAGTATTTTTATGTAGTTATTGCAGCGAATATGGAGGGTTGATGTAGTTTGAAGATGTATATTTATTTGCAGTTGAAGTTGCTGTTGAGTTGAGGGAGTTATAGGTAATGAAATGTATGGAGTATGAGATGTTTGAAGTATTGAATTATGTCATTTAGCACATGAGCAACATCTGTTTGCAAGTTATTTGTAGGTATACATGTTTATCTGAAGTATGCTGAATGAAACAGAAAGTGTAACTCATGAGTAATGAGTAATTCATGTATCCAATTAGCTATCAAAGTCAAGTATGGTTATATTTAGGTCAAGCTTCAGAAGCAGAATTCTGGCACTGTGTAATGAATAATAAATGCCCATATGACATGTTTGGATTAATGTCAATATAAGAGGAAATATTGTACCTTGGATCTGAGTATTAGTGATAACAATTCACACATCAGCCTAAATGTTTGGCAAAATGAAATGATCAGTAGTTTAAAATTTTTCATTGGGTGACCACATTAGTTATAGTGGTGCAAATAGTTATGTAAGACATACTTAGTGGTATAATGGAGCATTTAATATTATGGAATCGGTAGAGGTATGAGGGATTGTAAAATAATTGCATAAGTCAAAGAGTAAATGCTATATTTAGTTGTGATATTCAATTTTGCTTGTGTTAAAAACTCAAATGAATAAGTTGTGAATTTCTTCCTTAACTTTAATGCATGTTGGCCAAGTGAGTTATAAGTTAGAGTGATAGTAGTATGGACGGCAGGAACCTCGCTGAATGGATGGCATACCAAAGGGGTAGCTGGCATTCAACTAGTTTTTTTGTCCTTGTCTTTGCTGTAGCAAGTTATAACAAATATGTAGTTAATGACTCGTACAAACCTTTGAAAGTGAAGATTTTTGGTAATTGAATGTAAGATAAGTTTGTAAAAATATTTACCGTGCCCTATTAATTAAGATAGATTGATGTTGTATGATGTTTCTGTAGGGGCAGTGTACTACCAGAGCCAATAGGATATTATTTGTGATATAATAACTCATATGTCATGTGTTCACGTAATAATTTTTGATTGTATGTTGTGTCTTACATTCAATATGGACTATAGAAGATTATTGCTGCTTGATGGAAAATTGTGATTTGGACAATGCCATGTTTGTGAGATGTAATAACCTTTTGTAGAATATTATTGTGGAGGCCGCTCACTACCGGAGTCAAGGGATTATTTGGTGAATTGCAATTTCATTAATTATTTACACTGTGTGTTTTGTTCAGGTGTAATAATACCTAATTTCTTTGCCGATTCTTTTACGCCAGAGGCTCCAAAGAAGTTTTTGAGGGCGGGGATGTAAGGGGTCCGTAGGCCCTTACTATAAATTTGCACTCGGCACAGGTCGATAGGGCGAACAATCGATTGTGTCGTGTTGCGAGAGCGAGTGTGGAGTTGAGCCAGTGCCATGTTGTGGGTAGAGGTGTGTGGAGGTTGTTGTTGAAATGTAAGGCTTTAACGGAGAAGGGAGTCGCCATCGCCGTGGTTAGACCCCTTTGTACTAGAATAATACCGGGAAGGTGAAGAAATATTATTACGAAAGTGATCAGTGACATTTCTAGGGCCGATATTTGGTTTTGCGTCTACCGCGCTGGCATCACCTTGGATTGCAGTGTTGGATTGCAGTGTTGGATGCAGTGATGGATTAGAGTGCGACGATAATGCAAATTAAGAAGCCTGTGTTGAGATTAGCGTAATTAGATATGTATGACGATGGCAGTGGCTGTCTCCTTTTTTGTGTTTTTGAGACGCATACAGGTTCGTAATTAGTGAAACTGTGTTGGTGTTTTTCTTGTTACCAGACATTTCATTATTACAGTATTGAACAGGACGAACTGGAAAGTAACAACTTCCGAAGCAGTCAATTCCGATTACCAGCCCCATTAGGTACACGGTCATATTAATAATAAATATTGGGCTGCTATTCGATCAGATCAGGTCGGGATAAATAAACGGAGGTGTTACAAGGCCATTGTCTTAATTTATTCTTTTGAAATTTCCATGTTAAATTTTGCACTTATTTGTTTTAGCAAGTAGATTCCTTTCTCAAGGTCACCTTCCTTATCTGCTAGGATCACTGCATCACCAGCATATAGTAAATTATTTAAAAGAATGTTCCTGTCTAGAGAGAGGTCTTTCTAAAATTCTGATTTCCATTTATGTATTATTTCATTAATGTAGATGTTGAACAAAGTACGAGAGATGCATCAGCCGTGTCGTATCCCTTTGTTAATTGGTATCTCATTAAGTGATTTACCGTTGAGATCTAGAGTGGTATTTGTGTCTTGATATATACTTTTTATCGCATTTACTATATGCTTTGGATATCCGTGATTCGTCATTATTTCCGAAAGTTTCTGTCTATTGACACTGTCAAAAGCTTTTTTAAAGTTAATAAAAGCAATGTTTGTTGCCTTATTACATTCTCTCCGTTTTTGTATTATTTGATGTAGAATAAAAACTACATCTATTGTGGAGCTCTCTTTCCCAAAACCCATTTGTTCTTCATACAGTGCTGCATCTGCTATGCTTTTAAGACTTGTATTTAATATCTTAGCATACACCTTGTATGCTGAGTTCAGTATACTTATTCCTATTTGATTACTGTATAGTCTTTTATCTCCTTTTTTAAAAACTGATATCATTCTAGTTGTTTTCCAGTCTTTGGGAATACTCTTCTTCTTCCAGAAGAGATGTAGCAGTCGTTGGTGTAGTATCATTCCTCCATATTTAAAATAATTCAGCATTAAAGCCGTCTTTTCCTGTTGCTTTTCTGTTCTTAAGTGATGTTAGTGCAGATGTTAATTCGTCAGACTGTATTTTATCTAATTCCTTCTCGTCTAGTTGTTCAATTTCAGTTTCTTGAGCTGTGTGATCACACCACAATTCGCTGTATCGATTATCAACTATTGTTCTTCAATACTATTTATTAGTATCTTCTCTCTTTCTGGTGTGTTTAAAGTTTTTAAAACCTTATATGCCATTTGTTGTCTACCGTCGATATCATGTTCTATATTAGAAATAAACCTGTCCCTGTTTTCCTGATGTGCTTTCCTTACTACGCATCAAGTGTTATTTCTTTTCTCCTTATAGTATTGTTTGTCCTTATTTTATACATGCATCCTGTTTTTCTTTGACAGCTTTCATTAGATCCCCATTCCAAAATTTTAGGCTTTTTCTTTTCCGTATTCTTTTCTTTTCACCGAGAGCTTCTCCTGCTACTCTGCAGACAGTATTCTTCAGAGTTCGCCATTCTTCTTCTATATTATCTTTAGTTTGTAAGTTTACTAGTTCCCCATTTAATCTCCTTTGGTGCAGGTGTGTGATACGGTCCTCTTCAAGCAAGTATCCCTCATAAATCCTTTGAACTTATTCGTTTGTTACTTGTTTACTTATTTTCATCCATTTTGTAAAATCATATATTCTGGAGACTAGTAACAAATGTTATGATCCTATATCTTGTCCTCTACAAACTCTTGTATCTCTTACTTGGCCCACTAGCTTATCAGTTACTAAGATGCAGCCAATTATTGATCTAAGACCTCTGCTGGCCCAAGTATTCGTCTGTATATCCTTTTCCTTAATAAGTGAATTTGTGATTTTTAAATTCTTGTATGTGGTAAAATCTCTTAGTAATTTTCCATTTTCATTATAAGTTGGCTCTCCAAACGAACCTATAACGTTTTTTACTGGGATATTTCCTATTCTGTCATTGTAATCACCCACCATAATAATCTGATCAGTAGCACTGTATTTACTCAGAGTCTTCTGTAGTTCTTCGTAGAAGCTTTCAGTCTCATCTTTTTCCCCTTCTTCGTGTGCTTATATACTTACATAGGTGGTTGTTGTTGTTGTTGTGGTCTTCAGTCCTGAGACTGGTTTGATGCAGCTCTCCATGCTACTCTATCCTGTGCAAACTTCATCTCCCAGTACCTACTGCAACCTACATCCTTCTGAATCTGCTTAGTGTATTGATCTCTTGGTCTCCCGCTACGATTTTTACCCTCCACGCTGCCCTCCAATGCTAAATTTGTGATCCCTTGATGCCTCAAAACATGTCCTACCAACCGATCCCTTCTTCTAGTCAAGTTGTGCCACGAACTTCTCTTCTCCCCAATCCTATTCAGTACCTCCTCATTAGTTACGTGATCTACCCACCTTATCTTCAACATTCTTCTGTAGCACCACATTTCGAAAGCTTCTATTCTCTTCTTGTCCAAACTAGTTATCGCCCATGTTTCACTTCCATACATGGCTACACTCCATACAAATACTTTCAGAAACGACTTCCTGACACTTAAATCTATACTCGATGTTAAAAAATTTCTCTTCTTCAGAAACGATTTCGTTGCCATTGCCAGTCTACATTTTATATCCTCTCTGCTTCGACCATCATCAGTTATTTTACTCCCTAAATAGCAAAACTCCTTTACTACTTTAAGTGTCTCATTTCCTAATCTAATCCCCTCAGCATCACCAGATTTAATTTGACTACATTCCATTATCCTAGTTTTGCTTTTGTTGATGTTCATCTTATATCCTCCTTTCAAGACACTGTCCATTCCGTTCAACTTCTCTTCCAAGTCCTTTGCTGTCTCTGACAGAATTACAATGTCATCGGCGAACCTTAAAGTTTTTATTTCTTCTCCGTGGGTTTTAATACCTACTCCGAATTATTCTCTTGTTTCCTTTACTGCTTCCTAAATATACAGATTGAATAACATCGGGGAGAGGCTACATCCCTGTCTCACTCCCTTCCCAACCACTGCTTCTCTTTCATGTCCTTCGACTCTTATAACTGCCATCTGGTTTCTGTACAAATTGTAAATAGCCATGCTCCCTGTATTTTACCCCTGCCACCTTCAGAATTTGAAAGAGAGTATTCCAGTCAACATTGTCAAAAGCTTTCTCTAAGTCTACAAAAGCTAGAAACGTATATTTGCCTTTTCTTAATCTAGTTTCTAAGATAAGTCGTAAGGTTAGTATTGTCTCACGTGTTCCAACATTTCTACGAAATCCAAACAGATCTTCCCCGAGGTCCGCTTCTACCAGTTTTTCCATTCGTCTGTAAAGAATACGCGTTAGTATTTTGCAACTGTGACTTATTAAACTGATAGTTCGGTAATTTTCACGTCTGTCAACACCTGCTTTCTTTGGGATTGGAATTATTATATTCTTCTTGAAGACTGAGGGTATTTCGCCTGTCTCATACATCTTGCTCACCAGATGGTAGAGTTTTGTCATGACTGGCTCTCCCAAGGCCATCAGTAGTTCTAATGGAATGTTGTCTACTCCCGGGGCCTTGTTTCGACTCAGGTCTTTCAGTGCTCTGTCAAACTCTTCACGCAGTATCTTATCTCCCATTTCATCTTCATCTACATCCTCTTCCATTTCCATAATATTGTCCTCAAGTACATCGCCCTTGTATAAACCCTCTATATACTCCTTCCACCTTTCTGCCTTCCCTTTTTTGCTTAGAACTGGGTTGCCATCTGAGCTCTTGATATTCATAGAAGTGGTTCTCTTCTCTCCAAAGGTCTCTTTAATTTTCCAGTCGGCAATATCTATCTTACCCCTAGTGAGACAGGCCTCTACATCCTTACGTTTGTCCTCTAGCCATCCCTGCTTAGCCATTTTGCACTTCCTGTCGATCTCATTTTTGAGACGTTTGTATTCCTTTTTGCCTGCTTCATTTACTGCATTTTTATATTTTCTCCTTTCATCAATTAAATTCAATATTTCTTCTGTTTTCCAAGGATTTCTATTAGCCCTAGGTGGTAACCCTTATCAATTTCAGCCTGACTGTAAGTATTCTTTCACTTACATATGTACAATTTTCAATGTCTTTATCCCATTTTTTATACAGGAGTAGTTCTACACCTTTGCTTGCTCTTTTATGTTGTTCAACACCAATATAGAAGATAATGTAATCCCCTATATATTTATTTCCTCTTAATTTCTCTTTAATTTTGTGAGTGCTACAGCATCGATATTCATGTCGCCCAGTATATTTACTAGTTCTACCTTTTTTGAGAAATTCCTCTCACATTCCAAATGGTGCAAATGGCTCTGAGCACTATGGGACTTAACCTCTGAGGTCATCAGTCCCCTAGAACTTTGAAATACATAAACCTAACTAACCTACAGATATCACACACACCCATGCCCGAGGCAGGATACGAACCTGCGACCGTTGCGGTCGCGCGGTTCCAGACTGAAGCACCTAGAACCGCTCGACCATCTCGGCCGGCCACATTCCAGATTGCTACTTTAATGTGTCCATTTATCCATTTTCGTTTGTAATTTTTCATGACGTTGTCATTTACCTTTGAGACGGTCCTGTTTCAGAGGCTCGTTTGGGTACTGGGAGTAGTCAGTGTTTTCTGAGAGTTGGTTACCGACCATCTGCTCAATCCCCTTCTCGGAGGACTAGGATTTTCTTTCGGGGTTTTCTCCTTAAGCCGATATGTTCCAGTTATTTAAAGGCGCCGGAAATAAGTTCGCCTTTCATCCTCTCCCATTGGCTTTGTGGCCTGCATCCACTGTGTGTCGTACATTGTCTAGGGGTCTCACGACTCGTGCCTTCTGGGATGTGAGAGTAGGATCTGTTGGAAGAACCGCATTGAAAGCCATGAAGTCTGATTGATTTCTCAAATTTTAGTGGACATTTCACAGAGTTTTGTTTCTGCAGACAGGTATCGGCAGCCTGAGCAGACTCTAGCGTCATTTGCCAAAATTTTATTGTTGGAGAACAGAAAAGAGAAATGAAAGAGACCCTAAGGCCTCGAAACCTAACACCATTGGGGTCAAAAGAGTAAGAGTTGGCCAAGGGAGGCCGATAGTAAAGAAAGCAGAAGAAGCCTGACACAAGTAAGTGGAAGTAATGTCAGAATTAGCTAAGGGCCCATGTGGTTGCCACCCACATACTCCCAAGACAGGAGCCCCTTGGGGTGGGTCTACTCTTTGTCTGGAACCTCACCAATTGACACGTCTGGCATGGGTGACCCTACCAGGAGTATAGCTCCAGCCAGCATAGCTCAGTGGATCACTGATACACACAGACCTCCCCACCAACGTTAAGATAGTAGTCCTTGAGGAGGAAGAACTGTTACTCCAGGAGTAAAATGTATATATACTGTGTTGTGAATCGTCCCTACTCAGCGATGAGATAGATAACAGGATGGATTGGACATACCAATACCACACGTCAGCTATGACCAGTGACACCGTGATGTAACAATGATGTGGCACGTAATGTCATACACTATGTGACACCCCCAAAAACATACGTTTTTCATATTAGGTGCTGCCACCTAATGCAAGGTACTCCATATCAGGGACTTCAGTAGTCATTAGACATCGTGAGAGAGCAGAATGGGGCGATCCGCGGGACTCACAGACTTCGAACGTGGTCAGGTCATTGGGTGTCACTTGTGTCATAAGTCTGTATGCGAGATTTCCACACTCCTAAACATCCCTAGGTCCACTGTTTCTGATGTGATAGTAAAGTGGAAAAGTGAAGGGACACGTACAGCACAAAAGCATACAGGCCGACATTGTCTGGCCGGCCGAAGTGGCCGTGCGGTTAAAGGCGCTGCAGTCTGGAACCGCAAGACCGCTACGGTCGCAGGTTCGAATCCTGCCTCGGGCATGGATGTTTGTGATGTCCTTAGGTTAGTTAGGTTTAACTAGTTCTAAGTTCTAGGAGACTAATGACCTCAGCAGTTGAGTCCCATAGTGCTCAGAGCCAGCCGACCTCGTCTGTTGACTGACAGAGACCGCCGACAGTTGAAGAGGGTCGTAATCTGTAATAGGCAGACATCTATCAAGACCATCAAACAGGAATTCAGAAACTGCATCAGGATCCACTGCAAGTACTATGGCAGCTAAGCAGGAAGTAAGAAAACTTGGATTTCATGGTCGAGCGGTTGCTCATAAGCCACACATCACGCCGGTAAATGCCAAACGACGCCTCGCTTGGTGTAAGGAGCGTAAACATTCGACGATTGAACAGTGGAAAAATGTTGTGTGAAGTGACGAATCACGGTACACAATGTGGCGATCCGATGGCAGCGTGTGGATATGGAGTATGCCCGGAGAAGGTCATCTGCCAGCGTGTGTAGTGCCAGCAGAAAAATTTTGAGGCGGTGGTGTTATGGTGTAATCGTGTTTTTCATGGAGGGGGC
Organism: Schistocerca serialis cubense; assembly: GCF_023864345.2. NCBI lineage: Eukaryota > Metazoa > Arthropoda > Insecta > Orthoptera > Acrididae > Schistocerca > Schistocerca serialis. Next base: position 574,491,248 of record NC_064645.1, on the reverse strand, counting down.
TTGCATCCCTTGTCGTTTTGCGTGACATTATCACAGCACAGGCCTACATTGATGTTTTAAGCACCTTCTTGCTTCCCACTGTTGAAGAGCAATTCGGGGATGCCGATTGCATTTTTCAACACGATCGAGCACCTGTTCATAATGCGCGGCCTGTGGCGGTGTGGTTACACAACAATAACATCCCTGTAATGGACTGGCCTCCACAGAGGACTGACCTGAATCGAATGGAACACTTTCGCATGTTTTGAAAAATGGTTGAAATGGCTCAGAGCACTATGGGACTTAACGTCTGTGGTCATCAGTCCCCTAGAACTTAGAACTACTTAAACCTAACTAACCTAAGGGCATCACATATATCCATCCATGCCCGAGGCAGGATTCGAACCTGCGACCGTAGCAGTCGCGCGGTTCCGGACTGCGCGCCTAGAACCGCTGGACCACCGCGGCCGGCCGCATGTTTTGTAACGCTGACTTCGTGCCAGCCTCACCGACCGACATCGATACCTCTCCTCAGTGCAGCACTCCGTGAGGAGTGGGATGCCATTCCCCAAGAAACCTTCCAGCACCTGATTGAAGGTATGCCTGCGAGAGTGGAAGCTGTCATGAAGACTAAGGGTGAGCCAACATCATGTTGAATTCCAGCGTTATTCATGGAGGACGCCACGAACTTGTAAGTAATTTTCAGCCAGGTGTCAGGATACTTTTGATCACATAGTGTCTGTTGCCAGACGGAGATAGAAATCAGCGTTGGCAATACTTTTTGTACTTTAGCCCATTACAATACTAGTAACAGGAAATAATATTCAGAGCCTATAGATGCACGATGTAGTAGGAACAATACCCTACTTAATTTTTAGGATATTTCAGGCTAGTCAGGTTTCGAAATTTGATAGGACATAACTGCAATCTCTGACAGCAACAACGCCTCTTAACTTGGTTAGCCATCGACTCAAACAAGACTTGTGTGATACATATTGTACGCCACAAAAGCTAATTCAGTTCTGTGTCACAGTGAGCGGTAATTGGTGAAGTGACTTCTCTCCGCAACCTACGACCAGACTTTATAATATTTGTAAACAAAACATCTACGGTTCATAACGTCAATGTATTTACTTAAAATTACCTTATAATGAAAGCACGGAACTGATTATATCCACAAAAATGTTCAAATGTGTGTGAATTCCTAAGGGACCAAACTGCTGAGGTCATCGGTAGCTAGACTTACACACTACTTAAACTACCTTATGCTAAGAACAACACACAGACACACGGCCATGCTCGAGGGAGGACTCGAACCTCCGGCGTGAGGGGCCGCGCAATCCGTGACATGGCGCCTCAAACCACGCGGCCACTCAGCGCGGCATATCCACAAAGATGAAGTATATCTGAAGTGTCGTAACTGCGCTACATAAGAGCACACCAAACTTTATGTATTGAGGATACTAAAACTTCAAGGGAACTGGTTCCTGCGCTATCCAAGAGCACATATCTCATACCTCGCGGATCATTAATTGTGGTCTTAAGCGGAAAGAAACAGTAACCAGTAGCAGATTAACAGTAGGCCGCATGGCTACCAAAGAAACTGAACGCATATATAAAGTATATTTAGTCCTGATTACAGTTGCTGTATATCTGAAATTATCCTGCGATTTTATTGGTGTTGTTGACTACTTATTTCAAAGTTCTTTGAACTATGAAACCCGTAAATGTACTTATAAATTCATTTGACTTTGTAAAAGGAAAAAAAATTGGAAATTTGTGGTGAGAACTATGGGACGAAAATAATGAGGTGATCGGTCCCTGTGCGTACGCACTACTTAATCTAACTTACACTAACTTACGCTAAGGACAACACATGCATCCATGCACGAGTGAGGACTCGAACCTCCGACGAGGTGTGGGGGGGTGGAGGGGGGGTGGGAGGGAGGCAACAAGTCGCCCTAGATCGTACGGCTACCCCGCTCGGCTTGTAAACGGATATTTTAAAGATGATTTAAGCTTGTACTTGTTACTTGCTTGATTCTGTAATTTCTTAAGCTCACAAAAAAGCTTAAATTTGAATTGCACACTTTTCAATGTCTATATATTCATGAACAAAAAGTTTAGAACTATTAATTTAAAAAAAACATCACTGTATTCGTGACCTATGTATACTACAATTTAATTTCATGTCATGTTCCTGAATTCTGTATTTGGTTTGAGTCATTGTTCCAGGCCATTTGAAATAAAATAATGAAACTTCAGCATAGCACTTTCAGCAGCGGAAGGTTACGGAGACTATATTCCCAAATGGAACAAGAGTTACTGCAGGTGAAGACTAGTGGCGCAATTCTTCATTACTGATATGTTCCCATTTTATCGTGATTGTCCTTTCTGTCATTGTTTCCAGATCGTTTATTCTACTCAGATTTCGAAGCTGGGAGTTAGAAAAATCAGATTCGCGTAGACAGCTCCCTCAGCCTGGAGACCTGTGCTGCAGTCGGCTGTTAACTTCCTGAGCGACACCACAACGCGCACCTGCTCAGATCTCAGTTTAGCGATTAAACCAAATAAAACAAAATTGCTGCAGCTACGGAGAACACTGCTACACTGTAGTCACCGCCCTGACGTCATTAAGTTTACGAGGGCGGCTCGCAATCTTCAGACAACCTTCAGAACGGGGAAAAAATTAGTCTCTTGGGAGCAGGAAACTGCTTCTTCTCGGTAAAAACCTCATGAACTTGTTCACATGTACTGCCCGGCGCAGCTGGCGCTGCTCGTTTTTATCAGTAGCTGCAATCACCAAGGTCTTCTGCATCCGTCACGTAATAAACTGTGCAACCTGCTAGACTTCCTTCAGCTTCCGACGAGGCAGAAATACTGGGACAGAGGTTTTCGCCTCCTTGAAGGGAACATACAATGTATCGCAGATCATTCAGCGAATGGACTGTACATCAACCGTTGTTGTTGTTGTTGTTGTTGTGGTCTTCAGTCCTGAGACTGGTTTGATGCAGCTCTCCATGCTACTCTATCCTGTGCAAGCTTCTTCATCTCCCAGTACCTACTGCAACCTACATCCTTCTGAATCTGCTTAGTGTATTGATCTCTTGGTCTCCCTCTACGATTTTTACCCTCCACGCTGCCCTACAATGCTAAATTTGTGATCCCTTGATGCCTCAAAATATGTCCTACCAACCGATCCCTTCTTCTGGTCAAGTTGTGCCACAAACTTCTCTTCTCCCCAATCCTATTCAATACCTCCTCATTAGTTACGAGATTTACCCACCTTATCTTCAGCATTCTTCTGTAGCACCACATTTCGAAAGCTTCTATTCTCTTCTTGTCCAAACTGGTTATCGTCCATGTTTCACTTCCATACATGGCTACACTCCATATAAATACTTTCAGAAACGACTTCCTGACACTTAAATCTATACTCGATGTTAACAAATTTATCTTCATCAGAAACGATTTCCTTGCCATTGCCAGTCTACATTTTATATCCTCTCTACTTCGACCATCATCAGTTATTTGTCTCCCCAAATATAGCAAAACTCCTTTACTGCTTTAAGTGTCTCATTTCCTAATCTAATCCCCTCAGCATCACTCGATTCAATTTGACTACATTCCATTATCCTCGTTTTGCTTTTGTTGATGTTCATCTTATATCCTCCTTTCAACACACTGTCCAATCCGTTCAACTGCTCTTTCAAGTTCTTTGCTGTCTCTGACAGAATTACAATGTCATCGGCGAACCTCAAAGTTTTTACTTCTTCTCCATGAATTTTAATACCTACTCCAAATTTTTCTTTTGTTTCCTTTACTGCTTGCTCAATATACAGATGGAATAACATCGGGGAGAGGCTACAACCCTGTCTCACTCCTTTCCCAACCACTGCTTCCCTTTCATGCCCCTTGACTCTTATAACTGCCATCTGGTTTCTGTACAAATTGTAAATAGCCTTTCGCTCCCTGTATTTTACCCCTGCCACCTTCAGAATTTGAAAGAGAGTATTCCAGTTAACGTTGTCAAAAGCTTTCTCTAAGTCTACAAATGCTAGAAACGTAGGTTTGCCTTTCCTTAATCTTTCTTCTAAGATAAGTCGTAAGGTTAGTATTGCCTCATGTGTTCCAACATTTCTACGGAATCCAAACTGATCTTCCCCGAGGTCCGCTTCTAGCAGTTTTTCCATTCGTCTGTAAAGAATTCGCGTTAGTATTTTGCAGCTGTGACTTATTAAACTGATAGTTCGGTAATTTTCACATCTGTCAACACCTGCTTTCTTTGGGATTGGAATTATTATATTCTTCTTGAAGTCTGTGGGTATTTCGCCTGTCTCATACATCTTGCTCACCATATGGTAGAGTTTTGTCATGACTGGCTCTCCCAAGGCCATCAGTAGTTCTAATGGAATGTTGTCTACTCCCGGGGCCTTGTTTCGACTTAGGTCTTTCAGTGCTCTGTCAAACTCTTCACGCAGTATCTTATCTCCCCTTTCTTCTTCATCTACACCCTCTTCCATTTCCATAATATTGTCCTCAAGTACATCGCCCTTGTATAGACCCTCTATATACTCCTTCCACCTTTCTGCCTTCCCTTCTTTGCTTAGAACTGGGTTGCCATCTGAGCTCTTGATATTCATACAAGTGGTTCTCTTCTCTCCAAAGGTCTCTTTAATTTTCCTGTAGGCAGTATCTATCTTACCCCTAGTGAGACAAGCCTCTACATCCTTACATTTGTCCTCTAGCCATCCCTGCTTAGCCATTTTGCACTTCCTGTCGATCTCATTGAACTCTCATCAACCGTGACATGTGTTAAAAGTCTAGACGACAAACATCAAACTGATTCAGAGTTACCTGGGCCAACTGGTGAACTCTCCTGAACCTAACGCGGTCTACATTCAGAGAACCATAGCAAGCTTTCAATCGATATATGATCAGTTGTTTCTCTTTAAATGTTCTTAGATTCTCTAATCAATTTTTCACTTGTTTAAAGTTGGTTCTGTTGTAAATTAACATACATTTCCTTTAAACGGGAACACTTTCCTGATATTCTCCAAAACGGTACTTACTTCATCAAACAGTGGCTTTCGGCTTCTTAGGCCATCATAAGAAGACAACTGAATGTCGCAATCACAAATAACTTGACGTCGACTTGCACTTACGTTACTGAATACAAATACAGAAGACACATGCAATGATGAGATACAGACTGCTTACAAAGAAAGTTATTACATTTATATATTGAACACGAATCGTTACATTTAACAAAAAATAAACAAAGGTTTTAGCCTTCAGTGGGATAAGACCTGCAGCTGCAACGAATTTTTTAAAGGATTTCGTGATGCCTTCAGCTGACATTTCCTCTACTTGATGCACGATTGCAGAATTTCAACCTTACGCCATTTTCAGTTATCTAAATAGGAAGCATTATACACTGGATGCGTTAGTATCACTTATGTGTTTAACATCGGAACAAGTCATATCCCAAGATACACTATGAAGATTATAAATTACATTATGGAAGATATTTTAAATGCGGAAATAGTGGTTTAGGCTATACGTAACTGTTATTGGTATCAAATGAAACAACAAGTTTACTATTACCAGTCACTGTTTATTTACAACCAAACCCGTTTCGAAGGTTCAAATCTCCTTCATCAGGTGGACTTACATAAAAGGTTTAAAGCTCCATCATCAGATGGATTTACATGTGTTAGTACGAGACGTGTGCGCCGTGTTAAGACTTTGAGGTAACCTGTAGTGCTTTCTCCAGTGGTCACAGGCTCCTTTCTCTGTACTAATACGTCACATGCGATAAAATAAACAGAGACTGGTAATAGTAAACATGTTGTTTCATTCGTTATGGACGATATTTACATTCTGTGATACACATATTAATCAACTTATCACTGGAAAAAGAAAAAAATTGAAAAAGAACTAGATATTCTCCAAAACGTGACTATGAAGAACGGTCATCCTAAAAACATAACGGACATATTATTCAAAAAGAAAACAAATCAGACACACACCAGACCCATAGACTAAAGATATTTCACAAGAAAGACAAATATACAACAGAAAAACAAAGTTCTTGTATGGTCATATTTAGAAATTTTTCAGACAAAACTAACCGATGTTCCTAGAATACAAAATTATACACTAGCTACAGGAACACCAACAATCTGCAACGTTTACTGAGACGTGCACCGGGGAAATCAGAGCCTTTTTCGCAATCATGCATCTACGAAAATAACAGTGAAGAAGGCTCAAAATTTTAAATTGATCAAACAGGAAGGAAAGTTAGCACACGATTTAAAGAACACAAGAGTGTAAGCGACTATAGGCCATCCACATTTAATGCACACTTAAAAGACACCAACCACAAAGTACCCAATATTAATAAATAATTACGAATACTACAAAAGTTACAGAAAGGTAAAATCATGAGGCAATGGATGAAATCGAAATTTACGTCCATCTACAAGACCAATCGGACTTTTAAAATGAATAAAACCACCTGTGAAATGGAAAACTCCTAGACAACTTTTTACCAGTTCTACGACGAACCATTGCAGATCCATAGAACGCATAATTTTCGCTATACTCAGATATGACAGTAATACGAAAGATCACGCAACCATAAAGTAGGTCATGAAAAGTTTTACTCGTTTTTCATCGGTTTCAGTACGTTTCATCAGGGTACTGTCATTGACTCTATGTATAAGATCTTTGTAACTGCTATACAAAAATGACATGATTCCACAATCACTGCACAAATATTTACAGGTCATACTTACACTAATAAATGAGTTTTGCTATTTGGGGAGAAAAATAACTGATGGTGGTCGAAGTAGAGAGGATATAAAATGTAGACTGGCAACGGCTAGGAAAGCGTTTCTGAAGAAGAGAAATTTGTTAACATCGAGTTTAGATTTAAGTGTCAGGAAGTCGTTTCTGAAAGTATTTGTATGGAGTGTAGCCATGTATGGAAGTGAAACATGGATGATAAATAGCTTGGACAAGAAGAGAATAGAAGCTTTCAAAATGTGGTGCTACAGAAGAATGCTGAAGATTAGATGGGTAGATCACGTAACTAATGAGGAGGTATTGAATAGAATTGCCGAGAAGAGAAATTTGTGGCACAACTTGACTAGAAGAAGGGATCGATTGGTAGGGCATATTCTGAGGCATCAAGGGATGACCAATTTAGTATTGGAGGGCAGCGTGGAGGGTAAAAATCGTAGAGGGAGACCAAGAGATGAATACACTAAGCATATCCAGAAGGATGTAGGTTGCGATAGATACTGGGAGATGAAGAAGCTTGCACAGGATGGAGCAGCGTGGAGAGCTGCATCAAACCAGTCTCTGGACTGAAGACCACAACAGCAACACATTTACACTAATGATAAACAATTATTAACTGTAACGGAGAACAAAGACCTACGCAACTTAAGTAACGAACTTCTGTAAAATAATTGTAATCTTCCCAATGCAAGTACGTTAAGGGCAACGATCTTATGCAAAAGATCCCCGTTAAGGTGTTCCTAAAATAACTATTTATAATTTATTTTATGACAATTACACGCAGTCATAAGAGCAAAGACGTACATAACGTAATGTATCATTAAAGAATCGTCCATAAAATAAGTTATAATCCACCTGACATAAATTGGGATATGACTTGGTCTTGTGTTAAATTCAAAAGTGATACTAACAAGGGAACCTCCCCATCGCACCCCCTCAGATGTAGTTATAAGTTGACACAGTGGATAGGTCTTGAAAAACTGAACACAGATCAATCGAGAAAACAGGAAGAAGTTGTGCGGAACTATGAAAAAAATAAGGAAAATTTACAAACTGAGTAGTCCATGTGGAAGATAGGCAACATTAAGGAAAATGGAAGCTCAGGAGCGCCGTGGTCCCGTGGTTGGCGTGAGCAGCTTCGGAACGAGAGCTCCTTGTTTCAAGTCTTCCTCCGACTGAAAAATTTTCTTTCTTTATTTTCGCAAAGTTATGATCTGTCCGTTTGTTCATTGACGTCTCTGTTCACTGTAATAAGTTTAGTGTCTGTGTTTTGCGACCGCACCGCAAAACCGTGCGATTAGTAGACGAAAGGACGTGCCTCTCCAATGGGAACCGAAAACATTTGATCGCAAGGTCATATGTCAACCGATTCCTCCACAGGAAAACACGTTTGATATATTCTATACGACACTAGTGACGGCATGGGCGTCACATGACAGGAATATGTTATCGACCCACCTAACTTGTACACTTGGCGAATGGGTAAAAATATTCTTCTACCTTGCCCGATTTAGGTTTTCTTGTGGATGTTACGATGTTTCTTTAGGTGTAGCGTCCCTATACTACGGCGCAGTTACCTCGCATCGGACGGACGGACAGATAATAATTGTCTGAAAATAAAAAATTAAACTTTTCACTCGAGGGAAGACTTGAACCAATGACCTCTCGGTCCGCAGCTGCTCACGCTAACCACGGGACCACGGCGCTCCTGAGCTCATGTTATCCTTGATGTTGCATATTTTGCGCATGGACTACTCAGTTTGTATATTTTGCTTATTTTTTCATAGTTCCACAGAACTTCTTCCAGTTTCTCGATTGATCTGTGTTCAGTTTTTCAAGGCCTATCCACTGTGCCAACTTATAACTAAATCTGAGGGGGGTGCGATGAAGAGGTTCCCTTGTAAGACATCTAATGTATAATGCTTCCGTTTTAGATACTTGAAAATACCCTAACGCCGATATTGTACAATCGTACATCAAATAAAGAAAATGTCAGCTGAAGGCGTTACGAAGTTACTTAAAAAAGTTTTCAGTCCTATGTGGAAATCGTTATAGGTGACAAATACATGAAAAATCAAATATTTGCTTAACAGAGAATTTCACGTAGGGAAAAAGGAGAATTGTGTGTGGTCGAATGTAGGCTAGCATTCTGTACCATATGATTATTGATTTAAAAGAATTTCCAGTAATGTCATCTTTCTAAAAGTTCTTACCAGTACGTCAAATATCACAGTTTATAATGTTATCCCATAAGACATCATGTCTGTTTTTGCAAAATATCGCAATTTAAATCGTATGCGTGGGTGTCTTTTAAAAGATGTTATGAAAAGACCGAACTGATCTTAAATAGTCTGCAGCTTCTCTCATTTGCGATAATCTAATTGCCCCTGCTCTCCGTGTGTGAGCAATATATACCTATTTTACAGTGCATGAATGTAATTTTATACACGAAATTCTGTGTTAAATGTTTCACTTTGTTTTTATTATTGAATAACATTGTAGCAGTGCTGATGAAACTGAACCCAGGACCTAAATATCATAAGACAAAAGCTGTGATAAGTACCCGAAAGTTTGTCTTGTCATAAATACTTAAGTAATTTTGCTACCGCAGTAATGCTGAAAGTATGGTCCTCGACTGCTTCTGACCAAAATTTCGATTACAGCTTTTTGAAGCTTACAATTAATTGCACGTAAGAAGCGTGCACCCTCAACTTGAACTGCCTCCATTGTCATTTGACATATAGCACATTTTTTACGAACGATTTAGCTCTGAGCTTTTCCTACCGTTACATCCTCGAAATGTTTGCCACTCATTCTGATTCAATCTGCACGCAGGCACGCATAATGTAATTTCCAGTTTAGACTTAAAAAATAAAGCTTACCACTGCTTCCTTGTTAGCGGAATTATCATTCTGCAATTAAAAATGTATATTGAAAAGATTATGAACTGGTTTCAGAACGAGATTCCGAGGCAGGAATGATACGAAAACTCATTCAAAGACAATCAAGAACAGGAAAAAGAAAGCACTGTGACAAGATGAAGAAATTCTGGAAGGAAAAGGAAAAGATAACAGCTGAATGTGAAGAACTGAAATTGGGACGCGGATATCAATGAAGAAGTTCTGAAGGGGCAACGAAAAGAAAACATCTCAGTGGGAAGAACTGAAAGTGGCGTGTAGTTCTTGACGAAGTAATTCTGTTGGGCAAGGGGAGGAAACCTAACGAATGTGAAGAACTGAAACTGGTACGTGGAGCTCAACGAAGAAGTTCTGGAGGAGAAAGGAAAAGAAGACAACACAATATGAAGAACTGAATTTTTCATTAGGATCTTGGTAAAGAAGTTCTGGAGAGAAATGAAAAGAAAACATCTGAATGTGAAGAACTGAATTTTTCAAGCGGATCTCGATGAAGAAGTTCTGGAGTGAAAGGAAAAGAAAACATCTGAATGGGGAGAACTGAAACTGGGATGTGGCTCTCGTTCAAATAGTTCTGGATGGTAAAGAAAAAGAAAGCAACTGTGGGAGTGACAAGGGATGTCAAATTGATTCCATATTTTTAGATTTCCAGAAGGCTTTCGACGGTGTTCCTCACAAGCGTCTCCTAATCAAACTGCGTGCCTGTGGAGTATCACCTCAGTTGTGCGACTGGATTCGTGATTTCCTGTCAGAAAGGTCACAGTTCGTAGTAATAGACGGAAATTCACCGAGTGAAACAGAAGTAAAATCCGGCGTTTCCCAAGGAAGTGTTATTGGCTCTCTTGGATATGGCTCTGAGCACTATGGGACTTAACTGCTGTGGTCATCACTCCCCTAGAACTTAGCACTACTTAAACCTAACTAACCTAAGGACATCACACACATCCATGCCCGAGAAGGATTCGAACCTGCGACCGTAGCGGTCACGCAGCTCCAGACTGTAGCGCCTAGAACCGCACGGCCACTCCCGCCGGCTATTGGCTCTCTATTGTTCCTGATCTACATTAACGACATAGGAGACAGTCTGAGTAACCGTCTTAGATTGTTTGCAGATGGTGCTCTCATTTACCGTCTTGCAAAGTCAACAGATCACTAAAACGAATTTCAAAATGATTTACATAAGATATCTGTATGGTGCGAAAAGTGGCAAGTGACCCTGAATTAAAAAAGAACTCCACTAAATTTCGATTACGCGATCACACAAATCTAAGGGTTGTAAATTCAACTAAATACGTAGAGGTTACAATTACAAATAACCTAAATTGGAAAGAACACATAGATAATGTTGTGGGTAGAGCAAACCAAAGACTGAGGTTCATTGGCAGTACCTCATGCTTGTCCGCCCTGATCTGGAGCACAGCTGTGCCGTGTGGGACCCGCATCAGGTGGGTCTGACGGATGACATCGAAAAAGTTCAAAGAAGGGCGGCTCGTTTTGTATTATTTCTAAATAGGTGAGATAGTGCCACAGACATGATACGTGAATTGGAGTGGCAATCATTAGAACAAACGCGTTTTCGCTGCGACTGAATCTTCTCATGAAATTTCAATCACCAGTTTTCTCCTCTGATTGCTAAAACATTCTGTTGGCTCCCAGCTACACGATGAAATAAGAGAAATCAGGGCTCACACAGAAAAATTGAAGTGCCCGTTTTCCCGCGCGCCGTTCGAGAGTGGAACGGTAGAGAGACAGCTTGAAAGTAGTTCATTGAACCCTCTGCCACGCACTTCATTCTGAACAGCAGAGTAATCACGTAGATGTATATGAATATGAAGAGCTGAAATTTGTATGCAGTTCTTGATGAAGAAGTTGTGGAGGGAAAGGAAAAGAGTACAACTTAATGTGAATAACTGAAATTGGCACGCGAAATTCGATGAAGTTCTGGAGCTGAAAGGGAACTAAAACATCTGAATGTGAAGGAATGAAAGTGGCACGAGTATCGCGGGAATAGGAATGGAAAACAACTGAATGTGAAGAATTTATATGGCACTCGGATCTCCTACAGCCTCGACAAGAGAAGAAGAAGCTCGGTAGCTGTCAACCAGAATTCTGATAAAATAATTTTCCTGGGATGGAATGATACCCATGGTCACATTTATCGAGAATTTCATTTACAGTGGATAATACCGCGTGACTGGAAAGAAGCACTGGCCACTCCTGTTCGCGAAAAAAATGAAAAACGGGAGCCCAGAATCACAGATTACTCTCGCTAATGTGCAGCATCCAACACAATATTCTAAACTCCAGCAGTTGAACATTCCAGCTGTTGTCAACGAATTAACGCCGATTCAGGAAAAATTCATTCTTGTAAAAGGCAGTTCGTTAACTACAACGACTTCGAACTAGGTAATGAAAATAACCATTTTCCACGAAAAAATGAGAACATGGATTTTCTTGAATTACAGTGCCAACTACCAAGAATCAAAACAAATGTGTAAGACAAAATGTACCCAGTTTTTTTATTAGAAGCTGATTCTGCAATAAAAAGTGGGAGTTCCCATTTGAAATTTTAAAGTTACCTCCCGCCCCACCACAAGGGGGCTGGGGTGGCGGGCTAATTTTAGCACAAGCAGATGTCCCCCTCGAAAATTATCAACTTTGGCTTCCACACATTTTTTCCTGTGGAGCTTATTTTTGAACTATTCTGGTTTGTCAACTTAAAATTTACACCCTGTAGACAGTTGTTTTTCCGTCGCTCTATTTGCGAGTGGAACAGGAAAGAAAATGACTAGTAGTGGTAAAGGGTACCCGTCGCGGCGTGCAGCACGGTGGCTTTCGGAGTATCTACGTAGATTTAGATGTAGATTCGGAGGAGTTTGAAATAATTCATAGTTCAATGTAGGGAAGAGGGCAGTACTGCAAGCAAGTAAGCAAGTGAGGGACATGCAGAAGACCTCCTTTAAATGGTACTAATGTACAGTAGCTTAACTGTAACACGTAATGTCTTAAGGCATGGTACTAATGTACAGTAGCTTAACTGTAACACGTAATGTCTTAAGGCATGGTACTAATGTACAGTAGCTTAACTGTAACACGTAATGTCTTAAGGCATGGTACTAATGTACAGTAGCTTAACTGTAACACGTAATGTCTTAAGGCATGGTACTAATGTACAGTAGCTTAACTGTAACACGTAATGTCTTAAGGCATGGTACTAACGTACAGTAGCTTAACTGTAACACGTAATGTCTTAAGGCATGGTACTAATGTACAGTAGCTTAACTGTAACACGTAATGTCTTAAGGCATGGTACTAATGTACAGTAGCTTAACTGTAACACGTAATGTCTTAAGGCATGGTACTAACGTACAGTAGCTTAACTGTAACACGTAATGTCTTAAGGCATGGTACTAATGTACAGTAGCTTAACTGTAACACGTAATGTCTTAAGGCATGGTACTAATGTACAGTAGCTTAACTGTAACACGTAATGTCTTAAGGCATGGTACTAATGTACAGTAGCTTAACTGTAACACGTAATGTCTTAAGGCATGGTACTAATGTACAGTAGCTTAACTGTAACACGTAATGTCTTAAGGCATGGTACTAACGTACAGTAGCTTAACTGTAACACGTAATGTCTTAAGGCATGGTACTAATGTACAGTAGCTTAACTGTAACACGTAATGTCTTAAGGCATGGTACTAATGTACAGTAGCTTAACTGTAACACGTAATGTCTTAAGGCATGGTACTAACGTACAGTAGCTTAACTGTAACACGTAATGTCTTAAGGCATGGTACTAACGTACAGTAGCTTAACTGTAACACGTAATGTCTTAAGGCATGGTACTAACGTACAGTAGCTTAACTGTAACACGTAATGTCTTAAGGCATGGTACTAACGTACAGTAGCTTAACTGTAACACGTAATGTCTTAAGGCATGGTACTAACGTACAGTAGCTTAACTGTAACACGTAATGTCTTAAGGCATGGTACTAACGTACAGTAGCTTAACTGTAACACGTAATGTCTTAAGGCATGGTACTAATGTACAGTAGCTTAACTGTAACACGTAATGTCTTAAGGCATGGTACTAATGTACAGTAGCTTAACTGTAACACGTAATGTCTTAAGGCATGGTACTAATGTACAGTAGCTTAACTGTAACACGTAATGTCTTAAGGCATGGTACTAATGTACAGTAGCTTAACTGTAACACGTAATGTCTTAAGGCATGGTACTAACGTACAGTAGCTTAACTGTAACACGTAATGTCTTAAGGCATGGTACTAATGTACAGTAGCTTAACTGTAACACGTAATGTCTTAAGGCATGGTACTAATGTACAGTAGCTTAACTGTAACACGTAATGTCTTAAGGCATGGTACTAACGTACAGTAGCTTAACTGTAACACGTAATGTCTTAAGGCATGGTACTAATGTACAGTAGCTTAACTGTAACACGTAATGTCTTAAGGCATGGTACTAATGTACAGTAGCTTAACTGTAACACGTAATGTCTTAAGGCATGGTACTAATGTACAGTAGCTTAACTGTAACACGTAATGTCTTAAGGCATGGTACTAATGTACAGTAGCTTAACTGTAACACGTAATGTCTTAAGGCATGGTACTAATGTACAGTAGCTTAACTGTAACACGTAATGTCTTAAAGCATGGTACTAATGTACAGTAGGTTAACTGTAACACGTAATGTCTTAAGGCATGGTACTAATGTACAGTAGCTTAACTGTAACACGTAATGTCTTAAGGCATGGTACTAATGTACAGTAGCTTAACTGTAACACGTAATGTCTTAAGGCATGGTACTAACGTACAGTAGCTTAACTGTAACACGTAATGTCTTAAGGCATGGTACTAACGTACAGTAGCTTAACTGTAACACGTAATGTCTTAAGGCATGGTACTAACGTACAGTAGCTTAACTGTAACACGTAATGTCTTAAGGCATGGTACTAACGTACAGTAGCTTAACTGTAACACGTAATGTCTTAAGGCATGGTACTAATGTACAGTAGCTTAACTGTAACACGTAATGTCTTAAGGCATGGTACTAATGTACAGTAGCTTAACTGTAACACGTAATGTCTTAAGGCATGGTACTAACGTACAGTAGCTTAACTGTAACACGTAATGTCTTAAGGCATGGTACTAATGTACAGTAGCTTAACTGTAACACATAATGTCTTAAGGCATGGTACTAATGTACAGTAGCTTAACTGTAACACGTAATGTCTTAAGGCATGGTACTAACGTACAGTAGCTTAACTGTAACACGTAATGTCTTAAGGCATGGTACTAATGTACAGTAGCTTAACTGTAACACGTAATGTCTTAAGGCATGGTACTAATGTACAGTAGCTTAACTGTAACACGTAATGTCTTAAGGCATGGTACTAACGTACAGTAGCTTAACTGTAACACGTAATGTCTTAAGGCATGGTACTAATGTACAGTAGGTTAACTGTAACACGTAATGTCTTAAGGCATGGTACTAATGTGCAGTAGCTTAACTGTAACACGTAATGTCTTAAGGCATGGTACTAAAGTACAGTAGCTTAACTGTAACACGTAATGTCTTAAGGCATGGTACTAAGGTACAGTAGCTTAACTGTAACACGTAATGTCTTAAGGCAGTATTGTATTTCTCGTTACTATAGGACATGTTATGTGAAATTTGATCCAATTATGTGGGGACTTAATCGAAAAGTTTAAATTTCAAATGCAGCCGTGCTACCTTGCATGAACGCAGTGATATGTGGTAACCATACACTCGCAATTATCTAGTTTACTGGAACGTTTCTGTTTCAAAATAATGTTCAAATGTGTATGAAATCTTATGGGACTTAACTGCTAAGATCATCAGTCCCTAAGCTTACACACTACTTAACCTAAATCATCCTAAGGACAAACACACACACCCATGCCCGAGGGAGGACTCGAACCTCCGCCGGGACCAGCCGCACAGTCCAGGACTAAAGCGCCTGAGACCACTCGGCTAATCCCGCGCGGCGTTTCTATTTCAGTTATCGTCCGTTTTCGCTGTGTGTATGTATACACATTTACGAGCCTGAAGTTAGATGTATGGCAGTTGACAGGGACACTAGAAACTCTGCAAGGCGGATTTACAACACATTTCCGAGCGTTAGGAACAGTCTCAAATTGCACGACATCGTCCCTACTCGAGGTATGTGCATCTATTAACAGGCCACCGTCCATTTCCCTAACACTTGCATCGAGTGGGATGTAGTAACACACCAATGGGGAGAGGACGGCTCCGATGATTGTGTTGTTCTCAGATGACCCCTTTTTCAGGTAGAGAGAGATTGCAGACAGTCTGACTGTAATCTGCAAACAATTCTAAGTCAACAAAACTTGTGGTCTGCAGTTAATATGACTGCACATAGAATATCTAAAAGTCAGCTGCTTAACTTTTAGCCCGAAAGATAGTGTCGTTCGTGGATGCCCCCATTTTCGGGTAGAGAGAGGCTCCAGAGAGTTTAACTGCGATGTGCAAACAACTGTATGTGACTAAAACTTGTGGTCTTCAGTTAATATGTTTCCCCATAAAATATCTAAAAGGCAGCTGTTTAACGTTCAGTCCACAAGATAAAGTGCACTCCCCGAATACCAAAACAACGTCAACAGATCACAAGTAGTGTTTCCTCTACTGTGGATAACAATAGGCGCATATAAATTGAACGATGAGAAACTTTAAAATAGGGATATAAGGAACATTTTTTTTTTAAAAAAGGAAGAAAAGAAAGAAAGAATGCTACGGCTACCTACCCAGGTATGCGTAGACTCGAGGATTGCCAAGGCACGCACATACCTACGTGGGAAATGTAGAATAGTGTAGCAGTAGTAGTTTTAGAAGTAGGTTTTGTTTGCGGTTAGTCGGCAAACCTCGAGTTATTCCGACGCTGCCACTAACACACCTAGTAATATAAGCTGGAAATAATTCACTTGGTACTTGAGTTAATTACATTTATTTTACAGTTTTTAATTTATTCTTATTTGCAATTTTCTGCTTTATTGTTACCTTAATACACACATCAAAAAAAGTTTTGCATCACCCCGGTTCCCATAACTCCTGAAGATAGACGTTGACTTTGGATATTGTATCACAGACACACACCCTTTGACTGTTCAGAGATGTCACTAAACACGCCCAAAGATGTAACCAACCATGTATTAGCAGTGCCTATTAGACGGACGGTTTCCGACAGCCAATCAGTTCCAGTCATTCCACCAGGAAGGACGTACACGGCTCATGTTGTCTATAGTTGAACCTTGACTACACGGTCAGTACCGCGTTTCGATTGCGTCCGCATTGTTAATTTGTGCCAGGAAGGACTCTGTACAAGGGAAGTGTCCAGGAGCCTCGGAGTGAACCAAAGCGATGTTGTTCGGACATGGAGGAGATACAGAGAGACAGTAACTGTCGATGACATGCCTGGCTCAGGCCGCCCAAGGGCTACTACTGCAGTGGATGACCGCTACCTACGGATTATGGCCCGTGGGAACCCTGATAGCAACGCCACCATGTTGAATAATGCTTTTCGTGCAGCCACAGGAAGTTGTGTTACGACTCAAACTGTGCGCAATAGGCTCCATGACGCGCAATATCACTCCCGACGTCAAAGGCGAGGGTTATCTTTGCAACCAGGACACCATGTAGCGCGATACAGATGGGCCCAACAACATGCCGAATGGACCGATCAGGATTGCCATCATGTTCTCCTCACCGATGAGTGTCACATATGCCTTTAACCAGACATTAGTCGAAGACGTGTTTGAAGGCAAACTGGTCAGGCTGAATGTCTGAACACACTGTCCAGCGAGTGCAGCAAGGTGGAGGTACGCTGTTGTTTTGTCCAAAAATGGCTCTGAGCACTATGGGACTTAACTTGTAAGGTCATCAGTCCCCTAGAACTTAGAACTACTTAAACCTAACTGACCTAAGGACATCACACACTTCCATGCCTGAGGCAGGATTCGAGCCTGCGATCGTAGCGGTCGCGCGGTTCCAGACTGCAGCGCCTAGAACCGCTCGGCCACCCTGGCCGGCCGTGTTTTGGGGTGGCATTATATGGGGCCGACGTACGCCGCTGCTGGTCATGGAAGGCGCCGTAACGGCTGTACGATACGTGAATGCCATCCTCCGACCGATAGTGCAACCACGTCGACAGCATATTGGCGAGGCATTCGTCTTCATGGACGACAATTCGCGCCCCCATCATGCATATTTTGTGAATGACTTCCTTTAGGAAACGACATTGCTCAACTAGAGTGGCCAGCATGTTCTCCAGATACGAACCCTAGCAAACATGCTTGGGATGGATTGGAAAGGGCTGTTTAGGGAGGACGTGACCCACCAACCACTCTGAGAGATCGAATCGCCGTTGAGAAGTGGGACAATATGGACCAACAGTGCCTTGATGAACTTGTGGATAGTATGCCACGACGAATACACGCATGCAGCAATGCAAGAGGACGTGCTACTGGGTATCAGAGGTACCGGTGTGTACAGCAATCTGGACCACCACCTCTGAAGGTCTCGCTGTATGGTGTTAAAACATGCAATGTGTGGTTCTCATGAGCAATAAAAATGGCGAAAATGATGTTTATGTTGATCTCTATTCCGATTTTCTGTACAGGTTCCGGAACTCTCGGAATCGAGGTCATGCAAAACTCTTGTTGGTGTGTGTATTACACATGGTAGCTGTTACCATAATTTATTACTATAGACAAATATAAATCATTGTATGTTACCATGATTACTGAATACGTACCACCTGTTTAGAGTTTCGAGATAGGTCAAAAATTCGTGGCAATAAATTGAATTCAAAATTGTGTATGTGTATAGACGATAAACAAGCCGCAGCGCCTTGTTACTCAGCGGCTATCGTGGCTTACATTTGCACGGTACGTTACCCAAGCAGGCCCCGGGAACTGGTTGTTGCCGGGAAGAGCGAGTCTTTAAGAGCGAGGCTGTGTGTGAAGCGGCGTCGTTTCTGCCAAGTGTCCCGTCGTCAGGTCGGCTAATTGCGGCCGTGTGGCGGCTCGGTGCGCCTTCTTCTTGTGTGGTCCGCATCAGCGCCCGAGGCACGTCCCACGGCCGGTTGTCCATCATCTGCTCCCCATCTCAGCCGCGATCTCCGACATCGGCTGGTCGCAGGCGGGTTCTGCACCCCAGCAGCGACAGTCGAATGTCCTCTGTCACTCTAACTGATCGACATCTGTCGCTAAGCGATTTCATACATCCCGCTTCTTTCTGTGCTTTGTGTGTGTGTGTGTGTGTGTGTGTAAGTATGAACCGAATACGAGCATTAACTTCGTACAGCTGACAGAACTACTGCACAGGTTCTGGAACGTGTGGATCCGGCTTCAGTTTTAAGTATGTTGCCTGCTCTATACATCCCCTTGCGAGGCAAACATATTTAATTAACACGATGGTGACAGACCCTCAGCAATAGTTTCTAACATTCTGCGTGGTGTCTGTTTGTTCTATATCGTGTCTCCCTACCACTTTCGCGCAACGACGCTCTGAGTGTGTTTTTTAGGGAATTGACTAGTTTGAACCTGGGACCTGTTGCTGGTAGGGAGACGCCAGACCACACGTGACATGTAGAATTCAGAAGAGTTCAGTGAGACTAACGATGATATAACCAAATACTTAATGATTTCAGCGTCAGCTCCACTGAACTCCCTGTAAAAGAATCTTAATATTAACTATATTTAGCGGAAGGGGTTCAAGGCTTTCCTATTTTTAGCTATCTGGTAAAATAATGTCGAAAAAGCAGTTAAGTTTACCATTGGAAATTTTATTCTACTCACAAAACATTGTTTATAAATTGCACTATTGATAAAAGGAAATGTTTTAATACAGGATGATAAAAACCAACTGTGTTCAACAAAAATGTGAACGAATATTCCCTGAGTGGGTTTCCAAGTTCTACAATGGATCGAAGGATGACCTATGCCACATCACATCTATGATCTAGCTTTAAATTAAGTTTCACAAGAGAGAAAACTATCAAAATGGTCTACAGTGACCCTCAATTATCTTTGGTTCGAATGGCTCTGCGCACTATGAGACTCAACTGCTGAGGTCATTAGTGCCCTAGAACTTAGAACTAGTTAAACCTAACTAACCTAAGGACATCACACACATCCATGCCCGAGACAGGATTCGAACCTGCGACCGTAGCGGTCTTGCGGTTCCAGACTGCAGCACCTTTAACCGCACGGCCACTTCGGCCGGCTCAATTATCTTTAGTTACGCATCTAACTTGTCATAAATTACAGTGGCTGATGTGGCTTCTCAATAACGATATAACAGAAAAATCATCGCGTTTCAGATTTTTGCTTCAAGTGGCAAATGTGAACACCATGAGCTTTAATTGACGATCGACACTAGTAATACGCAAAAAGGGGGTGTAACAGATGAGACTACTGCAGTTCTGAGTGAAGCTTTATGCGCTGTTATGCGGCATCGCGTGCGTTCATTACCTTGTCGGTGTTCGTCAGGGGGCGGCGGACGGCACAGCTCCGCTCACCTCGCCGTCTCCAAAGCAACTCTGTCCTAACTTCTCCTTACTACAATTTACCGAAGTTGGTTTAAAAAAACTACCTGGC
The DNA here is from genome assembly GCF_023864345.2 of Schistocerca serialis cubense. Lineage (NCBI taxonomy): Eukaryota > Metazoa > Arthropoda > Insecta > Orthoptera > Acrididae > Schistocerca > Schistocerca serialis. The sequence goes on along the minus strand of NC_064645.1, from coordinate 574,470,883 downwards.
TGTGTTTCCACTGACCAATCAGGGTCTCAATGTTAACCTTAAGCTCCGCCTACAAAAATTCTGTCTATCCAATGAGAAACGTTATACTTTTCGTGGTGGGGCAATGTTTTTAATGTTTGCAACGTAACAGAGACGCGAAAAAGTCTCACGCTAAAACTTGCAGTTGGTGTGGTCCTTCTAGCGTTATCGTAAGATCTATACTGTTCTTCTGGTGGGCTCTATCTTTTAACATGCACTGGGTGGTGGTCCTAACGTAACAGAGACGCGAAAGGGTCCCACGCTCAAACTTGTGGCTGGGGGGTGTCCCTTTTTGTGTTATCGTAAGATCTATACTGTTCTTCTGGAGGGCTCTAGCTTTTAACTTGGGCTGGGGTGTGGTCCTGACGTAACAGAGACACGAGGAAGTCTCAAGCTAAAACTTGCGGGTGGTGTGGCCCTTTTTGTGTTATTGTAAGATCTATACTGTTCTTCTGGAGGGCTCTAGCTTTTAACATGGGCTGGGGGTTGGTCCTGACGTAACAGAGACACGAAAAAGTCTCACGCTAAAACGTGCGGGTTGTGTGGTCCTAGCGGTTAGCTGGCGACGTGGGTGTCCGTCCATCCCTTATTGTAGGGCCTTCCAGCTTAACACGGTTCTGCTCTCAGCTTCTGTTCTCGTTTCTCCCCACGGAACTGCGTCTGTCTCATGGTGGGAAGGTATGACATGCATTTAGGCATTCTTGTGTTAGTTATCACATGATTCGTAATTATTGTTTCTTCGTACTGTGTCTTGTGGATCCCACTGCTTTTTGTTTTCGTTTTCACGTGCGCTTCGTCTTTTTCGTGCTTCATCTTCCGAAAATATCAACTCTAATTTCCTTAGAATACCTTTAAATGCTTCGACGTCATTGCCTCCGCGACCTACTACAGTTTTTGTGCTATCTTCAGTGAGTTACTTTATACTTTCTTACTGTACAATTGTTGTTACATATTAACATTTAGTGAAACTTTTGGTACCTAATATTTCCAATTTTGAATGAATAATTGTTGTAAAATATTATACATCATTTGTTCGTAGTTCACAGTTGACATATGTATTAACGACCTTAAACCCTGCCTGTTGTTTATAACATTATGTCTAAAATTCTAGTTATAGCTTAATTGGCAGAAGAGTGGATGTATGCATTAGTTTACAAACATCACATGATGCTATTGGATATTTATGTTGGTAGCTAGTCTCCTATACAATCTACAACTTCTCATCTACAAATAGCAAAAAATGGCTCTGAGCACTATGGGACTTAACAGCTATGCTCATCAGTCCCCTAGAACTTAGAACTACTTAAACCTGAAAAGAATGGCCCTGACTAACATTAACCTATACCTTTCACAAATCACTTACCTCACAAAAATCTTCGTTACTAAAACTACTGCAATACGGCGAGTGCCACTACTGCCAGCTAAATAAAAGATTCAAACTACGGAAGGCACTAACTACTGATAGGCATAGTTAGCAAATGAAAGATTTTGATAGAGAACAAACAATATATTTACCTTAATGTGTTGAAAAATCATAATATACAAATTTCAAAACTCTGCCATTTCTCTCCTCACATCCACCACTGCTGGCGGCTCACCTCCAACTGCACAACGCTACATGCTGTTCACATCCAGCTGCCCAACACTACAATCGCAGACAACAATGCAAACTAGCCACAGACTGCACACAGCACAGCCAGTGATTTTCATACAGAGCGCTACATGGCGTTACCAATAAGAAAACCTAAACAGCCTACTTACATAGCCCCCATGCTCCCCACAAAAAATTTTACAAATTTTTTGGGCAGTGGCCAATAATGATTTGATAAAATTTTTCATAATTACAATAACAGAGATATCAAATGCACGCACTTATTGATACAATGTTGGTCAAAAGCTAAAAATTTCTCACAGTCCATAAAGACAGTCCTCATCATCCATCACAGTAAAATTGCAGTGGTTTTTTTTTTCTCGAAGTCTGAGCAGTAAAAGAAAATGCACACGGAAGTAGTGGATTTCCATGCAATCTTGAAGAAGTAGTGTTGTCCTTCCAACGGAAAGACAGTGCTGACTCTTGACACGCAGACAGGTATTGGTCCACAACAGAGCAAACCCACAGCAGAGTCAGTCGAAATTTTGAAGAGTATTGGTAGGTAGGTCATCACAGAGCAGACCCACTGTAGTCCTGGTAGATATTACGCTATTGGTGGGCCACCAAAGGTGTAGACCCACTGTAGTCCTTGTAGAAATAATCGTATTGGTGGGTCATCAAAGATGCAGACTCAATGTAGTCCTTGTAGAAATGGCCAGCAGCCATCTGTTGTGACTGTGCAGGTGCACAATCACCATTGAAGAGTCTTGCGGATAATATAGCAAGTCCATAACCACCACTTGTGCAATCACAAAGTTTTTGGAATTGTCCTTAGAACCAGCAATGCTGTTATCCAGTCCCTTGCTGAATGATTAACACACGTGCAAACACTAACAGTCCCTACTTCTCACATATTGTACATATACTATGACCAACAGAAATGCGTGCAGTGAAATGTAACTTACAAGTTAATAATATGAAGAACTGGTATCAATTACAATTTTATAACATAAGAATACAATAACAATGGTACAAAATACATCATTAAAAACATAATAATACAGATAACATTTGTAGTAATAGGGGCTTTACAAAAGAATAGAAATAAACATATACATCAGTTTTACAGGAATTATGCCATAAGTAAATGCATAAAAGATCCGAATAATTATTGAAACATCAACTTCACACATGAGCATTAAAACAGAACAGAATTAACAATGTCTAACATCTTTACAATGTAAATAACATATTATTAATGCAATTTATATTTGAGGATAACAGTATTCCTCATCATAGTTCATGTAGCTGAGTATTAGAAAAATTTTACAACATAAGTCTTATCAGATAAACATATAAAGACAGGAAGAACATAAATACACAAGGGTACACAAACACATAGTGGGATAACACAAGGAAAGGACAGGGTTTGTTTTACTGCAGTATTTTGCAAACAAAACTTTCTTTACTTCTCGGAGATCTCCCTTCGTTCTTCATTATTTCCAAAAAGTCCTATCTATACCTGCTTTCTGTACTTTTCTCATATAGCCTCTCAGTGCATTTCTTCAAATTCATCGCAAGTCATTCTCTTATAGGCTACCCCCTCTTAAGCTAACTTAAATCTACTGAGCTCAGATGCTACACTAAGGAACGAGGCAAATTAGCAGCACAAAACAATTAACACAAATAGCAATGACAAAAAAATGCAGAGTGCAAAGCAAGCAGCAGCAAATCTAAATTAACAGATAAAACGCAAAATTACAACTAATATGAGCCAATGTGCAGCAACAAAAAAAATAAATCAGTAGTAAAACTGGCTTAACAGATTAATGTAAAGTGCAATTTAGTAGCACTATGCCTGGCAAACAGCAGCAGCAAATGCAATAACTTATATCTAAACATGACGTAGCTCAAGCAAAAAAAATATTACACTAAAGGCAACAATACAGACAAGGGAAATGTATATTCACATCTTAATGTCTATGTAAGTAAGGTGGTGCACCACAAGAAGTTATTCTACCAAAAAAATTACCAAGTAGTTGAAAAGAAAATTCCGTATGCAATTCCTGTGAAGGGAAATGTCTTTTTATGCTCCTTCGTTTTTTTGAATAGATCATAAAATTATTTACTGGATCTGTAGGCATAAAATATTTATATTAGTACATCTATTAAATTTTATTTTAACCAATGCTGCACTGCAGCTAGAAACTAGATATTAAACAAAATTAGTAAATAAATACATAAAGCAAACCATATGGCATTTCTCTCAACTACCACGACAATAGCCGTGAAATGTTTCTCATTGTTTCATTAGGCATTTTAGTAAATATCATAAATTAAGAGCTCCACAGTATAATCATATGTTTTCAAGTTTGAGCATGTCGTATTTGCGATGCTTTCTACAAAGGAATGTCAATAGTGAGGATAATGGCCTCTTTTTTTTCCACCTGTGCCTCTGAAAGGCACACACGAATGGCTTTTTTCCAGGCAACTGTTGGGCAGCTGCCCACGACGCATTACGTGCAAGTGGTTACTTAACTTTCTTATGGAAATACACTCCTGGAAATTGAAATAAGAACACCGTGAATTCATTGTCCCAGGAAGGGGAAACTTTATTGACACATTCCTGGGGTCAGATACATCACATGATCACACTGACAGAACCACAGGCACATAGACACAGGCAACAGAGCATGCACAATGTCGGCACTAGTACAGTGTATATCCACCTTTCGCAGCAATGCAGGCTGCTATTCTCCCATGGAGACGATCGTAGAGATGCTGGATGTAGTCCTGTGGAACGGCTTGCCACGCCATTTCCACCTGGCGCCTCAGTTGGACCAGCGTTCGTGCTGGACGTGCAGACCGCGTGAGACGACGCTTCATCCAGTCCCAAACATGCTCAATGGGGGACAGATCCGGAAATCTTGCTGGCCAGGGTAGTTGACTTACACCTTCTAGAGCATGTTGGGTGGCACGGGATACATGCGGACGTGCATTGTCCTGTTGGAACAGCAAGTTCCCTTGCCGGTCTAGGAATGGTAGAACGATGTGTTCGATGACGGTTTGGATGTACCGTGCACTATTCAGTGTCCCCTCGATGATCACCAGTGGTGTACGGCCAGTGTAGGAGATCGCTCCCCACACCATGATGCCGGGTGTTGGCCCTGTGTACCTCGGTCGTATGCAGTCCTGATTGTGGGGCTCACCTGCACGGCGCCAAACACGCATACGACCATCATTGGCACCAAGGCAGAAGCGACTCTCATCGCTGAAGACGACACGTCTCCATTCGTCCCTCCATTCATGCCTGTCGCAACACCACTGGAGGCGGGCTGCACGATGTTGGGGCGTGAGCGGAAGACGGCCTAACGGTGTGCGGGACCGTAGCCCAGCTTCACAGAGACGGTTGCGAATGGTCCTCGCCGATACCCCAGGAGCAACAGTGTCCCTAATTTGCTGGGAAGTGGCGGTGCGGTCCCCTACGGCACTGCGTAGGATCCTACGGTCTTGGCGTGCATCCGTGCGTCGCTGCGGTCCGGTCCCAGGTCGACGGGCACGTGCACCTTCTGCCGACCACTGGCGACAACATCGATGTACTGTGGAGACCTCACGCCCCACGTGTTGAGCAATTCGGCGGTACGTCCACCCGGCCTCCCGCATGCCCACTATACACCCTCGCTCAAAGTCCGTCAACTGCACATACGGTTCACATCCACGCTGTCGCGGCATGCTACCAGTGTTAAAGACTGCGATGGAGCTCCGTATGCCACGGCAAACTGGCTGACACTTACGGCGGCGGTGCACAAATGCTGCGCAGCTAGCGCCATTCGACGGCCAACACCGCGGTTCCTTGTGTGTCCGCTGTGCCGTGCGTGTGATCATTGCTTGTACAGCCCTCTCGCAGTGTCCGGAGCAAGTATGGTGGGTCTGACACACCGGTGTCAATGTGTTCTTATTTCCATTTCCAGGAGTGTATTTACGACAGCAGTTTCCGCTACAGTGACAGTCTCATATAAAAATATTTCACGGGTCAAGAATTTGCGTTACAAATCTGTAGAAACAAAATCCTATTGACATAACAGAGTCCAAAAAATTTTCGTCAGCAATGTAATACATTCACACATTTACATACATTTCATAACTCTTAAAGTACGATTCTTGGTTTCCAACAACCTTTTTCACAAACCAGAGTCCCTAACCACTACTCATTATTCCTTACCTTATTTGTCGACACTTCTTCAATATTTCATCATAACAGATACATAGCATACTCAAATAACTCATATAGCATCAGCTTATTGATCATAAACATACCGCAACACCATAGTACACATAGATGTCGTAATAATAACATCATACCACCTCAGTCAATTCTCAAAATTGTCGTAGCTTCCTCCAATAATTTCAAAACCTAAAAAAAATTCTCTGCTCATGTCAAAAGTGTCATCTGCCTGAAACGTACTTTATTATCATGATCCCATACCAAATACATCATTCAAAGCTCTCATAGTATCGCAATGATTCTGAAAAAATATGAACAGTTCACAAAGTACAGACAAAATACAATGTCATAAGTGTGAAGTTACCCAACTGTGTAACTGCGTAAACATGTGTCACTGATGTAGTAAAAAATGTTTATCTCTCAGTTAAATGATGAGATAGCTGTGTAATTTGTGTGTTAGAGAAATATGGTACCGATGTGTAAAGTTGTATAAGCAAATACCACATTAGCTAGGGCTCCTTGTGCTTGCCAAACACATGGTACACAGAGTAGGCATGTACCCCCCTGAGGATTAATGTAATTATACCCTCAGGTGTTACAGATTATAGCAATGAAATGAAATGTGTCATGGAAAACTTTCTTTGTAATTCAAAATTCTTTAAAAGTAAATGTTTTAAGTAAAAAATTAACCACTCAAATACGTGTACTGTAGCGCTAAACTGTGCGTCTTGTTGCAACATAATCTCTGTGGAAGAGTCGTAGTTATCATCCTCCGAAAGCTAATTTCTGCAGAAGTCAATGTACTTACCTCATGATAAACAAAAGTGAAATGCTTTGCATATAGATATCGTAGTTATTATGCTTATTGCCGTGATGAAGAAAGTACTGTACTGTAACGTATTGTTGTGCCACGAAAAAGACTGTCTCATTGTTGCTATACCACAAAAGTTACTACTAAAACATGTTTCACTTTCCAGAATAATGCAGAAAAACTGTGCAGATATAAAACAGAAACACCGCGAAAGCAACATTGTAAATTGTCACTCATTAGTAGCGTCGTGATACAAACGTGTAGCTGTCACATAGACTAATCACTGTGTCGTCTGGTATCTCACAGAAAGTACTTTAAATCCTGAATGTATTTTCAAGTAAACCAAAATGTTGCATTAAAATCTCATTAGCAGTATATGTTCTAAGTGTGTGAGCCTTATAGTCATTACGTAATAGTACAACTAACAAGCAAGAATGTACAAATAACAACACTGTGTCGTCTGTTCACTATAACAATGCATTCGTAATTTCTGTTAAAATAAGTTCTCTTGGTTCTTGACTGAATATTTAACTTCAAACATTTATGCATGTTAACAGATTCTAAGTCTGACAAGCATACTAATACCGTAACGTGAAAAGTTATATGGCAAAGACAAAGTTAAAAAGCAGATTATCTTTCAATAAACGGTTTTACATGTGAAATGTGGTGCAATCCTTTATTCTTCCTAGTACGCAGAGTTTCAACTTCAATGCAATTATCATACGGTATACGTCGGTAAAGAATACTGGAATTTTTCTCAATGTTAGCGTCTATGTTATTTTTCACTGAGCCAGCCGGCACACGTGGCTGCCTGCGGTGCGAGTCATTGTCTGTCTCTTTGTTGGCGAGCGTCGTTACTGGGATTAGGAGACCTAACTTCTACAAATTCACCTTGTCGACAGGGCACTGCTCTGTTTAAATACTGCCAGTTCTGATGCAATTCAGCTCTGTCGTTACGATCATATCGTCTGTCGTCATGTCGGTAGATTCCATAGTTTCTTTCTTGCCGGTCGCGTGGTGGGGAATTTCTTCCTAAATCGTAACTGCGCGCTGAACTGTTGCGTCTGAAGTTATTCTGTCTCCCTTGATAATGATTGTTTTTGTTCCCATATTGTCTGTTTCTATGGTAATCTCTGTCATATTCATTACTACAGAAATGCGATCTTTCTCTGTAACTGTTATTACTCTGCCAGTGGTTGTCATATGGGTGGTGTCTGTTTTGGTCACGATTTACGTTGTAAGAATAGCCTTGTCGTGTATTATTTCTGTCATCGCGGAATTGCGATGGATGTGACCTGTAATTGTTGCGTTCCATGTTTTCGCGTTCCGTGATTGTCAGTGTCAATTTCCAGTTCTTGTAACAGTCCCTGAAAAGCTTCGATGTCGTCTTTGCAACGTCCTGCTAAAATAATATGTCGTAAATGTTCAGGCAATTTGATTAAGCAAATGCGGATGAGTTCTGAGGGGCTGTATGTGTTTGAAAGATACTGATTCTTATGCAACATGTCTTCAAAATATTTCATAAGACTGGAAAATTCAGATTGTTCGAAACGTTTCATGATAATGATGCTATGTTTTACTCGGTCTTGTGTAGCTTGAGACCAATACGCTGAAAGGAAGGCATGATAAAACTCTCCTTCACTGTGGCAATCGTGAATGACCGATCGCATTCTTACAGCTGGTTCATTCTTTAAGTAGCCACACATAAATTCTAATCTGTGTTCTAATGACCAGTTGAGAGGAAAACAACGAGAGAATTGATGAAGCTATGCCTGTGGATGAATGTCGTTGTCAGAATTCTTAAATGTTTTGAATTTACGTGAAGTAATGAACAGCTTATAGTCAAAATCATGGTGTCGGTGAGTCGCACATCGCTCATTGTTACTTCGTTTCAGCGGTTCCATCTCAAAATCCAATGCGCCTTGCCAATTTCTTTCATAATTTCCGAAGTGTCCTGTGTTATTATTTTGTGGTTGTTCCGTATTTCTATGTCCCTCTTCCCGTACTGGAGCACGAGTGTCCTCTGAAATATGTAATTCTTGTATTACTTGTGCCAACTGATCTTGTACTTCCCGGATTTCTCTTTTGTACTGTGTATTGATTTGATTTTGATTTTGTTTGAATTTTCTAATTTGTACATACTCTTCAGTGTCCATGAAGGCTACAGGTCTTGTGTCATTCAGATCATCATCTACCTTTGTAGACAAGTTAGTGAACTGATCTGAAAGTTCGGCTACTTTATCCGATAGTGAAATTATTTCCTCTGTGTGTTTTTCTGAACCAAGTTTCAGAGTGTCCATTTGTGTTGAAATCGTATCTACTGTGTCCTTTAAGTTTTCCTGAGTTTTTGCAAGTTGCGTAACCGAATCGGTAGATGCAACTGAGTCAATTTTAGTTTGCAAGGTGTCGTGAATGTCATGAACAATAGTTTGCAGTTTTTTATGGCTGCTTCATGATTCTGTAATGCTTTTTCATGACGCAAAAAGATAGGTTGGAAATGCTCACAAATTTGTGTTTTTACATCATTACAGACTTCTTGACATTTCGATTCGATGTTATGTAACTCAGCAGTTAAATCTTCACGTGTTTGTTCAAGCGTGGTGTCCAACTTTTGAAGATTTTGTTCCATTGTGTCTAACTGTTGCTGTGATTGTCTTTGATTTAGTTTCATTTGTTGCATTAATTGCAATAATAATGTATTTGTGTCTGGAATCTGTTCCTCTATGCTTTTCGGCAGTGAATTTGCACCGGCAACATTCACATTTTGACAAGCGGAAAATGTGTCTTGACTCATTTGAGAAAACGGTGAGAACCCAAAACCTGAGTCTACAGTATTTGCAATATTGTGTTCTGTCATTCCCGATTCCTGAGGCGAGCTGTTGCCGACGGATCGATCTATAATGCTTCCCTGTTCACTACCTGTTTCACTGTCTACACCATTATTTGACGCCCGCAGCATTTCCCTATGCACAGTTACCAAATTACTACTTTGAATGTCTGTTAATTCATTACACAGTGGTACTGGTAAGCTACGCTCGTCGTCACTATTATTTCTCAGTTTACTTTGGAGCCTAGTGTTACGTTTTTCACACGCCATTATTGTCACAATATTTCACACTATAACACAGAAAAGCACAATTTGAAGAGCAAAAATAAGAAAACACATTAACATAGCACTGAAAATAATATCCAGTTAATTGCAAGCGCAGCTGCGAAATACTTGGTGCAAGTTTACATGCGTGCCACACCTGTTTTACTGTACAACAATGAAAGACTGCAACTACAAAGGAGATTCTCCCTACAATTACGGGCTAGCAATAAACAAATTCTACACTAATCACACAAACTACAAGAAAAAATCAGAAGATTCCAGTGAGGTATCCTCGGCTAAGGGTTGACATATGAAACGTCCCCTTATGAAATATTATACATGACTGTACTTAAACTGACACACAATATTTTTAGTGCAACGCAATCTGACTTTCAATAATCCCTACAAAAGAATGGCCCTGACTAACATTAACCTATACCTTTCACAAATCACTTACCTCACAAAAATCTTCGTTACTCGAACTACTGCAATACAGCGAGCGCCACTACTGCCAGCTAAATAAAAGATTCAAACTACGGTAGGCACTAACTACTGATAGGCATAGTTAGCAAATGAAAGATTTTGATAGAGAACAAACAATGTATTTACCTTAATAGTGTTGAAAAATCATAATATACATAGCAGTTCATGACATCCAGTCTTACAAATTTCAAAACTCCGCCATTTCTCTCCTCACATCCACCACTGCTGGCGGCTCACCTCCAACTGCGCAACGCTACGCGCTGTTCACATCCAGCTGCCCAACACAACAATGGCAGACAACAATGCAAACTAGCCACAGAGTGCACACAGCACAGCCAGTGATTTTGATACAGAGCGCTACGTGGCGTTACCAATAAGAAAACCTAAACGGTCTACTTACAAACCTAACTAACCTAAGGACATCACACAACACCCAGTCATCACGAGGCAGAGAAAATCCCTGACCCCGCCGTGAATCGAACCCGGGAACCCGGTGCAAATTTATTCTGCATTTACAAACGGAAATGGGTACAGATCACTTTTTTGTGTGTAACTTATGGCTTTGATTTTGTAGTGTTTTCTCATATGTTGGTGGCGAGGTGAATAGGCTTATGTAAGTGTGTGTGTGTGTGTGTGTGTGTGTGTGTGTGTGTGTGTGGTGCCCCGGACTGGGGCAGGGAAAGAGAGAGAGGTAATGGATGTTTTTTCTCTCTCTCTCTCTCATGAGTGGTATTGTTGTGGGTGTTATTTGTATAGTTCTTCAGTTGTGGCATAGAGGGTTTTTTTGCACAATGATGTGTACTCATTTAGTACTTTCTTTCCTTGGGTTATTGATTTTTGGATGTAATAATTTTCATCTATACTTAATTTTCTGTATAAGCTTCAGCTAATTTTAATGATGTGTAAGTCAGTTCCAATGTTTGTTGGGTTGTGATTGCGTGCCATCAGCTGGTCTGCAAATGTTGAGTGTGGGCTTTTGCTTTTCAGTGCTCTGAGGTGTTCTGTGTACCTGGTTCTGAAATTCCTGCATGTTTGATCCACATATTAAGATTGACAGCAGTTGCAAGCAAGTTGGTATGTACCAGACTGGCTGTATTTGTCAGTGTTTCTTCCAAGTCTGCTTTGTGTTGAGTTGTTGGTTTTGTATGCTATGTTGAGCCCTTGTTCCTTTAGTATATCACTCACCCTGTGTGCGACTTTGTTGTTGTAAGTCATTACGTGCCATTTGTTGCTTACTGTCTGCTGATTTGTTGTTTGTTGTGTGTGTGTGTGTGTGTGTGTGTGTGTGTGTGTGTGTGTGTGTGTGAGACAGAGAGAGAGAGAGAGAGAGAGAGAGTGTCTCTTTGCATCATATCTATTCTCCTGTACAATTTGTTTTACTGTGTTCAGTTCTTGTGTGTAATCATGTTTGTTCATGGTTTTTTTTTCAGTCTGTGTAGTAAATATCTCAAGCTGGCTTCTTTGTGAGTTATGGGGTGACTGGATTGGTTATGAATAATCCTGCTGGTGATTGTGGGTTTTTTGTAGATTGTGAATTCATGTTTGTTGTTTATCTCGTGCATGGTGAGATCTAAGAAATTAAGTTTTCCGTCTGTTTATGTTTCAATAGTGTGTGGATGGAGTTTATGTTATCATGAAGTTCTTTTATGCGAGTCTGTGGTTCACCAATTAAGCAAATTATGTCATCTACATATCTGCACCAATATATTATTTTGTACTGTTTTGGTATTACTATTTCGTCGAAGATTTGTTTTTCTGTCTGATTGGGGAAAATACCAGTTAGGGGGCCACTGATTGGGGATCCCATGGGTAGTCCATCTTGTTGAGAGTAAAATTTGTTGTTGAATGTGAAGTACACTCCTGGAAATTGAAATAAGAACACCGTGAATTCATTGTCCCAGGAAGGGGAAACTTTATTGACACATTCCTGGGGTCAGATACGTCACATGATCACACTGACAGAACCACAGGCACATAGACACAGGCAACAGAGCATGCACAATGTCGGCACTAGTACAGTGTATATCCAACTTTCGCAGCAATGCAGGCTGCTATTCTCCCATGGAGACGATCGTAGAGATGCTGGATGTAGTCCTGTGGAACGGCTTGCCATGCCATTTCCACCTGGCGCCTCAGTTGGACCAGCGTTCGTGCTGGACGTGCAGACCGCGTGAGACGACGCTTCATCCAGTCCCAAACATGCTCAATGGGGGACAGATCCGGAGATCTTGCTGGCCAGGGTAGTTGACTTACACCTTCTAGAGCATGTTGGGTGGCACGGGATACATGCGGACGTGCATTGTCCTGTTGGAACTGCAAGTTCCCTTGCCGGTCTAGGAATGGTAGAACGATGTGTTCGATGACGGTTTGGATGTACCGTGCACTATTCAGTGTCCCCTCGACGATCACCAGTGGTGTACGGCCAGTGTAGGACATCGCTCCCCACACCATGATGCCGGGTGTTGGCCCTGTGTGCCTCGGTCGTATGCAGTCCTGATTGTGGGGCTCACCTGCACGGCGCCAAACACGCATACGACCATCATTGGCACCAAGGCAGAAGCGACTCTCATCGCTGAAGACGAGACGTCTCCATTCGTCCCTCCATTCACGCCTGTCGCGACACCACTGGAGGCGGGCTGCACGATGTTGGGGCGTGAGCGGAAGACGGCCTAACGGTGTGCGGGACCGTAGCCCAGCTTCATGGAGACGGTTGCGAATGGTCCTCGCCGATACCCCAGGAGCAACAGTGTCCCTAATTTGCTGGGAAGTGGCGGTGCGGTCCCCTACGGCACTGCGTAGGATCCTACGGTCTTGGCGTGCATCCGTGCGTCGCTGCGGTCCGGTCCCAGGTCGACGGGCACGTGCACCTTCCGCCGACCACTGGCGACAACATCGGTGTACTGTGGAGACCTCACGCCCCACGTGTTGAGCAATTCGGCGGTACGTCCACCCGGCCTCCCGCATGCCCACTATACGCCCTCGCTCAAAGTCCGTCAACTGCACATACGGTTCACGTCCACGCTGTCGCGGCATGCTACCAGTGTTAAAGACTGCGATGGAGCTCCGTATGCCACGGCAAACTAGCTGACACTGACGGCGGCGGTGCACAAATGCTGCGCAGCTAGCGCCATTCGACGGCCAACACCGCGGTTCCTGGTGTGTCCGCTGTGCCGTGCGTGTGATCATTGCTTGTACAGCCCTCTCGCAGTTGTACAGCCCTCTCGCAGCGTCCGGAGCAAGTATGGTGGGTCTGACACACCGGTGTCAATGTGTTCTTTTTTCCATTTCCAGGAGTGTATGTCATTGCAAATGAAGAATACTGATAAGTTAATAACGGGTGTAACCGCTAGAACGTTGAATGCAAGCATGCAAATGTCCATGCATTGTGTTTCTCATCTGACGAATGTCAGTTCCATGCCTCTTGGAATTAGTCGGTCAATAAAGGGACGGTAATGCTGTTTGTGGACGACTCTTAAGTAGTAGTCGTCCGATGGTGACCCATATGTGATCGATTGCAGACAGATCCGATATCCCAGAAGGCCAAGGCAACATGTCGATATTCTGTAGAGCATGTTGGGTTACGACAGCGGTATGTGGGCGAGCATTATCAGCTGGAAAACACACCCTGGAAGGCTGTTCATGAATGGCAGCACAATAGATCGAATCACCAGACAGACGTACGAATCTGCAGTCAGAGTGCGTGGGATAACCACGAGAGTACTCCTGCTGTCATACGAAATGGCTCCCCAGACCATAATTCCAAGACAAGGTACAGTGTGTGGCATGCAGACAACTTGATTCAAATGGTTCAAAAGGCTCTGAGCACTGTGGGACTTAAATCAGACGTCATCGGTCCCCTAGAACTGAAAACTAAACTACTGGCCATTAAAATTGCTACACCAAGAAGAAATGCAGATGATAAACGGGTATTCATTGGACAAATATATTATAGCAGAACTGACATGTGATTACATTTTCACACAATTTCGGTGCATAGATCCTGAGAAATCAGTACCCAGAACAAACACCTCTGGCCGTAATAACGGACTTGATACGCCTGGGCATTGAGTCAAACAGAGCTTGGATGGCGTCTACAGGTACAGCAGCCCGTGCAGCTTCAACACGATACCACAGTTCATCAAGAGTAGTGACTGGCGTATTGTGACGAGCCAGTCGCTCGGCCACCGTTAACCAGACGTTTTCAATTGGTGAGAGATCTGGAAAATGTGCTGGCCAGGGCAGCAGTCGAACATTTTCTGTATCCAGAAAGACCCGTACAGGACCTGCAACATGCGATCGTGCATTATCCTGCTGAAATGTAGGGTTTCGCAGGGATCGAATGAAGAGTAGAACCACAGGTCGTAACACATCCGAAATGTAACGTCAACTGTTCAAAGTGCCGTCAATGCGAACAACAGGTGACCGAGACGTGTAACCAATGGCACCCCATACCATCACGCCGGATGATACGCCAGTATGGCTATGACGAATGGACGCTTCCAATGTGCGTTCACCGCGATGTCGCCAAACACGGATGCGACCATCGTGATGCTGTAAACGTAACCTGGATTCATCCGAAAAAATGACGTTCTGCCATTCGTGTACCCTGGTTCGTCGTTGAGTACACCATCGCAGGCGCCCCTCTCTGTGATGCAGCGCCATGGTTTCCAAGCTGATAGTCCATGGTGCTGCAAACGTCGTCGAACTGTTCGTGCAGATGGTTGTTGTCTTGCAAACGTCCCCATCTGTTGACTCAGGGATCGAGATGTGGCTGCACGATCTGTTACAGCCATGCGGATAAGATGCCTATCATCTCGACTGCTAGTGATACGAGGCCGTTGGGATCCAGCACGGTGTACCGTATCACTCTCCTGAACCCACCGATTCCATATTCTGCTAACAGTCTTTGGATCTCGACCAACGCGAGCAGCATTGTCGCGATACGATAAACTGCAATCTCGATAGGCTACAATCCGACCTTTATCAAAGTCGGAAACTTGATGGTACGCATTTCTCCTCCTTACACGAGGCATCACAACAACGCTTCATCAGGCAACGCTGGTCAACTACTGTTTGTGTATGAGAAATCGGTTGGAAACTTTCCTCATGTCAGCACGTTCTAGGTGTCGCCACCGGCGCCAGCCTTGTGTGAATGCTCTGAAAAGCTAATCATTTACATATAACAGCATCTTCTTCCTGTCCGTTAAATTTCGCGTCTGTAGCACGTCATCTTCGTGGTGTAGCAATTTTAATGGCCAGTAGTGTACTTAAACCTAACTAGCCTAAGGACATCACACACATCCATGCCCGACGCAGTATTCGAACCTGCGATTGTAGCGGTCGCGCGGTTCCAGACTGAAGCGCCTAGAACCGCTCGGCCACAACGGTCGGCGACGATCGCAGGCCTTCTATTGGCCTCTTTCTAGCGCGCACACGGCCATCTCTGGTACCGAAACAGAAACAGCTTTCATCAGGAAACGCAAAAGACCTCCACCCTGCCCTCCAGTTACCTTCCGCTTTGACACCCCTGAAGTCGCAAATGGCGTTGGTCTGGGGTCAACGGAATGCACGCAATAGGGCGTCTGGCTCGGAACTATCCTTGAAGGAACCGATCTGTAAAGTTTATTGTGCTATTGTGGTGCCAGCTGTTGCTCAAAATGCTGCTGCGCATGCTGTACGATGCGCCACAGCCGTACACCGAACACGATGGTCTTCTCCCTCGGTAGTGCCACGTACACATTTGGAGCCTGTCTTATTGCGACCGTACATTCCCGTGTCCAACACTGCCCGCAAGTATTGGGACAGGGCCGGCACCATTCCAAAATACCGAATGTATCCGGCACGTGTTGCCTCTCTAGTCGTTATTACCGTAGCGGGTTGCGACATAGAGAGAGTCCTTTCCTAAGCATCGTTAGTAGACAGCAACAAGGTCGCACGCAGTGTATCCGGCAAGTGTTGACTCTCTAGTCGTTATTACCGGCGCGGGGTTGTGAATAAAGAGAGAAACCCTTTCTGGAACTCGAACCCTGCTCCTCCTTCGTGGAAAGGCCAAGTGCTCCCACCTAACACAATTAAACCACCAGACACACATGGAATTGATGGGAAATTAAAAATGCCGGAGCCCTTTCTGAGACTCGAACCCTGGTGCTCCTGGACGGAATGCTCAAGTGCACCCCCAACACATGAAACCTGTCTAGATGCGGGAGAGGAAGGTTAGGTTAGTGTACTTTATTTTGGTCGAGAAACCGACGCAAAGATCGATCCTAATTGCGTAATTAGTCACAAAGATAGGTCCTAATTACACAACTATATGCAAAGCACTACAGAAGGACGGCATAAAATCGCAATACGCCGCGAAAACTGACGATACCATACAACTGGTGTTATCCTGCCAAGAAAAAAATTCGCAGAACCACTCGAAACCAGCGACAGAAACATCGAAACTCTACCCTACACCTACAAGCTGCCAGAGTCGATATTAGCTAACTTTGAGACGGGTGTACTTCCTGCTTTTCATGTATGCGTGTTTCTACTGCATTACAGAGAAGTTATTATCAGAGTTTTTTTTTTTTTTTTTTTGTATACGTCTACGGCATTGCATGTTTCGAATTCTTTAAGTTCAATGGGCCCCCATGTACAATTAATCTTAAATAGAGTGATGGTAGAACTGCTGTCTGGACGCTTCCATATGAGGTCTACTTTTTTCGTATTTGGTCTTCGTGGTCCTTATGCGCAATTAATGTTAGCTGCAGTAGAGTCGTTTGGTAGTTACCTTGAAATGAGGGTCTCTAAATTTAGTGTTTACAGTTCCTAGGAAAGAACACCGTCCTCCAAGGACTTCTGTTTGAGTTCTGAAAGCAGCTCCATTGCACTTACAGGTAACAAATCTAGAAGCCATTCGCCGAAATTCTTCAACATGACCTGGAACGGATCAATCCCACCAGTGAAGTAAGCAGGACGATAGTAATACTTCACCTGAATGTTACTGGTTTATTATTCCTACTCATCAGCATTAACTTGCATTTTTTCCGCATTTAAGGCTAGCGACCATTCATCATACCAAATGGAAATTTTGTCTAAATCGTCTTATGTCCTCCTACAGTCACTCAGCTTTGATGACTTATCGTAGACCGCTGCATCGTCGGCAGACTATTGACCCGCCAAATCATTTAAGTATAAAGAGAACAGCAGCTATCCAATTGCACTGGGCTGCATATTGGATATAGCCACTCTCTTATCTCTGAGCCTGTTAAATATGCTCGTGCCTTCGTTAACGGGCTGCGATGGGAGATCGTGTCATATACCTTCCTGAAATCTAGAATATGTAATCCACCTGTTACCTTCCTTTATAGTTCTAGATATATCATGTGAAATAAAGGCATGCCGAGTTTTGAACGAATGATGCTTTCTAAAATCAGGCTGATTCATCAACATAAACAGCTTAGCCTCAAGAATGTTTATTATATTCGAACTGAGAATACGTACAAAGATTCGGGAGCAGTCCGAAGTTAGGGGTATTGGTCTGTAATTTTGCGGTCTGTTCCTTCATCTTTCTTGTATACTGGAGTGACCCGCGCTTTCTGTCTTTTCTTTATACCATTCGTTTCGATCTTCGTGTTGGACGAGAAAGAAAGAGAGAGGGAGAGAGAGAGAGGCGGGGTGATGGACCAATTCCCTGGAGTACTCCTTCTAAAATCTAACAGGAATGCCATCCGGACCAGATGATTTGTCTGTTTTTCAAATCTTGACGGTACTTCCTTATGTCAGTTACACATCTTCCATACGGGGGTCCGTCCGAAGGTCAAGAGACTGCATGTTTGTACGGTTTTCATGCTTGAACGATGTCTTAAACGTGAAATTTTAAACTTAGGTTCGGCTTTTGCTATCTTCAACTGCCGCACCAGACTGGTCAACAAGGAACTGATTGGAATCCTTAGACTCGCTTACCGATTTTACACACGGCCTGAAAGTTCTCGGCTCCCTGCCAAATCTTTTGCTAAGTTGTGACGGTGGCAGTTACGTGCTTCACGCATTAATATTTCGGCAGCCGGCTAATGGCTTACGAGGCCTCGATTCAATCTATTAAACGTGCTTGATTCGATTATTCTATTCCCTACAGCTTACAGCCATGAAATATCGGTCAAATTATACATCATCTTCGTTTTCCATTAATGTCGATGGTACTTCATTCCTAAATATACGGCTTACAAGTAGTATTGTTTAGTGCTCGTCGCAGTTATGAGTACCGGTAACTACAAGCGAGGTTCATTACAAAAGCGATTCATTACAAAAGCGATACTGTCTGACTCGAAATAGCCAGGTATCTATGACAGGGTATGCTAATACACAGAAAATTCGGTGCATAACTGATTCTTTGTCTATGTGATACACAAAACTAATTTCATTTTGTTTTGATGTTATTTATTTATTTATTGATTTTAGTTTCAGAAGCTATCCCCGATAGCTCCGCATCGCCGTCACCACTACCATCACTGCCAAGATGGTACTTACTTCCGGAGGAGGGGTATGGAAAAGATGATAATGATGACGATGACGACGATGTAATATTTCTCTGTGAAGTAATAAATATCGACTAAAAGCACTACATATTTTGGAACACAACCTACGAGCAGCTTAGAGACAGAAGTGATGACACTTTCTGCGGGACCTGACCATCATTTTGCAGAACAATGCTCAAGCACGTAGAGTGCAAACTGTTACTGATTTGTTTGACTGATGGGACTGCTGAGTGCTGTACCACCTACTGCGGTCCCCTGACGTAAGTCCTCGTGAGTTCAACTCGATTTCTGACTGAAGGAAACACTTCACGGCATTTGCTTGACGACTGCTGCAACTCATCGATTAACAGACCGCGCCACTCGAACTGTCGACACATGTGACACTGCTAAGAGCATCACTGGCAAGGGTTATACACTATGCTGGAGACTACTTTGAAGGTCAATAAAACTTTGAAAGACATATTTATTTTGTACGAGCTGTAAGTAAATAGTTTTTCCACTGTTAAATTTCCAATCCTCGTATATAAACTCTCTCCTAGTATCCACCATCTTCTACAAGACGAGTCCCTTACAACAGAGTATACCACAGAGGTGCATGTGTGTTTGATGCTTTAGAAATACGCAGTGTGTTGCCTCTACAGTTGCTAAATTCATCATAGCATCCACAGTGAGTAAATGATACACTGTCACTGTTGCGGCCAAAGATGTCAATACAGAGATAGAATGTATTGTATTTAAACTGCCAACAGCCTTGTTCAGTCTATTTCAGTAATGTCCAGCCTCGTACCTATCCATATATCCTCAATTTACACTATAACTTTGATGCCACTGGCTGATCTCCATGACAGCAGCAATGTCTCCCTCCCTGTAATACTATTACTTGGAGTGCAATAAGACTCTCTTCACCAACTGTTCGGTGTTGTAATCAACGAAGAAATTAACCGCATATTTACCTTCTCAGAGGAACCGAAAGTATAGGACCACTCGGATTACGTTTCGCAGACTCATCCATCATTCAATTTGATTTCGTTTGGCTCCCATACAGCTCAGCTGATGACGCCATTCTTACGTGCTCTCCGTCCCACTCAGCAACTTGTGTGATGAAGACGCTCGATCTGCTCACCACACAACGAATTCAACCACTGATGGTGTTAAAGATTAATATGTTTTAGAACAGTTAGTCTAATTCTGAAGACGACGCTAGTTTGACTGATTATGGCATTGGTCTTCCGCTCCTAGTCTGCTTCTGTCTGTAACGGCAGGCTCAATTCAACGTCATGCTTATCTGTTGAACAAAACAAGAGTTAGTTTTACACGCTACAACAAGTAAAAATCAGTGATAGTGGTCAAGGTTCATGGCTGGACTTGAGAGCATCTATCTTTTGTGGTGACCTTCATTATCATCCTTTAAACTGACTGGCGTGTTGTTTTAACGTCTCTGCTTAACTCAAATAGTTAAGCCTAGACTCGGCTAGCGTCGCTAATACGTCTCTACAACACTCCTACGGCCCAAATCATCAATAAGCTCTGTCGATCACGCTATTGCGTGCGACCAGCCACCTGATTTACGTCTTTCTATGACGGCTCAAAACTCGTCTTTTCACACAACATCCTCATCGCACCGATTACGAATTATCCATGTTTGATGCGTCCCTATCGCCTAATTTCGATTGACTGGCCACCGGATAGTCGTTTTGATCACCGTACTCACACTATCAACACAATTGAGATAACAGGTGCGTCTCGAACACTACTGCGTCGGGCAGACCACCTCATAATTATCACCCGAAACACCCACAATCACCATACGCCGATAACGCAACGGGTGGGTCCTGAACACTACCGCATCGGACGTCATACCCTGCACTCGTCTCAAGAAACGCAACACATTCGGTGGGACGCAATATCCACCTACCACATCACAACACGCTCAACACAGCCCAAATCCATCCACCACAGAGCCAGATTTTATCCTGAAAGCTCTCCTGTCCAATAGCCTCGCAATAAAATTTTGTATAGGAAGTTATCTACATAAGATAACTCCTTCTATAATTAATCTAATACTTCTAAATATTGTTTGTGTCATAGCTGAAGCAAATTTTCTATACTAAGCGACCCAGTGGTCCCCATACAACAAAATTTAACATCAAACACATAATATACACACAATCCATGCCAAAATAAGACAAGCACATGAAAATAGGAAAATAAATACACACAACATAAAACAAGTAATCACATAACACAAATAAAACAGTGCCTATACTAACACAAATAAACATCGCCAACAAATCACAAAAATCTAATCTAATTATACACTACTTTGTTCCCGGCCGCATTCTTCCGCTGCCGAGTGTGCCGCCCTAGTCATTCTTGTCTGTTTTGCGCAGTTTGCATACGGCCAGGGTTCGCAGGACGTATTTTGATTATTTGTGTAGGTTCTGGATTGCGGTCTTCACTCGCTCTCCAGTTCTGCACTGGTTGATCCCTTCCATTTTTATTGGTTGGTTTCCAGTTATTATTACCCTGGTTCCACCTACGTTCCTGTGGCGGATAATGTTTGTCCTCTATTATCGCGTCACTTCGGATTGTTTCTTCAAGTTGCATGCTTTGTGGGCTGCACCGCGTTCTGCACTGGTTGATCCCTTCCATTTTTATTGGTTGGTTTCCAGTTATTATTACCCTGGTTCCACCTACGTTCCTGTGGCGGATAATGTTTGTCCTCTATTATCGCGTCACTTCGGATTGTTTCTTCAAGTTGCATGCTTTGTGGGCTGCACCGCGGAACTTACCCGTAAGATGACAATGGTCTCTATGAGGAGTCTCAGCTTTTCTATCCAAGGCCAGCCCGCAAATATGACAATTAACAGCCTTTTCATACAAGTCATCATTTTCCTTTGATTTGGTCATGGGAATATTGATGCTGTAGAGCTTGTGAACTTGCCATGAAAGTTTTCCAAGCTCAGTGAGAAGCCAAACCGCCGGATCGCCCCCTACATAAGACTGATAGCTATTAAGTTTACAATCATATGCGCATACAACTTGGAACGCAGTCGCATAAGGTAAGTGTTTTTGTGTGAAGGTTGTGTGTGAGGCTAAGGGGTTCCCTTCACAACGAGTAATAGCAGCCAGCAAGCATCAAAATCGGCGTACACAACAAAAGGACAACGCTGCTGGTGGTGAGCATTTTTAAATTTAATGAAGTTATTTTCCTCAGTGGGCATAACAACATGTACCGGGTCCATGCATGCACAATCTAATAGATGTGTCGCTAATAACTCTTGAGATGAAAAATAATTCAAACACCTTATACAAATATGTTGTTTATGTTCATTTTTACTTAACTGGGAGGAAATGAGTCGGGACATGTCTTTGATCCAGATGTAGTGATAATTATCACGTTCAGAGAAGAGCAGCATGTTGACATGCAACTCTCGCTCACATGCAAATTTTGAGAAATGGAGGGGGTCTACTACTGTATGCTTGTTCTGCTCATCTGACTTGCTTTTCCTCTCCAGGCTACAAACGTGGACCGATATTGCGGTATTCTGAGCTTAAAACTTAGGTATGTCCTGGATTCTTAAAGGGAACTCTATTCCATCAAAGTTGTACTGTCTCTTAATATCTTTGACTTTGTAACTGCTGGGACGCTCGGGATGATGTTTGTAATTGTAATTGTAATTGTAATTTCTCTCGCAAGCCAGGACTGACCATGCAAAACACGCATTATCATACTTATTTTGAACATTAATGCACGCCTGCTTTTTCTCAATATCTATAGGGAGTTTAACTGGACCCTCCATTCATTGGATCATAGACATGTATATGGATGTCGAGGTGTGGTATACTGCTGAGCGCTTTAGCGGATCCACGTACTTCCATCTCGGAAAATCGGGCCATAATAGCGCTCAAGGTGGATTCTCGGTACAACTCAGCAATCGATGTGCTCCGAGAAATAACACCATTTTCACCCCATATATAATGCAGAGTAGCCGTCTCCGCGTCACCTTGATGTTTAGGGGGGTGACTCAGTTCACTGCATAATACCGCACTGCATTTAAAGGCGTTAAATTCCGGATCTTCTAAGAGTTTGAGGAGCTCGGTCTCCAAGACGGGGAGGCACGCCTCCAAAAACCTTACAGGATCGCGATACCGCCCGCATGGATTCTCAATTCTGGTGAAAGAGATTCGCCCCTCAAACGCTCTAGCAACTGCTGAGTATTCTAAGGGAGTCATTACGCCGTTATTCTGATCGAATTCGTTATCGATAGGACGGGGGAGAGAACTACCGTTAGCCATAAGGAAATTACTATTATTACTGTTGCTACAACTAGGAGTCCACCAGATAGATGAATGGACTGGTGATGGGTGATCGTAATCATCATCATTTGCGGGGAGAGGCATACGTCTCGAAAGGCATACCTTGCGTGGGCGGCGAGCTGCTGTTTCTAGAGGAGGAGGGGGTGACAGCCGGTTTGAAGGGCCAGGCTGTGGCGACGGCGGACGGGCTGCGCAGCCAAACGGTTGCGACAGCGCTGGGGGAGGAGATGGCGCTAACTCTCTCTCTATGTCACAACCCCGCGGTTTTTGCAGGCGTGCCTCCCCGTCTTGGAGACCGAGCTCCTCAAACTCTTAGAAGATCCGGAATTTAACGCCTTTAAATGCAGTGCGGTATTATGCAGTGAACTGAGTCACCCCCCTAAACATCAAGGTGACGCGGAGACGGCTACTCTGCATTATATATGGGGTGAAAATGGTGTTATTTCTCGGAGCACATCGATTGCTGAGTTGTACCGAGAATCCACCTTGAGCGCTATTATGGCCCGATTTTCCGAGATGGAAGTACGTGGATCCGCTAAAGCGCTCAGCAGTATACCACACCTCGACATCCATATACATGTCTATGATCCAATGAATGGAGGGTCCAGTTAAACTCCCTATAGATATTGAGAAAAAGCAGGCGTGCATTAATGTTCAAAATAAGTATGATAATGCGTGTTTTGCATGGTCAGTCCTGGCTTGCGAGAGAAATTACAATTACAATTACAATTACAAACATCATCCCGAGCGTCCCAGCAGTTACAAAGTCAAAGATATTAAGAGACAGTACAACTTTGATGGAATAGAGTTCCCTTTAAGAATCCAGGACATACCTAAGTTTTAAGCTCAGAATACCGCAATATCGGTCCACGTTTGTAGCCTGGAGAGGAAAAGCAAGTCAGATGAGCAGAACAAGCATACAGTAGTAGACCCCCTCCATTTCTCAAAATTTGCATGTGAGCGAGAGTTGCATGTCAACATGCTGCTCTTCTCTGAACGTGATAATTATCACTACATCTGGATCAAAGACATGTCCCGACTCATTTCCTCCCAGTTAAGTAAAAATGAACATAAACAACATATTTGTATAAGGTGTTTGAATTATTTTTCATCTCAAGAGTTATTAGCGACACATCTATTAGATTGTGCATGCATGGACCCGGTACATGTTGTTATGCCCACTGAGGAAAATAACTTCATTAAATTTAAAAATGCTCACCACCAGCAGCGTTGTCCTTTTGTTGTGTACGCCGATTTTGATGCTTGCTGGCTGCTATTACTCGTTGTGAAGGGAACCCCTTAGCCTCACACACAACCTTCACACAAAAACACTTACCTTATGCGACTGCGTTCCAAGTTGTATGCGCATATGATTGTAAACTTAATAGCTATCAGTCTTATGTAGGGGGCGATCCGGCGGTTTGGCTTCTCACTGAGCTTGGAAAACTTTCATGGCAAGTTCACAAGCTCTACAGCATCAATATTCCCATGACCAAATCAAAGGAAAATGATGACTTGTATGAAAAGGCTGTTAATTGTCATATTTGCGGGCTGGCCTTGGATAGAAAAGCTGAGACTCCTCATAGAGACCATTGTCATCTTACGGGTAAGTTCCGCGGTGCAGCCCACAAAGCATGCAACTTGAAGAAACAATCCGAAGTGACGCGATAATAGAGGACAAACATTATCCGCCACAGGAACGTAGGTGGAACCAGGGTAATAATAACTGGAAACCAACCAATAAAAATGGAAGGGATCAACCAGTGCAGAACGCGGTGCAGCCCACAAAGCATGCAACTTGAAGAAACAATCCGAAGTGACGCGATAATAGAGGACAAACATTATCCGCCACAGGAACGTAGGTGGAACCAGGGTAATAATAACTGGAAACCAACCTATAAAAATGGAAGGGATCAACCAGTGCAGAACTGGAGAGCGAGTGAAGACCGCAATCCAGAACCTACACAAATAATCAAAATACGTCCTGCGAACCCTGGCCGTATGCAAACTGCGCAAAACAGACAAGAATGACTAGGGCGGCACACTCGGCAGCGGAAGAACGCGGCCGGGAACAAAGTAGTGTATAATTAGATTAGATTTTTGTGATTTGTTGGCGATGTTTATTTGTGTTAGTATAGGCACTGTTTTATTTGTGTTATGTGATTACTTGTTTTATGTTGTGTGTATTTATTTTCCTATTTTCATGTGCTTGTCTTATTTTGGCATGGATTGTGTGTATATTATATGTTTGATGTTAAATTTTGTTGTATGGGGACCACTGGGTCGCTTAGTATAGAAAATTTGCTTCAGCTATGACACAAACAATATTTAGAAGTATTAGATTAATTATAGAAGGAGTTATCTTATGTAGATAACTTCCTATACAAAATTTTATTGCGAGGCTATTGGACAGGAGAGCTTTCAGGATAAAATCTGGCTCTGTGGTGGATGGATTTGGGCTGTGTTGAGCGTGTTGTGATGTGGTAGGTGGATATTGCGTCCCACCGAATGTGTTGCGTTTCTTGAGACGAGTGCAGGGTATGACGTCCGATGCGGTAGTGTTCAGGACCCACCCGTTGCGTTATCGGCGTATGGTGATTGTGGGTGTTTCGGGTGATAATTATGAGGTGGTCTGCCCGACGCAGTAGTGTTCGAGACGCACCTGTTATCTCAATTGTGTTGATAGTGTGAGTACGGTGATCAAAACGACTATCCGGTGGCCAGTCAATCGAAATTAGGCGATAGGGACGCATCAAACATGGATAATTCGTAATCGGTGCGATGAGGATGTTGTGTGAAAAGACGAGTTTTGAGCCGTCATAGAAAGACGTAAATCAGGTGGCTGGTCGCACGCAATAGCGTGATCGACAGAGCTTATTGATGATTTGGGCCGTAGGAGTGTTGTAGAGACGTATTAGCGACGCTAGCCGAGTCTAGGCTTAACTATTTGAGTTAAGCAGAGACGTTAAAACAACACGCCAGTCAGTTTAAAGGATGATAATGAAGGTCACCACAAAAGATAGATGCTCTCAAGTCCAGCCATGAACCTTGACCACTATCACTGATTTTTACTTGTTGTAGCGTGTAAAACTAACTCTTGTTTTGTTCAACAGATAAGCATGACGTTGAATTGAGCCTGCCGTTACAGACAGAAGCAGACTAGGAGCGGAAGACCAATGCCATAATCAGTCAAACTAGCGTCGTCTTCAGAATTAGACTAACTGTTCTAAAACATATTAATCTTTAACACCATCAGTGGTTGAATTCGTTGTGTGGTGAGCAGATCGAGCGTCTTCATCACACAAGTTGCTGAGTGGGACGGAGAGCACGTAAGAATGGCGTCATCAGCTGAGCTGTATGGGAGCCAAACGAAATCAAATTGAATGATGGATGAGTCTGCGAAACGTAATCCGAGTGGTCCTATACTTTCGGTTCCTCTGAGAAGGTAAATATGCGGTTAATTTCTTCGTTGATTACAACACCGAACAGTTGGTGAAGAGAGTCTTATTGCACTCCAAGTAATAGTATTACAGGGAGGGAGACATTGCTGCTGTCATGGAGATCAGCCAGTGGCATCAAAGTTATAGTGTAAATTGAGGATATATGGATAGGTACGAGGCTGGACATTACTGAAATAGACTGAACAAGGCTGTTGGCAGTTTAAATACAATACATTCTATCTCTGTATTGACATCTTTGGCCGCAACAGTGACAGTGTATCATTTACTCACTGTGGATGCTATGATGAATTTAGCAACTGTAGAGGCAACACACTGCGTATTTCTAAAGCATCAAACACACATGCACCTCTGTGGTATACTCTGTTGTAAGGGACTCGTCTTGTAGAAGATGGTGGATACTAGGAGAGAGTTTATATACGAGGATTGGAAATTTAACAGTGGAAAAACTATTTACTTACAGCTCGTACAAAATAAATATGTCTTTCAAAGTTTTATTGACCTTCAAAGTAGTCTCCAGCATAGTGTATAACCCTTGCCAGTGATGCTCTTAGCAGTGTCACATGTGTCGACAGTTCGAGTGGCGCGGTCTGTTAATCGATGAGTTGCAGCAGTCGTCAAGCAAATGCCGTGAAGTGTTTCCTTCAGTCAGAAATCGAGTTGAACTCACGAGGACTTACGTCAGGGGACCGCAGTAGGTGGTACAGCACTCAGCAGTCCCATCAGTCAAACAAATCAGTAACAGTTTGCACTCTACGTGCTTGAGCATTGTTCTGCAAAATGATGGTCAGGTCCCGCAGAAAGTGTCATCACTTCTGTCTCTAAGCTGCTCGTAGGTTGTGTTCCAAAATATGTAGTGCTTTTAGTCGATATTTATTACTTCACAGAGAAATATTACATCGTCGTCATCGTCATCATTATCATCTTTTCCATACCCCTCCTCCGGAAGTAAGTACCATCTTGGCAGTGATGGTAGTGGTGACGGCGATGCGGAGCTATCGGGGATAGCTTCTGAAACTAAAATCAATAAATAAATAAATAACATCAAAACAAAATGAAATTAGTTTTGTGCATCACATAGACAAAGAATCAGTTATGCACCGAATTTTCTGTGTATTAGCATACCCTGTCATAGATACCTGGCTATTTCGAGTCAGACAGTATCGCTTTTGTAATGAATCGCTTTTGTAATGAACCTCGCTTGTAGTTACCGGTACTCATAACTGCGACGAGCACTAAACAATACTACTTGTAAGCCGTATATTTAGGAATGAAGTACCATCGACATTAATGGAAAACGAAGATGATGTATAATTTGACCGATATTTCATGGCTGTAAGCTGTAGGGAATAGAATAATCGAATCAAGCACGTTTAATAGATTGAATCGAGGCCTCGTAAGCCATTAGCCGGCTGCCGAAATATTAATGCGTGAAGCACGTAACTGCCACCGTCACAACTTAGCAAAAGATTTGGCAGGGAGCCGAGAACTTTCAGGCCGTGTGTAAAATCGGTAAGCGAGTCTAAGGATTCCAATCAGTTCCTTGTTGACCAGTCTGGTGCGGCAGTTGAAGATAGCAAAAGCCGAACCTAAGTTTAAAATTTCACGTTTAAGACATCGTTCAAGCATGAAAACCGTACAAACATGCAGTCTCTTGACCTTCGGACGGACCCCCGTATGGAAGATGTGTAACTGACATAAGGAAGTACCGTCAAGATTTGAAAAACAGACAAATCATCTGGTCCGGATGGCATTCCTGTTAGATTTTAGAAGGAGTACTCCAGGGAATTGGTCCATCACCCCGCCTCTCTCTCTCTCCCTCTCTCTTTCTTTCTCGTCCAACACGAAGATCGAAACGAATGGTATAAAGAAAAGACAGAAAGCGCGGGTCACTCCAGTATACAAGAAAGATGAAGGAACAGACCGCAAAATTACAGACCAATACCCCTAACTTCGGACTGCTCCCGAATCTTTGTACGTATTCTCAGTTCGAATATAATAAACATTCTTGAGGCTAAGCTGTTTATGTTGATGAATCAGCCTGATTTTAGAAAGCATCATTCGTTCAAAACTCGGCATGCCTTTATTTCACATGATATATCTAGAACTATAAAGGAAGGTAACAGGTGGATTACATATTCTAGATTTCAGGAAGGTATATGACACGATCTCCCATCGCAGCCCGTTAACGAAGGCACGAGCATATTTAACAGGCTCAGAGATAAGAGAGTGGCTATATCCAATATGCAGCCCAGTGCAATTGGATAGCTGCTGTTCTCTTTATACTTAAATGATTTGGCGGGTCAATAGTCTGCCGACGATGCAGCGGTCTACGATAAGTCATCAAAGCTGAGTGACTGTAGGAGGACATAAGACGATTTAGACAAAATTTCCATTTGGTATGATGAATGGTCGCTAGCCTTAAATGCGGAAAAAATGCAAGTTAATGCTGATGAGTAGGAATAATAAACCAGTAACATTCAGGTGAAGTATTACTATCGTCCTGCTTACTTCACTGGTGGGATTGATCCGTTCCAGGTCATGTTGAAGAATTTCGGCGAATGGCTTCTAGATTTGTTACCTGTAAGTGCAATGGAGCTGCTTTCAGAACTCAAACAGAAGTCCTTGGAGGACGGTGTTCTTTCCTAGGAACTGTAAACACTAAATTTAGAGACCCTCATTTCAAGGTAACTACCAAACGACTCTACTGCAGCTAACATTAATTGCGCATAAGGACCACGAAGACCAAATACGAAAAAAGTAGACCTCATATGGAAGCGTCCAGACAGCAGTTCTACCATCACTCTATTTAAGATTAATTGTACATGGGGGCCCATTGAACTTAAAGAATTCGAAACATGCAATGCCGTAGACGTATACAAAAAAAAAAAAAAAAAAAAACTCTGATAATAACTTCTCTGTAATGCAGTAGAAACACGCATACATGAAAAGCAGGAAGTACACCCGTCTCAAAGTTAGCTAATATCGACTCTGGCAGCTTGTAGGTGTAGGGTAGAGTTTCGATGTTTCTGTCGCTGGTTTCGAGTGGTTCTGCGAATTTTTTTCTTGGCAGGATAACACCAGTTGTATGGTATCGTCAGTTTTCGCGGCGTATTGCGATTTTATGCCGTCCTTCTGTAGTGCTTTGCATATAGTTGTGTAATTAGGACCTATCTTTGTGACTAATTACGCAATTAGGATCGATCTTTGCGTCGGTTTCTCGACCAAAATAAAGTACACTAACCTAACCTTCCTCTCCCGCATCTAGACAGGTTTCATGTGTTGGGGGTGCACTTGAGCATTCCGTCCAGGAGCACCAGGGTTCGAGTCTCAGAAAGGGCTCCGGCATTTTTAATTTCCCATCAATTCCATGTGTGTCTGGTGGTTTAATTGTGTTAGGTGGGAGCACTTGGCCTTTCCACGAAGGAGGAGCAGGGTTCGAGTTCCAGAAAGGGTTTCTCTCTTTATTCACAACCCCGCGCCGGTAATAACGACTAGAGAGTCAACACTTGCCAGATACACTGCGTGCGACCTTGTTGCTGTCTACTAACGATGCTTAGGAAAGGACTCTCTCTATGTCGCAACCCGCTACGGTAATAACGACTAGAGAGGCAACACGTGCCGGATACATTCGGTATTTTGGAATGGTGCCGGCCCTGTCCCAATACTCCCGCAATCGCGTTTAGTGGCTACATTACTGCCACGTTTTTCTGCAATAACGCAGAAGGAGCAACCAGTTTCTCGTAGCCCTATTACATGACCTCGCTCAGACTCATTGAGCTGTTGATAACGGTGTCTTTAAAGACATTCTTGACTAAGATCTACTGAAACCTTCCTGTCTCCTCTATACCTCTTGTGTTACTGATAACCTTCCCTTTTAGAACAAACTATGAAACCTTTCCTTAGGATTTCTATCTCTTGCTTAGTAATAACAAATAAAATCTTCCCTTTGAAATTTATTCTCTTTCTCTATCTTCGCATACAAATTTAATTGCTGCTTATTAAAAGGGATTTTCTGATTATTTCGACGAAACATAGAATGTGTCGCCGTCGTGGCCCTCAGTCGTTATCTGCAATACCCCAAAACTGTTCCTTACCTTTTTTACTGTTACTGGATCGCCATCTGCCTGCGACATCGAACTGCGACATGAATATACTTACTCTGTTTTACTACACTCTATTATATACTGGTGGGCTTTCATAATAAGTGGCTGTATTTATTACCAAAGCTGATGCTATTCTTTAATAGCAAAGCTGACGTTGTTCTATAATTAATTTGACTGAAATTACATAATACATAGTTAAACTTTCTCTTGACAACAATAAAATTTTGCAAAGTTTTACGTTGATGGTTTTTGGGATGGATTATAATTAGAAATGCAATATTGCTGGCAAAAGTTAATTATATTCTGAATGAAATGATTTTACAAACGTTCAAATGGGACTTACTTTTTACAATAATCTTACAACTAGCATTGCGCAAACATACCTTCAGTTGTCTTGAGTTTCGCAAAGAAAATAATTCAATAATATTAGTTCCTCTTATGATAATAGTTAGTTGATGTCTCTGTACATCCGTTTATAATCTCTTGTAAATCATAGCTGGTGGCTGGCAGGCACACTACTCCTCTCAATCTCTCGCTTCAGACCTGCTACCAACTTGCTTCACATCTCGCTTACTACTCACTTCCTGCGAACGCTAAAGTGTCGTTTCTCCTGCCAACAATGCTTTCTGGTGCGGACAATCACTGCTACCATTACAAAATGTATCAATGCGCGGTCTTTCCCGCTCTTTTCTTAAAATGTATCCATACGCGGTCTCTCCCGCCCTTTTTAAAGTTATATCAATTTGCGGTCTCTCTTGCCAACAATACTTTGGTGCAGACATTCCCTGCTACCACAATTATTTCCAACATGACAAATATTAATTAATCCTACTTAATACTATTAATAAAATATAAACATCTTTCATAAATTGTGATTTGACAATAAACAATAGAAATATACACGTCTTACACTACTCACCATTGTCCAGTTTCAAAGGTAACTACAGGTCACGACCGTTAGAGCGTGTATTTCAAAGCAAACCCCTATTAGCATCCTCATAGACACAGACATTCTTACACGAAGGCGATAAATTTGAATAGACTTCAGCTTTCAGATGGAGAAACACGCCTATCAACTTTCGTTTACATCGGACAATTCCTTGATGTTGTGATTTTTTTCCGTCAGTATAGCTAAAGGAGGCTATTTACAATCTGTACAGAAACCAGATGGCAGTTATAAGAGTCTAAGGCATGAAAGGTAAGCAGTGGTTGCGAAGGGAGTGAGGCAGCGTCGTAGCCTATCCTCGATGTTATTCGATCTGCATATTGAGCAAGCAGTAAACGAAACAAAACAAAAGTTTGGATTAGGAATTGAAACCCATGGAGAAGAAATAAAAACTTTGAGGCTTACCGACAACGTTGTAATTCTGTCAGAGACAGCAAAGGACCTGGAAGAGCAGTTGAACGGAATGTGTCTTGAAACGAGGGTATAAGATGAACATCCAAAAAAAGCAAAACGACGATAGTGGAATGTAGTCGAATTAAAGCAGGTTATGCTGAGGCAATTAGGTTAGGAAATGAGACACTTAAAGTAGTAAAGGAGTTTTTGTATTTGGGGAACAAAATAACGGATGACGGATGAAGTGGAGAGGATATAAAATGTAGACTGGCTACCGCAAGAAATCCGTTTCTGAAGAAGAGAAATTTGTTAACATCGAGTATAGATTTAAGTATCAGGAACTCTTTTCTGAAAGTATTTGTATGGAGTGTAGCTACGTATGGAAGCGAAACATGGACGACGGAAAAGAACAGAAGCTTTCGAAATATGGTACTACAGAAGAATGCTGAAGATTCGATAGGTAGATCACGTAACTAACCAGCAGGTACTGAATATAATTGGGGAGAAGAGGAATTTGTGGCACAACTTGACTAGAAGAAGGGATCGGTTGGTACGACACATTCTGAGGCATAAAGGGATCACAAATTTAGTATTGGAAGGAAGCGTGGAGGGTAAAAATGGCAGAGACAGACCAAGAGATGAATACGGGCAAGTCTTCAGGTCCAGATTGTATACCGATTAGGTTCCTTTCAGATTACGCTGATACAATAGCTCCCTACTTATCAATCATATACAACCGCTCGCTCACCGATAGATCTGTACCTACAGATTGGAAAATTGCGCAGGTCGCACCAGTGTTTAAGAAGGGTAGTAGGAGTAATCCATCGAACTACAGACCTATATCATTGACGTCGGTTTGCAGTAGGGTTTTGGAGCATATACTGTATTCAAACATTATGAATCACCTCGAAGGGAACGATCTATTGATAAGTAATCAGCATGGTTTCAGATAATATCGTTCTTGTGCAACGCAGCTAGCTCTTTATTCGCACGAAGTAATGACCGCTATCGACAGGGGATCTCAAGTTGATTCCGTATTTCTAGATTTCCGGAAAGCTTTTGACACCGTTCCTCACAAGCGACTTCTAATCAAGCTGCAGGCCTATGGGGTATCGTCTCAGTTGTGCGACTGGATTCGTGATTTCCTGTCGTAGTAATAGACGGCAAATCATCGAGTAAAACTGAAGTGATATCGGGTGTTCCCCGGGGAAGCGTCCTGGGACCTCTGCTGTTCCTGATCTATATAAATGACCTGGTTGACAATCTGAGCAGTTCTCTTAGGTTGTTCGCAGATGATGCCGTAATCTACCGTCTAGTAAGGTCATACGAAGACCAGTATCAGTTGCAAAGCGATTTAGAAAAGATTGCTGTATGGTGTGGCAGGTGGCAGTTGACGCTAAATAACGAAAAGCGTGAGGTGATCCACATGATTTCCAAAAGAAATCCGTTGGAATTCGATTACTCGATAAATAGTAAAGTTCTCAAAGCTGTCAATTCAACTAAGTACCTGGGTGTTAAAATTACGAACAAATTCAATTGGAAAGACCACATAGATAATATTGTGGGGAAGGCGAGCCAAAGGTTGCGTTTCATTGGCAGGACACTTAGAAGATGCAACAAGTCCACTAAAGAGACAGCTTATACTACACTCGTTCGTCCTCTGTTAGAATATTGCTGCGCGGTGTGGGATCCCTACCAAGTGGGATTGACGGAGGACATCGAGGGGGTGCAAAAAAGGGCAGCTCGTTTTGTATTATCACGTAATGGAGGAGAGACTGTGGCAGATATGATACGCAAGTTGGGATGGAAGTCATTAAAGCAAAGACGTTTTTCGTCGCGGCGAGGTCTATTTACGAAATTTCAGTCACCAACTTTCTCTTCCGAATGCAAAAATATTTTGTTGGGCCCAACCTACATAGGTAGGAATGATCATCAAAATAAGATAAGAGAAATCAGAGCTCTAACAGAAAGGTTTAGGTGTTCGTTTTTCCCGCGCGCTGTTCGGGAGTGGAATGGTAGAGAGATAGTATGATTGTGGTTCGACGAACCCTCTGCCAAACACTTTAATGTGAATTGCAGAGTAATCATGTAGATGTAGACACTAACCAGATTCAGAAGGATGTAGGTTGCAGTAGTTTCTCAGAGATGAAGAAGCTTGGAGAGCTGTATGAAACCTGATTCTGGACTGAAGTCCACAACTAGAGTTAACAGAGGGACTAACTCAGCCGCAGAATGGGAACAGCATCTGATGTTGTTTTAAGGAGGTGATTACTATTCTACCCGTCGACCTTATGTGATCGTTGAACTTCACAGCATACCCAGACAGCAACCGATGACCCGTACCTGCTGTGTCTCCGCAGGCAGCATCGCCCCTGCCGAACGCAGATGTGTTTTCCAGTGGCACCTGCCCGGAGCGCTCCTTTGTCGCTGGGCTCCATATATTCAAGTATACGGCGGGCGTTCGGCGCGTGCTGCGAATCGGCAGCAGAGACGTCGGTGGCCAGAGCGTGGTCACGGAACTGGTGCAGCAGCCACCAGCCAGCAGCCACCAGCCGAGACAAAAGCTGGGCCGGCAGCCTCGCGGACGTGGCGGAATCCGGCCGCCGCCAAAAAGCGACGCCGGCCATTGTCATGGAAAGCGGCCTCCAAACAGGGATCTGGCTGGCTGGCCGGCCCGGGAGTGCCCTGCCGTGGTCCGACCGACGCATTCCTCCTGCCGTGGCTCCTGTAATGGCAAGGCTGGTCCTCAACGCCGCAGTGCTTTACCAGACACGGTCCCATTACGACCTGCAGTGCTCGTGTCCTCCTCTGAAACTTAAATCGGCTCAGCCAGCCATTAACAGATAGGTCTAAGAGGGGTGGTCGCGTTCTGCTTCTTATGGTCTTCAGCGAGAAGACTGGTTCGATGCAGCTGTCCACGCTGCTATATCCTGTGCAAGCCTCTCTGTCTCTGCACGGCCACTGCAACCTACATCCAGGTGAACCTGCTTATTTGTAGCCAACCTCCCACTCGCTCCACAGTTTTTACTCTCCACACTTCCCTTAATTCCAATCCCATAGAAAGCAGGTGTTGACAGATGTGAAAATTACCGAACTATCAGTTTAATAAGCCACGGCTTCAAAATACTAACGCGAATTCTTTACAGACGAATGGAAAAACTGGTAGAAGCCGACCTCGGGGAAGATCTGTTTGGATTCCGTAGAAATTTTAAAACACGTGAGGCAACACTAACCCTACGGCTTATCTTAGAAACTAGATTAAGAAAAGGCAAACCTACGTTTCTAGCATTTGTAAACTTAGAGAAAGCTTTTGACAATGTTGACTGGAATACTCTCTTTCAAATTCTGAAGGTGGCAGGGGTAAAATACAGGGAGCGAAAGGCTATTTACAATTTGTACAGAAACCAGATGGCAGTTATAAGAGTCGAGGGACATGAAAGAGAAGCTGTGGTTGGGAAGTGAGTGAGACAGGAATGTAGCCTCTCCCCGATGTTATTCAATCTGTATATTGAGGAAGCAGTAAAGGAAACAAGAGAAAAATTCGGAGTAGGTATTAAAATCCACGGAGAAGAAATAAAAACATTAAGGTTCGCCGATGACATTGTAATTCTGTCAGAAACAGCAAAGGACTTGGAAGAGCAGTTGAACGGAATGAAGAGTGTCTTGAAAGGCAGATATAAGATGAACATCAACAAAAGCAAAACGAGGATAATGGAATGTACTCGAATTAACTCAGGTGATACTGCGAAAATTAGATTAGGAAATGAGACACTTAAATTAGTAAATGAGTTTTGCTATTTGGGGAGCAAAATAACTGATGATCGTCGAAGTAGAGAGGATATAAAATGTAGACTGGCAATGGTATGGAAAGAGTTTCTGAAGAAGAGGAATTTGTTAACTTCGAGTATAGATTTAAGTGTCAGGAAGTCGTTTCTGAAAGTATTTGTATGGAATGTAGCCATGTATGGAAGTGAAACATGGACGATAAATAGTTTGGACAACAAGGGAATAGAAGCTTTTGAAATGTGGTGCTACAGAAGAATGCTGAAGATTAGATGAGTAGATCACATAACTAATGAGGAGATACCTGAATAGAGTTGGGGAGAAGAGGAGTTTGCGGCACAATTCGACTAGAAGAAGGGATCGGTTGGTAGGACATGTCCTGAAGCATCAAGGGATCACCAATTTAGTATCGGAGGGCAGCGTGGAGGGTAATAATCGTAGAGGGAGACCAAGAGATGAATACAATAAGCAGGTTCAGAAGGATGTAGGCTGCATTACGTACTGAGAGATGAAGCAGCTTGCACAGGATAGAGTAGCATGGAGAGCTGCATCAAACCAGTCTCAGGACTGAAGACCACAACAACAACAACTTCCCTTAATTACTATAAAATTGACGATTCCTTGATGACTCAAGATGTATCCTATGAACCAACCCCTTCTCTTAGTAAGTTGTGACATAAATTTCTCTCTTTTCTTGTTCCATTAGTTGCTCCGTCTTCGTACATTTTCCGCAAGCCATGGTATGGTGTGTGGCGGAGGGTACCTTGTACCACTTCTAGCCATTTCCTTTCCTGTTCCACCCGCAAACAGAGCGAGGGAAAATCGGCTGTCTCTAAGCCTATGTACGAGACCCAATCTAATGTTTTCTTCATGATCCTTACATAAAATGCACGTTAGCGTTAGGAGAATCATTGCCCTGTCAGTCTCAAATGCTGGTTCTCTAAATTTTCTTAATAGTGCTCCTCGAAAAAAAAAAAAAGTCACCTTCCCTCCTGTGATTCCCATATGAGTTCCCGATGCATCTCCGTAACAATTGGATGCTTTTCGAACCTACCGATAACAAATCTAGTAAAAAACCTCTGAATTGCTTCGGTGTCTTCCTTTCATCCAACCTGGTGCGGATCCCAAACACTCGAACACTACTCAAGAGTGGGTCTCACTAACGTCCTACATGCGGTCTCTTTTACAGATGAGCTACACTTTCCTAAAATTCTGCCCGTAAACCGGAGTCCGCCATTCGCCTTTCCTACTGCAGTCCTTACATGCTCATCTCATTTCACATTGCTTTGCAGCGTTGCGCCCAGATATTTAAACGACGTGACTGTGTCAAGCAGCGCACTACTACCGCTGTACTCCAACATTATAGGTTTGTTTTTGCTACTTACCTTCATTAACTTATATTTTTCTACATTAAGAGCTATATGCCATTCATCACATGCCTCGGAACCTATTCCGTATGCTCGTACCCTCCTTAACAGTCTGCAACGGGGTAGAGTGTCAAATGTTTTCCGAAAATCTAGAAACGTGGAATCTGCTTGTTCGTCTTCATCCATAGTTCGCAAAAGGGCAAGCTGAGTTTCATTCTAGTGATGCTTTCTAAAACGTGCTGATTTGTGGACGTAATCTTTTCCTTCTCAAGGAAATTTGTTATATTCGAACTGAGAATATGTTCAAGGATTTTTCAGCAAACCGATGTTAAAGATATTCCTCTGCAATTTTGCGGTTTCGTTCTTTTACCCTTCTTATACACAAGAGTCAGTTGCACTTTTTTCAGTCGCTTGGGACTTGGAGCTGGACAAGAAATTTTGGAAACTGTGGGACCAAACTGCTGAGGTCATCGGTCCCTAAGCTTACGCACTACTTAAGCTAACTTAAACTAACTTCCGCTAAGGACAAAACACACACCCATGCCCGAGGGTGGACTCGAATCTGCAATGTGGGGAGCCGGGCGGACCGTGACAAGACGCCTGAGACCGCTCGGCTACCCCTCGAAGCTGAGCTGGACGAGACAATCGTGATATACCCTAGTAAGTAAGGTGCCAATGCTGTAGAGGACTCTTTGAAAAATCGAAGTGGGATTCCATCCGAACCTGTCGATTTATTTGCTTTCAGCTCTTTCAGTTGTTTCTTCACGCTAGCGATCCTTATTACCAATCTAATTTTCTCTATTCTTCTGTAGCAGTACATTTCGAAAGCTTTCGTTTTCTTCATGTCTGAACAGCTTACCGTCCGCGTTTTACTTCTGTACACAGGCTTTTTCGTTTTTCTGAGCACTAAAACTTTGGTATTAATTCAGATTTCACTTAAATCATGATTTTCATTGACATAGTTAGCAAACCATCCGTCATGAATAGTGTTTCTGAATGGTAACTCGTGAATACCCCAATTTAAATTTCACTGCTATGGTCGCAATCCTATGTGCAGATTTATCCAATACTGATTCTTAAGGGTGGATCTGTCTCACAGTTGTTAACATTTTTAGCCAGTTTATCTCGTATATTAGAATAACTGTTACTCATATTTTGCAATTTATTTTAGATCTTCTTTTTAACGAAACATGTTTCACGTGATTGTTTTATGGATCTCCAGTGTTCTGTCAAGAAGTAGAAGGGAAAATTATTTGCTTAAGTATAAACATTTTGAGACGTGTAGTATAACACTTTTAGGTTATCTAAAAAGGCTTCCACCACCAACATCTCATTCCACTGCTATCCCCTACATCTTCAGTTAACCAAGCAGCAAGGCCACTTGCTGTCAACACGATGGTTCTGCCAGACAGTTTAGAGAACCCTTTTCAAACTACAGGGTGTTTCAAAAACGACCGGTATATTTGAAACGGCAATAAAAACTAAACGAACAGCGATAGAAATACACCGTTTGTTGCAATATGCTTGGGACAACAGTACATTTTCAGGCAGACAAACTTTCGAAATTACAGTAGTTACAATTTTCAACAACAGATGGCGCTGCAAGTGATGTGAAAGATATAGAAGACAACGCAGTCTGTGGGTGCGCCATTCTGTACGTTGTCTTTCTGCTGTAAGCATGTGCTGTTCACAACGTGCAAGTGTGCTGTAGACAACATGGTTTATTCCTTAGAACAGAGGATTTTTCTGGTGTTGGAATTGAAAAATTTCAACGGACTGGGAACGTGACGGATGAACGTGCTGGAAAGGTAGGGCGACCGCGTACGGCAACCACAGAGGGCAACGCGCAGCTAGTGCAGCAGGTGATCCGACAGCGGCCTCGGGTTTCCGTTCGCCATGTTGCAGCTGCGGTCCAAATGACGCCAATGTCCACGTATCGTCTCATGCGCCAGAGTTTACACCTCTATCCATACAAAATTCAAACACAGCAACCCCTCAGCGCCGCTACCATTGCTGCACGAGAGACATTCGCTAACGATATAGTGCACAGGATTGATGACGGCGATATGCATGTGGGCAGCATTTGGTTTACTGACGAAGCTTATTTTTACCTGGACGGCTTCGTCAATAAACAGAACTGGCGCATATGGGGAACTGAAAAGCCCCATGTTGCAGTCCCATCGTCCCTGCATCCTCAAAATGTAATGGTCTGGGTCGCCATTTCTTCCAAAGGAATCATTGGCCCATTTTTCAGATCCGAAACGATTACTGCATCACGCTATCTGGACATTCTTCGTGAATTTGTGGCGGTACAAACTGCCTTAGACGACACTGCGAACACCTCGTGGTTTATGCAAGATGGTGCCCGGCCACATCGCACGGCCGAAGTCTTTAATTTCCTGAATGAATATTTCGATGATCGTGTGATTGCTTTGGGCTATCCGAAACATACAGAAGGCGGCGTGGATTGGCCTCTCTATTCGCCAGACATGAAACCCTGTGACTTCTTTCTGTGGGGACACTTGAAAGACCAGGTGTACCGCCAGAATCTAGAAACAATTGAACAGCTGAAGCAGTACATCTCATCTGCATCTGAAGCCATTCCGCCAGACACGTTGTCAAAGGTTTCGGGTAATTTCATTCAGAGACTACGCCATATTATTGCTACGCATGGTGGATATGTGGAAAATATCGTACTATAGAGTTTCCCAGACCACAGCGCCATCTGTTGTTGAAAATTGTAACTACTGTAATTTCGAAAGTTTGTCTGCCTGAAAATATACTGTTGTCCCAAGCATATTGCAACAAACGGTGTATTTCTATCGCTGCTCGTTTAGTTTTTATTGCCGTTTCAAATATACCGGTCATTTTTGAAACACCCTGTATTTTCTGTCTAGTTGTGCTTATATAAGAGCTAATGTATGTACATAGAACATAGCAGGCATAAAAGTGAAGTGTTGAGTCTGCATCCTCGTACCGTAAATAACATAAATGTTAACATAATCTATAAGTGCCGCTACGAAACTATGCCTTTCTCAAAAAAAATGTTTAGCAAACAATTATCTCTTTCATTTCTTTGTAAAGTACTGAATATGCCTCAAACAGTTAGGTAAAACATGTTTGCCTAAACCGATAATAGCAATTCGCTTCCAAAACAGGAGGGACAGCTATTCTTAAACACTTAAACAGAAGACTAGCTGTTAGCCATGGCTGCACTTGTATATCAGTAATTTTTTACGATGAGTTACAGTGAGTAACTAAGCTGTCATAAGTGCAACAATGTCAGTTGCCCTCACGTGTCTACCTGTTCGGGTAAGCATAGCTTCTAATTACCA
Source organism: Schistocerca serialis cubense (assembly GCF_023864345.2). Lineage (NCBI taxonomy): Eukaryota > Metazoa > Arthropoda > Insecta > Orthoptera > Acrididae > Schistocerca > Schistocerca serialis. The sequence goes on along the minus strand of NC_064645.1, from coordinate 574,430,437 downwards.
CCCACCCCCTGTGCAAAACTGCCCCAATGCACGAAGACATAGCGCGAGCAACGCACTGCCAGGAGCGCTCAACTATGTATCTTGCTGCTGAAGTAGTTGTACATTATACAATGTGTACATCATGCAACAAATTTAATTACTTTTTAATATGGTTTATATTCATGATGTAAGGAAAAGATGTTCCTTTCTGTATTTAATCTTCCTAGGGGCCGATTTTCTTGTTTTTAGTTTCTAAATTAGCCTTTGTTCTTCCATCAGGTTCAAGCTATCTCCGTAATAATTAATTTAATTTAAACTGTTGTACACATTTGACCCAACATTGATTCTTAAGAGTGGACCTGTCTGACAGCTACAACACAGACCATTTTTCGTAACACTGGGGCTTTACAACAAGTGGACACGATATCGCACGAGAACACTGGCCATAGGGGAGGGTCGTGAAGTATCGATCGTGTCAAATTTTTTCGCTTAACTGTATAGCTGCGGTGGTTAATCGGAACATTAACTCCCAGTTACTGTCATGGAGTCATTTTTGACCCCAGCATAAACATTACCTGATTTATCTCTGGAATGACACTGCTCTTGCGCCAAAGGTAATATGCATTCTCTTAGAAGTCAATTGTCTTCAAGGGCACGTGTTAGTGCATGTCGTGACATTGTTTGTTACAGAGTAATTGGATTTTGGGGTCACCGAAGACCCCAGGATACTACTCACGTGGACATTATTTCTGAATATTCCATTGTGTTTCCTGAGTTGCGTGTGTGATCTAACAATGAGTAGTGAATCTATTGGCATCGACGGACATGTTCTGACGGAGGAAGAGGTTATGGACTATTTAGATAACATGGAAAATGAATCTGTAGAAGAAGAACGAAGCCAGGAACATGATTCGGATATAAGTGATTGTGAAACTGAACACAGTGCTCACAATACAGACACAACAATTTCTGGTTTGAATGTCTCAGAAGACGAAATCTCTGAAAATTATTCTGGTAGTTATTACTATGGGAAAAACAGTTTCAAATCGTCGAGAAACCCGACCGGTCGTTCTAGAACGAGAAAATCTGATATTATTGTTCAATTACTGGGATTGATTGGACCTGCTCGGCAATGTAAGCCTTCTATGCCATTTGAAGCATGATCTCTGCTTATTACAGATGATATGCTGAACACTGTAGTAGATCACACAAAAGCACAAATTTCTGAAGTGGGTGCAAAATTATGGTGTGACTGTGACTTATGTTGATCCTGTGTCTCAAGAAGAAATGCCAGCTTTTTTCGGATTGGTTTATCTCCCACGTGCTTGTAAATCTAATCATGAGAATGCAGATTCGCTTTTTGCTACGGAACTAATAGGAAGACCAATATTTAGAGCAACAATGTCCAAGGAACGGATTGTTTTTCTTCTGTCTGTTATCAGATTTGATAACCGAGCAACGAGGGAACACAGAAAACAGTCAGGTGGCCGGCCGGAGTGGCCGAGCGGTTCTAGGCGCTACAGTCTGGAACAGCGCGACCGCTACGGTCGCAGGTTCCAATCCTGCCTCGGGTATGGATGTGTGTGATGTCCTTAGGTTAGTTAGGTTTAAGTAATTCTAAGTTCTAGGGGACTGATGACCTAAGAAGTTAAGTCCCATAGTGCTCAGAGCCATTTGAACCAAAACAGTCGGGTGATAAGTTGGCAGCTATTTCTGAATTGTTTAACAAGTTTATATCCAACACCGCAGCTGCTCACAATTTGCAACAGTTGATGAAATGCCAGTAGGTTTCCTTGGACGCTGTTCTTTCATAGTGTATCTACGAAACACGTACCAAAAACATGGATTAAAAATTATGTGTCTGTATTGTGCAAAATCCCACTATCTGCTAAACGCTTTTATTTATTCACGGAAGGCGACAAAGCCAAATCCATCAAAACTAAGCATCTCAACACAATGTGTTCTGAAGCTGGTTCAGCCTATTGCTAAGACAAACAGAAACATAAGTGGAGATAACTGGTTCACCTCTGCAGATCCGGCTAATGAATTACAAAAGATTGGCCTGTCATAATTCGGTACATTTCGGAAACAGAAAAGTGAAATTCCATCAGAATTCTTGCCCAATAAATCATATGAAGTGGGACATATAAAATTTGATTTCACAAAGGGTTAAACAATATGCTCCTATATCCCCAAGAAAAGTAAATCAGCAGTCACGCTGTCATCAATGCATCATGACAAGCGCATTGATAAGCAGAGTGGTAAACCTGAAATTATTCTATTTTACAGTTCTACAAACGGGGGCGCGGATGCTCTTGATCAGAAGTGTGCTCTCTATAAATGTGGAAGAAGATGTAAAAGGTGGCCACTAGCCATATGGTGGACTGTAATGGGTACTGCTGTTGTTAACAGTTACCTAATATGGCAGTGCTCCAATCCTAACACAAAGATGTCGCATTGTCAATTTATGAAAGAAATGCCAACAACTTTAACTGAAATGCTACTGTACCAACTCTATCAACAAGTTTGAAAACATTAATTAATTCAACATTTCGTTTGGAGGAGCAGTTCCAACAATCAAGCTCGTGTGAGCCTATAAAGTGCCAAAGATGTAACTTTTGCTCAAGAAATCATGACAAGATAGTGTCAGTCACTTATTCAAGATGCCACAAATATGTCTGCAAGAACCACTCTCAGCGGAAGACATTATGTGTACAATGCAACGAAGAGTAACTTTATTACGAACAACAATATTTTAGAAATTGAAATTTTTGTTAATCATAAAGTAATGGCTGTTAATTTCTTTACTATGCATTTAAAAGTTACATTTCCCACTACAGAGATTAATTTGGACCTTAATCAACTAGTCAGATGAAGCAAAAAAGAAGAGTTACTATTCAAATGAAAAAATTTTTACTTTAAAATTACTTCTGCATTGAGAATTGAAAAAATGTAAACATTAAAATAAACATGTTTTGTGTGAGTTTCTGGCTCTCTTATACCTCATATTTAGACTAAAGCAGTTGAAAATAAGTTGAAATGAATGCGTATAAAACAATTACCATAAAAAATTGAATGAAAGTAAATGGAGATACTAATAATTTTTGGGATCACTAATGACCCCAAGATAGTAATTGTGATAGTCAAACATATCGATAGTAACACAGGGTTACTATACTAGTGTCTTACCTCAAGACATGTTCTATAAATAACAACGTGTAATCATTTTTATTTCTTATTATGTGCGAAGTGATCGTATGGCATTGGTGGCCGGCTGGCCCCATGCGGGGAAATTCGGCCGCCGTATTGCAAGTTCTTTTTAGCTGACGCCACTTCGGCGACTTGCAAGTTAATGACGATGAAATAATGATGAAGAGCACACAACACCCACACATCACGAGGCATAGAAAATCCCTGACCCCGCCGGGAATCGAACCCGGGACCCCGTGCGCCGGAAGCGAGTACGCTACCGCAAGACGACGAGCTGCGGACTTTATCTTTTTTTTTATTTTTTATTTACAGTACTTAATTACATCGAAAGTGAAACGGATAAATTACAAGACATGTAGAAAGTGTCTTTCGCTATTGGTCACTGTCTTTTCTGCGACAATGTCTGTTGTTAACGAAACGCTGCACTGATTGGATAACAATAGAACACTTAAGCATGGGAACTTAATGTTACTATTTCAGCTCAGTTCATAGATGTTTAGCTCACTGTTTTACAAAGATAGCAAATGAAATACAAAAGATTCTGCTGATCCACACACACAACGTGGGCCCAGAATCTACACTTGCTGCACAGCAACCAGTCTTCATGAAATGACTCCAGAGACGTGATGCACTTTTTAGTATCTCCAATTGAGCCATTTTTTTTTTTCAAAAAATTCCAGTTTTATTCGCCGCTTTGTAATTGGCTTTCCATGGAAATCCTTCGGGTTTTATTTCATTCCGGAACACTCTATTTAAGTTCAGTTTTCTTCAACTGTCTTTCATAGTTAATTTTTTCTGCTTTTCTCTTCGATGGCGATCTTTTTCTTTTCTAATTCGTGAAAGGGTTTCAGCTGCCTCCCTTGCAGTCATATTGTTAGACATAACCGTGCTAACAGGCATTTTCATGCACTCTTCATTCCATTCCCCTCTTTCTGTTTTCTCATTTTCCCCCATGTCAATCTGAAAACAAGTGAGAAGAAGAAAATAGAATTTAAAAATTGAAATTGCTTTAGATTGATACTGAAAGACAGTCGGGTGACCGTTACTTCACGAAAACACGCAGCAGGATCTAGTCACATTGCACGTTCTTTTCAGGAATTATAATGAAACATTTGGTAAATGTCGTTCCACACATGCCACAGATAACCGAAATATGGCAACGAAATTAATTACTTACCTTGCGGTAGCGTTCTCGCTCCCCGCGCACGGGGTCCCGGGTTCGATTCCCGGCGGGGTCAGGGATTTTCCCTGCCTCGAGATGACTGGGTGTTGTTGTGTCGTCTTCATCATCATTATTCATCCCCATTACGGTCGGAGGAAGGCAATGGCAAACCACCTCCGCTAGGACCTTGCCTAGTCAGCGGTGCGGGTCTCCCGCATCGTTCCCTACGCTCCTCGGAGTATGGGACCGCTCATCGTCACCTTGGAAACGGGTACCATAGGCCACAAAATACCTTCCCTGCCCTAAGAGGTACACCAACACCATCAAACACTGGAGAGAGAAAGGGAAATCACAGTAGCGGCCGGTACTGTGGTCGGTACTGCACGATTCTCCCCTACCGCTGGCACTGACCTCCTTCACTGACACAGTGCGTGAAGCTGTGAAGCCGACAGATCACAGCACTTCGAGGCTGAAGACGTCCCGCAACGAGTATGAGCTTGGGCTGCCTATTTTCGTGATGGCCACTATAGCTTCTGCCGCGCGGCATTAGCCGAGTTGTCTAGGGGCCTGCAGTCATGGACTGTGCGGCTGGTCCCGACAGAGGTTCGAGTCCTCCCTCGGGCATGGGTGCGTGTGTTTGTCCTTAGGATAATTTAGGCTAAGTAGTGTGTAAGCGTAGGGACTGATGACCTTAACAGTTCAGTCCCGTAAGATTTCACACACATTTGAACGTTTGAACTGTAGCTTTTGAGTCACTTGTACTGTGTCCACCGTGTGGTATCGCCCAAAGATCGCGCTGCCATACCGAAGTCGGAAATTCGCACCGATACCAGAAATGTTAGCGATGTCTCGCTCCAGTGGCAGGTGCTGGTGGAGCCCCACCTTCTCTCATAGCCTTCTCTGCCTCGTGATGACTGGGTGTTGTGTGATGTCCTTAGGTTAGTTAGGTTTAAGTAGTTCTAAGTTCTACGAGACTGATGACCATAGATGTTAAGTCCCATAGTGCTCAGAACCATCGGAACCATCTCTCATAGCGCCACAGCACTACCGCACGGAGGCCGAGATACAGCCGAGCAGAGCGAGCATCTCCCCCGTTCATGACCTCCGATCAACAAGACAACATCGACTACGTTACTCACGTCTTAGATGGTTCCGTAACGTTGAACACTGATAGCTTTGTACTTGGAGAGAAGAGTTCTGTAAATGTGTGCATATAGTGGTGCTTAGATATTCAAATACAGTTGTAAGTATTCGGCATATTCCAGTGGCTATGGAGTGTATCAAGTTAAGCAAATCTTTTTATCGTTTCTGTAATAAAGTGAACTAATATTTCACATGTTGTAGTTCGGAAAAAACTGGTAGAAGCCGATCTCGGGGAAGATCAGTTTGTATTCCGTAGAAATGTGGGAACACGTGAGGCAATACTGACCCTACGACTTATCTTAGAAAATAGATTAAGGAAAGGCAAACCTACGTTTCTAGCATTTGTAGACTTAGAGAAAGCTTTTGACAATGTTGACTGGAATACTCTCTTTCAAATTCTGAAGGTGGCAGGGGTAAAATACAGGGAGCGAAAGGCTATTTAGAATTTGTACAGAAACCAGATGGCAGTTATAAGAGTCGAGGGACATGAAAGGGAAGCAGTGGTTGGGAAGGGAGTGAGACAGGGTTGTAGCCTGTCCCCCGATGCTATTCCATCTGCATATTAAGCAAGGAGTAAAGGAAACAAAAGAAAAATTCGGAGTAGATATTAAAATCCATGGAGAAGCAATAAAAACTTTGAAGTTCGCCAATGACATTGTAATTCTGTCAGAGACAGCAAAGGACCTGGAAGAGCAGTTGAATGGAATGGACAGTGTCTTGAAAGGAGGATATAAGATGAACATCAACAAAAGCAAAACGAGGATAATGGAATGCAGTCGAATTAAAGTGGGTGATGCTGAAGGAATTAGATTAGGAAATGAGACACTTAAAGTAGTAAATGAGTTTTGTTATTTGGGGAGCAAAATAACTAATGATGGTCGAAGTAGAGAGGATATAAAATGTAGACTGTCAATGGCAAGGAAAGCGTTTCCGAAGAAGAGATATTTGTTAACATCGAGTATAGATTTAAGTGTAAGGAAGTCGTTTCTGAAAGTATTTGTATGGAGTGTAGCTTTGTGTGGAAGTGAAATGTGGACGATAAATAGTTTGGACAAGAAGAGAATAGAAGCTTTCGGAATGTGGTGCTACAGAAGAATGCTGATTATTAGATGGGTAGATCACATAACTAATGAGGAGGTATTGAATAGAATTGCGTTGGTTGGTTGGTTTGGGGAAGGAGACCAGACAGCGAGGTCATCGGTCTCATCGGATTAGGGAAGGAAGGGGAAGGAAGTCGGCCGTGCCCTTTGAAAGGAACCATCGCGGCATTTGCCTGGAGCGATTTAGGGAAATCACGGAAAACCTAAATCAGGATGGCCGGACGCTGGATTGAACCGTCCTCCTCCCGAATGCGAGTCCAGTGTCTAACCACTGCGCCACCTCGCTCGGTGAATAGAATTGGGGAAAGAGAAATTTGTGGCACAACTTGACTAGAAAAGGGGATTGTTTGGTAGGACATATTCTGAGGCACCAAGGGATCACCAATTTAGTATTGGAGGGCAGCGTGGAGGGCAAAAATCGTAAAGCGAGACCAAGAGATGGATACACTAAACAGATTCAGAAAGATGTAGGTTGCAGTAGGTACTGGGAGACGAAGAAGCTTGCACAGGATAGAGTAGCATGGAGAGCTGCATCTAACCAGACTCTGGACTGAAGATCACAACAACAACAACAACAACAGTTCTGATCAATCATCTCCCAGAGCACTCAAAGAACGCATAGCTAAGACCGGAAGTTTTGTCAGGTGGGTTCTGTGCCCTTATTCTGTTGCATAAAAAATGGTTCAAATGGCTCTGAGCACTATGGGACTCAACTGCTGAGGTCAGAACTTAGAACTAGTTAAACCTAACCAACCTAAGGACATCACAAACATCCATGCCCGAGGCAGGATTCGAACCTGCGACCGTAGCGGTCTTGCGGTTCCAGACTGCAGCGCCTTGAACCGCACGGCCACTTCGGCCGGCTCTGTTGCATACGCAGCACTTCAAGTTTAGTTTACTCTAAGTACATGGATGGCTGATTCTTATTCCCAGCCAGTGTCAAGCTTAGCCACCACAGCTGGGGTGTGGCACAGCTGGTCTACTACCGAAGGCGGAGGCCCCGGACCACCTGTTGCCCAGCAAGCCGCTGCTTCCCTGACACGTCCCGCTGCGTTCAGTCCACTCGAAAGTTTCCGCTCCCGTTTAACGGCGGTTCTACCCGCTCTCCGGTCCTCCTGATTAATGTGCATGTTGCGCGCGGACTGGTCGTATCCTCGAGTGCTGCACGGAATACCGCTATCGTTTATTCGCTGTCGGCACGAATAATACAATTAAAAAAACATTAAGAGGGATTTATGCAGTGGCGTGCCTCGGAAAGCTTAAACTTGTATTGATCCTGTCCAGCTGTACCGAGAAATTTATGTGCAACAGGTGGGCCGATCTTGTAACTGACTGCTCTCTTCTATTATTACGGTGCTTGAGGTTACAGCGAAAAAACGACTGCTCCCCAGTTGTAATGGGAAGCTCCGCAGATCTTTTTCACGGTAGAGATTACCTACGGTGCTGCACTTGCAGCTTTTATACACTGAAGCGCCAAAGAAAATGGTATAGGCATGCGTATTCAAATGCAGAGATACGTAAATAGGCAGAATACGGCGCTGCGGTCGGCAACGCCTACATAAGACAACAAGTGTCTGGCGCACATGTTGAATCAGTTACTGCTGCTACAATGGCTGGTTATAAAAATTTAAGTGAGTTTGAACGTGGTGTCATAGTCGTCGCACGAGTGATGGGACACAGCATCTCCGAGGTAGCAACGAAGTGGGGATTTTCCCGTACGACCATTTCACGAGTGTACAGTGAATATGAGGAATTCGGTAAAACATCAAATCTCCTACATCACTGCGGCCGGAAAAAGATCCTGTAAGAACGGGACCAACAACGATTGAAGAGAATCGTTCAGCGTGACAGAAGTGCAACCCTTCCGCAAATTGCTGCAGATTTCAATGTTGGACCATCAACAAGTGTCGCTACAGTTTCTGGTGCAAAATTTGTTATCATTTGACAGCTGGAGTGACACTGGAGCTCTAAATGGAGAGAAAAATATGGTTCAAACGGTTCTGAGCACTATGGGACTTAACATCTCTGGTCATCAGTCCCCTAGAACTTAGAACTATTTAAATCTAACTAACCTAAGGACATCACACAACACCCAGTCATCACGAGGCAGAGAAAATCCCTGACCCCGCCGGGAATCGAACCCGGGAACCCGGGCGCGGGAAGCGAGAACGTTACCGCACGACCACGAGCTGCGGACTAAATGGAGAGAAAGACAGTTACTTGTGTCATAAGTACATTGTTTGGTTTTAATTATTTTTCTTCTTAATTAACGAGATGGTTGTTATGTTTTGCGTTCCATGCGTTCGTAAATTACCAATAGACATAAATTATCGTGAAAAGATTGTAAAACAGCCAAATCTCGCAGATTCCATGATATACTCACTTAAGCACCAAAGAAACTGGTATAGGATGCGTGTACAAATACAGAGCTATGTAAACAGGCAGAATACGGCGCTGGGGTCGGTCACGCCTGTAGAATACAACAAATGTCTGGCACAGTTGTTACATCAGTTATTGTTGCTACAACAGTAGGTTTTCAAGACTTAAGTGAGTTTTGAACTTAGTGTTACAGTCGGCGCAGGAGTGATGGGACACGGCATCTCCGAGGCAGCAATGAAGTGGAGATTTTCCTGTACGACCATTTCACGACTGCACCGTGAATATCAGGAATCCGATAATACATCGAATCTCTGACCGCTGCGGCCGTAAAAATATGCTACAAGAACGGGACCAACAACACTTGAAGAGACTCGTTCAACGTGACAGAAATGCACCCCTTCCGCAAATTGCTGCAGAGTTCAATGATGGGCCATCAACAAGTGCAGCGTGCGAAACATTCAACGAATCATCATCGATATGGGCTTTAGATGCCGAAGGCCCACTCCTGTATCCTTGATGACTGCAAGACATAAAGCTATACGCCTCGCCTGGACCCGCCAACACCGCCACTGGACTGTTGATGACTGGAAAAATGTTGTCTGGCCGGGCGAGGCGTTTAAAATTGTATCGAGCGGATCGAGGTGTACAGGTATGCAGACAACCTAACGAATCCATGTACACTCCATGTCAGCAGGGGACTGTTAAAGCTGGTGGAGGCTCTGTACTGGTGTGAGGCGTGTGCAGTTGGAGTGATGTGTGACCTCTGACAGCTGACACGTATGTAAGCATCCTGCCTGATCACCTGCATCGATTCATGTCCATTGTGCATGCCGACGAGCTTGGGCTATTCCAGCATGACAATGCGACATCCCACACGCCCAGAAGTTCTACAGAGTGTCTCCAGGAACACTCTTCTAAGTTTAAACACTTCCACCAGCCACCAAACTCCCCAGACATAAACATGATAGAGCATATCTGTCAACGTCGAGATCCCTACTCCCAGGACGGGAGAACTGTCTACAAACATAGCTAAACTTATATGCAACCCTCAGAGCGCGAGTCCTACTCGAATTCCATCAACTTTTTTTCAATCATTACACAACTCATTTCAGGAAATTATTTCAGATGCTGTGGGAGTTTGCATTAATACTGCACGTGTGTTGTTCTACTTCTGTTTCCTGCACTTGGTTTTTTGTCCTTTTACTGTATTACTCGTCCTCCATTAAGCAGAAATCGACGGACGCAACCCACTAGTCACAAACGCGACTCGCCCTCACAGCCCTGCTCCTGCACCAACCCCCCTCCCTCCCCCCAAACCTCACAGAAATCCTCCCGTAAATCTTGCAGGACTAGCACTCCTGAAAGAAACGAAATCGCTTAGGCGTGGCTTACAAGGAAAGGTCCACTTCGGTGGAATGGACATTGTGAAATCATCTATACAGTGCTGGAGGTCAAGGTCCCAAATTTCACACCCTGAAGCCATTCGCCCTGGTGGGACCTCGTTTGCGATTAATCGAACAAAAACTGAATTTCATGTGATCCTCTCCAGTTTTAAAAAAATAGATGTTTCACAGAACGACTGCGCTAGGTAATGGTTTTGGCATTAAAGCTCACGCAAGAAAAGAAGTCATCATGGTTTTCGTCTGTGTGAAACACAGCTTGACCTTTTCTCACATGATATACTGAGAACTAAGGATGAAGGGTAACGGGCAGATTCCACATTTCAAGATTTCGGGAAAGCATTTGACACGGTTCCTCACTGCAGGCTGTTAACGAAGGTACGAGCATATGGAGTAAGTTCACAGATATGTGAGTGACTCCAAGACTTCTTCAGTAACAGAATCCACAATGTTGTCCTCCGGCTAGTGTTCGTCAGAGACAAAGATATCGTCAAATGGTTCAAATGGCCCTGAGCACTATGGGACTTAACTTCTGGGGTCATCAGTCCCCTAGAACTTAGAACCAATTAAACCTAACTAACCTAAGGACATCACACATCCATGACCGAGACAAGATTCGAACCTGCGACCGTAGCGGACGCGCGGTTCCAGACTGTAGCGCCTAGGACCACTCGGCCACCCCGGCCGGCGATATCGTCAGGAGTGCCCCAGGAAAGTGTGATAGGATCGCTGTTATTCTCTACAAACATAAATGATTTGGCGTACTGGATGGTCAGCAATCGGTGGTTGTATGCTGACGATGCTCTGGTGTATGGGAAGGTGCCGTCCTTGAGTGACTGTAGTAGGACACAAGATGACGTAAACGAACTTTCTAGTTTCTGTCATGAATGGCAGCTAGTGCTAAATGTGAACAATGTAAGTTAATGTGGATGAGTAGGAAGAACAAACCGGTAATGTTCGTATACAATATTACTAAAGTCCTTCTTGGCACAGTCAAGTCGTTTAAATATTTGGGTGTAACGTTACAAAGCGATATGAGGTGGAATGAGCATGTTAAAACTGTGATAGGGAGGGCAAATGGTTGATTTCGGTTTATTGGGAGAATTTTAGGAAAGAATGGTTCACTTGTAAAGAATACCGCACATAGGACGCTGCTGCAACCAATTCCTGAGTACTGCTCGACTTTTTGGGATCCGTACCAGATTGAATTGAAGGAAGACATCGAAGCAGTTCAGAGGTGGGCTGCTGGATTTGTTACCGGTAGGTTCGGACAGCACGTAAGTGTTACGGAGATGCTTCGGGGACCCAAATGGGAATCCCTGGAGGCAAGCAACGTTCTTTTCGAGAATAAATACTGAAAAAATTTAGAGAACCTGTAACCTCCCCCTCACTTATCGACCTTAACGACAGTGAAAAATTAAACCGCGTGTACCTAATGGAAATTTGGGAAAAGCAAACGTCACCCAAGTTAATCTGTCGGTAAAGAGGGAGGAAAGGTTACATCTTAATTGAAAGGAAAAATGAAAATGAAATTGGTGAAAATTAATTATGAAAAAGGGTAAAGTTAATAAAGAAAGTAAATGTGCGGTCGTTACGTTAACAATTAACTAGCGGTAATTAGATATTTGAGATTTGGGGAAAATTATGGTCGCCAGTCCTATGGACAATTACTGTAGTAACTGAAAAAGAAAGGTTATTGCACATATAATTAGCACTAAAAGCGTGGCAACTGAAGGTTGACACGTGTTGTGTGAAAACTGAATGTTTGTCAGAAGTAATAAATTTCGCTACACTCCGACTTAATTTACCAAAAGAATTAATAAAACCGGAAAATTGAAAGTTAATTTAGTGACTGAAATTAATAGTGAGCTTTGTTTCTGAAGCACTACGAAATTCAGTAAAATAAGGTTAGTCTTGGGCTACCTCAACAATCATTTCAAAAGCTCCTTTAATCTACGCAATTTAGAAATAAGAGATTTAACTTCGAACTTCAATTAAATGATTCTGAACAACTAACAATAGTAAAATTTAGTACGTACCAAGCTGAGGTGCAGTCACAGGTAAGCCAAAATATGGTAACAAAACTCGCACTCTTAATTTGTGCTTGTGTAATCTAAATATTGTAGCCAGCTATGAATACTTTAACTGAACTTTGAAATTAAAGCAGTGAAATGGAATGATATTTCTTTAATGCTGGCGTTTGAATTTCAACGACACTCGGGTTCATTCCAGAAAAGGAAGGGGCCCTGCTTGGTAATGCAATTGGGACAATGAGCAACAAAGGTTCATGCTACGTTGCTGTAATTTTGTGATTTGAACACTTCGAAAAGCTGAGGTCTGCCATACAGTTCTAAAACTTTACGTGCTTTTAGTCTTCCTTGTTGGTTGATTGAAGGTTTGCAGTCGTCGATCGGGGAGGTGGCGACAGTCACTCATTGTCGGCCGTCGCTGCTGCAGAAGCTGGATGTTGGCGCGCCTTCTTCTCGACACGGTCACCAGGCGAAACGGGCTCTTGATGTGCGCCTGCTAATGCTTCCCATCCGCGACACCGTGTCAGAAACTATCATAACAAGTCGAGCGCAGTTACATGCTGCCAAACCCCGAAAGCGCGGCAACTCGCGGGAGCCTCACACAACTCACCTGCTCCACCGCCCTACTCCAGCCAGACTCTGCTCTGCCCGCGCTCCACGCGGCAGAGTTAACACTACCAAAGATCCTAAACACTTTGGTTCTCCACAAGACCTATCGATGTATTCGTTCGATAGCATAGTTTTCCCTAGGCAAGACCCAGCGTAAAAATACAAATAATATTTACAGAACAAACCAATTATACATCGACATAAATGCATAAATATATATATATATATACAAATAGTAAAACAATTACAATATATAAAGACACAGAAATGTCACATCTTCAGGTAACAAAATAAGGAAAAAAATTTATAGTACAATAGATGGAAACAGGAGGATATGCATTTCCGGCGTTACAGTCCGACATTTGAAGCTGACTGCTAACATACATCGCGTTTAAGGACCACGAAGATAAGATACGAGAAATTACGGCCCATACGGAGGCGTAAAGACAGTGTCGTTTTCCCATCGCTCTATTTGCGAGTGGAACAGGAAAGGAAATGAAAAGTAGTGGTACAGGGTACTCTCGGCCACGCACCATACGGTCGCTTGCAGAGTATCTATGCAGATGTAGATGTAGGTGAAATTTAATGTGAATTCTATGAAAGTAATAACGCATTGGACAATTTCTTGCAGGTTTCCGTACAAAAGACTGAAATGTGAATATGTTCGAGTGTAAATCAATATTTTTAAAATAAGTTTGTTTCCTGTTATTACGTACAACTGTTAAATGTTAAATCAATATTCTAAAAACAGTTAAGGTACAGGCATCATGTGCATGAAGTTGTGGGTTCGAATCTTGTCAGGTGCTTTGAAATATTTTATTTTTAGGTATGTATCGGAAAGACTTTGGTCATCATTTTTATTCAATTAATTGGGTTAATGTAATTTTCTCACTTCTGTTCTTTTGTCATATCATTTTAATCAACGTATCAACTTTTTCAAATTGCTCTCGTTTTTCCTTCCTATCGTTCTTTTCCTCTTGGAGTCTTTTTGCATGTGTTTTTAATTACTCTTATGCATTAATTTCGATTTTATCATCCTATATTTTTGTCCTTTATGACGTCTGTTACTCATTTTGCTTGAATTTCGTTTTATTTGTAATTCCTTCTTTCATTTAAATCTTCATCTGTGTTAACTTTGTCCATAGTGGAACAGAAATTAATGTTTTAAATGTTGGTATGACGTTAACCGTAAAAAAAAAAAAAAAAAAAAAATTCGTCTTGTCACGAAAAATACATTTTTGACATCATTGCACCGTCAATATAAATAGTTTATTTCGTCTTTCGTTTTTTAGCCGACACATTGACAGTTTTAAATCTTTAAATATTATGATAGATAAATGAAAATAATTAAATTCACATGCACAAAAATCCCAAGAGGAAATTCAATGAAAGGAAGAAAAATGAGAGCGATTGAGAAAGTTAATAAGTTGATTAAGATGATGTGACAAAGGAACTGAAATAAAAGAAATTGCATTTAACCCAGATCTTTGAATAAAAATGGTGACCAAAGTCATTTCGATAAAGATCTAAAATTTAAAAAATTTCACATCATCTGACGAGTTTCGAATCCACAACCTCTTACACAGGAGGCCTGTACCTTAACTGTCGCGCTGTGCAACAACTACGTCAATTACATCTTTTTTAAAGCTGAAGAGGATCACGCGAAATTCCGAATATTTTTTTCTTCGATTACTGAGAAACGACGGCCCACTAGGTCGAACGGCAGCAGGTGGCAATTGTCTCCAGAATGAATTTTCACTCTGCAGCAGACTGTGTACTGTTCTGAAACTTCCTGGCTGATTAAAACACTGTGCCAGACCGGAACTCGAGGTTGGAATCTTTGTCTTTCTCAGGATTGCTGTGAGTGCTGGCCGTAATTTATGCTCGGATAGCTGAGTCGGTAGAGCGCTTATCGACGAATGGCAAAGGTCACAGCTTCGAGCCACAGTCAGGCACATAATTTTGATCTGCTAGGAAGTTCCATCACTTGCACTGACTACTTTACGTAAAATCAAAACATGGAACAAAACTGTGTTTTTGATTTTACGCAAAGCAAAGAATGTGAGTGATTATTTGCGTGTTTATGAATTGAAAATGGTATCATAGTTCAAAAACGCGTCATGTTATGCACGAATATGAATAACTGTTGCAGTGGTTTAGTATTCAAACCATTAATGTCGGCTATAGGGCTTCTTCAGAGTTCTTCATCTATTGTGATCTTCAGCGGTATGAATCACGCTCTCGCATGTTTTCTTTTGTCGTATACTAAGCTACACAGCTTTGGAAAGCGGTGCACTTACAAGTAAGGTACAGGTGCATCTGAAGGAAGTACAAAAATGTTCAGGTAAATTCAGGAACACAGATATACATGTCACTTAGGAATGAAACGAATAGGATGTGTAGGGCAGCTCAGGAAAATGGCTGTATGAAAAATATGAAGAAATCAAAAACAACTGATTGTCGGATGGACTGACTGAGCATACAGAAAAGTCAGAACTACCTACAGTGAAATTAGAAGCAAGGTTGATAACATTAAGAATGCAGTGGGATTTCCACAGTTACATGCAAAGGAGAGAGTGTATAAGTGGAAAGAATACACTGAAGACTTGTATAAGGGGGATAGAGTGATACAAGAAGAAACTGGAGTCGCTATAGAAGAGGTAGGAGATCAAGTATTAGAATCAGAAGAGTTTGGAAGATTTAAAATCCAATAAGGCAGAATGGATAGATAACATTGCATCAGGGTTTCTAAAACCACTGGGGGAAGTGGCAACATAACGAATGTTCAAATTAGTGTGTAGAATATAAGAGATTTTGGATACACCATAAGGCTTTCAGAAAGACATCATTAACACAACTCCCATGATAGCAAGAGCCGGCAAGTGCGAGAATGATCGTACAATCGAGAATTATCGCACTATCAGCTTAAAAGCTCATGCATCCAAGACGCTGGCAAGAACAATATACAAAACAATATAAAATTGAGGATGTATTAGATGATGATCATTTTGGATTTAGGAAAGGTAAAGACACGACAAAGTCAATTTTGACGTTGCGGTGGATAATGGAAGCAAGACTGAAGAAAAATCAAGGCATGGTCATAGGATTCGTCGACCTGGAAAAAGCGTTTGACAATGTCAAATGATGCAAAATGTTCGAAATTCTGAGTAAAATAAGGTTAAGGTATAGGGAGAGACGGATAAATACAATATGTACGACAGCCAGGAGGGAACAATAAAAGTGGAAGATTAAGAACGAAGTGCTCGGGTTAAAAAGACTGTAAGACAAGGATGTATTCTTTCACCCCTACTGTTCAACCTATACATCGAAGAAGCAATGACTGAAATAAAAGAAAGGTTCATGAGTGGAATTAAAGTTCAGAGTGAAAGGATATCAATAAAGTTCGCAGATGACGTTGCTATCCTCAGTGAAGGCGAAGTAGAATTACATGATGCGCTGAAAGCAAGGAACACTCTAATGAACACAGAATATTGACTGAGAATAAATCGAAGAAAGACGAAAGTAATGAGTAGTAGCAGAAATGAGAACAGCTAGAAACTTAACATCAGAGTTGATGATTACCAGTTAGATGAAGTTAAGGAATTCTGTTACCTAGACAGTAAAATAACCCATGACGGACGGACTTGAAAAGCAGACTTGCACTGGCAAAAAGAGCATCCCTGTCCAAGGAAAGTCTACTAGTATCAAACACAGGCCGTAACTTGAGGAAGAACTTTCTGAAAATGTACGTTTGGAGCACAGCATTGTATGGTAGCGAAACATGGACTGTGGGAAATCCAGAAAAGAAGAGAATCGAAGCACTGGAGACGTGGTGCTACAGAAGAATGGTGAAAATTAGGTGGACTGATAAGGTAAGGAATGAGGAGATTCTCCGCAGAATTGGCGACGAAAGGAATATATGGAAAACACTGACAATAAGAAGGGACAGGATGATGAGCCATCTGTTAAGACATCAAGGAATAACATCAATGGTACTAGAGGGAGCACCAGAGGCAAAAAGTGTAGAGAAAAGCAGAGACTGGAATACATTCAGCAGATAATTGGGGGCATAGGTTGAAAGTGCTACTCTGATATGAAGACGTTTGCACAGGAGAGGAACTCGTGACAGGCCACACCGAACCAGTCAGAAGACTGCTGACTCAAAAAAGCGTCTGAATAAGGCAGAGGGGGTCCGTTACTGTGTGAGAGTTCGCTTATAGCGGCCGTCTTAGATTATTAAATCCAGAGGTCGCACACTGTACGCTTGTCAGAGTGAGAAGTTACATAAATCACTGCACTGACAAAGGGCGATTTTCATGTTATTAACAGCGCGGTCAGCGTGGTGGATTGCTAACCGAAGAGGCTCGGGTTCAGTTCCGGATGGAAGAATTTCTCGGCCCTGCAAGTGTGTGTTCGTATCGTCGTCATTGACATTCCACTGCTGAGATGGCTGTCCGGGCACCGAAAGCCAATAAATTTTTAAAAAGAATGTTGCTAATAGAAACTGAAAACTGTTGCAGAATCTCTAATGTATGTTATGGGGCGCTGCTGCTGGTGAACGAACGGTGAACCGGGCAGCTGGTCGATAGCAGCGGGCAGCTGACAACCGGGCGTGAATAAGGCGGCCGCCAAAGAATTCGCCAGCGCATACAAAAATTTTGAGAAATGTAAAAATCGTTCTCTTCTATTCGTATCTGTATGTGAGGCGGTAATGATCCGTACCGCGTCAAGCAGGACAGACTAAGATTTTTAAATGTAAATATTGATATAAAGGCTAGTTAATGATTTTATGTGGCCTCTATCTGTACAATTTATGGAAGAATGCAGTGGCGTGGAATTTAATTTCTATTGGAAGTGATTTTGTACTTTTGTTCTGAATGGTTTACTCTGCTGAACAGTAATGATACTATATAACTGAACTGCAAGCTTGGATTGACTAGCGTCAGTTTTGGATAGGGGCCTGGCGTTAAATTTTCTTATATAACCGTTTATTTATTCTACGTGAGTGAAATTTGTTAATTTTGGAAGTATCAATGTGACCAGGAACTTTCTCTAGCTGACCGAAGTCGTATTCTAATGATAATTTGGGGGCTTGTTCACTAATACATAGCGATCCTCGTTACGGGATTTAATTCAGGCCACTTTACGTGTGTGATCTCCCTGATGTGACAGTTACGTCGTGGGCAGACAGAAGAACGTTCCCTCAATTTTTGCGAGAGCCCGTTGATGGATGATCCACCATAACTGGCACTGGCTGATCTACTCCTACCCATCAGTTGCCTGCACTATCCAGTGTTGTCCTTCCGTATCTCAGAAGAAAAGCTGACAATGTGCAAATCCTTAACAAGGAAGAGTCGCGTGAGACTTCATTTCTGAGTAGCCATCCAGAATCCATCAGCTATGCATCTGAAGTCACGCATGCCACTTTGGGCCGGTCTTCGGGTCATAGAGGTTTACGAAGTAACTGAGACGCGGAAAGAACGCCAGAATGAACATCCACAGTAGAATGCCCGCCTTAATCAAAATATAACTACCGAGGTTTGCAAAGTTTGATATTT
Source organism: Schistocerca serialis cubense (assembly GCF_023864345.2). Taxonomy (NCBI): domain Eukaryota; kingdom Metazoa; phylum Arthropoda; class Insecta; order Orthoptera; family Acrididae; genus Schistocerca; species Schistocerca serialis. The sequence continues at coordinate 574,411,867 of NC_064645.1, read as the reverse complement.
TCCGTCGTGAACGGCAGAGATTCAACCGTATCAGATGGGACTAGGGAGATGTGACCACTCCGCGAAGAAGTGGGGTTATTCTGAAACTGCTGCGTGTAACTGTGGTGTGGAGAAACAAACAAGGCGACGTATTGAGGAGAACTGCCTTCTTCGTGATTCTGAAGAAGGTTTGAAACACTTGCGTGAAATGACACCGTATACTGCGCCCCGGTTGTCAAATTTTAACATTAAACTATAAATACTTCGTGTATGTACTCGGTTATGTTGTGCTATGCCAAACAATAGAAAGATGAATAAAGCTACTGACTTTCCAATAGGTCTTCTTGTCAGTGTTTCCCCATCTCTAGTAATTCAGGAAAAATCTTTCTTAGCCTATATTCAATGTATTCAGCTTCGGCAACAACACGGAAAATTTCCTTCCTCAACTATGCGTATTCCCTCTCTAATTACACGTCTCTCTGTTGACATCACCATCCACTCTTCCATTCGTAAGGCACTACTCAACATTTGCTAAATTACGTACAATACCTTACTTAGTGAGATAGTCAGTTTCCTCCAACAACAGTTATTATGCACGGTTTGTCATTTCATCTCAGGGCTTATTCTTGAAGCAAATGTTCTATTAGATACTGTAAGTCCGTTTCCAAAAATTCTTCGTTTTTCAGTTACACACATCAATGAAAGTTTTGCATCACGCCGGTTCCCAGAACTCCTGAAGATAGGCGTTGACTGTTGATATTGTATCACAGACACAGTCCCTTTCACTGTTCAGAGACGTCATTAAACCTACTGAAAGATGGAAAGAAACATGCATGAGCAGCGCCTATTAGACGGAGGGGGTCCGACAGCCGATCAGTTCCAGTCACTCCACCAGGAAAGACGTACATGGCTCATGTTGTCTGTAGTTCAGCCATGCATAGACGGTCAATACCACGGTTCGATAGCGTCCGCATTGTTACTTTATGTCACGAAGGGCTCTCAACAAGGGAAGTGTCCTGACCTCTCGGAGTGAACCAAAGCGATGTTGTTCCAACATGAAGGAGATACAAAGAGACAGGAACTGTCAATGACATGCCTCGCTCAGGCCGCCCAAGGGCTACTACTGCAGTGGATGAGCGCTACCTACAGATTATGGCCCGTGGGAACCCTGACAGCAACGCCCCACGTTGAATAATGCTTTTCATGCAGCCACAGGACGTCGTGTTGAGACACAGACTGTGCGCAATAGGCTGCATGATGCGCAACTTCACTCCCGACATCCATCACGAGGTCCATCTTTGCAACCACGATACCATGCAGCGCGGTACAGATGGGTCCGACAACATGTCGGAAGGACCGCTCAGGTTCGGCATCAAGCTCTCTTCACCGATGAGTTTCGCATATGCCTTCAACAAGGCAATCGTACGAGACGTGTTTGGAGGCAACCCGGTCAGACTGAGCGCCGCAGACACACTGTCCAGCGAGTGCAGCAAGGTGGAGGTTCCCTGCTGTTTTGGGGTGGCATTATGTGGGGTCGACGTACGCCGCTGCTGGTCATGGAAGGCGCGGTAACGGCTGTACGATACGTGAATGCCATCCTCCGACCGAAAGTGCAACCATATCGGCAGCATATTGGCGAGGCATTCGTCTTCATAGACGACGATTCGCGCCCCCATCATGCACATCTTCTCTTTGACTTCCTTCAGGATAAAGACATCGCTGGACTAGAGCGGCCAGCATGTTCTCGAGGCATGAACCCAATCGAACATGCCTCGGGTAGATTGAAAAGGGCTGTTTATGGACGACGTGATCCACCAACTACTCTGAGGGATCCACCCCAAGTCGCCGTTGAGGAGTGGGACAAAAGTGGACCAACAGTGCCTTGATGAACTTGTGGATAGTATGCCACGACGAATACGGGCATGCATCAGTGAAAGATGATGTGCTGCTGGTCATTAGAGGTACTGGTGTGTACAGCAATCTGGACCACCACCTCTGAAGGTCTCGCTGTATGGTGGTACAACATGCAATGTGTGGTTTTCATAAGCAATAAAAAGGGCGGATATGGTGTTTATGATGAACTCTATTTCAATTTTCTGTACAAGTTCCGGAACTCTCGGAAACGAGGTGATGCAAAACATTTTTTGATGTGTGTATAAGGGGTGTTCAAAAGCCGAGGTACAACATAATGCTTTGGGAACAATTGAAGTCTTTGTTCAAAAGTAATCACCAGAGGCCTGAGCACAACTATCCCACTTATTCACTAGAAGAATGATTCTCTGTTCCCATAATTCCCGTGGCTGTGCCAAGAGCCAGTACTCCACTGTGTCCTTCAGTTCGTCATGCGAGTTGAAGTGCTTTCCTTTGAGATGCTTTTTTCAGCGGTCCAAACGCGTGGAAGTCTTTGGGGTGTAGGGCGGATGCTCAAGTTACTTCCTCTTGAACTTGTCCATTATACTGTGTGTGACTTTGGAGACGTGTGGACGTGCGTTACCGCGTAGCAGATTTACTCCGTGCGTGATCAGTCCAGGCCTTCAGCTCTTGATGGCCTTGTGTAGGCTGTGGATTGTCTCACAGTACGCATCACTCTTAAGGTTTCCGTGCTCGAAGAATTCTATGAGTGTTGGACCTCGGACATTGCAAAAGACGGTGAAGATCGCTTGGCCTGCTGAGGGAACGGCTTTAAATTTTTAGGGGGAAGAGACGCATACTCACAACCAACCCGAAGTCTACATTCACGTCCATAGGTGGGGCATATGTATATTTCAACTGGTTTGATTGTTATGGTGTTTCGTACCTTTTCATTTGAACACTCCTTATACACTCGTGAGCCGAGACATACAGCTTAATAGCTTGTTTGTCTGTCTTTGGAACGGAGTAAATCACTCAGTTTGCGTATTAGTGATCCGACAATTTGTTTGCAGAGATATGTGCCATTAGATGTCAACGTGTAGGATATGTAATTCGCGTAAATAATGGGCCACTGATTTGCGTATGCGGTTATGGCGCCCGGATGGGTTCCAAAGGATTTGACATCAACGTCAGTTCACTGAGATGCTCCTCAAACCATTGCAGCATGTTTCTGGCTTCGAGACACGCACGATTACGCAGTTGTGGGGAAAGATATCAGGCATGAAGGGATGCAGGTGGTTCGCAGCTGTCAGCGTGTCTTCGATTGCTACCACAGATCCCATGCAAGCGCAGGAGAATATATCCCATAGCATAATACTCCAAAGAGCCTGCATCCATGCCGCGCTGCACGTTTCGTGCCGCCGTTCACCTCGGTGACGGCGTTAGTGGAGACTACCAGCGACCTGGTGTAGCAAACTCGTGATTCACCCGAACAGCCGACACGTTTCCATTGATCGACGGTTGAATCTCGGTGATCCCGTGCCCATTGCAATGCATTGACGGTGTCGTCGGGTCAACATGTAAACACGTAGAGACGGTCTGCTGCGCAGCTCCATGTTCAATAATGTACGATGAACGGTGTGCTCCGAAAAACTTGCCCGTTTACCAGCACTGTGCTGTTTAAGCAGAGGTGCCTACTTTACAGAGCAGATAAGCCTCCGAACCCCCGTTCTGTGAAGAGTCGTGGACGTCCAGCCATTCAGCGCCTATTGGTAGTTTCACTGTCTACCTCTCTCCAGAGATGCTCACGACAGTAGCACGTGAACGTTCGATAGGCTTCCTCTTTTTCTGGATACTCGTTGAGGCGTGTGCGGCTCGTGTTCGTGCCGTTTATTGCTTGACATCTTGTCTTTGCGGTACTGCCGTCTCGTTTCTTATTCGATTTACTGGCGTCACTAAGTTGCTGGCTTGCATGCCTGTGAGTGGCAGCAGCAGCGCTTATCGATAAGAGCACTGTCGTGCTATCTTTGGAGCGACCACTAGCATTTCCGGGTCGTCGTGTGTCGGGAGTTCAGACGGGACAGAACAGCAGTGAGGTCGAGACAGCCATGACTCGCCCGACCGTTACCTACACACATGACTTCAGTGAGGACGCCCTTGGTTGGTTGTTGTGTCGGCCGCCTCATCGGACGACGTGTACTTGGTCGCCGACTGCTTCTGGGTTCTCTGTGTGTGTCGACTTGTGGTTCGTCCTTGTTGTTCCCCAGTCACTGGTTTTAGTATTGTTCGAGTTGTTTGTGGAAGTGTTTTCGAGGAACCGTGTGTAGTTTGTGTGGTTCTGACTGAGCAAATATGTTAATGCTGCCTGTGTGCTGCATGGAGTCGGTCGGTTGGGACAGAGCAGCTACGAAATCTCTGTTGCACGAGGTCAGGCCGGGACCGCTGGCGGCATGCATGCGCGGTCAGATTGTGAGGCGCCAGCTGCGAGAGCTACCAAGTTCGTTGCCCACCGAAACTGGACACTGAAGTTGAGAGATCAGTTAAGGGGCTCCGGAACGCCCTATACTTGCAATGTTAAAATAATGCTTATAAATTACATCTTTCCTCACAAAGTATTTGAGGTAGGAAGTTGAACTTTTTACAGATTATTTATTGGAATATGGGCTACAACTTAAAACAGGGATTTTACAAAATTTTAGTTCACATATTAAAGATGATTTTTTTTCAATTGTAATGAAAATTCACAACATTTTTTTGCAATTTTTTATTTATATATTCAAAAATATACAGTTTTTTGGAAAAAGGCTGTGTTAAATTATGCAGAAGGTACTGTGTAACATTTACTGAAAGTTTGAAACAAATATGTTTGGAAGATCCTTAGAAAACATGCAATTAGTATGAGAAAATAAAAGTTTTGGAAATCGAGCGACAAAGATTGGATTAACTTTTTAGTGCATTCCAGGTCCATATGATGGATTATCTTCATCCTCTGCAAACTCCTCCTCCAGCTTCCTCTTGTTCCTCCTCCTGTTTACTCTTGCTTGTATTTCTAGACTCTTTACAGCCCTGTCTGCAGCCCGAAGGCGTTCCTTGTCTAAAGCAAGCATCGCTCGTTGTTGTGTTCGTAGATTTTGCTACCATTCTCTTCAGTTGCAGTTACTGCAACACTGTTCCAAAAGGTGGTCATGTATGAACACTTATCACATTTCAGTCGTATCTCACTAGCAAGTCCTACGTGCTTTATTATGGAGAGTTCCAGACCAACTTCACTACAATGAATACATCTTACACAGTTTGAAAAAATTCCTTTGAGAACCGACATATCAAATATTTCATTCACATCCGATTCGCCCATGAAACATTCATAGTTTTCACTCATTGACATTCGGAAGGATGACGGTTCGATCCCGCGTCCGGCCATCCTGATTTAGGTTTTCCGTGATTTCCCTAAATCACTCCAGGCAAATGCCGGGATGGTTCCTCTAAAAGGGCACGGCCGACTTCCTTCCCCATACTTCCCTGTTCCGATGAGACCGATGGCCACACTGTCTGGTCTCCTTCCCCACACCAACCAACCAACCATCACTCATTGAACCAAGCTTCTTCTGTGAAGTATTTTCTTTCCCACTTTGACTGCTATGGGCAGGTGTACTTGAGAGGTTAGGTTCACTCACTTGGTTATCGTCTTTATTGTTTACAGTAATAACACATACCTTTGGCTTTCCAACATTTCTCCTTTTCTTAAAAGCCTTCAGAGGATTTCTAATAACTTTACTTTTACTCATTATTATACTTCAACAAAATAGAGACTCAAGAAACAGAATTAATTACGAATATTTTCGAGATAACGACAGAGTAAATAAACATGAAACAATCGACAATCACACCAGCGATATATATTGAACCATCACAGGTTAGCCACAACACATACTTTATCTCACATCACTAAAATGTACCTGATGAACACGGACGTTAATAATAACACCATCTGACAGCAGTTTAACAGCGCCACAGTGGGTCACGCCCATGTAGAACACATTTCAAAAAAAATTTAAAAATAGTTGTAGTCTTCGGATTTGAATAAATTATATATCTATTAAAAGGTAATAGTCTGCAGATTCAGAAAACGCAAAAAAGTAAAAATTGAACTTTTCATGATTTTGAGCCTTTCCGGAGCCCCTTAACCTGTTACGAAACCTCAACTGATGTGACATCTCTTCGTTCATTGCCGGTTGTTGCTTCCTCGGCTGTTACAGCTGGTAGCAACGTAGGGTGTGTTAGAGGTGGTGAAATTTTGCAGCCATCTTCCTGTATCGTCTTTAACAATTGAACTGGTTGTTACTTATCAGCGAAGTGCACCAGCGGTATTTTCTGCCTTGTGGCCATTAACGCCCCAGTTACCTGCCCTCGTCGTTAGCGTAGACTTCCGGCAGTGTGTTTGCCTTGCCATGTTGATGCCGTCCGGCACGGAGTGTAGTTCGACAGCCCTTTAGTTGTTTGTTCATTTTTTTTTCTTAAGAGTGATTATTGTGCCTTGGCTGTTTTTAGATGCCAATTTTGAAGACTTAGTGCGGCTGGTATCTTCGTCCTCGGATATTTTCCGTTTTCGTAGCATTGGTCGGTCCTTCAGCCATCCCTGCGTCGGGTTGCCATCCGATTATTTAACCTTCCACTTGGCTGCCTGTCCCACCTTACCTTACGTTAGAGCAACCTCCTCAGGCCGACCCCTGGAACACTTTTGAGCACCACTGTTCTGTTCGTTTTAGACTGTGATTTTCATTTTAGTCTGATGTACTGTGCAAAACCTTCAACTGGCTATTAATTCAGTTTGTTTGAATTTTAAAATAAGGCCTTCAGCCAACTTAAATTAATGCTGCAGATTGATTTGTTGAATAACTAAAAGTTTGAAAGTTTGTTCTATCTGAAATTCTTGTTATACGGGCCCTAAGTCCTGAGTTGTTCAATGGCCAGTGTGTGGCCTTCAGCCGAGATTTTACGTGAAACATTTTTAAGATAAGGCCTTCAGCGGTCTTAAATTAAGATTTTGTAAATTTATTTGCTTAAAACTAATTTTTTTTTAATTTGCTCTATCTGAAATTCTTGTTATCCAGGCCCTAAGCCACGAATTGTTCAATGTCTTGTGTGTGGCCTTTAGCCGAGTATTTACGTGAAATATTTTTTTAAAGTAAAGGCTTCAGCCGCATGTATTCAAAAAATGGTTCAAATGGCTCTGAGCACTATGGGACTTAACTTCTGTGGTCATCAGTCCCCTAGAACTTAGAACTACTTAAACCTAACTAACCTAAGGACATCACACACATCCATGCCCGAGGCAGGATTCGAACCTGCGACCGTAGCAGTCGCGCGGTTCCGGACTGCGCGCCTAGAACCACTAGACCACCGCGACCCGCAGCCGCATATATTCTTTAAAGTAACTTTTATAAATTGTGTTCAGGCCTTCAGCCATTCTTGTTTTTGGTGTCGTTTTGGGCCTTCAGCCCAGGAGGTATTGCAAGTTTTCTTAACTAGGCCTTCAGCTGTATTGTTTTAATTTGATCCTTTTCAGTAAAAGTATAATTAAGTGGTTCTTAGGAAAATAAAAGTTTGTGTGTTTTGTGCAAGTAACAGTCACGGCCCCCTCCACAGCCATAACCTTCCGCTCTATCCTTCGAAACCAGGTTTCACTCGTTCAAACGCTGTGCGTAATAATAACCTGTCCTCCGTCAAAGTCGCTGATGTCAATGTATTTCCTCATTTGCAGCCAATATCTACTCTAGGGCGATCACCGTCCGTGTCAGCTCCGCTTACACGCTTCTGTTACTGCGTCACGTGTCCGCAACGCCATAAGGCGTAATCCAGCGTCGCGGTGCGCCGTAATCATAATGTTTCGGCTTATCAGTGTACTACTCCCAGCTTCAAGCGCAAGTCACAACCTCCCCGTGATTCTCGTACCTCGTTGAGCGATAATGGCCGCGTAAAGCAACCGAAAATACCCTTCGTCCATAAACAAGCTGACACGTCAGTCGTCCGTAGCAAGATAGAGCAGGAGCAGTCAGGAACATAGTGTTTTTTCCATCGTGCAACGGGCACACAAACACGCGACACGTCCCGCCTGCAAAGTATAGGTTAGCAGACATGCCTTCACTCGACTAGCCGAGGTGGGATGAATAGCTTGAAAGTTGGCGTTTTGGCGAACGACTTTCATGTTTTACTCTCGTTTGAGAGCTGCCTCCGCCCGCATCTCGTGGTCGTGCGGTAGCGTTCTCGCTTCCCACGCCCGGGTTCCCGGGTTCGATTCCCGGCGGGGTCAGGGATTTTCTCTGCCTCGTGATGGCTGGGTGTTGTGTGCTGTCCTTAGGTTAGTTAGGTTTAAGTAGTTCTAAGTTCTAGGGGACTTATGACCACAGCAGTTGAGTCCCATAGTGCTCAGAGCCATTTATTTTTGAGAGCTGCCTCCATACTGAGTGACAACACGCCTTCCGGCGATTCACTGTGCTGTGTACGATATCCGCTATTACTGCCAAGGGAGATGTTAAGTTCGCGTGTAATAAGCCTTGCATGAGTGCGGCGGCCGGCTTGAAGGCTTGAATTAAACCACTCATATGGCAACACGTTGTCATCTGAGGTGGTCGCGCTTATCAGATTCCCGGTACCAAAATGATGTCTTTTTTTTTTTTTTTTTTTTTTTTTTCAATGCACTCTTGCTGTGTAAACTTTCCACTTGGAGGAGGGGACGGCGACCTGGCAACTAACTGCCAGGTAGGAGTTTATTGGTTCCGTATTGCCACCACGGTGCTGGGAGGGACTGTGAGATCAAGATTCCACTAAACAGTGACCACACATTGTACAGTCAGAAACTTTGGTACATAAGCGCAATTTAAGTAACCGTGCTTTGCATCCAGCCAGTGCAGAATGATTTACTTTTACAAGTTGGCGCCTCTGCTATATCTTAGTGAAATGTTGTTTTCCCCTTATAACGGGTTCCTTAGAAGACTATGGTGCCAGGCTGGTTGAGACATAACAAACTCTGCTTTCATATGGGAAGCTATGTTGCTGTCTATTGTTAAGAGTTTTATTCTTCTTCCCTTGTGGAGGTAGAATTGACAAGCCGGACGCCATTACACACGTAGTGAGAATTTCTCCCTCGCAAGATGTGAACGTAGCTCATTGGATGATCTAAAAAAATATCTATATTTAAGAATTTTGAATGGCCTTTTCTAGGAATTTAAGATGTGGGAAAACGGCACAGTGGACGACTCAAATATATATCTGAGAAGTGGGAGTTTGTAATTTGTTTTTCTCAAAATTGTGTATGTGGGAAAGCAGTTAGTTGGGTAACTTATAAAACTTTTGCTAGTTGGAGTGCTGCACCACTGTTTTTAGAAGATATATCATCAACCAATATCTGGTGGAGCTTTATCGTTGGTGAAGTATCAGTTGCGTACGCTTTGTGCAGGGCAGAGAGGAAATTTTTGAAGCACTCTCGGTTTGGTGACGCGGAGGAATGGGCTTGGAGTTGAGAGGTGGAACATATCAATCTGATTCTGGAGACGCGGCAGAAGGTCGACTTGCATTTTCAATGGTCAACCCCTCACACAGAGGCTGATGGGTCACTGTTGACAACAAACAGATTGTGCAAGACTCAGCTCTCCGACTCATCAACTATGGTTAGAATAACTTGTGGCACAAGCTATCCAGGAAGAAGAGCAGTTAGGCGTTGTTTCAGTAGTTTGCTTTTAAACTTGATTACGTCCCGTGATTTAACACATGGTCGTGCAGTTGAGGACTCATTCATGAACGAACAGTCTTTGTCGTTTGCATGTGGATTTAATACATCATTCTGTGCACCCAGCCACAGTTACTGATTAAAAAACATAGTAATTAGACAGGCACAATTAAAAAACACGGCGACAGCCTGGTTTCTGTTCGCAACACTTAAAAAGGGGGACGCACAACACTGAACACTTATGGAAACACTGCACTAAAGAGTACAAAGGCATATGGGGGGGGGGGGAGGGAACCCAGACAGATGAGGGGAAAAAAAGGTGGGGGGTGGAGGAAAGGAAAAGCAAAAAAAGAGGGGGAGCTAATGGAGGAAGAGGACACATAAAAGGGGTTGCACAGCAGATGCGAGAAGGACTGGGGATGGCAGTGGAGGGGAAAGAGAAAGGACTCAGGGGAGAGAGAGGAGCCAAAGAGAGGGTAGGTGGGGAAAAACAGGATGGAAGGGGGGCAGGGAGCCTGGGAAAAGGACAGAGGGCGGAAGGGGGAGGTGAGGATCAGAGTTGATAGGAGGGATAAATGGAGGGAGAGTAGGCATAATCTGGGACGGGAGTTGACAGCAGCCACCTTGGAGGAAGAGATGAAGGATGTAGTGGTGGAGAGTAGGGGGTCACAACAATGAAGGTGCTGCAGTGGGTGGGAGTTGGAGAGGAAAGGAGCAACCAGGAGATGGGGGGGATCAAGTTGGCATGAGGTGTAGAGGACTCGGATATGTTCGAGGAAAAGGAACAGATAAGGGAAGGGAATCTGGACTGTGTGGCTGGTCCCGGCAGAGGTTCCAGTCCTCCGTCGGGCATGGGTGTGTGTGTTTGTCCTTAGGATAATTTAGGTTAAGTAGTGTGTAAGCTTAGGGACTGATGACCTCAGCAGTTAAGTCCCATAAGATATCACACACATGTAATCATGTAACCATGAAAGGAATCAGGTCATAAAGGATTCACGTGGGGGACCGAAGGTGTATAGGGAAGGCGAGCAGAGTGCATGGCACTCGAGGATCTGGAGGGACTTATAGAATTTGGAGGGATGGATATTCAGGTGGGACTGGCATAACAGAGCATGGGACGGATTAAGGATTTGTAGGTGTGGATCATGGTAGAGGGGTTCGACCCCCATGTCCAGCCAGAGAAGAGTTCAAGTAGACGGAGGCGATTGTGGGCTTTGGATTGGATAAAGTGGAGATGAGAGATCCAGGTGAGGTGACAATCAATGGTGAGTCCAAGATAGGTGAGTGTGGGGGAGAGGCGTACAGGATGGGCGCAGATGGTAAGGGAAAAGTCAAGTAGCCGGAATGAGCGAGTGTTACGACTTATGATGATTGCCTGGGTCTTGGAAGGATTGATTTTGAGGAGCTATTGGTTACACCATATGGGTAAAAGGTCAAGGTGATTCTGGAGAAGGCGTTGGGACCATTGAAGGGTAGGAGTGAGGGCAAGGAAGGTGGTGTCATCGGCATACTGCAGGAGGGGGGGGGGGGCGTTGGGGCATATCAGCTGTGCACAGGAAGTAGAAGAGAGGGGAGGGTAGGGTACAGGCCCTGAGGTACACCCGCGGAGGCGTAGAAATTGCGGGAATCAGCGCTATCGATGGTAACATAGGAGGGGTGGTGGGAGAGGAAGGAGGAAGTCATATGGACATAGTTGACAGGAAGGATTTAGTTCTGGAGTTTAAACAGGAGACCTGGATGCCATATGGGGTCATACGCTTTTCAGAGGTCTAGGGAGGCAAAAGTGGTGGAGTGAAGCGTAGGAGTTGGTCGTCGACAGAGAAAGAATGTCGAAAGCCACGTTGGGTGTTGGAGAGGAGGTGGTGTCGGTGGAGGTAGTGATGTTCCGAAGTGTTTTTTTTTTTCCTTTATTGTAATTTTCATCACCTGATACAGGCGGGCTGGCAGCAGCTTAATACGCTGCTCTTCAACCTTATGGGGTACAATAATACGATATAGGTGACACAGACAATACAAAAAATGGCGGGCAAAGAAAGTAGTTACAAAAAACAAAAAACAAGAAGCCGTTCACGTTGGACGATAAAAACACTAACACTTGGTGACACGGCGCACAAAACACGGAGAACGGCGACGGCACATGTGAACAGTTGAGTTGTAACTGCACGAAACACAAAACGAAGCACACACACGAGACACTGATGGCGACGATCTCCGGCGCGCGAATGTTCACTATGCATGTGCGAGTCCGGGGACCTGCCAAGAGAGGAGGAGGAGGAAGGGAGTGGGAGAGGGAGAGGGGAGAGCAGAGATGCCACGGGCAGGGGAGAAAGGGGAGAGGGAGGAAGTGGGAGGGGAAGCTCGGGGGGGAAGAGGGGTGGAGGGATGGGATGGGGGAAAAGGAAAGAGAAGGGAAGGGAAGGGAAGAGAAGGGAGGGAGGGAGGGTGCCTAAAGGAAAGGACACCGGAAGTGGGGGGTGGGGCAGGGTCAAAGTTGATAGGAGGGGTAGATGGAGGGGAGGAGGACATCATCAGGGAGGGGGAGCTGGCGGAAGCCACCTTGGGAGAGGGTTAGGAGGGTGGAGAGATGGAGACCAGGTGGGACGTGGGAATACAGGCGCGGCAGCGGGCGGGGGTGGGAGAGGATTGGGGAGATGAGCGATTGAGGAGGATCGAGTTTGCGGGAGGTGTACAGGATCCGTATCCTTTCAAGGAAAAGGAGGAGGTGGGGGAAGGGGATGAGATCGTACAGGATCCGCGTAGGGGAGGGGAGACGGATGCGATAGGCGAGGCGGAGAGCATGGCGTTCAAGGATTTGGAGGGATATATAAAAGGAAGGGGGGGCAGAGATCCAAGCCAGATGGGCATAACAAAGGATAGGGCGGATGAGGGATTTATAAGTGTGGAGGATGGTGGAGGGGTCCAGACCCCACGTGCGGCCGGAGAGGAGCTTGAGGAGACTGAGTCGGGAGCGTGCCTTGGCTTGGATTGCCCGGAGGTGGGGAGTCCAGGAGAGGCGACGGTCGAGGGTGACGCCAAGGTACTTAAGGGTGGGAGTGAGGGCGATAGGATGGCCATAGATGGTGATGTAGAAATCAAGGAGGCGGAAGGAAGGGGTGGTTTTGCCTACAATGATCGCCTGGGTTTTGGAGGGATTGACCTTGAGCAACTACTGGTTGCACCAAGCGGTGAACCAGTCAAGATGGGATTGGAGAAGGTGTTGGGAGCGCTGTAGGGTGGGGGCAAGGCCAAGGAAGGCGGTGTCATTGGCAAACTGGAGAAGGTGAACGGGGGCTGACGGTGGCGGCATGTCCGCCGTGTACAAAAGGTACAGAAGGGGGGAGAGGACGGAGCCTTGGGGCACACCGGCAGAGGGGAAAAAGGTGTAGGAATCTGTGTTATGGACGGTGACATAGGAAGGACGGCGGGAGAGAAAGGAGCCGATCAGACGGACGTAGTTAACGGGAAGGGCGAAGGTTTGGAGCTTGAAGAGGAGACCGGAATGCCATACGCGGTCATAGGCACGTTCGAGGTCCAGGGAGAGGAAGATTGCGGAGCGACGGGAATTAAGCTGTTTGGAAAGGAGATGAGTGAGGTGAAGGAGAAGGTCGTCGGAAGAGAAGGACGGCCGAAAGCCACACTGGGTAACGGGAAGGAGGCGGTGCTGGCGGAGATGCTGGTGGATGCGGCGGGTGAGGATAGATTCCAGGACCTTGCTGAAGACCGAGGTAAGGCTGATGGGACGGTAGGAGGAGACGGCGGACGGCGGTTTGCCAGGTTTAAGGAACATGAGAATACGGGAAGTTTTCCACAGGTCGGGGTAGTAACCGGTGGACAGGACTACATTGTAGAGCCTGGCCAGGGTGGAGAGGAAAGAGACAGGAGCTTCACGAAGGTGACGGTAGGTGACACGATCGTGACCAGGAGCGGTGTTGCGTTTTGTGCGGAGTGTAGCAATGAGATCCTGTGTAGTGATAGGGGCATTGAGTTCCGTGTGTGTAATGTTGTCCAAGTACTGGAAACCAGGAGCGAGGGGAGGGACAGAGGTGTCAGTTCGATCGCGGATATCTGGGAAGAGGGAGTAATCGAACTGGGGAGCATCAGGGATGGAAAATACATCGGAGAGGTAGGAGGCAAAGTGGTTGGCCTTACTAAGGGTGTCAGGGAAGGGGTGATCATCATGGAGGAGAGGATAGTAGGGGGAGGGTTTAGTTCCGGTATAGGCGACGGAAGGCTGACCAGAACTTGGACAAGTTGATTGGTAGGGTAGCATTTAAATGGGTGCATGTCTGTCGCCAGTCCTGGCGTTTCTGAGCCGCGAGCAAATTGCGAATGTGTCGTTGGAGTTGCCGGTGGCGTCGTAGTGAGTCTGGGTCACGCGTGTGGAGGAAGGCACGGTAGAGACGGCGGGATTCACGGTTGAGGAGGACGGCCTGTGGGGGTAAGGTAGGATGGTGGGGGTGGATGGCGACAGTAGGGACGTGGGCCTCCACGGCCTCAGACAAGGTCTGCTGGAGAAAGGAGGCAGCATGGGTGACATCATCGGGGTGGTGGTAGGGGAAAGGGTGGCTATCGACCTGGGTGGAGAGGGTATCCCGGTAGGCATTCCAGTCGGCACGGGAATAGTCATGGACATACTTAGGGGGATGGTCAGTACGAGGGTCGGGGCGAGGGCGACGACCGTCTGAAACGGTGAGGAGGACAGGGAGATGGTCGCTACCAATAGGCTCCAGGACATCCACCGTGATGCGGCCAAGGAGGTTGGGGGAGGAGAGGATAACATCAGGAGTGGAGTTGGATTCGGGACGGGTATGCTGGGGGATGGGGATGAGGTCGCCTTGGAGGGTGGAGAGGAACTGAAGCCACCGCCGTAACTGGGCGGCGGAACGACTATGGATGTTGAGGTCGGCGGCGATCACGTAGGAGGAGAAGGTACGGTCAATGTGGGAGAGGAAGTCGAAAGGAATAGGGGCATTAGGGCGGACATAGATGGTGGCGCAGGTAATGGTAAGGCCAGGAAAGAAGAGACTAAGGATCAGGTGTTCGGTGGGGTCGGGAAGGAGGGGTTCGAGCCGAACGGGGATCTGGCGATGGTGCCCAATGGCAACTCCACCACGCGCAATTGGGAGGGGATTATCGGAGCGGTGGAGGAGGTAGGGCGAAGTGTGGACGGTGTGGTGGGGTTGGAGGAAGGTTTCATTAAGGAGGAAGGCGTCCACGTGGTGGGTGGCAAGGGTATGGAGAAAGAGGTTCTTGTTGGCGGGAAGGGAGCGGATGTTGTTGAAAAGGATACGATGCTGTCGCGCCATGACAGGGATTTAAACGAGGGTGTCAAGACGGGAGAAGGTGAAATGGGCCTCGTTGTTAGAGTAGGTGGCGTACATTTTGAGGTGAAAACGGATCGGGCGGTGAGGGAGATCTGTTGGAGGGTGTGTGGGCGCTGAAAAGGATGTACATTCTGCAGGACAATGGTGAGGAATCAGATGATGTCCTCAGCGGTAGGGGGTGGGCGAAGGGAGTTGCCGGGAGGGGTGGGGGCGTCCAGAGGGCGGACAGGAACGGTGAGTTCAGGAGTGGTAGGAGGGGGTCGGGCCTTACACTTCTGGGAGTAGGTGGGATGAGGGAGGTTACAGGTATTACAGGAGGGGGGGGGACTGGAGATTGGGGCACTGCCGTAAAAAGTGGGCTTGCCTACAGTGCGGGCAGGTGGGGGCCTCGCGGCACTCAGATGTTGGGTGCGCATTATATCGCAAGCACCGTTGGCAGCGGAGGGATTGAGGAGGGGAATGGGAGGGGTCAACTTTATAATGCTGGTTAAAAAGGATGGCACCCTCCTTCAGGAGACGGTCTATGGAGGGGGCGTGCTCAGAAAAAACGCGCATAAGGCGGGTGGGGCCGGCAGCGTTATGGATCCGGCGAACCGCACGCACCTCCAGATGCGGATGGGCCTGAAGCTCCGCCAACACCTCCTCCTCCGTGATCACTGGACTGAGCCAAGTGATCACGGCGGTGAGGGTCAGCGGGCGACGCGGAGGTTGGGGTTGGTGGGAGGGAGGTGGCGATGGAGCAGGGGTGAGAGAGGCATGAGGGCCAAAGCGGGTGATAGGGATGTGGGAAAGGAGGTCCGTGTGGAGGGTAGGGCTGGGGGAGGAGATGAGTACCGAATCACGGCGAGGAGTGAGGAGGGAGATGGGGGCACCAGGACAATTCTGGCGAAGGAAGAGGGTGAGGTTCCGGGGTTCAAGGAGGGAGGGATCTGGACGGGAGAGGAGGTAGCGGTAGGAGGAGGGGGTAGAGGAGGAGGAGGAGGGGGCAGGGATGGGCGGGGAGACATCCATGGCATCAGGGGTGGGGGAAGGGGGACGAGGCGGAGCCTTTTTTGGAGCAGACGAGACAGGAGTGCCACTGGGGCGCTTGACGGCAGTGGAGGAGGTGTGCGGGATGGGAACAACTGAAATGTGGCGGGGAGTGGCAGGTCCCGGGGCTGGAGTCGGCGCCGGAGATGGTGACGGTGACGGTGAAGGCGAAGGCGACGGCGA
Source organism: Schistocerca serialis cubense (assembly GCF_023864345.2). Lineage (NCBI taxonomy): Eukaryota > Metazoa > Arthropoda > Insecta > Orthoptera > Acrididae > Schistocerca > Schistocerca serialis. The sequence goes on along the minus strand of NC_064645.1, from coordinate 574,395,775 downwards.
CGATGACGATGACGGTGGCAGTGGCGGTGGTGATGGCGAAGGTGACGGAGAGAGCTGGGCGTGGACAGTGGCCCGACGGGCCACCACCCGAGCCGGAGCTGCAGTGACAGGCTGGGGGAGTAGGGGGAAAGGATCAGAACGAGAGGAGCGAGAGGAAGAAGCGGGAGAGGGGGCGACAAAGTTAGAGGGTGAAGGCAGAGTGAGGAGAGGTGGGATGGAAGGAGGGGGGTGGGACTAGGCACACCAAGTTATAGTGGTGGAGGCGGCGGAAGGGGATGTATAGACGATGGCGGTGGTGGTAATAGTGACGGTGGTGGTGGGGGCGGACATGACGACAGGAAGAAGAAACGCACAGCACGAAAAGGAAAGGACACAAACGGGGAACAGGCGAAGACGCAGACGGACGAAGACCAGGGTCGGACGACCAGGGCGGCGACGGCGACGGCGGCGGCGAGCACCGGCTGGCGGCGGCGGCGGCGGCTGCGGCCAGCCCCGGCTGGCGGCGGCGGCGGCGGCGGCGGCGGCGGCGGCGGTGGCGAGCCCCGGCTGGCGGCGGCGGCGGCGGTGGCGGCGGTGGCGAGCACCGGCTGGTGGCGGCGACGGCGGCGACGGCGGCGGCGGCGGCGGCGGCGGCGGCGGCGGCGGCGGCGAGCCCCGGCTGGCGGCGGTGGCGGCGGCGGCGGCGGCGGCGGCGGCGGCGGCGGCGGTGGCGAGCCCCGGCTGGCGGCGGCGGCGGCGGTGGCGGCGGTGGCGAGCACCGGCTGGTGGCGGCGGCGGCGGCGACGGCGGCGGCGGCGGCGGCGGCGGCGGCGGCGGCGGCGGCGGCGGCGAGCCCCGGCTGGCGGCGGCGGCGGCGGCGGCGGCGGCGGCGGCGGTGGCGAGCCCCGGCTGGCGGCGGCGGCGGCGGTGGCGGCGGTGGCGAGCACCGGCTGGTGGCGGCGGCGGCGGCGACGGCGGCGGCGGCGGCGGCGGCGGCGGCGGCGGCGGCGGCGAGCCCCGGCTGGCGGCGGCGGCGGCGGCGGCGGCGGCGGTGGCGAGCCCCGGCTGGTGGCGGCGGCGGCGGTGGCGGCGGTGGCGAGCACCGGCTGGTGGCGGCGGCGGCGGCGACGGCGGCGGCGGCGGCGGCGGCGGCGGCGGCGGCGAGCCCCGGCTGGCGGCGGCGGCGGCGGCGGCGGCGGCGGCGGCGGTGGCGAGCCCCGGCTGGCTGCGGCGGCGGCGGTGGCGGCGGTGGCGAGCACCGGCTGGTGGCGGCGGCGGCGGCGACGGCGGCGGCGGCGGCGGCGGCGGCGGCGGCGGCGGCGGCGAGCCCCGGCTGGCGGCGGCGGCGGCGGCGGCGGCGGCGGCGGCGGTGGCGAGCCCCGGCTGGCGGCGGCGGCGGCGGTGGCGGCGGTGGCGAGCACCGGCTGGTGGCGGCGGCGGCGGCGACGGCGGCGGCGGCGGCGGCGGCGGCGGCGGCGGCGAGCCCTGGCTGGCGGCGGCGGCGGCCGCGGCGGCGGCGGCGGCGGTGGCGAGCCCCAGCTGGCGGCGGCGGCGGCGGTGGCGGCGGTGGCGAGCACCGGCTGGTGGCGGCGGCGGCGGCGACGGCGGCGGCGGCGGCGGCGGCGGCGGCGGCGGCGGCGGCGAGCCCCGGCTGGCGGCGGCGGCGGCGGCGGCGGCGGCGGCGGCGGCGGCGGCGAGCCCCGGCTGGCGGCGGCGGCGGCGGCGGCGGCGGCGGCGGCGGCGGTGGCGAGCCCCGGCTGGCGGCGGCGGCGGCGGTGGCGGCGGTGGCGAGCACCGGCTGGTGGCGGCGGCGGCGGCGGCGGCGGCGGCGGTGGCGAGCCCCGGCTGGCGGCGGCGGCGGCGGTGGCGGCGGTGGCGGCGGTGGCGAGCCCCGGCTGGCGGCGGCGGCGGTGGTGAACAGACGGACGGACAGCAGGCGGCGTCGGCGGCGAACAGACGGACGGACAGACAGCAGGCAGCAGCGGAGACGGGCAGGGAGCAGGCAGGCGGACGGATGGACGGATGGACGGACGAACAGCTACAACAGTAAGCGGCGGGCAGTCGGGCAGTCGGGCAGACAGACAGACAGACAGACGAACACAATCTTCGAAAGCGGAGATTCCAACCAGAGAGTAGCCCAGGCTTTGGAATCAGGCGCCTTCGAATGAGGGGATCCAACCCTCTGATGGTTCCGAAGTGGTGAAGATAGTATTTATAAAGTGCGTTTCATACGAAGTTGCGATGAGAAGAACAAAGAAATGCAATTGCTTTAGGAAAATATTTTTGTACGTGAAATTTGTAATGAAACCTTTGTGTTTGTGTATAATTTGTTTTCTTTTAATACTTGTTCATTGATCCAGTATTTACAATATTCTTTAAGAACGTTGGAAATAGGGGTGGACGTCGTGCACTTGCTCCATTAGATTTGGAGGAGGTTGCCAAGTTTGTAGAGTTGATCCCCCATGAAGAGGTGAAGTTGCCAAGTTTGTGAGTGCCGCTCAAGAGGCGCTTTGGGAAGAGTTGCCGAATTCGGGTGTTTCGTTTTCCACGAACAGGCAGGAATTGTCGAGGTCGGGCGAACTGCCCGTAACGCCAACTGTTGTCAGTGCGGTTCGTTTGGCTCTGGTGGCTGACAGCCAGAATGGTGCAAAGCAAAGTGCACCATCTCGATTCTTATTGTTAGGACGTTTCAATATTTCGATGGTCTCTCTGATATTGCGTTTCACCATAAGCAGCTTTCATACACGCATTAAGTTTTAAATATTAGTGACGCTTTGCACTGACTGTTCTGTGACGTAAGCACATTCCGCTCCACACTACATCGTCGTGCAAAACGGTTTTATTCTGGTCACCGACTCGTCCTGAAGATACTATTCCGAAATATAAGAAGCTTTAATATTGCTGCCGGCCGAGGTGGCCGAGCGGTTCTGGGCGCTACAGTCTGGAACCGCGCGACCGCTATGGTCGCAGGTTCGAATCCTGCTTCGGGCATGGATGTGTGTGATGTCCTTAGGCTAGTTAGGTTTAAGTAGTTCTAAGTTCTAGGGGACTGATGACCTCAGAAGTTAAGTCCCATAGTGCTCAGAGCCATTTGAACCATTTTGTAATATTGCTGTTCCCTAGGCAGGTCCGAAAAATGATGGCATGTATGTCATGCTTTGAAAAATGAAGAAACCGCAGAATGGCTGCTTAATCCACATTCTTTTTTTGTGTACACGGCCAGTTTCGGAACAGTTTCATCATCTGGTGTAAAAAAATTCTGTTATACGCGAATGAGGGGGCGGGGAGAGGGGGGGGGGAAATTCCTCAAGTCTGAAATACCAGATAAGGAAGTACACGGCTAAAATTTCTAAATCAAAACAAATTAAAAGGGAGAACAGGACTTTACTTACAAATATAATCAATCATCTAAGGTCATTATCACTCCAATGTTGTCGTGGAACCATAGATTCCGTGTCAATTAGGGTAAATAAATCATTAATAACCGACGTCACGACTAGACACAAAAACTTACTATAATAATGCAACATGTAAACTGCATTAAAATGGGGGAGAAATCACATACTGCGTGGAACTACTTACAAAAATTGCATAACAACCGTTCCCTTGTGCTGCGCGATCGGGAACACGGACAGGAAAACTATGTAATAGTAAATGTTAACAGTGAGTACTGAAGCCGCATACGACCCAATCGCAGGCGCGATACGAAAGAGACATGAGACTGGTGAATTGTTTAAAGTGGGGAAAAGCAGGAAGTAACAGCAGAAAGGTGACGGAACTATTACAACGTAAAGAAGGAAAAAGAAGAAAACAAGTAAATATATTACTTTATATGGACACTTCAATTCGCCGGGATAATGTCATAATTAAGTAAAATATTTTTGTGATACAGATACGTTAGTTCGTTAATTGTATCGAGAGGATGGGAATGGAGACCTCTTCAGAAGATTTCGATTTCTTCCACAACACTGAGTTTCCGGCATTTCTCTGCAGTCTGTAAGACTAACCTGCTGCGGTTGATGCTGGTTGTCAATCAAATCCATCGTCAGAGCTGATCTGGAATTGACCAGGTCTTCATGTTCTTTAAATCTCGTTCAAGAAGCCGTGCCTATCTGGCCAGCGAACCTGCTCGTACACAAAAAAAAAATGGCTCTGAGCACTATGGGGCTTAACTTCTGAGGTCATCAGTCCCCTAGAACTTAGAACTACTTAAACCTAACTAACCTAAAGACATCACACACATCCATGCCCGATGTAGGATTCGAACCTGCGACGTAGCGGTCGCGCGGTTCCGGACTGTAGCGCCTAGAACCGCTCGGCCACCCTGGCCGGCAAGCTCGTACACAACGGGCCTTAATTGCAATCAATGCGATGAACTCCGGGATAGGAGGAAGGATTCTTTTTCAAGACTCCAAGGTTCCTTAATATGTTGCACAATTTTTTTGATATGAAAAATGTCGGAGCTACGTTTGAGTATCTTTCTCATATCAGTTTTACTGTTAATCACTGGCAATGTCATGGTTTTTCCTGTGGGAGAGGAGCCTCGGATATTCGTCGAGCCTCACCTCCCCTGGAAGTTTCAGCTCAGTGGATTTCAATGTACGCCGCTATGACGTTTAATTTAGCAATTATTTACATGTTACTTATATTTACAATCATTATATATTTTCTATCGTTGTGTAAGTAGATTGTTTAGGTTTTTATGTTGGTAACGCCACGTAGCGCTCTGTATGAAAATCACTGACTGTGCTGTGTGCAGTCCGTGGCTGGTTGGCATTGTTGGAATATTTGCTATTGTAGTGTTGGGCAGTTGGATGTGAACAGCGCGTAGCGTTGCGCAGTTGGAGGTGAGCCGCCAGCAGTGGTGGATGTGGGAAGAGAGATGGCGGAGTTTTGAGAGCGGATGATCTGGACTTGTGTCCATCAGAAAGAGTAAATTTGTAATACTGGATACCATGAACTGATACTTTCGAACATTATTAAGGGAAATAGATTGTTTGTTCTCTATCAAAATCTTTCATTTGCTAACTAAGCCTATCAGTAGTTAGTGCCTTCAGTAGTTAGAATCTTTCATTTAGCTGGCAGTATTGGCGCTCGCTGTTTTGCAGTAGTTCGAGTAACGAAGATTTTTGTGAGGTAAGTGATTCATGAAAGTTATAGGTTATTGTTAGTCAGGGCCATTCTTTTGTAGGGATTGTTGAAAGTCAGATTGTGTTGCGCTAAAAATATTGTGTGTCAGTTTAGTGTTGATCAGAATAAGTAAAGAGAGAAATGTCTAAGTACGTTCAGCTCTGCTCAGCTGCTTGAAAATCAAATAATGTAAGAAGTTTATCAGCACAGTAATTCATTAATTTTTCTAAGGGGACGTTTCAGTTGGATAATGTTCAACATATTTTTCATTATTCTTCTTATTTTTTATATCATTCTATAAATCCATATTGTCTTGTTCTGAGTTTATTGAGGCGTCTGATACGTATCCGTCATACGGAATCTTAAAAAACTTGTCCTTTTTCTTCTTCTCTACAGCCTTCATAGTGGTACCTTTTCATGTTCCCCCCCCCCCCCCCCCCCCCCCCCTTCACCCCCTACCCCCACCACAACTTCGCTAGGAGTTTCTTCTTCACTTTCTCAATCATAAAGTATGGATTCAGCGACTGTCCTGCAGTTTCTTCATTTTTCAAAACAGACTTGTACAGTTTGGCTGCCCAATAAGGATATGTGATACTGTTTTATTCTTTGATGTGATTGGGATGCTGCGTGTTCCGTTCACAGTCTGATTTGAATCCAAACAGCAAGCAACGAAATCTGTGCTGCACAGCTCACGCTGGCGGCTACAGACGTCATCGATCTATCATGGAAGGAAAACGATAACTTATTGTTACTCCAACACCCATAAACGTGGAAATCAAGGAAGTTGTTCCCGCTAAGGAAGAAACAGACTCAAGGGCAGCCACGTTGTTGACGCGCTTCTGTAAAGTGGGCGAAGCGTTTCTCTGGAAGTAAACTGAGAAGACAATGAGTTGTGCAAGTAAACCTGCCCGATGTCGGACGAGAGGACTGGGAGAGTGCTGGAATCCTGTCCCGAGCGGCGCTTTGGGAGGAGGAGGGTAAACGCCATTGGCCGGCTAGCGCCCCTACGCCCGGCGTGGTGTTTACCCGTTCATTAGCTGTCCGAAGTCTGATACGTGGGCACACGGGCCGCGGGCCCATTAACACTTGCCAGTTTCCGCCCTTCCCAAATATTGGCCCTCCGGCACGCCGTGGAATCGGAGAGGCGCGATTGGACAAAGGCCAGCACGGAGGCGGCGGCGGCCGGTTCTTCGACGTCCTCGCCGCCCGCTCGCTCTTCCAGCAGACCTGTCCACCGAGTGCCTCACGCCTCTGATGCTACACCGATGCTCCGTCCCCTTCTGAACTCCGCTGTAGCACCGGAGAAGTGGGCCTAAGACTGCGTCCACAGTGGCACTGACAGCGGTCGCCGGACGCCGTCGCTAGAGGTCGTCCGTTAACGTCGGCCGACAGCTCGGTCACAGTGCGTCCTGCATCCTTCCTCAGTGTTTACCGGGATCAAGGCTAAAAATGGCTCTGAGCACTATGGGATTTAACTTCTAAGGTCATCAGTCCCCTAGAACTTAGAACTAATTAAACCTAACTAACCTAAGAACATCACAAACATCCATTCCCGAGGCAGGATTCGAACCTGCGACCGTAGCGGTCGCGCGGTTCCAGACAGTAGCGCCTAGAACCGCTCGGCCACACCGGCCGGCGAGATCAAGGAAGTTAAAATATACTTATTACGGAAAACGGTCCGTACCCACAACATCTCCATCGTGTTCGACTAAGTGACACAGACATGCACACATGTGTAGAAATTGCCACAGCGGAACACACATTATGTTGCGCCATGCTTAGACACATACCATCGCAACAGCACGACAATGATATACGACAAAGAATAAGATAGCCAGATGACTGGTTAGAACTATACACCATCAAAGACAAAAATTCCACGAGCATACAGACAGGAACGACCACACATGAGACGGAGAATACGGAATTACCCCACAAGACAACACAACACATGGAACGATATTGACAACAACACAATCACTGACACAGATGCCTCAACAAACTCCCAACAAGTCAATATGGATTCATAGAATAATATAAAAAAATAAGAAGAATAATGAAAAAAGTATATGTTGAACATTATCCAACTAAAGAAAATATATAATGCTTGTAGCTGTAAGTAAGTAACATGTAAATAATTGCTAAGTTAAACGTCATAGCGGCGTACATTGGAATCCACTGAGCTGAAACTTCCAGGGGAGGTGAGGCTCGACGAACTTCCGAGGCTCCCCTCCCACAGGAAAAGCCATGACATTGCCGGTAATCAACAGTAAAATTGATATGAGAAAGGTATACTAACTTACTATATGTAATGAAAAATTGTAAATAAGGTATTAATATCATTTGCACTTAGATCTAAGCAAATTTCTGCTCTGTCTGGAACTGGCTCGAAGTTATTCCGACGCCCTCCCACCTGGAACAGCCACGTAGTGGGACACTTTCTTCCATTCAAACCTCTCCTCTCATCAATTTCCTTCTTATTAAAATTAAATTGTTTCTGCTGTCTTTTCCTCAATTTATCTTCATTTTATTCCAAGACCAACTCATTATTATTACTCTTGCTTTACTGCTGAAGAAAAAGCGTTAGAAATGTGGAACAATGTATTTTAACATGCAAAATTGTAAAATGTACGGCTTGCTTTTTAAAATAGGCAGCAGGTCTTTCAATATGCAATAAATAAAGCGAAATGAATACTCTAGCCTCCACGTGCAGGGTGCATGCTATGACGGCAACGCGATTGGAGATCAGAGCTGCATTGCGACTTTTGATGTTAAAACGACTCAGAATGCATATAAATAAGGTGGTGAGTGAGTATTGTACATACTTTCCTCAGTTATGGCAATAATCAGACAAGATCTGTGGAGAAATTGGAAAGCAAGATTACAAACACTCTGTACTACTTCAAAAAATATTCGCCATCTACATCTACATCTACGTGATTACTATGCTATTAACAAAAAGTTTCTGGCAGAGGGTTCAATGAACCGCCTTCAAGCTGTTTCTCTACCGTTCCACTCTCGAACGGCGCGCGGGAAAAACGAGCACTAAAATTTATCCGTGTGAGCCCTGATTTCTCTTATTCTATCGTGATGATCATTTCTCCCTATGTAGGTCGGTGCCCACAGAATGTTTTCGCTATCGGAGGAGAAATTCGTGATTGAAATTTCATGGGAAGATCCCGTCGTAACGAAAAACGCTTTTGTTTTAGTGATTGTCACTCCAATTCATGTATCATGTCTGTGCCACTATCTCTCCTATTTCGCGATAATACATAACGAGCTGCCCTTCTTTGTACTTTCTCAATGTCATCCGTCAGTCCCACCTGATGCGGATCCCACACCGCGCAGCAATACTCCAGAATAACGGGGATAAGTGTGGTGTAAGGAGTCTCTTTAGTAGACCTGTTGCACCTTCTAAGTGTTCTGCCAACGAATCGCAGTCTTTGGTTTGCTCTACCCACATCATTATCTATTTGATCGTTCCAATTTAGGTTATTTGTAATTGTAATCTCTAAGTATTTAGTTGAATTTACAGCCTTCAGACTTGTGTGACTTATCGCGTAAACCAAATTTAGAGGGTTTCTTTTAGCACTCGAGTGAATAACTTCACACTTCTCTTTATTCAGGGTCAGTTGCCACTTTTCGCACCATACAGATATCTTACCTCAATCATTTTGCAAGTCGTTTTGGTCGTCTGATGACTTTACAAGACGGTAAATGACAGCATCATCTGCAAACAGTCTAAGACGGCTACTCAGATTGTCTCCCGTGTCGTCAATATAGATCAGGGCCTATAACACTTCCTTGGGGAACGCCGGATATTACTTCTGTTTTACTCGATGACTTTCCGTCTATTACTAAGAACTGTTACCTTTCTGACAGGAAATCACGAATCCAGTGGCACAACTGAGGCGATACTCCATAGGCACGCAGTTTGATTAGAAAACGCTTGTGATGAACGGTGTCGAAAGCCTTCTGGAAATCTAAAAATATGGAATCAATTTGACATCCCCTGTCGATAGCTCTTATTACTTCATGAGTATAAAGAGCTACTTGTGTTTCGCAAGAACGATATTTTCTGAATCCGTGCTGACTATGTGTCAATAAATCGTTTTCTTCGAGGTACTTCATGATGTTCGAATACAGTATATGTTCCACAATCCTACTGCGAATCTACGTTAGTGATATGGGCCAGTAATTCAGCAGATTACTCCTGCTTCCCTTTTTGGGTATTGGCGTAACTTGAGCAATTTTCCAGTCTTTAGGTACGGACCTTTCTGTGAGCGAGCGGTTGTGTATAACTGCTAAGTAGGGAGCCGTTGTATCAACATACTCTGAGAGGAACCTGACTGGTATACCATCTGGACCAGAGGCCGTGGCTTTATTAAGTGATTTAAGCTGCTTTGTTAAACCGAGGATATCTACTATGTTTCTCGTCTTGGCAGTCGTTCTTGTTTGGTATTCAGGAATATTTACTTCGTCCTCTTTGGTGAAGGAGTTTCGGAAAAGCAAACATATCTTACTTAAACTTCAATGACTGTCATTCAGCATAATTGTGAAAGACAATCGTAAATTGTAGAGTAAGATACTCTGCACACTTAAAGCACCGAGAAGTCGCAACACATACAGCATATTCGCAAACCATCTTAGATAACAAAATTATCACCCTACTGGCAAAAGAAACACCAGTAAGCAGTAATAATAATTTATAAACAGCTAATGCCCACCTGCCACAACTCAGAATAGATCCACTACAATAACTTTAAACATCAAAACTGACATACCTCGCCTTTCCTGCTAGAACACATAATTTCTTGGGCTTATACTTTCGATCTAAAATTTCCAATACAGATTTTTGCTGTGTTGAACTGGACACGCTGAATTAAGTAGAGGCACAAGGCTGCAATGGCTAGACAGTCACAGAAAATTCACAGTGTACTGTAAAACAAAGTAACGTTCAGTATATTATTATTACGTTTTTAAGTTATTCAGAACTTGTGGTTTCCAATAAAATAGCATAGATTCTGAGACATATTCACTATCAAATGAGACATTTGAAAACAAGTAAACCACGAGGTCCGGATGGAATCCCAGTTCGATTTTACAAAGAGTACTCTACTGCATTGGCCCCTTACCTAATATGCATTTATTATGTATCTCTCGCCCAGCTCGAAGTCCCAAACGACTGGGAAAAAGCGCAAGTGACTCCAGTATATAATAAAGGTGAAGCAACGGAACCGCAATATTTCAGATCAATATCCCTAAATTCTGTTTGCTACAGAATCCATGAACATATTCTCAGTTCGAATATAATAAACTTTCTTGAGACTGAGAAGCTTATGTCCAAGAGTTAGGATGGTTTTAGAAAGCATCACTCTTGCGAAACTCAGCTTGTCCTTTTCTCACATGATATACTGAGAACCAAGGATGAAGGGCAACAGGCAGATTGCATATTTCTTGATTTCCGAAAAGCATTTGACATGGTACCTCATTTCAAGCTGTTAACGAAGATACGAGCATATTCAATAAGTTCACAGATATGTGAGTGGCTAGAACTCTTCTTCAATAATACACTCATCAAAAAATGATTTTCATCACCCTGGTTCCCAGAACTCCTGAAGATAAACGTTGACTGTGGATATCGTATCACAGACACAGTCCCTTTGACTGTTCAGAGATGTCACTAAACCCGCCCTAAGATGTAAACAACCATACATAAGCATCGCCTATCAGACGGAGGGTGTCCAACAGCCGATCAGTTCCACTCATTCCACCAGGAAGGAGGTACGCGGCTCCTATTGTCTGTAGTTCAACCATGCCTAGACTGTCAGTACCCCGGTTCGATCGCGTCCGCGTTGTTACTTTGTGCCAGGAAGGGCTCTCAACAAGGGAAGTGTCAGGCGTCTCTGAGTGAACCAAAGCGATGTTGTTCGGACATGGAGGGGATACGGAGAGTCAGGAACTGTCGATGACATCCTCGCTAAGACTGCCCAAGGGCCACTACTGCAGTGGAAGACCGCCACCTACGGATTATGGCTCGGAGGAACCCTGACAGCAACGCCACCATATTGAATAACGCTTTCGTGCAGCCACAGGACGTTGTGTTACGACTCCAACTGTGCACAATACGCTGCATGATGCGCAGCTTCACTCCCGACGTCCATGGCTAGGTACATCGTCGCAACCACGACACCATGCACCGCGGTGCAGATGGGCCCAACAAAATACCAAATGGACTGTCCAGGATTGGCATCACGTTTTCTTCTCTGATGAGTGTCGCATTTGCCTTCAATCAGACAATCGTCGGAGACGTGTTTGGAGGCAACCCGGTTAGGCTGAACGCCTTAGACACGCTGTCCAGCGAGTGCAGCAAGTTGGAGGTTCCTTGATGTTTTGGAGTGGCATTATGTGGGGCGGACGTACGCCACTGGTGGTCATGGAAGGCGCCATATCGGCTTTACGATACGTGAATGCCATCCTTCAGCCGATAGTGCAACCCTATCGGTAGCATATTGGCGAGGCATTCGTCTTCATGGACGACATTTCGCGTCCCCATCGTGCACATCTTCTGAATGACTTCCTTCAGGATGACGACATTGCTCGACTAGTGTGTTCAGCGTGTTCTCCAGACAGAAACCCTATCGAACATGCCTGGGATGGATTGAAAAGGGCTGTTTATGGACGACGTGACCCACCAACCACTCTGAGGGATCTACGCCGAATCACCGTTGAGGAGTGTGACAACCTGGACCAATAGTGCCTTGATGAAATTGTGGATAGTACGCCACGACGAATACAGGCATGCATCAATGCAAGGAGACGTGCTTCTGGGTATTAGAGGTGCCAGTGTGTAGAGCAATCTGGGCCATCACCTCTGAAGGTCTCGGTATATGGTGGTACAACATGCAATGTGTGTGTGGTTTTCATGGGCAAAAAAAGGACGGTAATTAGGTTTATGTTGATCTCTATTCCAATTTTCTGTACAGGTTCCGGAACTCTCGGAACCGAGGTGACGCAAAACATTTCTTTATGGGTGTAGAAGCCAGAATGTTGTGCTCGACGGCGAGTGATAATCAGAGACAATGTTATCGTCAGGAGTGCCCCAGGGAAGTGTGATAGGACCCCTGTTGTTCTCTATAAACATAAATCATTTGGCGGACAGGATGGGCGGTTGTTTACTGATGATGCCGTGGTGTATGGGAAGGTGCCGTCCTTGAGTGACTGTAGAAGGATAGAAGATGACGTAGACAAAATTTCTAGTTGCTCTCATGAATAGCAGCTAGCCCTAAATGTGGAAAAATGTAAGTTAATGCGGATGAGTAGGAAGAACAAATCGTTAATGTTCGTATACAATATTACTAACGTCCTCCTTGACACAGTCAGGTCGTTTAAATATCTCGGCGTGAAGCTGCAAAGCGATATGAGGTGGAACGAGCATGTGAAAATTTCGGTAGGAAGGCAAATGGTCGATTTCGGTTTATTGGGAGAGTTTAAGAAAAAAAGAGGTTTACTTGTAAAGGAGACTGCATATAGGACGCTGGTGCGACGTGTTCTTGAGTACTTCTCGAGTGTTTGGGGTCCATAGCAGGTCGTATTGAGGAAAGACGAGGCAATTCAGAGGCGGGCTGTTAGATTTGTTAGCGGTAGGTTCGAGCAACCCGTAAGTGCTACGGAGGTGCTTCGGTAACTCATATGGGAATCCCTGGAGGAAAGGCGACGTTTTCTCCGAGAAACACTATTGACAAAATTTAGAGTACCGGTATTTGAAACTGCCTGCCGAAAGATTCTACTGCCGCCAACATACGTCGCGCGTATGGACTACAAAGATAAGATTCGGGAAATTAAAGCTCGTACGGACAGTCGTTTCTCTAGCACTATTTTCGAGTTGAACAGAAGGGTAAGTGACAGGCAGTGGTACGGGGTAGTCTCCGCCACTCACCGCGCGGTGGCTTAAGGAGTATCTATATAGATGTAGATGCAGATATTATACTGCTCATCCTCAGGGTGTCACAAACACTTTCTTTCTCGTACTTAACTTAGAAATCTCTTACAATCCACGTTTTATGTGTCGGAAAGTCGACCAATTCGCTAGAAGGAAGTAAACCGTAATAAATTCCGCTGACCATCTACCAAAGTCTGCATGTACAGGCGTTAAGATCGGTTGCTCTGTGACCGTGCATGCACTGTCGTAATGATTTGAAAAGACTGGCCTTCTTCGGCCGATTTCGGTCGTTGGTGGAATCCCCCGAAGTTGGTTCAAATGTTCAAATGTGTGTGAATTCCTTAAGGAAGCAAAACTGCTGAGGCCATCGGTCCCTAGACTTACACCCTACTTAAACTACCTTATGCTAAGAACAACACACACACCCATGGCCGAGGGAGGAGGGAGGGACCGTGCAGTCCGTGACACGGCGCCTCAAACCTCATGGCCACTCCACGCGGTCCGAAGTTGGTGCCACTGCGGAACAGCACTTTGCAAGAAGAGGAATAAGACATAAATAAACTATACATGGTAACCCGACTTCCACCGACAAAATTTCGGCGTGTGCTCGGAATATTTTCTGAGTCTTTTAGTACAAGACACCCGTGGTCTCCAGCTGCTTCTTACAGAGTAAGAGACAGCCTCACCGCACAGCTCGGCGCTATAGGCAGAAAGCTAACCTCTTCAGTTTGATTCACCACTTTTTCACATCAGTACTCACTAACTAACATTCCAACTAGTAACTATGCAGGCCGATGTTTATTACCTGCGCGTTATTATGAAAGCACGAGTGCCTGTGTGTGTGTTTTGTGTGTGTGTGTGTGTGTGTGTGTGTGTGTGTGTGTGTGTGTGTGTGTGATGATTTCTGTTAAATTTCACGAGACAGGTAACGTTTCCAAATGTTTCTCTAGAGCGTGAAATTCATACTTTTTGCATAGCTCAAAGATTTCAGGTTTTGTTTATCACTACTTATGCAAGTAGGGGAAAAAGAATTACAGGATTTGGTGGACACCATTGCAACTAACGGAAAAAAATATGGAATGAAAATTAACACAAATAAAACAAAAGTATTGGCAATAGGAGGAAATAAGGAAATAAAAATTGTGCTGAATGGAGAAACACTAGAACAGGTGCAAAATTTTAAGTATCTTGGAAGCAGGATAGACACCGACTGGAAGTGCACCACAGAAATTAAAACAAGGATAGCAATGGCAAAAGAGGCATTTTATAAGAAAAGGAGAATCTTCTGCAGCGGTCTGGACAGAGAACTCAGAAAGAGACTCATAAAATGTCTTGTATGGAGTGTTCTTCTATATGGCGCTGAAACATGGACTATGAGGAAAAAAGACAGAGAAAGGCTGGAGGCTTTTGAGATCTGGACATGGCGGAAGATGGAAAGAATAAGTTGGATGGACAGAGTAAAAAATGAAGAGGTACTGAGAAGAGTGGGAGAGAAAAGGCAGTTACTAGATGTAATAAAGAGAAGAAAAAGAAATTGGATTGGGCATATATTAAGAAAGAATGACGGACTGATAAAAACAGTTTTAGAAGGTTATGTAGAAGGGAAAAGGAAGCGAGGAAGGAAGAGATTCCAGATACTGGATGACATGATGGACGGTACAACATACAGCAGCCTTAAGAAGGAAGCAATGGATCGCAGAAAATGGAGAGGCAAAGGACCTGCTAATATAGCAGATAACTGATGATGATGATGCAAGTAGTTATTGCTTTTCTCAATACACACACGTGTTTCAAGCTGCTTTTGGAGATGTGCCACTTTCAAGCACTTATCATGTGATATGCTCTGTGTATTACCATATTCTCGTATTTTACAAGTCACTCAATGTGTGTGTAGTATGTCTGCCTCCTTCAGATGTACTGGCCGTCCTAGTAAACTCGAAAGGCAACAATGGTCTTTACTCGTCAACTATTTGACGGGCCCAGTTACCGTGAAGGCATATGTGTAGGCGCACAGCTAATGAAAATTAACCACGAAGCTATTCAAAGAGTTTCTGAATACATCTATCTTTGAGATAAAATGTACATATGGAAAGACAGTCAAAATTCAGTAATTCCACGAAAAAAAGATCCGGGAGGTGCCGCATTCAGCAGTTACACAAACAGCAATGGGCATCAGCCTTGTGGACAATGTCCGGAGCGAGGTCTCCAGAAGAAAAAGAAAACATGGGTGGGAGACATTGTTGAGAGAGTTACCATACTGAAATGGCAATTGCGAAGAAAATGCATGTTAGACATAACGGAATAGCTTACATGACGGTGAGGTAGCCGCAGTGGGCAAAAGATGTAGGCCCAGACAGATGTTGGAAATAGCCAACAAACAACTAAGAACGTTGCGTGTACTAGTAAGTGCTTCTCTGAAGTGAAAAGGTTGGCACAGGAGACGAAGTTGTGGCAGATCGCATCAAACCCATCAAGAAGTCTGTGAAATCTGGTTTCGCAGGACAGAGTGGATCAGGTTATAGTTGTGGAAAGGGGACCAAAATCAGTTACTGTCAGTTGCACAAAACATACAAGCTTTATTTTCCTAAAACACTTAATCACACATGGCCTTAATCACACATGGCTGTAGGCCCGAACACAAGTTATTAAAATTGCCTTTAGGAATACACACGGCTGAAGGCCTTGGTTACAAAATTTTACATAAAAACTCGGCTGAAGGTCACACACTGGAGATAGAAGAACTGAGGGCTTAAGACCTGGATAACAAGAATTTCAGAAAGAGAAGAAAATTTTGAAAGTGTTTTAAACAAGTGACTTTTCAAATTTTAATTTAAGGCGGCACACGTTAAGTTCGGCTGAAGGCCACATACTGAACATAGAACAACTCAAGGATTAAGGCCTGGATAACAATAAGGATTTCCAATGGGCAATATTCCCTTTTTTCTTAAAAAAAATTTGTTTAAGCAAGAATCTTCCAAGTTTTAATTTAAGACGGCTGAAGGCCTTATCTTAAGATTAAAACAAACTAAATTAATAGACAGCTGGAGGCCTCGCACAGTACTTGAGACTAAAAGAAAATCACAATCTAAAAAACAGAACAGTGGTGCCCAGAAGTGCTCCAAGGGTCGGCCTGAGGAGATAACTCTAACATAAGTTTAGGTGAGACAGGCAGCCAAGCGTAGTACTAAATAATTGGATGGCAACCCGACCCAGGGATGGCTGAGGGACCGACCAACAACCTAATCAATTCCCTTCCATCCAACCAACAGCACAACAATGGACAAATCAGCGAGGACGAAGATACCAGCAGCACTACGTCTTGAAAATTGGCGTCTAAATACAATCAAGACAAATGACCACTAAAAAATACGAACAACACCAAAGGCTGTCGAACTACACACCGTGCCGGACAGTATCAACACGGCGAGGAAAAACACACTGCCGGAAAACTACACTAACGACCAGGGCAGGTAACTGGAATGTTAATGGCCACAAGGCAAAAAATACCTCTGGTGCACTTCCCTAATAAGTATCAACCAATTAGATAGTTAAACACCATACAGGAGTATTGGCTGTCCGGACCTTACTGGCGTTGCGTCCCGACTGAACCCACCGCTCACCACGACCCGGAAAATACTAGCTGTCGCCCAAAGATAGTACGACAAAAAATGGTTCAAATGGCTCTGAGCACTATGGGACTCAACTTCTGAGGTCATTAGTCCCCTAGAACTTAGAACTAGTTAAACCTAACTAACCTAAGGTCATCACACACATCCATGCCCGAGGCAGGATTCGAACCTGCGACCGTAGCGGTGATAGTACGACAGTGCTCTTATCGATAGCGCTGCTGCTGCTGCCACTCATGGGCAGGCAGGCCAGCAACTTAGTGACGCCAGTAAATCGAATAAGGAACGGGACGGCAGTACCGCAAAGACAAAATGTCAAGTAATAAACGGCACGAACACGAGTCGCGCAAGTCTCAATCCGATATCCCAAAAATGATGCATATCTGTTCATGCAGATATTCATCAGATTTCAGAGTTATTTATACATGAGCAACATGCTTTAAATCTCCGAAAATGCGTGACTGCGCACTTCACAAAGCGTTGAAGCATAATATCCTTTGTTTGAATTAGTCAGCTGGAACAGAAAACTGGATGTAACAATTTGCCAGTTTGTAGAGATATGAAAGTGAATGATCACATACGCTCAGTAATGGGTAAAGCAGATGGTAGACTACTGGTTACTGGTAGAATACTGAGAAATTAAAGTCAATCCATGAAGGAGATTGCTTACACAAAACACTCGTGCTGTCCTCTCTAGAATGTTGGGCTAATTACAGTGCCTACAGAGCATTTCAAAAGTCATGGTTCCTGCGCCCCATACGTGGATGGAATTGCAAGACATCCTACCATGGGGAAAAATACGAGGTGCATTCAAGTTCTAAGGCCTCCGATTTTTTTTCTAATCAACTACTCACCCGAAAGCGATGAAACTGGCGTTACTTCTCGACGTAATCGCCCTGCAGACGTACACATTTTTCACAACGCTGACGCCATGATTCCATGGCAGCGGCGAAGGCTTCTTTAGGAGTCTGTTTTGACCACTGGAAAATCGCTGAGGCAATTGCAGCGCGGCTGGTGAATGTGCGGCCACGGTGAGTGTCTTTCATTGTTGGAAAAAGCCAAAAGTCACTAGGAGCCAGGTCAGGTGAGTAGGGAGCATGAGGAATCACTTCAAAGTTGTTATCACGAAGAAACTGTTGTGTAACGTTAGCTCGATGTGGGGGTGCGTTGTCTTGGTGAAACAGCACACTTGTAGCCCTTCCCGGACGTTTTTGTTGCAGTACAGGAAGGAATTTGTTCTTCAAAACATTTTCGTAGGATGCACCTGTTACCGTAGTGCCCTTTGGAACGCAATGGGTAAGGATTACGTCCTCGCTGTCCCAGAACATGGACACCATCATTTTTTCAGCACTGGCGGTTACCCGAAATTTTTTTGGTGGCGGTGAATCTGTGTGCTTCCATTGAGCTGACTCGCGCTTTGTTTCTGGATTAAAAAATGGCATCCACGTCTCATCCATTGTCACAACCGACGAAAAGAAAGTCCCATTCGTGCTGTCGTTGCGCGTCAACATTGCTCGGCAACATGCCACACGGGCAGCCGTGTGGTCGTCCGTCAGCATTCGTGGCACCCACCTGGATGACACTTTTCGCATTTTCAGGTCGTCATGCAGAATTGTGTGCACAGAACCCACAGAAATGCCAACTCTGGAGGCGATCTGTTCAACAGTCATTCGGCGATCCCCCAAAACAATTCTCTCCACTTTCTCGATCGTGTCGTCAGACCGGCTTGTGCGAGCCCGAGGTAGTTTCCGTTTGTTGTCACACGATGTTCTGCCTTCATTAAACTGTCGCACCCACGAATGCATTTTCAACACATCCATAACTCCGTCACCACGTGTCTCCTTCAACTGTCGATGAATTTCAATTGGTTTCACACCACGCAAATTCAGAAAACGAATGATTGCACGCTGTTCAAGTAAGGAAAACGTTGCCATTTTAAGTATTTAAAACAGTTCTCATTCTCGCCGCTGGCGGTAAAATTCCATCTGCCGTACGGTGCTGCCATTTCTGGGACGTATTGACAATGAACGCGGCCTCATTTTAAAACTATGCACATGTTTCTATCTCTTTCCAGTCCGGAGAAAAAAAATCGGAGGCCTTAGAACTTGAATGCACCTCGTAGGAATAAGCCTACACAGTGCACTTCACGATGGTTATCAGAGTATGGCTGAATTTGTTGAAAAAAAAATGGTTCGTTGGAGACCTTGAGAACATAAAACAAGCATTAGAAGATCCAAGAAGTGATGCCTCCATGATATCAAGACGAGTGTTGGAACACCGCCGTACCTAATGGGGCAGAAGAATGGAAGAATATTTAAGAAGGCACCAGTAGATTGCCGGCCAGAATGGCCGAGCGGTTCTAGACGCTACAGGCTGGAACCGCGCGACCGCTACGGTCGCAGGTTCGAATCCTGCCTCGGGCATGGATGTGTGTGATGTCCTTAGGTTAGTTAGGTTTAAGGGGACTGATGGCCACAGCAGTTAAGTCCCAGACTTAATGGCTAAAGAAGAAGAAGATATCCACGTAGCTGCGGAACATAAGGGTAAGTTACGTATACCTACGTCAGACATTGCCCCTGCTTTGGACAATACGCTTTGTTTATCCGCGACGTTGTCCTGAGACGACTGCAGTCGAGCAGCAGCTGCCAGCCGTTGAGCCAACGTTGTAGTGGCACGCAACCGACGACAGCTGATTTTAATTGCAGACACCAGTAAGCATGAACTTAAAGCGGGTCTCGGTGAGTTCAATGCGTGGTGTGGCGAGCAACCGCTCCGGTGCCGGCAGCGAGCGCGCACAAAGCCGCTGAGCAGGAAGCGTGCGGATGGAGTGCCGGCCTAATAAAGCGCTCAGCCGCGAGATAACGCATCTCCAGCTCCAGCGACCGGCCGTTAGCCGGCCGGACTCGTGCTGTCCAGCGTGGCCCGCCACCTGGACCTGGAACTGCCTCCCGCCTGTTCCGGCGGCGAGCGGCTGCTCCTCGCGTTATCGTGATGGGCGCCACGTGCGGGCCCGCGTGGGCGGAGGCTGGAGATAAAGGAGCGGCCGGCGACTGCCACCACTGGCCGCCGCTTGTGGCTGCGCGACTGGGTAGTGGGCCACGTGTACTCTAATCGTAACCGTGCAACGGCCCTGTAATCTTACACAAGATCGTACCCGGGATGTGTGGGGCAGGGTAGGAGAGGATGTCGACTCGTGTTAGCCTCACAGCCTACGACAAAAATCGAATTGGTTTTGAGATTTCACAAGAAATTACTCTAAGCACACTTGTCCATCCGATACAACTACACCTACAACTACATACATACCGCGTGATCAAAAAGTCAGTATAAATTTGAAAACTGAATAAATCACGGAATAATGTAGATAGAGAGGTACAAATTGACACACATGCTTGGAATGACATGGGGTTTTATTAGAACAAAAAAAAATACAAAAGTTCAGAAAATGTCCGACAGATGGCGCTTCATCTGATCAGAATAGCAATAATTAGCATAAGAAAGTAAGACAAAGCAAAGATGATGTTCTTTACAGGAAATGCTCAATGTGTTCACCATCATTCTTCAACAATAGCTGTAGTCGAGGAATAATGTTGTGAACAGCACTGTAAAGCACGTCCGGAGTTATGGTGAGGCATTGGCGTCGGATGTTGTCTTTCAGCATCCGTAGAGATGTCGGTCGATCACGATACACTTGCGACTTCAGGTAACCTCAAAGCCAATAATCGCACGGACTGCGGTCTGGGGTCCTGGGAGGCCAAGCATGACGAAAGTGGCGGCTGAGCACACGATCATCACCAAACGACGCGCGCAAGAGATCTTTCACACGTCTAGCAATATGGGGTGGAGCGCCATCCTGCATAAACATCGTACGTTCCAGCAGGTGTTTATCAGCCAGGCTGGGGATGATGCGATTCTGTAACATATCAGCGTACCTCTCACCCGTCACGGTAGCAGCTTTACTGTCCAGCGCCATCCGTCGGACATTTTGTGAACCTTTTTTTTTTTTGTTCTAATAAAACCCCATGTCATTCCAAGCATGTATGTCAATAAATCACGGAATAATGTAGATAGAGAGGTAAAAATTATGTTTTCAAATTTATACTGACTTTTTGATCTCCCGGTATTGCGCAAGCCAGGGTAAGGTGCGTGGCGGTGGGTACCCTGTACCGTTACTACTCATCTCCTTTCCTGTTCCACTCGCAAACAGAGAGATGGAAAAACGACTATCTATATGTCTTCATATGAAGGGCTTATTTCAATAGTGGTACAAGTCCATTACCTCCACTTTTCTGTCTATAATGCTTCTGAAATTAATCAAGCAAACAAACAGAAAGAAAGGTTCATCTCTAACAAGAAGCCATATGCTTGAATATTTCTGGTATCTCAGCTGCAGATATTTCAGCGCTCATTTAACTTTAGGAGTCTGTAATCCAATATAAACAAAAATGGACTTGTACCACTACTGAAATAAGCCCTTCATATGAGCTCGAGTTTCTACCACCTTGCCGGCCGGAGTGGCCGAGGGGTTCTAGGCGCTACAGTCTGGAGCCGCGCGACCGCTACGGTCGCAGGTTCGAATCTTGCCTCGGGCATGGATGTGTGCGATGTCCTTAGGTTAGTTAGGTTTAAGTAGTTCTAAGTTCTAGAGGACTGATGACCTCAGCAGTTAAGTCCCATCGTACTCAGAGCCATTTCAACCATTTTTCTACTACCTTACCTTTGTGGTCATTAAACGAAGTGTACGTTGGCGGCAATAGAATCGTTCTGCAGTCAGCTTCAAATAAAGATTCTCTAAATTTTCCCAATAGTGTTCCTCGAAAAGAATGTCACCTTCCCTCCAGAAATTCCCATTTGATTTCCCGAAGAACCTCCGAAACATTTGTTGTTCGAACGTACCGGTAACAAAGCTAGCAGCCTACCTCTAAATCGCTGCGATGGCTTCCTTTAATCCGACCTGGTACGGATCCCAAACACTCGAACAGTACTCAGGAATAGATCGCACTAGCGTCCTATAAGAGGTTTCTTTTACAGATGATCCACACTTTCCCAAAATTCTCCCAATAAACCGAAGCGAACCGTTCGCCTTCCCTATCACAATCCTCAGATGCTCGTTCCATTTCATATCGCTCTGCAAGTGACGCACAGATATTTAAACGACGTGACTGTGTAAGTAGTACACTACTAATGCTGTACAAAAACATTACGGGTTTGTTTTTCCTACTCATCATTTTTTACATTTAGAGCTAGCTGTTATTCATCACATCAACTAGAAATCTTGTCAAAATCATCTTGCATCTCCTACAGTCACTCAACTTCGACACCTTACCGTACACCAAGGCACCATCGGCAAACAACCGCAGGTCATTTACTCGTATGTATACAGAAAATAATGGCGGTTCTATCACACTTCCCTGAGGCACCCCTGACGATACCTTTTCTCTGATGACCACTCGCCGTCGAGGACAACGTACTGGCTTCTATTACTTAAGACATCTTAGAGTCACTCACATATCTGGAAACCTATTCCGCATGCTGAAAGGAGTCTACTGGGGTACACTTACATGTGAAACTCGAATATTTAATGATACTAATGTAAACAAAAATGAAACTATTATATTATAAATGATGTATGTCTCTGATGGGCTCTACAAAGCGTATCGCTGACTGTGCACGACCGCAGAGCCAAAGATTCTGCTCCTGGTCTGAGATTGTAGTGTTTGAGTAAGAGAGCTCTCAGTGCACAGCAGTGGTTATCTGTCTGTCTGTGAGCAAAAGAGGATGCAGTAGGCAGTGTTTGTGGTGTGCTCTGTAAAGCCACCAAGATTAAGCCTACATGTATTATTGGAAATATAAATGTGGAAGCAGAAGTCTTCTCGGAAGTAAGGTAAAGAAGTTAAATTTTTATGACTTTTGTTTTACCAGCGCGTTAGTGTAAATGAGTTGGCTGATGTTTGGTAACTGTTGAGTAACCAAAAATGGTTTCAATGGCTCTAAGCACTATGAGACTTAACATATGAGGCAATCAGTCCCCTAACTAACCTAAGGACATCACACACATCCATGCCCGAGGCACGTTTCGAACCTGCGACGGTAGCAGCAGCGCAGCACGGTTCCGGACTGAAGCGCCTAGAACCGCTCGGCCACAAGGGCCGGCCTGTTGAGTAACCGCAGTTAGTACGTAAACAGATTTGATGTATAGGCTAGTTAGATATTTCCCTTTTGGAATGTTTCTAAGATATGTTAACACAGTTATACGTAATTTGATGATTTGTCTTTATGATCTTTTAGTGAAGTTAGGTAATACTTGCTGTATAAATATCATTGTTTGTGATTCAATTAGTAAAAAGGATGTAATTTTTCTGAGTAATGTAATGTCAATTGTCAGATATTTTGAAAAGCCAAACTTAACTTCACTATTGAAAAAGTCAGCGTTATTAATTCACCCAAATTACTACCGCCACCCTGTCCATGTCAAATTTTTTTCAAAGACATTGAATTTTTCGTGAATGTTTTCATTTATCGACCAAAAGAATTTTATGTATACTTGAAAGTATTACGGTCAGCGTTGCACACCGCTGAGCCTATAGCTAGTATATTTCATTCTTCTTCATGAGAGACCAGAATAAAACGCGATGCACCGTAGCCGTTTTAGAGGTAAGACAATTTTATTTATTTGCTATGTGCACAGGACCAAAGTTATTAGTTTTGAACAGGGCCAGAGGATTCAGTGCCTAAAGGGTTGAATGTATTTTGCAGTGACTGTATTTCTGTATTGGTATTGGGAGTTGCGTTGCCCAATCAGTTCGTATAAAGTTTTTGCTAACAATATCACAGAGTAAGCACACCACTTACAGTTGTGTACGCATTCCCATTTCAGGCATTCATTGAATGTATTTCAAACAAATTTAAAAAGAACGTTACAATGGTCGCACCTTTGTTAACAACCTGCAGTGGGGCACAGCGTCAAATGCTTTCCGGAAATCTAGAAACATGGAATCTGCCTGTCGTCTTTCATCCAAAGTTCGCAGTATATCATGTCAGAAAAGGCAAGCTGAGTTTCGCATGAGCGATGCTTTCTAAAAACCTTCTTGATTCGTGGACAAAAAGGTCTTGTTCTCAAAGAAAATTTATTGTATTCGAACTGAGAATATGTTCAACAATGTTCCGACTTTCTGCAAAGTGACGCTAAATTAATACGTCCGTCTGTTTGGGGGGGGGGGGGGGTTAGGTTGTGAGTTCCATTTGCAGAGATCTTATTTTAGATGCATGAGGCAGCTGCTCTCCCTTATGCGTCACTGGATGTGCCCTTGTCTCTAAATGTACTATTTCTAGTACACACACGATATAACTTGGGTGTTTTCTGGAGTGTAAAGAATCGGTAGGAGATAGAAGGCTTCTGGACGGTACGGATTGTTTCTGCCCATTGTCATCCTTGTATGTTGTATGTTAACCGGGGGCCTAGAGACGACGGAGGGGCTCCGTCCCTGCCGCAGCCGCAGTGGTCCACAACCCCACGACGGCTACCGCAGTCCACTTCACCCCTCCGCCGCCCCACACCGAACCCAGGGTTATTGCGCGGTTCGGCATTCGATGAACCCTTCCCCCAGGGAACGTCTCGCACCAGACGAGTGTAACCTCTATGTTTGCGTGGTAGAGTAAGTAACGGTGGTGTATGCGTACACAGAGAACTTGTTTGCGCAGCAATCGCCGACAAAGTGAAGCTGTGGCGGAATAAGGGGAACCAGCCCGCATTCGCCGAGGCAGATGGAAAACCGCCTAAAAACCATACACAGACTGGCCGGCTCACCGGACCTCGACACAAGTCCGCCGGGCGGATTCGTGCCGGAGACCAGGCGCTCCTTCCCACTCCGGAAAGCCGTGAGTTAGACCGCTC
The DNA here is from genome assembly GCF_023864345.2 of Schistocerca serialis cubense. Classification (NCBI taxonomy): domain Eukaryota; kingdom Metazoa; phylum Arthropoda; class Insecta; order Orthoptera; family Acrididae; genus Schistocerca; species Schistocerca serialis. The sequence goes on along the minus strand of NC_064645.1, from coordinate 574,371,204 downwards.
GGCTAACCGGGCTGGATATTGCCATCCTTAGCCTCTAAACAATAAAAAAAAAGCTTCAAATGGCTCTGAGCACGATGGGTCGTAACTCCTGAGGTCATCAGTCCCCTAGAACTTAGAACTACTTAAACCTAACTAACCTAAGGACATCACACAGATCCATGCCCGAGGCAGGATTTGAACCCGCGACCATAGCAGTCGCGACGTTCCAGATTGAAGCACCTAGAACCGCTCGGCTACAACGGCCAGCTTGCTAAACAGTACAACACGCCGTAACACTGTGGTGGCATAGTGAATGCAATGTCGAGTCCACTGTGCCGCCTGCCCTGAGAGAAGGAGGTGAGGCATGTTTCCTCTGCACATCTGCTCCCCCCGCAGCAGTCTTTAAACTGTGTGACTGTCAGTGCCTACGCTCCCAACACCCCCTGCAACAGGGCCAAGTTATATTGAACATGTAGTACACGATATTTTTTATTTTTGTATTTTCACTTACTTATCCTTTCACATGGAGCCTGGCTGGCTACCGATGACGGGTAAACGATATCACATCCATTAATATCGAGTTGCTGAAAGAATAAGAAATGTGTATCGCTGACTGTCAACAATGCGCCATAGAAGAGCAATGTTAGACATGTGTTCGTAGCACTCTGTCGTGAGATGCAGTGCTGTGTAGTCGCCGAAAAAACTTGTGGCAATATAGAGACTTGGTGATTCGATTAACATCTCAAGAGTACATCAGGGAAACAGATTTGCAAAATTGAGTCGCACATGTGCGTCGGGAACAGACACGCTATTTGAAATTTCAGAGTGAAAAGTCGTACTGGTGCCTTGTGACGCATAATTTATTCACTTTACTGTGAACTGTCATAAATCAACTACTAACTAGTTCCTTTCGGAGTATGCTGATGCTTTAGCTCCATACTTAACAATCATATACAACCGTTCGCTAGACGAAAGATCCGAACCCAAAGACTTTAAAAGTTGCACAGGTCACACCAATGTTCAAGAGAGGTAGTAGGGGTAATCCACTAAATTACAGGCCCATATCGTTAACGTCGATATGCAGCAGGATTTTGGAACATATATTATGCTCGAACATTATGCATTACCTCGAAGAAAACGGTCTATTGACACACAGCCAACATGGGTTTAGAAAACATCGTTCCTGTGAAACACAACTAGCTCTTTATTCACATGAAGTGTTAAGTGTTATTGACAAGGGATTTCAGATCGATTCCGTATTTCTGGATTTTCGGAAGGCTTTTGACATTGCGTGCTTATGGAATATCGTCTCAGTTATGCGACTGGATTTGTGATTTCCAGTCAGAGAGGTCACAGTTCGTAGTGACTGACGGAAAGTCATCGAGTAAAACAGAAGTGATTTCTGGCGTTCCCCAAGGTAGTCTTATAGGTCCTTTGCTGTTCCTTATCTATATAATCGATTTGGCAGACAATCTGAGCAGCCGTCGTCGATTGTTTGCAGATGACGCTGTCGTTTATCGACTGATAAAGTCGTCAGAAGATCAAAACAAACTGCAAAACGATGTAGAAAAGATATCGGAATGGTGTGAAAAGTCGCATTTGACCCTAAATAACGAAAAGTGTGAGGTCATCCACATGATGAACTGTTTTTTTTTTTTTTTTACGAATAACTTAAGTTGGAAAGAACACATAGAAAATGTTGTGGGGAAGACTACGTTTTATTGGCAGGACACTTAGAAAATGTAACAGGCCTACTAAGGAGACTGCCTACACTACGCTTGTCCGTCCTCTTTTAGAATACTGCAGCGCGATGTGGGACCCTTACCAGATAGGACTAACGGAGTACATCGGAAAAGTTCAAAGAAAGGCAGCACGGTTTTTATTATCGCGAAATGTGGGAGAGAGTGTCACAAAAATGATACAGGATTTGGCCTGGAAATCATTAAAAGAAAGGCGTTTTTTGTTCCGACGGAATCATCTCACGAAATTCCAATCAGCAACTTTGTCCTCCGAATGCGAAAATATTTTGTTGACACCGTCCTACATATGGAGAAACAATCACTACGATAAAATACGGAAAATCAAAGCTCGTACGGAAAGATATAGGTGTTCATTCTTTCCGCGCGCTATACGAGATTGGAATAACAGAGGATTGTGAAGGTGGTTCGATGAACCCTCTGCCAGGCACTTAAATGTGATGTGCAGGGTATCCATGTAGATGTAGATGTAGACTAACTGAGAAGAATAACCTAATTTCCTGGATTTCCCGTGTACTACTGTTATGCTTCTGTACCATAAGGGGCGATCAGAAAATTTCTGTACGAAAGCCGTAAAGGCCAGAATATGCCAATAAGGCAAAATATCTGTGAGCATTGAGGCAATCACTCCACGGACGGACCAGGCTAAAGATACCCGCTTCGTAAAATACCGCACACTGCTTCTTGATGAAGTTCGTCACTGCCTCCTGCACATCCTTGTCCGACAGGAGTAGTCGACCCTTCAAGGTAATTTTTAAGAGACCAAAGGCGTCATTATCGCACAGGGAGAGATCAGGACTATACGGCGGGTTCTCGAGCGCCTCCCACGCGGTGTTGTCCGTAAAGGATAAGGCTGGCCTTCCCGAGCGACTTGCGTCATGTCGACCAGCTCGGGACTTCGCACACCATGCCACAACGACGGTTTTCGACAGAACGTGCTGTCCGACATACATTCTTCACTCTCCGATGGATGTCTACCGGCGTTTGTCCTTTGGCAGACAAGAAAAGAAAAACAGCACAGTGGTCCTGTTCTGACACATCGGGTAATGACATCGCCATAGTTCACGTTTCCACATTTACCGCACACAGGCCAGAAAGACTCAAATGCCACACCAATCCCTTGCGTACATGTTTATGCTTATACAGGGTGTAAATTTTAAGTTGAAAAACCAGAATGACTCGAAAAATGAGCTTCACACGAAAAAATGTGTAGAATTGATTATTTTCAAGGGGGACATCTGCTGGTGCTAAAATTAGCCCGCCACCCCAGCCCCCTGGGGGTGGGGCGGGAGGCAACTTTAAAGTTTCAATTAGGAACCCCCATTTTTTATTGCAGAATCAGATTCTACAGAAAAAACTACGTACATTTCGTCTTAAACATCTGTTTTGATTCTTGATAGTTAGCGCTGTAATTCAAGAAAGTCCATGTTCTCATTTTTGCGTGGAAAATGGTTACGGATAAATAAAAAATACTTATATACTTCGTAAATTTTGATTCGCTATAACTAAAACTCTCCAACTCTCCACATAGCGAGGGGTTTGAGAGAGAGGAACTAGACTTTTACAAATTTTGACCCAAATATTAATTTTTTCCGTAGATTCGGACAAGTTTTGTCTGTGGTCTTGAGGCCACACAACTTTTAATTATCCAACAAATCATTTGACTAGCTAACTAACTAACGAAACATCCTCCTCACTAACGAGTGAGCTCGGTAACCCACAGAGTAAACAAAGTAAAAGACTAACTGATGGAAAGACTAACCCACTCGCTAGCTAAAGATGAATGTATTCCCCTTTAAGATTTGGTGGACCTGAAAAGGAACGATTGGTTTCGTTTGATTACTGATTGTTTTTTAGTTTTAGCGAATCAAAATTTACGAAGTAAATAAGTATTTTTTATTTATCCGTAACCATTTTCCACGCAAAAATGAGAAAAGGATTTTTTTGAATTACAGCGCCAACTACCAAGAATCAAAACAAATGTTTAAGACAAAATGTACGTAGTTTTTTATGTAGAATCTGATTTTGCAATAAAAATGGGTGTTCCCAATTGAAATTTTAAAGTTGCCTCCCGCCCCACCCATATGGAGCTAGGGTGGCGGGCTAATTTTAGTACCAGCAGATCTCCCCCTCGAAAAGAATCAGCTTTGGATTCTACACATTCTTTCGTGTGAAGCTTATTTTTCGACTAATTCTGGTTTGTCAACTTAAAATTTACACTCTGCATACCAGCATCAGAGTCGTGCTATGTTGCATATACTTTGCAGTAACGTCCTCAAACGGAAACTTTTTGACGGCCTCTTATACGTATGTTCGAGGTTTGGTGGCTGTCTTGGAAGGACTTCTAAACTTTGCAAATCTAACCAGTGCCTTGTCGTCCACCGTGACTGAAGTAACTAAATTACATGTGATCTAGTTGCTAACCTCAGTCTGGCACACGTCTTGGTACTGTTCCAGTCTTTGCGTGTCTGTGCAGATTATCGCCGTTTAAATTCTCGTACTAAATTCTAAACACAGTACAAAAAACCAATTACATATTTTTAAGATACATACAAGGTGTTAGGGGTATAGACACAGGTATTGGGATCGTTGATATCTTAATATGCACAAACTTCAAACTCTAAGTTCTTTTTTCTCTGCATCTTACAATCATCCCGCAAACACTTCACTTAATTTACTACTTGATGTGTTATGCACGGTCGGAACCGCAACATAAAGTGGGCTGCGTCTGTCAGTATAGACTTTCCTTTTGCCTTTACGCATCCACACTTCAGTACCTAACTTGCTGCTCAGGGGAAAGTAAGTTTTAAGCGATTGCGTGCGGCGCGTGCACCAATCAACCTAATAAATACTACTTGTAATAGTTATAATTATTAGTCTGCAGATGAAGTAAATACTGATGTAACGTTGTTCAAAAAACACACAGAAAGAGAGAGGAAGTAACGGAGCTCCATTTATGAAAGTCTTTGTGAAGGTGTGTCCACTGATGAACATAATTCTGGGTCTATTTCAAGGTTATACAGATGGTCAATAGGATTTTGTTCCCTAGCAGTTGCCATAAGTGGACAACTATTACTATGTGCCAGGGACTCCTAACCTGTCAACACTCAGACGTTTCTGTGAAGTTCCCCAATTTTAAAAATACCACTCACTAGACAGACTCCGACATTAGCAAACAGGGCTTCAGCCGAAGATTAGATTAGATTAGATTAGATTAATACTAGTTCCATGGATCATGAATACGATATTTCGTAATGATGTGGAACGAGTCGAATTTTCCAATACATGACATAATTAGGTTAATTTAACAACATACTTAAGTTAATATAACAACTTTATTTTTTTGTGTTTTTTTATTTTTATTTTTTTTTTTATTTTTTTATTTTTTTAATATTTTTTTTCTTAATTTATATCTAAAAATTCCTCTATGGAGTAGAAGGTGTTGTCATTCAGAAATTCTTTTAATTTCTTCTTAAATACTTGTTGGTTACCTGTCAGACTTTTGATACTATTTGGTAAGTGACCAAAGACTTTAGTGCCAGTATAATTCACCCCTTTCTGTGCCAAAGTTAGATTTAATCTTGAATAGTGAAGATCGTCCTTTCTCCTAGTATTGTAGTTATGCACACTGCTATTACTTTTGAATTGGGTTTGGTTGTTAATAACAAATTTCATAAGAGAGTATATATACTGAGAAGCTACTGTGAATATCCCTAGATCCTTAAATAAATGTCTGCAGGATGATCTTGGGTGGACTCCAGCTATTATTCTGATTACACGCTTCTGTGCAATAAATACTTTATTCCTCAGTGATGAATTACCCCAAAATATGATGCCATATGAAAGCAATGAGTGAAAATAGGCGTAGTAAGCTAATTTACTAAGATGTTTATCACCAAAATTTGCAATGACCCTTATTGCATAAGTAGCTGAACTCAAACGTTTCAGCAGATCATCAATGTGTTTCTTCCAATTTAATCTCTCATCAATGGACACGCCTAAAAATTTGGAATATTCTACCTTAGCTATATGCTTCTGATTAAGGTCTATATTTATTAATGGCGTCATACCATTCACTGTACGGAACTGTATGTACTGTGTCTTATCAAAATTCAGTGAGAGTCCGTTTACAAGGAACCACTTAGTAATTTTCTGAAAGACAGTATTGACAATTTCATCAGTTAATTCCTGTTTCTCAGGTGTGATTACTATACTTGTATCATCAGCAAAGACAACTAACTTCGCCTCTTCATGAATATAGAATGGCAAGTCATTAATAAATAATAAGAACAACAAAGGACCCAAGACTGACCCTTGTGGAACCCCATTCTTGATAGTTCCCCAGTTTGAGGAATGTGCTGATCTTTGCATGTTACGAGAACTACTTATTTCAGCTTTCTGCACTCTTCCAGTTAGGTACGAATTAAACCATTTGTGCACTGTCCCACTCATGCCACAATACTTGAGCTTATCTGAAAGCTACGTAGAGTCTTAGAACTAGACCTCGTTGCAGTCGTAGCGCCTCTTGTACGGTCCTGTAGCTTCTCAATCGCAGTCAACGTGCCCATCCGGCCGCTCAGGTGGAGGAATGTTAGGGACAGCCCAGAAATCATCGCTACATTATGTTGGAAATGACTGTCACTGCTGTAATACAAATGAGTTTGTCTGTGAAGCCCAGCATCGCACATGTGGGACACAGGTCATAAAAATGCATTAAATACAAAAGCCTCCAGTATTTTACATGCTAAATGGCATATAAGCAGGATTTACGAAGAGCTGGAACTGTACGTACACTACCTAAAGTAGCTAGTAAATTCGCTAAAACAGAAAACTGAATTCTATCGCCATGATTTTTAAGCATCTTTGCTAATGCATTCCGGCTGAATTCTTAATCATACTGTATAAAAAGAAAACAAAATCGATATTTAGATATATACTTGTATTTAGTGACTGTATTAACTACAGTGTGTATGTTTTAATATGTAACAGTTTAGTATGCTCTGAAAGTTTATGCTTTCGAATGTAGCAAGCAGTTTTATAATAATATATATGTACACAAATTATATTTTTAGTTTGTTGATATGTAATTTTTAAATGTTTATGGAGCTACTTTGCGTTATTAGACTGGTGGAAGATGCTTCTATGCATAAATCTGAATCATATTCGTCGTGATATTCTTTGTAGAAAGTCTATGTTCAATAACTTATGTATATTATAAACACCAGACGCAAGAAACCGCATAAATAGACACACTTAAACAAGGTCGAGTAGCTAGTATCTAGATTTAAAAAATAAAAATAAAATCTTCGCAAACGAAACTCGGTTCCTTTCCTGCCAAACACACAGACGTATCACTAGTTCTTCAGTTCAGTATCGGTTTCAAGAAAAGCGGAACCAATAGTATGTGTACCTAGACCGGCCAGGTGTGAAATTTCTGAAATGTTTCGTCATTCAGCGAGAACCTTACATGAATGTCTCACCCTCAACATTCCGCAGGTCATGGGAATGCTCTTTATTTAGACACTGTAAAGGTGAAAGCATGTGTAGACGAATCCACGGGGTCCAAAATGTCACAGTGCATGATTTAAAACATAGTTATTCTATGAGTAAAGACGGAAATTATACAAATGTTCATTCGAACTGTACTCTGTTGCAATCATGCTTCATCTTTTCGCAGGAAAACTTCTTCCACGTGGTGTTAGATGACAGTGCTGGCGAGATCTTCTTTCATCTTAGCACAGTAACGCTAAACCCAAGACGTCTATTACTGAGCCCCAATACGCAGATGATAATGTTAGTTTGGCAGATTTAAACGGTGACTTTCTGAACGCATTTAATGAGGTGATAATTTTCCCACCTCGACTACTAAGCTCCCCCGGCATTAAAATTAACGACGACGAGTTACTTACTTTATCTGGTTAGTTACCTTTTTCAGTTGCAACCATCGCTGTTCTGTATCGTATGAAGTGCTCTCGCACTGTTTTGGACGCCTCCAAAAGATTCATGAACAATCGGTAACAATAGTACACAGACTAAACTCTGCGTCATAAAGCTATCGTACAGTTGCTTAGCAACGGCCGTTCTATGGAACTCACTGCCAAAGTTAGCTACTCTAATTGGCCTTGAAATATTTGGGTAAATCGGAGAAGTGTTCTGGTGAACGTCGTCCCCCAGCGTGGCCTGTTGGTCAGCTCGATTTGACTCACAGGAGGTGTGTCGTCTTGCCTCTATAAGGAGCACTGCGTTACTCGTACCTTAGTGTAAGTGATAGTACGTATTCTTGTTCCAGCACCAACAGCAACCTACCATCTGTGGTGGACTCCCTGGCGAGGATGAAAATACTGAGTGGAGGCATTGCAGCTCTCTGCAAATCAGCCTACAGCATTGCAACAGCCATTAAAACTCTCCAGCAGGACAATTAGACGAAACGTACCAGCTTGTCAAGCCATGAGAGAGCATCGAACAAACCGGTGTCACCCCAAAAAATGTCATCCTAGCCTAACCAACTCAGGAAAACAACAAAAGCAAACGACAAAATGAGGACACTGAAGAGCAACGCAGTGCAAAAAATCAAGACTCCCGGAGGTAAGAGAATGTGGAATACACTCGTATATACGCTCCTGGAAATTGAAATAAGAACACTGTGAATTCATTGTCCCAGGAAGGGGAAACTTTATTGACACATTCCTGGGTCAGATACATCACATGATCACACTGACAGAACCACAGGCACATAGACACAGGCAACAGAGCATGCATAATGTCGGCACTAGTACAGTGTATATCCACCTTTCGCAGCAATGCAGGCTGCTATTCTCCCATGGAGACGATCGTAGAGATGCTGGATGTAGTCCTGTGGAACGGCTTGCCATGCCATTTCCACCTGGCGCCTCAGTTGGACCAGCGTTCGTGCTGGACGTGCAGACCGCGTGAGACGACGCTTCATCCAGTCCCAAACATGCTCAATGGGGGACAGATCCAGAGATCTTGCTGGCCAGGGTAGTTGACTTACACCTTCTAGAGCACGTTGGGTGGCACGGGATACATGCGGACGTGCATTGTCCTGTTGGAACAGCAAGTTCCCCTGCCGGTCTAGGAATGGTAGAACGATGGGTTCGATGACGGTTTGGATGTACCGTGCACTACTCAGTGTCCCCTCGACGATCACCAGTGGTGTACGGCCAGTGTAGGAGATCGCTCCCCACACCATGGTGCCGGGTGTTGCCCCTGTGTGCCTCGGTCGTATGCAGTCCTGATTGTGGCACTCACCTGCACGGCGCCAAACACGCATACGACCATCATTGGCACCAAGGCAGAAGCGACTCTCATCGCTGAAGACGACATGTCTCCATTCGTCCCTCCATTCACGCCTGTCGCGACACCACTGGAGGCGGGCTGCACGATGTTGGGGCGTGAGCGGAAGACGGCCTAACGGTGTGCGGGACCGTAGCCCAGCTTCATGGAGACGGTTGCGAATGGTCCTCGCCGATACCCCAGGAGCAACAGTGTCCCTAATTTGCTGGGAAGTGGCGGTGCGGTCCCCTACGGCACTGCGTAGGATCCTACGGTCTTGGCGTGCATCCGTGCGTCGCTGCGGTCCGGTCCTAGGTCGACGGGCACGTGCACCTTCCGCTGACCACTGGCGACAACATCGATGTACTGTGGAGACCTCACGCCCCACGTGTTTAGCAATTCGGCGGTACGTCCACCCGGCCTCCCGCATGCCCACTATACGCCCTCGCTCAAAGTCCGTCAACTGCACGTACGGTTCACGTCCACGCTGTCGCGGCATGCTACCAGTGTTAAAGACTGCGATGGAGCTCCGTATGCCACGGCAAACTGGCTGACACTGACGGCGGCGGTGCACAAATGCTGCGCAGCTAGCGCCATTCGACGGCCAACACCGCGGTTCCTGGTGTGTCCGCTGTGCCGTGCGTGTGATCATTGCTTGTACAGGCCTCTCGCAGTGTCCGGAGCAAGTATGGTGGGTCTGACACACCGGTGTCAATGTGTTCTTTTTTCCATTTCCAGGAGTGTATATCTGCATTCCTAGTCTATTAGTCTATTCTGTAAAATGGTTCTTCATCTCACCAAAACCACTGCATGCTTCATCTATTTGAACCTGCTTAACTGTAATTAAGCTTTGTCTCCTGCTACAAATCCGCTTCCCCTGCCCCCCCCCCTCCCCCTCTCCCTCACACACACTCTTCCCTCAGTTGGCAAATAAACTATTCTTTTATTCCTCATGGCCGGCCGCGGTGGCCGAGCGATTCTAGGCGCTTCAGTCCGGAACCGCGTGACTGTTACGGTCGTAGGTTCGAATCCTGCCTTGGCCATGCACGTGTGTGATGTCCTTCGGTTAGTTAGCTTTAAGTAGTTCTAAGGTCTAGGGGACTGATGGCCTCAGATGTTAAGTCCCATAGTGCTCAGAGCCATTTGAACCATTTTATTCCTCATGATGTGTCCTGGCGACCTACTCATCTATTAATCTAGTTGGTCTAGTTGTACAGTCCTCTGACCTGAATGATTCATTTGGAAAGGATGAAAGGGTGTCATACAGCAGTGGTATCCTGAGGCAAATTGGGCCGCAACTGCTGTAACTGATCCTTGATATCCTGGATACTAACAATGGGGAGGAGTTAAAACTTCTGAGGTGGTCACTTACGTTTATATCAGTGACAGTTCTCAGGATCATACTGGTCTCGGGAGTACCTCAGCATCACGCAGACAGTCATAGAAGTACTTGCCATGTGTAGACAACCATTATCTTGTTGAAAAATGGTACCACGATACTGCCACATGAGAGGTAACGCATTAAGAAGCAGGATGGCCGTCCAGCCGCGACCTGAACTCATATCCTATAACTTCCCACACGTCGACGCCGGGTGTAATGGCGCTGCGCCTCTGCAAAACATCAGTAGAATGAGACCTCTTCCCAGGGCGTCGCCATACACGCCGACGGTGGGGTAGTAAAGAATCATGATTCATTGCTGAACACAGTGCGATGTCATTCATCAGCCATCCACGATTCCAAGTCACAGCATGACACCAAAGGCAGCCGTTCATGTTGTGGTGTTACCAGCAGTCCGACTGCTTCTATTCTGCAGTGTGGGATGGTGCAGAATGCTGTAGGATGTCCATTACCTGATATGGGATGGCAGGCGCTGATGTGAGTATTGGGCCAAATTGGTTTCTACCCCAAAGAACCGTTATCCAAGATGGCGGTGATGACGTCACCCAACCCCAAGGTGGTTTGTACCTCAAAGTACCGTTATCCATGATGACGTCACCCAACCCCAAGGCCGGTTCTACCCCAAAGTACCGTTATTCAAGATGGCGTGTGTGACGTCGGTTGATGACGTCACCCAAGATGTGGTCTGTGACGTCACCTGATGACGCAAGTACCGTTATCCAAGATGGCGAGAAAGTACCACACCCCCACCTACCATACCCCCTACCATGCACTTCCCCCTCCCCCCCTGGTGGGAAGTTCAAATTCCATCAGAACAATGTAACCTATACTAACCTAAGAAAATAGCAAGAAAGAAAGTACAAGAGGGCTACCTCCGAAAAGCTAAGTCATCTGACCGCCACCTCATCCTAGGAACTGGCGCCAAGTTTGAATTTTGGCGGAAAGATAGTTCAGTTGGGCTACCTCTACTAAGCTAAGAAAATGGCGCGAAGGAAAGTACACTTGGGCTACCTCCAGTAACTTAAGACATCCGACCGCCGCTTCATCCTAGGAACTGGTGCCAAGTTTGAATTTTGGTGGGAAGATAGGGCAATTGGGCTACCTCCACTAAGCTAAGAAAATGGAGCATCACACACACATGTCGCGCCGTCACAGACACCATCTTGGATAATGGTACTTTGGGGTAGAACCGGCCTTGGGGTTAGGTGACGTCATCGCCGCCATCTTGGATAACGGTACTTTTGGCTAGAAATCGCTTTGTCCCAATACTGATGTGAAGATGTTATGATGTGCTTGGAGCACTATATGACTATCCTTCCTTCTGGTCGACCGGAACCGTGATGACGAGTTCGGTGCACTCACGACCACATGCAGTCCGCCATGAACCTACTGTCACATCCGAATGCCTGACAAATCTGTATACCGCGCGATTCGGCCACCCACCCAAACAGAGACCCACAGTCAGACCCTTTTCAAATTCTGTCACGTGCTGATGAACCTGTCTCAGGCGAGTATCGGCATTCCCGTGTCCTTCACAGCGATCTCTCAACATCTGATGCCGTTCACATCTGTCATGTACTAGGGATGGCGGTTATAGCTGAAACAACCGGTTTTCGATTATATCATTTTTAACGCCAGTTTTACCAACCTATTAAAACCACTCAAAATAATCGGTTTCTGAAATAACCGATCTTCGGTTTTTTATTACTATTATTTCCTGCATTAAACGGAGAAATCAAACAAAGACTGACAAATTTTGAGTCTCTCAGTTCAAAATATCAAATTAAATAGGCAATTCCGCCCACCGTTTGCTCTTCTCTCGAAAAGTGGTAAGTGGTTGATTACTACAAAAAATCACCAGTGTTGTTCTATTGATTTCAATATTTTGAAACTCTCCCCAAAAATATTGTTGTAATTGGGGATCAGGCTGATGAAATGTATTTTTCGTGTTAATTTATCCATTCCCTAAGGGCTGCAAGCCAACGGCCTTGCCGCAGTGGCAACAGCTGTTCCCTTCAGATTACCGAAACTAAGCGCTGTCGGGGTTGGCTAACACTTGGATTGGTGACTGTCGCGGTCTGCCAACCGCCTTTGGCAAGCGGGATGCACTCAGCCCTTGTGAGGCCAATTGAGGAGCTACTAGACTGAGAAGTAGCGGCTTCGGTTTTGTAAACTGACAACGGCCGGGAGAGCGGTGTGCTGACCACGTGCCTCTCCATATCCGCATCCAGTGACGCACCTGGGCTCAGGATGACAGGGCAGTCGGTCGGAACCGTTGGGCTCTGAAGGCCTGTTCTGCTGGTGTTAAGGATTTTTTTTTTCAAGAACTACAAGCAGATAAAGGCATGTTATGTGCACACAGGCAGCTGCTTTCTGTTTTTATTGCAAACTATGGCTCTGAGCACTACGGGACTTAACATCTATGCTCATCAGTCCCCTAGAACTTAGAACTACTTAAACCTAACTAACCTAAGGACATCACACAACACCCAGTCATCACGAGGCAGAGAAAATCCCCGACCCCGCCGGGAATCGAACCCGGGAACTCGGGCGCGGGAAGCGAGGACACTACCGCACGACCACGAGCTGCGGACTGCAAACTATGAATGAATTGTTAAGTTTAAGGTCTCTCCTTATATTATATCATAACTCCTCCCATTTTTAATCATTTAAAGCAAATTGCGCATTGTACTTCACTGATATTGCTCTTCGTAAAATACTTCCAGACTAGAGAGGGTGCCATTCTCTAATACAACTGACGTCCGAAGACGACAGTGAGGATCTACGAGATGGGGCAAGTCTTGCACACTGCTTGTACATGTACCATCTAATAGGCCACACCACACGATAATAGGTACATTATTATAAACAATCCTGTTGGAAGAACATCCGGAACTGAGCAATATAGCAGAGGTTGAAAATACCGCTTCAGTTGTAAGTTATTTTATTTTCACACGACCCGTTTCGGACTGTTATAAGCCCATCCTCAGGTGTCCTACTGAAATGCCAAAAGACGGCAGATTATTTTCTCACGCCACAACACACATAAAAAACAAAAAACAATTTTTTTCCTAAAAATTTTTAAAAACTTTTAAAAAACATTTCGAAACTGCCTGTCTGGCTAGGTGGTGTGAAACCTATGTCAATGCACCAGTGGCACCAGATAGTACTACGGACGACTGCCTGGGCAGGGAATCTATGCAAGTGATGTCACGACACTTAAGCTGTGCTGTGGTCCCCGAGCGCCGCGTGTACCAGCCACGGTGTGCTGCCTATGAGCGCAGAACAGGGAGTAGCGGATGCGAACGAGGAGGCAAATTGGTAAACCAGAGTAGCAGAAGTGCTGCCACCTATTGGCGGAGAGAAGAACGAAGGGCCACCAGCCCGGCCGTTCACAATTTGAATTTAGTGGTTTACATTTAAAATGAAGGAAAAAACAAAGAAACTGCATAAAAAATACACGATACAAGTTAAAAGTGCATTATGCGTAGTAAAGGAGCGTATTGAATAGGTCGATCCAGAACTATGGTAAAACAAATAAGTGGAAGGTGCTATATAAAATTATTATATAACCCATAAAGCGCAATGAAACTTTCCTTTTACATGAGTGGCAAACAAGTTTTAAATTTAGTGTGGATGTTTAAGTGGCAACGTGGAACAACGCGCCACACTCATCAGTTAAAAGAACATGCACATGTGCCCCTGCTATTTACAAGCCCTCGTTTCCTTGTTGATCAGTAACTTACAACTGAAGCGGTATAGCCAACCTCTGCTAAGTACATTATTGCCTCACCAACGCTATACCAGTTTTTATGACAGGTATTTCTCGCGCGTTTCTGTCGGTTCTTTTTATTAAAATATTGACGATTGCTTTTCCCATTTTCTATAATTAAGCAATATTTCAAAGAAGTACAAATTTTGCAAATAAAAATTACTCGTTCTTTAAAAAAGCTTTATTTAAAAATGAAAAACTTTAGCACTACTACAATGACTAATCGATACTTCGGTTTTTTACTCGCTTATAAGTAAAAAGTAAGATAACTGTTATAGACGAGAGTAAAATACCGAAAAATACCGGTTATTCAGAACTAAAATACCGGTATCGGTTTTAACCGGTCGGTTTTTCCCATGCTTATCACATACCTTCAATGATCTGACAAGAACACAGAGCACGAACAAAAGTAATGCGCTCTGGTGACTTTTCTATCTGTCACAGGAAGTTGCAACACTAATAATTTATATACTCATCGACGATGTACACGAGTACGAATTTACATTGAACTCCGACCATTTCTTATGGTGCTTCAAAATGGTTCAAATGGCTCTGAGCACTATGCGACTTAACATCTGAGGTCATCAGTCCCCTAGAACTTAGAATTACTTAAACCTAACCAACCTAAGGACATCACACACATCCATGCCCGAGGCAGGATTCGAACCTACGACCGTAGCGGTCGCGCGGTTCCAGACTGAAGCGCCTAGAATCGCTCGGCCACATCGGCCGGCTTCCTATGGTGCTTCACTCGCTTGTCAGACGGTATAGTTTAACCTTGTCTGGTGAGTCAAAGCGAGGCCGCTGCCCCTTATTTGGACTGAGTGGACGGTGTATCAAAGCAGACAGTTAATCCCGGTCCGGCAACAAATGTTCGCAATTGATTTCGAGGTGCAGTACGTCGCGCGCCGCTGATCGCCGACAGTGCATAGGTTCTCGCTGCGAATGCGCGTGTGATTTCGCACGACGCCATGTAAGCTCCGAGTCACGGACATGAGGAACGTTCGAAGACTTTCCGAGCCGCGCTGTGGTCCGTAGCTAACGCTAGTCTGTAGGTGCCACTGTAACAGTCTGGGGAAGAGAATTCAGACGTTGGAAGATGGTCAGATCGCACCTTCATACTGGGACACGGCCTATTAGATCAGCGTAGGATTCAAACCAGCCTCCATCACAGCTTTATCCCTTTTTTTCCATGACATATAATTCCATCTGCTTCAGCTACTATGTACTCCTTACGGAAACTTACATGAATTTGTTTGAATCATGAGGTGTGGCACTAATGTAATACGGTGGTAGCCCTTTATACGAGGGTTGGAACTTTAATAGTGGCAACTATTTATTTACAGCTCGTACAAAATATATAAGTGTTACAAAGTTTTACTGGCCTTCAAAGTAGTCACCAGCATTATGTATAACCCGTTGCCAGCGTTGTGAAAGCCGTAGGATACTCTTAGCAGTGCAAGCTGTGTTGACAGTTCGAGCGGCCCGCTCCATTGCCCGACGAATTTGTAGCAGTTCTGAAGCGAATGCCGTGAAGTGTTTCCTTCAGTTTATAAATCGAGTTGAGCTCACGAGGGTTTCAGTCAGGGGAGTGCAGTAGGTGGTACAGTACTTAGCAGCCCCATCAGTCAAACAAATCAGTAGCAGCTTGCACTGTACGTGCTTGAGCATTGTCCTGCAAAATGATGGTCAGGTCCTGCAGAAATTGTCATCACTTCTGTCTCTATGCTGTTCATTTTTGGAACACAACCTACGACCAGCTGTCGGACCACGGGAATGGTTGGTTCCGTCCGGCCTGACGTTGCCTTAGCTTGGATTTGGAACTAACAGTTACTGCATCCTCTGCAGACCTACATCATCCCGAGTATTTTCGGTGATCACGAAAATAAATGCTCCGGCCTCACCATTCCATAGTCCTCTACTTAGGCAATCAATCAGTGGATTCAGTTGGCATGGGAAAATTACTTTTAATGTATAAAGAAGCAGATTAAATTCACTGACTTTTTAATTAATTGGTGCCTTCTACCATTCATCTCGTAACTGCACAAAAAGTCCGAATCTGACATTGAAATCGGAGTTATAATCTTATTTCATTCTCTCTCTCTCTCTCTCTCTCTCTCTCTCTCTGTAACAGGAGTGGCCTGGGCCTCGCCACGTGTTCCAAACAAAATATGTGGGATGTAAGACAACTGGTAAGGCAAAGGTGTACGGTGAAGTAAAGCTTGAAATTTGTAAGACAGACTGTGGGGTGTTAGGGTAGGAGGTATACAAAGACTATCACAAGTTAGTAGTGGTCGCCAAAAGGACCGACCAAGCGATAGACTGCCGGCTATGAAAGAGAAAAGGTACAGTCTGGCGGCAGAAGCCTCCCATGGACAGGAATGTTAGCGACTTCGCCGAAGGAGTTACGGGATTCTTCAGCAGCAAATATGGCCTAGAGCAGAGGCCGCTCGTCTGCTAAGAAGAAAGCTCTCCTAGTTGGAGCACAACCCGTAACTCAGCGTTAACCATTTTGTGAACCCTCGTCGCCAGTTTTGTAAAAGCGTCGTCACAACTGCTGTGACGACAGAGTTGTGCCATTGTTGTTACGGTAGGCCGAGTTCGTGAGGGCGTGAAACGGCTTCTGTTGCAGTACACCGCTAAGACAATTTCTATGCTATGTCCCAGGGTCAGGTAACAGGATAGGACGAAGGTTCTACAACACTCCAATAAATTAGTAACAAAGTCACACAAAAGAATTAAAAATGTTTACTTATATCTGTGACTTGTTGAATAATGAAGTCTGCAACACTGCATTTAATACAGGGTGATTCAAAAAGAATACCACAACTTTAAAAATGTGTATTTAATGAAAGAAACATAATATAACATTCTGTTATACATCATTACAAAGAGTATTTAAAAAGGTTTTTTTTCACTCAAAAACAAGTTCAGAGATGTTCAATATGGCCCCCTCCAGACACACGAGCAATATCAACCCGATACTCCAACTCGTTCCACACTCTCTGTAGCATATCAGGCGTAACAGTTTGGATAGCTGCTGTTATTTCTCGTTTCAAATCATCAATGGTGGCTGGGAGAGGTGGCCGAAACACCATATCCTTAACATACCCCCATAAGAAAAAATCGCAGGGGGTAAGATCAGGGCTTCTTGGAGGCCAGTGATGAAGTGCTCTGTCACGGGCTGCCTGGCGGCCGATCCATCGCCTCGGGTAGTTGACGTTCAGGTAGTTACGGACAGATAAGTGCCAATGTGGTGGCGCTCCATCCTGCTGAAATATGAATTGTTGTGCTTCTTGTTCGAGCTGAGGGAACAGCCAATTCTCTAACATCTCCAGATACTGTAGTCCAGTTACAGTAGCACCTTCGAAGAAAAAGGGACCAAAAACTTTATTGGCTGAAATGGCGAACAAATGTACAACTAAATGAAAATTTATAGCTCCCTTAATTCGCCGACAGATAGTGCTTAGCTCTGCCTTTTGTCGTTGCAGAGTTTTAAATTCCTAAAGTTGTGGTATTCTTTTTGAATCACCCTGCATAACACAAGAAAAGCTCTCAATGGCTAATCGCAAGTAGTCGTAGGTAAACTTCACAGTACATGGCAAATATAATTTACAACAATTGTCTGTTCACTTCTAAGAATTCACTAAACGACGTTCCCTTTCTAAGTCAGCCTTGGGAGATGATCTATAACGAAGTGGGCGACAGCTGCTCTTCTATCTTCAGAGTAGGCTTCTGTCCGTTGTCGTCCGATCATTGACGGGTTGTACTGGGCCGGCAATTTGCCGAGACGAAGTCGATATCTTCATTCTCTGCGCCGCCCTTGGCGCTGGTGGAACTCGCGCAAGTGACGAGTCCCTGTGGTACTGGCATCAGCTCGTACCTATGCGCCTGTGGGGCTTTTACCCTGGCTTTGTATTGTTCGGACGACGCAGCAGACGGTAATGGCAGTAAACCTTCCTCGTGACCGTGTGGAAAGAAAAGTTAATGAAGTTGCTAGCAAAAATTCATTATATAGACGAGTTACACTAAGGCGACGAAACTTTTGGGATACCTCCAATATCGTGTTAGTTGGACCAGAGGACCCATCCATTGCATGTAAACACAGCCCACAATATTATGAGACAACCACCAGCATGCACTGTGCCTTGTCGACAAGTTGGGGTGCATGACATCGTGGGGTCCGTACCACACACAAACCATGCCATCAGCTATTACCAACTGAAATCGGCAATGATCTGACAAAGCCACAGTTTTCCATTCGTCTAGGGTCCTACCCATATAGTCACGAGCCCAGAAGAGATGCTGCCGGCAATGTCGTTCAAAATGGATCAAATGGCTCTGAGCGCTATGGGACTTAACTTGTGAGGTCATCAGTCCCCTATAACTTAGAACTACTTAAACCTAACCTAAGGACAGCACACACATCCATGCCCGAGGCAGGATTCGAACCTGTGACCGTGGCGGTCGCGCGGTTCCAGACTGTAGCGGCTAGAACCGCTCGGCCACCCCGGCCGGCGGCAATGTCGTGCTGTTAGCAAAAGCATTCGTGTCGTTTGTCTGCTGCCATAGCCCATTAACCCAAATTTCTCCGCGCTGCCCTAAAGGATACGTTCCTCCTACGTCCCACATTGATTTCTGCGGTTATTTCACACAGTGTTGCGTGTCTGTCAGCACTGGCAAGTCGATGAGTATTCAAAGAAAGGTGACTGAAGCCCGAATAACAGGAACTTACATGCATCGAGAATAGAAAATAGTGCATTGAGAATGGCCAGCCACTAGCCGAAATCTGGATTTGCATAATAACATCTAAAAAAGGACGAATGATTACTGCACTCTATAATTTATAAGACACATAACAGTCGCTGAGTCCACCGACTTTTCGAATGGAAGGTAAACTGATGAGACCTTGCGCTTCTCATACCGCTTTAGAACCTTATTACGGAATCGATCGCTGCATAACCCTTCTGAGACCATGAGACCAACAGTTCTTTTTCCATAGATCAATTCAACAGTATGATGCTTTCGTAAATTTTGGACAATAATAATTATAAAGTTAGTGCAAGTCTCATACCTTTATTCCAGATTCACATATTTCGTAAATTTAATTAACTGAAACATTTATTATATCAGGTAGTAGAAGAGAAGAAGTGTGAAACGTAGCACAACGCCTACGTGGAAGTACTTAACTGAAATATTCTCGCACCGAAAGCAAGGCAGTTTAGTCAATAAAAAACTATTTCTGTTCGTATTAGGTGCCCACAAAGAATAACTGCTTGGATTAGCAAATTTTTTGTGAACTCCTATTAAGTTTGTCACTTCGAGAACTTCGGTATGGCAGCTGCTAGACATTTTGTTCACTGGTTTTGTGGTGTTGAAGCGTTGCGAGGACAACACAACACAATACATAGCAAATGCAATTCACAACATCCTTCTGAATGTGCTTAGTGTATTCATCTCTTTGTCTCCCTCTACGATTTTTACCATCCACCCTGCCCTCCAGTACTAAATTGGTGATCTCTTGATGCCTCAGAACGTGTCCTACCAACGGATCCTTCTTCTAGTCAAGTTGTGCCGCAAACTCCTCTTCTCCCCAACTCTGTTCAATACCTCCTCATTAGTTATGTGATCTACCCATCTAATCTTCAGCATTCTTCTGTAGCACCACATTTCGAAAACTTCTATTCTCTTCTTGTCCAAACTATTTATCGTCCACGTTTCACTTCCATACATGGCTAACTCCATACAAATACTTTTAGAAGTGACTTCCTAACACTTAAATCTATACTCGATGTTAACAAATTTCACTTCTTCAGAACCGCTTTCCTTGCCATTGCCAGGATACATTTTACATCCTCTCTACTTCGACCATCATCAGTTATTTTGATCCCCAAATAGCAAACTCCTTTACTACTTTAAGTGCCTCATTTCCTAATCTAATTCTCTCAGCATCAGCTGACTTAAGTCGACTACATTCCCTTATACTTGTTTTGCTTTTGTTGATGTTCATCTTATATCCTCTTTTCAAGACATTATCCATTCCGTTCAACTGCTCTTTCAAGTCCTGTACTGTCTCTGACAGAATTACAATGTCATCGGCGAATCTCAAAGTTTTTATTTCTTCTCCATAGATTTTAATACCTACTCCGAATTTTTCTTTTTTTTTCCGTTACTGCTTGCTCAATATACAGATTGAATAGCATTGGGGAGAGGCTACAACTCTGTCTCACTCCCTTCCCAACCACTGCTTCCCTTTCATATCCCTCGACTCTTATAACTGCCATCTGGTTTCTGTACAAATTGTAAATAGCCTTCCGCTCCCTGTATTTTACTCCTGCCAACTTCAGAATTTGGAAGAGAGTATTCCCGTCAACATTGTCAAATGCTTTCTCTAAGTCTACAAATGCTAGAAAGGTAGGTTTGCCTTCCCTTAATCTTTCTTCTAAGATAAGTCGTAGGGTCAGTATTGCCTCACGTGTTCCAACATTTCTACGGAATCCAAACTGATCATCCCCGAGGTCGGCTTCTACCAGATTTTCAAAAAAAATGGTTCAAATGGCTCTGAGCACTATGGGACTTAACATCGTAGGTCATCAGTTCCCTAGAACTTAGAACTACTTAAACCTAACTAACCTAAGGACATCACACACATCCATGCCCGAGGCAGGATTCGCACCTGCGACCGTAGCAGTCCCGCGGTTCCGGACTGCAGCGCCTAGAACCGCACGGCCACCGCGGCCGGTCTACCAGATTTTCCATTCGTCTGTAAAGAATTCCCGTTAGTATTTTGCAGCTGTGACTTATTAAACTGATAGTTTGGTAATTTTCACATCTGTCAACACCTGTTTTCTTAGTATTTGGAATTATTATATTCTTCTTGAAGTCTGAAGGAATTTCGCCTGTCTCATACATCTTCCGCACCAGATGGTACAGTTTTGTCAGGACTGGCTCTCCCATGGCTATCAGTAGTTCTAATGGAATGTTGTCTACTCCCGGGGCCTTGTTTCGACTCAGGTCTTTCTGTGCTCTGTCAAACTCTTCACGCAGTATCGTTTCTCCCATTTCATCTTCATCTACATCCTCTTCCATTTCCATAATATTGTCCTCAAGAACATCGCCCATGTATAGACCCTCTATATACTCCTTCCACCTTTCTGCTTTCCCTTCTTTGCTTAGAACTGGGTTTGCATCTGAGCTCTTGATATTCCTGCAAGTGGTTCTCTTTTCTCCAAAGGTCTCTTTAATTTTCCTGTAGGCAGTATCTATCTTACACCTCGTGAGATAAGCCTCTACATCCTTACATTTGTCCTCTATCCATCCCTGCTTAGCCATTTTGCACTTCCTGTCGATCTCATTTTTGAGACTTTTGTATTGCTTTTTGCCTGCTTCATTTACTGCATTTTTGTATCTTCTCCTTTCATCAATTAATTTCAGTATCTTTTCTGTTACCCATGGATTTCTACTAGCCCTGATCTTTTTACTTGATCCTCTGCTGACTTCACTATTTCATTCCTCAAAACTACTCATTTTTCTTCTACGGTATTTCTTTCACCCATTCCTGTCAATTGTTTCCTAATGCTCTCCCTGAAACTCTGTACAATCTCTGGTTCTTTCAGTTTGTCCAGGTCCCATTTTCTTAAATTCCCACCTTTTTGCAGTAAAAGGAAACAAATATTCAGAAATGAAAAGACTGGCTATGGACAGACTAAAGTGGAAGAGGCTTAATCCATGACAAGACCTGCCGTAGGGCAGAATACCATACTACTGCTACTACCTACACCTTCCAGCTACCACTTCCTGGCCGGCTGAGTCTGTCTTCTCGCGACCACAACAACAAACAAACACCAACTGACTTCTACAAAACATCTGGCTGCTACTCTCTAACTGTCCTTCCTCGTTTCGTAAACTAGCCTGCTCAAATAAGGCGGCCATACCCTCGCTGCTCATTGGTTGTGCCAAACTCGCTCGAAAGACCAGAGACAAATACCTAAGTACAGCCAATGTAGCAGAGAAAATGCGCAAATCGATCAGTATGTCACTGGTAAACAGCACAAGCTCTTGTCCGTAATCGACACATAAATAAATGGAACTTATGAAAGACGGTTTATTACAGCATACACCTTTCACGTAAGCTTTTAAAGCAAGAACACACTTTCAGTTAAATTTTTAAAAATTTGGTTGCTTTTTGTCAAAAAATGACTCTGAGCACTATGGGACTTAACTTCTGAGGTCTTCAGTCCCCGAGAACTTAAAACTACGTAAACCTAACTAACCTAAAGACATCACACACATCCATGCCCGATGCAGGATTCGAACCAGCGACCGTAGCGGTCGCGAGGTTCCAGACTGTAGCGCCTAGGGCCGCTCGGCCACACCGGCCGGCTGCTTTTTGTTCTAGTTCAGATACGTTGACTGAAGTCTAAGACGATATACCAAAAAACGAAGCTCTGCAGATTGGTTTTGGTGGGCCATTTAATACGGACCGACCGCCGTGTCATCCTCTGCCAATCGTGCCATCAGAAGTGGCATGTAGGGGCATGGCATCATAACATCGCTCTCCCGCCCGTTGTCAGCTTGCCACACCTTGGAGCCGCTTCCTTTTAATCAACTGGCATCATAAAGATGAGTGCACCCTGCTCTAGTAGAAAAGATTCTTGGCAGTACGCGGGGGCCTCCACATAGCAGTCAGACACGCAGAGGCGGACAAGACAATACACGGAAGCGACAAATGACGTGGGATAGCAATATGCACATATACAGATCGTTGTTGTATAGTGTACACAAGGTATAAAAATGTAGTGTAGTGGCGGATCTGTCAGACGCAGGTGATTCTACGGTTCCAATGTATTTGCGGCTGCAAGACGGGAATTAATAGACTTGGAACACGAAATGGTAGTTGGAGCCAGACGCGTGAGACATTTCATTTCGGAAATCGTTAGGGAATTCAATATTCCGAGATCCACAGTGTCAAGAGTGTGCCCAGAATACCAAATTCCAAGCGTTATGTTCAAATGTGTGTGAAATCTTATGGGCTTACACACTACTTAACCTAAATTATCCTAAGGACAAACACACACACCCATGCCCCAGGGAGGACTCGAACCTCCGCCGGGACCAGCCTCACAGTCCATGACTGCAGCGTCTGAGACCGCTCGGCTAATCCCGCGCGGCTCCAAGCGTTATCTCTCACCACGAACAATGCAGTGGCCGACGGCATTTACTTAACGAGCGAGAGCTGAGGCGTTTGCGTAGAGTTGTCAGCGCTAACACACAAACAACACTGCATGGAATACCCTCAGACAACAGTGTGGGACGTACTCGTTAGGACAGTGTGGCGAAGTTTAGTGTTAATGAGCTATGGCCATGGAGGTCAAAAAAGAAGGGAGCTGGCAACAGACTTACGCTATGGGTTGTACTGAAGCCAAAGTGGTCGCCATTTTAAGTATTCCAAAACATTAGCAGCCTACTGTTTACGAGCGCTTCTCGTTCATTATTTCTGACGTGTGCGAGCAATAACTCTTTTAAATACCAAAAGTTATAGAGCTTATATGAATAGCATAGTGTCAGGAATGCAATTTCCAACGCTTTTCTGTTCTTGAATATACAGGGTGATTCAAAAAGAATACCACAACTTTAGGAATTTAAAACACTGCAACGACAAAAGGCAGAGCTAAGCACTATCTGTCGGCGAATTAAAGTAGCTATAAAGTTTCATTTAGTTGTACATTTGTTCGCTTTTTCTGTGCCATTTCAGCCAATAAAGTTTTTGGTCCCTTTTTCTTCGAAGGTGCTACTGTAATTGGACTACAGTATCTGGAGATGTTAGAGAATTGGCTGTTCCCTCAGCTCGAACAAGAAGCACAACAATTCATATTTCAGCAGGATGGAGCGCCACCACATTGGCACTTATCTGTCCGTAACTACCTGAACGTCAACTACCCGAGGCGATGGATCGGAAGCCAGGCAGCCCGTGACAGAGCACTTCATCACTGGCCTCCAAGAAGCCCTGATCTCACCCCCTGCGATTTTTTCTTATGGGGATATGTTAAGGATATGGTGTTTCGGCCACCTCTCCCAGCCACCATTGATGATTTGAAACGAGAAATAACAGCAGCTATCCAAACTGTTACGCCTAATATGCTACAAAGAGTGTGGAACGAGTTGGAGTATCGGGTTGATATTGCTCCTGTGTCTGGAGGGAGCCATATTGAACATCTCTGAACTTGTTTTTGAGTGAAAAAAAAACCTTTTTGAATACTCTTTGTAATGATGTATAACAGAAGGTTATATTATGTTTCTTTCATTAAATACACATTTTTAAAGTTGTGGTGTTCTTTTTGAATCACCCTGTACATTCATGCTCATAAATTAAAGATAATTGCAGAATGTGGTTCCACACAACATGGCACTACACAAAACTGGCGCTAATAGCATAGGCACATAGGGAACACACGCGACACAGATCTGTAAGTCCACGGAATTGGTGATAAGTTAAGAAAACCGTCCCGAAACACATGTGCTACAGAACGCCACTGTTTCCTGCGCATATACCCAGACATCAATTTGGGATATGATCACCATGCCCACGTACACAGGCCGCACAATGGGTTGGCATACTCTGGATCAGCTAGTCGAGCAAATGCTGGGGTATAGCCTCCCATTCTTGCACCAGTGCCTGTCGGAGCTCGTGAAGTGTCCTAGGGGTTTGAAAACGTGTAGCTATACGTCGACCGAGAGCATCCCAGACGTTCTCGATGGGGTTTAGGTCTGGAGAACAGGTAGGCCACTCCATTGGCCTGATGTCTTCTGTTTCAGGGTACTCCTACACGATGGCAGCTCGGTGGGGCCGTGCATTATCATCCATCAGGAGGAAGGTGGGACCCACTGCACCCCTCAAAAGGCGGACATAGTAGTGCAAAATGACGTCCCGATATACCTGACCTGTGACAGTTCCTCTGTCAAAGACTTGCAGGGGTGTACGTGCACCAATCATAATCCCAGCCCACACCATCAAACCACGACCTCCTTGCAGGTCCCTTTGAAGGACATTAAGGGGTTGGTATCTGGTTCCTGGTTCACACCAGATGAAAATCCACCGAGAATTTCTGTTCAGACTTTACCTGGATTCGCCTGTGAACATAATCTGGGACCACTGTTCCAATGACGATGTACTGCGTTCTTGACACGAGGCTTTACGGGCCCTCTTGTAACCAGGGGTCAGTGAAATGCACCTTGCAGGTCTCTGGGCGAATAAACCATGTCTGTCCAGTCGTCTGTAGACTGTGTGTCTGGAGACAACTGTTCCAGTGGCTGCGGTAAGGTCCCGAGCAAGGCTACCTGCAGTAATCCGTGGCCGTCAGCGGTCACTGATGGTGAGATATCGGTCTTCTTGTGGTGTTTTACACTGTAGACTTCCCGTACTGTAGCGCCTGGACACGTTTCCTATCTGCTGCAATCGTTGCCATAATCTTGAGATCACACTTTGTGGCACACAGAGGGCCAATGCTACGACCTGCTGTGTTTGAACAGCCTCCAGTCGCCCTAGTATTATACCCCTCACAACGTCATCAATATGCCATTCGAGCAGTTTTCAACACACGGTCACCAATAGCACGTCTGAAAACGTCTGCACACTTACTCGCTGCGCCGTACTCTGACATGCACCAACACACCTCTGTGTATGTGGACTTCTGCCAGCGCCACCGTGCGACGGCCGCAGGTCAAATGCACCGCATGCTCATACCCCGGGGTGATTTAAACCAGAAAAGCGCCCACCAGAGCGTTGTTTCATCGTGTATAAGCGTTATCGTTAATTTATGAGTATGGGTGTATATTTACTCTAGTAATACGACATAGCGGGACGTCACGGGGAAGCGCCACCGCGGTGAACTATGGCGGTATGAATGCGGTGAACCTAAAGTTTTGGGCTAGTTAAGATGGCGGACATCAGCTTTATCTTTGTGACATAGTACCACCTCCCCTCTTTTTTTACCTCCATGGCTATGGCAACAGACGATCGAGGCGAGTGCCTTTGGTAACAGCGCAACATCGCCTGCTGCGCCTCTCCAGGGTTCATGACCATTTCCATTGGACCCTAGACGACTGGAAAACCGTGGCCTGGTCAGATGGGTCCCGATTTCGGTTGGTAAGAGCTGATGGCAGAGTTCGAGTGTGTTGCAGTCCCCAAGACTCCATATACCCAAGTTGTTAACAAGGCACTGTGCAAGCTGATGGTGGCTCCATAATTATGTGGGCTGTGTTTACATGGAATGGGCTGGATCCTCTGGTGCAACTTAACCGATCATTCACTGGAAATGGCTATGTTCGGCTACTTGGAGACCGGTTACAGCCTTTCATGGAGTTCATGTTGCCAAACAACGATGGAAATTTTATGGAAGACAGCCCAGATCGCCCGACGTGAATCTCATAGAATATTTACGGGACATACTCGAGAGGACAGTTCGTGCATAAAATCCTGCACCGACAACATTTTCTCAATTATGGACGGCTATACAGGCAGTACGGCTCATTATTACTGCAGGAGACTTTCGTCGACTTTTTGAGTCCATGCCACGTCGAGTTTCTGCACTACTCAGGGCAAAATGCGGTATCCCATTGCAACCTCCCCCTCACTTATCGACCTTAACGACAGTGAAAAATTAATCCGCGTGTACCTAATGGAAATTTGGGAAAAGCAATCGTCACCGAAGTTAATCTGTCGGTAAAGAGGGAGGAAGGGATACATCTAAATGAAAGCAAAAATGCAAATGAAATTGGTGGAAATTAATTTTGAAAAAGGGTGAAGTTAATAAAAAATGTGCAGTCGTTACGTTAACAATTAGCTGGTATTAATTAGATATTTGAGATTTGGGGAAAATTACGGTAGCCAGTCCTATGGACAACTACTATAATAGCTGAAAAAGAAAGGTTAATGTACATACAATTAGCACTAAAAGCATGGCAACTGGAGGTTGACACGTGTTGTGTGAAAACTGAATGTTTGCCAAAAGTAATAAATTTCGCTACACTCCGACTTAATTTACCAAAAGAATTAATAAAACCGGAAAATCGTAAGTTAATTTAGTGACTGAAATTAATAGTGGATTTTGCTTCTGAAGCACTACGAAATTAAATAAAATAAGGTTAGTCATGGGCTACCTCAACAATCATTTCAAAAGCTACTTTAATCTACGCAATTTAGAAATAAGAGATTTAACTCTGAACTTAAATTAAATGACTTTGAACAGTTAACAATAGTAAAATTTAGTACGTACCAAGCTGAGCTGCAGTCACAGGTAAGCTAAAATATGGTAACAAAATAGGCACTCTTAATTTGTGCTTGTGTAATCTAAATATTGTAGCCAGCTATGAATACTTTAACTGAACTTTGAAATTAAAGCAGTGAAATGGAATGATATTACTTTAATACTGGCTTTTGAATTTCAACGACACTCGGGTTCATTTCGGATAAGGAAGGGACCCTGCTTGGTAATGCAATTGGGACAATGAGCAACAAAGGTTCATGCTAAGTTGCTGTATTATAGTGATACAAACAGAATAGTTTGAAAAGCTGAGGTCTGCCACACAGTTCTAAAACTTTACGTGCTTTCAGTCTTCCTTGTTGGTTGATTGAAGGTTTGAAGTCGTCAGTCGAGGAGGTGGCGACAATCACTTATTGTCGGCCATAGCTCTTGCAGAAGCTGGATGTTGGCGCGCCTTCTTCTCGACACGGTCACCAGGCGAAACGGGCTCTTGATGTGTGCCGGCTAATGCTTCCCGTCCGCGACATAGTGCCAGAAACTATCATAGCAAGACGAGCGCAATTACATGCAGCCAAACCCCGAAAGCGCGGCAACTCGCGGGAGCGTCACACAACACACCTGCTCCACCGCCCTACTCCAGCCAGACTCTGCTCTGCCCGCGCTCCACGCGGCAAAGTTAACACTACCTAAGATCCTGAACACTTTGGTTCTCCATACGACCTATCGATGTAATCGTTCGATAGCATGGTTTTCCCTAGGCTAGACCCAGCATAAAAATACAAATAATATTTACAAAACAAACCAATTATACATCGACATAAATGCATATATATATATATAGTAAAACAATTATAATATATAAAGACACAGAAATGTGTTATCTTCAGGTAACAATATAAGGCAAAAATTTATAGTAAAATAGATGGAAGTAGGAGGATATGCATTTCCGGTGTTACACCATGGCTTTTGCCACCTCAGAGTATACCACTTACAATAAAAACAGAAAACGTATTTATTTCATAACGTGATAATTTAATCACATGTTGCCAGGTTATTCCTTTAGGAACCAATGTTTCGTGTTGGCTTTCGACCTAAAGTTGTCGTTGGCTGGTAGCCTTGGAGCGTTTGTAATAAACATTCCACATGTAGCGTTTTCCTTTTGCTGATACATACATCGCATTATTTGCAAAAACTTCGCTTACTTCCGCGATCAATGCCTTGGCTTTCGAGACGCAGCTTCTCATCTGCTAAAACAGTCAGAGGCAGTTGGTCAGAAGGAGCAAGAAAACGCCAGCAAAATGAGGACTGTCTGCTTGCAGACTAGGGCCATATGTCGAGAGGTACGCGTAAGGCGGCGACAAGGAAAGACTTCTGTGGGAACCGGGAGCTCTCCAGCGGAAAGGCCACCTCCGTGCTTAGATGGAGCCAGCCGTGCCTCTCATTACCGACGCGCAGACCCTACTCGGCAAGCGATTTTATTCCCTGCACGTTCCTCCCATCTTCTCCTTAAGGGAACAGGAAGTCGAGGGACAAAAGGTGCTAGTCGACTCCAGGTTGCCTGGAAAAGAAACGAACGAGCAGACGAGAAGAGGTACAAGTGAATGACTATCACGGTGTAGTCGATCGCTGTCCCGCGTGGCGTGCCAGTCCACATGTAATGTAAAAATGGATATCCGTATGTATGTACGTACGTAGTCCCCTTTGCGTGTTCATCTCCTCCTACACGACTGGACCGATTTCGACCGAACTTGGTACACGTGTCACTCACTGTCAGGAAATCGTAGTTGTGGCGGTAAGGGCCTCCTATCTATCAAAAGGGTTGACAGAACAGAGAAGCCAATGACTCACGAATAGTCGTACATTACTCATCCAATACTTGAAAATGGGACCACTTGGAGACTTGCAACAAACTCTACGTATAATACAAACTCTTACAAAAACTTTTTTTCGCTGACGATTCTCACAAAATGATGAAAGGACATCTGGCAAACCCAAACCCTTCCAACGGATTGCCAGAGGCTGTAGCGTGATTTTTGATTCCAAATCACTCATTTCCTGTCATCCACTGTCTAGCAGCTTCGCCCTTCACACCGCTTCAGGTGTCCATTAGTACTGATTACAGAAATGTGTGGATTCCTAGCGGCTGTTCGACCATTGTGCCCCATTCTTTTTAAGTCCCTTTGCACAGCCACCGTGCTGGTTCGATTGCTGGAAGCGCTTCGGAATTCTCGAGTGATTCTGTCCACTGCATACAAGCGGCTGGTTACAACCACCATTCTCCGTGCTCGACGGTCACCTTCCGTCAGTACGCGAGGTCTGCTTAGTCTAATTTAGCTGTGGTTGTTCCGTTGCGTCTGCACTTCACAATCATATCACCAATAGTCGAGCGTCAGAATGGTTGAAATGTGTCTGCTGTATTTGTTACTGAGGTTCCCTGCCTCCTTTTGTGCTGACGATACTCCTGTCGAGACATCTAGTGGTCAGTTCCGCATTAGATAGGAGTGTCTGAATACTTTTGATGAGAGAGTGTACTTTATGATTAATTATTAGTTAAAAATAAATTACCTGGTGTAGGATAGAAAAGCTACAAAAACCGTCAATGTGGAGATGTTACACGTTCATACTATATTCAGTAAGAGAATAAGATGTAAATCTTTAAATACACCATCAGTGAAAGACTATCTTTCACAGTAAAACATACGCTTCAAGGAGATCTCTCTGCGTTCTCCAACATTCAGCGACTCGCTGGTTCACGGTTCTCTAAAATCTTCGCACTATAATTGCATCCACAGTGCAGTACGGAAGTGCGCAGCAAGTTGTTCCGCATTCATTGGCGAAATACGAGTAGAATAAAGAAACTACTTAGATATTAACAGAATCTTCCGTCGTTTCTTGGTAGAACAACATTATAATAATAAATGAAAAGCACCAGTTTGCTTTTGTTCTACAATATTATTTTCATTGCTAACCGGTTTTCGGCTTACAAGGCCATCTTCAGGCATTTACTGAGTATTATTTAACTTCTTTGGTGATAATACTTAGTAAATGCCTGAAGATGGCCTTGTAAGCCGAAAACCGGTTAGCAATAAAAATAATATTGTAGAACAAAAGCAAACTGGTGCTTTTCATTTATTATTAAACTACTTAGACTGTCTCCACAAGTAGCAATGCATGGGATTTAGCTCAAGCGAACGTGGAGACTATAAATAGTAACTTGTACGACCAGTCCACTTTCCAGTCGCAACTCTGCTTACATATCGCGGCACATTTCTGTCAATGCGTGCAAGTGTGCCAACACATTTGAACCGAAACCTCTGAGGAACATAAAGTGAAATATCTTGTAGAACTTCCGGATAACTGTTTACGACAGTCCGTCAGCATGTTGTGATCCAACATACCACGTGAACAAAGTTTCATTATATGTGTTTAAAGTGGAACAAGAACATTTTGCAGGCGGTATCCACAATTGTCGCTGAATATACCTACAGAAATATATCATTGTACTACACATAGTTTAGGAGATATGACGTCAAATACTGAGATCCGTGAAAAACGTTGGTATTATGTATGACATTTTAATTTATTATTTCATTACTAATAACTATATTCACGATAGATTGTGCAGACATTATCCACGTATGCCGCTCAATGTACCTAGAAAAATATATCGTTATACGGCTCATAGTTCAGGAGATATGACGTCATAGACACTAAGATACGTGAAAAATGGCCGCACGTGCATGACGTTTTAATTTATTACTTCTTTACTTCTAACTCTATTCACGACGCATTTCACAGACAGCAGTCACATATAGCACTGGACGTATCTGAAAAATTATATCATTGCACAGCACCTAGTTCAGGAGATACGACGTAATAAACATTGAGCTGCCTCAAGATCGCATTTCACAGACAGCAGTCATATATACCACTGGACGTATCTGAAAAATTATATCATTGCACAGTACCTATTTCAGGAGATACGACGTAATAAACATTGAGCTGTCTCAAGATAAAAGTGCAGGGCGAAATTCGCTAGAGATAGAGGTGAAATATGTGTAAAGATACTTATGAAATTTGTTAAATATTTGTGAAATTTGTTACACATCTGCGCAAGCGGAAAAAGTGATGGGTAAAAAGATCATCCTAAATCACTGGAACGATTTCAGCCAAATGTAGTACATATATTATTACAATCTGGAAGGAAATACTATGGGTTAAGAACAACCGCCCTCCTATTGGGGTGACTGTGATAACGCGGAGAGGTAAGGGGAAGAAGAAGGAATGGCAGAGAGAGAGAGAGGGGGGGGGGGGGGGGGAAGAGATGGGCACAGAGAGGGAGATGGAAAAGATGGACAAAGAGAGAGGACAGGAGGAGATGAAATTATAGTGAGTAGTAGGAGATGGGTAGAGGGGGTAAGGAGCAAATGGATAAAGGGAGGAGGAGCAGATTGACGGAGAGAGGAAAGGAGGAGATGGATAGAGAGAAGAGCTGAAGGAGGTGGACAGAGATTGGGAGGTGGAGGAGGTGGAGAGAGAGAAAGGGTGAAGGAGATGTAAAGAGAGGGGGTGAAGGACGAGATGGACAGAAAGGGGGAGATGGACTAATAGAAGATTGGAAGAAATACACATCCACATACGTAGTATTAGTAATAAAATAAATTTACACACGTATAATTAATGTTTCTAAAGATGATTTGAGTCTGCTGAAGAGGTAGGACATACGATGTTTACTTTTTTATCGCTGTAGTCAAAATGTTACTTAAATTGGACTTAATTTGCCTCCTAATCGACACAGTAACCACAAATTTGGCTGATGCGAGACTGTGGCTCGAAGCTGACAACATTGTACTGTACTGTATTGTTTTGTACGGAACTCGGGACCGAGAAACGACGGAGAAGCTTCGACCTCTCCGTAGCCCTCAGTGGTTCACAACTCCACAACAGGCTACAGCAGTCCACTCACCCCACCGCCGCCCCACACCGAACCCAGGGTTATTGTGCGGTTCGGTTCGGTTCGGCCCCCAGTGGACCCCCCCCACCCCCCTCGTTCCTCCCGGGGAACGTCTCACATGAGACGAGAGACGAGTGTGCAACCCCAGTGTTTGCGTGGTAGAGTAATTAGGATGTACTCTTAAGTGGAGAAAGTAACTGACAGTATACTACCAGACTATTAAAATAGTTTTCGAAAAACTGTTTCTTCAATAGATGATCTAATTCAGTTTATTTTAAGTACGCAAACAGCGTCTGCCCAGAAAAGCAGTATTTTACAGCCATTTTTGTGGGTGTTGAGGAGGCATATAGTAAAGTTGTCATTCCCTTGTTATGCCAAAGAGCAAAAGAGATTGTCCTGCTTTATAACTTTGCTTATGGCGTAAGCGATTTTATCGTTAGGATTCTCTTATTGTTAATTATGCGGAATCAGCAGCGAATGAAAATGCGTGCCAGACGAGGGTTCAACGCGGGACCTGCTACTTATTAGGCAGTAGCACTAACCACTGTGCCATCCTGTATCTCCCGCTTCCTACGCACTTGCATTAATTATTGCGCCACTCTGGCACAGTGTTTATCGTAACTGCGCAGACTATCTCAGTACACCTCTTGGCCGACCCCCACTCCCACCTAAGGCCACCCATCTGTAGTCCCCACCCACGTCCTCCATGCTTCTTACTTTTAGATTCCCGCAGAAGGTCAAACGTCATTGTGCATTCCACACTGAAGTGAGACGATTCATTGTCTACTGAGACGAATCAATTATACTATGTGGTCAAAAGTATCCGGACACCTGGCTGAAAATGACTTGCAAGTTCGTGGCGCTCTCCATCGGTAATGCTGTAATTCAGTATGGTGTTGGCCCACCCTTAGTCTTGATGACAGCTTCCACTCTCGCAGGCATACGTTGAATCAGGTGCTGGAAGGTTTCTTGGGCAATGGCAGCCCATTCTTCACGTAGTGCAGCACTGAGGAGAGGTACCGATGTCGATCGGTGAGGCCTGGCACGAAGTCGGCGTTCCCAAACTTCCCAAAGGATTTGTGTAGGATTCAGGTCGGGGCTATGTGCAGGCCAGTCGATTACAGGGATGTTATTGTCGTGTAACCACTCCGCCACAGGCCGTGCGTTATGAACAGGTGCTCGATCGTGTTGAAAGACGCAATCGACATCCCCGAATTGCTCTTCAACAGTGGGAAGCAAGAAGGCGCTTAAAACATCAGTATAGGTCTGTGCTGTGATAATGCCACGCAAAACAACAAGGGCTGCAAGCCCCCTCCATGAAAAACACGACCACACAATAACAACACCGCTTCCCAATTTTACTGTTGGCACTACACACGCTGGCAGATGACGTTCACCGGGCATTCCCCGTACCTACACCCTGCCTTCGGGTCGCCACTCGCCACACTGTCTACCGTAATTCGTCACTCCACACAACATTTTCCCACTGTTCAGTCGTCCAATGTTTACGCTTTTTTCACCAAGCGAGGGGTCGTTTGGCATTTACCAGGGTGATGTGTGTCTTATGAGCAGCCGCTCGACCATGAAATCCAAGTCTTCTCACCTTCTGCCTAACTGCCATAGTACTTGCAGTGCTTCTTGATACAGTTTGTAATTCCTGTGTGATGGTCTGGATAGATATCTGCCTATTACATATTATGACCCTCTTCAACTGTCGGTGGTCTCTGTCAGTCAACAGACGAGGTCGGCCTGTACGCTTTTGTGCTGTACGTGTCCCTTCACGTTTCCACTTCACTGTCACATCGGGGACAGTGGGCCTAGGGATGTTTAGGAGTGTGGAAATCTCGCGTACAGACGTATAACACAAGAGACACTCGATAACGTGACCATGTTCTAAGTGCGTGAGTTCCGCAGAGGTCGCTGATGTGGAGTACCTGCCAGTAGGTGGCAGCACAATACACCCAATACGGAAAACGTATGTTTTTGGGGGTGTCCGAATACTTTTGATCACGTAGTGTATATGAATGCGTGGTGTCTATTCTTTTGGCCGGGATGCTTACCGAGATAGTCTGCACAGTTGCGATAAAGACTGCGTCGGGGTGGTGCAGTGGTTAATGCAAGTGCGTAGGAAGCGGGAGATACAGGGCTCGTTCATATGTTCAAATGTGTGTGAATTCCTAAGGGACCAAACTGCTTAGGTATCGGTCCCTAGACTTAAACACGACTTAAACTAACTCAAACTATCTTATGCTAAGAGCAACACACACACCCATGGCCGAGGGAGGACTCGAACCTCCGGCAGGAGAGGCCGTGCAGTCCGTGACATGGCACCGCAAACCGGGCGGCCATTCCGCGCGGCTACAGGGCTCGAAACCTGGTCTTGCACACATTGGCACTCAGCGCCGGCGATTCTGCATCAAGTCCTGATGCATTAACGTCGATAGTTCCTCCCCTTTCGTTTCCTTTCTCCCTTCTCAACCTTCATTTTACATAATACGAGGGCTGTCCACAAAGTACATTACGTTTTGGAATTAAAAATAAATAAAGTATTGGAAATTTTTTTATTATATACAGATGAAAGCCACACTTAAATATTACTTTTCTACATATTTGCCATTTAAATTAAGGCACTTATCGTAGCGATGGACGAGCTTGGAAATTCCTTCATCGTAAAATTCGGCCGCCTGCGCCTTCAACCACGTGGTTACCTCTTCTTGAAGCTGTGCGTCGTCATCGAAACGCTGCATAGCCAACCACTTCTTCATTGCTGGGAATAAGTGGAAGTCGCTCGGTGCCAGGTCGGGACTGTACGGCGGATGAGGAAACAACTCCGACTTAAAAGATTCGAGAACTTCACGAGTGGCATTTGCCGTGTGGGCCCGGGCGTTGTCGTGAATCAGCAAGATCTTTGAGCCCGACTTTCCCCTGCGCTTGTTTTGTATTGCTCTTCTGAGGTTGTGCAGAGTTTGGCAATACCTTTGAGAGTTTATTGTAGTGCCTCTTTCCAGGAAATCCACAAAAAATCACACCTTTTCTGTCTCAAAAGAGGTAACCACATGGTTGAAGGCGCAGACGGCCGAATTTTACCACGAAGGAATTTCGAAGGTCGTCCATTGCTACGATAAGTGCCTTAATTTAAATGGCAAATATGTAGAAAAGTAGTATTTAAGTGTGGCTTTCATCTGTATATAATAAAAAAATTTCCAATACTTTATTTATTTTTAATTCCAAAACGTAATGTACGTTGTGGATAGCCCTCATATGTATCGCAGCTGCAGATTACATGGGATATCTGTTCTTTTGGAAATGACTGAAAGAACATACACCATGCATTCACATAAAAAATAAAAGTGCTGAACCAAGATATAGCACAATTGGTCATCTACAGGAAGCTATATGAAGACCTCTATTGATAGTGTTTACACGGTGTACATCACAACCAGGCTGCCAAGAGCTTTCAAATACTGCATTATGCTGATATAGGTATATGCAGTAGTTGAGCAGAAGTATGAGGACACCAATTAGTGCACATTATATGAGGTACGTCGACCCTTCGACTTTATAAGGTTTGAATTCTGGTGGGGGTCACTTCAGTGAGGTTTCTCAATGTCTGCGGACGAATGGCAGTGTATTCTTCCTCAGGAGCCACAACTTAAGACGATAGTGAAGTTGAATGCTGAGGTATAATGTGAAGATGACATGCTGACTCATCCCAGAGATGCTCCATTGGCCTCTGGTCGGGACTCCAGGCACTCCAGTCCACTTCAGGAATTTTACTGTCCACAAACCGTTGCGTCACTGACGCTGCTTCATGACGGATTGAAATGTCATGCTGATGCAATCATTGTCTCCCACTTGTTACTCTATTGAACGTAATTCTGTAAAACGTGCTTATATCGTTTTTGCATTTACCGTCTTCTTGAGCGTACTAAAGGGACCATAACCACGAAAAACACCACCATACCTTTACACCACCTCCTCCATACTACAGCGTTGGCACTACACATGATGACAGGTAACGTTTTCCAAGCAGCCTCCAAACCCAAAATTTTTCCATTGGATTGCTACAGCGTATATCGTGGTTCATCACTCCAAATCATTCGCTTCCAGTTATCCACTCTCCAGTGACGTCACTCTCTACACTACCTCAGGTGTCACGTAGCTCTGCCTACAAAAAAATCATCAAGTATGTGTGAAATCTTATGGGACTTAACTGCTAAGGTCATCAGTCCCTAAGCCTAGACACTACTTAACCTAAATTATCCTAAGGACAAACACACATACCCATGCCCGAGGGAGGACTCGAACCTCCGCCGGGATCAGCCGCACAGTCCATGAATGCAGCGCCTCAGACCGCTCGGCTAATCCCGCGCGGCACTGACTACAGAAATGTGTACCTTAAGTGGAGCTGCTCAGCTGTTGTACCCCAATTGCTTCACTCACCACGTTTTTTCATTGAGCTAGCCGGACTGCTGGTAGCACTTTGGACCTCATTAGTGATTGCTTCCCGTGATTTCATGCAAGTTTTTACAGCCACGCTCCCCAGTCCTCGACCATCCCTACCTGTCAGTACTTGAAATCTTCCTGGTCTCGGTTTAGCTGCAATGGCTTCTTCGCATTCCCACTTCACAGTTACGTCATCAACACCGACTTGGCCAGCTTTAGAAGGATTGAAATACCTGTTATGGATTTGTTGCTCTGGTGACATGCAATATCTAGTCCACTTTCGAAGAAACTGATCTCTCCTGATCGACGCATTCTGCTATTACTGCTACACAGTACTTCTAGTCTCTACTGTGGGCGGGGGGGGGGGGGGGGGGGGGGGGGGGGAGGGGGGGGATCCGACTCTCGTGACATCCAGCGCTTAGTTCCGCACTATATAGGGACATCCAGATTCTTTAGGTCAGATAGTGTGTGGAATGTTTCAGTTGCGGTGTTTTTCTTTGTAACCCACAAAATAATAAGTGAAATTAATATTGATTTAGGTAGGTAAATGTAAGAAACGTCACTCTCTCTGCGGTGTTATGAACATAGTTTGTCTGTTTCCAGAGAGCTACACAAACGAGTTAAATTTTTTTAGATAGAACGTCATTTATTCTCTCTTGTAGCTGACGTATTTGAACCAATTGTGCACACATCAGTTTAAATCGCATTTCTATAAATTCTAACTAGGAAGCTATGGGTGGATGCAGCATGCTGCACTTAATCCTTTCAGACCCACTGGCTACAATTGTGTGCATAATATTTTAATGTGTCTTAGCTGCTACATAATTATTTTTTCTCAATGGGAACCTCATGTACACATTTGCGAATTTTCAGTCTTTTCATCTTGCGCAAGTGCTGCCAACTGTTGGGAATCACAATAAAAATATCAACGAGTCATGTAGCAGCGCGCAGCAGCTCATGCCGGCCAAAATAAACGGAAGTGGTTGGTTAGTTATAGCCCACTGGATAATTGGATATCATTATTGTTATTTTGCGTGATAGATAGTGAATGATAGTTTGTTTATTACAACCGTGAATATTTCAAGATTATTTAATTTGATCCATCAAAATTAGACAAGTGTAAGAAGTATTTTAATAATTTTGTATAAATCCTGCGTCTAAAATTATTAAAAAATCATCTAAGAACATTGTAGCATAAAGAAAAATTTTACTTCATATAAAAACATTCAGGTCTTTAAGGGTTAAGCGGCTGTCTTCAAATGGATTCTCTGGTGACGGAATGTTCGTGTTAGTAAGGTGTTTAAAGGAGTTCCTATTTTCCTGAAAGCACAACTCAATGTGCCTCTAAATAACTAGTCACACCGTCCCACTTCACTACGTTAGCAGCATACTGCTCAGTGATAAGCAGTCTGTAAAAAATCCTACTGAGTTATCAAAACCCTTAGATTTAAATGGAAACTATTTATCAAATAGTTGTAGCCAATAGAATCCAGTCTTTAGTTATAGATAATCTGTCCAACTAAATAAGAAAGAGAGTTGAAGGAAACAGAAAGAACGTCATGCAACATGAAAACAATTTTCTCCACTAGCAGTAAGGTAGGTTATACGTTGCCTCCCAATACTGAAACCAAGTCTAACATTTACTCAGGTGCTGTTATCTACAAAAGTATTTGTTCTGAATGTGATATTCAATCCTAGGCCAAACTGGACAGAATTTCAATGTCAGATTTAAAGAACACATTAACACTTTCAGATGCAATATATATATCAGATCAGCAACAAAGACACAGGAGATAAATTGGAAAGCGTAAAAAAATGCTTCATAAATTACAGAAAGCTTAAAATGGGCTTATATAAGATTTTCACACACAAGAATGAGATAGGACAAAATTATTAAATGAAAAAGACTTAACTCAATCAGTTAATTTAATGTTTTTAAAATAAATTAATATCGAACCGTTGAAGTGTAAAAACTACTCATATAGAACATCTCTACTCGTTATTTTCACGAAATAACGTTTTTAAATATATTAACAACATAATATGACAAAAAAAACTTGCCAAAGTCAGCAGATCCAAATTACAGACTTTCAGCATTTTTTTTTCATTTTTAAGTTCAGTTAATTAATTTCAGATTAAGTACTATTATAAAGAACTAAGATTCCATAGCATCAGGTAATCTCCATATCTTTGAAGCAAGTCTTACCAGATGGATATACTGTTTGTGACAGCAAACATCTTCGAACTGTAAGACTTGAAAATATTGTAACTTTGCGAAGTATGTAATGCAAAACAATTGTAGCTAGCTATGGCAGCATACAGCTGATATATTGGCCCATACACGCAGTAAGTACGGTTTCTATGAGTAGCGTTTCCAGATAATATAGAAAAGTGTACAAATCCTTTCAGAGTTGTAAATAACGCTAGTGCTTCTCCTCCAGCGCAAGACGAAATATAACATCCCTGCCAAAGCAATGTCTGGCAAACAGACAACACTTTAAGTCACAAGCAAATTCAGCAACTAACAGCACCGTAAGCCACCTGGATATGACGACTTGACCATTAAAAGTGTAATGATGTTTAAACTAAAAACAACAGTGGCTGAAGCAGTGTACCAGTATTTGTTTGTACCTAAGCAACCGCAATAATTAAAAAGTATTCCTTTATGTACGGCATGTTTGTTACTATTTGCAGTTATCAGAGTATTTCAATCTATTTTCATGAGAGTCACAGTTACAGTGAACCTAAAGCATTCAGATTCGCAAGCACAACACTACTTACTAAAGTCAATTCTCCAATTTCGACGCGTTTTGGAGGTTTCACTCCATCAGCAAATGATAGTTTTAGTTTCTTAGTTTGTGGCATTCCTTCCTAAAAAGCATTGATATCGAAATTTCTGTAGATATTTTAAATTTATCCTTTTTGTTCGCTATAGGCGTTTTGCCTCTTCAGGTAAGCAAAGATTATGTCGACATTGCTTTTGCACATTGAAACTAACCTTACGTAACAGTGTATTATTATTATTATTTATTCATCCTTAGATCTTTTTGTATGTTAATACAGGCGTGACGCTAGTAATAAGTTACACAATAAAAAATGTAGCTAATATCGCATGTAACCATATTTGTGCCTTAGATGTGAAAAAAATGCAAATCTTATATTTCTTCCACGTATCTTATCATAGCTAGAATTAAATACAGTCCTCCTGCTTCCCCTCATCTCAGCACACACACACAAGCACATGCACACACACACACACACACACACACACACACACACACACACACACACACGCGCGCGCGCGCGCGCGCGCGCGCACACACACACACACTTACACTACTCCAATCACACCATTTCACAGACTTAATTCTGCTCCCATAATTATTGTTGCTCTTCGTCAAGCTCACTTCTACATCTTTATGAGTACCTAAGTGTATTTAAGCAATCTAAAGTGAGAAGTTGGGCCATTAATATTCTTTAACATGAAAGACATAGCAAATACGATACTCATTTCTTGTGCAGAGTAGCAGAGTTTTTCCATTGTAAATTGTTTAAATATTCCTCATTGCAATACAAGCATCACACATTATCATAATTTAAACTGTTTATTAAATACACATAACATCTTCATGTCCCTCGTTTTTGCAGCCTGTACGGTGATGGTTACTTTAGGTTTATATAGTACACATTTCTAATATGAATTCTTGCTATGGGCTTCGCTATGGAAATACATCTTACTTCTAGTTTCATAACTGTGAACAAGTCTGCTCTTCATGTTATTTCAGGTAACAAGTATATTCCAACACTGTTGAGAGAAAGTGTCCCGTATTCTTACAGGAGATAGTACTACTCAAAACTAGAAAAAAGGTACTTCAGGAAACAAATACTTGTTGGATATAGGACATTTTATTTTGACATGGCTGTCAAATTTTATATATATAAGAGTCGTCAATGCTTGCTAGAAAAAGAGAGAAACTCCGGTAAGAAGTAACTGTGAGACGAAGCACAGGCGTTGGGTTGGGAAGGCAGGATGTGTTAACGCAGGGCTGCGGAAACTGGGGCAAACATAAATGTCCACGTGCACAGGCCAGAGATTAGCAATTCACGTAGCTGTG
This sequence comes from Schistocerca serialis cubense, assembly GCF_023864345.2. Taxonomy (NCBI): domain Eukaryota; kingdom Metazoa; phylum Arthropoda; class Insecta; order Orthoptera; family Acrididae; genus Schistocerca; species Schistocerca serialis. Next base: position 574,330,227 of record NC_064645.1, on the reverse strand, counting down.
ACCGCTGTCGGGCAATGAATGACATGTTCTCGTGCAGTAGCTGTACCAGTGGCCAGACGGCCGAGGCGAAGACGGAAATGGTGGCAAGGTTGCGCACACTTGACAATCATTTCAACCAAGGTTGGACATTTTCAGCAATTGCAGAGAGTCAGGGTAAAACGACGCTATGAGAGAAATCCATCCAAGAGCTGTGAAAAATCAGTATACAGACTGTTTGTTTGAGACAGCGAAATATTTTGAAAATGACGCACCGCTCTAAAAAAAATGTTCTAGGTAAAAAGTTAATAGTAGAAAAGCGGACATCTGTTAGTGCTACAACTGGCCACCTCCTAACCACCGCTTCTGCGTGGACGCGGTGAAATGAGAGTACGCCCGCCCGACCCCATTCATCCATTTTCAAGGCATATTCGAATTCTACGCCAAAAGTACGTACAGTTTACTCAAACCATTGTTTTTCATTTGTGGTAATGGCGTTGTAATTGATAAATATCAAGTTGCCTTTTATGCAATTAAGAACCGACGCATCCGATTTACAATTTCGTTTGCGATGTAAATGTAAACGTTTGTATTCTAATGGTTGATATTTACGTTCGAAATTTACTTTAATGTTGAAAATTTGATTGTTGACTACTGCACGAGTATGGTTAGCAGTTTCAATTCCTGGTGTGAAACTACGTTTAACTTGATCCTGGAACAACGACCTGGATGTAATAGTTTTGCGTTCCCACCAGGATGCTTGATTTCGGTGAGTCTCCTTGCCTCTGACCATTGGGGTGCTTGCTTTCAAAGAGTTCCTTTCTTCTCGCCATTGGGGTGCTTGATTACGGTGAGCATGCATGGCGGTGCCCCTATCACTATCACTTCATTGACATTGTATATTATTACAATGGTTGTGGTTTGTATTCCGTCTGCAAACGCGTAGCGGCTAGCGCCCACTGGGGACTCACCACAGCCAACGCCATAGGGCACAGAAAACTACATTACCATACAATAGCAATGTCTAGCCATATTATTTGTACTGTACAGTCACATTTGCAACACTCAAGTAACGTTTGAACACCGGTATCAACTGTCAGAGCACGATGGTTTACATTTACACCGCAAATGAAATGTAGAATCAACTGCGTCGGTTCTTAGCTTCAAAAACAGGCGCGCTTGATAACTGTCGATTACAGCACCATCTAGCACGACTGAGAAACAATGGTTTGAGTGAACCGTACGTACTTTTCCCGTAGAACGAGAATGTATAATACATATGAATGGTCCTCATTTCAAAATACGAAGTTTACCCCGTCCACGAAGGAGAGATAGGCGTCCAGGGGGGCCTGTCCCCTACACCTAAATGAAGTTGCACACTACCTATTTGCCATGTAGTGTAACTGAGACATAGTTTGATTTTAAGCCATACGACGAAAATGGGCTGTGCACTACCGATAGTCAGCAAGCCCATAGATTATCGATACACTGTGTGGTCAAAAGTTTCCGGACACCCCCAAAACATACGTTTTTCATATTAGATGCATTGTGCTGCCACCTACTGCCAGGTACTCCACGTCAGCGACGTCAGTAGTCATTAGACATCGTCAGAGATCAGAATAGGACGCTCCGCAGAACTCTGGGACTTCGAACGTGGTCAAGTGATTGGTTGCCACTTGTGTCATACGTCTGTAAGCGAGATTTCCACACTCCTAAACATCCCTAGGTCCACTGTTTCCGAGGTGATAGTGAAGTCAAACGTGAAGGGACACGTACAGCACCAAAGCCTACAGGCCGCCCTCGTCTGTTGACTGACAGAGACCGCCGACACTTGAAGAGGGTCGTAATGTGTAATAGGCAGACATCTATCCAGACAATCACACAGGAATTTCAAACTGCATTAGGATCCACTGAAAGTGCTATGACATTTAGGGCGGAGGTGAGAAAACTTGGATTTCATTTTCGAGCGGCTGCTTATAGGCCACACATCACGTCGGTAAACGCCAAACGACGGTTTGCTTGGTGAAAGAAGCGTAAACATTGGACGACTGAACAGTGGAAAAACGTGTGGAGTGACGAATCACGGTACACAATGTGGCGATCCGATGGCAGGGTGTAGGTATGGCGAATGCCCAGTAAACATCATCTGCCAGCGTGTGTAGTGCCAACAGTAAAATTCGGAGGCGGTGGTGTTATGGTGTGGTCGTGTTTTTCATGGAGGGGGCATGCAGCCCTTGTTGTTTTGCGTGGCACTGTTACAGCACAGCCCTACATTGATGTTTTAAGCACCTTCTTGCTTCCAACTGTTGAAGAGCAATTCGTGGATGGCGAATGGATCTTTCAACACGATCGAGCACCTCTTCATAATGCACGACCTGTGTCGGAGTGGTTACACGACAATAAATCCCTGTAATGGACTGGCTTGCACAGAGTCCTGACGTGAATCCTACAGAACACCTTTGGGATGTTTTGGAACGCCGACTTAGTGCCAGGCCTCACCGACCGAAATTCGTACCTCTCCTCAGTGCAGGGCTGCCATTCCCCAAGAATCCTTTCAGCACCTGACTGAACGTATGCCTGCGACAGTGGAAGCTGTCATCAAGGCTAAGGGTGGGCCAATACCATATTGAATTCCAGCATTACCGATGGAGAGCGCCACGAACTTGTAAGTCATTTTGCACCAGGTGTCCGGATGCATTTGATCACATAGTGTATATCGAGAGCATTAACGGCTATCGCCCATCCCTACTTCAGCCAAGACCACCTACTGCACATTGTTGACCTTACCTGAGCTCAGTTGTTTTATTAATAGGTTCAGTTCTTACTTGCAGTTGAACTTAATCTAAGTTCTGTGTTTATTGTTTTTGTGCTGGATGCTGTTGTGATAGTTTCTAATTAAGAGTAAGACTATAATAAGAAAGAAGCCAAAAAAAGCAGATTTTCGTTTATCCACCAGCACCGAGGTAAGTGTGTACACACTGCTGTAATAGCTTAATTATCTGTCTATAGCAGCTTACTACACTCCTGGAAATTGAAATAAGAACACCGTGAATTCATTGTCCCAGGAAGGGGAAACTTTATTGACACATTCCTGGGGTCAGATACATCACATGATCACACTGACAAAACCACAGGCACATAGACACAGGCAACAGAGCATGCACAATGTCGGCACTAGTACAGTGTATATCCACCTTTCGCAGCAATGCAGGCTGCTATTCTCCCATGGAGACGATCGTAGAGATGCTGGATGTAGTCCTGTGGAACGGCTTGCCATACCATTTCCACCTGGCGCCTCAGTTGGACCAGCGTTCGTGCTGGACGTGCAGACCGCGTGAGACGACGCTTCATCCAGTCCCAAACATGCTCAATGGGGGACAGATCCGGAGATCTTGCTGGCCAGGGTAGTTGACTTACACCTTCTAGAGCACGTTGGGTGGCACGGGATACATGCGGACGTGCATTGTCCTGTTGGAACAGCAAGTTCCCTTGCCGGTCTAGGAATGGTAGAACGATGGGTTCGATGACGCTTTGGATGTACCGTGCACTATTCAGTGTCCCCTCGACGATCACCAGTGGTGTACGGCCAGTGTAGGAGATCGCTCCCCACACCATGATGCCGGGTGTTGGCCCTGTGTGCCTCGGTCGTATGCAGTCCTGATTGTGGCGCTCACCTGCACGGCGCCAAACACGCATACGACCATCATTGGCACCAAGGCAGAAGCGACTCTCATCGCTGAAGACGACACGTCTCCATTCGTCCCTCCATTCACGCCTGTCGCGACACCACTGGAGGCGGGCTGCACGATGTTGGGGCGTGAGCGGAAGACGGCCTAACGGTGTGCGGGACCGTAGCCCAGCTTCATGGAGACGGTTGCGAATGGTCCTCGCCGATACCCCAGGAGCAACAGTGTCCCTAATTTGCTGGGAAGTGGCGGTGCGGTCCCCTACGGCACTGCGTAGGATCCTACGGTCTTGGCGTGCATCCGTGCGTCGCTGCGGTCCGGTCCCAGGTCGACGGGCACGTGCACCTTCCGCCGACCACTGGCGACAACATCGATGTACTGTGGAGACCTCACGCCCCACGTGTTGAGCAATTCGGCGGTACGTCCACCCGGCCTCCCGCATGCTCACTATACGCCCTCGCTCAAAGTCCGTCAACTGCACATACGGTTCACGTCCACGCTGTCGCGGCATGCTACCAGTGTTAACGACTGCGATGGAGCTCCGTATGCCACGGCAAACTGGCTGACACTGACGGCGGCGGTGCACAAATGCTGCGCAGCTAGCGCCATTCGACGGCCTACACCGCGGTTCCTGGTGTATCCGCTGTGCCGTGCGTGTGATCATTGCTTGTACAGCCCTCTCGCAGTGTCCGGAGCAAGTATGGTGGGTCTGACACACCGGTGTCAATGTGTTCTTTTTTCCATTTCCAGGAGTGTATAAGCACTGAAGTTATTTGAAGCCTGGTAGAACTGTGGAGTATTTCACAAGGCAGCGGTTCGGTAAACATCTTTACAAGTAGCACCTAATTAAAATCTGTTCGTTAAATACGCTTGGATTTGCCTGTGTCGCCCAAAAATCGCATTGATCAACAAAAATACTGCCCAAACGGCGATGGTCGCATTTCCTAAAAAAATTTGTTCAAAAATCTATCGTTAGTGACCCATACAACAAAATACTTCCCAATCTGTTCTACAGGGTGATACTCGGTTATGAAAACCAGTTCCGATACGGAACGATTGGGGACTGGGAGGGAGGGGGGGGGGGGGGGGGGAATGCCGAGCGCGGAATGAGTATGTGATGATAGCACACTCTATAGTTCGTTCGTTTTTAAGAGACTTTTTTAGCAGGCTGCCTGAATTCGTCCAAGCTGACTGCGCGCTGCATCCCCGCCCCCTACCCCCATTCCGTCAAAAATCTGTTAACACTCATGTCATTCAATGGTAACTTAAGCCAGGAATTCCATGGGCCGTTAAATCTTAAAATATGCGTGCACCCATGCATTGCCAAATCACCGAACATGCACAATTAAAGGAAAATCGTGCAATATTACAATTCCACCTTTTGTTGTGATGCATTTCATTTTATTTTAATATCAAATACAACAACCAGTTTTTTCCAAATTCTCCACCAACTGGAGTACCACTGTGCGTTGAGGCTGAGTTATCAATATCTGGAATCGAGAGGCGAAGTGGTTCGAATCCATCCATCGACAATCTTGAGAATGGTTTTCTACGTCTTCCCACTTTCAATTTAGGCAAATGCCGTGGTTGGTCCCTTACTATAGACCACAGCCAATCCCTTCCGAAATCCTTTTTGTCCTTAGAAATGCAGCCTCTGCTTGAATTAAAAGATCTGCATCGAAGGCAAACCAAACATCTCTTCAGAGAATTCCGGCACTAAAAGCCAGATGATAAACAGTAACGCAAATTCTCATTTCGGCTCATGCATTTAACTGACAGGACATTCTTTAATGCAGAAAATCATCTTTCTACATTGCCAGAACAGACAGATGGCTACCAAAATGATGAAACTTTGGGAAAGGTGTAAACTTAGTAATTTAAAACCCTTTGCATTTTCGCCACCAAAAATTGTTCCAGCTTCTCTGCCGAATACAACATATTTAGTATATAATAGCAACCCAAGTTATCCTCATTTAGGTTCATGCAAATAATTGCCAGAACATCTTTAACGTAGACAATGGCCTTTCTACATTGCCATAAGTGACAGATAGTTACTAAAATGAGGAAATTTGGGAAAGATGTAAGCTTTTTAATTCAAAATCCTTTGTACTTTCGCCACCAAAAATTGTTGTAGCTTCTCTGTCGAACAGAACAATGGCAAGAGAAGGAAAACGAAGACTTGTACTACTGTTATCAAACCAAGTTCTTGTGCTTATTAGCAAATTTAATGTTATTTAAGGAAATTAGTGACAAATTTCAATTACAGTAAATATATTTTTAAATAATTAATTATCTAAGCACTCCATCTTTCATGTAAAACAAATAGTTGATTACCTGATAGACCTATCTAATCTTCAACGAGTATTCTGATCTTGTATGACATGGATAGTGTAAGGAAGTAAGATTTTCATTTCGTTGTACTACATTAAAATATTATTAGCTAAATTGGTTAACTTAGTTTATAAGTTGCCTGTTCCTATCATGTAAAGATAATTGATGTAGAAGACATTCATATAACGATTTGTGCGTGTGAACCATGGATTAAATATTGCTTTAATCTGTTTAAAACCATTTAGATTAATTATTATTACTTATATACTTTTGGTTCACAGCTTTTATTCCTTTCCAGATGCTATCTTCGAACTGTAATGCTCTTACGTTGTAGAAAAAGTTATATAAAAAGTAATTTTTTCGTTTCTTTTGTAACAGCATTTCTCTTGAAACTTCCTGGCAGATTAAAAATGTGTGCCGGACTGAGACTCGAACTCGAGACCTTTGCCTTTCGCGGGCAAGAAGAGTTACTGTGAAGTTTGGAAGTAGGAGACGAGGTACTGGCAGAATTAAAACTGTGACGACGGGTCGTGAGTCGTGCTTGGGTAGCTAAGTTGGTGGAGCACTTGCCCGAGCAAGGAAAAGGTCCCGAGTTCGAGTCTCGGTCCGGCACACATTTTTAATCTCCCAGGAAGTTTCATATCAGTGCACACTCCGCTGCAGAGTGAATATCTCATTCCAGCATTTCTCTTGATTTGGGGATAAGTTTTTCTCAAGAATTTACTTTTAATTTTGCTTTGAGTAAGATTTCGGCAATTTTGGGTGTAGATTTTCATTGCAAGGTGGCTAGTGATCGCCATTTTCTTCTATGTATCTGTACAAAAGATGGCTCACGTGTGAAACCGCGATGTATCATGCCTTCAAGTTTTACTACAAGAACGATACTCTAATGTGAAATGTCTTATTCGTAATATCCTAGGAACAGCGAGCCCAGCTTTCACAACTCTAACGTATTTGTAAATAAACGTCATATAAACAACAACAACATATGTTGTGCGTTGTAAAGGACTTCATTAGCTTTAGAGGTTGTATAATCATGTCACACTGAGTAAAAACAAAGAAACATAACTTCCCGTCTCTGACCCACAAACATCTGTGCTAAGCATCGTAAGAGACTTTTTCCCTCTCAATCTGTTAAAGGCTACAGGAGATTTGGGCCAACATTGTCATCAACATCCCTACTTCTAAGGCCACACTTTCGTCCAAGCTGGTGCTAGGATCTGAGCTGGAACGCGAAAACATGTGTAATTTTAAGTAATGATTGGCAAAACCCGCATCTCCCTATAGCATCACACCATACTGTTACAGACAATTCACTTTTGCATAGTTTGCAGGTAGTACTGTTTCATTTTTGCAGTAATACCTAAGAATTGTTAAGATGTAAGAATATTTACTCAACCTTGTGTTGATTGATCATCTTACTAAACTCCTATAAATTTTGTGTGAGATACTTGCTCAGAGCTACACCCCCGCAATTCCAGCATTACATCGATTGTGGCGTCTCTAAAGCTGATCCATACTGTTCCCCTCTCATGTGCCATGATGCAGTTGTCTCTAAACAACCTGTTTTAGTCTTCTGGTATCACAAAGACTTTCTTCTACAAATCAGCTTCACTGATTACGATGATGCCATTCTTCATGGACTTTCATATGTGATCTCACGCCAAATGGAACTAGCGATTAATCCTTACGTGCAATAGATCTGTGACACCCATTTTTCGATCATATCACTCCTGCCTATAGACAAATATCGTTACTGCACGCTGGTAATTCTAGAGACTATAGTATCTTTTGTTTGTTTTACCGGCTGCTCAATCATTGCGCAACCTCTTATCTATCTTCATCTCTGATACTTGTACTTGATCAGCACAGCAGAAGTACTCTCTCTCGTTACTTCCAATTCACAACAGATTTTCAAAGTGGTCTCCATGGGATGCAATGCACGCTTTCACAGGTCGCATCGTGGATTGCAGCGCACTTTCGCACATTCTGACCTCTCTCCGAATAGCGTCACAGGCGTCGTTAACACGCTGTTGAAGGGTCCGCACATCAGGAACTGGTTACAAAAACACGACGATTTTTATGTGCCCCCAGGGGTAAAAATCTAGAGAGTTTAAGTCTGGTGATCTACAGAACTTGCTTCAGGGCCTCCATGTCCTATCCAACGTCTGGCGAAGATATTATTGAAATGACGGCGAACCAAACTGAACTGCGGAAGGGGGGGAGGGGGGGTGTTCCGCCGTGTAGAAACCACATAACCTGTCGTATTGCCGAAAGTTCAGATACGTTCCTCCGTCGGAGCGTTGTGGAATAATAACCGGTCCAAGTATGTGGTCGCCAAAAATCCCTATCCAACCTTGATGCTGAACCGATGCTGATGAGCCGTCTCATTCCCCGAGGATTGTCTGTAGCTCATAAATAACGATTATTCAGATTGGTAATGACAGTTCTGGTAAAGGCTGCTTCGTCGGTAAAGAGGATTGATGACAGAAATCCTATAATTGTAATGATCTGATGCAAAAACCATTGACAAAATCATTTCCGTAGAGATAAATCCGCTGCTGATAATCCCTGCACTCGTTGTATGTGAGCAGGGATAGTAGCGCTTGTCATGCATAATGGCGGGCAACTTGCCTGGAGCTTTACTAGGTTTCGTCTCAATATCCTGCAGAACCTGGTCCTCCAAATCTGGTGCACGCACATCCCACTGGCTACCTGCACGTTCGTCTGTCTGACAGGACCCATGATCCCACAAAAGCTTGAAATGTTGTTTGGTGTGGTTGGTGTTTGTGAGAGTGCTTGTCTTGGTATAGCCGTGCTGCCTCTAGACCGTTTCCATCTGCTTGGTCATACATAAACATCAACTCGGCTTGTTCCCGACGTCAATACCGCACCGTTCTGCTGCTTACAGTACGCTGCGTCAATCACACAGTCCGCAACACGCAAGAAATACACAGCATATGGTCAGAGGAACTTTCATTTGTCAGCGCTATCCATCGTAGCGACGGTATATTTCCGGACACATGATCGTAGGACGTTCTTTCCTCCATTTCCAGGCATGATCCGTCCCTGTGCTTTGGTGGTTTTATTAATGTTCACCCTGTATGTGCAGATCCTGAACCTGTGTAACAGATTGCCTAAAGCCAATAGTCTGCTACACTAAATAAAACAACTAATAATAATGGAAATGACAGAACCAATTAGAATCAGCACTTGGTCTATTACTGACAAGTGATTTTGATAAGTGATTCATAAACATCAAGAATAAAAGAAGGGCTAACACAGAGCCTTGAGGTACTTCTTAATTAGAGTAACATTTATTTTAATCATACATTTACACCTGCTAGAAAGACAGAACTTAAATCAGTTTCGATAATTGCGTGGATACAATATTTGTAAATTTCTTAAGCAGCAGATTACGAATGATTAGTTCACAAGGATCATATAGTTCTAGAAACATAACAAAGTTAATTTCATGCAGTCTACAGCATTCAGAACTTGCTTCATAAGATAAGAGACGCTTAGCTGATGTAACAGACACTTAGATTTTAAATGAAGTAAATAAAAGAGGCAAACTCCGCCATGTGAGGCCGCCATTCTGTGTCCTTCCACAGGGGTCGAAGCTGTGCCCAGCTCTACATGCGCTGACAAGTAGGAATGGGCAAAAAATATTGATATATCAAAACACTGTTATATCCTCGAAATGATACCGATACATATATCGTCAAAGTTTGATCTACTATATACTGAATAATCGATACTTAATACTGAATATTGAAATCGATATTATTATTCTCTGTCTTTTTTTGTTTCATGGGCACTATAGTTCTGATCAGCAGATTTCTTGCCCATTCCAATTTCTATCAATCTTTTCAGTCAGTAAATGTCTTTCAAACGGCTTAATTTCATGTCGTGTTCAGTACTACTAATGAGCACCAGATCTAAACATGAATATACAGCATCTATACTGCATATTCATGAACTATTGCTACTTCTGGCCAGTGTCGATTCCAATTTGTTTTACCATTTCTCTTATTACTTATTGTCTTATTTAGTGTTGCAGACTAACACCTTTAGGCAGTCCCTTACATGGGTCTAGGGACTGCAGACATAAAAAATATTGCAGAACATTCTCAGTTTCTATGCATATTTGTGATTCCATTAGGTACGTTGCTGTGCAAGGTCATGTAGCTGCCTCTAACGATCTTGTCATTACTGCCACTGCGAACAACTAGTACAAGGTGCAATATGGACACATTTGGTGACACCACTGTATGAGAAGCTGGCGATTATTGCTTCCTGCTCCAAACTATGAGGCGGAATGTGCACTTCTGTAACCCCCTGATTGCCTGTATCAAGAAAAAGTAACGTGCACTCGCCATAAAAATCACATTACTGCACTGGTATTTAATAGGAAACGAACTATGTCGTCTGAAACGCTGAGTCGTCGTTTCACATCTGTTTTGTCAGAAATTGCACAGAAATACTTAATATGGCAAGCGTCTTCTGTTTCATCCGAAAGAGTGGCTTCTGTAGTAAACTTGGTTGCGCCAGATAACAGAAGCTACCTGACAGGGAACTAATTAAGCAAAGAGTTCTGTTAATGTCTATCGGTGATGAATATTTGTTTCCTTACTTAGCTTTTTGTAAATAATTGATTTTATAGTACGTTGTATGTCTTTTATTGGTTAATGTTGGATTTAATTTGATGCTAAATCACAGTAAGACTCAGTTTTTACAGTTTCTAACCCACAATTCAACAAGAACTGACATTTTAATCAGACAGAATGGGCATGTTATAAGCGAGACGGAACAGTTCAAGTTCCTAGGCGTATGGATAGATAGTAAGCTGTTGTGGAAAGCCCATGTTCAGGATCTTGTTCAGAAACTAAATGCCGCTTTATTTACCATTAGAACAGTATCTGAAATAAGTGACATTTCAACACGAAAAGTAGTATACTTCGCATATTTTCATACGCTTATGTCATGTGGTATTATTTTTTGGGGTAATTCTTCTGATTCAAAAAGGGTATTTTTGGCTCAAAAACGGGCTGTTCGAGCTATGTATGGTGTAAGTTCGAAAACCTCTTGTCGACCCCTATTCAATAGTCTGGGAATTTTGACATTGCCCTCACAGTATGTATTTTCTTTAATGTCGTTTGTTGTTAGCAATATTAGCTTATTCCCAAGAGTTAGCAGCTTTCACTCAGTTAATACTAGGCAGAAATCAAATCTGCATGTGGAATGCTCTTCCTTGACTCTTGTGCAGAAAGGAGTGCAGTATTCTGCTGCATCCATTTTCAATAAGCTACCACAAGAACTCAAAAATCTTAGCAGTAGCCCAAACACTTTTAAGTCTAAACTGAAGAGTTTCCTCATGGCTCACTCCTTCTATTCTGTCGAGGAGCTCCTGGAAGAGATAAAAAATTAAGCAAATTCCAGTGTTACATTCTTGATTTTCTTTATTTAAACTAACGACTTGTTTCATTTTATCTGTTTCTACAATCGTGTTATAATTTCATGTATTGACTCGTTCCATGACCATGGAGACTTCTCCTAAATGTGGTCCCACGGAACAATAAATAAATAAATAAATAAATAAAAATAAATTTGTCAATTCTGAACTGTGACTTCGATCGATTTTTTTTAAATTACTGTAAATATTGAAAATATCAATGAGTATATCGAAATATCGATACCTTAGCTCGATAATAAGTATGTATATTAGAAATATCGATACAGTATATATCGACGTGTTTGCCCGTCCCTATAGGCGGGGCCCAGGTGTACAGCAGCGGACGCTGGCGCGGCGTGGCCGTGCTGTGCCGCGCTGTGTCCCGGCCTCAGGAAGCGGCTCGTTGTTAAGTGCCAGCCGCCCCAAGTGGTTCTTCCTGCATCGCTGCCTCGTGTTTACAACGCGGCGCGCGCGTCGCCTACTTGCTGGCTGCTGCGTCCCTCCACACTCTGCCGCTTCACCCTGTTAACTAACTCTATCCAATTTCCAACCTCACCCATACCCACACCTCATCCGCGTAACTAGGCCGCCACTTGTAAAACCTACACGCGCGCACAGTCTCTGCCACTCAGTGTACAGAGCATGGCTGAACGGATTCTGTCTCTGCTACCCACTGCACATTGCATTATTTGTCTAATAACAAACAACTGGTCGGAAACGCCAAACAACTGGTCGGAAATGCCTGTTTGGCCTCAAACCACATTGGTATTCTCCGAGGACATTTTCGGAGTACTTTTTTATCCTTTCGTTCAGCACCCTTGAAAATAACACGCTTTTTTTTTTTTTTTTTTTTTTTTTTTTGTTAATAGATTTGTAGCCCCTCCGCGCCCACATCGGCATGATGGCCAACTCAAAATGTCCACTGCCATCTCTGCATAAGGGTTAGTTTTCATTAAAGTGAGGCGGCGCAGGATGTGGCTAAATGGCTCTGAGCACTATGGGACTCAACTGCTGAGGTCATTAGTCCCCTAGAACTTAGAACTAGTTAAACCTAACTAACCTAAGGACATCACAAACATCCATGCCCGAGGCAGGATTCGAACCTGCGACCGTAGCGGTCCTGCGGTTCCAGACTGCAGCGCCTTTAACCGCACGGCCACTTCGGCCGGCCGCAGGATGTGGATACTGCCATGATTGCGTACGTCTGGTTAAGGTTAAACATTAATACGCGCTCATCTGGAGATAGATTGAGTCGACAGTCGGACGAAGGGTAGCGTTTTGAACGGCAGAGGGAAAAAAGTGCCAAGGCAAGAGCCAAGGGAAAAAAAACTCTGTAATAGTTAGGTCGGGTGGTAAGAGCAGTAGCGGACGTCTTGCTGCGAGGGATAGGTCATGCAAGGGTAGGCTTTGTTAGTAGTCGGTGGCCGGCCGGTGTGGCTGAGCGGTTCTAGGCGCTTCAGTCTGGAACCGCGCGACCGCTACAGTCGCAGGTTCGAATCCTGCCTCGGGCATGGATGTGTGTGATGTCCTTAGGTTAGTTAGGTTTAAGGGGCTCCGGAAAGGCTCAAAATCATGAAAAGTTCAATTTTTACTTTTTTGCGTTTTCTGAATCTGCAGACTATTACCTTTTAATAGATGTATAATTTATTCAATTCCGAAGACTACAACTATTTTTAAATTTTTTTTGAAATGTGTTCTACATGGGCGTGACCCACTGTGGCGCTGTTAAACTGCTGTCAAATGGTGTTATTATTAACGTCCGTGTTCATCAGGTACATTTTAGTGATGTGAGATAAAGTATGTGTTGTGGCTAACCTGTGATGGTTCAATATATATCGCTGGTGTGACTGTCGATTGTTTCATGTTTATTTACTCTGTCGTCATCTCGAAAATATTCGTAATTAATTCTGTTTCTTGAGTCTCTGTTTTGTTGAAGTATAATAATGAGTAAAAGTAAAGTTATTAGAAATCCTCTGAAGGCTTTTAAGAAAAGGAGAAATGTTGGAAAGCCAAAGGTATGTGTTATTACTGTAAACAATAAAGACAATAACCAAGTGAGTGAACCTAACCTCTCAAGTACACCTGCCCATGGCAGTCAAAGTGGGAAAGAAAATACTTCACAGAAGAAGCTTGATTCAATGAGTGAAAACTATGAATGTTTTATGGGCGAATCGGATGTGAATGAAATATTTGATATGTCGGTTCTCAAAGGAAATTTTTCAAACTGTGTAAGATGTATTCATTGTAAAGAAGTTGGTCTGGAACTCTCCATAATAAAGCACGTAGGACTTGCTAGTGAAATACAACTGAAACGTGATAAGTGTTCATACATGACCACCTTTTAGAACAGTGTTGCAGTAACTGCAACTGAAGAAAATGGTAGCAAAATCTACGAACACAACAACGAGCAATGCTTGCTTTAGACAAGGAACGCCTTCGGGCTGCAGACAGGGCTGTAAAGAGTCTAGAAATACAAGCAAGAGTAAACAGGAGGAGGAACAAGAGGAAGCTGGAGGAGGAGTTTGCAGAGGATGAAGATAATCCATCCTATGGACCTGGAATGCACTAAAAAGTTAATCCAATCTTTGTCGTTCGATTCCCAAAACTTTTATTTTCTCATACTAATTGCATGTTTTCTAAGGATCTTCCAAACATATTTGTTTCAAACTTTCAGTAAATGTTACACAGTACCTTCTGCATAATTTAACACAGCCTTTTTCCAAAAAACTGTATATTTTTGAATATATAAATAAAAAATTGCAAAAAAATGTTGTGAATTTTCATTACAATTGAAAAAAATCATCTTTAATAACTGAACTACAATTTTGTAAAATCCCTGTGTTAAGTTGTAGCCCATATTCCAATAAATAATCTGTAAAAAGTTCAACTTCCTACCTCAAATACATTGTGAGGAAAGATGTAATTTATAAGCGTTATTTTAACATTGCAAGTATAGGGCGTTCCGGAGCCCCTTGAGTAGTTCTGAGTTCTAGGGGACTGATGACCTCAGATGTTAAGTCCCATAGTGCTGAGAGCCAAGTAGTGGGTGTCATGCGCGTCGATACCTTTGACGTTGTGCGGTGCTGTTGCCCGGCGGCTGCCGCTGGGTGACGGTGTTGAACTCTCGGTCAGCGTTAGCAACCTGCAACAGTTAGGTTTGTCATCGTTTTGTGTCCGGCAGGTCACATATCAGACGCACAGTGTTGAGTGATGTGGGCGATTTGTTTGTGCGACTGTGGACGAGCTCGTCGGTTTCCCTGCTGTAGCCTGTTGTTCGGTTTTAATCCTGCTGTAGCCTGTTGGTCGGTTTTGATAGCAGCTGGTATTTCCAGTCAATGTTGCTGATATGCAGGGGCTTGCCGACGTTTGTTGCTAGTTGCTGTATGTTAGCTTTCCATAGGTGGTTATGCCCTAGCTAGTAGTATCTTTGGTCGCTTATGCTTCCACCTATGGTTGTGATCGTAGTTTCCCAGAGTAAGGATGAAAGGATTATTCGAGTGTCTCGAGTTCCTGTATAGCCGTGTAGCGCGTTTTTTGAATAATTCCTTGATATCATCTAGGCAGTATTCAGTAAATTGACGACTCTATCATCTTCACAAGCTAACATTTCACTTTTCTTATACATGGGGCACCCTAGTCCTGTTTTCCAGTTCTCTAGAACGCTTCCAGTTTCCCATATGTTACTTACTAATGCATAGCTTCCACATATTGACGGTCAAATTTTATAAGTTCGGATGTGTAATGGAACTTTTCTATGGTACAGGTTGTAAGGTTCTCATTCGTTTTCTGCTACTGTAAATAATTCACTTTTACTGTACTGATACAAATATGAATGAACGCACTGCATGAGCAGTGAATAATATCGCTGACTGTGTTTAGTTTTCTGTGGTTGACTTGCTAGTCAGTCAGTTGTGCAGCGGTGGAGCGTACTTATTTGTACTATAGCAGCGGACAGTTGAGTTTTTCGGGGAATGAGATGTGTTTTCTGTGAATCTGAAAGAGTCTGTGAATCTGGAAGATTACTTTCTTGTTCCTTACATTGACGGAGAAGATTTTGGAGGAATCTCAAAGGTATGTTTGTAGTTTCTTTGTAATGAGAGAATTTTTTCATTCTTAGAGTCTTCTTATGTTGTACCGTCTTCCTGTCAATTATCAGAGTTTGATTTCTCAAAAATGATTTTCTTGAAAGTAAAATCCAACTCTATGATTCATAAAAAAGTTTTAAATATTCTGTCGTGTTTGCATTTCCCCTTACGCCACACACATCAACACATTGTTTCTAATACGCACAAAAATTTAGAGTAAATTACTTATCTTTTCCGGTTGCATCTGCGGTTTGTATTTGATTTCGAAAACGTCAGTTCTCCAGACACCAAAACAGCATGCTGAGCAAGAGGTAAGGCACTTTTCTTTCAGGGCAGATCTCAGTTTGCATTCTTGAGCAAACAGTGTGCAGTCAAGATTGTAAGGTGTCGTGCTAGCAAGCAAACTAATTTTCAGTGAAAAGTATCGATAATTTCAAATAGTCTTTTCTTCTGAGTAGAGAGGTAATTTGTTTTTGTGGATAGTCCAAGTCAAACATTGCACTTCATGTCCCGCAATGGTCATAACGCACTTCGGTATTGAGTTTTAGTTATATATTTTTCACTGAGCACACAATTAGTTTTCTTTTGGCATTTAGTTAAATTCATTTTGTTTATTTCAAGTTTTCAATTTAGTTTTATTTCAAGACACTGTTCACATCGAAACACAGGGCCAACCAACAGTCAGTTTTGCTCAGCAATTAAATACGATAACTAAGGTGCATGTTACAAGAGAAGAAAGTTTCTGAAATCAGTATACATTCAGTTTTCTCTCATATGGAGACATTTTTTTTAATAGAATGCTTTGCAGAACATATTGTGGCAACTTGTAATTAACTTAAAAATAGAATGAGATTTTCACTCTGCAGCGGAGTGTGCGCTGATATCTCATTCTGGAAACATCACCCAGGCTGTGGCTAAGCCATGTCTCCGCAATATCCTTTCTTTCAGGAGTGCTAGTTCTGCAAGGTTCCCAGGAGAGCTTCTGTTAAGTTTGGAAGGTAGGAGACGAGGTACTGGCAGAAGTAAAGCTGTGAGGACGGGGCCTGAGTCGTGCTTGGGTGGCTCAGTTGGTAGAGCACTTGCCCACGAAAGGCAAATGTCCCGAGTTCGAGTCTCGGTCCGGCACACAGTTTCAAGCTGCCAGGAAGTTTCAACTTAAAAATACTTGCGAAATATCTACAAAACTTCTGTCAGTATAAATTTGTCAACATTTTTTCAAAGACTCAGGGAGAACGTTAGCAGGAATAACGATTGAGTAATTAAAATATAAATAAACTTTTTTCTTTGTTAATTATTTCCAATACGTAGTTCATTGATTTTCGAACTAAAAATATTTTGCTGTCTGAATTCTGTTAATATAAAATATGTTGCCAAGTTTTGCAGTAACGTGTCCTGTGCTCAAACTGTCAGAGATTTATAATTTTTAATTATAATATCAATTGAAACTTCCTGGCAGATTAAAACTGTGTGCCGAACCGAGACTCGAACTCGGGACCTTTGCCTTTCGCAGGCAAGTGCTCTACCAACTGAGCTACCCACGCACAACTCACGCCCTTTCCTCACAGATTTAATTCTGCCAGTAAGCTGTGAGGACGGGGCGTGAGTCGTGCAGATTTAATTCTGCCAGTAAGCTGTGAGGACGGGGCGTGAGTCGTGCTTGGGTAGCTCAGTTGGTAGGGCACTTGCCCGCGAAAGGCAAAGGTCCCGAGTTCGAGTCTCGGTCCGGCACACAGGTTTAATCTGCCAGGAAGTTTCATATCAGCGCACACTCCGCTGTAGAGTGAATATTTCGTTCTAGATAATATCAATTATTTAATGATTTAAACAACGCTTTGTAACGTGGCGATTGTTAGATGTTATTTACTCCGTGGTTGACAGAACCAGCCAGTTCATTTCGGTACAGTGTTAAAGTCGATTTTAATATGCATTGGATCGGTAGTCCGTATTTGTTGTTGCCTGAAATGTGCATAACAATGTGTTTCTTTAACTGGTGCAATAAATGAATAATAATTTTAATTATTAATTGCGGTCTAAGGCGCTGCAGTCATGAACTGTGCGGCTGGTCCCGGCGGAGGTACGAGTCCTCCCTCGGGCATGGGTGTGTGTGTTTGTCCTTAGGATAATTTAGGTTAAGTAGTGTGTAAGCATAGGGACGATGACCTTAGCAGTTAAGTCCCATAGGATTTCACACACATTTGAACATTTTGAATAATTAATTTAAAATTATGACTGTTGCAGTTACTAAACATCCAGGCAGAATTACAATTTCCCAAAATGAGCATGTTTTGAAAGATATTCTTAGCGCATTTTCACAGCACAACATAGCACGTTATTTTTTCGCAGTCGGCTGACCAGAGCAGCCACAGCTTGCGTTATTTGCACCCTCTCATTGTCGTGCAAAATGATGGGTGGGATGCGCAGAAAGTGTCGCCGCTTCTTTCGCAAAGCTGGTCGCAGGTGATGCTCCAAAAACGAAGAGTAATACTGTGCATTGACGGTCTGCCGTGGAGGAACGTAATGCGTTAGGATAACACCAAAGTCATACACGAGGATCACCGTAAGTTTAGACCGCTCCATTCGCACTATCAACAGAACAGGCTCTGCTAATGGTATACTACGCCTTCCACATCGCTGCCAACGGGTTCTACACAAAGGTAGTAACTACTTTGAAGGACAGTAACAGATGCAAACATGCAATTCTTTTGTATAGGTTGTGAACAGATAGTTGCCACTATTTAAGTTCCAACCCTCGTATTATATATATTTCAAAATATATAGCCTATATCCGTCCGAATGTGAATTACGGTATCGTGTAAAAATTTGAAGTAGATCTGTCAAGAATTTTTCGAGCTTTTTGGCAACAACTTTTCCCCTTCTTATATTACATATATATTTATGTATTATATATAAGAAACAAATATACAGTGTAGGTTGGTCCGAATGTTCGTGAGAGTATCATCTAAAAATTTGAAGTAAATCGGTCAAGTACTTTTCGAGATAATAACGTTAACCAACGACTTTTCTGTCTATCGTAGTATGGATTGTTGGTCCACATTTTCCATCAAACATTCATTTGTCTTGCTTCTTCTTATCCCAGTTATTGGTTCTGCTGCGTATTTCTCAGCTTTCTCAAAGGTGTTTCACTTATCTTGATTTCCTATTGTTTCCTAGCCTGGTGTCAGAACATCTTCAGTTTTAATTACCTGTTGGATGTTACTGTGCGAGTCCAAATTAACATTACTTTTTACTTATGTCCTTCTACATCTACATCTGCGTCTATATAATTATGTACCCTGCAAATCACTTAAAACTGTGTGGGGGAGGGTATATATTTGTCAGAATATTATAGATTTTCTTTCCTATTCCATTCGCTAACTGGGCGAGAAAAAAACGACTGTCTGTATCCCTCTGCACGTACCCTAGTGTTTCTTATCTTATTTTGATGATCCCTACTCCATCTAGATGGCGCTGGTAACATAACAGTCACACAGAATACATGTTCTCTAAATTTAATCAACAGGATTTGGCGAGGACTAGACAGCCTTTCTGACAAGGATTTCCACGTTCGAGGAGACTCCGGTAACTGTTTCCCACGCAAAAATCATTACTCAATAAGAGCGGCGCATTGTCAGAAGAGAATACGTGTTGCGGCTTTCCTGCAGACACAGTTCTGCTCCTGTACGGATAACAGATGCTTCACAGAGAACGGCTGAAATGGCGTGGCAACTGGGAACGTACTCCAAGTTGAATTACAAGTGACAGTACGATTCTTCTGTCCAAACGTCTAAGTTTCACCAAGATTCACAGCGAAACCCTGTGAGTATATGGATCAAACACAATGCCGCGTCCAGCCGGACTGAAATGGTGACAACAAAGCCGCACAGACGGGGATGGCGCTGACTGGGAAGGAAGGCCGACAATGTACAGACAGTCGAGGAACTGATTCATAGCAATCGCTGCTTTTCTAACGAGGACGTTCACATGGGAGTGAATTTTTGTCGTCGAGGAACTAGGCGATCGGTAGAACGTTCTGACCATTGTGACTATGTTCAAAAATTGTATCACGTATCTGTGTCACTTTGAAGTATAGTGCAGCATTCAGTAAAAGTTACTTCGGCTGGCATAAGAATGTGTAACTTACTTTTGGAAATCCCCTCGTAAATTGCCAGAGTATTTGTGATACTATACCAGTCAGCTGCATAGCATCAGTGCTTCTCTGGGGTAGTTTGGAGTCTGTGACCATGCCTACTCAGTAAGCACTCCAAACACTGGAACAGTAGAATTGGTCGCACTAGCATCTTGTATACGATTTCTTTCACAGAAGCATCGCTTTTCTCCGGAATCCTTCGAACCAATCTAAGTCTTCCTTGCCTCTCCTACTACTGGTTTTACCTGATCTTCCCATTAGCTTTGAATTAGCCCTAAACACACATTAAAAGGAAAAAAAAGCACCTCGAAGGAATTATCCGAATGGAATGCAAATCTAAAGGTGTGATACACACATACAGACAAACAAATGATTAAAATTTCATAAAAATTGGATGACCTAGTAACGAGGCTATTTACAATTTGTACAGAAACCAGATGGCAGTTATAAGAGTCGAGGGGCATGAAAGGGAAGCAGCGGTCGGGAAGGGAATGAGACAGGGTTGTAGTCTCTCCCCGATGTTATTCAATCTGTATACTGAGCAAGCAGTAAAGGAAACAAAAGAAAAATTCGGAGTAGGTATTAAAATCCATGGAGAAGAAATAAAAATGTTGAGGTTTGGCGATGACGTTGTAATTCTGTCAGAGACAGGAAAAGTCTTGGAAGAGCAATTGAACAGAATGGACAGTGTCTTGAAAGGAGGATATAAGATGAACATCAACAAAAGTAAAACGAGGATAATGGAATGTAGTCGAATTAAGTCGAGTGATGCTGAGGGAATTAGATTAGGAAATGAGACACTTAAGGGGCTCCGGAACGCAATGTTAAAATAATGCTTATAAATTACATCTTTCCTCACAAAGTATTTGAGGTAGGAAGTTGAACTTTTTACAGATTATTTATTGGAATATGGGCTACAACTTAACACAGGGATTTTACAAAATTTTAGTTCACTTATTAAAGATGATTTTTTTTCAATTGTAATGAAAATTCACAACATTTTTTTGCAATTTTTTATTTATATATTCAAAAATATACAGTTTTTTGGAAAAAGGCTGTGTTAAATTATGCAGAAGGTACTGTGTAACATTTACTGAAAGTTTGAAACAAATATGTTTGGAAGATCCTTAGAAAACATGTAATTAGTATGAGAAAATAAAAGTTTTGGGAATCGAGCGACAAAGATTGGATTAACTTTTTAGTGCATTCCAGGTCCATAGGATGGATTATCTTCATCCTCTGCAAACTCCTCCTCCAGCTTCCTCTTGTTCCTCCTCCTGTTTACTCTTGCTTGTATTTCTAGACTCTTTACAGCCCTGCCTGCAGCCCGAAGGCGTTCCTTGTCTAAAGAAAGCATCGCTCGTACCATGTTAGAACCTATCTTCATTCCCATATTTCTAAATACCTTGCACCTTACAATGTTGCCATCATTGAAAGTCACAACAGCATCATACACACCAAAGTGAAGTGTTTCTATTCCAACAAATACAGTCTTGGGGATTCTCGACCATATAACACTATTTACACTTTCATTGGGGTTTTGAGTTTTTCCGTGAATACACTTTTTCAACAGTTCAGGTGCTGCTAAGTCTCTGAAAATAGGTTTTATCACCTCCATTATTGCATGAGGCAGACTATGCTTATGAGTGTACACTTCACCAGTTAGCAATCCTTTGTTATATTTACACGAACTGTCTTCTTCTTTGGGACACAAGCTATGTTGGGGATTTTCATCGGTTGAAGAAGTATGAAAAAAAAGAGCCCAAACAGCCTTCTTCATTTCGTCGACACTTTGTGTATTTAGCCTAATAGCCATTCCATAATAGTTCTGTATTTTGTCAGTTACACTGTCAGTTAACCTTCCCTTCCCATCCAACCCTTTACCATCACTGAGTTTTTGTTTTTTGTACGAAGCTTTCAGTCGCCGAAGTCTTGTTCCCATTCGCTTCTGTACGTGTCCAATACACTCAAATTTCTGCACTACAACATCATCACTATAGGGCTTCAGTCCTTGAACATGTTTGAAACTTTTAGAATCACCGTCACCAAGGTAATTAACATATCGCACTTTATCACACGCCTCAGAACGCTGGAATATACTGGCAACACCAGCCACTTCCATTCCTCCACTACTGCCACTATAGTTAGCTTTGCAATTATTTTCATGTGTACCTTTATATTTTTGTGGACATCTACAATACTTTGATATTACTGCTACATCTAAAACTTTCCCTGTGTACATACTGGTGGCAGATACTACACCATGAAGAGATGTGTGTCCCCATTTATGCCAGGTACCATCGAACGCTGCAGTCAAATCTCTGTTACCATTATTTTCCATTACTGCCTCTTCCACAGCATTCTTCATAGATTCTATACAGACATCTTCTACTTTAGACCCTATTAATTTATTATAGGTCGTAAACTTGGTTGGGGGATTTGAAAGATTCATGATGCCACAGAAAATTGCACCTGCAGTAGCACCCTTACCAACTGAACGCAAGGAATAAACAAATCTAATGTTGTGTTCGTAGATTTTGCTACCATTTTCTTCAGTTGCAGCTACTGCAACACTGTTCCAAAAGGTGGTCATGTATGAACACTTATCACATTTCAGTTGTATTTCACTAGCAAGTCCTACGTGCTTTATTATGGAGAGTTCCAGACCAACTTCACTACAATGAATACATCTTACACAGTTTGAAAAAATTCCTTTGAGAACCGACATATCAAATATTTCATTCACATCCGATTCGCCCATAAAACATTCATAGTTTTCACTCATTGAACCAAGCTTCTTCTGTGAAGTATTTTCTTTCCCACTTTGACTGCTATGGGCAGGTGTACTTGAGAGGTTAGGTTCACTCACTTGGTTATCGTCTTTATTGTTTACAGTAATAACACATACCTTTGGCTTTCCAACATTTCTCCTTTTCTTAAAAGCCTTCAGAGGATTTCTAATAACTTTACTTTTACTCATTATTATACTTCAACAAAACAGAGACTCAAGAAACAGAATTAATTACGAATATTTTCGAGATAACGACAGAGTAAATAAACATGAAACAATCGACAATCACACCAGCGATATATATTGAACCATCACAGGTTAGCCACAACACATACTTTATCTCACATCACTAAAATGTACCGGATGAACACGGACGTTAATAATAACACCATTTGACAGCAGTTTAACAGCGCCACAGTGGGTCACGCCCATGTAGAACACATTTCAAAAAAAAAAATTAAAAATAGTTGTAGTCTTCGGAATTGAATAAATTATATATCTATTAAAAGGTAATAGTCTGCAGATTCAAAAAACGCAAAAAAGTAAAAATTGAACTTTTCATGATTTTGAGCCTTTCCGGAGCCCCTTAAAGTAGCAAAGGAGTTTTGCTATTTGGGGAGCAAAATAACTGATGATGGTCGAAGTACAGAGGATATAAAATGTAGACTGGCAATGGCAAGGAAAGCGTTTCTGTAGAAGAAAAATTTGTTAACATCGAGTATAGATTTAAGTGTCAGGAAGTCGTTTCTGAAAGTATTTGTATGGAAGTGAAACATGGACGATAAATAGTTTGGACAAGAAGAGAATAGAAGCTTTCGAAATGTGGTGCTACAGAAGAATGCTGAAGATTAGATGGGTAGATCACGTAACTAAAGAGGAGGTATTGAATAGAATAGGGGAGAAAAGGAGTTTGTGGCACAACTTGACAAGAAGAAGGGATCGGTTGGTAGGACATGTTCTGAGGCATCAAGGGATCACAAGTTTAGCATTGGAGGGCAGCGTGGAGGGTAAAAATGGTAGAGGGAGATCAAGAGATGAATACACTAAGCAGATTCAGAAGGATGTAGGTTGCAGTAAGTACTGGGAGATGAAGAAGCTTGCACAGGATAGAGTAGCATGGAGAGCTGCATCAAACCAGTCTCAGGACTGATGAGAACAACAACAACAACTAACGAGAAAGAGCTTCACAGCCTGAGCACGTCAATAACGGCTCTGGCTCTTATCCAAGCAGTTATTCGGCTTGGCTTTTATTGACAGAGTTGTTGGAAGTCCTCCTGAGGGATGACGTGCCACATTCTATCCTAAGGGGGTGTTAGACAGTCATAAACTCGAGCTGGCAGCAGGGCCCTGACTATAATGCTCCAAAAGTTCTCGACTGGGGAGAAATCCAGCTATCTTTCTGGCCAAGGTAGGGTTTGGCACGCAAGAAGACAAGCAGTAGAATCTCTGGCCGTGCGTGGGCGGGCGTTATCTTATTGAAAGGTAAGCCCAGTATGGCTTGCCATGAAGGGCGTCAAAACGGGGTGTAGAGTATCGTCGATGTGCCACTGTGCTGTTACGGTGCCGACAATAACAACCAAAGTGGTCCTGCTATTAAATGAAATGGCAACCTAAATCGTCGGATCGTATGACGGTCGTTAGTCAGGTTGGCATCCTACCACTGTCTGGGGAGTCTCCAGACATGTCTTCGCTGGTCGTCGGAACACAGTTCGATGCGGGACTCATCACCCAACACTGTTCTACTCCAGTTAGTGAAATTCCAGGCGGAAGACGTTTCTGGAGACGCCTCAGACAGCGGTGCGATACCAGCCTGACAGTCACCTTCCAAACGGCTCGACAACCAGGAGGGATGGTCTGTGGTGCTATTCTTCTCACACCAGGACTCCTCTGGTTGTCATCCACGGCACCCGTGCAACACAGGGGCTCGTCGTTGACATTCTACGTCCGTTTTCTTGTCTTCGTGGCAGTTCATCTTGGGCTTATATTCCAACAAGATAATGCATGTCCACACACGGCGAGAACTTCTGCAGCTTGCCTCTGTGCTGGCCAAAACCTGCCTTTTCCACCCCACCAATGAATCCCAAGCCGTATAATTGCTTGCATAAGGGCCATAGGTGGACCAACATGTTATTGACTTTCTCAATTTTTCAATGTCTTTCTCTTAAATAAATCGTCCAACTTTTCTGAAATTGTTGAAATTGCAATTTGGTGCAGTGGTTAGCACACTGGACTCGCATTCGGGAGAACGACTGTTCAATCCCGCGTCCGGCCATCCTGATTTGGTTTTTCCGTGATTTCTCTAAATCGCTTCAGGCGAATGCCGGGACGGTTCCTTTGAAAGGGCACGGCCGACATTCTTCACCGTCCTTCCCTAATCCGATGAGACCGATGACCTCGCAGTTTGGTCTCCTCCCCAAATCAACCCAGCCCCGTCCTATTCGGATAATTCCTTCACGGTGCGTCGACTTTTTTTTTGTCTTAGAGTGCAGTTTTATAATGTGACTGACGTACTTAAGATGTGACACCACCAATCTTGCAGTCAGATCCTATCTGGTTCTTTCTTTTTTAGAGCCGTTATCTTACATTTATCCACATTTAAAGAGAGCGGCCAATCATTACACCAAGTGGAAGTTTTGTCCAGGTCTTTCTGCATTTCCGTACGACCGTCCAATGATGGTACCTCAACGTAAACACCAGCGTCGTCAGAAATCAATTATAGCCGTACTGATCCTAGGAGAGAACTCGTTTATCTATACTGTGAATATTAAATGGCCTATTACGCTTCGGTCGCAGGTTCGAATCCTGCCTCGGGCATGGATGTGTGTGTGTTGTCCTTCGGTTAGTTAGGTTTAAGTAGTTCTAAGTTCTAGGGGACTGATGACCTGAGATGTTAAGTCCCATAGTGCTCAGAGGCATTTGAACCCTATTACGCTTCCTCGTGGAGTCTCGATGTTACTTACGCAAGATGGACGTTGGATACAAGTGAATCGTTCAGCAGTGTGTCGCATGTGTTGGTTCTAGAGAACGTCCTCAACAGCGTTTCGCGGAAAGATGCTCTTCTTCCTTTCAAGGATCGCATCTATGCCAAGGTAGTATTTTCGTTAACACTCTTGAACACAACCGACCGGTTACATATTATAGCATCGCTTCTTGAAAAAAGGAATATAAAATCTGGTAATCGATATTCAGCGACAATGAAAGCGCTATATGCGCTCCTGGGATTGTAACAAGCATGATCTTTGTCTCGCAGTATATAAGAAAAGAACTTTTGGTTCTTTGTGCTTTGCTCTGCTTCTCTTTCGTCTTCTTGGTTCTGACGTACTAGCTGAAGGTCGCATATAGATCACGGTCTGTAATTAAATTAACTATTTGTATTGTAATTATAATTTTTGTTAAATATGTATGCCAGTATCCAATGTAGCATTTGATTTTGTTAGTAGCAAGAAAGTTCCTTCCCTGTCTCTTATTTAAGTACGTAACAATTAAATGTTGCCCTGGCCATTTTGTGTAAGTGCATTGTTGAAGCGACGCCATTGGTGTTAAAATGATGAAAGTATTGAAAGCATTTAATCACAATAAATAGAAAACGGCGTCTGATAACATTTTCCATTTCATTTTAGGCCAGAGGTTCAGTTTTATCAAAAACAATTATGTCAAATGGTTCAAATGGCTCTGAGCACTATGGGACTTAACATCTGAGGTCATCAGTCCCCTAGAACTTAGAACTACTTAAACCTAACTAACCTAAGGACATCACACACATCCATGCCCGAGGCAGGATTCGAATCTGCGACCGTAGCGGTCACGCGGTTCCTGACTGAAGCGCCTAGAACCGCTCGGCCACACCGGCCGGCCACAATTATGTCAATTGTATACGCTGTCACAGCATATTGGTGGCTATACTGGCGCATCAGGCTTCACAGAGAAAAATAAATAATTAATTGAGTATTGTGTTTAATTTCCTTATCGTGTAACATTAAAGAAAGAGTGAGTAAGACGGATGTCTTCACGTTGGAATACGTATGATATTTCTGGCGATAGCGCCCTGGGAAAGATTAGCCGTGTCTTTTAATTAACATAAAAGAGATTTTTCAACAAAACATTTCATTCCAAATTTAACAGAATATTTTATTTCATTCACTTTTCAAATAGTTACGTGATAATATCTAGCGGCCCGACTCTGAGCTGCTTCGATGTTTTCCTTTAATCCGACCTGAAGGCTGTTGCAAACTCTCGAACACTGCTCAATAATTGGTCATGCAAGTGTGCTGTATGCAGTCTCCTGTACAGATGAACGACACTACACTACAATCCTCCAAATAAACCAAAGGCTACCATTCGTCTTTCCTACAACTGACCTTACATGCTCGTTCCATACCATGTCGCTTTGCAACGTTTCACTTTGATATTTAACAGACGTGACTGTGCCAAGCAGCATACCACTAATACCGTATTCGAAGAAAATGAAATTGTTTTTCCTACTCGTTAGCAGTAACTTATTTAGAGCAAGCAACACGACGAGATGCATGCGATAAACTAAATGAGTGTGGAATGTCTGCCTACACAGTAGTTTCAAAAATGGTTTATCTTCTGTTCAGAGGCATAGTGCAGACTTAGAAGTCGACACGCCATTCGCTTCTTAACTATTGCATCTAGATAACGTATCTTGAGTCTTGCAAAAAATGGTTCAAATGGCTCTGAGCACTATGGGACATAACTGTGGAGGTCATCAGTCCCCTAGAACTTAGAACTACTTAAACCTAACTAACCCAAGGACATCACATACATCCATGCCCGAGGCAGGATTCGAACCTGCGACCGTTGCGGTCGCGCGGTTCCAGACTGAAGCGCCTAGAACCGCTCGGCCACTCCGGCAGGCGCTGAGTCTTGCAACTGCTGTCTGCTTTCTGTACGAGTTGTAAGCAACCCTCGCTCCTTGTATTTTGTCATTGCTATCTTCACAATTATACTGTTTTAAATTGTATAATTGTATTCCAGACAACGTTTTCAAAAATCTTCCTTTAAATCTAAAAATTCAACACTGCCTGGCAAAAAAGCGAAGTAACCGAAAGGAGAGGAGACAGATAAATGTTACTTCAAGGGTTGGGAGGGTATGTGATGTCCTTTCAGTGATTAGAATGTCGAGTCAAATTTACAAAGCACTTAACAGGACCTCATTTATAAGTGCGATGCAGCACCTCCTTTGGCCTGCTGGCCTGGATGTATGTGTGCACTGATTCGGTTGGGAAGGGTGTCGTAAAGCCGTTGTATCCTCCAATGAGGCAAGCTGCTACACAACTGTTGCAACTGGTCCTTTGTATGGCGAATACTGTGACTGGAAGGAAGTTGACGTCTGAGCTGATCCCACTAGTGTTCTGTTGGGGATGGCGCTGGGGATTTTGCTGTCCACAGAACTACCCCTACATCACACAGGACGTATATACGGACATGTGCCATGTGTGGAGGAGCATTGCCCTGTCATAAAATGGCACCGTGATGCTTTTGCATTAGAGGTAACAAATACGGATGCATAAAGTCCGTGATATACCGTTGTGCCGTAGGATTCACTACTAGCCATGACCTGAACTCATACCTGATGGTTCAAAAATGGTTCAAATAGCTCTGAGCACTATGGGATTTAACATCTGAGGTCATCAGTCCCTTAGAACTTAGAACTACTTAAACCTAACTAACCTAAGGACATCACACACATCCATGCCCGAGGCAGGATTCGAACCTGCGACCGTAGCAGTCACGCGGTTCCGGACTGAAGTGCCTAGAACCCCACGGCCACCGCGGCCGGCTCGTACCCGATGGCTCTCCACGTTAGGAGCAACTTCGCTGTGCGTCTCTACCCATTGGAAGAACGGGATGTCTCCCCAACGCCGCCACACTCTCCGACAGTCGACATCCGGGGTAGTGCAGAACAGCCTTAAAAACACTAAACACGAACAACATTAATGGACTCTGCTGGTTCTTCTATCTGTCACAGAAAATAGCAACACTACTTGTTTATATATTCACCGATAGTGCTACATTGATAGCCAACGATTTCTGAAGGGTGCTACATTTTTTTAAATCAGACTGTGTGTAAACGTAGGTTTGCCTTCTTCGGTCTGTCTTATCAGCAAGCCTAGAGTGTTATCAACCTTAAGTTCCCAAGAAAAGTAAACAATAGACCAACGCTTATTATCGTAATTATTTTAGACATTGTACGAGGGCAGTTCAATAAGTAATGCAACACATTTTTTTTCTGAAACAGGGGTTGTTTTATTCAGCATTGAAATACACCAGGTTATTCCCCAATCTTTTAGCTACACAACACTATTTTTCAACGTAATCTCCATTCAATGCTACGGCCTTACGCCACCTTGAAATGAGGGCCTGTATGCCTGCACGGTACCATTCCACTGGTCGATGTCGGAGCCAACGTTGTACTGCATCAATAACTTCATCATCACCCGCATAGTGCCTCCCACGGATTGCGTCCTTCATTGGGCCAAACATATGGAAATCCGACGGTGCGAGATCGGCGCTGTAGGGTGCATGAGGAAGAACAGTCCACTGAAGTTTTGTGAGCTCCTCTCGGGCGCGAAGACTTGTGTGAGGTCTTGCGTTGTCATGAAGAAGGAGAAGTTCGTTCAGATTTTTGTGCCTACGAACACGCTGAAGTAGTTTCTTCAATTTCTGAAGAGTAGCACAATACACTTCAGAGATGGTCGTTTGACCATGGGGAAGGACATCGAACAGAATAACCCCTTCAGCGTCCCAGAAGACTGTAACCATGACTTTACCGGCTGAGGGTGTGGCTTTAAACTTTTTCTTGGTAGGGGAGTGGGTGTGGCGCCGCTCCATTGATTGCCGTTTTGTTTCAGGTTCGAAGTGATGAACCCATGTTTCATCGCCTGTAACAATCTTTGACAAGAAATTGTCACCCTCAGCCACATGACGAGCAAGCAATTCCGCACAGATGGTTCTATTTTGCTCTTTTTGGTGTTCGGTTAGACAACGAGGGACCCAGCGGGAACAAACTTTTGAATATCCCAACTGGTGAACGATTGTGACAGCACTACCAACAGAGATGTCAAGTTGAGCACTGAGTTGTTTGATGGTGATCCGTTGATCATCTCGAACGAGTGTGTTCGCACGCTCCGCCATTGCCGGAGTCACAGCTGTGCACGGCCGGCCCGCACTCGGGAGATCAGACAGTCTTGCTTGACCTTGCGGCGATGATGACACACGCTTTGCCCAACGACTCACCGTGCTTTTGTCCACTGCCAGATCACCGTAGACATTTTGCAAGCGCCTATGAATATCTGAGACGCCTTGGTTTTCCGCCAAAAGAAACTCTATCACTGCCCGTTGTTTGCAACGCACATCCGTTACAGACGCCATTTTAACAGTTCCGTACAGCGCTGCCACCTGTCGGAAGTCAATGAAACTATACGAGACGAAGCGGGAATGTTTGAAAATATTCCACGAGAAATTTCCGGTTTTTTCAACCAAAATTGGCCGAGAAAAAAAATGTGTTGCATTACTTATTGTACAGCCCTCGTATTTAATGTTATTTTACCGGTTCGCGTCGGATCACCGAAGTTAACCGCTGTCGGGATTGGCGGTCTGTCGACACAGTTGACAAGCAGCGTGCACTCAGCCCTGGTGAGGCGAACTGAGGAGCTATTTCAATGAGAAGTAGCGCCTCCGGTCTCGTAAAGTGACATATTTCTGGGAGAGCGGTGTACTGACCACATGCTCCTCCATATCCGCATCCAGTGGCGCCTGTGGGTGAGGATGACACGGCGGCCGGTCGGTATCGATGGGCCTTCGTGACCTGTTCAGGCGGAGTTTAGTTTACTTTTTTATACTGCTGTGATGGCGTCTGGGGTTTACAGCTCTAAGATATGTTGTTACCGGTGTTGTTCTACTCTTGACGTACACGCGCGAGCCGATAGGATGGATGATAGTACTTGGATAGTCAGAGACTATACGAGGAGCGTTGTTGTTGTTGTTGTTGTGGTCTTCAGTCCTGAGACTGGTTTGATGCAGCTCTCCATGCTACTCTATCCTGTGCAAGCTTCTTCATCTCCCAGTACCTACTGCAACCTACATCCTTCTGAATCTGCTTAGTGTATTCATCTCTTGGTCTCCCTCTACGATTTTTACCCTCCATGCTGCCCTCCAATGCTAAATTTGTGAGCCCTTGATGCCTCAAAACATGTCCTACCAACCGATCCCTTCTTCTAGTCAAACTGTGCCACAAACTTCTCTTCTCCCCAATCCTATTCAATACCTCCTCATTAGTTACGTGATCTACCCACCTTATCTTCAGCATTCTTCTGTAGCACCACATTTCGAAAGCTTCTATTCTCTTCTTGTCCAAACTAGTTATCGTCCATGTTTCACTTCCATACATAGCTACACTCCATACAAATACTTTCAGAAACGACTTCCTGACACTTAAATCTATATTCAATGTTAACAAATTTCTCTTCTTCAGAAACGATTTCCTTGCCATTGCCAGTCTACATTTTATATCCTCTCTACTTCGACCATCATCAGTTATTTTACTCCCTAAATAGCAAAACTCCTTTACTACTTTAAGTGTCTCATTTCCTAATCTAATTCCCTCAGCATCACCCGATTTAATTTGCTACATTCCATTATCCACGTTTTGCTTTTGTTGATGTTCATCTTATATCCTCCTTTCAAGACACTGTCCATTCCGTTCAACTGCTCTTCCAAGTCCTTTGCTGTCTCTGACAGAATTACAATGTCATCGGCGAACCTCAAAGTTTTTATTTCTTCTCCATGGATTTTAATACCTACTCCAAATTTTTCTTTTCTTTCCTTTACTGCTTGCTCAATATACAGATTGAATAACATCGGGGAGAGGCTACAACCCTGTCTTACTCCCTTACCAACCACTGCTTCCCTTTCATGCCCCTCGACTCTTATAACTGCCATCTGATTTCTGTACAAATTGTAAATAGCCTTTCGCTCCCTGTATTTTACCCCTGCCACCTTCAGAATTTGAAAGAGAGTATTCCAGTTAACATTGTCAAAAGCTTTCTCTAAGTCTACAAATGCTAGAAACGTAGGTTTGCCTTTTCTTAATCTTTCTTCTAAGATAAGTCGTAAGGTTAGTATTGCCTCACGTGTTCCAACATTTCTACGGAATCCAAACTGATCTTCCCCGAGGTCCGTTTCTACCAGTTTTTCCATTCGTCTGTAAAGAATTCGCGTTAGTATTTTGCAGCTGTGAGCGTTAAATGGTTCCAAACCAGACTATCCGAAAATCCAGAGGCATCTATTGTGGGTACGTTTAACATGCGACCCACATAGCCACAATCCAAAAAAGTAAAAAAGAAATGGTCAAATCTGTGTGAATTTCTAAAGGACCAAACTGCTGAGGTCATTGGTCCTTAGACTTACACACTACTTTAACTTATGTTAAGAACAACACACACACCCATGCCCGAGGGAGGACTCGAACCTCCGACGGGAGGGACCCCGCAATCCGTGACATGGCGCATCCAACCGCGCTGCCACTCCGCGCGGCCCACAAAAGTAAACTCATAAAAATTACGTGTAGCGCATATCTGCATCATACTATTAAAATGCACCAGTACGAATAATAAATGTATGAGACTATAGTAGCGGGCATAAACACAACTTGTTACTTGATTATGCTGTCAGTCTTAAGCCGATTAAATAGTTCTCATAATGAGCTAATATGTCGCCCTACCCGTTCCCTTTTCTTAGCTATTGTAACGTCCATAAGTAAGTACTAAACTGTAACTCTGATGGCACTACCATATTTGGAAAAATTCTAGTGTCAGTTGCTCCATAAAAAATTCCTCTGTGAGACAATTTGTCTTGTAATCCTTAAGTAATAAGTTGATTCTTACAGATAACATATTCTTTGTGTTGCTAACCTGTTGCACCACCCATAAATATTCCTTACTGAACGTAAACTTGTTGAGATTTTTGCTTGTTAGGAAATAAGCGATATTTTTGTTTAGTGAATAATTCTTGCATTGTAAACGATAACATTACATCTAAAGCACATGTCCAAAGGTGCAACTGACATGAACAATATTGTGGAATTTTGTGTAACATGTGTGTGCTTTTTACATGTCAAAGCTTTGTGTATCCTCCGAGAAATATACACTCCTGGAAATGGAAAAAAGAACACATTGAGCCCGCATCTCGTGGTCGTGCGGTAGCGTTCTCGCTTCCCACGCCCGGGTTCCCGGGTTCGATTCCCGGCGGGGTCAGGGATTTTCTCTGCCTCGTGATGGCTGGGTGTTGTGTGATGTCCTTAGGTTAGTTAACTTTAAGTAGTT
This sequence comes from Schistocerca serialis cubense, assembly GCF_023864345.2. Lineage (NCBI taxonomy): Eukaryota > Metazoa > Arthropoda > Insecta > Orthoptera > Acrididae > Schistocerca > Schistocerca serialis. The sequence goes on along the minus strand of NC_064645.1, from coordinate 574,297,410 downwards.
CTAAGTTCTAGGGGACTGATGACCTAAGATGTTAAGTCCCATAGTGCTCAGAGCCATTTGAACCATTTGAAGAACACATTGACACCGGTGTGTCAGACCCACCATACTTGCTCCGGACACTGCGAGAGGGCTGTACAAGCAATGATCACACGCACGGCACAGCGGACACACCAGGAACCGCGGTGTTGGCCGTCGAATGGCGCTAGCTGCGCAGCATTTGTGCACCGCCGCCGTCAGTGTCAGCCAGTTTGCCGTGGCATACGGAGCTCCATCGCAGTCTTTAACACTGGTAGCATGCCGCGACAGCGTGGACGTGAACCGTATGTGCAGTTGACGGACTTTGAGCGAGGGCGTATAGTGGGCATGCGGGAGGCCGGGTGGACGTACCGCCGAATTGCTCAACACGTGGGGCGTGAGGTCTCCACAGTACATCGATGTTGTCGCCAGTGGTCGGCGGAAGGTGCACGTGCCCGTCGACCTGGGACCGGACCGCAGCGACGCACGGATGCACGCCAAGACCGTAGGATCCTACGCAGTGCCGTAGGGGACCGCACCGCCACTTCCCAGCAAATTAGGGACACTGTTGCTCCTGGGGTATCGGCGAGGACCATTCGCAACCGTCTCCATGAAGCTGGGCTACGGTCCCGCACACCGTTAGGCAGTCATCCGCTCACGCCCCAACATCGTGCAGCCCGCCTCCAGTGGTGTCGCGACAGGCGTGAATGGAGGGACGAATGGAGACGTGTCGTCTTCAGCGATGAGAGTCGCTTCTGCCTTGGTGCCAATGATGGTCGTATGCGTGTTTGGCGCCGTGCAGGTGAGCGCCACAATCAGGACTGCATACGACCGAGGCACACAGGGCCAACACCCGGCATCATGGTGTGGGGAGCGATCTACTACACTGGCCGTACACCACTGGTGATCGTCGAGGGGACACTGAATAGTGCACGGTACATCCAAACCGTCATCGAACCCATCGTTCTACCATTCCTAGACCGGCAAGGGAACTTGCTGTTCCAACAGGACAATGCACGTCCGCATGTATCCCGTGCCACCCAACGTGCTCTAGAAGGTGTAAGTCAACTACCCTCGCCAGCAAGATCTCCGGATCTGTCCCCCATTGAGCATGTTTGGGACTGGATGAAGCGTCGTCTCACGCGGTCTGCACGTCCAGCACGAACGCTGGTCCAACTGAGGCGCCAGGTGGAAATGGCATGGCAAGCCGTTCCACAGGACTACATCCAGCATCTCTACGATCGTCTCCATGGGAGAATAGCAGCCTGCATTGCTGCGAAAGGTGGATATACACTGTACTAGTGCCGACATTGTGCATGCTCTGTTGCCTGTGTCTATGTGCCTGTGGTTCTGTCAGTGTGATCATGTGATGTATCTGACCCCAGGAATGTGTCAATAAAGTTTCCCCTTCCTGGGACAATGAATTCACGGTGTTCTTATTTCAATTTCCAGGAGTGTATAAAGGCCGCAATCAGAGGACACGCTGTTCACTAGGATGCAGGTATATCTAACTCTGTCACTTCATATATCACTACGCCATCCAGTCGAATTAACGTGATCACCGTCTGTGTTCGACGTCAACGTGCAATAACCACTCACAGACGACAGGTGGCAGCACTAACAGTGGAGGGTATATGAAGCATTTTGAAACGTCCCCTTAGAAAAATTTATGAATGACTCTGCTGATAAACCTCTTACATTATTTGCATTTCAAACAGCTGAGCAAAACTGAACGTACTCAGACATTTCGCTCATTACTCTCTTTACTTATTCTGATCAACACTAAACTGACACAATATTTTTAGCGCAACGCAATCTGACTTTTAATAATCCCTACAAAAGAATGGCCCTGACTAATAATAACCTATACCTTTCATGACTCACTTACCTCACAAAAATCTTCGTTACTCAAACTACTGCAATACAGCGAGCGCCAATACTGCCAGCTAAATAAAAGATTCTAACCACTGGAGGCACTAACTACTGATAGGCATAGTTAGCAAATGAATGATTTTGATAGAGAACAAACAATGTATTTACCTTAATAGTGTTCAAAAGTAATAATATATATATCAGTTCATGACATACAGTCTTACAAATTTACTGTCTCTGATGGACACAAGTCCAGATCATCCTCTCTCAAAACTCCGCCATCTCTCTCCCCACATCCACCACTGCTGGTGGCTCACCTCCAACTGCACAACACTATGCGCTGTTCACATCCAGCTGCCCAACACTATAATAGCAAACAACAATGCAAACCAGCCACAGACTACACACAGAACAGCCAGTGATTTTCATACAGAGCGCTACGTGGCGTTACCAACAAAAAAAACCTAAACAGCCTACTTACATAGCACCCAAGTTACCCAAAAAAAAATTTTACAAATTTTTTGGGCAGTGGCCAATGCAGATTTGAAAAATTTTTTCATAATGCAATAACAAAGATATCAAATCCACACACTTATTGATACACTGTTGGTCAAAAGCAAAGATTTTCTCACAGTCCATAAAGACAGTCCTGATTATTCATTACAGTAAAATTGCAGTGCTTTTCTCAAAGTCTGAGCAGTAAAAGAAAATGCACATGGAAGTAGTGGATTTCCATGCAGTCATGAAGAAGTAGTGTTGACCTTCCAACGAAAGACAGTGCTGACTCTTGACATGCAGACAGGTAATGGGCCACAACAGAGCAAACCCACAATAGAGTCAGTCGAAGTTTTTGAAGAATATTTATAGGTAGGTCATCACAGAGCAGACCCACTGTAGTCCTGGTAGAGAGTATGATATTGGTGGGTCATCAAAGGTGCAGACCCACTGTAGTCCTAGTGGAAATTATGGTATTGGTGGGCCATCAAAGGTGCAGACCCACTGTAGTCCTTGTAGAGATGGCTAGCAGCCATCCGTTGTGACTGTGCAGGTGCACAATCACCATCGAAGAGTCTTTCGGACAATATAGCAAGCCCATAACCACCACTTGTGTACTCACAAAGTTTTTGAAATTGTCCTTAGAACCAGCAATGCTGTTAACCAGTCCCTTACTGAATTATCAACACATGTGCAAGTACTAACAGTCCCAACTTCTCACATACTGTACATATATTATGAGCAACAGAAACGTGTGCACTGAAATGAAACTCAATTTGAAAAACTGGCATCTATACAATTATAAATTTACAACATAAGAATACAATTACAAAGGTACAAAATGCATCATTAAAGAACATAACAGTAAAGATAACATTTGTAGTAACACAGGCTTTACAAAAGAATAGAAATAAAAATATACATCAGTGTTACAGGAATTATGACATAAGTAAATACATAAAATAATGTGAATAGTTTTCGAAACATTAATTTCACAAATGAGCATTGAAACAGAACAGAACTAATAATGTCTATAAACATCTTTACAAAGAAAATAACATATTATTAATGCAAATTGTATTTGAGGATAACAGTATTCCTCATCATAGTGAATTCTACAACATAAATCTTATTAGCTAAACACATAAAGACAGGAAAAACACAAATACATGAGGGTACACAAACACATAACGGAATAACACAAAAGGAAAGGACAGGGTTCGTTTTCAGTGTAACATTTGGTACTGCAGTCCAACCCCAAAACTTCATTCCATAGATCTTTCCTCTTATTTCAACATTTGCTCCTCAAAAAAAAAAAATCCTATCTAACCCTGTTAAATAAATATTTCTCATTGTACAATACTCATTTTTGCCCAAATCTTTTTCATATAACTTCTCAATGCATTCTTTCCCTATTCTTGATAGTTAGTTTCTTATATAGCCTACCCCTTCTTAAGCTAACTTAAATCTACTGAGCTCAGATATATATACTAAGGGACGAGGCAATGCATCAGCACAAAACAATTAACACAAACAGCAATGACAAAAAAATGGAAATTGGCAAAGCAAGCAACAGTATATCTAAATTAGCAAAACAATTGCAACATTACAACTAATATGAGTCAATGTGCAGCAACAAGAAAAATAAATCAGTAGTAAAACTGGCTTAACAGAGTAATACAAAGTGACAATCAGTAGCATTATGCCTGGCAAACAGCGGCAGCAAATGCTATAACTTATACCTAAACATGACAAAGCTCAAGGAGAAAAAATATTACAGTAAAGATAGGAAATGTCTAATAACTATGTCACATCTTAACACTAGAGTGATGCATCACCGTGACTTACTCTACGAAACAAGTTACCCAGTCATTGACAAAAATTATGTATGCAATTCCTGTGAAGGGAAATGTCTTTTTGTGCTCCCTCGTTTTTTTGGAAGTAGATCATAAAATTATTATTTACTGGATCTGTAGGCATAAAATATCTACTAAATTTCATTTTAACCAACTAGAAACTAGATATTAAACAAAATGAGCAAATATGGCATTTCATAAGGCAGTAAAGAATCTCTCAACTAGCAAGACAATAGCCGTGAAATGTGTCTCATCGTTTCATTAGTCATTTCAGTAAATATCAGAAAGTGTCGTATTTGCGATGCTTTCTACAAAGGAATGTCAATATGGAGGTTAATGGTCTCTTTTTTTTTCTCCATCTAATGGCTTTTTCTCCAGGTAGGTGGCACAGCTGGGCGCCCACGACGCATTACTTGAAGGTCACTTAGCTTTCTTACCGAAATATTTACGACAGCAGTGACAGTCTCATATAAAAAAAATTTCACAGTGTGAGAATTTGCGTTACAAATGTGTAGAAACAAAATTCTATAAATATAACAGTGTCCAAAAACTTTTCGCCGGCATGCTGATACATTCACGCATGTACACACATTTCATGACTCTTAAAGTATGATTCTTGGTTTCCAACATCCTTTTTCTCAAATCAGAGTCGCTAACCACTACCCATTATTCCTCACGTTATTACACACATACATATTCGTCGACACTTCTTCAATATTTCATCATTATAAATATGTAACATAATCAAATTCCTCATATAGCATCAGGTTATTGATCATAAACATGCCTCAACAGCATAATACACATCATCATCGTAATAATAACATCGTAACACCTCAGCCAAATCTCAAAAACGTCGTAGCTTCCTCCAATAATTTCAAAGCCTAAAACAAATTCTCTGCTCATTTCAATAGTGTCATCTACCGCAAACGTACTTTAAAAATCATGATCCCATACCAAATACAACATTCAAAGCTCTCATAGTATCACAATGGTTCCGAAAAAATATGAACAGTTCACAAAGTACAGACAAAGTACAATTTCATAAGTGTGAAGTTATCCAGCTGTGTAATTGCGTAAGCATGTGTCACTGACATAATAAAAAAAATGTTTGTCTCTCTCAGTTAAATGATCAGATAGCTGTGTAATTTATGTTTTACAGAAATATGGTACCGATGTGTAAAGTTGTATAAGCAAATATCATATTAGCTAGGGCTCCTTGTGCTTGCCAAACACATGGTACTCAAAGTAAGCGTGTACCCCCCTGAGGATTAATGTAATTATACCCTCAGGTGTTACAAATTACAGCAATGGAATGAAATGTATCACGGAAAGCCTTTGTATCATTGTAATTCAAAAATCTTTAAAAATAAATGTTTTAAGTGCAAAATTAGTCACTCAAATACGTGTACTGCACCGCTAAACTGTGTGTCTTGTTGTAAGATAATTTCTGTCATATTCATTAGTATGGAAGGGCGATCTTTCTCTGTAACTATTATTCTGCCAACGGTTGTCACACGGGTGGTGTCTGTTTTGGTCACGATTTGTGTTGTGAGAATAGCCTTGTCGCGTCCAGTTATTATTTCTTTCATCGCGGAATTGTGACGGATGTGACCTGTAATTGTTGTGCTCCTGTTTTCGCATTCCGTGATTGTCAGTGTCAATTTCCAATTCTTGTAACAGTCCCTGAAAAGCTTCAATGTCGTCTTTGCAACGTCCCGCCAAAATAGTATGTCGTAAATGTTCAGGCAATTTGATTAAGCAAATGCGGATGAGTTATGAGGGGCTGTATGGGTTTGAAAGATACTGATTCTTATGTAACATGTCTTCGAAATATTTGACAAGACTGGAAAATTCAGATTGTGCGAAATGTTTCATCATTATGATGCTATGTATTACTCGGTCTTGAGTAGTTTGAGACCAATATGCTGAGAGGAAGGCATGATAAAATTCTCCTTCACTGTGACAATCGTGAATGACCGATCGCATTCTTACGGCTGGTTCATGTTCTAAGTAGCCACACATAAATTGTAACCTGTGCCCCAATGACCAGTTGGGAGGAAAACAATGAGAGAATTGATGGAGCCACGCTTGTGGATGAATATCGTTGCCAGAATTCTTAAATGTTTTGAATTTACGTGTAGTAAAGAACAGCTTATAGTCAAAATCATCACGTCGGCAAGTCGCATATCGGTCATTGTTACTTCTTTTCGGCGGTTCCATCTCAAAATTCGGTGTACCTTGCCAATTTCTTTCATAATTTCCGAAGTGCCCTGTGTTATTATTTTGTGGCTGTTCCGTATTTCTATGTCCCTCTTCCCGTATTGGAGTGCGAGTGTCCTCTGAAATATATAATTCTTGTATTACCTGTGTCAACTAATCTTATACTTCCCGGATTTCTCTTTTGTACTGTGTATTGATTTTATTTTGATTTTGTTTGAATTTTTTAATTTGTTCATACTCTTCTGTGTCAGTGAAATCTATGGGTCTTGTGTCATTTAGATCATCATCTACCTTTGTAGATAAGTTGGTGAACTGATCCGAAAGTTCGGCTACTTTCTCCGATAGTGAACTGATTTCCTCAGTGTGTTTTTCAGAACCAAGTTTCAGAGTGTCCATTTGTGTTGAAATCGTATCACCTGTGTCCTTTAAGTTTTCCTGAGTTTTTGCAAGTTGCGTAACCGAATCGGTAGATGCAACTGAGTCAATTTTAGCTTGCAAGGTGTCGTGATTTTCATGAACAATTGTTTGCAGTTCTTTTATGGCTGCTTCGTGATCCTGTAATGCATTTTCATGACGCGAAAAAATAGGTTGAAAATGCACACAAATTTGTGTTTTTCGTCATTACAGACTTTTCGACATTTATATTCGATTTTAAGTAACTCTGCAGTTAAATCCTCACGTGTTTGTTCAAGCGTTTGTTCCATTGAGTCTAACTTTTGAAGCTGTTGCTGTGTTTGTCTCTGGTGTTGTTCCATTATATCTAACTTTTGAAGATTTTGTTCCGTTGTGTCTAACTTTTGCTGTGTTTGTCTCTGATTTTGTTTCATTTGTTGCATTAATTCCAATAATAATGTATTAATGTCTGGAATCCGTTTCTCTATGCTTTTTGGCAGTGCATTTTTACCGGCAACATTCACATTTTGACAAGCAGAAAATGTGTCTTGACTCATTTGAGAAAACGGTGAGGACCCAAAACCTGAATCTGCAGTATTTGCAAGATTGTGTCCTGTCATTTCGGATTCCTTAGACGAGCTGTTGCTGACCGATTGATCGATGATGCTTCCCTGGTCACTAATTGTTTGACTGTCTACACCGGTATTTGCTGCCCGTTCCATTTTCCTATGCACAATTACCAAATTACTATGTTGAACATTAGTTAATTCATTACACGGTGGCGCTAACACACTGCTTTCGTCTTCACTGTCATTTCTCAGTTTACTTTGGAGCCTAGTATTATGTTTTTCACACGCCATAATTGTCACAATATTTCACATGATAAAACAGAAAAGCGCAATTTGAAGAGCAAAAATAAGAAAACACATTAACATAGCACTGAAAATAATATCTAGTTAATCCCAAGCGTAGCTGCGAAATACTTGGTGCAAATCTACATGCATGCCACAACTGTTTTACTGTACAACAATAAAAGAGCGCAACTACAAAGGATATTCTCTCTACAATTACGGGCTAGCAATAAACAAAAGCTACACTAATTACACAAACTACAAGAAAAAATCAGAAGATTCCAGTGAGGTATCCTCGGCTAAGGGTCGACATATGAAAGGTCCCCTTAGAAAAATTTATTAATGACTGTGCTGATAAACTTCTTACTATATTTGCTTTTCAAACAGCTGAGCAAAACTGAACGTACTCAGACATTACTCTCTTTACTTATTCTGATCAACACTAAACTGATACACAATATTTTTATCGCAACACAATCTGACTTCTAATAATCCCTACAAAAGAGTGGCCCTGACTAACAATAACTTATACCTTTCATGAATCACTTGCCTCACAAAAATCTTCGTTACTCAAACTACTGCAGTACAGCGAGCGCCAATACTGCCAGCTAAATAAAAGATTCTAACTACTGAAGGCGCTAACTACTGATAGGCATAGTTAGCAAATGAATGATTTTGATAGAGAACAAACAATCTATTTACCTTAATAGTGTTCAAAAGTAATAATATATATATCATTCATGACATCCAGTCTTACAAATTTACTGTCTCTGATGGACACAAGTCCAGATCATCCGCTCTCAAAACTCCGCCATCTCTCTCCCCACATCCGCCACTGCTGGCGGCTCAACTCCAACTGCGCAACGATACGCGCTGTTCACATCCAGCCGCCCAACACTACAATAGCAAACAACAATGCAAATCAGCCACAGACTGCACGCAGCACAGCCAGTGATTTTCATACAGAGCGCTACGTGGCGTTACCAACAAAAAAACCTAAACAGCCTACTTACAATTTCTAGGCCATGCGGAAAAACAGTGCAGACGTTATCGTAGTGCGGAAACAGAGCGCTTTATCTTATATGCAGAAAGTCATGATCATTGGCTTTCGGGCCAAGGGTGGAAGTTTTTCCGAAAGGGCAAAGTTTGTAAACTGTTCGTGTGCTGTCGTTGTTAAACTATTCCGTGCTTGGCATTACGGCTCCATCCAAAACCGGCGCCGAGGCAGCTGCAGTCCACCACAGGCTACAGGTAACAGTGGTGAACGACAGCTGCGGAGATGTGTACAGGTGAACAGACTTGCCACTGTTAAGCAAATGTCCGCCAGGATGAAACAAGGGGCTATCAACAGTGTCTCGTCAACAACTGTTCAGCGAACGTTGCTGTGTATGGGCCTCCGCAGTTGGAGCCTGGTTCATGCATCCATGTTGACTGCTAGTCATCGGCGAAGAAGTCTGGAATCTGCACGCCAGCACCATAACTGGACGCCCACCAAGTGTCGACAGTTGGGCTTTTCAAATGAATCGCTTTTTTTTTGCTCAATCTGACAAATGGCCGTTGGCGAGTACAGCGTTAAAAGCTTTACCTTTAGCAAACACCCTGCTACAATCGCCAGAAGGGTCCAGGGCAGAGTAGGAGCGATATGTTCTGGGCAATGTTTTCGTGCCAATGCCTGGGTGATATCGTCATGGATCAACGCAAGTAGGCATCTATCTGTGGAGCCGGCCGCGGTGGCAGTGCGGTTCTAGGCGCTGCAGTCCGGAACCACAGGACTGCTACATCCGCAGGTTCGAATCCTGCCTCGGGCATGGATGTGTGTGATGTCCTTAGGTTAGTTAGGTTTAAGTAGTTCTAAGTTCTAGGGGACTGATGACCTAAGATGTTAAGTCCCATAGTGCTCAGAGCCATTTGAACCATCTGTCTGTGGAAACCATATACACCTCTACATGTCCGCCCCCGGTAGCTGACTGGTCAGCGCGACAGAATGTCAATCCTAAGGGCCTGTGTTCGATTCCCAGATGGGTCGGAGGTTTTCTCCGCTCAGGGACTGGGTGTTGTGTTATCCTAATCGTCATCATTTCATCCCTATCGACCCGCAAGTCGCCGAAGTGGCGTCAAATCTAAAGACTTGCAGAGGCGTCAAATCGAAAGACTTGCACCCGGCGAACGGTCTACAGCCGGCCGCTGTGGATGAGCGGTTCTAGGCGGTTCAGTCTGGAACCACGCGACTGCTACGATCGCAGGTTCGAATCCTGCCTCGGGCATGGATGTGTATGTTGTCCTTAGGTTAGTTAGGTTTAAGTAGGTCTAAGTTCTAGGGGAGTAATGACCTCAGATGTTAAGTTCAAAAATGGCTCTGAGCACTATGGGACTTAACTTCTGTGGTCATCAGTCCCCTAGAACTTAGAACCACTTAAACCTAACCAACCTAAGGACATCACACACATCCATGCCCGAGGCAGGATTCGAACCTGCGACCGTAGCGGTCGCGCGGTTCCAGACTGTAGCGCCTAGAACCGCTCGGCCACTCCGGCCGGCTCAGATGTTAAGTTCCATAGTGCTCAGAGCCATTTGAACCATTTGAACAGTCTACACTACGGCCGACGGGAGGCCCTAGTCACACGAGATTTACATATACCCCGAAATACAGTTTCTTTTTCATCAGCAAGATCATATCTACCAGTAGGACAATGCAACGTGTCACTCAGCTTGCAGTGTACATGTTTGGTTTGAAGAGCATCAGAACGAGTGTACCTTACACCCCCCCCCCCTCCGGAAACCAACGCCCCCCTCCTCCCTACCACATTTAAACCCAATCGACAGTCTGGGGAACCATCTCGATTGAGCTGTTCGCGCCATGCTCCTTGAATCCTAGCTTAGCTGGCCGTCGCACTGGAGACGATATGGCTCCACATTCCTGCCGGTACCTTCAAGAACCTCACTGACACACTGAGAAAGGTGGTTATTCAGGGTTTTGCCAACTGGCCAATTAATGTGACTGGACCGTGTAATTGCATGTATATAAACTAATTCTAAATACTCAAATATTGTTATGCAGTACAGCAGGAGATGACATTTTCTGATGTATATATGAGGGTCACACCAAAAGAAATGTACACTATTTTTTTAAAAATCTATCTTTTATTCTACATGTTTGAAAGTTGTACAGTGTGTAGATACAACTTTTAGGAACAATATTTTCATTTCTCCACATAATTTCCATCCCTCTGAACTGCCTAACGCCACCCTGGAACCAGCGCCTGTATACCCGCACGGTAAAATTCTGGACCAGTCTGTTGGAGCCACTGTTTTGCAACGTGCACAAGGGAGTCATGATGTTCAAACCTTGTTCCACGAAGAGAGTCTTTCAGTTTCCCAAAGAGACGATAGTCAGATGGAGCCAGGTCAGGACTGTAAGGCGGGTGTTTCAGTGTTGTCCATCCGAGTTTTGTGATCGCTTCCATGGTTTTCTGACTCACATGTGGCCATGCATTGTCGTGCAACAGCAAAACATCCTGCTTTTGCTGATGTGGCGAACACGACTCAGTCGAGCTTAAAGTTTCTTCAGTGTCGTCACATATTCATCAGAATTTATGGTGGTTCCACTTGGCATGATGTCCACAAGCAAGAGTCCTTCGTAATAGAAAAACACTGTAGCCATAACTTTTCCACCAGAAGGTGTGGTTTTGAATTTTTTTTCTTGGGTGAATTTGCATGATGCGATTCCATTCAGTGTCTCTTCGTCTCTGGTGAAAAACGATGCAGCCATGTTACATCATCTGTCGCAGTTCTTCCAAGAAATTCATCTACACCATTCTCGTACTGTTCCAAAAGTTCGCTGCATACCGTTTTTCTTATTTCTTTGTGAGCCACTGTCAACATCCTGGGAACCGTCCTGGCACAAACCTTTTTTAACGCCAACACTTTCAGTATTCTGCAAACACTTCCTTCCCCTATCCCAACGTTGCGTGGCAATTCGTTCACTGTGATGCATTTGTCAGCAGTCACCAATTCGTTAACTCTCTGCACATTGTCCGGAGTGTGCGCAGTACGAGGCTTGACGCTGTGAGGACAATCCTCAATATTGCCGTTCCCGCTTTCATCACGACCACCGACGTCTGCGATCGACAGCAGCATCTCCATACACCTTTTTCAACCTCTTGTGGATGTTTCCCACAGGCTCGTTTTCACAGCACAGGAATTCTATGACAGCACGTTGCTTCTGACGAACGTCAAGTGTAGCAGCCATCTTGAAGACATGCTGTGACGGCGCCCCTCACGGGAACAGGTTGAACTAAGTTTGAAAACAAGCGGAAAGGATGCATATACACACTGTAACACTTTCACACATGTAGAATGAAAACTGTATTTTTACAAAAATAGTGTGGATTTCTTTTAGAGTGACTCTCGTAATACTGCAAGAAAACAAAATGTTTCTGAAGGTGACAGCCCTAAACCGATCATGGCACTAAAATAAAGTATCTTTGGCTTGTAGCGTTCTCCACCAACAATCCTTACATGCAAACTTCTAAAACATTGAAGGGGAAATAGGCAAACTACACTCCTGGAAATTGAAATAAGAACACCGTGAATTCATTGTCCCAGGAAGGGGAAAATTTATTGACACATTCCTGTGGTCAGATACATCACATGATCACACTGACAGAACCACAGGCACATAGACACAGGCAACAGAGCATGCACAATGTCGGCACTAGTACAGTGTATATCCACCTTTCGCAGCAATGCAGGCTGCTATTCTCCCATGGAGACGATCGTAGAGATGCTGGGTGTAGTCCTGTGGAACGGCTTGCCATGCCATTTCCACCTGGCGCCTCAGTTGGACCAGCGTTCGTGCTGGACGTGCAGACCGCATGAGACGACGCTTCATCCAGTCCCAAATATGCTCAATGGGGGACAGATCCGGAGATCTTGCTGGCCAGGGTAGTTGACGTACACCTTCTAGAGCACGTTGGGTGGCACGGGATACATGCGGACGTGCATTGTCCTGTTGGAACAGCAAGTTCCCTTGCCGGTCTAGGAATGGTAGAACGATGGGTTCGATGACGGTTTGGATGTACCGTGCACTATTCAGTGTCCCCTCGACGATCACCAGTGGTGTACGGCCAGTGTAGGAGATCGCTCCCCACACCATGATGCCGGGTGTTGGCCCTGTGTGCCTCGGTCGTATGCAGTCCTGATTGTGGCGCTCACCTGCACGGCGCCAAACACGCATACGACCATCATTGGCACCAAGGCAGAAGCGACTCTCATCGCTGAAGACGACACGTCTCCATTGGTCCCTCCATTCACGCCTGTCGCGACACCACTGGAGGCGGGCTGCACGATGTTGGGGCGTGAGCGGAAGACGGCCTAACGGTGTGCGGGACCGTAGTCCAGCTTTATGGAGACGGTTGCGAATGGTCCTCGCCGATACCCCAGGAGCAACAGTGTCCCTAATTTGCTGGGAAGTGGCGGTGCGGTCCCCTACGGCACTGCGTAGGATCCTACGGTCTTGGCGTGCATCCGTGCGTCGCTGCGGTCCGGTCCCAGGTCGACGGGCACGTGCACCTTCCGCCGACCACTGGCGACAACATCGATGTACTGTGGAGACCTCACGCCCCACGTGTTGAGCAATTCGGCGGTACGTCCACCCGGCCTCCCGCATGCCCACTATACGCCCTCGCTCAAAGTCCGTCAACTGCACATACGGTTCACGTCCACGCTGTCGCGGCATGCTACCAGTGTTAAAGACTGCGATGGAGCTCCGTATGCCACGGCAAACTGGCTGACACTGACGGCGGCGGTGCACAAATGCTGCGCAGCTAGCGCCATTCGACGGCCAACACCGCGGTTCCTGGTGTGTCCGCTGTGCCGTGCGTGTGATCATTGCTTGTACAGCCCTCTCGCAGTGTCCGGAGCAAGTATGATGGGTCTGACACACCGGTGTCAATGTGTTCTTTTTTCCATTTCCAGGAGTGTATTTCATATGTATGTACATAAGTTTAGACCACAATTGCACTTCATCATCTGTGGATATCGTGAAAGAATAACCGATTAAATACAGGATGTTGATGTTCCGGACGGCTTTCATGCAGTGCGCTGTGGCGCGCAGTCAACAGACGTCCGCATTCCCACGGCAGGAGATGCGTCGCTGGCCACGTGCACGCCTCCCACGGCTCGTGTGCAGCGCCGACGTGACGAGTGCATGGCGTGCAAGCCGGCGCGTCCCTCCGCCGCCGCCTGCTGCCTGCTGTACGCTGTGTGGTGCAGACCCAGGTAATAGCGCAGTTAAGCTAGCAGGACAAACCTCCGACACATGTTGTCTGGCCAAATCACGGGGACGTGCTCTGGAGGACTGCTAGGTGATATGCGAGTGTGAATGATGGTGAGGTCCCGTACTCCGAGGAGACCAGGGGACGATGCGGGAGACCCGCACCGCTGTACTAGGCAAGGTCCTAGCGGAGGTCGTTTGCCGTTGCCTTTCTCCGATCGTAACGAGGATGAATGATGATGATGAAGACGACACAACAACACCCAGTGACCTCGACGCAGGGAAAATTCCTCACCCCACCGGGAATTGAACTCTGGACCCCGAGCGCGGGAAGCGAGAACGCTACAGCAAGACCACGAGCTGTGGATTATGTACCTGTAGATGTAACATTCGCAAATACATAACCGGCTTTTGCGACAATATGTTTGACAATGATCGCGTGTGTCTAACAGAAAGTAAAATTTGGCAAGGCTCTCGTTTCTGAAGGAAAATGTAAGACCGATTGCTGAGAAGGACGTTCACAAGTTATCTCTAAGAACAACTTATTCCGCCTACTCTACTTTCAGTTAAATTTAGTTCAATTATCAGAAATTTTGTTGTCGTTCACCTATTGCTCCAACGAAAATGGGTACCGTGGGTTTCGGAATAAAAAACAGTAAAATTTACTAATTCTTTCGAACTAAATGAATAAAATGGTCGCCAGTCCAATTGGGCACTGTCCGTTCACTAAATAATTAAAATTGCTAACAGCAATGAGAAAGGACTAATTTGAATACGCGGGGAAACAGAAGGCTACACACACGCTTGCTGTAAGAAAAAACGTCACGAAATAATGATGCACGGCGGAGGTTCGACTCCTCCCTCGGGCATGGATGTGTGTGTTTGTCCTTAGGATAATTTAGGTTACGTAGTGTGTAAGCTTAGGGACTGATGACCTTAGCAGTTAAGTCCCATAAGATTTCACACACATTTGAACATTTTGAAATAATACTGACAAAGAATTTGAGTTGTCGCTATACTCTTTATTAAACACAATGAAAAAAAATTGGAATAAATAGATATCATACTGACTAATTGGATGGTGCCCACTGCGGAGAGAGATGCTTTCCATTAGGACATTCTAAACGGGGTACTAGCACTAAATGGCAGCCTGGGTGGCTGATTAGGGGGATAAGGATATCATGTAGAACAAAGCGGGAATTATATCAGAATAAAGCTACAGTAGCCCATTACAAACAGTATTGTAAGGTGATTATTACGAAGGCAAAGACTATGTGGTACGCAAATAGAATAGCTAATTCATAGGATAAAATTAAAACCATATGGTCAGTTGTGAAGGAAGTGTCTAGCGCTACAGTTTGGAACCGCGCGACAGCTACGGTCGCAGGTTCGAATCCTGCTCCAGGCTTGGATGTGTGTGATGTCCTTAGGTCAGTTAGGTTTAAGTAGTTCTAAGTTCTAGGGGACTGATGATTACAGCAGTTAAGTCTCATAGTGCTCAGAGCCATTTGAACCATTTTTGAAGAGTCTGGTCAGCAGCACAAGGTCCACGATATAAAGTCAGTTAGTCGTAAAAACATTTCTGTTACTGATAAATCAGATATATGTACACTATTTAACAATCATTTTTTGAGCATTGCTGGTGAATTAAATAAAAATTTAGCTTCTATGGGGAATCATATAACTTTCTTGGCAAATGCATTTCCGTGATTGATGTCTGAAATACTTCTCTGTGATACAGACGAGGCGGAGATTGAGTCAATAATTAAATCACTGAAGACTAAGGGCTCTCATGGATGTGATGGAGTGTCTATCAGAATATTAAAGTACTGTGCTGCACATGTTAGCCCTGTATGTAGCCACATTTGTAATTTTTCCTTTAAGAATGGTCAGCTTCCTGATTGATTAAAGTACTCAGTAGTCAAGTCTCTTCATGAAAAGGGAGAAAGGGATAATGTAGGCAATTTTAGACCTGTTTCTATGCCATCAGTGTTTGCTAAAGTTATTGAAAATGTTGTGTATGTAAGAATAATTGATCATTTTATATCACATAATTTTCCATCAAATGTACAGTTCGCCTTTAGAAGTAGTTTAACAATTCAAAATGCTGTATTCTCTTTCAGCTGTGAGATACTGGATTAATTAAACAAAAGGTTTCGAACACTAGGCATATTTTTTGATCCAACTAAGGTGTTTGATTGTGTTGATCACAAAATATTGCTCCATAATTTGGACCATTACGGAATACAGGGAGTAGCTCTCAATTGGTTCATCTCTTACTTTAGCAACAGGCAGCAAAAAGTCGTTTTTCACAGTGTTGAGAATAGCTGTGGTGTGAGGTCTGAGTAAGGTATGGTCAAATGGGGGGTACCCCAGGGATCAGTGTTTGGGCGACTCCTGTTCCTTATTTATACAAGTGATATGCCCTCTAGTATTACGGGCAATTCTAAAATGTTTCTCTTTGCTGATGACACTAGCTTGGTAGTAAAGGGTGTTGTGTGCAACATTGGCTCTGTTTCAAATATTTCAGTTCATGACATAAGTTCATGGCTTGTAAAAAATGAAGTAACAGTTCAAATTTCTAGATGTTCAGATAGACAGTAAACTGTCGAGGAAAGCCCACTTTCTGAATCTTGTTCAAGGACTTAATGCTGCCATTTTTACTATTCTATCGGTATCTGAAGCAAGTGATCGTTGAACACGAAAATTAGTCTACTTTGCTTATTTTCATTCGCTTATGTCGTATAGTATTTTATTGTGGGGTAACTCTTCCAATTCACGAAAATTAGTCTACTTTGCTTATTTTCATTCGGTTATGTCGTATGGTATTACATTGTGGGGTAACTCTTCGCATTTTAAATGGATATTTTTGGCTTAGAAACGGGCAGTTCGGGCAATAAGTGGTGTAAGATCGAAAACCTCCTGTCGAGCCCTGTTCACTAGTCTGAGAGTTTTGGCATTGCCGTCTCAACGTTTATATTCTTTACTATCGTTTCTTGTTAACAATATCAGCTTATTCCCAAGAATTAGCAGCTGCCACTCAGTTAATACTCGACAGAAATCCAGTCTACATTTGGATTGCACTTCCTTAACTCTTGTGCAGAAAGATGTGCAGTATATCGCTGCATCCATTTTCATTAAACTACCCAAGAATTCAAAAATCTTAGCAGTAATCCACGCGCTTTCACATCGAACATGAAGACTTTCCTCGTGGGTCACTCCGCTTCTGTTGAGGAGTTCCTTGAAAAATTAGTCTGATTGTTATGTTATATTGTTGATTGCGGTTACTTAAACTTATGGTTTGACGTTTTGGGTTCACAAACATTTTATTTTGTCTGTTATTACTTTTATGTTGTAATTTCGCGTACTGACACTTACCAAGACCTTGGAGATTAGCTCCTCAATTTGGTCCGACGGAACTAAGTGTATAAATAAAAAAATTAAATAAATAAGTTATGCTAAATAGTTGCGTAACCTCACAGTGGTGTTTGCTGACTTTTGTTAAATTGGGAACTGGCAATGAAACACGAAAGAAAACTTCACTTGACTTTAGAATTATTTAAATAAAAGAACTGTGACTGAATATCAACACAATTGCAGCGCTGAAATACGAACCAAGCCAACACACAAAACCCAGCACAAGTTTATGTAAATTTAGCAAGTGTGGACAATTGTTTTCTTTTAAAATAAATCTTTAGGCTGAAGAGCAAGGAATTAATTTACTTTCAGACAAATGACTTTACTTTGTATTTGCATGAATAACTTTGCCTGTAACCAATATTTATCTCAACAGTGAAGTTACTGAGGCGCATTAAAAATATGTTTGATCATACCATGTAAGCTTTCACGGCCAGTATTGTCTTCACTTAAAACTTCCGGGCTGATATGCCGTGGTCGAAGTATAAAACTCTCTCCTGACGTTTCGTCTCCGACTGCGGGAGACATCCTCGGAGGTAAAGCGGCGAACTGCGAAGAGAACTCGAGGAAACGCTGATTATATAAGCAGTACAGAGGGCGCCACAGTCGATCACGTGGCGTCGGCTACGAGATTGTCTCTGGTGATGCCAACATTCTCGATTGAAAGTAATCGATCGTCACGCTTGCGGTGCAACGCTGACATCCAAATTTTATCCAGTTTAACACCTTCGTCTTTCCTGTTAAAATTATTACGATGTTTATCAATCTCGATAGCCTCTCTATATAAACGTGCATAATAATGTGAGGTTTTTGATATGACGCTTGTCTCGCTGAATTTTATTTCATGATCACCTGCCTGGTAAACATGTTCCGCTACGACCGATTTATCCGTGTGACCCAGACAACAATTCCTCTTATGTTCAACAAGACGGGTGTTCACACTTCTCTTTGTGGTACCGATGTAAACCTGTCCACAACTACAAGGAATTTTATATACCCCCGGTGTAGCCAAAGGGTGTCGTGCATCTTTTGCCGACGTTAAAAATTCTTTTATTTTCCTAGTGGGTCTGAAAGTAGTTTCCACTCCATACTTGCCTAAAACTTTGCCGATGCGATCTGTGACCTTACTAATGAACGGAATGCGCAAGAAGAAAGCACAGCAACTGTGTACCCTCACCTTCCTGTTACGCTGCATTGACACTTCGACGGTTCCGAAATTTCTGAAGGTGAAGAGGATGTTTGCCTCGGCTCAGGCGCATCGTATTTACAAGCGTATGGAGTCTGCAATGCTACGTGAGAAGATTCATCAGACGCGGAGAGCACTGACGGTAACCAGCAGTAAGCTTTTTCATCTCCACTTGGTTCTTAGTAATACTATGCAGTGTGGTGATTGGAATAAGATTGACGGTCTAACATTCAAAACTATGGAAGTTAGTGCAGCAAATAGGCAGAAGAAGAAGTTCAATAACGTACAGAACAACATTTCGGGAGATTCAGTTGAGGACAATTCTCGATCTGTTATTAACCTGTCTGATAAAGATTTCTCAAAAGTTGAAATTTCTGTACTAGCGAAAGGAGGCAATTTTGCTGTGACGCCCCAAGATGTTCCCAGAGAGGATATTGTAGCAAATATTGAGTCCGGTATCAGTCAGCTTCCACAGCAGTCTGCTGACGTAATTAGGATTTTACGTACATGTAAGCCACCTAAAAGTAATTTGTCGCAGGCTCAAAGGAAGGCGCTGGGGGATATAAATGCAGATAAAAACATTATTGTTCTTAATGCAGATAAGTGTAATGCCACCGTCATACTGAGCAGTAAGGACTATCATGGAAAAATCAATGACATTTTGGTTCCCTCCAATTACAAAAAACTCCAGAAAGATCCGACTATGAAGATTTTAAGAACGACAAATCGACTGGTGAAAGCGTCTTCATTTGGCTCCGACGATAAGAAGCTGCTTTGTAAAACGGAAGCGTACGTACCCACCTAGACTTTATGGCTTACCCAAAGTTCATAAGCCTGGGATTTCGTTGAGGCCAATTGTCAGCGCTATAGGCGGACCAACACACGAGTTAGCTAGACACCTTGCCTCAGTGCTGCAGCCTTATGTTGGTAGGACAGACAGTCATATTAAAAATTCAGATCGTTTCATTGACAAGTTAAAGGAAACGAGCGTAGGACCGGATGATATCCTCGTCAGTTTTGACGTTGTGTCGTTATTTACCATGATTCCGGTAAACGAAGCTGTCTTATGCATAGCGGATATTTTTCCTACCGATATTATGGCATTATTCCGACACTGCCTCACCACAACCTACTTTCAATACAATAATGACTTTTATGAACAGATTGACGGGGTGGCTATGGGCAGCCCTCTCAGTCCTGCTGTGGCTAACTTATTTATGGAGACTTTTGAACAACGGGCGTTGCAGACTGCCAGTAAGAGACCAACCAGATGGTATCGCTATGTCGATGACACGTTCGTAGTATGGACACACGGAGCACTGGAGTTGGATGCCTTCCTGACACATTTAAATAGCATTAATCCGAAAATCCAATTCACTATGGAGACGGAAAGGAATGGGCAACTGAATTTCCTGGATGTGTCTGTGATTAAACGACGGGACGGAACGTTGGGCCATAAGGTGTATAGAAAGCCCACACATACTAATCGTTATCTACATAAAGATTCAAACCACCAACCTAGACAAAAAAGAGGTGTAATGAAAACTTTGGTAGACAGGGCGTACAAACTTTGTGAACCTGTTTATTTAAAAGATGAGATTAAACATCTACGGTCAACTTTCGTGAAGAATGGCTATTCTAGCAAGGATATAGATCGAGCACTTCGTTCTATGCAGAGAATCAGGAGCAACGACGAACAACAGTCGCCCAAGGGCAAAGTTTTTCTTCCGTTCATTAGTAAGGTCACAGATCGCATCGGGAAAGTTTTAGGCAAGTACGGAGTGGAAACTACTTTCAGACCCACTAGGAAAATAAAAGAATTTTTAACGTCGGCAAAAGATGCACGACACCCTTTGGCTACACCGGGGGTATATAAAATTCCTTGTAGTTGTGGACAGGTTTACATCGGTACCACAAAGAGAAGTGTGAACACCCGTCTTGTTGAACATAAAGAGGAATTGTCGCCTGGGTTACACGGATAAATCGGCCGTAGCGGAACATGTTTACCAGGAAGGTGATCATGAAATAAAATTCAGCGAGACAAGCGTCATATCAAAAACCTCACATTATTATGCACGCTTGTATAGAGAGGATATCGAGATTGATAAACGTCGTAATAATTTTAAGAGGAAAGACGAAGGTGTTAAACTGGATAAAATTTGGATGTCAGCGTTGTACCGCAAGTGTGACGATCGATTACTTTCAATCGAGAATGTTGGCATCACCAGAGACAATCTCATAGCCGACGCCACGTGATCGAATGTGGCGCCCTCTGTACTGCTTATATAATCAGCGCTTCCTCGAGTTCTCTTCGCAGTTCGCCGCTTTACCTCCGAGGATGTCTCCCGCAGTCGGAGACGAAACGTCAGGAGAGAGTTTTATACTTCGACCACGGCCTATCAGCCCGGAAGTTTTAAGCGAAGAAAAATGTGTTTATTTCTGTTTTCAAAATTATTAAAAAAATATAGAAACAAACTGGCACTGAAATTAATTTTGATACATTTCTTTCATTTGAAATAAACTACACTCGGATTGTTTCAATAACAGGAATGGACGTGGGGCCTACTTGATAATAGTGACTTGGGATCATTATTAGTTTAAAGCTTATAAGTTTTTGCAGTAATTATTATTATTACTGATAGTTCACCAGTGCCATTGGGTAATCCAGTTGCAGTTCTAAAAAACGTGAACTAAATGGAACAGTCTTACAGTCGTTCGTTGTTGAAGAGATAAAGCTGTAGCCGTCGCCGTAGCTTTTGAGTACAGGTCATCTTGTATGGGTACATATGGAGGTCACCTTTAAGAATGAGTTGAACGGTGAGTCTGCAGCAGCTCCAGACAAAATTTGCTAGCACAGGTTTACTTAGCAATGATCAATGACAGAGCCGGCTCCTCATGTGGATTGAGCTACCTTTTCATCTGCCCACGTCCGTCAGTTGCTATCGTAGCGCTAATTAAAACTCCTCCTCGCACTGACTTACCACGCAACTTGCGGATAGGATCATGTCAGAGCCAGCGGTCACGCGGTCGTGCAGAGCGCGCGCTCCGTCACATCACTCGCTTCCAGAGACGCCGCTACAAAGTACATTTTTACTCTTTGATAAATGCCCCTATCATTTCCCTAGCAAGCACTGAACCAGTATAAATTACAGTTACAGGGTGGCGCACGAAAAGTGTTACCATTTTGTTTTTGAATATAAACATTATTAAACTTCCTGGCAGATTAAAACCGTGTGCTCGATCGAGACTCGAACTCGGGACCTTTGCCTTTCGCGGGCAAGTGCTCTACCATCTGAGCTACCGCAGCACGACTCACGTCCGGTACTCACAGCTTTACTTCTGCCAGTATCTCGTCTCCTACCTTCCAAACTTTATTGTCAATACAATCTGAAAGGAACATATACTACAATGAAGAGCCGTCCATGGAGATTTGTTCTAACTCAGCACATGCTCAATATGTCCACCATTTCGTTTCCTAACTTCCTTCAAATGAACACTGATTACCCTACGGCACATGTCTTCCGTAATTTCACTGCAAGCTTGAAGAATAGGTCTTCCGAGCTCCATTAAATCACGTGGACGTTTCGGGAAAATTTTCCTTTAGGTGCCCCCAAAGAAAAAAGTCACATGGATTGAGGTCTGGAATACTGGGGGGCCAATTTTGTTCGTCATCGAAGCGCCCTGGAAACCTGAGTGAAATGATCCGCATGTCGAAATGCTCGTTAAAAACTCCAACAAAGTGTTCGTAGTATGTGGCCTTGGTCCATCTTGCATGAACCACTGCGTGTTGAAGGGCAAGCCAGTAGCAAGAAGCTGTAGAATGAAGCTATTGCGAAGGAAGCTCAAATAACGCTCGCTGTTCACAGTGTCTTCAAAGAAAAAGGGTCCAATAAGTCCGTGACTGGAAATTGCTGCCCACACTGTAATCCTCGGAGCATAATGTTGTTGTTCATGAAGCACTTGTGGGTTTTCAGTGGCCCAAAAGCGTACATTTTGTTTGTTAACCACACCGTCTATATCAAAATGCCCCTTTTCTGAAAACCAAACGTTGCTGAGAGTTTCTTCCCTATCCTCCGCCCACTGAGCAAACAGTAGTCTCTGCGGCTTGTGTTCTTCAATGAGCTTCTCTGCACAGGTCATCTTGTATGGGTACATATGGAGGTCACTTTTAAGAATGCGTTGAACGGAGCGTCTGGATATTCCCAGTTGCACTGCTGCCTTTCTACACGATTTCCCGGGACTTCTCTGTACAGCAACTCATCCCGCTTCAATATTCTCCGGTGAACAAACAGGCTTAGACCGAGGTCGCTTCGCTTTCAATACTGTTCCTTCCTGTACAAATTTATCGTACAACCTGTGGATGGTCTTCTTGCAAGGGACCCATCGTGTGTTAAACTGTTGTCGTAAGCGCCTCTGAGTCACAGCAAGGCTTTTCGTTTCATGAAAAAGTAACACAATTGCCGATAGTTGCTGTGTCGTCAGTCTTCCATTGTCAGCCATTGCCACTTACTAGTCTCCTAGCGGCAGTATCGTGAATTACACGTCATTTCGTAACTCATTTGTTTTTCCAAGCTCTGCTGGTACTGCTGTGGAGATACTAACGGAATATCTAATGTGCGTCGTAAATTGTGAAAGAAACACATTTCATGCGCCACCCTGTATTTACATTATTATTTAAACAGATCAATAAACATTTCTTACATAAACAAATATCTTTTAAGGTTTACAAGAAAATCTAAATACAATATTTGTAGTATATGAAGGGAAAAATTTTAAATACTTATATCTGTATTAAAGTGTTACATGCAAGAACAACTGTTTAACATCCAGCTGTTCACATATTGGAAGAACAAGCTGAAAAGAGAGCATTCTCTATTTTAACAGACTAAAGTTCGATATACAGCGTAGCAATTATTGAACTATATGAAATAAAATTGTCGTAACCTATGAACGGTTTGCGTTAGCACATTCAAACTGCACAGATCGCCGCGGGGTATAATGGGAATTAATATGCGTATGAGCACGCGTCTTGTTGTTGTCGGCCTTTTGCGCGAGAAAATGTGACGTTACAGAGTGCCTGAGCGCATAGCGCTTGTGATGGCCTACTGTGCGAGCAACAACAGCCCAACGGGGCTCATAGGAAGTTTGAGACCGAGTTCAAGCTGAAAACCGTCCCAAGTGTGCTAACAATAAAGAACTTGATTTTCGCAAGTCTGAGAGAACGGGTAATGTTCCTAATGACAGTGTTGGTAATGTCGGTCGTCCAAAAAGGATGAAAACACCTGAAAATGTCGAGAAGATATGCACTGTATTTCAAACCAGCCCCAGGAAATCGATCAGATCAGCTGCACAACAGGTGGGAATCAACCAGGAAATACTGCGACAAACTGTTGTTGAAGACCTGCATCTCTTCCCATACAAAATTCAAACACATCACCTATTAAGCGCCAAGGCTATGAAACAGCGGTTGAATTTCGCCTACACTATTGTCCACAGAGTTGACGAACAGGACTTCGAAAATGGTTCAAATGGCTCTAAGCACTATGGGACTTAACTTCTGAGGTCATCAGCCCCTAGGCTTAGAACTACTTAAACCTAACTAACCTAAGGACAGCACACACATCCGTGCCTGAGGCAGGATTCGAACCTGCGACCGTAGCAGTCTCACGGTTCCAGACTGAAGCGCCTAGAACCGCAAGGCCACCGCGGCCACCGCGGCCTTGTAATTCTGTCAGAGACAGCAAAGGACTTGGAAGATCAGTTGAACGGAATGGGTTGTGTCTTGAAAGGAGGATATAAGATGAACATCAACAAAAGTAAAACGAGGATAATGGAATGTAGTCGAATTAAGTCAGGTGATGCTGAGGGAATTAGATTAGGAAATGAGACACTTAAAGTAGTAAAGGAGTTTTGCTATTTGGGGAGCAAAATAACTGATGATGGTCGAAGTGGAGAGGATTTAAAATGTAGACTGGCAATGGCAAGGAAAGCGTTTCTGAAGAAGAGAAATTTGTTAACATCGAGTATAGATTTAAGTGTCAGGAAGTCGTTTCTGAAAGTATTTGTATGGAGTGTAGCCATGTATGGAAGTGAAACATGGACGATAAATAGTTTGGACATGAAGTGATTAGAAGCTTTCGAAATGTGGTGCTACAGTAGAATGCTGAAGGTTAGGTGGGTAGATCACATAACTAAAGAGGAGGTATTGAATAGAATTGGGGAGAAGAAAAGTTTGTGGCACAACTTGAGAAGAAGAAGGGATCAGTTGATAGGACATGTTCTGAGGCATCAAAGGATCACAAATTTAGCATTGGAGGGCAGCGTGGAGAGTAAAAATCGTAGAGGGAGACCAAGAGATGAATACACTAAGCGGATTCAGAAAGATGTAGGTCGCAGTAGTTACTGGGAGATGGAGAAGCTTGCACAGGATAGAGTAGCATGGAGGGCTGCATCAAACCAGTCTCAGGACTGAAGAGCACAACAATAACAACAACAACAACATATCGAACATGCCACAACCTGCATTTCGGGAATGCTAGAATTATCAGCCGTCATTCCCCCACGGTATGGCAGTCCGGATCACCTGATCTTAATCGCCGTGACTTCTGTCTCTGAGGTTATCTGAAAGACTTCGTCGTGAGTCCTCCAATTACGAACGTAGCAGAATTGAAGGCACACTTTGCGCAACGCATTCTGACAGTGACACCCGGGACACTCCGATATGGGACATGCCGTTTCTCGATTTAAACTTGTGGCAGAAAACAGTGGATAACATACTGAACGTGCCTTGCGCCGGTCTCACGAAAATTATAAATCGGTGTCATTTTGAATTTTATACGGTTATTGGTACCAGTACAATTAAAGTCTGATTTTCCACATCAGATGTGTTTGACCTTGCAGTGGTAGATGGACGTACCTTACTGACAGTGCCACAACTGTTAACTGTCGAATTTATGCAGTCATGCACGTTGAACAGAATGGAAAGCGTAATGTGCAGCTCAAACTGTAGCCGTCATATTGCGATTCATTTGCTATTTGTAGCCGATCCCATTTATGTGGAGACGCTTACAGGGCCTTCTATTAGTAAAAAATTCGTAAAATTTTTTTATTGAATGACATTTCCCCCTTCGTGAATAACACGGTGTTCAAGTTTGACGTAATTCTCAGCAGTAATTCTCTCTTTACAGCGCTCTAATTATGAACACCCTGTATTGAAACTTCCTGGCAGATTAACACTGTGTACCGGACCGAGACTCGAACTCGGGACCTTTGCCTTTCGCGGGCAAGTGCTCTACCATTTGAGGTACCCAAGCACGACTCACGGCCCGTCCTCACAGCTTCACTTCTGCCAGTACCTCGTCTCCTACCTTCCAAACTTTACAGAAGCCCTCCTGCGAATCTTGCAGTCTGGGTCCAGCACACAGTATTAATCTGCCAGGAAGTTTCATATCGGCGCACACTCCACTGCAGAGTGAAAATCTCATTCTGGAAACATCCCCCAGGCTGTGGCTAAGCCATGTCTCCGCAATATCCTTTCTTTCAGGAGTGCTAGTTCTGCAAGGTTCGCAGGAGAGCTTCTGTGAAGACTGGAAGGTAGGAGACGAGGAACTGGCAGAAGTAAAGCTGTGAGGACGGGGCGTGAGTGCTTGGGTAGCTCAGTTAGTTTCCCGGCACGGTAGCTCAGCGTGTTCGGTCAGCGGGTTATCTGCCCTCTGTAATAAAAAAACTGAGTGAATGGATCGATAACGAACTTCAATGGGCGTCAGGTGACGTCCGCCACGAACAATTGAAATGAACAATAACGAACAAAATAAGATTACAAAAAATGGTTCAAATGGCTCTGAGCACTATGCGACTCAACTGCTGAGGTCATCAGTCGCCTAGAACTTAGAACTAATTAAACCTAACTAACCTAAGGACAGCACACAACACCCAGCCATCACGAGGCAGAGAAAATCCCTGACCCCGCCGGGAATCGAACCCGGGAACCCGGGCGTGGGAAACGAGAACGCTACCGCACGACCACGAGATGCGGGCAAAATAAGATTACAAAAAAAAAAAAAAAAAAAAAAAAAAAAAAGTTAGTAGAGCACTTGCCCGCGAAAGGCAAAGGTCCCGAGTTCGAGTCTCGGTCCGGCACACAGTTTTAATCTGCCAGGAAGTTTCATATCAGCGCACACTCCGCTGCAGAGTGAAAATCTCATTCTGAACACCCTGTATTTTAGAGCGTAATATGCCTTTCTTTAAGGAAATTTTCGTCATTTTCTGTGGCCCGGTCTTCTTCCTGGGGCACGTGCCTTTTAGCAGCGGGCCTCGGCAGTCGAGTAGACCTTAACAAGCGATGCGCGGGAGTCGAACCCGAGCCGGCCGGGTGGGTCTCCCGGGAAGCGAGCGATCCGCTCCCGTTTCTGAACCGGCGGCGTGAGCAGGCAGGCGCGGTCGAGAAACCGGAGAGCTCTGTGCCGTGCTCTGCTCTACTGTGGTGTGTATCGCGTTTCCCCGGTCCTGAGCGGCCAGCCGGAGCAGAGGCGGCGGAGGCGGTCCGCTACTCAACGTCTCAGCAGGTACCAGCAGAGCCTGGCAGCAGCATTAGCCCCGCTTCCACGCACTCTCCACACTGTCGGTTCTACAGTCGCACTATGGAGCCCACACCTGGAATGTACACTGAAGAGCCAAAAAACAAGGTACACCTGCCTAATATACAGGGTGGTACAAAAAGGTACGGCCAAACTTTCAGGAAACATTCCTCACACACAAATAAAGAAAAGATGTTATGTGGACATGTGTCCGGAAACGCTTAATTTCCATGTTAGAGCTCATTTTAGTTTCGTCAGTATGTACTGTACTTCCTCGATTCACCGCCAGTTGGCCCAACTGAAGGAAGGTAATGTTGACTTCGGTGCTTGTGTTGACATGCGACTCATTGCTCTACAGTACTACCATCAAGCACATCAGTACGTAGCATCAACAGGTTAGTGTTCATCACGAACGTTGTTTTGCAGTCAGTGCAATGTTTACAAATGCGGAGTTGGCAGATGCCCATTTGATGTATGGATTAGCACGGGGCAATAGCCGTGGCGCGGTACCTCTGTATCGAGACAGATTTCCAGAACTACAGTGTCCCGACAGGAAGACGTTCGAAGTAATTGATCGGCGTCTTAGGGAGCACGGAACATTCCAGCCTATGACTCGCGACTGGGGAAGACCTAGATCGACGAGGACACCTGCAATGGACGAGGCAATTCTACGTGCAGTTGACGATAACCCTAATGTCAGCGTCAAAGAAGTTGCTGCTGTACAAGGTAACGTTGACCACGTCACTGTATGGAGAGTGCTACGGGAGAACCAGTTGTTTCCGTACAATGTACAGCGTGTGCAGGCACTATCAGCAGCTGATTGGCCTCCACGGGTACACTTCTGCGAATGGTTCATCCAACAATGCGTCAATCCTCATTTCAGAGCAAATGTTCTCTTTACGGATGAGCCTTCTTTCCAGCGTGATCAAATTGTAAATTTTCACAATCAACATGTGTGAGCTGACGAGAATCCGCACGCAATGGTGCAATCACGCCATCAACACAGATTTTCTGTGAACGTTTGGGCAGGCATTGTTGGTGATGTCTTGATTGGGCCCCATGTTTTTCCACCTACGCTCAATGGAGCACGTTATAATGATTTCATACGGGATACTCTACCTGTGCTGCTAGAACATGTGCCTTTACAAGTACGAAACAACATGTGATTCATGCACGATGGAGCTCCTGCACATTTCAGTCGAAGTGTTCGTACGCTTCTCAACAACAGATTCGGTGACCGATGGATTGGTAGAGGCGGACCAATTCCATGGCCTCCACGCTCTCCTGACCTCAACCCTCTTGACTTTCATTTATGGGGGCATTTGAAAGCTCTTGTCTACGCAAGCCCGGTATCAAATGTAGAGACTCTTCGTGCTCGTATTGTGGACGGCTGTGATACAATACGCCATTCTCCAGGGCTGTATCAGCGCATCAGGGATTCCATGCGACGGAGTGTGGATGCATGTATCCTCGCTAACGGAGAACATTTTGAACATTTCCTGTAACAAAGTGTTTGAAGTCACGATGGTACGTTCTGTTGCTGTGTGTTTCCATTCCATGATTAATGTGATTTGAAGAGAAGTAATAAAATGAGCTCTAACGTGGAAAGTAAGCGTTTCGGGACACATGTCCACATAACATATTTTCTTTTTTTGTGTGTGAGGAATGTTTCCTGAAAGTTTGGCCGTACCTTTTTGTAACACCCTGTAGTGTAGGGCCCCTGCGAGCACGCAGAAGTGCCGCAACATGACGTGGCATGGACTCGACAGATGTCTAAAATAGTGTTGGAGGGAACTGATGGTATGAATCCTGCAGCGCTGTCTATAAATCCGTAACAGTACGAGGGGGTGGAGATCTCTTCTGAACAGCACTTTGCAAGGCATCCCAGATATGCTCAATAATGTTCGTGCCTGGGGAGTTCAGTGGCCAGAGGAAGTGTTTAAACTCAGAAGAGTGTTCCTGGGGCCACTCTGTAGCAATTCTGGACGTGTAGGGTGTCGCATTGTCCTGCTGAAATTGTCCAAGGTCGTCGGAATGTACAATGGATATGAAAGGTTGCTGGTTATCAGACAAGGTGCTTTCGTAAGTGTCATTTGTCAGAGTCGTATCTAGACGTATCAGGGGCCGCATAGCACTCCAACTGTACACGCTCCATACCATTACAGTGTCTCAACCGGCTTGAACAGTCTCTGCTGACATGCAGGGTACATAGATTAATGAGGTTGTCTCCATACCCATGCACGTCCATTCGCTCGGTACAATTTGAAACGAGACTCGTCCGACTAGCCAACATGTTTCCAATCATCAATAGTGCAATGTCGGTGTTGACGGCCCCAGGCGAGGTGTAAAGCTTTGTGCCGTGGACTCATTAAGGGTAGACGAGTGGGCCTTCTTTCACCAGACGCGTTTCGCTTTAATGAGGTAAAGCATCAGCGGTGGTGCGAAATTTAGTTTATTTACATTTTGATTTGCTTTTTAGATCGAAAAACAGTTCGTTAAGAACGGGTTGGCTGATTTCTCGCTTACATCGGGAAATGTGTCAGACACTGATAATTTTCGTCTACTTTTTACATGTTCTGCAGCACTATGCATTTCTCACAACACGCTGTTATGCACGGCACTTTATTCTGTTTGTTTTTGTACTTCACGTATGTGTTGGTTCAAATGGCTCTGAGCACTATGGGACTTAACTTCTGAGGTCATCAGTCCCCTAGAACTTAGAACTAGTTAAACCTAACTAACCTAAGGACATCACACACATCCATGCCCGCGGCAGGATTCGAACCTGCGACCGTAGCGGTAGAGCGGTTCCGGACTGAAGCGCCTAGAACCGCTCGGCCACTCCTCACGTATGTGTTACTGTTCGTGTTTTGAAGTGTTGCCAACATAATCTTTCAACTACTGTGTCTTTGACCTGCAAATATTCCTTTTTAAATTAGATTATTGTGTGTGTGTAATTCTGTTTAAGTATGTTTCTGTCTATTTGTGTAATGTCTAAGAGTAGAGAAGAAATAGCGACGGAGTTTTTTTATTTTTTTATGACGGAATGTCGAAAAACGTACTGCGATTTTGCAAATAATGAAAAGTCTGGTCAAGAGATCAGAAAGTTGTTAAAGTACACGTTAACCTCTTGTGTCCCCTCCAGCACTACTTCACACTTTAGTCGAGCCCATGCCACGTCATGTTGCGGCACTTCAGCATGCTTGCGGGGGTCCTCTACGATATTAGGCAGATGTACCGTTTTTTTTTTCTCTTCAATGTATATGTTACAGTCAAAACCCGTTTTTAGTTAGAACGCGTTCTTACTAGTTAAAACTAGTTTTAAATGACTTTCGCTTTTGACCAGCAGTATCAACTAGTTTCAACTAGTAAGAACGCGTTCTAACAAAACTAGAAAGAACTAGTTTTCACTAAATTTATTTAGGGGCAAATATTAAAATTAAGAGCGACTACGTGTTTATTGAAATAAAAAACAGCATTTTTGTATTCTGAAATGCAATATTTATTGAGAATATTGATAATACATCTAAGTCATTAATATTACCTGCAGCAATACAAAAATAACCATACACTGAAGAAAAATTTTAAGGAAAATTACAGAGCGATATTAACAGTAATAGTTACGAAAGTGGAAAAAAATAATCACACAGTAAAAGTATATTAATTCCTCGTACATTTGACAAAAGTTGCTACAGTTTTACTGAAAGAGAAACGTACAAAAAAATTTAATAATTAAATTTTGATTATTTGTTATTGCAAGGCAAACTGTTGTGATATTTTGAGCTGCAAAGGTATTCTGTTTTCCTACAAAAGCACATTTTTGAAATACATGCCTTCTTACATACACAGCGAACAAATCCTTCTCCTGATCCTAAGGCTGCCATCTTGGCAGCAGTTCTTAATGATACCTTTTTCTCTGGCACGTCTTCCAGCAGCAAGAATTTCTCTTTGGACAAGTCGAATTCGGATCTGGAGGAGAACTTTTAATTAGGTTGTTTGAAAGGCGATTAGGTACTTAATACATATTATAAAATATATTACAATGTAAGTATTAAAATTTAAAATATTCATTAATTACTTGAATAGTTAGCAACATTTTCAGAGCATTAAATCAATAAAGTAATGAATATGTCTGACATTTGTCCTTAATTATTGAAATCAATTCAGAAATACATTCCTGCAATACAATTTGTCGAGTATGCCATATTTCGTTCCAATCTTGTGCAAGCCGTGTTCATCTTTCTGAATGACAACTCCAATAATATTGGGGACATCAGCTTTTGCGCTATCGATAACAGGAATCGGTATAATTATATTGTCACTGATTTCTACAGTGGCGTGTATTGAATCTGAAGCCATCTTCATTCTTGTTCTAGTTGAAACTAGTTGATACTGATAGCCTTCGTTACAACTAGAATTTACTGTTGGTCAAAAACGTAAGTCAGTTAAAACTAGTGTTAACTAGGCAAAACGCGTTTCGACGAAGTGGCTCAGTATAAACTAGTTTTAATTAGTAAGAACGCGTTCTAACTAAAAACGGGTTTTGACTGTAACAGAAAAAATACGGTACACCTGCTTAATATCGTAAAGGACCCCCGCAAGCACGCAGAAAAGCCGCAACACGACGTGGCATGGACTGGACTAAAGTGTGAAGTAGTGCTGGAGGGAACCGACACGATGAATCCCCTGCAGGGCTGTCCATAAATCCGTAAGAGCACGAGGGGTGGAGATCTCTTCTGAACAGCTTGTTGCAAGGCATCCCAGACATGCTCAATAACATTCATGTCTGGGATGCTTAGTGGCCAGCGGAAGTGTTCACATTCAGAAGAGTGTTCCTGCGGCCACTCTGTAGCAATTCTGGGCGTAGGGTGTGTCGTATTGGTCTGTCGGAATTGTCCACGTCCGTAGTAATGCACAATGCACATGAAAGGATGCAGGTGATCAGACAGGATGCTTACGTACGTGTCACCTGTCAGAGTCGTATCCAGACGTATAAGGGGTCCCATGTCACTCCAACTGCACACGTTCCACACCATTACAGAGCCTCCACCAGCTTGAACAGTCCCGTACTGACATGCAGGATCCATGGATTCATGAGGTTGTCTCCAAATCCATACACGTCCATCCGCTCGACACAATTTGAAACGAGACTCGTCCGACCAGTCAATATGTTACCAGTCATCAAAGGTGCAATGTCGGTGTTGACGGGCCCAGGACAGACGTAAAAGGTTTGCGTCGTGCAATCATCAAGGGTACAGGAGTGGGCCTTCGGCTCCGAAAGCCCATATCGATGGTTCTTCGTTGAATGGTTCGCACGCTGACACTTGTTGACGGCCCAGCATTAAACTCTGCAGCAGTTTGCGGAAGTATTGCACTTCTGTCATGTTGAACGATTCTCTTCACTCGTCGTTGGTACCGTTCTTGCAGGATCTTTTTCCGGCCGCAGCGATGTCAGAGATTTAACGTTCTAGTCGATTCCTGATATTCACGGTACACTTGTGAAATGGTCGTCCGGTAAAATCCCCACTTCATCGCTACCTCGGAGATGCTGTGTCCCATCGCTCGTGCGCCGACTATAACACCTCGTTCAAACTCACTTAGATCTTGATAATTTGCCATTGGAGCAGCAGTAACCGATCTAAGAACTGCGCCAGACACTTGTTGTCTTACATAGGCGTTCCCGACCGCAGCGCCGTATTCTGCCTGTTTACATATCTCTGTATTTGAATACGCATGCCTATGCTCGTTTCTTTTGCGGTTCAGTGTATATTCGAAGTAAGAACCACTTCATATGTACAGTGACACTAAAGCCTATGTAGGCGATAGCTTCCACGATTCCATCAACTAATCCTGCCAGTCCGGATGTGACTTGCGAGATGTGTTGTGAGGTATTAGTCTCTCGAGGTAGATGTAAGTTTGCTTTTGCTGTCAGATGTTCGAGGCATACCAAACTGCGGATTACGTAATCCGACGAAGCAGAAGCTGCCTCCAGTGTCAGGAAACAATCTTCTCGTTAAACACTTGTTAGTGCTGCGACTTTTGCCCACATGCTGCTTCTCCATCGCCATGTCCTCTCTAGACGCTATGTACGTGTGGAAGCCAGGTGGTACATCGTGACCCCGGCGAGCGCGTGCCGTTGGCAGCCCTGCATACCTTTAGCAGCCACGCCTAACGCCAGACGACCTCCTGTTAACCAGAGCGGCCACATCACAGAGGACATTACACAGCACGGGCCGAAGAAAACGCGCGCGGTAATCAGCTGCACTAGAATCATCTCGTGGAAAAATACCTTCCACAGTTATTCTCGTACCAGTATACAACACAGGCACTCACCTAATGAGGGATCATAAACCTCACGCTCCAAACAGAGTATGACGGATTTTTCTTATCTTTTTCTTCAATGTATATTACCTATTTTACCTAAAATACACGAATTTGTATTTATGTTGGTGCTGTACGTGCATATTTTGTGTTGTAGTAGTGCTATGGCTAGAGAGATTAACAACTGTCGGAGATCGGAGTAATGGCCAGTTGAAGGAAGGTGGAGGGGGTAGGAAATAATGGTGTTAATTTCTTTTGGACAACGTTTGTATGAAAATGAGGCTCTGAACGACTCATCGACTAACGGTTTGTGTAAAACGTGGGTATAGGTGGAGTAAAGAACATGTTATTCCAAGTGATTAAAGCTGTTGACATTCTGAAAGAGATTTATGAATGCAGAGGAGCTGATGTGTTAGTTACAAATGGTGAAAGATGTGGCTTTTTACTGAATTATGGTGACTAATGACTGTTTAGTTAATAAGACTTTGAGAAGGCGCAGCACATCTAATTCCTTGATGTGTGTTTTCTGTTTGGTAAAGGATCGGCCCACTAAAAATCGTGGATTGCGGACAAATGTGACTGAGAAAATGAAAAATAACAGTTAAACCTGGAGATGCCCCCATTTACCGCTAAGAGTTTATACTTAATTTGTTAATAAAGCTGATTGATTCGAGTCTATTTGCTGCACAAGACTCATAAAATCAGGAAAGGTGCCACGCTGCCTTAGCAGAATCAGCATCTCTCGACGTCTTCGTACGTTACGAGATACGAGGAACTTTATCGCACATGTTTTTCGGCATCGAGGAACATTGACAGCGAAAGTGAATTAAATAAACAGGGTCACGTGTGCATGAGAAGAACCAGCATACAGTTTAAAGACTTCCTTCTCTTATGTAGTAAAAACAAAATTGTTTATTTAGAGACAAACTAGGAGACGACATTAAGTGGACAGTTGGTATATTCGACTCGTTCAGGCGGATCATAGGTTCTCATATATCTGTCTATGTTTCGACTGTGGCGACTGGCTTAAGAAATTCTTTGGTTGCTTAGTTCGATAACTTCATCTCGCGCTGTTCTTGTCAAACATAAACATGAACTGATCAAATAGGAAAAGGGAATAGTATAGTCAGGTTAGTTAGGTTTAAGTAGTTCTAGCTTCTAGGAGACTGTTAACTTCAGAAGTTAAGTCCCATAGTGCTCGGAGCCATTTGAACCATTTTTTGTTAGGTGTGTTGCATGCATAAGGGGCGTTACCTCATCACGACCGCTTTCTTTGCGTTTGCGATGAGTGGCTTACTAGAGTTGGATTGGGTTGCTTGGGGGAAGAGACCAAACAGCGAGGTCATCAGTCTCATCGGATTAGGGAAGGAAGGGGAAGGAAGTCGGCCGTGACCTTTCGAAGGAACCAACGCGGCATTTTCCTGGAACGATTTAGGGAAAACATGGATAACCTTAATCAGGATGGCAAGACGCGGTATTGAACCGTCGTCCTCCCGAATGTGCGGCTAGTGTGCTAACCCCTGCGCCACCGCACTCGGTGTGTGTCTTACCAGAGTCCCCTAAACACCGGAAGCTGTGAATTGTTCAGAAACTGAAAGACGATACATAAAGAGCCGGGTAACCTACGGAACCTGCGATGATCCCATTTAATGTAGCGTTTCCTGGTTTTGCCAATTGATGGCATGACAATGTATTTTCGAGTAGAGCTGCATCTGCGCTCTCCCGTGATCGAAAATACACTCCTGGAAATTGAAATAAGAACACCGTGAATTCATTGTCCCAGGAAGGGGAAACTTTATTGACACATTCCTGGGGTCAGATACATCACATGATCACACTGACAGAACCACAGGCACATAGACACAGGCAACAGAGCATGCACAATGTCGGCACTAGTACAGTGTATATCCACCTTTCGCAGCAATGCAGGCTGCTATTCTCCCATGGAGACGATCGTAGAGATGCTGGATGTAGTCCTGTGGAACGGCTTGCCATGCCATTTCCACCTGGCGCCTCAGTTGGACCAGCGTTCGTGCTGGACGTGCAGACCGCGTGAGACGACGCTTCATCCAGTCCCAAACATGCTCAATGGGGGACAGATCCGGAGATCTTGCTGGTCAGGGTAGTTGACTTACACCTTCTAGAGCACGTTGGGTGGCACGGGATACATGCGGACGTGCATTGTCCTGTTGGAACAGCAAGTTCCCTTGCTGGTCTAGGAATGGTAGAACGATGGGTTCGATGACGGTTTGGATGTACCGTGCACGATTCAGTGTCCCCTCGACGATCACCAGTGGTGTACAGCCAGTGTAGGAGATCGCTCCCCACACCATGATGCCGGGTGTTGGCCCTGTGTGCCTCGGTCGTATGCAGTCCTGATTGTGGCGCTCACCTGCACGGCGCCAAACACGCATACGACCATCATTGGCACCAAGGCAGAAGCGACTCTCATCGCTGAAGACGACACGTCTCCATTCGTCCCTCCATTCACGCCTGTCGCGACACCACTGGAGGCGGGCTGCACGATGTTGGGGCGTGAGCGGAAGACGGCCTAACGGTGTGCGGGACCGTAGCCCAGCTTCATGGAGACGGTTGCGAATGGTCCTCGCCGATACCCCAGGAGCAACAGTGTCCCTAATTTGCTGGGAAGTGGCGGTGCGGTCCCCTACGGCACTGCGTAGGATCCTACGGTCTTGGCGTGCATCCGTGCGTCGCTGCGGTCCGGTCCCAGGTCGACGGGCACGTGCACCTTCCGCCGACCACTGGCGACAACATCGATGTACTGTGGAGACCTCACGCCCCACGTGTTGAGCAATTCGGCGGTACGTCCACCCGGCCTCCCGCATGCCCACTACACGCCCTCGCTCAAAGTCCGTCAACTGCACATACGGTTCACGTCCACGCTGTCGCGGCATGCTACCAGTGTTAAAGACTGCGATGGAGCTCCGTATGCCACGGCAAACTGGCTGACACTGACGGCGGCGGTGCACAAATGCTGCGTAGCTAGCGCCATTCGACGGCCAACACCGCGGTTCCTGGTGTGTCCGCAGTGCCGTGCGTGTGATCATTGCTTGTACAGCCCTCTCGCAGTGTCCGGAGCAAGTATGGTGGGTCTGACACACCGGTGTCAATGTGTTCTTTTTTCCATTTCCAGGAGTGTATTTCACCCCGTGACTGATGTGAAGAAAAAAGAAAAACAGGTGAATCGTGGACACAACGCTCTTTTTGCTTAATACCCTACCATGACAGCTGCCAAGAACAACCGACTAAGAAAGCTGTCTACATGTGAGGCAACTGCTATGAACATTCAAGTCCTGCTACTGCAAAATAACGTTGTTGTTGTTGTGGTCTTCAGTCCTGAAACTGGTTTGATGCAGCTTTCCATGCTACTCTATCCTGTGCAAGCTTCTTCATCTCCCAGTACCTACTGCAGCCTACATCCTTCCGAATCTGCTTAGTGTATTCATCTCTTGGTCTACCTCTACGATTTTTACCCTCCACGCTGCCCTCCGATACTAAATTGGTGATCCCTTGATGCCTCAGAACATGTCCTACCAAGCGATCCCTTCTTCTAGTCGAGTTGTGCCACAAACTCCTCTTCTCCCCAATCCTATTCAATACCTCCTCATTAGTTATGTGATCTACCCATCTAATCTTCAGCATTCTTCTGTAGCACCACATTTCGAAAGCTTCTATTCTCTTCTTGTCTAAACTATTTATCGTCCACGTTTCACTTCCATACATGGCTACACTCCATACAAATACTTTCAGAAACGACTTCCTGACATTTAAATCTATACTCGATGTTGACGAATTTTTCTTCTTCAGAAACGCTTTCCTTGCCATTGCCAGTCTAAATTTTATATCCTCTCTACTTCGACCATCATCAGTTATTTTGCTACCCAAATAGCAAAACTCCTTTACTACTTTAAATGTCTCATTTCCTAATCTAATTCCCTCAGCATCACCCGACTTAATTCGACTACATTCCATTATCCTCGTTCTGCTTTTGTTGATGTTCATCTTATACCCTCCTTATACCCTTATACCCTCCTTACCTACTGCAAAATCACCTTCCCGTGTATGTTTCAAGGTTATGTACAATTATGAACAGTGCTAATAATAAGAAGAGTGTAATAGTTTATAAACTGTAGCTCTATATGTAGTTGCTTAACAAAATCAGTTGCAGTATTTTTGTTAGCCGGCCGCTGTGACCGAGTGGTTCTAAGCGCTTCAGTCCGGAACAGCGCTGCTGTTGTGGTCGCAGGTTCGAATCCTACCTCGGGCATGGATGTGTGTGATGTCCTTGGCTTAATTAGGTTTAAGTAGTTCTAAGTCTAGGGGACTGATGATCTCAGATGTTAAGTCTCATAGTGCTCAGAGCCATTTGAACCATTTTTACTAAATACCCAACTGAAAGGCAACCGAGAGCTGTAAAACTTTGGTTGCATCAATGGTCAAAGTAAACACGGCACCTGGTGTACGGTGCTGGGCAGCTGACGCCACTGCTCCTTCCGCCAACACGGAAGAAAGAAGATTAATTTTCCTTCGGTCATTTTGGTCGTATTGTGCTCTCGCCAGAGTATGTTATCGGGACACGGTCCGGCGACCAGAATAACAGAGATATGGGCGGGGTGTCAAATATCGGCTGGAAGGGTCCGGTGGTCAGCAGCAGGTACTCGGCGGCTGTTTTTGTGGTGCGGCGGTGCCGGCCGCGCGCAGCGCGTAGTTTCCGGCTGTCGGGCGCGTCGCGTGCGATTAGCGGCGTGCCGGCCCGTGCCTGAAGAGGTGAGTCAGGCCGAAACACGAGCCGCCCGCCGCCCGCCGGCAGCCGTCGCGGCCGCTGCCCACCAGCCGTCCGGAGCGACAGGCCAGTGGAGGATGAGCGAGGGCCGGTGCTGCCAGCGATAACAGGTCACAAGCAGACGGCACGACCGTAGGGTCTAGGATTTGTCCGAAATTTTGTGTGGTGACAGAGGACCCCTAACACCTCACGTGGTTAAAATATTAGGACGCACTACACGGAAAATCCCTGGAAAAATCGATCCAAAGTTTCTCAGGTACTTTATGAGTATAAAATGTTAGTACACTGCCGAGTCGCCGTCTCGCCTAGGTGTTTAGGGCTCGGAATCTTACACCACAGGTCTCGTGTACGATTCCTCCTCTAGCACTTTTTTTCCTTCTGTTTCATTTTCTTTGGTTATTCCATCATTTATTCAGAAAGTTTCCCAAACCTACATTATATTTAGCAAATTAGTTACATTATTGAATAAAAATTATTTTCTTTTTATCCAACAACACAATTCATGGCGGTGGGTTTTCCATTTTTCATTGTAAAGTATATGAGGAGAAACATTGCCTTTTTAATCAGAATAACAAAGTCGATTAGGAAAAACAAGAACTGCAGTGGTAATTATCGTAAAAACAAACAAAGCAATAATTTTTGCGACATCTTGCGCAACATACAAAAGCGGATTTTTTACAATCACAGGGCGTATGCAATAAATCTGTACAAAAACATGCCCCATTAACATTTACGAAAATGTTTCGAGTTTCTGACAATTTTGAGGCAAACCAGGCATATTAAATAATGTCTCGGAATATTGGTGACGATAATTGATGGTGAATTACAGAATGAATTTTTATACAGTCTTCCAGGGAATTAATTTCACGATTCTCCTGAAACAATGCGCTGAAATTTTGCAAGCAACAGAAGGAAAAAAAAAGTGCCGGAGGAGGAACCGAACCCGAGACCTCTGGCGTAACGGTCCGAGCGCTCACCATGTAAGCCAGACGGCGGCACGACACTTGACTAAAATTTTATGCTCATACGGCACCTAAGAAACTGTGGATCGATTTTTCTCGGGATGTTCCAAGTAGTGCGTCCTAATATTTTAACCAAGTGAGGTGTTAGGGGTCCTCTTTCACCACACAAATTTGCGGACGAATCCCCGACCCCACGGTCGTGCCGTCTCCTTGTCAGTGCACAGCGCTATCACTTGCGCGCGACCTCGGGTTATACAGTTGTACCGTTCCATTTACCAGCCGATAGCCTATAAAGGGTGTGACACAGTTCTACTGTACCCAAAGACTGGAAACTTGCACAGGTCACACCAATGTTCAAGAAAGGTAGGAGGAGTAATCCACTAAATTACAGACCCATATCGTTAACCTCGATATGCAGCAGGATTTTGGAACATATATTGTGTTCGAACCTTGTGAATTACCTCGAAGAAAACGGTCTATTGACACACAGTCGCCGGCCGGGATCGCCGAGCGGTTCTAGGCGCTACAGTCTGGAACTGCGAGACCGCTACGGTCGTAAGTTCGAATCCTGCCTCGGGCATGGATGTGTGTGATGTCCTTAGGTTACTTAGGTTTAAGTAGTTCTAAATTCTAGGGGACTGATGACCTTAGAAGTTAAGTCCCATAGTGCTCAGACCCATTTGAACCATTTGACACACAGTCAACATGGATTTAGAAAACATCGTTCCTGAGAAACACAACTAGCTCTTTATTCATACGAGGTGTTGAGTGCTGTTGACAAGGGATTTCAGATCGATTCCGTATTTCTGGATTTCCGGAAGGCTTTTGACACGGTAACATACAAGCGGCTCGTAGTGAAATAGTGTGCTTAAGGAATATCGTCTGAGTTATGTGACTGGATTTGTGATTTCCTGTCAGAGAGGTCACAGTTCATAGCAATTGATGGAAAGACATCGAGTAAAACAGAAGTGATTTCTGGCGTTCACCAATGTAGTGTTATAGACCCTTTGCTGTTCCTTATCTGTATAAACGATTTGGGAGACAATCTGAGCAGCCGTCGTAGGTTGTTTGCAGATGACGCAGTCATTTATTGACTAATAAAGTCATCAGAAGTTCAAAACAAACTGCAAAACGATTTAGAAAAAATATCTGAATGGTGCGAAAAGTGGCAGTTAACGATAAATAACAACAAGTGTGAGGTCATCCACATGAGTGCTAAAAGGAAGTCGTTAAACTTCGGTTACAAGATAAATCAGTCTAATTTAAGCCGTAAATTCAACTAAATACCTAGGTATTACAGTTACGAACAACTTAAATTGGAAGGAACACATAGAAAATGTTGTGGGGAAGGCTAACCAAAGACTCCGTTTTATTGGCAGAACACTCAGAAAATGTAACACACCCACTAAGGAAACTGCCTACACTACGCTTGTCCGTCCTCTTTTAGAATACTGTTGCGCGGTGTGGGATCCTTACCAGATAGGACTAACGGACTACCTCGAAAAAGTTCAAAGAAAGGCAGCACGTTTTGTATTATCGCGAAATATGGGAGAGAGTTTCAAAGAAATGATACAGGATTTGGGCTGGACATCATTAAAAGAAAGGCGTTTTTCGTTGCGACGGAGTCTTCTCACAAAATTCCAATCATTAACTTTCTCCTCCGAATGCTTGTTGACACCGACCTACATAGGGAGGAACGATCACCACGATAAAATAAGGGAAAACAGACCTCATACGGAAAGATATAGGTGTTCATTCTTTCCGCGCGCTATACGAGATTGGAATACTACAGAATTGTGAAGGTGGTTCGATGAACCCTCTGCCAGGCACTTAAATGTGATTTGCACAGCATCCATGTATATGTAGATGTACTGAACTCACCACTCTGTTCTTAAATCCAAGATCGACTGTGGCCATTCGATTCATTTCAAACCAATTGCTTCATTTGAAAATTCGTTTGTTAACTATAATATATTCCTCCCATGAACCTTGGATCTCGCCGCTGGTGGGAAGGCTTGCGTGCCTCAGCGACACAGATGGCCGTACCGTAGGTGCAACCACAACGGAGGGGTATCTGTTGAGACGCCAGTCAAACGTGTGGTTCCCGAAGAGGGGCAGCAGCCTTTTCAGTAGTTGCAGGGGCAACAGTCTGGATGATTGACTGATCTGGCCTTGTAACGTAACCAAAACGGCCTTGCTGTGCTGCAACTGTGAACGGATGAAAGCAAGGAGAAACTACAGCCGTAATTTTTACCGAGGATATGCAGCTTTATTGTATGGTTAAATGCTGATGGCGATCTCTTGGGTAAAATATTGCGGAGGCAAAATAGTCCCCCATTAGGATCTCTGGGCGGAGACTACTCATTATCAAAAGAAAGAAACTGGCGCTCTACGGATTGGAGTGTGGAATGTCACATCCATTAATCGGTCAGGTAGCTTAGAAAATTTGAAAAGGTAAATGGAAAGGTTAAAGTTAGATATAGTGGTAATTAGTGAAGTTTGATGCCTGGAGGAACAAGACCTCTGGTCTGGTGAATACAGGGCTATGAATACAAAATCAAATAGGGGTAATGCAGGAGTAGTTTTAATAATGAATAAAAAATAGGATCGCGGGTAAGCTACTACTCTTGTGGGCAAGATCGACATGAAGCTCACGCCTTCTATGCAGATGACGAAGAGATTGAAAAAATGTTTAATTCAGATAGTGAAGGTAGACGAAAATTTAATAGCCATATGGGACTGGAATTCGATAGCAGGGAAAGGCAGAGCAGGAAAAGTAGTAGGTGAATATGGATTAGGGCTAAGAAACGAAAGAGGAAGCCGCCTGGTAGAATTTTGCAAAGAGCATAATCCAATAATAGATAACACTTGGTTTAAGAATCATGAAACAAGGTTGTATACGTGAAAGAGGCCAGAGGACACTGGAAGGTTTCAAATAGATTAAATAATGGTAAGGCAGAGATTTAGGAACCAGGTTTTAAATTGTAATAATTTCCAGGGGCAGATGTGGACTCTGACCACAATCTATTGGTTATGAACTGTGGATCAAAACTGAAG
This sequence comes from Schistocerca serialis cubense, assembly GCF_023864345.2. Taxonomy (NCBI): domain Eukaryota; kingdom Metazoa; phylum Arthropoda; class Insecta; order Orthoptera; family Acrididae; genus Schistocerca; species Schistocerca serialis. The sequence goes on along the minus strand of NC_064645.1, from coordinate 574,255,108 downwards.
AAACTGCAAGACAGTAGGAATTTAAGGGGATGGGACCCGGATAAACTGAAAGAACCAGAGGTTGTAAGGAGTTTCAGAGAGAGCATTAGGGAACGAGTGACAAGAACGGGGGAGAGAAATACAGTAGAAGAAGAATGGGTAACTCTGAGAGATGGAAAAGAGAAGCCAGCAGAGGAACAAGTAGGTAAAAGACGAGGGCTAGTAGAAATCCTAGAGTAACACAAGAGATATTGAATTTAATTTATGAAAGGAGAAAATATAAAAATGCTGTAAATCAAGCATGCAAAAAAGAATAAAAACTTCTCAGAAACGAGATCAACACGAAGTGCAAAATGACTAAGCAGGGGTGGCTTGTGGACAAATATAACCATGTAGAGGCACATATATCACTACAGGTAAGACAGAGATTGCCTACAGGAAAAATAAAGAGACCTTTGGAGAAAAGAGAACAACTTGTCTGAATATCAAGAGCTTAGATGGAAAACCAGTTCTAAGCAAAGAAGGGAAGGCAGGAAGGTGGAAGAAGTATATAGTGGGTCTATACAAGTGCGATGTATTTGAGGGCAATATTATAGAAATGGAAGAAGACGTAGATGAAAATGAAATGGGAGATATGATACTGCATGATGAGTTTGACAGAGCACTGAAACACCTAAGTCGAAACAAGACTCCAGGAGTAGACAAGAGTCCATTAGAACTACTGACAGCCTTGGGAGAGCCAGCTCTGACAAAACTCTACCATCTGGTGAGCAAGATGTATGAGACAGGCGAAATACTCTCAGACTTCAAGAATAATGTAATAATTACAATTCCAAAGAAAACAAGAGTTGACAGGAGTGAAAACTACCGAACTATCAGTTTAATAAGTCACGGCTGCAAAATACTAACACGAATTTTGTACAGACAAATGGAAAAACTGGTAGAAGCCGACCTCTGGGAAGATCAGTTTGTATTCCATGGAAATAATGGAACACGTGAGGCAATACAGTTTTTGACAACGTTGACTGGAATACTCCCTTTCAAATTGTGAAGGTGTCAAGGGTCAAAGACAGGGAGCGAAAGGATATTTACAATTTGCACAGAAACCAGATGGCAGTTATAAGAGTCGAGGGGCATGAAAGGGAAACAGTGGTTGGGAAGGGAGTGAGACAGGATTGTAGCCTATCCCCGATGTTATTGAACCTGTATATTAAGCAAGCAGTAAAGGAAACAAAAGAAAAATTCGGAGTAGGAATTAAAATCCATGGAGAAGATATAAAAACCGAGGTTTGCTGATGACATTGTAATTTTGTCAGAGACAGCAAAGGCCCTGGAAGAGCAGTTGAACGGAATGGACAAGGTCTTGAAACGAAGATATAAGACGAACATCACAAAAGCAAAACGAGGATAATGGAATGTAGTCGAATTAAATCAGGCGATGCTGAGGGAATTAGATTAGTAAATGAGACACGTAAAGTAGTAGATAAGTTTTGCTAATTGTGGAGCAAAATAACTGATGATGGTCGAAGAACAGAGGATATAAAATGTAGACTGGCTATGGAAAGGAAAGCGTTTCTGAAAAAGAGATATTTGTTAACATCGAATATAGATTTAAGTATGAGGAAGTATTTTTTGAAAGTATTTGTATGGAGTGTAGCCATGTATGGAAGTGAAATATGGACGATAAATAGTTTAGACAAGAAGATAAGTTTTCGAAATGTGGTGCTACAGAAGAATGCTAAAGATTAGATGGGTGGATCAGGTAACTAATGAGGAACCAGTGAATAGAACTGGGGTCATGAGGAATTTCTGGCACAACTTGACTAGAGGAAGCGACTGGTTGTTTGGGCACGTTTTGCGGCATCAAGGGATCGTCAATTTAGTACGGGAGGGAAGCGCCGAGGGTAAAAATCATAGAGGAAGACCAAGGCATGAATACACTAAACAGATTCAGAAGGGTGTAGGCTGGAGTATTTACTCGGAGATGAAGAAACTTGCACAGAATAGAGTAGCATGGAGAGCTGCATCAAACCAGTCTCTGGACTGGAGACCACAACAATCTAAAAATCTACATAATGAAAGTTGCTTGTGTTGCGACTTAACTTCCACTTTCTGCCATCTCTTTAATTGCATTTTCGTCGATGTATATACGCAGACTGAAGCGATGAGTGAAATTTGTACCAGGGTCAGAATTCGAGCCCGGGCCTCGTGCTCATTAAGCAGCTGCGCTAGGCACTACACCACCCTGGCGCAGGGGCTTTCCATAACTGCACAGGCTGCCCTGGCACACCTCCCGCCTCAGTGCAGATTTCCGTTCACTCCTCAGCCCACTTGATATTCCTCCTAAACTTGAACAGCATTGCAGAAGCTCTCCGACAATATTGGAGTAGCAACGCAGCATCGAACAAAGCAAGTTATGTGTCTGTAACCCAAGCATAGATGCTTTAATAAAATACACCTACGTGGCTCCAGAGACCTTTTCTAGTCTCAAACGTCTATGATGTATATATGCAGACTGAAGCGACAAATGAAACTTGGTACCAAGGCCAGTATTCGAACCGAGGTCTCCTGCTCAGTAGACAGATACGCTAACCATAACGCCACTCTGGCATAGTGGATTTGTACAACTGCATGGACTAGCCTGTCACACCTCGTTCCTAAATCCAAATTCCCATCCACTCCTCAGCTCACTTCATATTCCCTATAAACTCGAACAGCATTGCATACATACATCATAGACGTTTGAGACTTGGAAAGGTCTCTGGAACAATATAGTTTCATTTGATTGTAATAGCTGTACCTGGGTTTCACGCAGGATTCCCCCATTTCGTTCGATGCTCAGGTGCTATTCCAATACAGTTAGAGAGGATCTGCAAAGCTGTCCGAATTTAGGGGGAATGCCACGTGGACTGAGGCTTGAAAGGGAATTTGTATTGACGAGGGAGACATTCTCGGGTAGTCCGCGTGGCTGTGTAAAGCACTGTGCCAGGCTCACATAGCCGTTAGCATATCTACCTAGAGAGCAGGAGATCTGGGTTCGAATCCCACCTCTGGTAGAAACTTTAATTCATCACTTCAGTCTGCATATATACGTCATAGATTTTTGAGACTTTAAATTTTCTTTGGAACCGCACCGTTGCGTTTTTATTTCCTTTATCGGCTTTCTTCGTGTGGTTTAAGTTTTCGTAATTGGGTTCTCTTTTAGAAATTATTTCCATCTTTGTTACCCTGCATTGAAAACCAAAACCATCTGTCATTTGTAGAGGCATAACAGGTTTTGTGGGGAATGGCTTTTGTGAAATAATCCATCTAAGCCTTACATGAGAATACTAACCATCTTAATTTTGAAACATTTTTTTGTAAAAGCCCTTTGAAGCTATTAAGGAACTTCAGTAGAGGCATGAGTCAGAATATCTCGATTCTGAAATGAAATGAAATGAGCGTATGTAATGATAATGGAAACATCGAGGTGTGGCCGTGGTGACCTAGCGGGTAGAGTAATGTAATCCAGCCCTGGAGGTCGCGGGTTCAGTCCTGGATACGGACAGGAACTTTATCTCGTTCCACTCTATTCATGACAGCACATGTGCACTCAGTCTGCTCTCAACTGAGTACCGTGGTCTCCTAGAGCCACGGTGATGAAAGCCTACACTTTTCCTGCAGTCAAGCCAGTAGCCCCACGAGGGGATTACGCCAAGGAGTGGACTAAAATCAGAATCGAGATGTCCACCATTCTTAGCTGGGTGGTTACGTACTTCCCTCCCCTGCAGCGGGCCCTGGTTCGATTCCCGGCTAGGTTGGGGATTTTCTCCGCTGCTGGACTGGGTGTTGTGTTGTCATCATCATCAGTTCATCCTCATCACTTCCACGTAAGTCGCCCAATGTGGCGCCGACTGAAACAAGACTTGCACTCGGCAGCCGAAGTTCCCCGTATCCAGGATTGAACCCGTGGCCTCCAGGGCTGCCCGCTAGTTCACCACAGCCACACCTGGATGTTTCCATTATCATTAATTAATTAAAACGTTGACTTACATACATCAGAAACTCTTGTAATAGTTTGTCTTAACAAACTTATGTTTTTAACCCTCTGATAAAACGGAGTCATCTGATATACATTTTCTTTGATTCTTATTTTTGGATTTTTTTTTTCTTTTCTTTTCAGCCCTTCCACATTTCCACGGCATTTCAACTCTGTTTAATCACTGTACTACAAACACGAGTTGCGTGCGACCAGAACTAACCATTTCTGAGGGACTGTCAGTCATTTGAATGCCCTGAGTAGTCTGTATAATTGGCCATCAGTATGTCTTAAAATTATAGTAATTTGGTTTATAACATTGTCGTTGTTGTCATGGTCGTCAGTCTGACGATTAATGTGATGCAGCTCTCCACGCTACTCTATCCTGTGCGAGTCTCTTCATATCTGAATAACTACTGAAACCTACATCTTTCTGAATCTGCTTGCTGTATTCATTTCTTGGTACCCCTCTGCGATCCCCCCCTCCCCCCCCCCCCCACACACACACACACACTTCCCTCCAATACTAAACTAGTGATACCTTGATGTCTCAGAACGTGTCATGGACTGAACAGCTGATCCGGGCGGAAGTTCGAGTCCTCCCTCGGGCGTGGGTGTGTGTGTTTGTCCTTAGGATAATTTAGGTTAAGTAGTGTGTAAGCTTAGGGACTGATGACCTTAGCAGTTAAGTCCCATAACATTTCACACACATTTTATCAACCAATACCTTCTTCCACTCAAATTGTGCAACAAATTTGTTTTCTCCCAAATTCTATTCAGCACCTCCTAATTAATTACGCGATCTACCTATCCAATCTGCAGCATTCTTTTGTAGCAACACATTTCAAAATCCTCTGTTCTCTTCTTTTCCAAACTGTACAAGTTTCACGTCCGTACATGGCGGCACTCCTTACAAATATGTTCTGAAAAGACTTCCTAACACTTAGATCAATATTCGATGTTAACAAATTTCTCTTCTTCAGAAACGCTTTTCTTGCCATTGCCACTCTATATTTTATATCCTCTTCATTTCACCCATTATTAATTATTTTTCTAAGCAAACAGGAAAACTCATCTACTACTTTCAGAGTCTCGTTTTCTAATCTAATTTCCTCAGCATCGCCTGGTTTAATCAGACTACCTTCCATTACCTTTGTTTTACTTTTCTTCATTTTCACCACGTAGCCTCCTTTCACTACACTGTCCATTCCATTCAACTGCTCTTCAAAGTCCTTTACTGTCTCTGACAGATTTTCCATGTCATCCGCAAACCTCAAAGTTTTTATTTGTTCTCCTTGAACTTTAAGTCATTTAATTAATTCATAACACACATCGCAGTTTTGAAATAGAGCTTGTCTGACGCCTTGTGAATGACGTCACAGATCACTAGAATAAAAAAAGCTGTTTCAGCTAAAGGGAAGCCGTAGGAGATTACTGGTAGGATTCTTGAGACGCTATTGATGTGTGCAGCAAGCGTACCCTACATCTTTTTAAGATGACACTGTACTGTTTTGTCTAGTGTGGTAGCGGCAGCATTGATGTAGCGAGAGATTTTAGTGCATCCTAATCATGTTATTCCTTCTTTTTGAACATGAATAAACAAACATTACTCGAAATTTTTATTTGTTGATAAAGCAGAACATCCCAGACCACCGACGATTACAAAATTAGTATATACACAGGAGTTATGGATCTGGTGACCTACATGTGAGGACTTCTATTAATGTTATTTCATTTAAAGTATAGCTACATCTCAAGGTTGTCAAAAAACATCGAATATTATGGGAAGAGGTCCAGCTTACCGAAAAAGCTTATTCCACATCTTTGTGGTGAAAAAAATAGTTTAGATGATCTATGAAACATGTAACTGACTAATTAACAATGGTAATCCTGAAAAAAATCCACTAGCAGTCACTTTTGTAAATGGCTGATTAAAAAAAATGCGAAGTGCGCTCTTAAACACAAACGGAAAACGACATGATGTTGACTAAAGAGATATAAGTGAAAGCATTGAAAGTTACAAAGTGATAAGAGTTCAGTATACTGATGTACTTGCATAGTAACTACATATTTCACTGCAAAGTAGTTACTTGAAGAACTATATTTCCATATTCACACACTAATTCCATTTGAAATGTTATAAGCTGTGGAGAAAACATGTACTCATAGTACTTACAATCTTATGTTGAGGTGACGTAAGTCATGGGATAGGAATATGCACATACACACATGCCCGGTAGAATCGGATACACAACGTATAAAAGGACAGTGCTTTGGCGGAATTGTCATTTGTACTCAGGTGATTCATATGAAAAGGTTTCGAACGTGATTATGGCTGCTCCACGGGAATTAACAGACTTTGAACACGGAACGGTAGCTGGAGCTAGACGCATGAAACATTCCATTTCGGATATCGTTAGGGAATTCAGTATACCGAGATCCAAAGTGACAAGAATGTACCGACAATACCTCTTTTCAGGCGTTACTTCTTATCACGGACAACGCAGTGGCCGACGGCCGTCGTTTAACGACTGAGAGCAAGTAGCGTTTGCGTTGAGTTGTCGGTACCAACAGACAAGCATCACTGCGTGAAATAACCGCAGAAAACATAGTGGGCCGCACGACAAACGTATCCCTTACGACAGTGCTGCGATATTTGGCGTTAATGGCCTATGGCAGTAGACCAGCGACGCGAATGCCTTTGCTAACAGCACATCAACTGTAGCACCACTCCTAGGTTCGTAACCATATCGGTTGGACCCTATACGGATGGACAACCGTGATCTTCCGAGGTGCCGGGGTGGAGAAGGGTTTGTACCTTTTTAATTCAGACGAATTTTGCATGAGAACGAGACATGAACTCGACCCCCTCCTTATCTACCAGCTAATTAATTTTGCGCACAACGATAACGTAAGGAAATGATGATGGACCCTGCTAGTTGGTAAAATAAGGAGTACACACTTACAATAATTTAATAAAAATCGTAGTCTACTCAAAAAAAGAGAACCTTATCACAATAAACAACAGGAAATGGGATTCTGCATATATATACGAAATGATATGCGGATTAAATATTACAATGAGATTTATTATATATCAGAACACAAATGCACATGATTGTCGACACACACAGTAGGTTAAAGGATAGGGTATACTGAAGTATTATGAGAATAAGAGTTGACTCGAGAACAAGGGGCTCCTACTCTCTGTGATGCAATAGACTGACGATAATCACTGGAGGTCTTAAAGAATCGAATATTAATCTCCCGCCTATATAGCAGTATCGCAATTAGCAGTGAGAGCTCAAATGGGAACACATTGAGAAACAAGCAAGGTGGACTTGTAGCAAAGCGAGCGCGCGTGCTGCTCAGGGATTCAGTATAAAATTTATAAGGTCTTACAATGCTGGAGCCGCAAAATACTGCACCAGTACTGAAATCTGCAGCACATGGTCGGTAGGCAGCGTCCTGATGATGTAGGCGCCGACTTCTGCCGTGCAGCAACTCTGTGTCAACCCCTGGCCGCGAAGGCTATCCGAGAATTCTAAGTTCTTCTGAAAACAAGCAACCAAGTCGCAAGACCATCCGACTCCGAGAATGATCAGATCCCGAATTCCGTGCCCGCGCAACGCGAGAGCGAAGCCAACATTGCTCTACTCCCTACTCTCCGCGAAAACTGCGAATCAGCATTCAGTTCTAATTCCAAAATTCCCTCACACTGTCTCAGAGCATCATTCGCGCCAATAGCGGCTGTTACCTCCAACTTCGAGCACGGCTTTATGACGTCAACTAGCCTCAATTTTAAGTTGACCAATCATGTCTTTGATATTCAGCTGAGGGCGCTGAACTTGCTGTTTGACCGGTTACGAAAACAACCTGCCTAGACCACCGTCCATCCAGCGCCAGACAGTCGCACCCAGCAGGGCACAGTCCACAAGTATTCTCAGAATCAAGAGGACAATGCAGTCAGTCGGTGCCAGGAATCTCCGTTCCGGACGCGTCGGAACGGTAAACACATAAACTGCGGCGACACTCAGGCGTCTCACAGATCGTTTCGCCCTGCGTACAATAGCTGAAACTCGACCGACATCAGTCGTTCCACCAGGCACTTAAGCCCATTGTACGAACCCCTCAGAATTCAGTGAAGTGCAGCCCCCAATGGGAAACGCAGTGTGCCGCGTCCTCAGATGCTCGCCTCACACAGGCCACCCAGAGAAGTAAAACAACATGTTTAGGAATCAAGTGAAAAGTATTTTTTTAATCTCTCAGTACAAATTCATTACAATAACCTCATTCCGTCTGTTACTACCGTGCAATGACATAGAACATTAACAAAATTGATGAAAATGAGATGAGACATGCAAAAGAGGGCATGGAACCTCTCAATCTGGTCAGGTGAGTCCTGATTTCAGTTGGTAAGAGCTGACGGTAGGGTTCGAGTGTGGTGCAGACCTCATGAAGCCATGGACCCACCAAGTTGTCAACAGTGCACTGCGGAAGCTGGTGGTGGCTTCATAATGGTGTGGGCTGTGTCTAGGTGGAATGGACTGTATCCTCTGGTCCAACTGAACGGATCATCGACTTGAAATGGTTATGCTCGCATGCTTGAAGACCATTCGCAGCCATTCATGGACTTTATTTTTCTAAACAACAATGTAATTTTTATAGGTGACTGTGGGTCATGTGACTGGGCCACAGTTGTTCACAACTGGTTCGAAGAACATTCTGGACAGTTTGAGCGAATGATTTGGCCATCCAGATCGCCCGATTTGAATTCCATCAACTATCTATGGGATATAATCAGGAGGTCAGTTCGTACACAAAATTCTGCATCGCCAACCCTTGCGCAGTTATGTACGGCTGTAGAGGCAGCATGGCTATGTATTTCCGCAGGAGACTTCCAACGACTTGAGGTAGACGCCACGTCGAGCTGCAGCACTGCGCCAGGCAAAAGTAAGTTCGACACGACATTACGAGGTATGCCATGACTTTTGTCACCTCATTGTACAGTAGTTGTACCATTCAGTTGTATTACGAGGGCAGTTCAATAAGTAATGCAACACATTTTTTTTCTGAAACAGGGGTTGTTTTATTCAGCATTGAAATACACCAGGTTATTCCCCAATCTTTTAGCTACACAACACTATTTTTCAACGTAATCTCCATTCAATGCTACAGCCTTACGCCACCTTGAAATGAGGGCCTGTATGCCTGCACGGTACCATTCCACTGGTCGATGTCGGAGCCAACGTCGTACTGCATCAATAACTTCTTCATCATCCGCGTAGTGCCTCCCACGGATTGCGTCCTTCATTGGGCCAAACATATGGAAATCCGACGGTGCGAGATCGGGGCAGTAGGGTGCATGAGGAAGAACAGTCCACTGAAGTTTTGTGAGCTCCTCTCGGGTGCGAAGACTTGTGTGAGGTCTTGCGTTGTCATGAAGAAGGAGAAGTTCGTTCAGATTTTTGTGCCTACGAACACGCTGAAGTCGTTTCTTCAATTTCTGAAGAGTAGCACAATACACTTCAGAGTTGATCGTTTGACCATGGGGAAGGACATCGAACAGAATAACCCCTTCAGCGTCCCAGAAAACTGTAACCATGACTTTACCGGCTGAGAGTATGGCTTTAAACTTTTTCTTGGTAGGGGAGTGGGTGTGGCGCCACTCCATTGATTGCCGTCTTGTTTCAGGTTCGAAGTGATGAACCCATGTTTCATCGCCTGTAACAATCTTTGACAAGAAATTGTCACCCTCAGCCACATGACGAGCAAGCAATTCCGCACAGATGGTTCTCCTTTGCTCTTTATGGTGTTCGGTTAGACAACGAGGGACCCAGCGGGAACAAACCTTTGAATATCCCAACTGGTGAACAATTGTGACAGCACTACCAACAGTGATGTCAAGTTGAGCACTGAGTTGTTTGATGGTGATCCGTCGATCATCTCGAACGAGTGTGTTCGCACGCTCCGCCATTGCAGGAGTCACAGCTGTGCACGGCCGGCCAGCACGCGGGAGATCAGACAGTCTTGCTTGACCTTGCGGCGATGATGACACACGCTTTGCCCAACGACTCACCGTGCTTTTGTCCACTGCCAGGTCACCGTAGACATTCTGCAAGCGCCTATGAATATCTGAGATGCCCTGGTTTTCCGCCAAAAGAAATTCTATCACTGCCCGTTGTTTACAACGCACATCCGTTACAGACGCCATTTTAACAGCTCCGTACAGCGCTGCCACCTGTCGGAAGTCAATGAAACTATACGAAACGAAGCGGGAATGTTTGAAAATATTCAACAAGAAATTTCCGATTTTTTCAACCAAAATTGACCGAGAAAAAAAAATGTGTTGCATTACTTATTGAACTGCCCTCGTATTTACCAGCCTGCAGCCTGTACGGGGTGTCATCTCATTCTATTCAACTTCTGCTCCCTTCATGAATCGGAGTTCGATTGTGGCCACTCAATATAGTCCAGAGTGATTGCTTCAGATGAAAATTCCCGTACTATAGGGGATCAACCGTTAACGTTCCAGTTTCAGAGCGCTGTAGAAAGAGAACCACTGCTCAGAGTGACGTCAAATTTGAACAGCACATTATTGACACAAGAAAAACTACAAGGAAAGAAATTTTACTGAAATTTAGCCAGTAGATAGTGCTGTAAGCATCAGAAAATGCTCACCAACAGACGCGAGGCACACGTATATTCCACAGTTAGCGTCCGAGATGCCCAACATGACCCTCTCCATGAAGGATCGCGCGCTGCTGGTACAGCTTTTCTACAAGAACGGTGTCTGTGCGCCACTAGCCCTGCAGAAATCCCGGGTACGAAAAATGGCATTGGTCCGATGTCTGCTAAGGGTCTGGAGAAAATGTTTACAAAATTCGAAAATACCGGTTCCTTTGAAATGGAATATGGCAAAGGGAGGAAAGCAGTTAATCCCACGTCTGTAGAAGAAATGGCCGCAGCAGATGTGTGCAGACATGCAGTGCATGGGGAATTACCCGGACGTTGGGCGTGCCTGAGAGCACTAGACATAAAATCCTACGAAACATGCTGCATTGTTGCCCATACAAAATCGTCCATGTTCAGGAGTTGCTTCCTGCTAATCTGCCAGCAAGACAAACGTTCGCTTTAGAATTTCTTGCTGGCATGGAAGTGGACAATGAACGGCCACGGAACATTCTGTGGCAGCACTATATTGATACCAATGCTCATCACTTGTAAATGGACGTTCATGCCACCTTTTCGACCATTGTTGACCTTCAAAGGTCGTACTTGGTACACATCATTGGGTTCTTCTCGATAGCCGCTATCAGAAAATAAGTACCAAACTATAGCATCTCACTTAAAAATAAAAATGGCCCTCATATCTCTGAAGCGACCCCACCTAGTAACAAAAAACCAACGTCATATTATGACCGCCGTTGTCCCATGCAATTTTTGTCCCACAAACTTTTCAGCTCCTATCATACTTTCGGGGTTATTCTAGGTGGCAATAGTTAGTGACTCGGGCTACAATATGTAAAAAGAAATTAATTTTTTAGTATTCTGTACGTACAGTTACATTTAGTCTTCTCTTTGAAATATTTGAAATTACGAAGTATCTGGCACACTTACAATTCCTATTATTAATTGCACAAAAAAAATGGTTCAAATGGCTGTGAGCACTATGGAACGTAACTGCTGAGGTCATCAGTCCCCTAGAACTTAGAAGTACTTAAACCTAACAAACCTAAGGACAACACACACATCCATGCCCGAGGCAGGATTCCAACCTGCGACCGTAGCGGTCGCGCAGCTCCAGACTGTAGCGCCTATAGCCGCTCGGCCACTCCGGCCGGCAATTGCACAATCAGACGATAATTATAAAATTTATTTCTAGTCTCATTTACAAAATGATGATATATTTTAGGGAAGATTCTTCTTTTGTCAAGAAAATTTGTAAACTCTTTTGATTTGTAAACTCTTTGGGGTATTGTGAGTACCGCACAATGTAAGTATCAGTCGGCATGCCTCCGACGGGAACACACGTGCTTTTTAATTTTGTCTACAACAATGTAATTGATGATTGTATGAAAATGGAGACTGTGTAGTCAGTGTGATACAGAAGAATGGGATAACATAAAAGAAAATCATAGCAACAGATAGTACACCATCAGATATTTAGTCATCAGGAACCAGCAATGTTAAATAAAAATTTCAGCCGCAAGAATGTACTCCTAGACGCAATAACTGGAGCCAACAACAAGAAGAGAAAATGAAGATAATTAAAACGTTATGTATATGTTAGGCCTCACGATGCTTTCAAAACTTGTACAGAGATAGAGAATTGTAGCCCGCATCTCGTGGTCGTGCGGTAGCGTTCTCGCTTCCCACGCCCGGGTTCGATTCCCGGCGGGGTCAGGGATTTTTTCTGCCTCGTGATGGCTGGGTGTTGTGTGCTGTCCTTAGGTTAGTTAGGTTTAAGTAGTTCTAAGTTCTAGGGGACTAATGACCATAGATGTTAAGTCCCATAGTGCTCAGAGCCATTTGAACCATTTTAGAGAATTTTAATAGTGATGTGTGGGAGGGTAAGATTACAACATTTTAGTGGACACTGATATAAGGTGTCTCCACCTTTCCCCTTCATGTCGCCACCAGTGTACTGTCTCAACGTCTATGGAGGAATGTCAGCCTTTTGTTCAAAAAGAGCGGAAACCAGAGAATCTAGTGATGTCGGGCGCTGGGATCTGGAGCAAAGTCGACGTTCTAATTGAACCCAAAGATGTTCCATTGGGCTCGCGTCAGCACTCTAGAATGTTAGTCTATTTCAGGAGTGTCATTCTCCACAAACTATTGCCCCACAGATGCTGCTTTTGCACTGTCAAGATGATACAAACAATAATCATCTTTGAACTGTTCCTCTTTTGTAAAAAATACACAATGGTGTAAAATATGATCATACACCTCCCCATTCTTAAGCGCAGTGAGGGTACCAAAGCCTAACCATGAAAAATATTTTCTTGCTATGACAAGAGCTCCTCTGTACTCCACAGCTGGCGCTTCACCTGAGGACAGGGAAGTTCTCCATGCAATCGCCAAACCCAAACCATTATATCGGAATGCTACAAGATGTAGTGTGATTCATCTCTCGAAATCCCTCTTTTCGAGATATTCAACGTCCAGCGGCGTCGCTGTTTGCAACACTTCCAGAAGCGCTTAGCGTAGACAACAGAACTGTGTGGCTTAGCCGGCCGGGGTGGCCGAGCGGTTCTAGGCGCTTCAGTCTGGAACCGCGCGACCGCTACGGTCGCAGGTTCGAATCCTGCCTCAGGGATGGATGTGTGTGATGTCCTTAGGTTAGTTAGGTTTAAGTAGTTCCAAGTTCTAGGGGACTGATGACCTCAGAAGTTAAGTCCCATAGTGCTCAGAGCCATTTGAACCATTTTTGTGGCTTAAGAGAAACTACTCGAGCAATGCATCCCTCTGATTTTAACTCCATATGCATAGTGATACTGCTAGCTGGACTGCTGGTACTCACCATTGGTTCCTTTAGCTGATTTCGTAAGATTTCTTACCACTGCCCTGCACAATGCTCGAAGGTCTCTATCTCTCAGTAGATCAGGTCTGCCTGATCTTAGTTTGGCTATTTTTGTTACTTTTCGTTTCCTCTTCACAGTCTACTCGTTACCTTTGGAAAGGTTGAAATATCCCTGATGGTTTGTTACTCAGGTGACAGCCAGTGACTACCCCACGTAACTGAGCTGTCCTGAGCAACTCGTTCTGCACATCAGATGAATTCGCAATTGCGAATAATGACTGTCATCAACTATAGAATGTAATGACGACAATGAAAATTTGTGCCGGACCGGGACTCGAACCCGGATATCCCGCTTATCTCGAGCGGTCGCTTTATTACGAGGTGCATTCAAGTTCTAAGACCTCCGATTTTTTTTCTAATTAACTACTCACCCGAAATCGATGAAACTGGCGTTACTTCTCGACGTAATCGCCCTGCAGACGTACACATTTTTCACAACGCTGACGCCATGATTCCATGGCAGCGGCGAAGGCTTCTTTAGGAGTCTGTTTTGACCACAGGAAAATCGCTGAGGCAATAGCAGCACGGCTGGTGAATGTGCGGCCACGGAGAGTGTCTTTCAATGTTGGTAAAAGCCAAAAGTCACTAGGAGCCAGGTCAGGTGAGTAGGGAGCATGAGGAATCACTTCAAAGTTGTTATCACGAAGAAACTGTTGCGTAACGTTAACTCGATGTGCGGGTGCGTTGTCTTGGTGAAACAGCACACGCGCAGCCCTTCCCGGACGTTTTTGTTGCAGTGCAGGAAGGAATTTGTTCTTCAAAACATTTTCGTAGGATGCACCTGTTACCGTAGTGCCTTTGGAACGCAATGGGTAAGGATTACACCCTCGCTGTTCCAGAACATGGACACCATCATTTTTTCAGCACTGGCGGTTACCCGAAATTTTTTTGGTGGCAGTGAATCTGTGTGCTTCCATTGAGCTGACTCGCGCTTTGTTTCTGGATTGAAAAATGGCATCCACGTCTCATCCATTGTCACAACCGACGAAAAGAAAGTCCCATTCGTGCTGTTGTTGCGTGTCAACATTGCTTGGCAACATGCCACACGGGCAGCCGTGTGGTCGTCAGTCAGCATTCGTGGCACCCACCTGGATGACACTTTTCGCATTTTCAGGTCGTCATGCAGGATTGTGTGCACAGAACCCAAAGAAATGCCAACTCTGGAGGCGATCTGTTCAACAGTCATTCGGCGATCCCACAAAACAATTCTCTCCACTTTCTCGATCATGTCGTCAGACCAGCTTGTGCGAGCCCGAGGTTGTTTCGGTTTGTTGTCACACGATGTTCATTAAACTGTCTCACCCACGAATGCACTTTCGACACATCCATAACTCCATGACCACATGTCTCCTTCAACTGTCGATGAATTTCAATTGGTTTCACACCACGCAAATTCAGAAAACGAGTGATTGCACGCTGTTCAAGTAAGGAAAACGTCGTCATTTTAAGTATTTAAAACTGTTCTCATTCTCGCCGCTGGCGGTAAAATTCCATCTGCCATACGGTGCTGCCATCTCTGGGACGTATTGACAATGAACGCGGCCTCATTTTAAAACAATGCGCATGTTTCTATCTCTTTCCAGTCCGGAGAAAAAAAATCGGAGGCCTTAGAACTTGAATGCACCTCGTATTTGGGTGTCCGTGCGCGACTCACGGCCAAACCCAAATTTCCACATGTCGTCCACCATACGTCTGCGATCTTTACTCGTACATCCATTATGTGTACTTCCATTTCATAACAGCTGTGGTCGTCGCAGTGCATTGTCATCAAAATAACACAGGCTTCTGATACATCGTATTTATCTGCCGATACCGGGCATGCGACTTTCAAGCACAACATCTGATCTGTATGGGAATACACATAATGGATACGCGAGTACAGATCGTAGACGTGTGGTTGACGACATACGGAAGTTTGGGTCTGCCCGTGAGTCATCTACGGATAGCCAACTGGTAACGCGACCGCTCGCGATAACCGGGAAATCCGGCACGAATTTTCACTGTCGTCATTCCATTCTACAGCTGATGGTAGTCACTATACGCAATTGCGAATTCATCTGATGTGTTTCTTAACAGCTGTGGTCGCCGTATAACTCGTTCTGCTGTTAATGCTTCCTTTGACAACACAATACTCTCCACCTCCAAAATTTTGAAAAACACAGCCCTTAGTCGCGAACACAATTAATTTGTAACCTAGGTTTCGGTGTCAGGTGTCACAAGGGACACCTTCTTCGGACAAAATTAAAACTAAATGTTACAGCATAACGTACCAAAAAAATACGAAAGCTGCGGTCATTCCTGACAGTGTCAGATAGTCAGAGTTAAAATAAAATGCAACAGAAGTGCAAGCCACTAGGGGCTGCCATTTGTCCTCTGCTACAGTCAACACAAAAAAAACTCTCCACCTCCTTTTGTACTGGCGGGTCCGCCTCTCATGAAGTCTAGTGGTCAATTCTGCATTACATATCGTGTCTGGATACTTTTGGTCGGATAGTGTATTTCTCTAAAGTGAACTGGAAGCAAGTAAGACGAAATACAGTGGGTTCTGAGTGTAATTTTGTAAATTAGTTGTCAGGTCTCCGTGGAATGATGCGTAAGTAACCGGTAGGTTATGGACGTGATGCGTAGCATGTTTTGTGATTATAGTAAAAGCATTTTCCGGTAAAACATGTGTAATTCTGATTATTCCTGTTTTTCGGTTTCTATGCAGTCTCGTGTCCTCATTAACTTGATTCCTCGAGAATTTGCTGTGTTAAATATGACTACATATCGCCAATCAGGGGTCCATCAGTTCAGCTGTATCACGGACTCCTCGAGACGTTAATCAGGCCCTTCTTCGAACTGTACACCACCTTTGCTGCTTCATGGCACGGAGACGACACAGTCATCGAGGCACAGCGTTCCCTCTCTCCAGGCGCGGACACTTCCTGCAGCCGACAAGCAGAAGAAGAGGAAGGAGCAGTGGTTACAGAGCTGGAAGAGTATTTTGATCGCGATTCCGGCCGTGAAACCCGACACGGGCCACTCTGCGGCTCGGTGCGGCCGCTACCTGTAGCGGCGGGCGGCCGCCGCCTTTGTTCAGCGTGACGAGCCGGCCGGGGTGAAAATAAGAGCCACAAGAAGGCAGCCTCTAATGGGATTCCGTGGAGCTCCCGCCGGACTCCAGACTCCAGACTGCTGCGCGTCCTCTCATTGGGCGGCTGCCGACTCCATTAAACGAGGCGCGCCGAGCGGTCATTAGCACGTGGTCGCCACCTCTGTCTCGGCAGCTGGCTGTGAGCCGTGGCGTGTGCCCGCACTCTGATCACCAGTTACCACCTGTTCACTCTCCGAAGGTTTCAGACCAGGTCTCTACTGTAGGGGACGAGCGTAACTTCGAACTGAGGAGTGACCGTGAGAGAGAACCGGCCGAGCCCTTTCCACAAGGACCATCCCAAAATTTGCCTTGGCAGATTTGAGGGAAACCATGGTAGACCAAAATCTGGAGCCGGCCGGTGTGGCCGAGCGGTTCTAGGCGCTTCAGTCTGGAACCGCGCCACCGCTACGGTCGCAGGTTCGAATCCTGCCTCGGGCATGGATGTGTGTGATGTCCTTAGGTTCATCATCATCATCATCAGTGTTCTGCCTAAAGGCAGGTTTTCACACGGTAGTTCTCCAGGCTGTCCAGTCTTCTGCCATCCTCTTCAGGTCTGCATAATTTCCTCTTCCCTTTATGACGTCTATCACCTTGTATCTCCTTGTTCCTCTCAGTCTTCTCCCACAAACCAATTTTTCCAAATCATCTACTAGCAAGCACTCCCTTCTCAATGAATGTCCCAACCAGTTCTTTTTCCTTTCTCTTACAACCTTCAGCAGACATCTTCTCTCACCAACCCTTTCCAATACTCTTTCATTACTCACTCTTTCCATCCAGCTTATTCTCTCCATTCTCCTCCACATCCACATCTCAAATGCTTCTAACCTTTTTTCATCCTCTCGTCTCAGTGTCCATGTTTCTGCCCCATATAATGCCACACTCCAGACAAAACATTTGCCAAGCCTTTTCCTTAGTCCTTTATCAAATTTGCCACATGAGAGTCTCCTCTTTCAGTTGAATGCCTCCTGGTGACATCTCAAGTCTTCAGTTACTGTGCTTCCGAGATATTTAAGTTCACCTACTTGACTAATGGTAGATTGCCCTATTTTAATATTGGACAGTCTGCGTCTTGTACTGATGACCATACTCTTTGTTTTTGCTGTGTTTATTTGTGTGGTGTGCATACTGTAACACCTTCGGTACACACACCATCAGATTATTTGACTTATCGTTCTAACGAAGTAGGCGAGTGTCAGCAATATGTCTCGTGGTCTTATCGTGGCGTGTTTATCTTCTGCCGTTAGGTCAGACGATAGAAATGCCACTTGCACGCTTAGAGTAGCAGATTGACGGTGACCAACTTTAAACAGAACTTGATTAATTTTCACACACATTTATTAAAATAATAAAAAACATAGATATTACGTAACTTGATTCTGGATGCTGTTTACAATTGACAATCTGAAGTTCCTTTGGTCTTGGTACGTTAATCTTATTCTCACATATCTCTGATACTTGACAAAGTGTCTATACATTTCTCTTCATGGCTATGTACAGGAATATGATAATCTTATTAGGCGCAGACTGAAACTTGACTATAGACTGGTACAGACTAATGCAGACTGGTACAGACTAATACAGACTGACTAATCGGAGGTCTGCACACTCGTTATACCTCGCGCGTTCAGGTATCACTGCGCGAGTGTGATCCGCGAGGAGAAAAGTTTCTACGTTAGCAGTAATCTCATTGGCTGCGTTACATTTTAATGTGCGGATCGGCGGAAGCAGAATTTGGTCCGTCTCTAAGACAGCGCCATCTCGTAGTGCAGAGACAGACGAGTGCTGCGCCTGCGCTGTTGTGCTTAGCGGGGCGCGCTCTAGTGGGAAAGTTGTGTACGCGCTGACTAAACGGAGCGGAACTACGTACACAACAATTTGCATCCCGTAATCCACACAAGCTTCATTCAGATCTTTAAGCATGTTATTCACTGTCTGCTCACTTTCTGCCACTAATACCATGTCATCAGCAAATCTTATACATTCTATTCTCTTTCCACCAATACATATTCCTCTTTTCCCATCTAAACTTTTCGCAATAATCCCTTCAAGGTATACGTTAAACAACAGTGGGGAAAGGCAACAACCTTGTCTTAACACCTCGTCCAATGCTGCTTCCTTCTGACATTTCATTTCCAATCCTTATCCTTACTTTCTGGTGTAAATATAGATTCTGTATCAGTCGTCTCTCTTTCCAATCTACTCCTTTCCTCTTCAAGATATCCATCAGCTTGTTCCACTGAACTCTGTCAAAAGCCTTTTCTAAATCTATAAAAACAGCAAAGATTTCTCTACCCTTTTTCATATATCTTTCCCCTATAGTTCTTAGCAGGCCAATAGCATCTCTTGTCCCTTTTCCTCTTCTAAATCCGAACTGCTCCTCTACAATTCCTTAGGTTAGTTAGGTTTAAGTAGTTCTACGTTCTAGGGGACTGATGACCTCAGATGTTAAGTCCCATAGTGCTAAGAGCCTTCAAAACCAAAATCTGGATGGCCTAACGGAGATTCGGACCGCCGTATATCCGATTACGAGTCCAATCTACATCCATACTCCACAAGCCACCTGACGGTGTGTGGCGGAGAGTACTTTGAGTACCTCTATCGGTTCTCCCTTCTATTCCAGTCTCGTATTGTTCGTGCAAAGAAAGATTGTCGGTATTCCTCTGTGTGGGCTCCAATCTCTCTGATTTTATCCTCACCGTCTCTTCGCGGGATACACGTAGGAGGGAGCAATATACTGCTTGACTCCTAGGTGAAGGTATGTTCTCGAAACTTCAACAAAAGCCCTTACCGAGTTACTGAGCTTCTCTCTTGCAGAGTCTTCCACTGGAGTTTATCTATCATCTCCGTAACGCTTTCGCGATTACTAAATGATCCTGTAACGAAGCGCGCTGTTCACCGTTGGATCTTCTCTATCTCTTCTATCAACGCTATCTGGTACGGATCCCACACCGGTGAGCAGTATTCAAGCAGTGGGTGAACATGAGTACTGTAACCTACTTCCTTTGTTTTCGGATTGCATTTCCTTAGGATTCTTCCAATGAATGTGGTAACA
The DNA here is from genome assembly GCF_023864345.2 of Schistocerca serialis cubense. NCBI lineage: Eukaryota > Metazoa > Arthropoda > Insecta > Orthoptera > Acrididae > Schistocerca > Schistocerca serialis. The sequence goes on along the minus strand of NC_064645.1, from coordinate 574,235,340 downwards.
GAAATCATCCCCCACTGAACTGGGGACTCTGCGACACATGAAAAACTGTAAAAACAACCCCCCCCCCTCCCCGCTCCTTCCGTCCCCTACCCGCCTCCCCCTTGTAAGACTACATTTCTGCAATTTTTTTCTGCTCAGATTTACCAAATTCATCGAACCACCCTATTTCAAATCCTTGAAGAGTATTGTGATCGGCATAGGAAGGAGATTGGCACATACTGAGACAGGATAAGTAATTAGGCACGTAAGATCATTTCAGTATCTTGGAAGTATGATTACTGAAGACATAAAATGCCATCAGGAGATGAAAAGTCGTACTGCTAGAGCGAAGAAGGCATTCAATAGAAAGAGTTGATTATTATGTGGTAAACTAAATAAAGGCATGAGGAAACTAATTGGCAAGTGTGGCACTCTTTGTTGCAGAAAGAGACGAGACGAGAGGCTGAGAAAATGCTTGAAGCCTTCTATTTCTTCTCCTTGCATTTCACTTAGGGCCTACTTTCCCAAATTTCTCCTTGGTAAAAGGAATAATTAAATAAAAAGGAAACTTAGGCAATGGTGTGCACAGCAGGTGGACTTTGTGGATGGCAAAATGTTAAATTCGGTAAAGGAGCTCTTAAAAAGTTGTGTGAATTGTGCATTCTAGCAAGTAGAAAAGGGGGAAAAGAAACATGAAACTGAGCCGTGGTAGCAAGGATTCCAAAAGAAAATGACTTCGTGTAAAAAGTAATGGTTACTAACATCGAAAAATATAAGCTCTGTGGCCACAAACGGATTCAGAAAGCCGGCCGCTGTGACAGAGCGGTTCTAGGCACTGCAGTCCGGAACCGCGCTGCTGCTACGGTCGCAGGTTCAAAAAAAAGGTTCAAATGGCTCTGAGCACTATGCGACTTAACTTCTGAGGTCATCAGTCGCCTAGAACTTAGAACTAATTAAACCTAACTAACCTAAGGACATCACACACATCCATGCCCGAGGCAGGATTCGAACCTGCGACCGTAGCGGTCGCTCGGTTCCAGATTGTAGCGCCTAGAACCGCACGGCCACTACGGCCGGCGGTCACAGGTTCGAATCCTGCCTCGGGCATGGATGTGTATGATGTCCTTAGGTTAGTTAGGTTTAAGTAGTTCTAAGTTCTAGGGGACTGAAGACCTCAGATGTTAAGTCCCATAGTGCTCAGAGCCATTTGAACCATTTAGATTCAGAAAATACAGTTTTTAGAGAATAGTATCGTATGGGCGAGGAAGGTCGGGAGTGGTAAGTCAGGAAAGAAACGACTAGAATTATGTTGTCAGTTATCATGTTAGGTCCGTCTATGAGCAACTGAATAATGTGAGTCTGATTCATTTGCATAAGGACGGACCTAAACTTGAAAATTATTAACATATCATTACACGCCACTGAGGACGACAAAGAAGGAAAGTTACGGTCGTAAATGATTAGAAGCCTTTTTAAACGTGATATCACATGAGCCTGTCTAAAATCAGATGTAATGGTCGAGTGTAGAGTGAAGACGTCCAGCAACGCGTCATCGACAAAAAATTTGAATTAAGGACACAGCGAATCGAAGAGATAATACGGTTGCGTGATTATTGTGGCTTGAGCTTTTATGGAAGCTCTTGAAAGGGGTGGTGGAATGAAAGAATTGGATGGTCAGCCATAGATATAGACATATATTTGAGGTAGATCACTGATGATGTAACTATACCGTTGAGCAGCGAGGACGCTAGCATTTGTTGATGCGGACATCGCGACGCTACTGTGCGAGAGTGGCCTGCAGGCACATTCCATTTATAAATATTATTGGCTCTGGGGAAGTATGGGGTGGTTATAATTAAAGTGCAGTGACTCACAGAGATCCAGTGTGGGCTGTAATTCTCGGGCATGGGTGTATGTGTTGTCCCTTAGCGCAAGTTAGTTTAGGTAGTGTGTAAATCTAGGGACCGATGACCTCAACAGTTTGGTCCTGTAGGAATTCACACACACATATAGGCTGTAATTAGCGTATGGCAGAGAAACTTGGTAGACATTCTAATGTATAAATGCGGAACCGATTTACACTGGAAAAAAATTAGTTCCAGTTTTGGCCACTAGGTTCAAATCTGACGCTGTGAATGCAATAAAGATGTATAGAAATGTTTCCGCATGTAATTGACTAGGAACAGGACGTGGGCAGAAAAGATCAAACGATTGAGAAAAGCAAAATGTTGATTTTATTATTAGACGACGCTTATACAATTTTTTCAATATGAGTACCGGAAATGTCGACGATATGCAATAGAGCACCAGAATTTCACTTGGTGGCCAAAATTGGAATTAACTTTTTTCTAGCGTAAATAATATCAGTGTAAAGCATATCACCCAAGTTTCGGTACCATACGAAAATTACAAAAGTGGTTCAAATGGCTCTAAGCACTATGGGACTTAACATCTGAGATCATCAGTCCCCTAGACTTAGAACTATTTAAACCTAACTTAACCTAAGGACATCACACACATCTATGCCCGAGGCAGGATTCGAAGCTGCGACCGTAGCAGCAGCGCGGTTCCGGACGGAGGCGCCTAGAACCGCTCGGTCACAACGGCCAGCCGATACTTACAACCCACAATGGATCCTGTCAGAAGGTACATTGTAATTATAATGGCCTGGTATAAGCATATGTGCTGCAAGACTTATAAGTCGTAAGAAGAAACTTATTACTTACTAACAATGTTTCAGGTTAAGGAATGCGCGCAACCATAATTCTGTAGTCAAACTTACGAGGTTGAATAGTGGTTTCATTAGCTGTACCAGTGAGTGCTCTTGTCACCGTGTCAGTTGGCCGTCCTTCCGATAACCTGGATGAGGAGACATCGGTGGCCCGGGTTGTTAAATCGGTTGAAGTTCTGTTCGTGAAATTTGGGTCCAAGTCCTCGTCCAATGCAGACTGAATTCGTTAGGAAGTTCAAAACAGCGCACACAACGCTGCAGAGTGAAATATTCCTTCTGTTCTTTTTCAATGCCCTTACTTACATGTGCACACGATTTTGTCCAGTATTCTTCAGTTATTTCTTTCACACATCATTTGTCCGTCGTTTGAAAGTTTTCAGTAAAATATTTCTTGCTCATAGTTTTTGTTTGATTTTGTTTCATTCCCGTTCTTGAATTTATGTCGCAGTGGTGGATGGATGACTGAAGAACAACAACTAAAATCTTCTCTGTTTAAATCCTGTCCACAATCTACTCCCGAAATTACTTTTACATATGACAATTTTGCCTTGCTAAGAGCGGCGTGTTTCGACCACCTGATGTAGCGAGACGGGTGGAAAAGTATGTAAAAATACAAAGAAAATAGATTAAAATAAATGTCTTTCGATACTACATACGTAGAGGCAAAGAATTGTTTGTAGTAGCCACAGTTTTTTTTATGAAGCAAAGAAAGTGATATGCTACATTTAATTTCATTATGTGTGTAATATAATTAACAAAAATTTGGACAAATAACTTTTACCGACGACAAATTTCAGCAAGTCATTTATATCAGTAACTAAGATGAATATCACGTGTTTACTCGCTTGTATTGCACGTGAACTTACTATTTTATGAAAAACGGAACATTCTGTGGCAAATGTTACAGTTCTGCTGTTTAGTTTCTATAATTCATACCTGAAACCATTTCAAACAATACATCAACATAGCACAGAGAAAAGGTTCTGCAAGAAGTTAAAACTAATTTATATTGCATCTTCATGTTTTCGTTACACATGGAATGTTTTTTAAAATTTCGGACGTCCAATTATTGAAGATCTGTTTCTTCTGCTGATATTTCGATGATCTTCTGAGGGAGCTGATAAAATAAGGGAAAAGAAATAGGGTGTCTAATGTTGCACGTCCGAAATTTAATGGACCAGTTTAAGTTGTTTTAAAAAATTGTAGATACAAATGTACCCTGGTATTGCCTGGTTTTTTCTTGTTTGTTCATTTCTTCTTCTTTTTCATACGAGACGCTACTGACTGCGGTTATTTCAACTGCTTCTCCTTTCTTTTCTTCCACATTTCTCCCATCGTTTCTTCGTTTCTCGATGTTTCCTTTTTTTTGTCAATATCTTGTGGAGTAGTTTGGAGTTCATCCATATCCGTTCCAACGTCTTTGCATAATCTGTTTTCAATTTCTGGTTTGCCAAAGTAAGAACAGTCTTTTTGTCATTCTGCCGGGATTCATCCTTTGGATGAAGCTGTAGAAACTATTCTTCTTTTCCTAATCACGTCTGTAATTTTTTTCAGTCTCTGAATATAAAAGGCAATATCCTGACTGACTGACTGGCTCATCATCGGTAGGTCACGAATTAAAAAAAAAAATGTGCCTTAATGTTTTTGGGAATGCAACACCTATGACGACGGGAGACGAAAGATTTTATGGAAATCCTTCATTGTGCAAGCATTTTTTAAGCTAAACCTATGAAAATTTGTATTTGGCTTCTCTGTTAGAAATAAAGCACACACATATCACTGTTTCTGGAAATTCAACCCCTACGGGGGTGCAATAAGGTCAGATTGATTCACTGAATCATCATCGCCCAGCCCAAATTGCTAAGGATAGAAACTTGAAGTTTATAGAGGATGTGGATGTTATACTACAGGAATCGTTTAAGAAAGATTTTTTTTCGAAATTCCACTCCTAAGGGGGTGAAACAAGAGATGAAAGGCTTTTTGAAAGTACATCGTTATTAAGGGAATTTTGAAGCTAGGACTACGAAAACTGGTATTTGATTACGCAGTCAGAAAATAAAAAAATCGTGTTTCCCATTTTTTGGAAATGCAACCACTAAGAGGGTAAAATAGTGGGTGGACGCTTTTTGAAAATAAATAATTACTAAAGAACTACTAAAGGTAATTTTAAGGCTACAGCTATGAAAATTGGCATTTGGCTTCTCAGTTAAATAAAAAAAAGTGTTTCGGTGTTTCTGGAAACTCAACCCCCAAGGGAGTGCAATATAGGATGAAAATTTCTAAAAAAGTATTTCCTCGCATTAAAAAAATTTGAAAGCTAAATTTATGAAAATTGGTATTTCACTTATCGGTTAGATATAAAAATATTATTTGTTATGAGATGAAATTTGCTATGGCAATATCTCCACAAGAACGCAAAAGGCATGATTAACAAAAACTTTGGTCTCCAGATACCAGAATCGTTTTTTGGTCAGATGTATGTTCGTAAAAGATCACGCTTATATGGCCTTAATTAGCGTGAAAAGCTTAAAAGGTGTTGCAGTTTGTGAACAACATAAAAATTCGGTTAAATAAAAACAAAAACATCTCTGCAGGTCATGTAGTATACGCAAGCGATGCAGCTGGCCCTAAGCTGGTATGTGAATAAAGTTCACTATTATGACGTCTCCTATATTGTTTTTGCTCTATACCTAGCCCCAAAATTTTCTTTTATATTTTTCTTTTTGTGAATTCCATTGTTTCTACCGCTGTATGCACCTTTCACGATATTAACTCTTGCTTTAATGGCTTCTTTCACCGAAATATCTTGTTCAGTTACTTGTCCTAGGTTCTTGATCTCGTTAGTTCTCACAATTTTTCCATGTTTTGGGATGCCAGATGTTCGTCATAAATTTGTTTTCCTCAAAGCCTATTTGTAAGCCTGCTTTTACAGCTTGTTCTTTGAGCAATTATTTTTGTTTGGTAGGTGTTTCCACTGAGTCTGAAAAAATAGCTACGTCATCCACAAATGCTAGAGTCCATTGTAGGCTGTTCCTTTTGTAACCTACTCTAACTCCCGCATCGGTTTAGCATCCTCAAATTGACATTCCTCACGCCCTTGTCATTTTTTCTAGCCCATAATTGAAGAGCAGCGGGGAGAGACCATCTCCCTCCCTCACTCCAGTTTTTCTCACAAAACTTCTAGAAATTTCACCTGTAAATTTCACTGTAGAATTGGTGTTTGTTAGTGTTTGCTTAATTAGAGTTGCGGTTTTGCTGTGTAACCTCAGGAGTTTGTTAAGTATTTCAAACAGTGACTTCCTATCAGCTGAGTCATTGGCTCTCCTGAAGTCAACAAAAGTTCATTCATTTGTTTTAATGAATTTCATTCCTTGTTTAATGCAATAATTTAAAGGATGTGTTGGTAGAGCTTCGCTTTCAATCAGTATTTGTACAACATTCTAATTTGTTGCCTTTCAGCTCAATAAATGATTTTGTAAAAAAATGGCACATTGGTAAAATGCAAAAACCGGTCCATCGGTAAAGTTCCAGATTACTGATCGTAAGAAATCGACTTCAGTCCTCGGTTAGCTGTAAGATTTTTGCCTGTCGCTCATGACTTCCCTCACCACATGCAATGTTTTTTGATGTGAAAAATGACGACCACCTACTACCCCTGTAGCTGGTGGGCAACTCAGCTTGCAAGTAGGCTGTTTAGGTTTTTATGTTGGTGACGCCACTGTATGAAAATCGCTGACTGCGCTGTATGCAGTCTGTGGCTGGTTGGACTCATTATTGGAATCTTCGCTAGTGTAGTGTTAGGCAGTTGGATGTGAACAGCGCGTAGCGTTGGGCAGTTGGAAGTAAGCCGCCAGCAGTGGTGGATGTGGGAAGAGAGATGGCAGTGTTTTGAGAGGTCACTACGAGCGGACGATCTGGACGTGTGTCCGTCGGAAAAAGGAAATTTGTAAGACTGGACGTCATGAACTAATATATATACACTCCTGGAAATGGAAAAAAGAACACATTAACACCGGTGTGTCAGACCCACCATACTTGCTCCGGACACTGCGAGAGGGCTGTACAAGCAATGATCACACGCACGGCACAGAGGACACACCAGGAACCGCGGTGTTGGCCGTCGAATGGCGCTAGCTGCGCAGCATTTGTGCACCGCCGCCGTCAGTGGCAGCCAGTTTGCCGTGGCATACGGAGCTCCATCGCAGTCTTTAACACTGGTAGCATGCCGCGACAGCGTGGACGTGAACCGTATGTGCAGTTGACGGACTTTGAGCGAGGGCGTATAGTGGGCATGCGGGAGGCCGGGTGGACGTACCGCCGAATTGCTCAACACGTGGGGCGTGAGGTCTCCACAGTACATCGATGTTGTCGCCAGTGGTCGGGGGAAGGTGCACGTGCCCGTCGACCTGGAACCGGACCGCAGCGACGCACAGATGCACGCCAAGACCGTAGGATCCTATGCAGTGCCGTAGGGGACCGCACCGCCACTTCCCAGCAAATTAGGGACACTGTTGCTCCTGGGGTATCGGCGAGGAGCATTCGCAACCGTCTCCATGAAGCTGGGCTACGGTCCCGCACACCGTTAGGCTGTCTTCCGCTCACGCCCCAATATCGTGCAGCCCGCCTCCAGTGGTGTCGCGACAGGCGTGAATGGAGGGACGAATGGAGACGTGTCGTCTTCAGCGATGAGAGTCGCTTCTGCCTTGGTGCCAATGATGGTCGTATGCGTGTTTGGAGCCGTGCAGGTGAGCGCCACAATCAGGACTGCATACGACCGAGGCACACAGGGCCAACACCCGGCATCATGGTGTGGGGAGCGATCTCCTACACTGGCCGTACACCACTGGTGATCGTCGAGGGGACACTGAATAGTGCACGGTACATCCAAACCGTCATCGAACCCATCGTTCTACCATTCCTAGACCGGCAAGGGAACTTGCTGTTCCAACAGGACAATGCACGTCCGCATGTATCCCGTGCCACCCAACGTGCTCTAGAAGGTGTAAGTCAACTACCCTGGCCAGCATGATCTCCGGATCTGTCCCCCATTGAGCATGTTTGGGACTGGATGAAGCGTCATCTCACGCGGTCTGCACGTCCAGCACTAACGCTGGTCCAACTGAGGCGCCAGGTGGAAATGGCATGGCAAGCCGTTCCACAGGACTACATCCAGCATCTCTACGATCGTCTCCATGGGAGAATAGCAGCCTGCATTGCTGCGAAAGGTGGATATACACTGTACTAGTGCCGACATTGTGCATGCTCTGTTGCCTGTGTCTATGTGCCTGTGGTTCTGTCAGTGTGATCATGTGATGTATCTGACCCCAGGAATGTGTCAATAAAGTTTCCCCTTCCTGGGACAATGAATTCACGGTGTTCATATTTCAATTTCCAGGAGTGTGTTATTACTTTTGAACACTATTAAGGTAAATACACTATTTGTTCTCTATCAAAATCTTTCATTTGCTAACTATGCCTATCAGTAGTTAGTGCCTTCAGTAGTTTGAATCTTTTATTTAGCGGGCAGTATTGGCGCTCGCTTTATTGCAGCAGTTCGTGTAACGAAGATTTTTGTGAGGTAAGTGATTCATAAAAGGTATAGGTTATTGTTGGTCAGGGCCATTCTTTTGTAGGGATTGTTGAAATTCAGATTGCGTTGCGCTAAAAATATTGTGTGTCAACTTAGTGAGGATCAGAGTAAGTAAAGAGAAAACTGTCTGAGTACGTTCAGTTTTACTCAGCTGTTTCAGTATCAAATAACGTTAGAGTTTTTCCAGCACTGTCATTCTTTGCATTCAAAAAAGAAGTTTCAAGCTCAAAGGCCTGTCCTAGTGAAGCACCGCGTTGTACAAACAAACCTTCATGTTGGTGACAGATTCACTTTTTTCGTAAGTCTGATGTGCTCAGTTCGGTCCCGTAGAAAAGATCGCAAAACGGGTTTTCGATGGGCCCAAGGTTACTCTGCATCGTCGCATTGCTGCCAAGAATTATGTGATTATTTTGGTTCGAAAAATGGTTCAAAAATGGCTCTAAGCACTATGGGACTTAACTTCTGAGTCGTCAGTCCCCTAGAACTTAGAACTACTTAAACCTAACTTACCTAAGGACATCACACACATCCATGTCCGAGGCAGGATTCGAACCTGCGACCGTAGCGGTCGCGCGGTTCCAGACTGTAGCGCCTAGAACAGCTCGGCCACTCCAGCCGGCGTGACCATTTTGGGTGATCAGCTCTGTCCCATGGTACAGTGTTCGTTCCCCAAAGGTGATGCTGTGTTCCGAGACAACAAGGCCCCTTTCATGTAGCTCGCGTCATTTTGCCAGCACATCTCGCCTGGCCACAAGACCTCAACATTACTGAGCGTATATGGTCTACTTTGAAACGAAGGTTGCTTGATCGCTATACACTTGCATCATCGTTACCTGAACTTGCCATTGTATAAGATTTCCTAGAAAAAGATACAGAACCTGTATTCATCCATCCCGAGACGACTGGAAGCTGTTTTGAACGCCAAGGGTTGTCTTTCACCGTATTAGGCCTGATAATGTGTTGTGCTTTTGGTGTTCCCATACTTTCGTCCAGCCTGTGTATGTTACCTTGCGGCTGAAACGAGGACCCAGTCACCCGATTCATTTGCATGAAGCCTATCTAACGGTTTCCAGAAGCAACAGAACTTTATAATCATCTTGATGTTAAAGCTCTTTTGTCTGTGTTTACTTTAACAATAACGTATGGTTTTGAGTGGGGTCCGCCTTTAGCAAAACACTATTTTGTTTTTCTCCCGGACATGTTTCCCTGCAGTTGCAGCATCATCAGTGGTTTTTTTTTATTGTTTGAATACATACAAATATTAGTTTCTAAATCGTAGTTACCGATTTTTGAGGAGCGCATAAAATTGTGTATTGACACCTTCTTACCATATGGTGTGGTTTTCCTGCTCTATTACATTTTTATAATATCTTTTTCTTTACAGTTTGTCACCTGCAACTATTAACAACTTAATGTAATCAAAACATTTAGGCAAAAATTACGATTTCTAAACTGTTGTGGCTATGGCTGAGATTAATAATTTATGTGAAAGGTTGTGAGTGTGTATGTGTGTATCTATTTACATTATGTTACACTTACAGTTTCTTTCTTCGTCATCTTCTTCATTGCCAAGTTCAGTGTTTTGTGTTGTCACTGTCACTGTCATTGTCGCTGTCTGTCAGCTGTGACAGCAAGATGGCCGACAATGGAAGAGTAGAAGGTGTGAAAACAAGATGGCAGACAGTGAAACAGTTGAAGATTTCATTGGCGGTTGTTCTCAGAGAGAGGGGGGGGGAGGTGGGAGAGAGGTGGTTTGAGAATTTATCATTTTTATTATAATTTATATATATATATGTATTTATTTATTTATTTATTTATTTTTAGTTTTATGTGTGTTTGTGTATGTATGTGTCTGTGTGTCTGTGTGTGTGTGGGGGGGGGGGGGCAGAGGAGGGGTGGTGAGCTCTATAGGTCGGTGGTTTCTGCAAATTCTTTGGGGGCAGAGAACAGAGTTCCATTGCAGAGAGCTGTGTATTCATTTATTACTTTGATTCTGAATATTTCGTAAAATTTCTCACAGTTAAAGCTTTAATACAGTAGGATAAATGTTACAGTTACAAACCGTGTATATGTCTCAAGGCATGGATGGTCTCGGCGCACACATTATTTCAGCTTATAATCTTCCAGTATTTGAGAATGAGAGCATTCAGTGACTTGCAACAAACTTTACACATAATTTCGAATTCGCTCGAAAATTTTTCTTTCTGACACTGCACACAAAATTATGAAATGGAAGAATTTGTCGCTTCTACATTTTCGTTGTTCATTCAGAAAAACTTCAGCACCGTGGCTGACAATTTCATTTGTTTCTCATTTATCACTAAATCTATTGCCAACATATTTTGCAGACAGCATCCACATATACTGATAAGTCAAAACAATATGAATACTGCCTGCCACGACATTGGATTCTGCTACGTTGCGTTACGGGCATGTGATGCGGTAACAAAAGTATTGTAGTGGGAACTTCTGCCACTGAATGTATCAGGATGACAAAGGGTAGCAGGAAGAGGTAGAAGGCACCGTATTCGTATTAAGACTCATCTCGCCCCGCCCATGATCGGGCATCCGAATCTGCAGCCCTCACCTCGGAATGCATCCAGTATGTGTTGGAAGCCGGGACGACCGCCCACTGTAACGAGCCGTGAAGTGGCCTGCTGCTGGCTGGTTACGGACCCCTCGCCGACCTGAGGGTCGAACGAACGACCCGCCGTGAACTGGAACGCTGGCGCCCCATCTGCTACTGCGTGTAGCTGGTAGTGTGACACGCCACGCCGTCCAGGAGAGCTGCCACACTTGTATGAATATCGTTATAATCTTGCACGTACAGGATGTTTCCAAAATGACCGGTATATTTGAAACGGCAATAAAAACTAAACGAGCAGCGATAGAAATACACCGTTTGTTGCAATATGCTTGGGACAACAGTACATTTTCAGGCAGACAAACTTTCGAAATTACAGTAGTTACAATTTTCAACAACAGATGGCGCTGCGGTCTGGGAAACTCTATAGTACGATATTTTCCACATATCCACCATGCGTAGCAATAATATGGCGTAGCCTCTGAATGAAATTACCCGAAACCTTTGACAACGTGTCTGGCGGAATGGCTTCACATGCAGATGAGATGTACTGCTTCAGCTGTTCAATTGTTTCTGGATTCTGGCGGTACACCTGGTCTTTCAAGTGTCCCCACAGAAAGAAGTCACAGGGGTTCATGTCTGGCGAATAGGGAGGCCAATCCACGCCGCCTCCTGTATGTTTCGGATAGCCCAAAGCAATCACACGATCATCGAAATATTCATTCAGGAAATTAAAGACGTCGGCCGTGCGATGTGGCCGGGCACCATCTTGCATAAACCACGACGTGTTCGCAGTGTCGTCTATGGCAGTTTGTACCGCCACAAATTCACGAAGAATGTCCAGATAGCGTGATGCAGTAATCGTTTCGGATCTGAAAAATGGGCCAATGATTCCTTTGGAAGAAATGGCGGCCCAGACCAGCACTTTTTGAGGATGCAGGGACGATGGGACTGCAACATGGGGCTTTTCGGTTCCCCATATGCGCCAGTTCTGTTTACTGACGAAGCCGTCCAGGTAAAAATAAGCTTCGTCAGTAAACCAAATGCTGCCCACATGCATATCGCCGTCATCAATCCTGTGCATTATATCGTTAGCGAATGTCTCTAGTGCAGCAATGGTAGCGGCGCTGAGGGGTTGCCGCGTTTGAATTTTGTATGGATAGAGGTGTAAACTCTGGCGCATGAGACGATACGTGGATGTTGGCGTCATTTGGACCGCAGCTGCAACACGGCGAACGGAAACCCGAGGCCGCTGTTGGATCACCTGCTGCACTAACTGCGCGTTGCCCTCTGTGGTTGCCGTACGCGGTCGCCCTACCTTTCCAGCACGTTCATCCGTCACGTTCCCAGTCCGTTGAAATTTTTCAAACAGATCCTTTATTGTATCGCTTTTCGGTCCTTTGGTTACATTAAACCTCTGTTGAAAACTTCGTCTTGTTGCAACAACACTGTGTTCTAGGCGGTGGAATTCCAACACCAGAAAAATCCTCTGTTCTAAGGAATAAACCATGTTGTCTACAGCACACTTGCACGTTGTGAACAGCACACGCTTACAGCAGAAAGACGACGTACAGAATGGCGCACCCACAGACTGCGTTGTCTTCTATATCTTTCACATCACTTGCAGCGCCATCTGTTGTTGAAAATTGTAACTACTGTAATTTCGAAAGTTTGTCCGCCTGAAAATGTACTGTTGTCCCAAGCATATTGCAACAAACGGTGTATTTCTATCGCTGCTCGTTTAGTTTTTACTGCCGTTTCAAATATACCGGTCATTTTTGAAACACCCTGTACTTATACGGAGCTGTGCGCATCTGTTTGGCATATGCGATGCTTCGCGTCACGTACTCATAACACGCTAGGTTGGCCAGTGGGCCCCTTCTGCCTGTGATTTGGGACATGCAAAACCGCTACGTATAGTCTTTCAGCAATTTGACGGCCCTGTGGCCTCTATTCTACTTTGCAACTGTTGATATGCGTAACTCACTCCAATCCGGCCCGCACCTAGCTGTAACTTGTGCTCAGAATATTGCACAAAACTAACTTTCCCTATCCTAAATGGGGGTGCCGCTACAGTATGTAGGCGGAGCAGACACAGATGGGGGATCACCCTAGCCAAGATATGGGTTGCAATGGGAAAATCCGTTGAGATAAGAGACTTTGACAAAGGACAGATTATTATTGTGCAGAGCCTGTGAACGAGTATCTCCAAAACGGAGAAGCTGGTAGAATGTTCATGTACTACTGTCGTGATCAACGACGGAAAGAGGTAGAAGGAGAGTGAAACTACCACTAGGAGCTAAATAGTTGAACGTCCACGACTCTTCACAGAACGTGGGATTCGGAGGGTCGTCTGCTCTGAGAATTAAGATAGATGGTGATCTGTCGTATCTCTGCCGAAAGAGCACAATGCTCGTGCACGCACAAGTGTTTCGGAGCAGACCGTTCATTGAACATTGTTGAACATGGAGCTCCGCTGCAGGCCGGACCTATGTGTTCACCATGTCGACTCAACGACTTCGTCAGTTAGGCTTTCAGTGGGCACAAGAGCATCGGGATTCGACGGTCGATCAACGGAAACGTGTGTTCTTCGGGTGAATCACATTTTTGCTACACTAGGTCGATGTTTGTCTCCATAAACGCCGTCGTCGAGGTGAATGGCAGCTCGAAACGTGCAGGGCGCTACGGATGCAAGGTGGTGGGGGCCGTATTATGCTACGAGACATTCTCCTGCGCTTCCATGTGACCTGTAATCGAAGACATTTCAACAGCTACGAGCCACGTGCATCCCTTCGTGCTTGTCTTCCCCGACGTCGGTGCCATCTTTCAGCAGTATAATTGTCTGTGTCTCGGAGCCAGAACCGTGCTACAGTACTTTTAGGAGCATTATCGTGAACTCACGTTGATCTCTCGAGCAAATTCGCCAGACGTATATCCTATGGACCCCATTTGGGTCGCTATCGGGAGCTGTTACCTCGTACGCAAATCAGCGATCCGTTATTTACGTGAATTACATGACCTGCGCGTAGACATCTAATGCCACGCACCTCCACAAATCTATCAAGAAACTGTAGGATCCCTGATACGCAGAACCTGTGTTGCATTTCGTTCCAAAGGCGGACAAACAAGCTATTAAGCAGGTGGTCATGGCCGGCCGCTGTGACCGAGCGGTTCTAGGCGCTGCAGTCCGGAACCGCGCGACCGCTACGGTCGCAGGTTCGAATCCTGCCTCGGGCATGGATATGTGTGGTGTCCTTAGGTTAGTTAGGTTTAATTAGTGCTAAGTCTAGGGGACAGATGACCTCTGGTGTTAAGTCCCATAGCGCTTAGAGCCATTTGAACCATTTGCAGGTGGTCATAATGTTTTGGTCCATCAGTGTATACCATTGAATGTACCTGAGAAATATCGTTGTACGTCCCGTACCGTAGTACAGGAGACGTGACAACGTAAACATTGAGACGCCTAAAACTAGTTTTTCTTAACACGGAGCAGGCTTATACGTAGCAATTCGATTCTTTAAAGAAGGTCATAAACATCATTGGCCTTTTGCGTCCTCGCACTCCAGAAGTTCCTTGTTAGAACTTTGCAATCTTTATTCAGTGTGTTCGTTTCTTGTTGGAAATAACAGCAATAAAAAAAATCGGTTATTTTAGAAGCCAGTTGTTCTGAGCTGTTTTAACAATCAGGTTTGTAAGGTGGGCATGCCCTTTTGAGTTTTGTAAGTTATCGATGTACACGTCAGAGAAAGAGCAAGTTATGTTACTGTTAAACAATCGATGTACACGTCAGAGAAAGAGCAAGTTATGTTACTGTTAAACAATCTTTGGTCTTGTTGAGGCACAGTTTTTGCCTCTGCGCAATCTGATACATTCTCAGTTGAGGTGTGGTAGGAGATGGACGGACGTATTCAGTAGCGCTGTGTAGACTTGTGATTGTATCTGTTAGATGAAGAAAGGTTTACTGTAAAGGACAGCAAGGACGAATATGATGTGTATGTTGGAAGGCGAAAAGAATATAAATTTTGAATAATGTTATTATTTCTGAAGAGAAGAAGTTTGAGTTAAGACTATAGCGACTTTGAAAATGGTTCAAATGGGTCTAAGCACTATGGGACTTAACATCTGAGGTCATCAGTCCCCTAGGCATAGAACTTCTTAAACCTAAAGGACATCATATACATCCATGCCCGAGGCAGGATTCGAATCTGCGACCGTAGCAGAAGCGCGGTTCCAGGCTGAAGTGCCTAGAACCACTCGGCCACAGCGGCCGGCGCTGTTAGATGAAGAAAGATATACTGTAAAGGACGAAAAATGGCTCCGAGCACTATGGGACTTAACATCTGAGGTCATGAGTCCCCTAGAACTCAGAACTACTTAAACCTAACTAACCTACGGACATCCCACACATCCATGCCCGAGGCAGGATTCGAACCTGCGACCGTAGCGGTCGCGCGGTTCCAGACTGAAGCGCCTTTAACCGCGTGGCCACACTGGCCGGCTGTAAAGGACAGCAAAGATGAATATGATGTGTAAGTTGGAAGGCGAAAAGAATATAAATTTTGAATATTGTTATTATTTCTGAAGAGAAGAAGTTTGAGGTAAGACTGCAGCTACTTTGTCGGAATGGTTATAGTCAGCCAGTTAACTTTGTTCGCGTGCTCAGAGCTGAGAGGAAGACCATCCCACTTCCCTGAGTCATGTATTAACATAATTAAGCTGTTTGGTTTCTATAGAAATACTCTGGTAACGTTGCACACTTTTTAAATCATTGTTCACTTTGTTAACCATTATTCAGGGCGAGTCAAAAGTCCTTGGACACCTTCATAAGTTGGAATATTAAAGGGAAAATTGAAATGTGATAATGGGAACATATGTTTGACGTGGGGCTGCAACTTTTGGAGTAAATGACATGCATGGCCGCCATCTTTAAATCCGCCATTTTGGATTCAAGTTTTTTTTTTTTTTTTTTAATGGGAAGGGGGGTGTCTGACACATCAAATAACACTCGCTTGAGCTCTGGAATTGAGTAGTGTAAATTGTTTCTGTCTATCTTGTACAGTTTAGAAGTTATTAATGTTCAAAGTCTCTCTTTGTTCCAGCTGATCTAAAATGGTACACTCCTGGAAATGGAAAAAAGAACACATTGACACCGGTGTGTCAGACCCACCATACTTGCTCCGGACACTGCGAGAGGGCTGTACAAGCAATGATCACACGCACGGCACAGCGGACACACCAGGAACCGCGGTGTTGGCCGTCGAATGGCGCTAGCTGCGCAGCATTTGTGCACCGCCGCCGTCAGTGTCAGCCAGTTTGCCGTGGCATACGGAGCTCCATCGCAGTCTTTAACACTGGTAGCATGCCGCGACAGCGTGGATGTGAACCGTATGTGCAGTTGACGGACTTTGAGCGAGGGCGTATAGTGGGCATGTGGGAGGCCGGGTGGACGTACCGCCGAATTGCTCAACACGTGGGGCGTGAGGTCTCCACAGTACATCGATGTTGTCGCCAGTGGTCGGCGGAAGGTGCACGTGCCCGTCGACCTGGGACCGGACCGCAGCAACGCACGGATGCACGCCAAGACCGTAGGATCCTACGCAGTGCCGGAGGGGACCGCACCGCCACTTCCCAGCAAATTAGGGACACTGTTGCTCCTGGGGTATCGGCGAGGACCATTCGCAACCGTCTCCATGAAGCTGGGCTACGGTCCCGCACACCGTTAGGCCGTCTTCCGCTCACGCCCCAACATCGTGCAGCCCGCCTCCAGTGGTGTCGCGACAGGCGTGAATGGAGGGGCGAATGGAGACGTGTCGTCTTCAGCGATGAGAGTCGCTTCTGCCTTGGTGCCAATGATGGTCGTATGCGTGTTTGGCGCCGTGCAGGTGAGCGCCACAATCAGGACTGCATACGACCGAGGCACACAGGGCCAACACCCGGCATCATGGTGTGGGGAGCGTGGCCGTACACCACTGGTGATCGTCGAGGGGACACTGAATAGTGCACGGTACATCCAAACCGTCATCGAACCCATCGTTCTACCATTCCTAGACCGGCAAGGGAACTTGCTGTTCCAACAGGACAATGCACGTCCGCATGTATCCCGTGCCACCCAACGTGCTCTAGAAGGTGTAAGTCAACTACCCTGGCCAGCAAGATCTCCGGATCAGTCCCCCATTGAGCATGTTTGGGACTGGATGAAGCGTCGTCTCACGCGGTCTGCACGTCCAGCACGAACGCTGGTCCAACTGAGGCGCCAGGTGGAAATGGCATGGCAAGCCGTTCCACAGGACTACATCCAGCATCTCTACGATCGTCTCCATGGGAGAATAGCAGCCTGCATTGCTGCGAAAGGTGGATATACACTGTACTAGTGCCGACATTGTGCATGCTCTGTTGCCTGTGTCTATGTGCCTGTGGTTCTGTCAGTGTGATCATGTGATGTATCTGACCCCAGGAATGTGTCAATAAAGTTTCCCCTTCCTGGGACAATGAATTCACGGTGTTCTTATTTCAATTTCCAGGAGTGTATGAAGGTAATTTCCCAACTTTGAACATTAATAACCTATAAATTGTACAAGATAGACAAAAACAAATTACACCACCAAATTCCAGAGCTCAAGCGAGTGTTATCTGATGTGTCATACACCCCCCTTCCCTTTTGAAAAAAAAATTACTTGAATCCAAAATGGCGGATTTCAAGATGGCGGCCATGTTGACATTAACTCCAAAAGCTGCGACCCAAATCAAACCTATGTTCCCATCATCACATTTCAATTTTCCCTTTAATCTTCCAACTTATGAAGGTGTCCAAGGACTTTTGACTCGCTCTGTATTGCCCAGACCAGAATTATGTGTGAAGATCACGTGAAGTTTCACTCTGTCTTTTTGAATACATACTTCATTCTAAAATCGTTGCCTTGGAATATCATTTCGTAGGAATAGTTACTCTCCCCGTCCCAGTGCTTCAAGAAGTTTTAACATTACGGACTACTACATTGCACCATGTGATATTGTTTGAAAATTTTATTTAAAAATGGAAATCTATCTTAGCTGCTCGCTTTCGAGAAATCTGCAACACTGTCCTCAAGAAGCGAGGTAAATGGAAATTTTGATTAGGGTGAGATAATTGTTTTACTTCAATTGCGTATTTAATACAAAGACAAGTTGTATTCTTTTATGCTTATCCATTACGGATATTTTAGAACCGTGACTGTACATTGAATGTAAATAAGTTATACACAACTGCAACCAGTCACTTTTCTTGAATAATAATGCTTTATTACATGTTCAACAACAAGTTTTACATTCAGGAAGATGGACTGGCAATGGGTAGTAGTCTTGTAGGCTTGCTAGCAGACATATATATCAATAACCTTGAAAATAAGTTTTTCAGGTCCCAAACACAACTAAAAGATAAGCTGCTTTATTACAAACGCTATGTTGGTGACACAATCATTCTCTTCAATGGAGCAACAGAAGAAATAGATAATCTAGCTAAAGAACTTAATAAAATACACAATAAACTCCAATTCACAGTAAAACATGAAACACCAGAAGGCATTAACTATCTTGATCTAAAAATCTCAAATAAAAATCAGAAGCATAAATTTCAAATTTTCAGAAAGCCAACAACCACCAATGTTACCATACACAAATCCTCTTGCCATCCAAACCAACATAAAAAAGCATTCTTCAGAACAATGGTTAATCGCATGCTTAAACAAAGGACAAGGGACAGTTGTAAAGCGCATACTGGATGCTGGAAAAGTGTCACTGTCAAAGTGTAAACTAATACAGTTTGTGTGAAAGTGTTCTGGACATCAAAATGGATGCAGACAGATCCGAAAAAAGCCTCCTATACTGTCGCAAACCAGCACCCAGCATTATGCTACTACCAGTAATGATGTAACTTCCCGGATCCTCCCGAAACCATCTGAAGATGAACCTGAAAAGGTTCGAAAACCTGTTCATGTAATAAAGCATTATTATTTAAAAAAATTAACTGGTTGCAGTTGTGTATAATTTATTTACAAATTGTTTTCTGCTCAGTTACAGTTCAATTCCAATTAGGTTCCGTTTAGCCAAAGGTTAGCGTACGAGTGTAAGTTGGATAGCGGTTCGTCGGTACATAGTTTTGGTAATATGTAGACTTCTTACAGAGTGGGAGATAAATGTGGGCTGAATTTCATACAGAAACACATAGTGGGGAACTTACAGGTTGAGCTGGAGGCGAAAAAAATCGGTATAACCGAAAACCGGTTGTTGAAGCGATAATCACCATCCGTAAGGCGGAGTATCAGGCAAGTGGCCGGCGAATTCCTGCAGCAGACGAACACCCGCAGAGTGCAAGAACCGGTGTCAGCGATGAGCAGAGGATGGCGGCAGCCGGCGGACCGGCAAAACCTCGCCTCCAACACTCGCAGTCGGCGGAGCGTGGCCGCCCGGCGGCGGACGGCCGTTCGTTCCTCTCCCTCAGGGAGTGGCAGGGGGGACCTCAGACCAAGCGGGGCTTAGGCAGGGATAGACGACAGACTGACAAGGGGAGGCCACGACGCTTGGAACGCGGATTTACTGCAAACTTCGTACACTCGTAGTACTCCATGAGGACAACAAAATGTGTAAGCAGTAGCGCGTACTTCTCAAGCGTTACTGAGAAAATCGCAGGATAATTTCCGTCGTCAAATATATATCTGTGCTTGGCAATTGTAACCATGAAGCGGCTGCAGCCGAGTGGTGCCGGCACGGTAGCTCAGCGTGTTCGGCCAGAGCGTTAGCTACCCTTGATAATAAAAAGACTGAGCGAAGGGATCATCGAACAAACTGAACGGGTGTCATCAGGCGTCCGCCCTGAACAAATTCAACGAACAATATAGAACAATTTTTTTTCTAAAAAAAAAGTGGTTGGCGTTCAAGCCGCTGGATCGCTGGATCGAATTCCGTCCGTCAGTTTTTTTTTTTTTCAACACAGTCATTTTCTTTATTATTTATGTTGTTGTTGTTGTGGTCTTCAGTCCTGAGACTGGTTTGATGCAGCTCTCCATGCTACTCTATCCTGTGCAAGCTTCTTCATCTCCCAGTACCTACTGCAGCTCTTGGTCTCCCTCTACGATTTTTACCCTCCACGCTGCTCTCCAATACTAAATTGTTGATCCCTCGATGTCTCAGAACATGTCCTACCAACCGATCCCTTCTTCTAGTCAAGTTGTGCCACAAGATCCTCTCCTCCCCAATTCTATTCAATACTTCCTCATTAGTTATGTGATCTACCCAACTAATCTTCAGCATTCTTCTGTAGCACCACATTTCGAAAGCTTCTATTCTCTTCTTGTCCAAACTATTTATCGTCCACGTTTCACTTCTATACATGGCTACACTCCATACAAATACTTTCAGAAATGACTTCCTGACATTTAAATCTATACTCGATGTTAACAAATTTCTCTTCTTCAGAAACGCTTTCCTTGCCATTGCCAGTCTACATTTTATATCCTCTCTACTTCGACCATCACCAGTCATTTTGCTCACCAAATAGCAAAACTCCCTTACTACTTTAAGTGTCTCATTTCCTAATCTAATTCCCTCAGTATCACCCGACTTAATTCGACTACATTCCATTATCCTTGTTTTGCTTTTGGTGATGTTCATATTATACCCTCCTTTCAAGACACTGTCCATCCCGTTCAACTGCTCTTCCACGTCCCTTGCTGTCTCTGACAGAATTACAATGTCATCGGCGAACCTCAAAGTTTTTATTTCTTCTCCATGGATTTTAATACCTACTCCGAATTTTTCTTTTGTTTCCTTTATTGCTTGCTCAATATTCAGATTGAATAACATCGGGGAGAGACTACAACCCTGTCTCACTCCCTTCCCAACCACTGTTTCCCTTTCATGGCCCTCGACCCTTATAACTGCCATCTGCTTTCTGTACAAATTGTAAACAGCCTTTCGTTTCCTGTATTTTACCCCTACCACCTTCAGAATTTGAAAGAGAGTATTCCAGTCAACATTGTCAAAAGCTTTCTCTAAGTCTACAAATGCTAGAAAAGTAGATTTGCCTTTCCTTAATCTTTCTTCTATGATAAGTCGTAGGATCAGTATTGCCTCACGTGTTCCAACATTTCTACGGAATCCAAACAGATCTTCCCCGAGGTCGGCTTCTACCAGTGTTTCCATTCGTCTGTAAAGAATTCGCGTTAGTATTTTGCAGCTGTGACTTATTAAACTGATAGTTAGGTAATTTTCACATCCGTCAACACCTGCTTTCTTTGGGATTGGAATTATTATATTCTTCTTGAAGTGTGAGGGTATTTCGACTGTCTCATACATCTTGCTCACCAGACGGTAGTTTTTTGTCAGGACTGGCTCTCCCAAGGCTGTCAGTAGTTCTAATGGAATGTTGTCTACTCCGGGGGCCTTGTTTAGATTCAGGTTTTTGAGTGCTCTGTCAAAATTATTTATATTACAATTGATATAATGGGGAAAATACGTGTAATCGGATGAACTTTTATTAAATTTACAATGTTATTTGGCAGTCTACTAATTTTTACTATCACAAATAATATAATATTCATAACTATCGACTAGTAAACGACCAAACGCATGAAGTGATACTGAAAATGCATGCTTGTCCATGATTTGAGAAATCCCTTATACCTGGAAGGAGCCCGAAACGACTTGATACCTCCAAGTTTTGACCGGCACAGACGGTTTTCGAAAGATGTACAATTAATCGTCGCTTTCGACATTACGAGTACAAGTTGCAGGATGGTATTTTTCGTAAAAACATGGAAAACAAAGTTAAACGGCACCAGCTGCATTGAATAAATGCTACGTTTCCGCATACGCAAGGTCTTTTGACGTTTTCCGTGGAAAAACAAACCTCGTTAACATTTCCAAAAACCTCTCTTTCAGACGATAGTTTGGAAGCAAACCATGCATAACGCAGTATTTCCTTAAAAATCGGCGCTGATAATTGGTTATGCAGTATCGAGTGTATTTTAATGGCGTCTTCCGAGAAGCAATTTCTCGTTCTCTTTCGATTAAATACGAACAGTTTTGAAGACACGGACAAGCAAACATTTTCAGTATCACTTCATGCGTTTGGTCGTTTACTAGTCGAAAGTTATGAATATTATATTATTTGTGATAGTAAAAATTAGTAGACTGCCAAATAACATTGCAAATTTAATAAAAGTTCATCCAATTACACGTACTTTTCCCATTATATCAATTGTAATATAAATAGTAGAGAAAATGACAGTGTTGAAAATAAAAAAAATGACGAACGGAACTCGATCCAGCGGTCCAGTGGCTTGAACGCCAACCACTTTTTTTTAGGAAAAAAAATTTTGTTCCATATTGTTCGCTGAATTTGTTCAGAGCGGACGGACGTCCGATGTACCCTTTCAGTTTGTTAGATGATCCGTTCGCTCAGTTTTTTTTATCACAAAGGGAAGCTAACGCTCTGACCGAACACGGTTTTTTTTTTTTTGCATTTTGTTCGTTAATGATCGTTGTGTTTGGTCGTTGCGGGCGTCACACGACGTCCGTTTAAGTTCGCTGTCCATCCTTACACTCAGTTTTTTTATTACAGAGGCAAACCAGCTCTCTGGCTGAACACGCTGAGCTACCGTGCTAGCTTACTTACACGCTGAGCTACCGTGCCGGCACCACACGGCTGCCGCCGCTTCATGGTTAAAATGGCCAAACACAGATATATATTTGACGACCGAAATTATCTTGTGATTTTCTCAGTAACGCTTGAGAAGTACGCGCTACTGCTTCCACATTTTGTTGTCCTCATGGAGTACTACGAGTGCACGAAGTTTACAGCAAATCCGCGTTCCAAACGTCGTGGCCTCCCCTTGCGAGGTTCAATGGAGGGTGCAGCGCAACTGAACGCGTCCATGTTGGTGGGTGCTTACAGCGCTCTCTGCCGACTGATAATGAGGTGTTGTTCGGCTGTGCAGAGTTTTTTTTTTTTAAGAAGAGATAGAGAAAATTGGGGAAAGAACTGCGCGATTCGTCTCCGGTTTCTTAAATCAGCGTAATTGCAGTATAAATCACTGTCTCCAATGCTGAATCAACTGGGGAACAAAAGCACCCCCTCAATATAACCCTGCCCGATGAAGACTCGAACTTTCTCATTTGCCGCATGTTTCCACTGTGTTAATGTTCACAGACACCCGTCTGCTTATCAGTAAGTTATGAATTTCTATTTCAATTCCAAGCTCAATGATTATTTGGTACTAACGGGTTTCTGGGAAGGCCGGCGTTAGAGCCTTATTAACTACTATGTAAGTAGGCTGTTTAGGTTTTCATGTTGGTGATGCCACGTAGCGCTCTGTATTAAAATCGCTGACTCCGTTGTGTGCAGTTTGTGGCTGGTTGGACTCATTGTTGGATTTTTCATTAGTGTAGTACTGGGCAGTTTGATGTGAACAGCGCGTAGCGTTGGGCAGTTGGAGGTGAGCCGCCAGCAGTGGTGCATGTGCGGAGAGAGATGCAAGAGTTTTGAGATGAGATGTTAATATGAGCGGACGATCTGGAAGTGTGCCCGTCAGAAAAAGGAAATTTGTGAAACTGCATGTCACGGATTTATATATATATTATGACTTTTGAGCACTATTAAGGTAAATACATTGTTTGTTTTCTGTAAAAATCTTTCATTTGCTAACTATATGCCTATCAGTAGTTAGTGCCTTCAGTAGATAGAATCTTTTATTTAGCTGGCAGTATTGGCGTTCGCTGTATTGCAGTAGTTCGAGTAACGAAGATTTTTGTGAGGTAAGTAATTAATGAAGAGTATAGGTTATTGTTAGTCAGGGCTATTCTTTTGTAGGGATTATTGAAAGTCAGATTGCGTTGCGCTAAAATATTGTGTGTCAGTTTAGTGATGATCAGAATAAGTAAAGAGAAAACTGTGTGAGTACGTTCAGTTTTACCCAGCTGTTTCAGTAACAAGTAACTTAGAAGTTTACCAGCTCAGTCTTTCTTTACATTCAAAGGGGGCCCGCGTCTCGTGGTCGTGCGGTAGCGTTCTCGCTTCCCACGCCCGGGTTCCCGGGTTCGATTCCCGGCGGGGTCAGGGATTTTCTCTGCCTCGTGATGGCTGGGTGTTGTGTGCTGTCCTTAGGTTAGTTAGGTTTAAGTAGTTCTAAGTTCTAGGGGACTTATGACCACAGCAGTTGAGTCCCATAGTGCTCAGAGCCATTTGAACCCATTCAAAGGGGAAATTTCAAGTAAGTTAATGAATTTTTGTTTCGATTCCAAGCTCAATAATTATTTCGTACCAACGGGTCTCTGGGAAGTCCGCGTTTAGAACCTTATGAACTATTTAATTATCCTACGAGCAGTGCCACGGGTTTTAAATATATGAGGCTGTGAGGAGTAAACTACCAATATCACGTTAAATCTGAGACGCGTGGAGCTGAAATCTGATCTATATCTCTTACTGACTACCTGATTAAAAGTTTGGGGACACCTTCTTTTCTTTTTTTGAATTAATCTTTTTTCTGACTGGTTTGATTCGACCCGCTACAAATTTCTCTCCTGTGCCAATCTTCACCTCTCAGAGTACCATTTGCAACTTATATCCTCAATTATTTGCTGGGTGTATCCCAGTCTCTATGTAAATAGGCAAAAGACGGCGCTGCGATCGGCAACGCCTATATAAGAAAACACGTGTCTGGCACAGTTGTTAGATCGGTTACTCCTCGTATTATGGCAGGTTATCAAGTGTGTCTGAACGTGGTGTTACAGTCTGCGCACGAGCGATGGGACACAGCATCTCCCAGGTAGCGACGAAGTGTGTAGTTTTCCCTTACGACCATTTCACGAGTGTACCGCGAATATCAGGATTCTGATAAAAATATCAAATCTCCTACATCGCTGCGGCTGGAAAAAGATCCTGCAAGTACGGGACCAACGACGATTGAAGAGAATTGTTCAGCGTGACATAAGTGCAACCCTTCCGCAAATTGCTGCACATTTCAATGCTGGGCCATCAACAGGTGTCAGTGTGCGAACCATTCCACGAAACAGCATCGATATGGGCTTCCGGAGTCGAAGGCCCTCTCGTGTACCCTTGATGACTACATGACATAAGGCCTTACACCTCGGCTGGGCCCGTCAACATGGACATTGGACTGTTGATGACTGAGGCCGGCCGGTGTGGCCGACGGTTCTAGGCGTTTCAGTCTGGAACCGCGCTACCGCTAAGGTCGCAGGTTCGAATCTTGCCTCGGACATGGATGTGTGTGATGTCCTTGAGTTTGTTAGGTTTAAGTAGTTCTAAGTTCTAGGGGACTGATGACCTCAGATGTTAAGTCCCATAGTGCTCAGAGCCATTTTTTTGTTGGTGACTGAAAACATGTTGCGTGATCGGGCGAGTCTCGTTTCACATTGTATCGAGCGGATGGACGTGTACCGGTGTGGAGGCAACCTCATGAATCTATGGACCCTGCATGTCAGCAGGTGACTGTTCAAGCTGGTGGAGGCTCTGTAATGGTGTGGTGCGTGTGGAGTTGGAGCATCTCCATCACTACTTCACATGTTAGTCGAGTCAATGCCATGTCGACTGCGGCACTTCTGCGTCCTCGTAGGGGCGCTACTCGATATTAGGCGGGTGTACCAGTTTCTTTGTATTTCCTAATATCTTAACAGATGTCTTATCAACCTGTCCCTCCTTGTCAGTGTCATATTCCTTTCCTCGCTGATTCCGCGAGAACCTCCTCATTCCTTAGCTTATCGCTCCACCTAACTTTCAACATTTTTCTGTAGCACCAAGTCTCAAATGCTTCGGTTCTTTCCTGTTCCGGTTTTCCCACAGTCCATCACTCACTGCCATGCAATTCTGTGATTCAAATGAACATTCTCAGAAATTTCTCCCTA
This sequence comes from Schistocerca serialis cubense, assembly GCF_023864345.2. NCBI lineage: Eukaryota > Metazoa > Arthropoda > Insecta > Orthoptera > Acrididae > Schistocerca > Schistocerca serialis. The sequence goes on along the minus strand of NC_064645.1, from coordinate 574,209,561 downwards.
AAATCACGCTCGTATGTTTAATGCAAGCAGACTTCTCTTGACCAGGACTGCCCTTTTTGCCATTTCTAGTCTACATCCTTGCTCCATCCGCCTTGGGTTATTTTCCTGTCGAGGTGTCAGAATTCCTTAACTTCATCTACTTTGAGATCACTAATTCTGGTGTTAAGTTTGTCACTGTTCTCATTTCTGCTACTTCTCATTACTGTCATCTTTCTTCGATTTACTATCAATCCAGATTGTATACTCATTAGCACATTCATTCCATTCAACACATCCTGTAATTCATCATCACTTTCACTGAGGACAGTAATGTCATCAGCGGATATTCACATTGATATCTTTTGACCATGAATTTTAAACCCACTCTTGAACATTTATTTTATTTCGGTCATTGCTTCTTCGATATATACACAGAAGACGTGAAAGACCACATCCCTGCCTTACACACTTTAATCCGTGCAGTTCGCCCTTGGGCTTCCACTCCCATTGTTCCCTCTTGGTTCTTGTACATAGTGTACCTTATCCAGCTTTCCGTATAGCTTAACCCTATTTCTCTCAAGAGTTCGAATATTTTGCACCATTTCACATTGTCGAACGCTTTCTTCAGGTCGACAAATCCTATGAACGTGTCTTGATTTTTCTTTAATCTTGCTTCCACTATCAGTCGCAATGTCTGGAGTGCCTTTATGGTCTCTATCTTTCCTAAATCCAAACCGATCTTCATCTAATAGATGTTCAATTTCCTACTCCATTCTTCTGTATATTGTCCTTTTCAGCAACTTAGATAAATCAGCTGTTAAGCTGGTTGCGCGACGATTCTCGCCCTTGTTGGCTCTTTCTGTCTTCGGTATTATGCTGAGGATGTTTTTCCGAATGTCAGATGATATATCGCCAGTCTCACACTTTCTGCACACCAAGTATATAACTGTTTTGTTGCCACTTTCCCCAATGATTTTATAAATTCCGATGGAATGTAATCTAGCCCTTCTGCCTTATTAGATTCTGTTGTTGTTGTTGTGGTCTTCAGTCCTGAGACTGGTTTGATGCAGCTCTCCATGCTACTCTATCCTGTGCAAGCTTCTTCATCTCCCAGTACCTACTCCAGCCTACATCCTTCTGAATCTGCTTTGTGTATTCATGCCTTGGTCTCCCTCTATGATTTTTACCCTCGGCGCCCCTCCCGTACTAAACTGACGATCCCTTGATGCCTCAGAACATGTCCTAACAACCGATCCCTTCTTCTAGTCAAGTCGTGCCTCAAACTCCTCTTCCCCCCAATTCTATTCAATACCTCCTCATTAGTTATGTGATCTACGAATCTAATCTTCAGCATTCTTCTGTAGGACCACATTTCGAAAGCTTCTATTCTCTTCTTGTCCAACTATTTATCGTCCATGTTTCACTTCCATACATGGCTACACTCCATACAAATACTTTCACAAACGGCTTCCTGACACTTAAATCTATACTCGATATTAACAAATTTCTCTTCTTCAGAAACGCTTTCATTGCCATTGCCAGTCTACATTTTATTTCCTCTCTACTTCGACCATCGTCACTTTTGCTCCCCAAATAGCAAAACTCCTTTACTACTTTAAGTGTCTCATTTCCTAATCTAATTCCCTCAGTATCACCCGACTTAATTCGACTACATTCCATTATCCTCGTTTTGTTTTTGTTGGTGTTCATCTTGTATCCAACTTTCAAGACACTGTCCATTCCGTTCAACTCCTCTTCCAAGTCCTTTGCTGTCTCTGACAAAATTACAATGTCATCGACGAACCTCAAAGTTTTTATTTCATCTCCATGGATTTTAATACCCACTCCGAATATTTCTTTTGTTTCCTTTACTGCTTGCTCAATATACAGATTGAATGACATCGGGGAGAGGCTACAACCCTGTCGCACTCCCTTCCCAGCCACTGCTTCCCTTTCATGTCCCTCGACTCTTATAACTGCCATCTGGTTTCTGTACAAATTGTAAATAGCCTTCGCTCCCTGAATTTTACCCCTGCCACCTTCAGAATTTGAAAGATAGTATTCCAGTCAACATTGTCAAAAGCTTTCTCTAAGTCTACAAATGCTAGAAACGTAGGTTTGCCTTTCCTTAATCTATCTATTATTAGATTCTAAGTCTTTCAAAGTTCCACTCAATTCTGATTGTAATACTGGATGCCCTGTGTCTTCCCTGTTGAACCTGTTTCTTCTTGTGTCATGGCATCAGATAAATCCTCCCTCTCATAGAGGCCTTCAAAGGGCTCTTTCCACCTTCACATTCTCTCCTCTGCAATTAACAGCAGCATTGTCACTGTACTCTTAGCGTTACCACCCTTGCTTCGCCTTTATGACAGATTAAACCTTGCTGGCAACACTTCGAATGGGCTGTCAGAATGTCTGTGGAGGAATAGCAGCCCGCTTTTCCTCAAGGTCTGAAACCAAAGAAAGTGGTGATGTTGGACGCTGACGCACGAAGTGAAGTCGACATTCTACACTACTGGCCATTAAAACCGCGACACCAAGAAGAAATGCAGATGATAAACGGGTATTCATTGGTCAAATATATTATACTAGAATTGACATGTGATTACATTTTCACGCAATTTGGGTGCATAGATCCTGAGAAATCAGTGCCCAGAACTACCACCTCTGGCCGTAATAACGGCCTTGATACGCCTGGGCATTAAGTCAAAGAGAGATTGGATGGCATGTACAGGTACAGCAGCCCATGCAGCTTCAACACGTTACCACAGTTCATCAAGAGTAGTGACTGGTGTATTGTGACAAGCCACTTGCTCGGCCACCATTGAACAGGCGTTTTCAGTTGGTGAGAGATCTTGAGAATGTGCTGGCCAGGGCAGCAGTCGAACATTTTCTGTCTCCAGAAAGGCCCGTACACGACCTGCAACATGCGGTCGTGCATTATCCTGCTGAAATGTAGCGTTTCAGAGGGATGGAATGAAGGGTAGAGCCACGGGTCGTAACACATCTGAAATGTAACGTCCACTGTTCAAAGTGCCGTCAATGCGAGTAAGATGTGACGGAGACGTGTAACTAATGGCATCCCATACCATCGCGCTTGGTGATACACCAGTATGGCGATGACGAATACACGCTTCCAATGTGCGTTCACCGCGATGTCGCCAAACACGGAGGCGACCATCATGATGCTGTAAACAGAACCTGGATTCATCCGAAAAAATGACCGTAACATTGACTGACGTAGTTTCGGCGACCGCCCTTTGTTCTATTATGTGCATAGCCGCCAAATGTGAACATTTTAAACATTTAAAGTAAACTGAACGTTGAACGACAACACGTGTGATCAATTATTAAATGTAAAATAATCACACAAGTAATACTTTTCGTTCCTGAGAGTGTGTATATATTTTTCTAGCGGACTATGTATATTTTGCTATACTTTTTATTCAAAAAAATTGACCGTAAACGACTTAAAAGCAGAGTTAAAATAAGACATTATTAATAAAGCTGTCCATCTCCATATGCGTGTAAGAAACATAACTGACCATGTCCTGCCACTATAAGAACTATCGATGTCCCATGTAAAGTATAAGATCCACTACCGGTTCTATAGCAGAACTTGCCGCAAATATTTTAAAATTTTAACACTGTAATCTTTGTCCTAAGTACTTTAAAATCATTGTTGATTGAAAGTGTTAGTTGTAGAAGTCGATTGCTTTGAGGTTTTATGTGTGGAAAGAAAGTGATTCCTCAAAAGAAAGAGATGAAATTACATGAGCAGTATATGATCGGCTGTGCAATACCAAATATGGTGAAGATGACAAAGAACTTAGGCTCATATCAGATAGTTGCTGTGGCCAGTCTAAGAATTCATCTACGGTCTCGATGCTTCCTTACTGGATTACCTATAATGCACCACATCACATATAACAAGTTCAACTGATGTCTCTGTGGTTGGACATTCATACACCCAACACGATCGTGTTTTCGGCCGAATTGAGAAGGTTTTACGAAAAAGAGAATCTACAATATTTCGGGATCGTGGAACATTGAGAAAACGGGGTGGAGATATAATAATGTATGATTGGAAGCATGTTAAAGAAGGAGCTATTAGACCACCAGGGGTCTGGCATTTCTGTTTCAGTTTTTCAAGATTTTCATCAAAAGGTCAAGAACTACAAAGATATTAATGAGAGGTGAACGAAACTACAGAACCGACTGTGGTCAGTATAGAGGAGTAAACAAAATGGGGAAGACGTGCTCTGGCGTGATCAAAACACCTGTAGTTCCTCACATTAGAATCAAGAATGAGAAACTGAAAGATATAGATAATTTGCTTACCAGCTATTTCCGAGAAGACTAGCAACGGAATGACCATTTGGTTTACTGTAAAGACTTAACTGGTGCTGCATATGGCAATACAGTTGGAATGGATGTAAATTATTCTAACAACTCGTGTCAGCTACATGAAGCAAATGAGTAACCAACTGTTTAAAATATGTAACATTAACTTTGTCAACTTTAGTTTAATACCCAATATTTAATTGTTACTGAACAGGCAGTTTTGGATCAGTTTCTTAAACATATTGTATTTTTAAATTGTAACACACTGCAAGGAATTCAATTTTGGATAATTTATAGGCTTCCTGAAATAAAGTAGTGAACTGTTTTGTTTGCTGTTTAATACGAATCCATGACGAAACTGTTTATGCTCCACTGTATAAGAAACAGAACTATCTATGCCCACTACGTCAGTAACAAAAGTTTCTATATCCAAAGAGTATTACCCCATATCTTCTTCATAAATTACTTATATTTTCTAGTATTCCCATTTTTAACTTACTTTTGTCCTAAGTTAATTATTTCAGCCACACACACCACACACACACACACACACACACACACACACACACACACACACACACACAGTGGAATAAAACCGTTAAGCAACAATGTGTAAATAAATATTGCAATTTTTCTCAAAACTGCGAGGCCTATTCGGAAAGTAAAGTCCGATTGGTCGCAAAATGAAAACCACAGTGATAATCAAATATATTTTATTTGCAACAGTTTAGTACACCTTCCAGCTACTTCTCTTCATAGTGCCGCTCTGACTTAAACATTTGACATAGAGTTGAACCAACTTTCCAATACCCTCGTTGTAGAGGGCAGTTGCCTGAGCTTCCCGCCACTCTCTACGCTGGTATGTGCCAAAATATTGTCTTTATGGCTAGCGGTTCACATGACCAGAAATGAACATCAAAGGGAGCCAAGTCCAGGCTGTATGGTGGGTGATCAGACACATCCCATCGAAAACGCTGCAGGGGTGTCCTTGTTGCCCCTGCAGTGTGTGGCTGAGAACTGTCTTGAAGGAGGAAATGCATGACAGGTACGTTATGCAGGATTGCATGAAATCAGGCGAAACCTCGCAGCAGGCAGCCATACTTGCCAGGAGACACCATTGTTCTAGGCATCTTTATACACTGCTGGCCATTAAAATTGCTACACCAGGAAGATGACGTGCTACAGACGCGAAATTTAACTGACAGGGAGAAGATGCTGTGATATGCAAATGATTAGGTTTTCAGAAGATTCACACAAGGTTGGCGCCGGTGGCGACACCTACAACGTGCTGACATAAGGAAAGTTTCCAACTGATTTCTCATACACAAACAGCAGTTGACCGACGTTGTCTGGTGAAACGTTGTTTTGGTGCCTCGTGTAAGGAGGAGAAATGCGGACCATCACGTTTCCGACTTTGATAAAGGTCGGAATGTAGCCTATCGCGATTGCGGTTTATCGTATCGCGAAATTGCTGTTCGCGTTGGTCGAGATCCAATGACTGTTAGCAGAATATTGAATCGATGAGTTCAGGGGGATAATACGGAACGCCGTGCTGGATCCCAATGGCCTCGTATCATTAACAGTCGAGATGACAGTCATCTTATCCACATTGCTTTAACGGATCGTGCAGCCACGTCTCGATCCCTGAGTCAACAGATGGGGACGTTTTCAAGACAACAACCATCTGCACGAACAGTTCGACGACGTTTGCAGTAGCATGGACTATCAGCTCGGAGACCATGGCTGCGGTTACCCTTGACACTGCATCACAGACAGGAGTGCCTGCGATGGTGTACTCAACGAGGAACGTGGATGCACAAATGGCAAAAGTCATTTATACAGATCAATCCAGTTCTGTTTACAGCATCATGATGGTCGCATCCGTGTTTGGCGACATCGCGGTGAACGCACATTGGAAGCGTGTATTTGTCATCGCCATACTGACGTATCACCCGGCGTGATGGTATGGGGTGCCATTGGTTACACGTCTCGGTCACCTCTTGTTCGCATTGACGGCACTTTGAACAGTGGACGTTACATTTCAGATGTGTTACGACCCGTGGCTCTACCCTTCATTCGATCCCTGTGAAACCCTACATTTCAGCAGGATAATGCACGACCGCATGTTGCAGGTCCTGTACGGGCGTTTCTGGATACAGAAAATGTTAGACTGCTGCCCTGGCCAGCACATTCTCCAGATCTCTCACCAATTGAAAACGTCTGGTCAATGGTGGCCGAGCAACTGGCTCGTCACAATACGCCAGTCACTACTCTTGATGAACTGTGGTATAGTATTGAAGCTGCATGGGCAGCTGCACCTGTACACGCCATCCAATCTCTGTTTGACTCAATGTCCAGGCGTACCAAAGCCGTTATTACTGTCAGAGGTGGTTGTTCTGGGTACTGATTTCGCGGGATCTATGCACCCAAATTGCATGAAAATGTAATCACATGTCAGTTCTAGTATAATATATTTGTCCAATGAATACCCGTTTATCATCTGCATTTCTTCCTGGTGTAGCAATTTTAATGGCCAGTAGTGTATGTTCTCTGTACGGATCTTTACATGCTCACTGAGTATTCAGGACTGAGCGACGTGAGGCGATCGACAGCTATAGTGCCCAATACAGCTGTGCAAAGCTTTATCAGATTTTCACTGTCGTTTCCATTTTCGACCTATCCGACCTTGCCTTCCAAAAATTTCTGTTACTTCACGTGGACGTAACCTGTTCTGATTCTAGCCACGTAAGTTCGGTAAGAGTGTGATTGTGTGGTGTGTGGTGTGTCGATTGATGATGCACTTCAGTTGCTAATTATTTTTCGGATACCTAACTAAAGTAATCTCAAAGGAACCTCTGTCACTCTGTGAATGCTCAGACAAAGACGCCCTGTGCAGGAAGGACTTCTGCGCGGTGTGCGGACCCAGCTAGCACCAGTGACAGAAGGGACGTGGTCGGAGGTCTGAGCGCAGTAATTACGGCGCCGCGGTGAGCTGGGAGAACACGACTGTGCGCGGACGGATTTCCATTTCACGCGTCAAGGCGCTAGCTAGCTATTACGACCGCCGCCAGGCGCGCTGCTGTCGCCCCGCCCTCGCAATTACGGGAGTCGGCATCCCCTTTCAGGTCGCCGCCACACCGCAGCATTTCAGTTGCGGCTGCAGGCAGCGAATTAGCAAAAAATCCGGTGCACGACCGTACAATCAGGCGCTGAATTTACTACCCGGTTCTATGCAGATAGGAAGTACAGCGCCTCCGCAAAGTAATGATCAGATTCTATACTGAATTTGCGGCTGAGCTAGCCCCTCTTCTAACCATAATCTATCGTACATCAGCTGGGCAAAAGATGGCGTCCATTTCTTGGAAGAAAGCACGGACCACTCCCATCTACAAGAGCGATAGTACCAGTGCTCCACAAAACTACTGTCCAATATCCTTGACTTCGATATGTTGTAGACTCTTAGAACCAGGCACGGCGCGTAATTAAAGGCTTTGAGACGGAGCCGCCCCAAAATATACAAACCTATTACAGAATTTAAATTATCAGAACGCATTTTGCATCTTTCCCACAGGGATTTAACTAATGGCAGTCAACGTTTTTGGAACTCTAGCAAGAGTTTCACGAATTATTAGAGGAAAATGCGCACGAAATATACATTCTCGCGTCCGTCGGCCGTCGTAATTTAGTATATTATTTATTGGTAACGTTGATTGTTGCCGACTTACGTGGTGGGCCTTAATGAAACTGATATTTCATTTAATTTTTGTTTACTATTAAATGCTTTTGTGAAGTTCTTTTTTTAACAATATTAAACTTGAGTGGAAATTATTTTTTTTACGTTAATGAACGTTAGACTCACTGAATCTTAAAGCATGAACATATAAGTTGAACAATGGAATAAACTTTTCATATTAATTTCCTCGCCTAGTCAGTTCATTTTAAAGCAAAAATTGCGGCCCACACACGCGCGAGAGTATTTTTTTCTTAACTCCGTTAACCATTGCATTGTAGTCGGAGTTCTGGCTCTGGCTCTCGACTGTTGTACTGAAAATAAGAATCTTAAAGCTATCTATTTTATGCAACGTCGGGCGGCTGTGGATAAAAATGTATATTATGTTAATAGCGAGCGAGTTTTTTCGCTTCCGCTAATTTTTTATAAGTCAATATCGCCACGTAATGGTGTCGTTGGCTGAATCGGCCGCTGCGATTGTTGAACTGTAAATTACTCGAACGCAGGTTAATTCAAAGGAAGGCGGACATGAAATCGTGATCACCTCTTACAAATTAAAAGTTAACAATGATATTAAATCAATATATTATCTGCTTAATTAGTACAAATATGTTTACATTTGACAGCACTCGCAAGATGTCCGTCTACACGCAACCAAGACAAGATAAGAAGTGAAGACGACTAAAAAATTAACAAAAGAGCGCATTTTCTCGTCTCTTTAGATCATTTTGTTATATTTCTTTGCCCTAGAAACTTACACAGATAAATTATTATAATACGGATACATGAGAAAAATATATATTATTCAATTTTAAAATGTCTCTTCTTTATAAATGCTGTTTTTTTAAGTCTTTTCATATTATTTAAATGGGGACGCTATAAAACCCTGAGTGAAATATTTCCCATTACTTTCGATTCCCTGCTTGCCGAATGCAATTAACGCTCGTTGTTAGGAACTTTCTTTTTGTGAGTGTATTATGCATGGGTTTAGTCAGTTTTACGTTCTTTCAAATAGCAGCAGCATACCACGAGTTCAAAAACACAATACAAATTAACTGTGCAATTTATCGGGTAAAATTTTGGAACACATGTTTACGATAAAAATCAAGGAACTTGGTGCGCCCAGACCCAGTGTAAACATGAATCAAGAACAAAAATTGTGTAAATCAAGGAATGGGTATACACGCAATTTTAACAGAGCATTGTACAATGCAATGCAGCTGTGTGGTTGTGTGCGCTTTATCACTTAAAGTACGCAAATATAAATACGACAAATACGGTGTGTAAATTACCATAGCAGTTGGTTCAAATGGCTCTGAGCACTATGGGACGGAACATCTGAGGTCATCAGTCCCCTAGAGCTTAGAACTACTTAAACCTAACTAACCTAAGGACATCACACACATCCATGCCCGAGGCAGGATTCGAACCTGCGACCGTAGTGGTCGCGCGGTTCCAGACTGAAGCGCCTAGAACCTTTCGGTCACAACGGCCGGCAACATAGCGGTTGTTTGCGTTACTGACGTCAGTCAATCACAGCACAAAATCCGTGACATCATGGTAAAATCAGTGTTTCGTCACGCGAACGTACAAATGGCGCGGTTTGAGCATACAAAATATTTAAAGTTTATAGATGAAAATACCAAAAACATTAAGGGTGCAGCGAAGCTAACATACATTGCATTTAAGGTCTCTCCAAAACACGTCTTTCAGTACGATTTGTTGTGGTAAACCGTCAGGAAATGTGACGTTGGAGGATAAATAAGCTACCTATAGGTTTTATGTTGGAGTTTGCTTTTGATGTTATGTACTAGTTGATTATGAAGCGGAAAGAATGGTTCAGATGGTTCAAATGGCTCTAAGCACTATGGGACTTAATATCTGAGGTCATCAGTCCCCTAGGACTTAGAACTACTTAAACCTAACTAAACTAAGGACATCACATACATCCATGCCCGAGGCAGGATTCGAACCTGCGACCGTAACAGCAGCGCGGCTCTGGACTGTAGCGCCTAGAACCGCTCGGCCACAACGGCAGGCTAAACGGAAAGACGATGCAGTACGTAAACATTTGGCTGGAGTGTGATATTGCCACCCCCCCCCCCCCCCCTCCCCACACTCCTAAAATCTTTGTTGTGGTGACAGACTAATCTGTAGCGTTGCCCGCCGTCTAGGGGTTAGTTGCGATCGATAAATGCGGCAGCAACTCCCCTCCCCTCCCCCCCCCCCCTCCCAGTAAGGAAACCACGAGGCGCACCTACTTAGAACATATTCTGAGCTCAAACATAATGAGATATCTTGAACAGAATGACCTCCTCAATGCCAGCCAGCATATTCCGAAAACAACGATCATGTGAAACCCAACTCGCACTTTTCTCACATGACATTCTGAAAGCTTCGGATCAAGGCAGTCCACGTAGACGCAGTATTTCTTGATCCCCGAAAAGCATTTCCATCGCTACCGCACCTATACTTATTGTCAAAAGTACAATCATATGAGGTAGCAAGTGAAATTTGTGACCGGATTGAGGACTTTTTGGTAGGAAGAACGCAGTATGTTATTTTGGATGGAGAGTTATCGTCGAATGGAGAAATACTCGCAACTTCAGGTATACGCCAAGGACGTGTGTTGGGACCCTTGCTGTTCATATTGTATGTCGGTTCAAAAATGGTTCAAATCGCTCTGAGCACTATGGGACTTAACTTCTGAGGTCATCAGTCCCCTAGAACTTAGAACTACTCATACCTAACTAACCTAAGGACATCACACACATCCATGCCGGAGGCAGGATTCGAACCTGCGACCGTAGCGGTCACGCGGTTCCAGACTGAAGAGACCTAGAACCTCACGGCCACTCCGGCCGGCTGTATGTCAGTGACCTTGTAGACAATATTAATAGTAACCTCATACTTTTTGCGGATTCTGCCGTTATCTACGATGAAACTTCCTGGCAGTTTAAAACTATGTGCCGGACCGAGACTTGAACTCGGAAACTTTGCCTTTTGCGGGCAAGTGTTCTACCAACTGAGCCACCCAAGCACGACTCACGCCCCGTCCTCACAGCTTTACTACCGCCAATACCTTGTCTCCTACTTTCCGAACTTCACAGAAGCTCTCCTGCGAACCTGCAGAACTAGCACTTCTGGAAGAAAGGATGTTGCGGAGACATGCCTTAGCCACAGCCTGGGGGATGTTTCCAGAACGAGATTTTCACTCTGCAGCGGAGTGTGCGCTGATATGAAACTTCCTGCCAGATTAAAACTGTGTGCCGGATCGATACTCGAACTCGGGACCTTTGCCTTTCGCGGGCAAGTGCTCTCCCAATTGAGCTACCCAAGCGCGACTCACGCCCCGTCCTCACAGCTTTACTTCCGCCAGTACTTCGTCTCCTACTTTCCAAACTTCACAGAAGCTCTCCTGCGAACCTGCAGAACTAACACTCCTGGAAGAATAGAGTTCCAATGATGAAGTTCTCTCTGAATGAAGCTACATATATATTCAGTCAGGTCTTGATAAGATTTCAAAGTGGTGCAAAGATTGGCAACTTGCTTTCAGTGTTCAGAAATTTAAAATGTTGTACTTTACAAAACGAAATAAAAGTGGTATTCTGTGACTATAATATGAGTCATTTTTGGAATCGACCAACTTATATAAATACCTGGGCGTAACACTTTGTAGGGATATGAAATGGAATTATCCCATAGGCTCAGTTGTGGGTAAAGCCAATGGTAGACTTCGGTTTATTGATGGAATATTGGGAAAGTACAATCAGTCTACAAACGAGATTGCCTACAAATCACTCTTGCGACCGGTTCAGCAATACCGCTCAAGTGTGGTGGACCCGGACCAAATAGGACTAACAGGGGATATTGAAAATATGCAGAAAGGGCAGCACGAATGTTCAAAGACTGTTTCATCCGTGGGAGAATGTCACAGAGATAATGAGGGAAATGAAGTGGAAGATTCTTGAAGGTAGACGTAAACTGTCCCCAGAAAGTCTATTAACAAAGTTTCAAGAATCGGCTTTAAATGATGACTATAGGAATATACAACAACCTACTTCGTATCACTCACATACGGTTCTTGAGGATTAGAGTACACTAATTACAGTACGCAGTACGCGCAGAGACAATCAGACAGTCATCCTTCCCCCGCTCCATATGCGAATGCAACGGGAAGAAACCCTAATAACTGATACAGTGGGAAGTACCCTCTGCTATTCACCTCACGGTGTAGGCGTAGATGTAGATGTAGATTACACTTTATCGTAAGGAATTGCCCTTTCTGCGCAAACACACTAAACACATATACATATCCTACATGTTGTAATGGTACCATTATTGATACTCTTGCTATCCAACAGAGTTCAAGGCGTCAGAAAGGCGAAGAGTGTACACATCTCATATTAATGTCCATTAATATGAGTCCGGATACCCAACAGTCTGGTTAATTAATTCAAAAATGGTTCAAATGGCTCTGAGCACTATGGGACTTAACTTCTAAGGTCATCAGTCCCCTAGAACTTAGAACTACTTAAACCTAACTAACCTAAGGACATCACACACATCCATGCCCGAGGCAGGATTAGAACCTGCAACCGTAGCGGCCGCGCGGTTCCAGACTGTAGCGCCTTTAACCGCTTGGCCACCACGGCCGGCGGTTAATTAATTAATCTGGCTTTGCAACATCAACCAAAACGGCCTTGTTGTGCAGGTACTACGAATGAGAGAAGAAACTACCGCGTTAATTTTTCCAGAGGACATGAAGCTTTACTGGATGTTTAAATTATGATGGTATCCTCTTGAATAAAATATTGCGGAAGTAAAGTAGTCCCCCAATCAGATTTCCCGGTGGGGACCACTCAGGAGGATGTCGCTATCAGAAGATACACAAGTGGCGTTCTACGGGGTCGAAGAATGGAATGTTAGATCCGTTAATCAGGCAGGTAGGTCAGAAAGTTTAAAAAGGGAAATGGACAGGTTGAAGTTAGATATGGTGCGAATTAATTAAGTTAGATGGCGGGAGAAAAGAACTTCCGGTCAGGTGAATTCAGGGTTATAAATACAAAATCAAATAGGGGTAATGAGGGAGTAGGTTTAGTAATGAATAAGAAAACAGGAACACGGGTAAGCTACTAGAACAGCATAGTGAACGCATTATGGTACCCAAAATATGCACTAATCCCGCCCCAATGCAGGTGAATAAATTTCTACGCAAACTAGCTTCGCAGATGAAGAGACTGAAGAAATGTGTGATGAAATAAAAGGGAATTATTCAGGTAGCTAAGGGAGACGAAAATTAAATATTGATGGGCGACTGGAATTCGATATTAGGAAAGCGAAGAGAAGGAAAAGTGGTAGGTGAATATGGACTGTGCGAAAGAATTGCAGAGGAACCGCTTGGTAGAATTTTGCACGGAGCATAATTTAATCATCGCTGACACTTGGTTTAAGAACCATGAAAGAAGGTTGTGTACGTGGAAGAGATCTGGAGTCACTGAAAGGTTTCAGATGGATTGTATAATGGTAAGACAGAGATTCTGGAATCATATTTTAAATTGTAAGACGTATCCAGGGGCAGATTTGGACTCTGCCCACAATTTATTGGTTATGAACAGTAGATTAAGGCTGAAGAAGTTTCAAATGGTAGGAAATTAAGAAGATGGGACATGGATAAGTTGAAAGAACGAAAGATTGTTGAGAGTTTTAGAGGAAGCATTAGGCAACGATTGAGTAGAACAGGGGAAAGAAATACAGTAAGAAACGAAAGGGTAACTCTGAGAGATGAAATAGTTGAGGCAGCAGAGGATCAAACAGGTAAAAAGATAAGGCCTAGTAGAAATCCTTGGATAATACAGGAGGTTCTGAATTTAACTGAGGAAAGGATAAGTATAAAAATACGGCAAATGAAGGTGGTGAAAGTGAAAGCAAACGCATAAAAAATAAGATTGACAGACAGTGCAAAATGGCTAAGCAGGAATGGATAGAGGACAAATGTAAGAATTTCGAAGCATATTTCACTATGGGAAAGGTAAACGCCATCTACAGGAAAATTAGAGAGACCTTTGGAGAAAAGAGATGTGTCTGTGTAAATATAAAGGTCTCAGATGTAAAACTAGTATTAAGCAAAAAAGAGAAACCTGAACAGTGAAAGCAATATACTTAGGGTCTGTACAAGAGAGATGAAAGAAATATCATAGATAGATATGAGAGGACGTAGATGAAGATAAGATGGGAGATACGACATTGCGAGAACAAATTGACAGGCCATTGAAAGACCTAAATCGAAACAAGGCCTCTGTCGTAGACACGTTCCGTCAGAAATACTGATAGCCTTGAGGGGAATCAGCCATGCCATGACAAAACTGGACAAAACTGTTCCATATTGTGCGGAAGATGTATGAGACAGGCGAAATATCCCCAGAATTCAAGAAGAATGTAATAACTCCAACTCCAAAGAAAGTAGGTGCGACAGGGGTGACTATTACCGAAATATCACTATAGTAAGTCATCTTTGTCAAATATTGACACTAATTCCTTACAGAAGAATGGAAACAAAGTAGTAGAAACAAACTTCAGGGACGATCAGTTTGGATTCCGGAGAAATACAGGGAGACGCGAGGCAATACTGGCCTGGCAGGTTAAGGAGAGGCAAACCTAGGCTTATAGCATTGTAGACCTAGAAAGAGTTTTTGACAATGTTAACGGAAATACTCTCTTTGAAATTCTGAATGTAGCTGGGGTAAAATACAGGCAGCGAAAGGCTATTTACAACTTGTACAGAAACCAGAAGGCAGTTATGAGAGACGAGAGGCATGAAAGTTAAGTAATAGAACCCAGTACGTTGTCTTCGATGGTGAGTGTTCATCGGAGGTGAGGTTATCATTTGGAGTGCCCCAGGGAAGTGTGGTAGGTCCGCTGTTGTTTTCTATCTACATAAGTGATCTTTTGGATAGGGTGGATAGCAATGTGCGGCTGTTTGCTGATGGTGCTATGGTGTACGGGAAGGTGTTGTCGTTGAGTGACTGTAGGAGGATACAAGGTGACTTGGACAGGATTTGTGATTGGTGTAAAGAATGGCAGCTAACTCTAAATATAGATAAACGTAAATTAATGTAGATGAATAGGAAAAAGAATCCCGTAATTTTTGAATACTCCATTAGTAGTGTATCGCTTGACACAGTCACGTCGATTAAATATTTGGGCGTAACATTGCAGAGCGATATGAAGTGGGACAAACATGTAATGGCGTATAGTCGTCTTCGGTTCATTGGTAGAATTTTGGGAAGATGTGGTTCATCTGTAAAGGGGACCGCTTATAAAACACTAATACGGCTTATTCTTGAGCGTTTGGGATCCCTATCAGGTCGGATTGAGGGAGGACATAGAAGCAATTCAGAGGCGGGCTGCTAGATTTGTTACTGGTAGGTTTGATCATCACGCGAGCGTTACGGAATGCTTCAGGAACTCAGGTGGGAGTCTCTGGAGGAAAGGAAGCGTTCTTTTCGTGAATCGCTACTGAGGAAATTTAGAGAACCAGTATTTGAGGCTGACTGCAGTACAGTTTTATTGCCGCCAACTTATATTTCGCGAAAGGACCACAAACATAATATAAGAGAGATTAGGGCTCGTACAGAGGCATATAGGCAGTCATTCTCCCCTCGTTCTGTTTGGGAGTGGAACAGGGAGAGAAGATGCTAGTTGTGGTACGAGGTACCCTCCGCCACGCACCGTATGGTGGATTGCGGAGTATGTATGTAGATTTAGATGAAAAGGAAGCTGTGGTTGAAGGCTGTAGCATATCCCCGATGTCATTCAATACGTACGTTGAACAAGCAGTAAAGGAAACCAAAGAACAGTGCTGAGTAGGAACTGAAGTTGAGAGAGAAAACATAAAAAGTTTGAGGTTCGCTGATAGCAGTGCAGCTCTGTCAGAGAGGGCAAAGGACTTGGAAGAGCAGCTGAGCGGAATGGACAGCGACTTGAAAAGATAAAATGAACGTAAATGAAGCTAAACAAGGATAACGGAACGTAGTCGAACTAAATCAGACGATACTGAGGGAATTAGACTGAGAAACGAGAAACTTAAAGTAGTAGATGAGTTTTGCTACTTGGAAAGCAAAATAACTGATTATGGTGAAGTAGAGAGGATATAAAATGTGGTGGCAACGGCAAGAAAAGGTATTCTGAAGAACAAAAATTTGTTAAAATCGAATATAGATTCAGGTGCTTTTCTGAACGTATTTGTCTGAAGTGTAGCCATGTATGGAAGTGAAACATGGTCGATAAACAGTGTAGACAAAAAGAGAAAAGAAGCTTTTGAAATGTGACACTACAGGAGAATGCTGAAGACAGGATGGGTGCCGGTCGATGTGGCCGATCGGTTCTAGGCGCTTCAGTCTGGAACCGCAAGTCCGCTACGATCGCAGGTTCGAATCCTGCCTCGGCATGGATGTGTGTGATGTCCTTAGGTTGGTCAGGTTTAAGTAGTTCTACGTTCTAGGGGACTGATGACCTCAGATGTTAAGTCCCATAGTGCTCAGAGCCATTTTGGACTGGATGGGTGGATCGCGTAATTGATGAGGAGGGAATTGGGATGACAAGAAATTTATGGCACAACTTGACTAAAAGAAGGGATCAGTTGACAGGACACATTCCGAGACATCAAGGGATCATCGATTCAATGTTGGAGGGAAGTGTGGAAGGTAAAAAATTGTAGAGGGAGACGAAGAGATGAATTCAGTAAGCAGATTAAAAAGGAATTAGGTTGCAGTAGCTATTCGGAGATGAAGAGATTTGCACAGGATAGAGTAGCATTGACAACTGCATCAGACCTGTCTTTGGACTGCAGAGGAGAACAACCACAACACAGTGTATATTTACTTTTAATTAATTGTTGGGTGCACTCATTTTGGTTTTGAAGTTGTTGTTTCTTTATTCGCACAGCACAGATACTTTCACCATAATTGATGACTAGTAACTCTTCATTTTGGATGTTTACCTCGAAAATCACCTCGTCGTCATTCTGGAAATACCAGCCACGAAATTGTTGATTCATCCGGGCAAAGAGGAACAAGTCACTGGATTGCATGTCATGATAATACGGGGACGAGGCAAAATCTGACAGCCCAGAGAAGGAGCATGCCTTGACACCTCCTGTAACAATGTCCGATGATTTCCGTTGTCTACTCCTGTGACGACTTGTATCTTTCCCTCGTAATTTTAAGATTTTCGGAAAGTGCTACATTTCGTCTCCAGTAAAAATTAAAAACATCACAACAAAATTCCGAATATTTTCATCGAACTGGGAGCTTACATAATTTCATTGAAAAGAAAATGTAGTATAAAACTGCAACGTAACTCCAGACCGGAGCGACGAATGAAAATTTGTACCTAATTCGAACCCAGGCTCAAATGGTTCAGATGGCTCTGAGCACTATGGGACTCAACTGCTGAGGTCATTAGTCCCCTAGAACTTAGAACTAGTTAAACCTAACTAACCTAAGGACATCACAAACATCCATGCCCGAGGCAGGATTCGAACCTACGACCGTAGCGGTCTTGCGGTTCCAGACTGCAGCGCCTTTAACCGCACGGCCACTTCGGCCCGAACCCAGGTCTCGTGCTCACTAAGCAGATGCGCTTACTACTATACCACCCCGGAACAGTGGCTTTGCCCATCTGCAAGGACTATGCTAACACGCCTCTCCGCTCAGTCCTAGATCCGATAGACACTTTCTGAAAGATATATCAATTTCTTAAATGATCTAGTATCATAAATATTTTTTTTAGAAATAATTTTACGTAAGGTATATAGAGCCTCATTCTTACTGTTATTAGCTGCAAGTAAATACTTTTCTTTTTTTCTTTTTTACTTCGTACTATAGTTTTTTGTATCCCATTTAAGACTTTAGACATCGGATACTTAGTTTGCTGTTTTGGACGCAATAATTTTATTTGACCAAGTTTTAAAACTCACTAAAAAATAGTATTAAGGTATACAGGCCTTTAATCCTTACAGTCAACATCGTTAAAGAAGGCAATTAATATTTTACACGTTTCCCTTTTTCGAGGAAATGATTTTGTCTAGATTTGGTACAATATTCAGGCAGACTGCTAACCTCAAAGAATTAATATAATTTTTATCGCTAAGTCGTGAACGGTTCTTAGTTTTAGGAAGCTTTAAAAGGGAGAAAAAGCGCTCACGAATATACGTGGAACCAAACATTGTGCAAAAGAGGATACTTCTCTCGTGGAAAACAGCTGTAAAAGTCATCCAAAGTTTTACGCATAAGAAAGCGGTCCTTCAGGCGGATATCGCACTGCAGGTCAATCACCTTTAGTTGGAACACTTGTCAGACGTCCTCTACCCGAAGGGGAAACTGGCGAACAAACACATCTAAGGCCCGTTCAAGCTAACTTACCTCCAAAACTCTGTTTTCAAATTCTTCTTGTAATTCGCAAATGAGTTGACCATAATCTGAAAGATCCACGCCGTTCGGTGTGGCCATGCGGTTCTAGACGCTACAGTTTGGAGCCGAGCGACCGCTACGGTCGCAGGTTCGAATCCTGCCTCTGGCATGGATGTGTGTCATGTCCTTAGGTTAGTTAGGTTTAAGCAGTTCTAAGTTCTAGGGGACTGATGACCTCAGAAGTTAAGTCCCATAGTGCTCAGAGCCATTTGAACCATTTGAAAGATCCACATCTTCCTTAACGGTGTCTAATGCAGGGAGGTGTCCACAACTGTTCTCGCACAACTGTTTTTCCCA
Organism: Schistocerca serialis cubense; assembly: GCF_023864345.2. Taxonomy (NCBI): domain Eukaryota; kingdom Metazoa; phylum Arthropoda; class Insecta; order Orthoptera; family Acrididae; genus Schistocerca; species Schistocerca serialis. The sequence continues at coordinate 574,190,739 of NC_064645.1, read as the reverse complement.
CAAAATAAGTATTTTTTAAGTGCTTGAATCATAAAGGTGTTTTAAATTTTCTTTCAGTTCTTCAAGCTTTGACTGGCGTTCCTCTTGCGACAAATTTTCGAATTGATCTTTGTGACAGGTATTAAAGTGCCGTTCAATCGAGTACTTTCTTAAATACATGAGGTTCCGATGACATACTAAACATCTGGCACGATTTTCGACAGCAGTACAAAAGAACTTAATTTCCCCACTCGGGTTTAAGTAGTGCGGACGAGCCGATTCTCCTTTTTTTTCTTTTTTTTTTTTTTTTTTTGTCTGCTGCTGTTGAACACCTATCTCGATCCACTGTAGCCTTACGTCTGTTGACTAACGCCGGCCGCAGTGGCCGTGCGGTTAAAGGCGTTGCAGTCTGGAACCGCAAGACCGCTACGGTCGCAGGTTCGAATCCTGCCACGGGCATGGATGTGTGTAATGTCCTTAGGTTAGTTAGGTTTAACTAGTTCGAAGTTCTAGGGGACTAATGACCTCAGCAGTTGAGTCCCATAGTGCTCAGAGCCTTTTTTTTTTTTTTTTTTTTTTTTTGTTGACTAACGGTCTGTGTCGTATGAATGCTTTTGTACGAAGCCCGCGTACAGCAGCATGGCGAGGCGCGGCGGGCGAACCGCACGGCCAGCTAAGCGACACGGCTCGGCCACTGCAACAAAAATATCAAATGGCTCTGAGCACTATGGGACTTAACATCTATGGTCATCAGTCCCCTAGAACTTAGAACTACTTAAACCTAACTAACCTAAGGACATCACACAACACCCAGCCATCACGAGGCAGAGAAAATCCCTGACCCCGCCGGGAATCGAACCCGGGAACCCGGGCGTGGGAAGCGAGACCGCTACCGCACGACCACGAGCTGCGGACGCCACTGCAACAACATACGTATTCCCCCGGAGCGCCGGTCGCGGGCGATCGTGGGCCCTAGCGCCCCAGGGGCACGGTTTGGACGAGCCTGCGTTAGACTGTAAGCCTTATAATTTGCATGTGTGACCACTGCAGTGGTCAAAATAAATTTTCATATTGCCGAAACTGTAATACTGAACGTTGTGATCCAGAAAGACCGGGTGATCAAAAAGTCAGTATAAATTTGAAAACGTAATAAACCACGGAATAATGTAGATAGAGAGGTAAAAATTGTCACACTTGCTTGTAATGACATGGCGTTTTATTAGAAAATAAAAAAAACAAAGTTCACAAAATGTCCGACAGATGGCGCTGGACAGCAAAACGTCAGTGACTGCGCATGACAATCGTGTATAAAAGGAGCTGTAATGAGAGAGAGAATTAGATGCGCCAGCAGTCGCAGCATCTTGAAGTTACCTGAAAAGGCGCTTTTAGTGAAGCTGTATTATCAGAATGGGGAAAGTGCTAGTTCAGCGTTACAGTCCTATCGCCATAGGAAGTGGATTCGAACGGGTAAAGGTCCGTTGACAGATGCAGCTGTGGCGACAATGATTTCGAAGTTCGAAGCCACTTGTTGTTTCGACGATAGACCCCGTAGTGGCCGACCGAGCACAAGGCGTAATGCTGCTGAGACAGTTCAGGAAGAAATGGAGACTGTAGCGGGTTCGTCTACGCACGGGGAAGTCAGCGCTTGTGCAGTCTCACGTCGCACCGGCATTCCATACACTACTGTTTAGTTGGCACTTAGGCGTACCCTCCGATGCTATCCGTACGAAATCCATCGGCATCATGAACTGATACCTGGCGATTTACTGTAGCGGAGGGCATTTGCGGTGTGGGCGTTTCAAAAGATGGCGGAAGATGACGATTGGTTGATTAACGAATCGTGAACTGACGAAGCTCATTTCACGCTCCGAGGGTCTCTCATCTCCCACAACTGCAGAATTTGGGCTACAGAAAATCACAGAACTGTCGTGGAAACTCCATTACACGACGAGAAAGTCAATGTATTGGTTGGATTTACCACATCTACCGTTATCGGGCCTTTATCTTCGAGGAAATGCGTGATTCTGGTTTCGTAACTGCTACCGTGATGGGTGAGAGGTACGCCGATATGTTGCAGAATCGCATCATCCCTAGCCTGGCTGCTAAACACCTGCTGGAACGTACGATGTTTATGCGGGATGGCGCTCCACCCCATATTACTAGACGCGTGAAAGATCTCTTTCGCGCGTCGTTTGGTGATGATCGTGTGCTCAGCCGCCACTTTCGTCATGCTTGGCCTCCCAGGTCCCCAGACCTCAGTCTGTGCGATTATTGGCTTTGAGGTTAACTGAAGTCGCAAGTGTATCGTGATCGACCGATATCTCTAGGGATGTTGAAAAACAACATCCGACGCCAATGCCTCACCATAACTCCGGATATGCTTTATAGTGTTGTTCACAACATTATTCCTCGACTACAGCTATTGTTGAGGAATGATGGTAGACATATTGAGCATTTCCTGTAAAGAACATCATCTTTGCTTTGTCTTACTTTGTTATGTTGATTATTGCTATTCTGATCAGATAAAGCGCCATCGGTCGGACTTTTTATGAACTTTTGTATTTTTTTGATTCTAATAAAACCTCATGTCATTCCAAGCATGTGTGTCAATTTGTACCTCTCTATCTACATTATTCCGTGATTTATTCAGTTTTCAAATTTATACTGACTTTTTGATCACCCGGTACTTTACAATATCGATAAATTGGTTTGTTTGTAGTGAAAGAAACAGTCTACGTTTCTACCGTGAGGGGACAGTATGTGCAGTCTGTGGCAGTCATGTCATCTGTAAACATTGCAGTAATCGTATTGTGTGTCGTTACGAGAGTTGTTTTGCTTCAGAACGGCTCTGACAAGAACAACGTATGATCAGGGGCCCTGTATAGTCATTCTAATGAAGCATGGACCAAGAAAGGTGGACGCTGCAGCTAATGTCGTGTGGGTCAAAGTGATGTCTCTCTGCTCTGTAAGAAGTTTCTAGCGACAGGATTAGTTGAGGATTGTCACAGAAGTGGTCGCGGAATAGAAACGACAGGTGTGCAGGACCTATACCTGCATAAAACAGCAGTCAGAAACCCTCAACACAATGCCACACGTCTACGACGGCAGTTCCAAACAGCTACAGGAATGCAGGTTTAAGCAAAGCAAGCGCTGTATCGTTTGTGAGATACAGAGGCGAGAGAGTGAGCCGGGACTTACCCCAGTTCACTGCTAGTAGCGCCACGTCACCTTAACTCGTCTGCACGTAGCGCGCAAGTGTTCACCACAATTAAGTAGGAAATTAAAAATCAAAATTTATGTTTCAAGCTTTGTTGAAATATAGTTTAGTGTTATAATGTTCCAAATACCAAGTCTTCACGTTCTAGATTTAATAGTTTACGTAAAAATGCCGTTTTAAGAGAAAAATATGTGGTGCTAAATAATGAAGCTAGAAAGCCAAAATTTGGTCAGAAGGTGCAGTTAGAGCTCATAAATGAGTGTTGCAGGTTTCCAAAACCATATAACAAAAATTAATACCGGAATCCACGTTTTTGGGAAAAATCAGAGGCACTAAATAATGGACGTAGAAACATGAAAATTTGTTTTATGCTTAAGTTTACCCCAGAAATAATAACTGAAAGACCACGTTAAGCTACCTCTGATAGCTTTTGAGTAATTAAGTAAAAAACCAATTTTGTAACTAAAATGTACCCAATTGTTGTAGATTAAGTACCTGTAATTTTAGTGTTAGAGAATTTTGGTTGAAGTGGATGATAAAACATATCAAGTGATAGAGCTATACCAAATTTGAGAGTTGTAGTATTAATAACTTCTGACATAAGTTCTAGTAAAGATATGGTTAAGAGGTAACGATCTACCGTTAGTTCCACTATAAAAATTCTAGAAGGCAAAGTTTTTATTGTAGCGAGCTGAAACCTTTTCTGTGCTTTCAAACAGCTTCACTGTATACAATTAAAAATTAAGAGGTTTCTGAAGTAATTTGTAAGTATATTATTAAATTTTATGTGCCCGAGAAAACAGTCGTTCGGAGGCTGCTGCAGTATGCAGATAGCCGTAGACAACAGATGTTCCCTCGGCCATCCGCTCCGGCACCTGTATAAATGCAGCCAGAGAGGCAGTAGGGAGGTTCACTTCGCCAACGTCGGATCTGGCTCTGCCTCGGATGACGTCAGAGCCGAACTGTGACAAAGCGCGTATTTTGCTGTAAAAGCCGATAGTGAACCCGCGAGGACTGTACACCGTCCTGGATCGCTTAGAATTCGCCAGAGTAACTGTTACTGTGCCGTCCGTGTGAATTACAATTCCGCGTGGCAAGTGGTGACTTTATTTCCACGTTTATGGCGAGCATTAATTTGGAACATTTATTGCAAACTTTCATTGAGTAATTTTAGTCAGGACGAAAGATAATCTGGTAGCAACTTACCGGGTCGCCTCTGAACTGTTAAATGTGCTGTTAGAATAGAAAGACTTGCTTTCAATTGACAATATTGAATTTCTAAGTGTTGTGTGCGGGAAACTTCACACAATATAAATTTTGACTGGAACTTTATACTTTTATTTAAGATGATAGTCCTGATCCCGCAAAGAAATAAGGGAATAGAAACTTTTCTTGCAGTGAGGTGGACCACAATGTGGCCGTGCAGACTGGAAACTAAGGTCAGTGTGTTTCCCTTCGCTTTTTGGTTGACCACAAAATACGAGTAAGTTGCCAGGCTCGCGTGAGTAAGATGGTAATTAATAATCTTTACCCGCCGCCCCACAAGGTGTCGACACAGACGTTACGAAATAGCCTCTACGAACAGGAATTACATGCCAGAAGACCTCTCAAGGCTTCTCCTCTAAATCTGGTTTGGAGAGGGGCTCGTGACGCATGTGTCTTAGGCAGTACTGAGACACAACGCTCTTTTCTGATGAGACCCGTTTGGTTCTTCACCCTCAAAATACTGATGGTAGTATGTGGAAGCAACGAGGACAAAGTTTACTCCCTAATTGTATCGCAAACCGCAGTTCAGTCATGTTTTGGGGAGGAATCATGTACTGCCGCAGGACATAGCTTGTGCCAATACATGGGAGGATGACTGGTAAGAGGACCTTACACATCCACGCACACGTTATAGTTCTATTTGGTCAATACAGGGCTATTACAAATGATTGAAGCGATTTCATAAATTCACTGTAGCTCCATTCATTGACATATGGTCACGACACACTACAGTTACGTAGAAAAACTCATAAAGTTTTGTTCGGCTGAAGCCGCACTTCAGGTTTCTGCCGCCAGAGCGCTCGAGAGCGCAGTGAGACAAAATGGCGACAGGAGCCGAGAAAGCGTATGTCGTGCTTGAAATGCACTCACATCAGTCAGTCATAACAGTGCAACGACACTTCAGGACGAAGTTCAACGAAGATCCACCAACTGCTAACTCCATTCGGCGATGGTATGCGCAGTTTAAAGCTTCTGGATGCCTCTGTAAGGGGAAATCAACGGGTCGGCCTGCAGTGAGCGAAGAAACGGTTGAACGCGTGCGGGCAAGTTTCACGCATAGTGATGTGAATGATTCAGTGTTTAAACCTCCTCTACCAAGAAACGTGCCAGAACTGCGAGCTCGCTTCAACAATGCTTTCGAACTCATTGATGGAGACATGCTGCGCTGAGTGTGGGAGGAACTTGATTATCGGCTTGATGTCTGCCAAATCACTAAAGGGGCACATATCGAACATTTGTGAATGCCTAAAAAAACTTTTTGAGTTTTTGTATGTGTGTGCAAAGCATTGTGAAAATATCTCAAATAATAAAGTTATTGTAGAGCTGTGAAATCGCTTCAATCATTTGTAATAACCCTGTATATTGAGAAGCCATTCATGCCGATGGACGACAAAACACGCCCCCATCGTCGCAACCTTGAGGACTCTTTCCTAGTGCAGCATACAATCGATCGGATGGAATGGCTCCCAATATTAAATTGCTTTTAGAATCTAAGGCCCATGCTGAAACAAATGGTTCGTAATCTTCCTGTCTCATCACAAACTCCTAAAGGCACTGCAGAGGTCGTTTTGTAGGAATAGGACAATGTAATCTGGTAAGGAGTATGCCAAACCACAATCAAAAGTGTCTCCAATTACGAGGAGGGGCAGTTGATACGTAAACAATCTGTTATGCAAGATGACACTGAGTGAAAACAAACTGTAGTGAGGGTTGAATAACACTTAGGCGGTTTTTTGTTCTACTGATTTTTATTTGTATGAACTAGTTTTCGGCTTATTAGGCCATCTTCAGATAACTACTGGCTATTGTTTACAAGGAACTTGTGTTCTTAAGAACCAAACATTCTGTACTAAGATACAACGCACTTACATACGATATTTAGTTGTGGTATTGTCTTCGGAATTATCAAACGGGTCTTTTGACTTTTTGTTCCGTAAAACTGTTCTTTAACATAACAAATCACATTTTGTGGTTTGTCAGTACCACGTATGACAACAATTAGAATTATTTAGAATACACATTATTACAAAATTACATTTTTTTGGTATTTGTTGTGAGCAGTAGCACTGGATACTAATTGTTGGTTGTGCAACAGTGATGTTTTATTTTGGGGGCTACATTTTGTTATTAAAAAATTGTGCATTAATAAATACCAAATATTACATTGTTACAGTTGAGTTACAGTTAGGAATGTAAACACATAAGGGATATAACATTATATTGCGGTGTGAATTTGTTTACTATTGGAACACTTTGTGGTTAGTAGCAGGTTCACTGCATTGTGTAAAGTTTAAGAGTGATGATGTGCTCATTTGCAATTGGTTATTTGGAACAAGCTGGGGATTTAGGATTAAGTGTTTGTAATTTTAAGTGCTTCTAGTAGGCTGAGTTGTCTGCCCTTCTGCCTTTGTTGGCCATATGTAGCACTTCTGTGTGAGTAAGATATTTGTGTCCTTTGAGCATATGTTCAACAGAGGTGGAGTCTGATTTATTTAATCTCCAGCTGCATTCATGTTCAGTCAGTCTTACTGACATGGCCCGGCCCGTTTGACCAATGTACAGTTTATCGCAGTCAGTGCAGGTTATTTTGTAGACCCCACTGTTGCTTAGTTTATCTGTTTTGTCCTTGCTGTTGATTAGGAGATTAGCTATAGTGCCTCTTACACAAAATGATATTTTATAGTTTTGAGATTTCAGTGTTTTGCCTAGTTTGTCTGATGGCTTACCTAGATATGGAACAGTACACCAGTTGGTTTTTGGTGTGGTTGTTATCGCAGAGGGGTCATAAATGTAGCGCAAGATTTTCCTTTTTTGTTTCTTGTGCAGGATTTTGTCAACAAGTTCTGGGTTATAGCCAATGTTATATGCAATATATTTAATGGTGACTACTTCTGTTTGGAAATTTTGTTTTGACATTGGTATGGATGTAAAGCGATGCACCATGGAATGGAAGGCTGCATGTTTGTGTGTTATTGGGTGTTGTGAACATGAGGGTATTACTGTGTCTGTAAATTTTGAAAGTCTGTGTATTTGTGGTGATCTCTATGTTAAGGTCTAAAAAGTCAATGGATTTTTCACCCAGCTCCATGGTGAATTGTATGTTTCTGTGTCGTGAATTTAGATGTTCTAGGAATGTGTTCAGTTGTCTGTTGGTACCTGTCACATACACAGTACATCATCTACATATCTGTACCAGTATTTAATATTATTACTGAGGTGCTAATTTTTTAGTAACTGTTTTTTGAAATTGACCATGAATATTTCACCTATGAGAGGACTGAGAGGGGACTCCGTTGCCAATCCTTCTAGGTGTTTGTTAAGGGTACATTCAAATTGGAAATAATTTTGTTTCAGACATGTTTGGGTGGCAAAATTTATGTCTTCTACTTGTACTGGGTTGATACCTGCTCTGTATAATCAGTAGAACAAACAACCGCCTAAGTGTTATTCAACCCTCAATATGGAAATGTTCTATCAAGAAGCGACGGAAGAATCCATAAATAAGACAAACTGTAGTGTTTGCAGTGGTCTTTTTCTAAGATTTTTTTTTTTGTCAGCAAATGGAAATGAGTACAGGTTTTTTGTTTATATTTCTCTTATGATTGTATCTGATAGGATAAAATCAGTTTTGTTTCTTACTGTTACTGTGTTGGTGCACAAGTTCGTAGCGTATTTCCATGAATTTAAGGAACACAACAGATATACATACCAGAGGCTGTAGACGTCACTAACATATTCTCCTTCACTATTTACAATAGTCTGCCGACGCTGGGGCAGTTTTTCGTTTCAGCGTCTGTAGAGATCACCTCGTTTTGAAGCGAAGAATTCGTTGAGTCATATTCGGGGAGCGTTTTCATCCGGGAGTGGAGCTCCCTGAAGGTTGTTCGATAAAGAGGGGTAATGGTGAAAATCTGTGGGCGCAAGATCACATGAATAAGGCGAGTGCCGAATGACCTCCCAATCCAAACTCTTGTGTTTTTTTTCAGTCTCGCACAATGCGTGCGGTCGTTATCGTGAAGTAGCAACACTTCCTTCACGCAGTCTTCCTGGTCGTTGCCCTTGGATTGCGTCTACAAGACGTCTCAGTTGTTGACAATAAATGTCAGCAGTGGTCGTTACACCTCGGGGAAACAATTCGTAGTACAGCACACCATCGCTGTTCCGTCATATGCATAACATTACCTTTTGTGGATGCGGGCAGGTCGTTGCACGGGGAGATGCTGCTTTGTTTGCGCTCAGCCATTCCTTTCTTTTCCTTATGTTAGCGTAAAGACACCATTTCCTGTCACCAGTAACGATACAAGATGGGAATGGCCGGTGTTGTTCACTAGCCAATGGACGACCAGCAAGCGGAGATGCACGTATCGCCTACCCGCTGATATTTTGTGATTTTCGCTTAGAGCATACGGTATCCATACACCCTATTTTTAAACCTTGCTGATTGCATGCAAATATCGCACTATGGTGGAATGATCACATTTGGCTGTTCTCGAGTACATTGACGTGGATAATTGTGGAGTAATGCATTTAAACATCTTCACCAAATCCCAACGTTTTACTGAGTGTTGAGAGTCACAGATGTCAAAAGGATTCTCCTTAAAACGAGGAAACCATTTTCTTGCCGTGCTCTGTCCAATGGCATTATCAATACACACGGTGCAAATGTTTCTGGCTGTCTCCACTGGTGTCCTCCTCCCCCCCCCCTCCCTACTGAACACCGGCCGTAGTGGCCGTGCGGTTCTAGGCGCTACAGTCTGGAGCCGAGCGACCGCTACTGTCGCAGGTTCGAATCCTGCCTCGGGCATGGGTGTGTGTGATGTCCTTAGGTTAGTTAGGTTTAAGTAGTTCTAAGTTCTAGGGGACTGATGACCTCAGAAGTTAAGTCCCATAGTGCTCAGAGCCATTTGAACCATTTTGAACCCTACTGAACTCAAACAGAAAATGTGGGAAATGTTCCGATTTCTCCACATTGCACTCCATTTTCTAGCGTCCACAGCTCCACTCACTATCTTCAAATGACAAAATGACAATATGCAGACTCAAATAGCACAAGTGAACTATAAATGAAAAATGACAATCGACAAATAAACCCACAGCAAACGGAAAACCAACATGCAACACAAAAACTTAACGAGTTTATGCGCCAACCTAGTATTATGTCCGGTACTGACAGTAAAGCTATAAGCAACATTTATTTTGACCACTGTATTACTACAGTTATCTGAGCACTTGGATCTCACTTTTCATGTGTCTGTTTAGATGTGATTTAGACTGTAAGCATTACGGCCATTAACGTACGGTTATTACTGTAATAATACGACGTGTCCTATATCCTAGCGCTGCACTTGCCTCACGGATCCACGGAATCAAAAATAAAAAGTAAAATAAATAAATAGTTGTTGCATACAAGCCTGCGCAGACCAGAACTATCGTACACAGCAGTGGAAATCAGTATAAAGGCAGGGTTCCGCGATGGTAATAATACATAAACAGTCATGACGGAATTACGTAGTTACCCTCATAACACGAGAAACAAAATAAGGCTTTGCAATTTCTGGCTGGAAATTGGTATAGAGATACTCACTGTCCTGTTCTGTTATTGCTTTGTTAGTAATTTACTCATCCTCCGTTCTTTCTAAATACCTCAAGACTTCTCCTCGACATTGCTTTTGTTATGTTTTGTAGTTCTTCTCGTACCTCCTCGTTCGGCTCATATACGGCCACAACTTGCATTCCACTGCAATAAATACGACTTGCAAGCATTCCCCAAACGTTTTCCACGGGGTTCAAATCCGGGCTACGTACAGACAAGAGCAAGATATCGACACCTTCATCTTCAAACCACTTGCGGTTGTAGCAAGAACACGCACAGATGCATTATCCTGTTGAAACATTAGACTTTCGTCCCATAAGTCCCCATACATTCTAATTAGTACTGTGTCTTATCATCTCAGTGTACATGTTAGTGTTCGTTCTGATGTTCAGTCAAACAATAAGTGACATACGTTTAGCCAGAATGTTGCCCAAATCATAACATTTCCACCATAAAAATTTTTACTCATTCTCACCTGCTGCTCTGTTCTCAGATCATGCAAATGATATTGAAACCCATTCAGTCCATCTAAATTAAACTTGGTTCAAATGGCTCTGAGCACTATGGAACGTAACTTCTTAGGTCATCAGTCCCCTAGAACTTAGAACTACTTAAACCTAACTAACCTAAGGACATCACACACATCCATGCCCGAGGCAGGATTCGAACCTGCGACCGTAGCGGTCGCGCGGTTCCAGACTGTAGCGCCTAGAACCGCTGGGCCACTCCGGCCGGCTAAATTAAACTTCTTCTCATCACTGAAGAAGGGTTTATCCCTTTGTGAAGTCCATGACATATGTTTTTCAGCAGACTCCGGTCTAGCCTGCTTTTGTTTGGGTGTTAGAGCAGGTTTCTGCAATCGTTTCTTGAATGCAAGATGCTTTTCGTATGACAAGATTTGTGGAATACGTCTGGCAGTTACTGGCAACTGTAAATCAGCAACAAGTTGAGAAGAATAACAGTTTGTGGCCCTTGCTTTGCGGAACAGTAACCGTTTCAATACCTCGGATAATTCTCTACTTCGTCCATAATTTCCGTTCCGTCCATTACGAAATTATCATCACTATAGTTGAACGGTTCAACTTCTTGTCGATTTGACGATTAGAGAATCCCATTTCCTTGCAAGCAACGATTTTTGCTTTTTCATGACATGATAACTGTTTTCCACGTGGCTGTGTCACAATCCCGGTTTATGTACACAACACGCACTGTCATTGATCGTGTCTGTTTCCTGTCTGCAGTAAAGGTACAAGCCGCGCGGAGTAGCCGCACGGTTTGAGACGCCTTATCACGGACAGCGAGGCCCCTCCCGCAGCAGGTACGAGTCCTCCCTCCGGCATGTGTGTGTCTGTTGTTCTTAGCTTAAGTTAGTTTGAGTAGTGTGTGAGACTAGGGACCGATGATCTCAGCAGTTAGGTCCCTTAGGCATTCACACACATTTGAACGCCGGCCGCGTTGGTCTAGCGGTTCTAGGCGCTCAGTGCGGAACCGCAGGACTGCTACGGTCGCAGGTTCGAATCCTGCCTCGGGCATGGATGTGTGTGATGTCCTTAGGTTAGTTAGGTTTAATTAGTTCTAAGTTCTAGGCGACTGATGACCTCAGAAGTTAAGTCGCATAGTGCTCAGAGCCAGCCACATTTGAACATTTTTTAAAGGTACATGCGCAGACACTAACACCTCACATAGCCAACTACCTTAATACCGAGTTCCATCCTCTACCAATTAAATAGTTGATGTCTTATTATGCAGGCTGAACATTTATAAAACCTAAAAACTGAATGGACGGATTCCTGGTTGGAAATGGAGAAAGAAAGCTCCTATGAACATGCGCCCGGAGATGTATCGTTGCCGCGTTAGATGGCGCTGATGAATGAAAGTTCCTCTGACCACGTGCTGTGTGTTTCTTGTGTGTTGCAGGCTGTGCGATTGACGCAGCGTACTGTAAGCAGCAAAATGGTCCGGTATTCATGTCGGGCACAAGGCGAGATGGTGTTTGTATACCGCCAAGCGGATGGAAATGGTCGAGAGACAGCACTATTATACCAAAACCGGGTTCTACAGGATATTGAGACGAAACCTAGTAAAAGCTCCAGACAAGTGGACCGCCAACATGGTTGAAGCCAAAGTACGGTTACGTCTATCCTGCGTGATTACTGCAAGGATTATCAGCAGCGTATTTCCCTCTTCGGGAAGTATTTTATCGATGGTTTTTGCATCAGACCGTGACAGTTATGGGATTTCTGACGCCAGTCCTCTTTACCGACGAAGCAACCTTTACCAGAACTGGCATCAGCGATCTGTATTGCATCCTAAGGAGGCCACTTTGAACATCTGTTCTGAAATGGATGCGATGCAGCCCTGTACGGTGTTTTGAGGCGATTTGTTGTCATGGAACACACACCGTCCATTATCATACATGTTTCATAGGACTATTTTTACTCCATTTCCAGTTAGGAATACATCCCTGCAGTTGCTCGGTTTCATTGATGTCCACCCTTCAAATGGTTCAAATGGCTCTGAGCACTATGGGACTTAACATCTGAGGTCATCAGTCCCCCAGATTAGAACTACTTAATTTAGGCAAGTATTTGACCCATTTCTGAAAAACCTATTTGACGCAGGACCTTAATATTTTTACTGTATGTTACATGATGCTAAGAGAGTCAACTGTACTAAAATCTACTTTATCCATTTTATAGTTTTTAAGAAATACATTTTTAAATTTATTAACAAAAAATAATGAGTTTTTTGTGAACTTCCTAATGGGGGAATATTAATGAATGTAGTACCAGAGGTGACTTTTTATATTATGCAGAGTCTTTGAGAATTTCATTCATTTGTCTATGACAGTTTCTGATATAATGGGGCATATGTACTGAAAATTTTAGTTTGTGGGAAATTGACTTTAAAGAAAAAACTTTTGAAATGTGTTACTTACAGTTAATTAAAACTGTCCTGCTGCATATGATAGCCCTTCTATGACATCTAACAGGTCTTCCAGCTTCTTTTTCACCTTCCTGGACGTTTGTCTTGCTTTACTGCCCATATTAGATGCAGACCTCTCGGCATCGGCTATCCTCATTTTATCGCACTGTTGCAGCCCAGTGATCATATTTTCGCCAGGATTAATTCCCAGCTTTTTCAGTACCCAACACTTTCCAATATTACCACAACTGAATGTAATAACAACATCATGAACTCCTAGTTTCATTGTATGCATGCCTACAAATACAGTTTTAGGAAGGCGGTTCCAAATTATGCTGCTGAAACATTCATTTGGGTTCTGTGTCTGCCTATGCAGACATTTCCTCAGAAGGTCAGGGTGAGCCAAGTCTCTGAAAATATGTTTAATTGCTGTAATAACAGCAGCAGGAAGAGATTGCTGGTGACAATAAGATTCTCCAGTTGCCTGAGCCCTATTGTATTTGCACCACGAATTTTCTCCTGATGGACACAATCCAAGACATGGCTTATCGTCAGTAGAGGACTCATGGAAGAATATGGCCCAAACGTCTCCCTTCATTGCCTCCAGATATTCTTTACTCCTGCCAATTGTCTGCCCATAGTATACCTGCAAGTTTTCTGTTTTCCATCTTCTAATATTTTTCCTCTCATATCAACAGTTAGTTGTCTCAGCTTTGTTCCCAAACGTTTTTGAACATGGCCTACACATTCTATTTTGCTAATAATGGCATCTCCACATGGCTTAGAGTTGACTGTGGGTGGGTTGACAGTGGGTGACAGAAAAGTGGGCGTGGCACATAAACACACGTCGTAGGAAGATGCTCTTTAAATGCTCGAAAAAATTTTTTTTCATCAAAATCCTTTTCAGAGTACTTAAATAAAACCTTAATCTTTCGAAATACGATGAAAACCGAAAATCGATTTTTTTCGACCTGAACCACGGTGTGGTCCCCTTAAACCTAACTAACCTAAGGACATCACACACATCCATGCCCGAGGCAGGATTCGAACCTGCGACCGTAGCAGCAGCGCGGTTCCGGACTGAAGCGCCTAGAACCGCTCGGCCACAGCGGACGGCGATGCTCACCATATTTACTGTACCGGGTGATCAAAAAGTCTGTATAAATTTGAAAAGATAATAAACCACGGAATTATGTAGATAGACAGGTAAAAATTGACACACATCCTTGGAATGACATGAGGTTTTATTAGGATGGAGCTCCACCATATTGCTAGACACGTGAAAGATCTCTTGCGCGCGTCGTTTGGTGATGGTCGTGTGCTCAGCCGCCACTTTCGTCATGCTTAGCCTCCCAGATCCCTAGACCTCAGTCCGTGCGATTATTGGCTTTGGGGTTACCTGAAGTCGCAAGTGTATCGTGATCGACCGACATTTCTGGGGATACTGAAAGACAACATCCGACGCCAATGCCTCACCATAACTCCGGACATGCTTTACGGTGCTGTTCCCAACATTATTCTTCGACTACAACTATTGTTGAGGAATGATGGTGGACATACTGAGCATTTCCCGCATAGAAGATCATCTTTGCTTTGTCTTACTTTGTTATGCTAATTATTGCTATTCTGATCAGATGAAGCGCCATCTGTCGGACATTTTTTGAACTTCAGTATTTTTTTGGTTCTAATAATACCCCATGTCATTCTAAGCATGTGTGTCAATTTGTACTTCTCTATCTCATTATTCCGTGATTTATTCAGTTTTCAAATTTATACTGACTTTTTGATCACCCGGTACCATTTCGCTGCATTTGTCGGTATATTGGATTTAATACTATTGCATGTACACAGTGCGCAACTATTCTAGCCGACAATGTTACTTTTCATCCAAATACTCGTGCAGTTATACTGATTTCCACTACGTGTAGCAGCATCACGGTTCCCCCCCGCCCTGCGGTCCCTATCCCAGGCACACGTCTTATTTACAGAACCGCGGGCAGGCCCTCGGATCTCGGCCGGTTGGCAGATCAAAGTCCGGAATGCGCGCGCAATTAGGAACCGGGCGAGCCGTGGAATGGCACGCCACGCCCGCTAAACCCCACCACCGCCACGCTAGCCGAAATAAAAACGTCGATTCGGTGGCGGCGCAAAGACCCGGGCAGCGGGACCCTGTCTTACGTATTCAGCTGTCGAATTTCGCGGGGATTAGGGAGAGGGAGGGGTGAGGGGTGTGACTTTTTCAGGGGTGCCATTCCTTTGTGCGGGGTCCGTAAAGCAGGCGCCATCAGCGCGGAATGCGGCGCCGACACGTGGCCGCGCGGCCGGCGCTCCTTTTGCGCTGTCGTCGCGCGATCTACGACCGCGGGCTGCGCGGCTGCGCATTCCGATCGCTTTCCTTCGATCGGCGGGATTAAAACGCCTTTTTACCGCAGAAAACATCCGGCGCGCGGCTTCCGACAATGTAAAGTCGAATGAGACGTCGGGAACGCGGGCTGCAGAATGCAGCGGCGATTTACTCGGAATGCGGCGGACTGCGCCGCTGCGTGTACGCCGTGGTCAGCACCGAAATCCGCCGGAGTCGTGAGGTCGCGAAACAAGTGTGTTAAGGTCGGATCGCTAATAAAGAACGCTACGAATGTAAACTAGAAAGAGTGCCCAGGAAGGGGTATTTATCATGCACGCAATGCACTGCCGAATGTCTACTCTGCTCCACAGTCGTGTCAAAATTGTAATGAAGAATTATCAGCTACAGTGTCCCTCACACGTCATCAGCGACAAATGATCTCTCACGAGCTTCTTCTTATTAATGCCTGTACTGAAACTTCCTGGCAGATTAAAACTGTGTGCTGGACCGAGACTCGAACACGGGACCTTTGCCTTTCGCGGGCAAGTGCTCTACCATCTGAGGTACCCAAGCACGACTCACGCCTCGCCCTCACAGCTTTACTTCTGCCAGTACCTCTCTCCTACTTTCCAAACTTTACAGAAGCTCTCCTGCTAACCTTGAAGGACTAGCACTCCTTTCCTTCAGGAGTGCTAGTCCTGCAAGGTTCACAGAAGAGTTTCTGTGAAGTTTGGAAGGTAGCAGACGAGGTACTGGCAGAACTGAAGCTGTGAGGACGGGGCGTGAGTCGTGCTTGGTTGGGTAGCTCGGTTGGTAGATCACTTGCCCGTGAAAGGCAAAGGTCCTGAGTTCGAGTCTCGGTCCGGCACACAGTTTTAATTTGCCAGGAAGTTTCATATCAGCGCACACTCCGCTGCAGAATGAAAACCTCATTCTGGAATGCCTGTAATGTTATAGAGAGAGGAAGGAAAGACTGAAGAGGGGGAAGCCCTGTTACACACCAGGCATGATTACCTAAGTTTAGTGTCATGACTGTGTAATCAGTTGGTGACCTACTCTCGTTATGTTACACTGAATGAACGTACAGAGAGTGGAGAAAAATATGGAGACACCGCTAGAAACGCATGCTTGAAAATAATTGCTGGTGCTAGCCAAGAGCCGGCCGAGATGGCCGAGCGGTTCTAGGTGCTACAGTCTGGAACCGAGCGACCGCTACGGTCGCAGGTTCAAATCCTGCCTCGGGCATGGATGTGTTTGATGTCCTTAGGTTAGGTAGGTTTAAGTAGTTCTAAGTTCTAGGGGACTGATGACCTCAGAAGTTGTCCCATAGTGCTCAGAGCCAATTGAACCATTGTGTTTCAAGAGGCACCGTGTCGAAGATTTATATGGCACACAGCGAAAGCGGAAAAACATCATCCGCAAAGTCACAACGCACGGGATAGTGTATGTTGGTTGGGTGATTGTGGCACACGGTCATTGAAGAGGACAGTGACGAAGAACAAGAGGATGACAGCTGCAAAAGTCACTGCAGAGCTGAATGTCGCACTCGCGGATCCTGTCAGCACCAAAAGCTCCACAAGTAGGGAATTGCAGGTCGAGGAAGGAAGGAAGATTGGATGCAACGTCCCGTCGACATCGAGATCATTAGAGGCGGAGCACTAGCTCGGATGGTCTTAAGGGTGGAGAACGAAATCGACCGCGCCCTTGCCAAGGAACCAGCCCAGTATTTGCCTAGAGCGATTTTGGGAAATTATGAAAAACCTAAATCTGGATGGCCGGACGCGGGTGTGAACCGTTGTCTTCCCGAATGAGAGTCCAGTGGGCTAACTACTGTATGGAAGTACAAAACCACTCATCGGTGATGCAAATGCCCGTAGGAGGGAAACGTGGTGCTGAAACCATTAAACCCATACCATGGAGCGACAGAAGAAACTTATTTGGCCAGGATGAGTCTTTTTGAACACTGTTTCCAACTTCTGGATGAGCTTCCATCCCAAGAGTGAAACAGGATGGTGATTCAGTGATGATTCGGACAACCATATAATGGTATTCCATAGACTCAAAGGATTAGTCTGCAAGGTCGTATTATCTCGAAGAATTACATGACCATTTTGGCTAATCATATCCATCCCATGGTACAATATTTGTTCCCCAATGGTGGCGCTGTGTCCCAACACTAGAGGCCCCTGTTTGTACAGATCGCATCGCCCAGGGCTGGTTCCGTGAGCATGAGGATGCATTGTCCGATCTTCCTGCAGGCCACAGTCACCAGCTCTCAATATTGCTGAGTGTTTGCGATCTACTTTAGAGAGAAGGGTGGGTAATAGCTATTCACCACTATCACCGATACTTCAGCTCGCCGTTATTTTGCAGGAAGAATCGTTTACGATTTTGTTATAAACAATACAGAACCTGTACTTATCCTTCCAAGACAACTAGAAGCTGTTTTGTACACCGACGGATTTCCTACACCGTATTAGGCATGGTAATGTGTTGTGTTTTCGGTGTTTACATATTTTGATCCACCCCCTCTAAGTGTTTTCGTTAACAGTGATTAATTCAAAGGCAATTCAGAGCAAAAAGAATGAAATTAAATTTACTGTGCACCTCAAAAGCCATAAAACTTTACTTCTATACTCCCCATGTACCTTTATTCCACATCCACAAAGCACGATCAAGAAAATCACACAAACACCATTCTCTGGCATTAAATGTAGTTGCCACAAATCTATTACACCACGTTTCTTGAATAATAAATAGCTTCCCCCAAATATGCACATAGTTACACGAAATACACTGAAGAGTCCAGTCCACACAACTCGCGTAATGAAATCACATGAAAACTGAACACCCGCCACAACTGGACTGTGGAATGGTTCCGTTCGAAAGTAGTCACCATCTGCGTTAGCGTATTTATCCCACTGGGAGAAGAAACGGTCAGTTCCCGTTTGGTAGCACGCTATCGGCCGCTGAAGAATCCACGACAGCACCCCCTCTTGGACTTCCAAGTCCCACTGAAATCGACATCCACGCATGTCTTTCTTCAGCTTGCCTAAGATGTGAAAATTGTTTACTACGTGAGAAATCAAAATCTACAAAAACATAGAAAATTCACCAAACGTATGCGAGTAGGTGTGACTATTATATTACTTTATGAATTAAGTCCAAAAAGCTGCTTCTATTTTCGGATGTTTATTTAATCACGACAGGTATGGTTGTCGATTTCATATATGACAAGTAGGCTACCATCTACCGTAGAAAATAGTATATAATAAAACCATTACTTTCAGATCGCCTGATGATGGCGATAGTGCTGAAACAGGCCTGTCGTGATTAAATAAACATCTGAAAATCTGAAAATAGAAGCAGCTTTTGGGACTTAATTCATAATGTCTTTACACGACTTATATCGAGCTGCGGGCCCATTGGAAACAAAATTATTATATTACTAACTGGGAGAAAAGTTGTAGGAAGGGATGTGTAGCGAAAGCTACATTTATATGTTGCTACTATTGCAATCATGATTTAGTCGTAAACTGAGAACCCGCAATCCTACAATTATACAGGGCTATTACAAATGATTGAAGCGATTTCATAAATTCACTGTAGCTCCATTCATTGACATACGGTCACGACACACTACAGATACGTAGAAAAACTCATAAAGTTCTGTTCGGCTGAAGCCGCACTTCAGGTTTCTGCCGACAGAGCGCTCGAGAGCGCAGTGAGACAAAATGGCGACAGGAGCCGAGAAAGCGTATGTCGTGCTTGAAATGCACTCACATCAGTCAGTCATAACAGTGCAACGACACTTCAGGACGAAGTTCAACAAAGATCCACCAACTGCTAACTCCACTCGGCGATGGTACGCACAGTTTAAAGCTTCTGGATGCCTCTGTAAGGGGAAATCAACGGGTCGGCCTGCAGTGAGCGAAGAAACGGTTGAACACGTGCGTTCAAGTTTCACGCGTAGTCCGCAGAAGTCGACGAATAAAGCAAGCAGGGAGCTAAACGTACCACAGCCGACGGCTTGGAAAATCTTACGGAAAAGGCTAAAGCAGAAGCCTTACCGTTTACAATTGCTACAAGCCCTGACACCCGATGACAAAGTCAAACGCTTTGAGTTTTCGGCACGGGTGCAACAGCTCATGGAAGAGGATGCGTTCAGTGCGAAACTTGTTTTCAGTGATGAAGCAACATTTTATTCTTAATGGTGAAGTGAACGGACACAATGTGCGAATCTGGGCGGTAGAGAATCCTCACGCATTCGTGCACCAAATTCGCAATTCACCAAAAGTTAACGTGTTTTGTGCAATCTCACGTTTTAAAGTTTACGGCCCCTTTTTCTTCTGCGAAAAAAACGTTACAGGACACGTGTATCTGGACATGCTGGAAAATTGGCTCATGCCACATCTGGAGACCGACAGCGCCGACTTCATCTTTCAACTGGATGGTGCTCCACCGCACTTCTATCATGATGTTCGGCATTTCTTAAACAGGAGATTGGAAAACCGATGGATCGATCGTGGTGGAGATCATGATCAGCAATTCATGTCATGGCCTCCACGCTCTCCCGACTTAACCCCATGCGATTTCTTTCTGTGGGGTTATGTGAAAGATTCAGTGTTTAAACCTCCTCTACCAAGAAACGTGCCAGAACTGCGAGCTCGCATCAACGATGCTTTCGAACTCATTGATGGGGACATGCTGCGCCGAGTGTGGAAGGAACCTGATTATCGGCTTGATGTCTGCCGAATCACTAAAGGGGCACATATCGAACATTTGTGAATGCCTAAAAAAACTTTTTGAGTTTTTGTATGTGTGTGCAAAGCATTGTGAAAATATCTCAAACAACAAAGTTATTGTAGAGCTGTGAAATCTCTTCAATCATTTGTAATAGCCCTGTATATATATTGTTCTTGCAACTGACAGCCTGATCTGACTTCGTAGTCTTTTCTAAATACCTCTGCTTTGGTTGCACCTCGCCCCTTGTGGGATTCCGAGTTGGAGAGCCGACGATGTCGTGAGATGCTGGTATTCAACAATAATTTTGCGTCAAAAATAATATCTCCAGGACCTTTATACATTTGTTGCACGTAATGCTAAGAGTCCTGTATTGTCGCATCTGTCGTCGTGAGCTTGATTTCGTGGGATTGCAGTCTCGAGTATAGATAATTTTAAATACGTGGCACTGACGTATTTACGGAGTCTGTGCGCTGTCCTACTCCGTGACACCGGTGAAGAAGCGGTTTCATTTCAGTGACTGATACGACACAGTTCAAGGCTTATCCATATCAAAGCACAGTCCTCGAAACGTGCAAACCTCATATCGTGCACACACATTCCACCAATTTGCTTCCACTGCAGACGCGAAAACTGCCTTAGTTCAGTTTACGCTATATTAATCGTTGTCTTTCTGCGATTCACATCGATATGGTAGAGATATTAATTTAAATGTTTTGTTCGTGTCTTTACGCACGAAAACCAACAGCAAACCGTCTCGTCAATAATCATGGTTCTCATTTCTCACAGCCTTAACACTTGATCGTTCAGTTTCGATAATCGAAAAACAGGTTCTCTTATGGCAAAAAATTTACGTTCTAGTAATATTTCAACGTATTGACACATGTATTGCTAAACAGAATTAAGAAAACCAAATAATAAAAAGAAAAAAAATGGTATATATAGGCTCTCTCGGGCCGTCGACATTAATGTCAAAGAACAGTGAATAAAGCCCACAAGGACTGTAGTGCATACTCAAATAAAGCGAATACTGCTTTAGTGCGATGCGTGTCTCGAACACTTACGAGAAATCGAGTTTCTAAGTTTTACGAGCCATATGAACACCAGGCGAGAACGCCAACTTCTAATAAACGGTGCTAGCGTAAATGACTAACACATCAAAGCAAGTCGGAGGTATGCTCCTACATTTGTTACTGGTAGGTTCGCTCAGCTCGTCGACATTACGAGAATGCTCCAGAATATTAAATGGAAATCTTTGGTTCGAAGAAGGCAATCCTTTTGCGAAACGCTATTGAGAAAATTTGGAGAACCACCGTTTCTGTCACCCTTCAGAACGATCCTAATGCCACCAATATGCAGGGTGTAAATTTTAAGTTGACAAACCAGAATAACTCGAAAAATAAGCGTCACATGAAAAAATGTGAAGAATCCAAACTTGACTATTTTCGAGGGGGACCAGCCCAGCCCCCTGCGGGTGGGACGGGAGGCAACTTTAAAATTTGAAATGGGAACACCCATTTTTTATTGCAGAATCAGATTCTACATGAAAAACTACGTACATTTTGTCTTAAACATTTGTTTTGATTCTTGGTAGTAGGCGCTGTAATTCAAGAAAATCCATGTTCTCATTTTTGCGTGGAAAATGGTTACGGATAAATAAAAAATACTTATTTACTTCGTAAATTTTGATTCGCTAAAACCAAAACTCTCCCTCTCTCCCCATAAGGTGGGGTTTGAGAGAGAGGAACTAGAGCTTTACAAATGTTGACCCAAATATTAATTTTTTTCCGCAGATTCAAATAAGTTTTGTTTGTTTCGTGGTCATGAGGCCACACAATCTTTAATTATCAAATAAATCATCTGACTAGCTAACTAACTAACCAAACATCCTACTTACTAACGAGTAAACTCATTAACTAAAAAACTAACTGACTTAGAACCTAATTTTTAATTAGATTCAGAGTAATCATTCTTGTTTGTCGATGAGTCTCACAACTGGAGAGCTTACTTAATTCGTGAGTCAGATAGTTTCTTAGTTAATGAGTTCACTCTTGGCTGAGTGATCCTGTAGATGCAGATAGTAATATTGCAAGAGAAACACCCACTGCTGTAGAGAGTAATACTGCAAGGAACAGTGTTTTTCTTTTACTTTTCTTTAAGTATTTAAATTTCTGTTTTAAACATATTATTTCATTGTAATTTTATACTTCGTCTGTGTCTATTTCGCATTTCATAAATATCTAGACATTTCATACATTTGCAAGGAAGAGTATTAAAATTAAATTAAAAACTTGGCAAAAAGTTTTAGGCATTCTACGGGCATTGTACCCAGTGCCTTGATTTGACACTTTTCCGGTAACATATATATTATGCGTTTAGTAAATGATTCTTAATTGTTACTCACTGTAATAACAACATTATATCCATAGACATTATGAAAATGGAAGAACGCACGCGCGAGCGTCTGTGTGTGTGTGTGTGTGTGTGTGTGTGTGTGTGTGTGTGTGTATGTGTGTGTGTTTCCCACATCTTCTCCTAAACCGTTGGATCGATTTCAACAGCACTTGGTAGACATGTACCTTACTATCAGGTGACAATCTCTGTATGTGTAAGAACCACCTAACTATCAAAAGAGTGGGGATGGGGTGAGGAAGAAGCGTAGCCTTTCATGCATGAATTCCCAGACTTTATTCATCCAGTATTTGTGAATGAGAGCACTTAGCAACTTGCAACAAACTTTACATATAATTTTAAACCTTTACAAAATGTTTTCTCGTTGATAATCCCTACAAGACGGCAAAGGAAAAATGTTTATCGCTACTGCATTTGCACTGTTCATACAGTAAAAGTACCGCACGAGGCATGACGTTACAATTTATTACTTGTTACATACCAACTGTGTTTGCGATACATTTTACAGAAAGTATGCGCGTGTACCACTGAATGTAAGTGCAAAATTATATCACTGTACAACACGTGCCTCAGGGGAGATGACACCATAAACAATGAGATGTGTGAAAACTGCCACATCATGCGTGACGCCGGCCTGAGTGACCGAGCGGTTCTAGGCGCTACAGTTTGGAACCGCGCGAGCGCTACGGTCGCAGGTTCGAATCCTGCCTCGGGCATGGGTGTGTGTGATGTCCTTAGGTTAGTTAGGTTTAAGTAGTTCTAAGTTCTAGGGTACTGATGACCTCAGCAGTTAAGTCCCATAGTGCTCAGAGCCATTTGAACCATGCGTGACGTTTACATTTATTACTTCTTTGCTACTAACCGTATTCGCAATAGGTTTCGTAGACAGTATCCGCATTAGCCGCTAAATGTGCATATTGTATTATATCATTGTACGGTACATAATTCAGGAGGTATGATGTCATAAACAGTGAGATGCGTGACAAACTGCCGCATCGTGCATTACGCTGAAATTTATTACTTTGTTGCTACTAACTCCATCCGCAATATATTTTGCAGACAGAATCCACATAGTTCACCGAACATACTTACGAAATTATACCACAGTATGATACATAGATCAAGTGACATGACGACGTAAGCACAAGGTCAGATGCTGTGCAGTATGGGCGTGGGCGTACAGCTATGAACAATTACCTGGGCAACGCCGTGTTTCTCCTCTAGTTATTATAACAAACCAATACCGTCTGGATCACGACCGAAGCTGTCATCTAGGCGGTGTTTGTTCATTTACTACAGCAAAAGGACTCTCGGTTTCCCACGACATGGCGTCCAGTGTGAAACATTAAATTTGTTTTAGTGTAATTTGCGCTGTGCGAGACTAGGTTCTGCCGGCAGGCACGCCACCCGAATACGGAAGTACTTTTTCTATGGTAGCTTCCTGCTACCTTTAGGTTGGGCGCTAAACTTATTTGGTGAATTCAACAAGATACATTTTTTCTCGTTACTATATAATTGCGGACAATGTACTGCAGAGTCATTCGCGCACATGTTTCAAATTTTGGTTTGATGCATAAGTTCGAAGCGTTTTCTCATAAGCTTAATAAACACCACAGATTTTAGTCATCAGTAATACAGGGTGATTCAAAAAGAATACCACAACTTTAGGAATTTAAAACTCTGCAACGACAAAAGGCATAGCTAAGCACTATCTGTCGGCGAATTAAGGGAGCTATAAAGTTTCATTTAGTTGTACATTTGTTCGCTTGAGGCGCTGTTGACTAGGCGTCAGCGTCAGTTGATGCTAAGATGGCGACCGCTCAACAGAAAGCTTTTTGTGTTATTGAGTACGGCAGAAGTGAATCGACGACAGTTGTTCAGCGTGCATTTCGAACGAAGTATGGTGTTAAACCTCCTGATAGGTGGTGTATTAAACGTTAGTATAAACAGTTTATAGAGAATGGGTGTTTGTGCAAAGGGAAAAGTTCTGGACGGCCGAGAACGAGTGATGAAAATGTAGCACGCATCCAGCAAGCATTTGTTCGCAGCCCAGGAAAATCGACTCGCAGAGCTAGCAGAGAGCTGCAAATTCCACAATCAACTGTATGGAGAGTCCTGCGAAAAAGGTTAGTTATGAAACCTTATCGTCTGAAATTGGTTCAAGCACTGTCTGCAGCTGATAAGATTAAAAGAATCAATTTCTGTGATTTTATTCTTGCTCAAATGGATCAGATGAATCTTTCGTTTCAAAGATTGTGTTTAGTGATGAAGCAACTTTCCACACTAACGGGAAAGTCAACCGTCACAATGTCTGTATATGGGGCACTGAGAATCCGCGGGAAACAACTCAGTATGAACGTGACTCGCCTAAGGTGAACGTTTTCTGTGCCATTTCAGCCAATAAAGTTTTTGGTCCCTTTTTCTTCGAAGGTGCTACTGTAACTGGACTACAGTATCTGGAGATGTTAGAGAATTGGCTGTTCCCTCAGCTCGAACAAGAAGCACAACAATTCATATTTCAGCAGGATGGAGCGCCACCACATTGGCACTTATCTGTCCGTAACTACCTGAACGTCAACTACCCGAGGCGATGGATCGGCCGCCAGGCAGCCCGTGACAGAGCACTTCATCACTGGCCTCCAAGAAGCCCTGATCTTACCCCCTGCGATTTTTTCTTATGGGGGTATGTTAAGGATATGATGTTTTGGCCACCTCTCCCAGCCACCATTGATGATTTGAAACGAGAAATAACAGCAGCTATCCAAACTGTTACGCCTGATATGCTACAGAGAGTGTGGAACGAGTTGGAGTATCGGGTTGATATTGCTCGAGTGTCCGGAGGGGGCCATATTGAACATCTCTGAACTTGTTTTTGAGTGAAAAAAAAACCTTTTTAAATATTATTTGTAATGATGTATAACAGAAGGTTATATTATGTTTCTTTCATTAAATACACATTTTTAAAGTTGTGGTATTCTTTTTGAATCACCCTGTATATTCTCCTTCACTATCTACTACAGTCTGTCAACGCTGGGATAACTTTTCGTTTCCGCGACTGTAGAAATCAGGTGGTTTTGAGGCAAACAACTCGTCATGTTCGAAGCGCGTATTCATCCGGAAAGGACGTTCATTGAAGGTTTTTCGACACAGAGCGGAAAAGATGAAAATCTGACGGCGCGACGTCGGGAGAATAAGGTGGGTACGGAATGACTTCCTAGCCCAAACTCCTTTATAGTGTTTTTCGTCAGTCTAGCAGAATGCTGGTGGGCGTTATTGTGGAGTAGCGTCGCTTGATTCAGTCTTCCTGGTCGTTCTTCTTGGATTGCGTCTCCAAGATGTCTCAGTTGTTGGCAATAAATGTCAGCAGTGATGGTGACACGTCGGGCGAGTAAATTCGTAATACGCCACAAAGTTGCTGCTCCAGAAGATGCGTTACGTTATCTTTTGTGGATGCGCTCAGGTCTTTGTGCGGGGAGCTGCTGCTTTGTTCGGGTTCAGCCATTCCTTTTATTTTCCTTATGTTCGTTTTTCTCGTCAACTGTAGGGCTACGGGGTAGGAATGATCGGTTCTGTTCACAAGCCAATGGATGACGAGCAAGCAGCGATGAACAAATGGCCACGCGCAGCTTGTTGTGATTTTGGTTTAGAAGATGCGGCACTCATATCCCCGATTTCTGAAGCTTCCTAATTGCATGACACTGCTCGAGTGTACTGACGTGGCTCATTACACATTAGTGTGTTGAAACGTTCTTCATGAAATCCCGAAGGTCTTTCAGAACGTGGAGAGCCGCTAACGTCAATACGATCCTCCTTACCATGAGAAAACCATTTTCTTACCGTGCTCTGTCCAATGGCATGTACGGCGCAAATGTTTTTGGCTGTCTCTGCTGTTGTCACCTCTCTATTGAATCAAAGAGAAGAACATTTCGGAAATATTTCTATTTCTGCACTTAGCACTCCATTTTCTAGCGTTCGCAGCTCCATTCGCTACATTTGTAAGTAGGCTGTTTAGGTTTTCTTATTGGTAACGCCACGTAGCGCTCTGTGTGAGAATCACTAGCTGTGCTTTGTGCAGTCTGTGTCTAGTTTGCATTGTTGTCTGCCATTGTAGTGTTGGGCAGCGGCAGCTGGATGTGAACAGCGCGTAGTTGGAGGTGAGCCGCCAGCAGTGGTGGATGTGGGGAGAGAGATGGCGGAGTTTTGTAATTTGTCATGAACTGCTACATATATTATGACTATTAAGGTAAATACATTGTTTGTTCTCTATTAATATCTTTCGTTTGCTGACTATCCCTATCAGTAGTTAGTGCCTTCCGTAGTTTGAATCTTTTATTTAGCTGGCAGTAGTGGCGCTCGCTGTATTGCAGTAGCTTGAGTAGCGAAGATTTTTGTGAGGTAAGTGATTTGTGAAACTTATAGGTTAATGTTAGTCAGGGCCATTCTTTTGTAGGGATTTTTGAAAGTCAGATTGCGTTGCGCTAAAAAAATATTGTGTGTCAGTTTAAGGACAGTCGTGTAGAAATTGTTCAAAGGGGACGTTTCACATTCAAATGGCAAACTAACAATATGTAAACTCAAACAGCAATAGCGAACTACAAATAAAGAGTGACAACCGATAAATAAACCCATAACAACCAGAATACCAACAAGGAAAATAAAAACCCTACGAACTTATGCACAAACGTACTACTAAAGCAGTTTTATTTTCGCAGTATTTGGTAACAAGCTGCATTTTTTTTTCAAGCTTCGTTATGAGCACTAGGGCCTGCCATCTTATTATACACATCAAAAAAGTCTTCCACCACCTCGGTTCCGAGAGTTCCAGAACCTGTACAGAA
Organism: Schistocerca serialis cubense; assembly: GCF_023864345.2. NCBI lineage: Eukaryota > Metazoa > Arthropoda > Insecta > Orthoptera > Acrididae > Schistocerca > Schistocerca serialis. The sequence goes on along the minus strand of NC_064645.1, from coordinate 574,163,422 downwards.
AATTGGAAGAGAGAATAACATAAACATCATTTCCGTCCTTTTTATTGCTCATCCCTGCCCGACCTGGCATGAATTCGACTAAAGTCTGAAGTAGTGCTGGAGGGAATTAAAACCATGAATCCTGCAGGGCTGTCCATAAATCTTTAAGCGTATGAGGGGATGGAGATCTGAACAGCACGTTGCCAGGCGTCCCACATATGCTCAATAAAGTTAATTTGTGGCGAGTCTGGTGGCCAGCAGAAGTGTTTAAATTCAGAAGAGCCACTCTGTAGCAATTCTGGACGTATGGGGTGTCGCATTGTACTGCTGGAATTGCCCAAGTCCATAGGAACGCACAATGGACATGAACGGATGCAAGTGATCAGTCAGGATGCTTACGTACATGCCACCTGTCAGAGTCGTATCTAGACGTATCAGGTGTCCCACATCACTCCAACTGCACACGCCCCAAGCCATTACCGAGCCTCCACCAGCATGAACAGTCTCCTGCTGACATGCAGTGTCCACGGTTTCATGAGCTTGTCTCCATACCCTTACGCGTCCATCCACCCGATGCAATTTGAAACGAGACTCGTGCAACCACGCAACATGTTTTCATTCATCAACAGTCCTATGTCGGTGATGACAGGCCCACGCGAGGCATAAAGTTTTGTGTCATGCAGTCATCAACGTTGCACGAGTGGGCTTTCGGCTCCGAAACCCCATGTAGATGATGTTTCGTTGAATGGTTCGCACGCTGACACTTGTTGATGGTCCAGCACTGAAATCTGTGTCAATTTTCCACTTTGAACGATTCGCATCAGCCGTCGTTGGTCCTTTCCTTGTAGGTTCCTTTTCCGGCCGCAGCCAGGTCGGAGATTTGATGTTTTACCAGATTCCTGATATTCACGGTACACTCGTGAAATGGTCGAATGGGAAAATCCCCACGTCAACGCTACCTCGGAGATGCTGTGTCCAATCGCTCGTGCGACGACTGTAGCACCACGTGCAAACTCACTTAAATCTGGCTAGCCTGCCATTGTAGCAGCAGTAACAGATCTAACAACTGCGCCAGAAACTTGTTGTCTTACATAGGCGTTCTGGAGAGCAGCGCCGTATTCTGCCTGTTTCATATCTCTGTATCTGCATACACATGCCTATACCAATTTCTTTGGCTCTTCAGTGTATATTTTGTATGTCTATGTGTAAGGTGTCAGGCAAATCCAACACCTTCCATGAAAACACTGACATGATAAGCAAATCCAGTAGTATGTCACATAGCTCCGAATAAATCATGACATTAAATTAACCAAAGTAATACGAGTAACGAGTGAGCAAATGGAATACCACAGACTAACACAAGAATGCCTAAATGCATGTCATACCTTCCCACCGTGAGACAGACGCAGTTCCGAAGGGAGAAACGAGAACAGAAGCCGAGAGCAGAACCGTGTTAAGCTGGAAGGCCCTACGATAAGGGACGGACACCCACGTCGCCAGCTAACCGCTAGGACCACCCTCCAGCCCATGTTAAAAGCTAGAGTCCTCCAGAAGAACAGTATAGATCTTACGATAACACAAAAAGGGCTACCCCAGCCGCAAGTTTTGGCGGGAGACTATTTCGCGTCTCTGTTACGTCAGGACCACTCCCCCCCCCCCAGCCCATGTTAAAAGATAGAGCCCTCCAGAAGAACAGTATAGATCTTATGATAACGCTAAAAGGGCCACACCAGCTGCAAGTTTTAGCGTGAGACTTTTTCGCGTCTCTATTACATTGCAAACTTTAAAAACATTGCCCCGCCACGAGAAGTACAACGTTTCTCATTGGATGGACAGAGTTTTTGTATGTGGAGCTTAAGGTTAACATTGAGACCCTGATTGGTCAGATGAAAACACAGCCAGATAGTTTTTTTTTAAACCAACTTCGGTAAATTGTAGTAAGGAGAAATTAGGTGAGAGTTGCTTCCGAGACGGCGAGGTGAGCGGAGCTGTGCTGTCCGCCACCCCCTGACGAACACTGACAAGGTAATGAACGCACGCGATGCCGCATAACAGCGCATAAAGCTTCACTCAGAACTGCAGAAGTCTCATCTGTTACACCCCCTTTTTGCGTAATACTAGTATCGATCGTCAATTAAAGCTCATGGTGTTCACATTTGCCACTTGAAGTAAAAATCTGAAACGCGATGATTTTTCTGTTATATACTTATTGAGAAGCCACATCAGCCACTGTAAATTACGACAAGTTAGATAAGTAATTAAAGATAATTGAGGGTCACTGTAGACCATTTTGATAGTTTTCTCTTTTGTGAAACTTAATTTATACCTAGATTATAGATGTGATATGGTATAGGTCATCCTTCGATCCATTGTAGAACTTGGAAACCCACTCAGGGAATATTCGTTCACATTTTTGTTGAACGCAGTTGGTTTTTATCATCATGTATTAAAACATTTCCTTTCATCAATAGTGCAATTTATAAACAATGTTCTGTGACTAGAATAAAATTTCCAATGGTAAACTTAACTGCTTTTTCGACGTTATTTTACCAGCTAACTAAAAATAGGAAAGCCTTGAACCCCTTCCACTAAATTTAGTTAGTATTAAGATTCTTTTACAGGGAGTGCAGTGGAGCTGACGCTGAAATCATTAAGTATTTGGTTATATTACCGCTAGTCTTACTGAACTCTTCTGAACTCTATATGTCATGTGTGGTCTGGCGTCTCCTTACCAGCAACAGGCCCCAGGTTCAAACTAGTCAATTCCCTAAAAAACACGTTCAGAGCGTCGTTGCGCGAAAGTGGTAGGGAGACACTATATAGAACAAACAGACACCACGCAGAATGTTAGAAAATGGTGACCCTGCCAGGATGGTAAATTACCATAATTGTAGGTCGACCACATGCCTAACTAGGTCAGAAAAATATCCTGTTAAAAAATTTTCGTAATTAAAAAAATTTTTTTTTGAAAGGCATAAATAGTTGAAAACAGTAGCTGCAGCGATAGATAGTGAGACATTCTAGCAGAGACAATAGCATAATTAAGTTATGAATTTTAAAAATTGTTAGAATTAAGTTTTCTCCTCAATGCAAGCTCACAGGTGGCGGATACGTCGTTGACAAGTTGGTTCTGACCCAACAAGTAAGTGAATGGATTGTCAGTCTTGGGTATAATAAGTGTCAAGTCGTGTGAACAAAAAGTTTATGAAACGCGTGAGATCGTATGAGCGCATGTTGACTCGAAGTAGGGCGCGTGAATTGCTTTTAAAACAGAAAATAAGGGATTCGGAAAGATTAGCAATGGCAGATCGAGACCTTGACCGAATTGAGGTAGAGACCCAGCATGAAAATGGACAGAGAATAGAGGACAGTACAACAGACGATGCAGTATCGCGAGAAATAGGACATATAACGCATCATAACGAGGATAATATACGTCAAGCCATAGAAAACGTAAGTCAGCATACGACAGAGGAGTAGGAAAGTAGAGAGAGATCGATGAGGATTCTAACTTACGTCTTGAATACGTAGAACCCATAGTACAAGTAATCAGAGCTCCCTCACTACAGAGTACAAGGAATGCGAGCAGAAACGTGTCACAGCACAGTTCAATGCAATCGGTTGCGAACCAACACTTGGGCGAAAACACAGAGCGTAGGACGTCGGAAGAAAACTCAATAGGACCCACCAATCTGGCAGAATTATTACAACAAATTACGGAAACCATGACAAGGCAAAATAAAGACATAGCGAACCAAATTCATAATGCAGAAACCATGAGACAAATGCGTGCGATTAAAGAACAAAACAAAAAAATTCAGTTACACCTAAGTCATATTGAAGACGAGGCAAAAGAATCTCGAGAAGTGATAGGAAACTTAATAACAGGTCACAATCAATCGAGAACAGACATTGACAAGGTACAAGCGGACGTACAAACATTGCGTAATGACACTCAGGACGAGATCAAAACATTACGTAGCAACACCCAGGGAGAAGTCAAGAAACTAGAGAAGCAGATAAACGATATTACTAGCTAAGCGATGACTGGGTGTTGTGTGATGTCCTTAGGTTAGTTAGGTTTAAGTAGTTCCAAGTTCTCGGGGACTCATGACCGTAGATGTTAAGTCCCATAGTGCTCAGAGCCATTTGAGCCATTTGAACTAGAAAAGCAGTAGATACAGCGCGTGAAGTTGTTGAAAACAGTGTGTTACACAAACGTATCACAAAAGCAGCACTGAAAAGATATGATAACCGCATAGTCAAAATAGAAGCGCAAACGAAGCGACAATTTCAGAAATTGCGAACAGAGTTGTTGCAAACCATTGAAGAGCGTAGTGAACAGGATCGAACAAGCACTGAGTCTGCAACCACATCCGTATCTGTAACAGCACCGGAAAAACAAGCAATTAACGAAGATATTACGCGTTTCCGATTCCAATCACAGGCGGAAAGTAACATACGTGAAATCATACAGCCTGCACCGCGGGTAGGCGAAAGTTACAGTGGACAATATCCAATGGATCTACCACAACCGGAAAGAACGACGGGAGAAATGATCAGAAACTAAAGTGGCAAAGAATCGCGAATTTCGTATGGAACTATGACGAAGTACGACAACGATCATTTCCTCACAGTCAGAAAATTTCAACACTTTCGAGAAGGAAACTCATTACATCCACGAACGTTTATTGATCAATTCCGAGTAGGATTACCAGAACACTGGACGCTAGCACACAAATTAGACTTTATATGTGTACACATGTCAGGAACAGTCGCAGAAACCATGCGCAATGTTGCAGCGACATGCCGATCGTACGAATATTTCAGAGAGAAGTTTCTCTCACGATATTGGTCCAGCGAAGCACAGAACAGAGTGAAGTACGAATTATTACAGAACCCATATTTTGAAAATTCTGGAGAGAAGAGTCCTGTGAAATTTTTCGAATTAATGGCAAAGAAAAATCAATGCTTAGATGTACCATACAGTGACGGAGAGTTGATTAAATTATGCGCGATGAAGCTACCATTGAAATACCAGCAATCATTAGTAGGTCACGGAGGCAATGACGTCGAAGCATGTAAAGGTATTCTAAGGGAACTAGAGTTCATATTTTCGGAAGATGACGGAAGAAAAAAACGGAGCGCACGTGAAAACGAAAGCAAAAAGCAGTGGAATCCACAAGACACGGTACGAAGAAACAATAATTACGAACCATGTGATAACTTCACACCAAGAAACGACAATAGATTTCAACAAAGAACCGGTTATGGATTTAGTAGAGAATTGGCAATAACTATAATTCACCCAGGAACGGCAACTATTACAGAGGGAATAACGACAACCGGAACGGGTACTGGAGAACCAATAGATCGACAAATTATCAACAAAGAAACCACTATCAACAAGCTGAACAAGAAAAGAGAATACAGATAGAAGAGGTGGAGGTAAGACCACCAAACCCCGATAAACCTTCGAATTGACAGCTAAGCGCCCATGCCAAAGAGAATGACGCACCGACCCAGGACAATTGCAGCACCTTGAACAGAGAAGTAAAAATCTTATCACGAGAAGAGAAGAGGGAAGAAACAAATCCGCAGGGACCAGATGAAAACGAGACAAGAAAATAACAATATCGTGTTGGGACGAAATTAATTGGGAGAATACTGACGAGGAAGATGAATTACCAGAGGCATGCACAACGAATGTAGGAGGAAAGGACGAAGTAATGACTATTGCAGAGCTATTTGAGATGGAAACCAGGGAAAGCGAATTCAACGAGGATAACGCGCAGTCGACAGAAGTTGAAAATAAGTTACGAGTGGGCACACAACCCAACGTATATAATGAAGGAAGTTATGAAGCGATAATTAGAGCATTTAGATGCGATTATGTGGAAGTAGCGACGAAGAAGGAGAAGATAGACGAGGATGAGGAAAAAGTAGAGGATGTTGAAGAAAGCGTAAATGAAGGAAGAAACAGAGAAGAGGAAATAAAAGAGAGAGAAGTAGCAGTCGAAGCTTATCCTACAGAAAGTTCGAATTCACAAGGGAAATTCCTAAAAAGACTCATGCATGATTCAGCGAAGGATTCGTTGATGCAAGAAGAAGAAGAACAGAACCAACCCTTTCAACTTCAACCAATTGTGAAGGCCATGGTAAAGCATATCCCAGTCAATATTGTAATTGATAGCGGAAGTGAACTGACTGCGATCTCAGAAAATTTATTCATGCAGTGTGTAACCTCCCCCTCACTTATCGACCTTAATGACAGTGAAAAATTAAACCGCGTGTACCTAATGGAAATTTGGGAAAAGCAATCGTCACCGAAGGCTAATCTGTCGGTAAAGAGGGAGGAAAGGGTTACATCTAAATGAAAGGAAAAATGCAAATGAAATTGGTGAAAATTAATTATGAAAAAGGGTAAAGTTAATAAAGAAAGTAAATGTGCGGTTGTTACGTTAACAATTAATTAGCAGTAATTACATATTTGAGATTTGGGGAAAATTACGGTCGCCAGTCCTATGGACAATTACTATAGTAACTGAAAAAGAAAGGTTATTGCACATATAATTAGCACTAAAAGCGTGGCAACTGAAGGTTGACACGTGTTGTGTGAAAACTGAATGTTTGTCATAAGTAATAAATTTCGCTACACTCCGACTTAATTTACCAAAAGAATTAATAAAACCGGAAAATTGAAAGTTAATTTAGTGACTGAAATTAATAGTGAACTTTGTTTCTGAAGCACTAGGAAATTCAGTAAAATATGGTTAGTCTTGGGCTACCTCAACAATCATTTCAAAAGCTACTTGAATCTACGCAGTTTAGAAATAAGAGATTTAACTTTGAACTTGAATTAAATGATTCTGAACAATTAACAATAGTAAAATTTAGTACGTACCAAGCTGAGCTGCAGTCACAGGTAAGCTAAAATACGGTAACAATACTCGCACTCTTAATTTGTGCTTGTGTAATCTAAATATTGTAGACAGCTATGAATACCATAACTGAACTTTGAAATTAAAGCAGTGAAATCGAATGATATTACTTTAATGCTTGCGTTTGAATTTCAACGACACTCGGGTTCATTCCAGAAAAGGAAGGGACCCTGCTTGGTATTGCAATTGGGACAATCAGCAACAAAGGTTCATGCTATGTTGCTGTAATTTAGTGAGAAAAATTTAACAGTTTGAAAAGCTGAGGTCTGCCATACAGTTCTAAAACTTTACGTGCTACCAGTTTTCCTTGTTGGTTGATTGAAGGTTTGAAGTCGTCGATCGAGTAGGTGGCGACAGTCACTCATTGTCGGCCGTCGCTGTCGGAGAAGCTGGATGTTGGCGCACCTTCTTCTCAACACGGTCTCCAACCGAAACGGGCTCTTGATGTGTGCCAGCTTACGCTCCCGTCCGCGACACCATGTCAGAAACTACCTTATCAAGTCGAGCGCAATTACATGCTGCCAAACCCTGAAAGCGCGGAAACTCGCGGGAGCGTCACACAACACACCTGCTCCACTGCACTACTCCAGCCAAACTCGCTCTGCTCTGCCCGCACTCCACGCGGCAGAGTTAACACTACCAAAGATCCTAAACACTTTGGTTCTCCACACGACCTATCGATGTAGTCGTTCGATAGCATAGTTTTCCCTAGCCAGACCCAGCGTAAAAATACAAATAGTATTTACAAAACAAACCAATTGTACATCGACATAAATGCATAAATATATATATACAAATAGTAAAACAATTACAATATATAAAGACACAGAAATGTCATATCTTCAGGTACCAAAATGAAGAAAAAAAATTATAGTACTATAGATGTAAATAGGAGGATATGCATTTCCGGCGTTACAAGTGTAATGCCAATCAGGAATTGCCAGTTCTGAAAACACGTAAGATTAAAGTAAGAGGTCCTATTAGAAACAATCCTGCGGAAGTTACGAGACAAACAAGGTTACCTCTTTCGTGTCAAGGTCAAAAGATCGAAGCCAACTTCGTGATTATACCTAAACTAACTGTAGATTTGATTATAGGTGCAGATTTTTTAAATGAGAGACGAGCGATAATAGATATGGGGAAAGGTAGCGTAACATTCAGGAATGTCACACTTGTCTTTGAGCAAAAGCTAAAATTAGAAGAAATACCAGTTATAAACAAACAATTAAGAATGGTGTGAGATAAAGAGGATGAAGAATTAGAATGGTATGCACAAAAGGGGGAATCGCCTCAACTCATGTTAGAAGTCCATAAAGAAATCGGCGAAAAATTGCAAGAAGTTCAAGGTATTTCGGAACACAGTAAAAGAGAATTAGAGGGTATTTTACGAGATAAAGCAGAGGTATTTTTACCTAAACACTTTCAGTACAAGTTTGAAGTAAAACAGCACAAACAATTTAGAGTGCCACCCTATACAATCCCATTAAGCTACAGGAATAAAGTATTCCAGGAGATATCTAAAATGTTAGATGATGATATTATTGAACCAGCTACCCCCACATATAACAGCTCGCTCCATATTGTACAAAAACGAGATGGGAGCATCAGGTTAGTGCTTGATTTCAGACAGATCAACACAATCATAATCACTGAGATAGATCGCCCAGAAAAATTAGAGGAATTGATACAAAACTTCCACGGTGCTAAGATATTTTCATCAATTGATTTACGGAGTAGTTTCTGGCAAATAGAATTGGCCCCAGAATGTAGAAAATTTACAGCATTTATCGTATTCGGTAGATGTTACCAGTTTAAACGATTGCCATTTGGTTTAAACATATCATCAGCAGCGTTTATTAGGGGATTTAATACTATACTCAGTCCTGAAATTTTACAAAAAATTACTTGTTATGTTGATGATGTGATTATAGCGGAACCCTCTTGGGAACATCACAGCGACACATTAAATCAGTTTTTACAGATCATGAAAGAGCATGGGGTTACAGTAAATATAACAAAATCTAAATTTGGAAGGCGAGAGGTCAAATTTCTAGGACACATAATTTCCAAGAAAAGGGTAATGCCCGACCCAGGAAAACTAACGCCAATCAAAGAATTCTGTACTTCAAATATTAAGTAAACTCTCAGAGGATTTCTAGGTCTCACCAGACTCTATAAAAAATTTGTTTGGATCGACTGTCTCGCAACACCACGCCTATGTGCATTGACTGGTGAAAACACGCCATGGGTATGGGATCAACAAGCCAATGAAGAATTTTTAAAAGTGAAAAACGCACTAACAACAGTACCGATTTTAGCACATCCTGGTCTAACACAAAATTTTTGTATGGCCACTGATAGCGCGAAAACAGGTTTAAGAGTTGTTTTATTCCAAGAATACGAACAGGTAGGGCTAAGATCATATAGAACAATTGCATTTGCCAGTCGGGTACCCACAAAAAGCGAGAAGAACTATTCAGTCATGGAGCTGGAAGCATTGGCCATTGTATGGGGCTTCCAACGTTTTCGATACTTCCCATTTTCATAATATGGAAAGACAAATTAGAACAGTATTAGTCAAATGCAAAAAATGTATGAGGGCTAAACACGACACTTTCCAACAAAACCACCTGTTTCCAATAATCCCTAAAAGATTAAAACAAATAGCTGCAACAGATTTGATGGGGCCCCTCCCACGCACAAAAAATGAATATATTTTCATATTTGTCGTTTTGGAACTTACTTCTAAATATGTTACCTTGACACCATTAAAATGGGCAACAGGTCTTACTATAAGTAAAGCATTTAGACAAGATTTTCTCAGACATGTAGGTCAAGTGGAACGAATAATTTCAGATAATGGCCCACAATACAAATCAGTGCAATGGCAGAACACGTTAAAACAACACAAAATAAAACCCATCTACATATCTAAGTACAAACCTAGCATAAATCTAGCAGAACGATCTATGGAGGACATAGGCACTTTATGTCGATTATATGCAGGCAAAAGACACAATACTTGGGATATATACCTTGAAGATTTTCAAGAAGTAATAAATGAAATGCCACATAGCACTACACTACTACCTCCAGTTACTGTACTTAAAAATATTGAACCCCCAAACACAACCAGAGAAAATGTTAGATTTCCTATTGTACCACGTAGACAGCACAAACAAGTCATAGCAACAACACTCTCCAACATCAGAAAGGCAGCCATTAAAGGAAAAGAAAGAGGAGATAGAACAGCAATTAAAAGAACATTCTCAGTAGGCCAGAAAATATTTGTAAAAACACACCATCTCTCCAGCAAACAGAAACACAAAATAGATAAGTTTTACGCTGCATACAAAGGACCTGTCATAATTAGCCGAATTGCTCATGATAATGCTGTGGAACTAATGAACCCAAAAACAGGCAAAACCTTAGGACTTCACCATGTGAGCCATATCAAAAAGTTTGAAGATTAATTATATTACTGGTAAATAATCAGCACAATATTTCAAGATTATGTTGCAGATAAGATCGTCAGGAGAAAGAAGAATGAAGAGAGAGGAAGGTGGGAAAAAGAAAGTAGTTTCAATAAAAACAAAAACAAAAATATCAGCAATAGTAAAACAGATTAAGGTGAAGGGATAAAGCGTAGATACTAAAATGCTATACACCAAGACACTACACAAAAATAAAAAATGAATTTGAGGATTCTTGTAGACGTTAAGACTCAAAATATCTTAGAATTGTAACATGGAAAGGGCGCCAAAATTTGTAAAGCTTTTAAGAAGGCATAGAACAATGTAGGTACTAGACATATGATAGATGATTATAAGTAAAACTTTTTGTAAGAACCATTGTAAAAACTCCAGCAAGGACGAGATGCAACGACCCACAAGTTGCAACGCGAGATGTATCAAGAAAGGAAAGGACGTAATTAGCAAGACACGATTCCTACAAGGCAGAAGCGTCGAGAGAAGGGAAAGGACAGCGAGACCAACAGAAGGCCCTTGTAGCCGGAGTGGGCAGTAAATAAATCTGCTGCCAAGCTGAACCACAGGGTGGCGGAACCCTGCTGGGACAGAACACGGAACCACACAGTGGTGGAACCCTGCAGAGACACAACAGGACACCGAACGCCAGAAGGGTCTCCGAATGCCCCGACTCAGCGGAGCGAGCAAAAAACGGCCCGACGAGAAGACCACTTGGGCAAGCCACCACTGGCAAAAAAAAAATTATGTGTAAAAGTCACACTACTGCTATTAAACAGCACGCTGATGCATGAAACTGAAGAAAACTTCCACAAAGTAAAAATGACACGCCCAAACAATTTATCAAACTGTTACTAAGAGGAGAACTTCAAAGCGACTAGTTATCAATAAATATTTCCATATCCTGCCCAGAGAAGAACCAAGAAGCAAGTAAGAAGTAGAGAAAAAGCAGGAAGAACAGAAGTTGAAGATTCGCAAGATTGAGACCAAGAAAGAAGATGGGTGAAGAATAGACGACATACCTTCCCAAATCCCTATCCTATTGTAAACTAGTCGTCTGCGAAGTATTACAACGAAAAACGACCGCTTTCAGCGACACATAACGATGACTTTCATGCATACAAAGCCAGTAAACCACGAGATTCTGCACTCACAGCTCCATTCCATTATGGGACCTCCACAACAGCAACACACATTTGCAAAGCCAACAAGGAACGACGAACAAAGCTGTACATCAAATACTTGCCCACATCCATCTCGCTCAAGTCCATCACCTTCATGCAAAAAACACTCGCCAACCTCATGCTTAAACATTCATAGGATTGTGTGAATGTGTGAAATCAAATTATGTGATGTAGGAGTTGTGCAAAAGAAACGTGTGAAAAACTAAATAAGTTAGGCACACCAAACAGCTAATAAACTACAAAATAACAGTCATTGACTATGGACTTAAGTAAATAATAGACTATCGATTAAAATAAGTCATTAGTTCTGAAATGGACAGTATATAAAGAACAAAAGTAAGGCATAATAAACACTAAAACTATATGCCACTTATTTTCTCCTCGTAAAAATAAAAGAATAACTATATTTCACTTATTTTCTCCTTACAAAAGCAAAGAATAAAAAATTATCTTGTTGGATGTTTCCCCTTTTTTTAAACATTTGTACCATTTGTTAGGATAATATCTCAATACTTGTGTATGTATATTTCTTTGTCAAAGCAGTTCTTGGAAATAATTCTTATTTGTTAGTGTAACAATGTTGAAATGAGTGTCTAGAAACATTTTACTTGTACATGATATTTAGAAAATGTGTTAGGAATAGATTTTTACTTAATTACTACATTCATAAAAACAATATTTCTAAGAAAATCGATGTGAAAGACTCCTCACTTTCGATAACAAACTTCTTAAAAAACAAACTTCACAATTAAATAAAAAAAGAAAATAATTAAAAAATAATAATTATAATAGAATAAAAATATTCTTCCCTTGTCAATATAAACATATTTTTGATAATAATGTGGAAGAATATAAAAATATAAATTAGTAATACAAACTAGCATGGAACAGAATAACGTGGCTGAACAGTAGGCAACAAAATTTAGATAACGGAATAATTTTTGACTGACTTAGACAACGATTCAATCATTGCCTAACTTCAGTGCAAAAATTAAGTTTGAAGGGTGGTGTTATGTAAGGTGTCAGGCAAATCCAACACCTTCCATGAAAACACTGACATGATAAGCAAATCCAGTAGTATGTCACATAGCTCCGAATAAATCGTGACATTAAATTAACCAAAGTAATACGAGTAACGAGTGAGCAAATGGAATACCACAGACTAACACAAGAATGCCTAAATGCATGTCATACCTTCCCACCGTGAGACAGACGCAGTTCTGAGGGGAGAAACGAGAACAGAAGCTGAGAGCAGAACCATGTTAAGCTGGAAGGCCCTACGATAAGGGACAGACACCCACGTCGCCAGCTAACCGCTAGGACCACCCCCCAGCCAATGTTAAAACTAGAGCCCTCCAGAAGAACAGTATAGATCTTACGATAACACAAAAGGGGCTACCCCAGCTGCAAGTTTTAGTGTGAGACCTTTTCGCGTCTCTGTTGCGTCAGGACCACCCCACAGCCCATGTTAAAAGATAGAGCCCTCCAGAAGAACAGTAGATCTTACGATAACGCTAAAAGGGCCACACCAGCTGCAAGTTTTAGCGTGAGACTTTTTCGCGTCTCTGATACGTTGCAAACTTTAAAAACATTGCCCCACCACGAAAAGTATAACGTTTCTCATTGGATAGACAGAATTTTTGTAGGTGGAGTTTAAGGTTAACATCGAGACCCTGATTGGCCAGATGAAAACACAGTCAGATAGTTTTTTTTTTAAACCAACTTCGGTAAATTGTAGTAAGGAGAAGTTAGGAGAGTGTTGCTTCCGAGACGGCGAGGTGAGCGGAGCCGTGCTGTCCGCCGCCCCCTGACGAACACCGACAAGGTAATGAACGCACGTGATGCCGCATATCAGCGCATAAAGCTTCACTCAGAACTGCAGAAGTCTCATCTGTTACACCCCCTTTTTGCGTAATACTAGTGTCGATCGTCAATTAAAGCTCATGGTGTTCACATTTGCCACTTGAAGTAAAAATCTGAAATGCGATGATTTTTCTGTTATATAGTTATTGAGAAGCCACATCAGCTGCTGTAATTTACGACAAGTTAGATAAGTAATTAAAGATAATTGAGGGTCACTGTAGACCATTTTGATAGTTTTCTCTTTTGTGAAACTTAATTTAAACCTAGATTATAGATGTGATATGGCATAGGTCATCCTTCGATCCATTGTGGAACTTGGAAACCCATTCAGGGAATATTCGTTCACATTTTTGTTGAACGCAGTTGGTTTTTATCATCCTGTATTAAAACATTTCCTTTTATCAATAGTGCAATTTATAAACAATGTTTTGTGAGTAGAATGAAATTTCCAATGGTAAACTTAACTGCTTTTCCGACGTTATTTTACCAGCTAACTAAAAGTAGGGAAGCCTAGAACCCCTTCCACTAAATTTAGTTAGTATTAAGATTCTTTTAGAGGGAGTGCAGTGGAGCTGACGCTGAAATCATTAGGTATTTGGTTATATCATCGCTAGTCTCACTGAACTCTTCTGAACTCTATATGTCATGTGTGGTCTGGCGTCTCCTTACCAGCAACAGGTCCCAGGTTCAAACTAGTCAATTCCCAAAAAAACACACTCAGAGCGTCGTTGCGCGAAAGTGGTAGGGAGACACGATATAGAACAAACAGACACCACGCAGAATGTTAGATATGTTATGTCAATGTTGTCACTGTCACTCGTCAGTAGTGCAGGTACTCGAGCTATCTGTGTCGGCCTAGCTTCGTCTTCTGCGCCTTCTGTATTGATGAGTCTGTTTGTATATGTCATGTTCTCGTTTCTTATATGTTGTTGGCGATTGCGTTTAACTAAGTCCACGTATCTGGACTCCTCAGTGCATCGTACTGATATGTGTTCTATGTTGTTGCGTAAGTGCCTGTATGTAATGCATTTGAAAAGGAAGTGATCTGGGGAACCAAATTTCCCACATGTGCAAAGATTACTTTCTGCAAGCGACACGCGCTGCAAGTGCGTTGGGTAAGAACCATGTCCAGTCACAACACGAACCACGCCTCGGCTGGGGTTGCTATGGCGCTACAGTAACCGCTCGCTCATTTTGGGGAAAATTGAATAGACTCGATGGCCCTTATCACTCTCGTCCCACTCTTGTTACCAAGCGTCCACTTGCCCATTTTTTAGTTGGCGTCTGTCTTCTATGTAAAAACTGTAAACACAGAACAAGGGAAGCGCAACTACAGGAGTTTAAACAATGAATTAAGAAGGGAGACAGAAAAAGCAAAGGAAAAATGGCTGACAGTAAAGTGTGACAAGATAGAGAAATTAGGGAAGAAGTAAAATATGATTTGATGTACAAAGAAGCAATGGATTTGACATTCAGGAAAAAGAGAAACAACAATGGACTACAGGAAGTAGAGGCAGCAGACGGTAAAATGGTGAGTGAACCCCAAGAAATAATGAGAAGATGGGAAGAATATACAGAATGGCTATACACTGCAGATAGCCGACCAAGTGAAGAAGTCCTTGGGATAGAAGAAGATAAAGTTGCAGATGATGATAAAGGAAATGCAATACTAACTAGTGAGGTTGAAGAATCTATGAAGGAGATGAAAAATGGAAAGGCAATGGGAACTGATGAAATTCCTTTGGAACTGTTAAAGTCATTGGAGAAAGAAGGGAAAAGGGAAACTGTGTAATCAAATATACATGACAGGAAAATGGCCAAAGGACTTTACAGAAAGTATCTTAATACCTATAGAAAAGAAAAAGAACAGCAAAAAGTGTGAGTAACATAGAACAGTGAGCCTGATATCGCATGCAGCCAAAGTCTTGCTGAAGACGCTCAACAGAAGGCTATATGGAAAGCTGAATTGCTTAAAAGGAGATGAACAATTTGGTTTCAGGCGAGAAGTGGGAACTAGAGATGCCATTGGGCTACTGAGAGTGATAGGAGAGAGGTACATGGTGAAGAAAAGGATGTTGTTTGTTGTGTTCATTGATCTTGAGAAGGCTTTTGACTGTGCCAGATGTGACAAACTGATAGAAATCCTAAGGAAACATAAAGTTGACAGGAGGGATAGACGGCTAATTAGAAATGTATATTTGAACCAGAGAGCAAGACTAAGAATAGGGGGTGTGATGAGTGAAGAAATTGAATTGGGAAGAGGTGTAAGACAAGGTTGTTGTTTATCACCAACACTGTTCAATATATATCTGGAGGAAATTATTAGTGAAAGTTTTGATTGAAGGAGAGGAGTTTGTATAGGGGGTCGGAAAGTGGAGTGTATAAGATTTGCAGACGACGTGGTTGTAATGGCAGAGAGTGCAAGAGAGATGGAACAAATGTTAGATGGTCTAAACACAAAATTAGAAGAATATGGAATGAAGATTAACAAGAAGAAAAGGAAAAGCATGGTAATTGGAGGAAAGGGGTGAAAATGCTGTATGAAAATGGGATGAGAGGAAATAGAGCAAGTGAATGACTTCAATTACTTGGGAAGAGAAATAATGGATGATATGCATTGCTCAACAGAAATTAGGAAAAGAATTGCAATGACAAAAGAAGGATTGAAGAGGAAACAGAAATTACTTTGTGGACCACTAAGCAAACATCCGAGGAAAAGATTTGCCAAATGTTACATCAGGAGCGTTGCATTATATGGTGCAGAAACCTGGAGATTGAGGAAGGAAGATGAAAGAAGATTGGAGGCACTAGAGATGTGGATATGGAGAAGAATGGAAAAAGTGAAATGGGAAGAGCGAGTAAGAAATGAAGAAGTTTTAAGAAGAGATGGAGAAGAAAGAAACATGCTGAAAGTTGAGAGTTGGAAATACTCTCTTAGGCTTTAAAGATTGGCTACAGCGCGCATACACAAGCTCTGGAAACTAAGATATTGTTGTCGCACTTCGCAGCGCACGGATTAACTAGTGGCAGTTTGGAAGCCAGTGTAGGCTGTGGTGCGCACGTGTGTTGGGCGAGGGGTCGTCGCCGAGCTGCCGAACTGCCGTGTCCGCCAGCAGCGACACAGGATTTGGTATTGAGTTGATATTTTTTATAATTTGCGGCGCGCTTATTAATTTGAAAAAAATGGTTTCTGTATATGTGTAGCAGCAGACAGTAATTTTGATAATGATAGGAGTCGAATTCTTAAGGGAAACCATTGTTAGGCAAATAGATCAAGTATTGATTTCTGTCCTGTAAGTAGGCCGTATAGGTTTTTGTATTGGTAACGCCACGTACCGCTCTGTATGAAAATCACTGGCTGTGCTGTGTGCAGTCTGTGGCTGGTTTGCATTGTTGTCTGCGATTGTAGTGTTGGGCAGCTGGTTGTTAATAGCGCGTAGCGTTGCGCAGTTGGAGGCGAGCCGCCAGCAGTGGTGGATGTGGGGAAGTGAGATGGCGGATTTTTGAGAATGGATAATCTGGAGGTGTGTCCATCAGAAACAGTACATTTGTAAGAATGGATGTCATGAACTGATATATATATTATGACTATTAAGGTAAATACATTGTTTGTTCTCTGTTAAAATCTTTCATTTGCTAACTGTGCCTATCAGTAGTTAGTGCCTTCCGTAGTTTGAATCTTTTATTTAGCTGTCAGTAGTGGCGCTCGCTTTATTGCAGTAGTTCGAGTAACGAAGATTTTTGTGAGGTAAGTGATTTGTGAAACTTATAGATTAATTTAGTCAGGGCCATTCTCTTGTGGGGATTACTGAAAGTCAGATTGCGTTGCGCTAAAAAAATATTGTGTGTCAGTTTAAGCAAAGTCATGTATAATTTTTCTAAGGGGACGTTTCATATGTCGACCCTTAGCCGAGGATACCTCACTGGAATCTTCTGATTTTTTCTTGCAGTTTGTGTAATTAGTGCAGCCTTTGTTTATTGCTAGTGTGTAATTGTAGAGAGAATTTCCTTTGTAGTTGTAGTTTTTCATTCTTGCACAGTAAAACAGTTGTGGCATGCATGTAGATTTGCACCAAGTATTTCGCAGCTGCGCTTGCAATTAACGAGATATTACACTCCTGGAAATGGAAAAAAGAACACATTGACACCGGTGTGTCAGACCCACCATACTTGCTCCGGACACTGCGAGAGGCCTGTACAAGCAATGATCACACGCACGGCACAGCGGACACACCAGGAACCGCGGTGTTGGCCGTCGAATGGCGCTAGCTGCGCAGCATTTGTGCACCGCTGCCGTCAGTGTCAGCCAGTTTGCCGTGGCATACGGAGCTCCATCGCAGTCTTTAACACTGGTAGCATGCCGCGACAGCGTGGACGTGAACCGTATGTGCAGTTGACGGACTTTGAGCGAGGGCGTATAGTGTGTAAGTAGGCTGTTTAGGTTTTTTTATTGGTAACGCCACCTCTGTATGAAAATCACTGGCTGTGCTGTGTGCAGTCTGTGGCTGCTTTGCATTGTTGTAATACTCGCCATTGTGGTGTTGGGCAGCGGCAGCTGGATGTGAACAGCGTGTAGCGTTGCGCAGTTGGAGGTGAGCCGCCAGCAGTGGTGGATGTGGGGAGAGAGATGGCGGAGATTTGTAATTTGTCATGAACTGCTATATTTATATATGATGATATCAAGGTAAATACATTGTTTGTTCTCTACTAATATCTTTCATTTGCTAACTATCCCTATCAGTAGTTAGTGCCTTCCATAGTTTGAATCTTTTATTTAGCTGGCAGTAGTGGCGCTCGCTGTATTGCAGTAGCTTGAGCAGCGATGATTTTTGTGAGGTAAGTGATTTGTGAAAGGTATAGTTTAATGTTAGTCAGGGCCATTCTTTTGTAGGGAATTTTGAAAGTCAGATTGCGTTGCGCTAACAAAATATTGTGTGTCAGTTTAAGCACAGTCATGTATAATTTGTTCTAAGGGGACGTTTCAAGTGGGCATGCGGGAGGCCGGGTGGACGTACCGCCGAATTGCTCAACACGTGGGGCGTGAGGTCTCCACAGTACATCGATGTTGTCGCCAGTGGTCGGCGGAAGGTGCACGTGCCCGTCGACCTGGGACCGGACCGCAGCGACGCACGGATGCACGCCTAGACCGTAGGATCCTACGCAGTGCCGTGGGGGACCGCACCGCCACTTCCCAGCAAATTAGGGACACTGTTGCTCCTGGGGTATCGGCGAGGACCATTCGCAACCGTCTCCATGAAGCTGGGCTACGGTCCCGCACACCGTTAGGCCGTCTTCCGCTCACGCCCCAACATCGTGCAGCCCGCCTCCAGTGGTGTCTCGACAGGCGTGAATGGAGGGACGAATGGAGACGTGTCGTCTTCAGCGATGAGAGTCGCTTCTGCCTTGGTGCCAATGATGGTCGTATGCGTGTTTGGCGCCGTGCAGGTGAGCGCCACAATCAGGACTGCATACGACCGAGGCACACAGGGCCAACACCCGGCATCATGGTGTGGGGAGCGATCTCCTACACTGGCCGTACACCACTGGTGATCGTCGAGGGGACACTGAATAGTGCACGGTACATCCAAACCGTCATCGAACCAATCGTTCTACCATTCCTAGACCGGCAAGGGAACTTGCTGTTCCAACAGGACAATGCACGTCCGCATGTATCCCGTGCCACCCAACGTGCTCTAGAAGGTGTAAGTCAACTACCCTGGCTAGCAAGATCTCCGGATCTCTCCCCCATTGAGCATGTTTGGGACTGGATGAAGCGTCGTCTCACGCGGTCTGCACGTCCAGCACGAACGCTGGTCCAAATGAGGCGCCAGGTGGAAATGGCATGGCAAGCCGTTCCACAGGACTACATCCAGCATCTCTACGATCGTCTCCATGGGAGAATAGCAGCCTGCATTGCTGCGAAAGGTGGCTATACACTGTACTAGTGCCGACATTGTGCATGCTCTGTTGCCTGTGTCTATGTGCCTGTGGTTCTGTCAGTGTGATCATGTGATGTATCTGACCCCAGGAATGTGTCAATAAAGTTTCCCCTTCCTGGGACAATGAATTCACGGTGTTCTTATTTCAATTTCCAGGAGTGTATTTTCAATGCTATGTTAATGTGTTTTCTTATTTTGCTCTTCAAATTGTGGTTTTCTGTGTTGTCGTGTGAAATATTGTGACAATAATGGCGTGTGAAAAACGTAATACTAGGCTCCAAAGTAAACAGAGAAATGACAGTGAAAACGAAAGGAGTGTGTTAGCGCCGCCGAGTAAAGAATTAACTAATGTTCAAAGTAGTAATTTGGTAATTGTGCATAGGGAAATGGAGCTGGCTGCAAATAATGGTGTAGGCATTGAAACAATTAGTGAACAGGGAAGCATTTCATTCCATTGCTGTAATCTGTAACACCTGAGGGTATAAATACATTAATCCTCAGGGGGGTACACGCTTACTTTGTGTACCATGTGTGTGGCAAGTACAAGGAGCCCTAGCTAATATGGTATTTGCTTATACAACTTTACACATCGGTACCATATTCCTCTAAAACAGAATTACACAGCTTTCTGATTATTTGACAGAGAAACAAACATCTTTTTACTACATCAGTGAGACATGTTTACACAATTACACAGTTGGATAACTTCACACTTATGAAACTGTATTTTGTCTGTACTTTGTGAACTGTTTATATTTTTTCGTAACCATTGTGATACTATGACAACTTTGAATGATGTATTTGGTGTGGGATCATGATTTTTAAAGTACGTTTAAGGTAGATGACACTATTGAAATGAGCAGAGAATTTGTTTTAGGTTTTGACATTATTGCAGAAAGCTACGACGATTTTGAGATTTGACTGAGGTGTCATGATGTTATTTTTACGACGACGATGTGTATTATGCTGTTGAGGTATGTTTATGATCAATAAGCTGATGCTATATGAGGAATTTGATTATGCTACGTATCTGTTATGATGAAATATTGAAGAAGTGTCGACGAATATGTATATGTGTAATAAGGTAAGGAATAATGTTTGGGTTATCATTTATCGAGTTTAGATTTGACCAAACTCTTTCTCTTGAATTACGTGTAGTCGTAGTAAGCAGCAGCAGCCACAGCAACAGCAGGAGCCGCCATGCATTGCACTCAGCATGAATAATAGGTTTTTTAATGTTTTTGTTAAATAATGGAATGCAGCAGACCAAGTAGGTTATTTGTTGCGCACAGGACCAATTAAAAAAAAAAGTTTTGGCGATCTCTGTAATAGTAAAGTTAACAAGAGTACAAGCACGAGATTTTCAGTAGAAAACACGAGATAAGAAGAAGATAGAGCTCGCGACTTTCAAAGTCATCAGAAACAGAAAACGGAACTGGATTGAACATTGTTTGAGGAGGGACTGTTTATTGAAGGAAGGAATAGAAGGAATGGTGGAGGGAAAAAGGAGAAGAGGAAAAAGAAGATATAAAATGCTGGACAATATCAAAGGAGATAAATATTCAGAAATGAAAAGACTGGCTATGGTCAGACAAAAGTGGAAGAGGCTCAACCCGTGACAAGACCTGCTGTAAGGCAGAATACCATACTACTCCTCTTTTCTATGTGCTGCCCAGTGATCTGTAGCGCTCTCATGTCCATCCACCTTCAGCCAGTATGTTGCAGCCCGATATCTGATGTTTATAACGAACGGGTATATTCCAAGCACCACATGCTGCGAATCGACTGATGTGGTACCCAACGCCCCAGTATTTGATAGCAACATGGCGTTGTAGTTTGACGAGACTAGTCATAGCTGTCTTCGTGGCTCCCCGTCCGGGCTTCGAAACGTAAACGTCTGTCACGCGCCGTTTGCCCGAGTAAACTCTAGTCAACATGAATTTTTCTTCGTCAAGGCTGCGGTTCACCCCGCACCAAATGAACCAGTCCCGCCTGTGTAATGACACCGTTTTCGTCGGCACGCCCGTCGGCAGTAAAAAGAGAAAAGAATGTTGATATGCGCGCTGCGACGTGGCATCTGGGACAAAAAGTGGTCGATAATCGGCCGCTATTGGGCGGAATATCGCGCGATTGCGAGCGAGGTCACGGATACTTCGCAAACAGACTCGCGGAGAGGTTCGCTGGAAAGGAGGGTGAGGGGAGTGGGCCGAAAGTGACGGCGCGCGCCGCGGCGGCCATGAAATATTCAGCGGCCGCTCTGGCTCCGCTATCGCGCCGCCTCATCAGCATATCGGGTGTCCGGCGCCCGCGCGCCTCTGTCGGCGCTCTGCCACCTGATTGGATCGCCCCAGCCCCGGCGGCGGACGCCACGAACTCTGCCAGCGCAGCCGTCGCACGTGAAGCCGTCTGTAGCGTGCCGTTCCTTATTTGTAACACAACTCTCGATATGGTCGCGAGCGTCTACATGTTCAGCTGACACGAGGCAAGCCGAGATCGTCTACTACACGCTGTTAGCTCCGCTGTGTTTATTTTCAACGCAATCATATAAACGGTATTCGGTAATTCCCTTTACAACCTTCTAGTAAAGGGGAGTGAGCACCTAATACACGCTGTGTCAAAAAGAATCGTGCGATTTAAAAAAAAAATCATAACTATTACGTTATTTGAGATACGTGCGTGAACAAGGCACATCTACATCTACATCCATACTCCTCAAGCCGCCTGACGGTGTGTGGCGGAGGGTACCTTGAGTACCTCTATCGGTTCTCCCTTCTATTCCAGTCTCGTATTGTTCGTGGAAAGAAAGATTGTCGGTATGCCTCTGTGTGGGCTCTAATCTCTCTGATTTTATCCTCATGACCTCTTCGCGAGATGTACGTAGGAGGGAACAATATACTGCTTGACTCCTCGGTGAAGGTATGTTCTCGAAACTTCACACGAGCTACTGAGCGTCTCTCTTGCATCCACTGGAGTTTGTCTATCATCTCCGTAACGCTTTCGCGATTACTAAATGATCCTGTAACGAAGTGCACTGTTCTCCGTTGGATCTTCTCTGTCTCTTCTATCAACCCTATCTGGTACGGATCCCACACCGGTGATCAGTATTCAAGCTGTGGGCGAACAAGTGTACTGTAACCTACTTCCTTTGTTTTCAAACTTGTAATGTTATGTGTGCCTCACTGCTTTTTTTTAACTAATTTGTGCCTGATATTATGCGGAGAAGCTCATTAATGTATGTAAATACCGTAAATGTAAATGTGATTCAAAAAGTACTTCAAGTGAAGTCAAGAGCAACTGGACAGCAAGAAACTCTTTAGAGCGCAATCCCTGCAACAATAGTAGTGGTGAATCTTTGAGTATGGACTATAAAAAAAAGACAATTGATTATTGAAAAAAAAGAGAACTGTTAATCTGTATCTTGTCGAAAGAGGACGTGTTGCTAGGCCGTCGCTCAGAACGTATTGTTACATTTAACGAAAATTGATATTTTAATGATAAAACCGAGTAAAGTATGTGTAAGAGTTGCCAAACATTTATGTATACAAATTTTCTGGAAGTGAAGAATAGAAATATCTTGCTTTTGGAAAAGGAGGTGAACTTCATTGTCGTCGCCGTCTATCAATCGACAGAATTGTAAGTGTACAAAGTTCTCTAAAATATAGGAAAAGAAATGCATTCTCTTTAGTTTTCATTCAATAAGTAACAACCTCTCATATTTTCTTAATTACAGTAATTGGATTATGTTCTTGTACAATAGTATGGTGTTGAACTCCACTGACCAATTTTGATGTAGCTGGACTTGTAGTTTGAAGGAAGTTTGTGTGCTAAGCAATCTCCTTTTCTCACGAAAAGCAGAGTGCTGTTTGACCTTATTTACTTACAACAGTGGACCCTTAGGTACGAAAAGCTACGAAAACTTGGGCTCACTGCTATCCGCAATACGGCCAAGTAACTAACAGAGTCGTATTTTAAACCTTAAAGAACAATAACTTCCTCCAAATTGTAATACGTCACCAACTGGTGCAGAAGCTAGCTGATCATTCAAGGAGTCAGCAACCAAACTACAGGTACCAGTTACGACTTAAAGTAAAAATCTCAATCAAAAATCAGTCTCTCTCTCTCTCTCTTTCTCTCTCTCTCCAAACGCATGTATAAATATTCATACTATTAAAAACAAAAAGTCATTTTTATAGACTGCATTTCCTTAGGATTCTTCCAATGAATCTCAGTCTGGCATCTGCTTTACCGACGATTAATTTTATATGGTCATTCCATTTTAAATCACTCCTAATGCGTACTCCCAGGTACTGTTGGAAAGAGCCAACTCTTGAGTTTTACATTGTTCCTGCTAGTTAGCAGCAGTGTGCGCCCACTTCAATTCTAGTAAAAATGGTGCCCGGACAACAGAAAGCGCTTTGTGTTCTGCGTTTTGCGCAGTGTGTGCCAGTAATAACTGTTCAGCGTGATTTATGTACTAGGTATGATGTGGATCGTCCTGCAGCACAGAGCGTTAAACGTTGGCATAAAACATTCCGAAAAACACGTTGTTTGTTTAAATTCAAATCGCCGGGCCTTCCAAGAGCGTCTGGCGCTCAGACATCGAACGCATCCTCCATAGTTTCACGAGGAGTCCGCAGAAATTCGTTCGCCGTGCAGCTCGGTAGCTCAACAAGCTCCCGATGTCCGTCTGGCGTGTGTTGCGTCGACGTCTACACATGAAACCATAAAAAACTCAGCTACTGCAAGCTCTTCGTGAAGGTGACAAATAACAACGTACGGTGTTCTGTGATTTCGTTCTTGGCAAGATGGAGGATCACAGTTTTCTTCCACACTTAGTGTTTAGTGACGAGACAACATTCCATTTAAATGGAAAGGTGAACCGCCATAATGTGAGAATATGGGGTACGGAACAACCACATAAAGTTGTACAGCCGCGCGGGATTAGCCGAGCGGTCTTAGGCGCTGCAGTCATGGACTGTGCGGCTGGTCCCGGCGGAGGTTCGAGTCCTCCCTCGGGTATGGGTGTGTGTGTTTGTCCTTAGGATAATTTAGGTTAAGTAGTGTGTAAGCTTAGGGACTGATGACCTTAGAAGTTAAGTCCCATAAGATTTCACACACATTTGAACGTTTTTTGAAGTTGTACAATATGAGAGGGACTCTCCAAAATTTAACGTGTTTTGTTCAGTCTCACAGGAAGAGGTGTATAGTCCATTTTTCTTTGCCGAGAACACTGCTACAGAAAGCATTTATCTCGATATACTTGAGAACTTTCTTTTCCTACAGCTGGAGACTGATTCGAACGACTTCATTTACGAGTAAGATGGGGCACCACCGCACTGGCATCTGGAAGTGCGGGAATGTTTAAATCAATGGATCGGTTGCACTGGACCAAATGATTCAGCCTTAAATTATTGGCCTCCAAGGTCACCGGACCTGACTATATGTGATTATTTCTTGTGGGGGTTTATAAAAGACTCTGTGAGACATCGCACAAAAGCAGCTGTGCAAGCTGTAACTCAAGACATGCTCGCTGCAGTGTGGGAACAATTTGAATATCGCATTGACATATGCTGTGCATCTCGAGGGGGCCCTATACACCACCTACGAAAAGGTATGAAAAAAAACTTTGCTATATAACTGCTCGTTGGCTGTATGCTAGTTCTTTATATATTTTTTATTTATATTGAACCTGTGTGACCATCTCCTCGCGTTACCTTGCGTCCTGGCTGCTAATATACCAGGCCCATAAGAAATGGTGTCTATATTGTGACCCTTATTTGGTTAACTTCATAAACAAATTAATTATTTTTGAAATGTGCGCAACGGAAACTGGTGCGAGTTTCTCTAAGATAACACGTTCTGGGGTGGTTGAACTCAAAGCCGTCACTATAGCAGCTGGTAGCCTATCTAAATTCACATTGCAGATTATTTCTGTCTTTCATTAACTTTAGAAAATCGAACTGAAAAGGCTTCCCAGGTTTAATTGAACTGAATAAGATACATACTACCCATTTCATGTATCAGGTGACTGGGAGAATATTTCTTAACTGAAATGCTGGCTCTCATTTAATAGATCTATTTTCTACTTTGATGAAAACTTTAGAAGACGACACATTAGAATTTTTCTTTAGTTACAAAACTTAAGTCTGCATCAGCGTTAAACCTCTCATGGGTAGAACAATGACAAAACGGAAACACTACACGAGTAATTTCATAAATGACACATAATTTCGTAATAACACAAAAAATACATATGTGGCCCACACCGTCTTTAGCGGGATAATCGTCATTCATTCTTTAAGACTCACGTATCATCATGCATGAATTACACTACTAGAAATTTAAGGTAGGCCGCTGCTGAAGATGGAAAACCTCTATCAAAGAAAAGATTCTGGGCAAAAATGATGTACTATTGGCGCCAAAACGAAGTACGAACTGAACTCACAAAGAAAGTACCAAAAATAATTAAATTTCGCGACAGAAATTTCTCGATCTACCATCTGATACGCAATCCGCACTCATTGAGCTAAAAGTGAAGCTTATAACTCGGGAAATAGCTACATGAACTGATGGTTCCTGTTGCATGTTCACTACCACAAAGCAAAATTTTGCAAACACATTTCCGAGAAAACTATTGCAGATAAATTAAAACCGTAACCTGTACCGATGAAGGTATGTTGAATGCGTGCTATGAGCATAACCTGTCATGAATTTTTAGCCACATTAAGTCATTTTTATCTCACCAAATCTGCGAGCTGCTGTGCTCCCGCGTCCGGTCCGTCTTATGGCTAGCCCCACAGTGCTCTCCACGCGCCAAAATCCGACCAACGTTCCTATTCAAACGCGGTGGTGGGGAGACTCACCTCACCCCCGCACCAACTTTGTAACCTACCTTCGTGCCTGTTTTCATCTTTGCTTGCTGCTCTGGCCTACCTGCCGTTATTCTTGTAATGTTGACAATGACTGATACTCCCTTAAACTGTTCCCTTTGGTCCATGCTCCCGCTACATTTGATTTCCATTCATACCCACGCACACTCATACAGGATGGAACAAGGAGTATACATACAAACGCGGTGTGACCTCTTTGTGAAATTATGAAAAGGCATAAACAAATGCGTCAAATATTCCTTTCGCCCAGCGAAGTATTGAAGCTGCTAGCAATCAAAGGAAAACTTATATCTCGATATAGAAAACATAATTTCTTCCTACTGTAACCTGAGGCAAAACGAAAGTAACGCCTCAACTTTTTGAGTTTCCCATTCAGCAAAAAACAAAATTCATTGTATATGTTTATTACTTTCAGAAATATAGACATGCCAAATCGGATGATTCGTTTTGATACACCCGTTATTTTGAACTGGAATCCATTCCGTAAACGTACCGTTTCCATTCCACAAACATTTGAAAACATGGTTGGGAACGGGATCACTTTTACAAATAACTGATTAGTCGCGACCCAGTACATCACTTTTTATAGTTCCAAGAAATTGCTCGTGCACATTCTCTGCAAACGTGATGCAGTACGGCCTCTTCCAGTTCGGGAGTGCGCCGTTCCCTCGGAGCACCACATTCACGCCTGCAGACGGTGACGGTACCCTTTCTGGAATCCGTTGCGTAATTGTGGTGAAAATGGTATGAGGAGAAGTCGGCTATTGTGGAGAACGATCTTGATAAAGGCGACGAGCAGCACTTCCATCACCGCGAGCTTCGCCATGCAGAAGGATCATGTCGATGTATTCTGCAAACGTGTACCCAACCATTTTGCTTTAACATTCAGAGACGCGTAAACTACGTTCAAACTAGGCAAGAGAGACAGGAAATTCGGAAATTCGTGGTAAGTTCCTCTGGGACCAAACTGCTGTGGTCATCGGTCCCTAGGCTTACACGCTACTTAATCTGACTTTAACTAACCTACGCTAAGCACAACACACACACACACACACACACACATGCCCGAGGAAGGACTCCAGCCTCCTACAGGAGGAGCCGCGCGAACCGTGGCAAGTGGCGCTTAGACCGCGCGGCTACCCCGCGCGGCTTAGCGAGGCAGGATAGAAGCCTAATGACTTCAGCCGATCCGACCTAAGCAGCCGCAACCATGACTATCCTGTTGCATACCTACTTATCAAACACGTTTTCAAACGGCTGTAGCACGGAAGCGGTACATTCCCGGACATGTGTTCCTATTGACAATGTTATGTACTCACTCCCCTCTC
This sequence comes from Schistocerca serialis cubense, assembly GCF_023864345.2. Taxonomy (NCBI): domain Eukaryota; kingdom Metazoa; phylum Arthropoda; class Insecta; order Orthoptera; family Acrididae; genus Schistocerca; species Schistocerca serialis. Next base: position 574,135,813 of record NC_064645.1, on the reverse strand, counting down.
CATGTCCTAGAAGTTTGTAACGGGAATTTCCGAGCACACTGTAGGTACAGAGTACTACTGGCTGAACTTCAGCGTCACATGTGATGGCTGTTTATTTTCAACTTCCAGTGCGTCGCGAAATTAAAACGACAGTGAAAATCCGATGAAGCTTTGCGCAGATGCGTTCCGCAGTGTCTCTTAGTGTGCCCGTCAATCGTGTCACGTCGCACATTTCAGTTACTTAGCTAGTTAGACATTTCATTGATCATTTTGCACGATAGTTCGGAATTTATTTTATTTTGCGTATGGCAATACAGCGACAATATTTTATATAAGTACTACAATAAGTAAACGAAATGTATAAAACAAAACAATGTGTAAATAGTACACGTGTAAAAAAACAAGCAATAGCACAAAAGGATAAAGTACAAACACTCAAGACAAAATAACTACACGTTAAAAGCTTGGCAAGACTGACTAGAATCTCATTCATATATTTAAAGCTCAATATCTAGATTGCACAGCCAATCCACAGCATAGGGTTTCACATATATAACCTCAGAGACAGGTCCGGCGTATCTTCTTAAGGGGGCATTCCTCAATAATATGGCGGACGTTCTGTTCTGGTGCTCCACAGTCACAGGCTGGTGAGTCGCATAGACCCCACTTGTACTTATATGCATTGCATCTTGCATAGCCACCTATGGTAAACTAACATACGCAAACAAGCGACAAACGTCGGCAAGCCCCTGCATATCAGCAACACTGAATGGTAACTACCAGCTGCTATTAGAGCCGACCAACAGGCCACAGCAGGGACACCGACGAGCTCGCCCACAGACGCACAAACAATCTGCCAACATTCCCTCACACTGTGCTTCCGGTATATGACCTATCGGACACAAGATCGATAACAAACCTAACTGTTGCAGGTTGATGACGCTGAACGAGGACCCTGTACCAGCACCCAGCGCCAGCCGCCGAGCAGCACAAACGCACAACGTCAAGGTATCGACACGCATGATACCCACTACTAACAAAGCCTATCCTTGCACAACCTATCGCAGGCAGCAAGACAACCGCTACTGCTCTTACCACACGACCTAACTATCGCAGAGGCTTTTTTCCCTTGGCTCTTGCCTTGGCACTTTTTTTCCTCTGCCCTTCAAACCGCTACCCTTCGCTCGATTTCGACCCAATCCATCTCCAGATGAGCGCATGTTAATGGTTACCCATAACCAGACGTACGCAAACATCGCAGTACCCACATCCTGCGACACCTCACTTTAGTGAATACTAACTCTTATGCAGAGATGGCAGTATACCTATTGTGTTGGCCATCATGCCGGTGTGGGCATGGAGGGGCTCCACCTCTTTTAAAAAAATAAAAAAAATAAAAACATGGCCCGTTCTGATACGGTTTAATTTAGTCCAGGTACATCTCTTCAGGTCAAAGCCCGGTAGTTCCAGAGTAGGATCTTGGATATCTTGTTTATTAATTCCAGAATCATTCCAAAAGTGCCGCCATTGCTCCTTGATGTCAAGTTGATGTTCTTGTGTATTAACCCATATAGGCTTCCGTGACTTCAAGCGGGTCGATGGTACTTCGGTATGTTCGGAATGATGTGGAACTAGTCATTTTACATTCATACCGCAGTTCAGTCTGTAGATATGGCTACATTCTGAACATTTCTAGTTTTTACAAAAAGAGAAAAGATATACAGATGTGAGTTAGTAATTCCTACCCACAACCTTTTACACATTACAGTAATACGGAACAGAAGGAGAAAATTTCTCAGTTTGTTTTCAAATTTGACTTTGCTGTTTGTCAGACATCTTATATCGACGGGTAAGTGATCAAAAAGTTTTGTTGCAGTATTGTGCACTCCTTTCTGTGTCCGGCTAGCGACAATTTTAATGTCGAGTAGTAAATGCCATTTTTCCTTCTAGTACTGTAATTATGCATATCAGTGTTCCTTTTGGACTGTAGTGGATTATTTACAACAAACGTCATGAGGGAATGAATATTCTGTGTAGCACTAGTCAGAATGCTCAACTACTTTGACAGATATCTACGAGATGGTCGTGGGTGAACATAACAAATTATTTTTACAGCACGTTTCTGCGCAATGAAGTCTTTCTATCTTAAAGATTAGTTACCCCAGAACATTATTTCACATGTTATTATTGAATAGCCGGTCGGTGTGGCCGTGCGGTTCTAGGCGCTTCAGTCTGGAGCCGCGTGACCCATACGGTCCCAGGTTCGAATCCTGCCTCGGGCATGGATGTGTGTGATGTCCTTAGGTTAGTTAGGTTTAAGTAGTTCTAAGTTCCAGGGGACTGTTGACCACAGATGTTAAGTCCCATAGTGCTCAGAGCCATTTGAACAATTATTGAATAAAAATATGCAAAATATGTCAACTTATTGATTTGGTTGTCCCCAAGATTAGCAATGATTCTAAGTGCAAATGTGTCTGAACTACGTTTTTTTAAGGGTTCCAAAATTTGCTTTTTCCAGTTTAAATTCCGATCAATATGGACACGTAAGAATTTTGAAGTTTCCACCCTATTATTTCCTCACCATGTGTTATACTTATTACTGGTGTAGTACTTGTAGATGTGCAGAACTGAAAATGTTGTGTCTTTTTAAAACTGTGAATGACACCATTCCTAGAAAACCAGTCAATTAAACTTTTAAGAAATTTGTTTCGATTTCTTCTGTTTCTGTATGTATACTTAGATTGATTACAATGGTAGTGTCATCTGAAAAAAAGGACTAATTCTGCTTGTTGTGTATTAGACGGAAGATCGTTTTACATACAATATGAGGAATAAAATTGACTCTTGAGTAACCCTACATGTGATTTATCCACAGTCAGATTTATGTCCCCGGACTATATTGGTTGAATTACTAAGTATAAATTTCTGCACTCTTTTGGTTAGATATGACATTATCCACTGGATGGTTATACAATCAATCCCATAAATCTTCAATTTATCTAGGAGAAAAATGCCTCAGATAGGTCGCAGAAAGTACCGAACCGGCATTATTTTACTATTGAGTTTTGAGCACACAGTGAGCACGTTAACATGTTAAGAAGCCGGCTTATTCCGCTACACATCAGGATGGGTGAAAGAAACTGTGAGGGAGAGGGCAGATTTACACCGGGGTGTACAGTTAAACAGTGGTAGAACCGACGGGCATTTTTCAAGCAGCCTTGTACATCCATTGTCCTTGATCATGTGCGACAGCTACCACGGTGCCCAGCAACCCATCAGCAAATGACGCTGTGGATGCCGCTATCGTTGAAGAACGATTGTGGACCACATAGGACCTACGGAGTCTTGCCGGCTACGCACCTCTGCACTTACTTGTGGTCCCCAATTGGTGTGCTTGGGTCCAGGAGCAAACACCAGATGTCCGCTGCAGAACAGCAGTGCCCCAGTCATCTGCTCCAGGGATCGTCCAGAAAGACGGTCAATGACGTCTAGGTGTCTACGACGTTGCGAGAGCGTTCCTCCTCCCCCCCCCCCCCCCGGCCACCCCCCGCCCCACATCCCCCCCACACCAGCTCCCCACAGGTAAGCACACCTCGCTGGAGCTCGATTGGTCAGTCAGCGGGCAGATAGTCAGTCGACCTACGTCACAAAGGGTTGTCGTGTTCTTCTAAAACTCAAAAGCCCTTATTGTCTCCAGTGCAAGACGCAGACAGAATGTGTAAGTAGCCTATTTGGATTTTTATGTTGGTAACGCCACTTAGTGCTCTATATGAAAATCGCTGACTGCGCTGTGTGCACTCTGTGGCTGGTTGGACTCATTGTTGGAATATTCGCTAGTGTAGCGTTAGGCAGTTGGATGTGAACAGTGCGTAGCCATGGGCAGTTGGAGGTGAGCTGCCAGCAGTGGTGGATGTGGGGAGAGAGATGGCGGAGTTTTGAGAGGTTACTATGAGCGAACGATCTGGACGTGTATCCGTCAGAAAAGGGAAATTTGTAAGACTGGATGTCATGAACTGATATATATATATATATATATATATATATATATATATATATATATATATATATACATATATACATATATATATATATAATGACTTTTGAACACTATTAAGGTAAATACGTTGTTTGTTTTCTATCAAAATCTTTCATTTGCTAACTATGCCTATCAGTAGTTAGTGCCTTCAGTAGTTAGAATCTTTTATTTAGCTGGCAGTATTGGCGCTCGCTGTAATGCAGTATTTCGAGTATTGAAGAGTTTTGTGAGGTAAGTGATTCATGAAAGGTATAGGTTATTGTGAGTCATGGCTATTCTTTTGTAGGGATTATTGAAAGTCAGATTGCGGTGCGCTAAAAATATTGTGTGTCAGTTCAGTGATGATCAGAATGAGTAAAGAGAGAAATGTCTGAGTAATTTCAGTTTTGCTCATTTGTTTGAAAATCAAATAACGTAAGAGTTTTTCCACCACTGTCATTCTACACATACAAAGGGGAAGTTTCAAATAGCCACACGAGTAAATTCTTTGAGCGCCTAAGCTCGCTTGTTCATACCATATAACTCGACTTCTAGCGTACTCCTACTGGAGGTGAACGGTTAAGTTTGTTTCCTATTACTTGTCCTGTCAAGCTCTTCCTGGCTAACTCTACCCTGAGGATGGTTGCTATGTGTGAATTTCTTGGTTGCAGGCAAGTGCCTGAGTTACAAAATATTACCTCACTCTCAGCCACATAGTGTTAGCTGCTCTGTGCGCTCAACCATTGACCGGAGTCACAAACTCCCGTCTGCCCAGAGTGTTTTGGCGTGATGTCAACAATACCATCCAGTGGCTTACCTGATTAGCACATCGGCTGGGATGGTATCTAATGCCTCGTCGCGCTGTGGTGAGAATAAAACTTTTTTAAAATTCACAATTTGCGCTCCGAACTTTTCCGGAGCACAGCAGATGCTTAGAACAACAGAGTCTCTGCCTAAGTGCGAAACGCCTGCTGGGGCGTTGCACCTGATTTCATGCAACCCACATAACATAACTGTAATACGTTTCCTTCCTCGGGACAATGACTGCAGCTGCAACATCGACGCTCCTGAAGCGTTTTCTATTGGAAGTGTTTGATCACCCACCTTACAGCCTGGTCTTCACTCCCTCTGATTTTTATAGCTTCACTCACATGAACTGCTGGCTGTGTGGGCAGCATTTTGGCACACACAGCAAGCTGCAGACCAGCGTAGGGAGTTACCAGAAAACATCTATGATGATGGTAATGAAAAGTTGATGCCAAACTACGACAAATGTGTAAGTCGGAGTGTTGATTGTATAAAGAAGTAGCTAGAAGGTCTCGCTAAATGTTACAAATAAAACAGCTTTGATTTTCACTGTGGTTTCCATTTCGCGACCAATCGGAACTTGAAAAAAACAACAAATAGTCCTTGTGCTAGGGCTATGATAGAGCCTATTGCAGATAATCTACTAACGAGTTTCGAATCATCACATATGTAGTGTCCTCTGCGCTTGAAACAGGCACACAGTAACCAAGACCCAGTCACATGTTGCCTATCGAAAGGCTTCCATGGCAACAAAAATTTGATTTTCAGTATTTCATATAATTGTTGTCACGGCTGGGGGTCTAGCTGTAAAGAGCGTCCTGGAAAACAAGAGGTCGCATGACCAAATCTCGGCCGGATCACTGAAATTTTCAGTCTGCTGTTCATCCAGGTTTCACATCTGGACTGTACTGCTGTAGGTCAGAGTCACGCAAGTCCCCGAACTGGCGTCCGATTGAAAGACTCGCCCATTCAATAAGCCACAAGCTCGCGGTTACATTGCATAATTACTGAACGTCTTAAAAATCTAAAATGTTATCATAATCTACTCATTAATAGATGCAAACCTACGTTAAAGGTTTAACACAATAAGTAAAGTATTAATGTAAGAAACTCCGTATTCGTCTGGAGACATAACTCAGGGCCCACAAATTACCTTGGCTATATTCCTCCAGTATTTGAGAATACTTCCAGGAAAATTTACCCATAACTTCAAACTTTATCGAAATTTTTTCTCGCTGACAGAACCCACAAAAAAATGAAAGGGAACAAGTTTATCGTTTGATACATTTTCGTTGTTCCTAGTGTACAATAAAACTTCGGCATCAGTCATGACGTTTTAGTTTATTTCTTCATTACCACGAACTCTACTGTCAATACACTTTCGAAACAGTATCCACATATACCACTGTACGTACCTGCAAAATTACAACGTTATACGGTGCTTAGTTTAAGAAAGATCACGTCCTAAGCGTTATGGGTTTTTTCGCCTTCCACATAAAGGTTTCCCACGCTGAACGTCAAATATTTAACACTTTAACTCATTTGTAAAGTAATCAGACTTTACAAGCTGTTTTACATATGAGAGCTCGATTCTGTAAAGAATCGCGGTGGCAGGTTTACCGGTAAGAACTAAATACGAATTTTTGGGATATTATTTCATAAAAAATACACTAAGTTTGATTTGTGGTGAGACGTTGTCGCATGGTGTGTGGTGCATGACATTCCTTTTATTTCCTTTGGAATCTGTGAAGCTTTTTTCGACGTGATGGTTACTTTAGCTTAAACTAGTCTGAAGATTCTCCTCTGTATCATGCCATATATATTTGTATTTCTTTGTGCCCCTGTTTATTTTATCGCGTGTAACATTTATCGAAACCTTTTTTGTCACTGCTTCCGCCAATTTAAATTATCTGCTAGAAAGTATTCGAATGTCCTTTATAATGTGAATCTGACGATGTAACTTCCATGGTTCTAGGAGGAACTTCAGAGGCTAAAAAGCGTACGGAATGAAGGAGGTTGGAATACCAAATAACTGAGGATGTAGGGTGCAAGTGATATCTCTGGGATGAAGAGGCTGGATCAAACGAGTCAGAAGACTGATAAGTGAAAAAAGAGTGATTCGAAAAATATATTGTCCCGCTCTTCCCAGAAGGTAAGCTTTCGAAATTTCAATAATAAATTTCTCTTTGATACACACTGCTTCTCCTATAGCTCCTGCCAATGGATTTGTTGATGATCTCTGTAACGCTCTCGTGCCGACTAAACGATCCCGTGGCTTATCGTGTCGCTCTATGTTGGATCTTTTCTATCTCTTCTATTGATACAGTTTAGTAACGGTTGCATACTGAGGAGGAATACACAAAAATCTGTCGAACAGTTCTGTAAGCCACTTCTTTCGGGAGGACTTGCGGTTTCTTAGGATTCCCGAATGATTGATTATCAGCGTCACATCTGCTTTTCGTACAGTTCTCTTACCATGGTCATTCCTCCTTAAGTCGCTCCGAATGTGTTCTCCTTGGCGGTGCTTGATTCCTAAAAATAAAAAAAGAGAGGTTCCGCTATTGTGACCTACCTCGCGCTGTTTCTGAAATTTAGACTTCTTAAAAATTTATTTTAAAGCTTTTCTTAGTATTTTCTAATATAAATACAACATTTGGTCTAAATCACTTCAACCGCAACAAAAGTTCTTTCGCACCACATCTCAAAATCTGCGATTCTGATTTTTTTGCGTCTGATGTGACGTCACAGCGTAGCGATGCGTACCGTCAGAAATGAAGCACTGTTCTTTTGTGTTTTGCAGTTGTTACTACTTCCAATAATTTTTGGCTAATATTGTGACTGAACACTAATGGACCTCTTCGCATATTTTGCACAATATGTTACATTTGTTGACGTTTAGTGCCAACTGCAGCTGCACCAGTTGCCGATCCTCTGCAAGTTTTCCTGCATGTCCTGGCGTTGTAACCCTACCATAAACAACAGCATCGTCCTCGAACAATCTCATGGTGTCTCCCATGTTTCTATGTTGTTATTTTTACTATTGTGATTTTCTGTCCAAAGACTGGTATGGTGTTGCTCTCCATGCTATTCTATCCCTTGCAAGCCTCCTCCTCTCCGACTACCCACTGTAAGCCACGTCCATCTGAACCTGCTTGTTTTATTCGTCCCCACATGTTCCTCTGCAATGTTTATCGAAACACTTACCTCCATTACCAAACTGGCAGTGCCTTCATGTCTCAGAACGCATCCTATCAGCCGATCCCTTTTTTTAGTCAAGTTGTGTCACCTATTTTCTTTTTCCCTAATTCTACTCATTACCTCCTCATTAGTTACTCGATTCAACTAACTTTGAGCGTTAGCATTTCAAAAGCGACTATTCTCTCGTTGTCTGAGATACCTGTCGCCCACGTTTCACTGCCGTACAATGCTGCATTCCAGATTAATAACTTCAGAAAAATCTACCAAACACTTAAGTTTATGATAGGTTAGCGAACCCGGCAGAGCTTCGCAATTGCTAAATATGTTTGTGAATTGGATTGCTTCCTAATATCCTCCTCCCCTCTGTCTATCCCTTGCCTCCTCCTGCCCCGCTCCCTGTCTTTGTCCATCGCCCCCCCCCCCTTGTCCCTGTACATCTCCTATCCCACACTCTCTTCATCCATCTCCTCCTCCATCATCTCTCTGTCCATATCTCCCTTCCCCTTCTTTATATCCATTTCCTCCACCCTTCTCTTTCCATCTCCTCCTGCCCTCTTTGTCTGTACTTATTTATTGTTCCTGCAACTGAAACCTTGGTTAGGAAGAAGTCAACATGAATGGGTAAATTGGCTGCAACCATTAGTACACGGGGTATGAGAGCGACATACCGAGCGAGGTGGCGGAGTGGTTAGTACACTGGACTCTCATTCAGGAGAACGACGGTTCAAATCCGCGTCCGGCCATCAAAATTTATGTTTTCCATGGTTTCTCTAAATCGCTCAAGGCAAACACCGAAATGCTTCCTTAGAAAGGCACGGCCGATTTCTTACACCATCCGTGACACAATCCGAGCTTGTGCTCTCTCTCTCTCTCTCTCTCTCTCTCTCTCTCTCTCTAAACACATCGATGTCGAAGGGACGTTAAACCTACTCTTCCTTCTTTCCATGAGAGAGGCCTTTGCAGCTGCTGCATCTGTGAGGATAGCACCTTTAATGACTGCATGGTTTTCATTTATAAACAGGTAGGCTTACAAAGTTAGCCATAAACATAAAACCGCACTTTCTCACAGCACAGCTCAGCATTTTCTTTCTCGCAGCCAGTTTAAAAGAAACTGTTCTTTGTATAACATGTGTATAATCATTTCCATTGGTTTAGGCTGTACTCTGTCAGCCAGTCAGTCAGTCTTTGCTTGAATATGTGTGAACTGAAACAAAACAATTTCAGTTAGATCATTAATTTATAGAAATTAAATAAGGCGGAATTCGTTGTTTTGACAATAATTTAATGGTATTTTTAATGCGTTCGTCGTAACAGTTGATGACGAACGATATCTTTTGTCTTCCCGTCCGGAGAGAAAACGAATAGTGCCGATAGTTTACCGACTCTCGAGCAAGCCATTGTGTCCGTCATAATGGAACGCGCTTGAGAAATTCTCACTCGGCTTACCTCCAATCGCTGTCTACGCTCTTCGTCAGTCTCATTGACTCAATTATCATGTAGTTGGTCTGAGTTGCGAGTACGCCGACCGATATTTTGACGCCTCACTGCTGGCATTTTTTTCCCAGAGAAATAAACCACGAACTGAAATCAACTGAATGTTTGCAACACACCACATTTCCAAGAATTGTCATGAATTCAATCTTTGCAATACATCAAAGATATGATCACCACCAATAACACACTGAAATATCGCTTTAAATTGTAATATTTTCGCAAAATATCGATATTAAATGCAGAATTTGTTGTTCTGAAAATATGCAACAGCAGAACTGTCAAACTGAACGTCATTTTTTTGTTATGAAAAGATGTGGCAGCAGAACTGTCAAACCGACTGTTAAATTTTTTGATTAACGTTTCGTACAAATATTTCATCCAGATTTCCGACATTTCCGGTGGGTTTTTCCAAAAGTTGCTTTCATACAAACGTTGCCCTGGCAATTAGGAACACAGCAACACCCGTCGTTTCACCACATCCCACACATCTGGTTATCTGGCGGGCCAGGGCAAAAGGCTGACGTCCTGTGAAACCAAGAACGCACGCGCTCGTGCAGCAGTATACGGTCGTGCATTGTGTTGCTGAAAAATGCCGTCGGGGGTGTGGCGCATAAAGGGTATGGCTATGGTTGCAAGATCTCATTCACGTAGGTCACACTGGTCACAGTGGCTTCAACACGCAGCAAATGTGATCTGTGGTTGTACCCAATACCACCCAACACCATAAGGCCTCGAGTTGACGAATGCAAGCCGGCCGCTGTGACTATGGGACTTAACATCTGAGGTCATCAGTCCCCTAGACTTAAAAATGCTTAAACCTAATTAACCTAAGGACATCACACACATCCATGCCCGAGGCAGGATTCGAACCTGCGACCGTAGCAGACGCGCGGTTCCGGACTGAAGCGCATAGAAGCGCTCGGTCACATCGGCCGGCCATTCGGCACGCACTCGTTGCCTACCGAAACAGTTCGTCCCATACGAGAAGCAATTTCTCGGATAGATACGTCACATTCTCTCATGCCAATATTGCACCGTCTTCAAACTCACTGATTTGACAGTACTGTTCGCGCATACGTCTGCGAGGCATCCATCACGTCTGCTCAAGTCACACTGATCGATTACCGTCGGTTTACAGCGACAAGGAGAGCCGCAGGGACATTTTGCCAGTAGGTGGTGTTGCGCCGCCATATCGATGTTGACCTTGAACCCGAGGGCCAGAATGGTTTCAAATGCTTATCATTTCTGCGGAACATACTACTGTACATGTCTTGGGAATATGAACGTCCTATCTCTAGTTGTTCAGGGTATTCTGTTTTTTATTAACATGAGTGTATCCACCCTTCGCCTTTATGGTGCCTTCAGCTCTGCTGCGAACACTTTCAGTGAGGGGTCTGAATGTCTATGAAGGAATGCCAGTCCATTCTTCCTCGAGCCGAAACCACAGAAGGCAATAATGCTGGACACTGAGCTCTGGAGCGAAGTCGACGTTCCAACTCATCCAAAAGATGTTCCACTGGCTCAGGTCGGGACTCTGGGCGGGCCAGTGCATTTCAGGAATGTCCAGAAACCATTGCCTCACAGATCCTGTTTTATGACAGGGCGCACTGCTATGCTCATAGAAAGAGTCATCGTCTTAGAATTGTTCCTCTGCCTTCTTTCTCTCTCTCTCTCTCTCTCTCTCTCTATTCGTTTAGTCGGTTCCGACTCTTCGTGACCCCATGAACCAAATCACGCCACTTTTTCCTGTCTTGCACTTTCTCCCGTAGACCTTCCAGGTTGGAACACATTGCTTCTGTGATGCCATCGATCCATCTCATCCTCTGACGTCCTCTTCTTCTAGTTCCTTCAATCTTCCCCAGCATTAATGTTTTTTTCCAGCGAGGCATGCCTTCGCATTGTGTGCCGAAAGCAGGTCAGCTTTTTTTTTAGCATTAGACCTTCCAGAGAGATATGGTTTTATTTGCTCCAATATTGATCTGTTGGTTCTCTTTGTAGTCCTTGGAACTCTAAAAAGTTTCCTCCAACACCACAATTCGAAGGAGTCAGTTCTTCGCCGTTCTGACTTACGCAGTATATAATGCTGTAAGATGAGTTCATATAATTATGAATTTAGTATTTTCTTATTCGAAAAAAGGGGATCAGGCTATAGCCAGGACAGCCCGAAATCGGAACACCATCATCTCCGTACTTCGCTGCTGGCAGTACACATGATGAGACATAAATTTCTCCAGACAGTCACCAAACTCAAACAATCGCATCCGATTACAGCTGGTAATGATTCATCAGTCCAAATCACTCGACTGCAGTCATCCACGGTCCTGTGGCGCGTCTCCTGACACCAGTTCAATGATCACTTAATTCTGAGTACAAAAACGTGTGCCTTATACAGAGCTGCTCACCCTTGAACCCCATTCTTTTTAACTGTCTACGGACTGTTCTTGTGGTATCTGGACAGCCGTTGGTCCTTTTCAATTAAGGAGTGGTTCTTTCCGCTGGTGACGTTCTATTTTGTACAGACACCGTGCACAGTGCTCTACGGTCCATGTATATCAGCACACGAATTCTGCCTGCCCCCAGTTTAGCCGTTCTTGTTCCTTCGCGTTTCCATTTCAAAACCTCGTCATCAAGAGTCGTCTTTGGCAGCTTTAGAACGGTTAAGAAGCCCCTGATGGATTTATTACTCAGGCGACACGCCATGACTAGTCCACGTACAACGAGTGCACCTGCCCTCCCATTCCGCTGTTACTTCTTCTATGCTGGCAACACAATACTCGCCGCCTCCTTTTATTCTGGCGTCCCCGCTTCTCGTGACACCTAGCGGTCAATTCCGTATTACATAGGGGAGTCCGGATACTTTTGATCAGACAATGTATCTGCCGATTTTCTTAGTTGGAAACGACGTGTGGAGTTGTATCTGCAGTAATGTTGGGCTCTACCAAAACTTCGTTTCGGTACTTTCGGTACAGTATATAAATGTCACTGTAAATGGTAATGCAGGTGGCATTGATAGGCAAAGAAACATAAATGAACGTGTAAGACAGAAACTGAGAGCAGAGGACTTCTCTTGGGTTTTTGTTTGTTTTGCACATAATAAGAACCGCAAATCATTCAGCGCGAGTCCATTGTGTTTTTCCTATTCTTACAGAACATAAATTGTATTATATAAGCAATAAAAATTAGCTGATCACTTAACTTCTGCGCTTTTATGTAACCAAACGAATTACTTTTGATGCAAGTACAGTTAACAGGCACAAACACAAAAAAAATATTGTTGTTATTTTATACTCAATAGAATGTCCTTCGTCATGATCAAAGGAAAGAGTCTCCTGTTATTACCTGTGAACGCTAAAGTTGTTTATGAGTAGCATAAACATGTTTTTTATCAGCTCCGCTAAGTACTGAAGCGATGTTTACTATATTTTTGTTTCGGTTTTTTTATTTTACCTTTTCTTGAGGAAATTGCGTTTTCTAGCCCTGTACCATATATCTGTACTATTTGCCTCACTGTTAGTACAACATCCCTCTGTTTGACGTCACAAATCAACAATTTTCGAATAAAATCTGAATTAATGGTCGACAATTACAATTTTGCTATAAATACTGTTTATTTTTATATAAGAGACAGGAGGATAACTTAGTAGAGCAAAAATGTTCCGTAGGTTACCTGGTCCTTATATCAGTCTCTAAACAGTTTCTAAACAGTTCACCGCTTTCAGTTTTTAGGGGCCTCTAGTGAGACACAGATCGCGTATGTAAAAAAATCAATTGTTACGAGATGACGCCCGATAGGTATGCAACACACATAACGGACATGTAGCACGGGCACTGTAACTGACCAAAGGTACTAGGAAAAGTACCGTAGTCTTAGCTTACTTACGACGGTAAGGGTTGGGTGGTTTGGGGAATAAAGTGACCAAACTACAGGGTCATCAGTCCCTTTTCCCTCACGCAAACAAGGCTCAAGATAAAACAACTCCCAAAATTAGTTTGGGAAAATAAAGGGGCTTATAAGAAAGGGGAAACACACCGAAAGATAAAACGAAAGAAACGAACAAAAAAGGGTAAAACGTACACCACAATGAAAAGCAGAGGAAAGTATGAAAATCATAGAGCAGATGGCCCTGTGCGGCCCCTCCCGCCTGAGGTTCGAGTCCTCTCTCGGGCATGGGTGTGTGTTGTTCTTAGCGTACCAGTTAGTTAGTTTAAGTAGTGTGGAAGTCTGAGGACCGTAGATATCAGCAGTTTGATCCCTTAGCAATTCACACACATTTTTTAGCAGATGGCCTGGGCTGGCTCATCACAATAAGAAAAAAGCATGAGCCAGTCACTCTGCAATACACGAAAATGTCCAGCCTAAAAGACAAGGGGAGTTGAACACATGTAGGGAAAAGACGAACACCAAGGGGAACAAAATGCAAAGAAAGGGTGACAAAGAGTTAAAATGGAGGGAGGGTGGAGGCCTTGGAGAGAAAGCCAGATGCCCACCCTTAGATTGCATGATAAAAAAAAACCCTCACATATAAAATTTTAAACTAAATCTGCCTTTGAGACATTGTCCTGCAACACCGTAGGTACGGTGCTGGGAAAGTTGAAAGTGCGCCGGAGAGCGGCTAAAATTGGGCAGTCCAACAAAATGTGGACTCGTTACAGAGGAGGTGACCATGTGTTAGCCACGTACGGCCGATGCTGAGCTCGCAGAGGACATCAGAGTCCCTGCGAGTGCCTCGCATGGATGACAGACACACACTTATTTGGAGTACTGGGGGTGCGCCATTCACTATCCCAGATCGCTAAAACTTTGTGGCCGAAGACCGATCGCAGATCAGTCTCCGGATGGCCAATCTCCAGAGTTGGTTTACTGGTAGCCTGTTTGGCCAGCCGGTCAGCAAGTTCATTTCCCGGTATCCCGACATGTCCTGGGTCCAAATGAAGGTCACTAAACGTTCACTGTTCCCGAGGGCATAAAGAGACTCCTGGATAGTCATTACCAAAGGATGTCGAGGGGAGCACTGATCGAGAGCTCGTAGGCTGCTTGAGGAGTCACTACAGATGATGAAGGACTCACCGGCGCAGGAGCGGATATGTTCAACAGCGTGATCAATGGCTACCAACTCTGCAGTGAAAACACTGCAGCCATCCGGCAAGGAGCGCTGTTCAGTACGGCCAAAGTGAGAATAAGCGAAGCCAACAAGGCCGCCGACCATTGATCCATATGTGTAGGCTATTTCTGAGCCCTCGAACTCGCCGAGAAGAGACAGAAATTGCCGGCGGAGGGCCTCAGGTGGAACTGAGCCTTTTGGGCCTTGCAGGGAGGTTGTGAATCCAGTCACAATTCTGGTCCTATATTGGAGGTAGGTTTAGCACCACATTTGCCCAGAACCCTTCTGCACTTGGCCTCCGGCGTTTGCTGTGACAGCCCGATACCCACTGTGCGAGGATACGCTGCGTGTCCGTTGGCCAGGTCCGGATCTAGGGTGGCGGAGAGGGGGGAGGGGGCGCGGGCGTTGGGGGGGGGGGGGGCGCAAACCTGGTTGTCTGCCCCGGATGTCAATTTCAGGAGACTCCAAATTCATATTCTTGAAGAAAACGCCTTGTTTCGCAAAGCGCCTAGCATCCAGCGATCGTTGGTCTATCGATTCTTTTGAAACGCTTACCAATTTTTACACAGTTTTGAACACATTCTAAGTTTATTTCTGAACGAACCATAAGTTGATTTTTGAATGCGTGCATAAGATACTTAACGTCTCTGCAGCGGAATCGCCGTTGCATCTTTCCCGCAGGCAAAAGGCGATGGAGCTACACGAGCTGAGCTGAATAAACCCGAACGGGTAAATGCCAGTCGCTGTTTGTTTATGTGGTTGATTGGGTGTGCGAATGATCAATGTTGTTATAATTATTAGCGACACCCCGACTACCAGAATGGAAATAAATGATTAACTGGAATAACAGATAAGAAAGATTACATATTATCTTCTCGGTGTATCTAAGAAAATGAAATTTTGTCAAAAACCTTTTGCCACAATGCTGCACTAGTAAGCGCGTGTTGTACAGTCCCCGGTTAGCAGCCACTTTAAGTTCTATTCTCGGAATAGCTCACGAAATAACTTGTACGAACACGCAGTAACGCCTAAATAGAGAATAAACGCAGGATAACTAGGCCGTTGATTCTGGCAGGGCTAGTAAAGTTAACTGGGGAATACGTTTTGACAGAAGCAGGCATAGTTACAGAATTAGTGATGAGAAGATTATTTGTTAGAGCGAGGAAGGAGAAGAAACGGGGACATCATGCAAATTATATGGAAGAATATGACTATTCCAAATTTATACAAAAATTTCGTACTGCTGATTTTGGATCTCATGCTTGAGAAACTAGAGCATATGAGTGAAATGTGAAACTATTTCCTAACAAAAAACTTTTTGCTTGCAGTAGGCCTAATACGCATTTGATATTGGTACTTCGTGCATTATGTTCTGACGTATTGTTTAAGTAAATGAGGTATATAAATATGATCATTTGTGCCAAAACAGTCTCGCTTATTTAGCGTGTGTTACAGTTGTTGCAATATTAGAAAGGCCTATTTTGATTTATCTAGCAGACAGTGACGAAATAGACGTAATGAAATCGAGAAACCACACCAGTCTTGGGTATTATTCATATTAACAGTTTTTTCAGTATTAGACAACGACATTTTGATTTTTCATGTAGCAAAACGTTTGATGAACTTCGATGAGGTAATAGCTTTTTTCGCAGAGAGGAAAGCACTCCGTGTAAAGCTGTAACAAGATTAGAGAGAGAAAAATGCTGAGACCTAACAATTGAAGAAATGTGTACTGTCTAGGCTTTCTCTTGTCTTTACTGATTTTATGTTCCCTATATCTAATTTGACGTCACACAAAAGAGAACGTTATTATCTAACAGGCAATAAAAAGCGCTAACTTTCTGAAGAGTTCTTATTCTCCCTGTCACAAATTGTCCCACCCAGTATTAATTGTGAGTTTGTGAGTTTTTATAAGGGGTGCAGGATGTCAAACCGGCCGACTGGGAGCAGGAGGGGCACCATAGGACATTTTAATTTCCATTGTCCTGAATACAAGCTTGATGGCATCCATTACAAAAGATACGTGTCTGAATTCCACAGAGCGACATACAGTGACGTGCGATAGAAGAATACTGTGCGAAGAGGCGTGGCACTTCACTTTGGCAGACTTGAGACCAAATAACATGTCTTACATTTCCTCGAACGTATATGCTTTATACACTGAAGAACCAAAGAAAGTGGTACATCTGCCTAATATCGCGTAAGGCCCCCGCGAGCACCCAGAAGTGCCGCAACACGACGTGGCATTGACTCGACTAACGTCTGAAGTAGTGCTGGAGGGAAATGACACCATGAATCCTATAGGGCTGTCCATAAATCCGTAAGAGTACGAGGGGGGTGGAGAGCTCTTCTGAACAGCACGTTGCAAGGCATCCCAGATATGCTCAATAATGTTCATGTCAGGGGAGTTTGGTGACGAGCGGAAGTATTTAAACTCAGAAGTGTGTTCCTGGAGCAAGTCTGGACGTGTGGGGTTTCGCATGTCTTGCTGGAATTGCCCACGTCCTTCGGAATGCACAATAGACACGAATGGATACAGGTGATCAGACAGGATGCTTACGCGCGTGCCATCTGTCAGAGTTGTATCTAGACGTATCAGGGGTTCCATATCACTCCAACTACACACGCCTCACACCATTACGGAGCCTCCACCAGCTGGAACAGTCACCTGCTGACATGCAGGTTCCATGGATTCATGAGTTTGCCTCCATACTCGTACACGTCCATCCGCTCGATACAATTTGAAACTAGACTCGTCCGACTAGGCAACAAATTTCCTGTCATCGACAGTCGAACGTCGGCGTTGACGGGCCCAGGCGAGGCGTAAACCTTCGTGTCGTCCAGTCATCAAGGGTACACGATTGGGCCTTCGGCTGTGAAAGCCCATATCGACGATGTTTCGTTGAATGGTTCGCAAGCTGACACTTGTTGATGGCCCAGCATTGAAATCTGCAGTAATTTGCGGAAGGGCTGCACTTCTGTCACACTGAACGATTCTCTTCAGTCGCCGCAGCTCCCGTTCTTACAGAATCTTTTTCCGGCCGCATAGATGTCGGAGATTTGATGCTTTATCGTGTTCCTGATATTCACGGTACACTCGTGAAATGGTCGTACGGGAAAATCCCCACTCCATCGCTACCCCGGAGATGCTGTGTCCCATCGCTCGTGCGCCGACTATAACACCACGTTCAAACTCACTTAAATCTTGATAACCTGCCATTGGAGCAACAGTAACCTATCTAACAACTGTGCCAGACATTTGTCTTATTTAGGCGTTACCGACCGTGGCGCCGTATTCTGCCTGTTTGAATATCTCTGTATTTGAATATGGAAGCCTATACCAGTTTCTTTGGCGCTTCAGTGTATATCAAACTCTTCAGAAAGATGTGCGCTACAAAATGAATATACACTCCTGGAAATGGAAAAAAGAACACATTGACACCGGTGTGTCAGACCCACCATACTTGCTCCGGACACTGCGAGAGGGCTGTACAAGCTATGATCACACGCACGGCACAGCGGACACACCAGGAACCGCGGTGTTGGCCGTCGAATGGCGCTAGCTGCGCAGCATTTGTGCACAGGCTGTCAGCCAGTTTGCCGTGGCATACGGAGCTCCATCGCGGTCTTTAACACTGGTAGCATGCCGCGACAGCGTGGACGTGAACCGTATGTGCAGTTGACGGACTTTGAGCGAGGGCGTATAGTGGGCATGCGGGAGGCCGGGTGGACGTACCGCCGAATTGCTCAACACGTGGGGCGTGAGGTCTCCACAGTACATCGATGTTGTCGCCAGTGGTCGGCGGAAGGTGCACGTGCCCGTCGACCTGGGACCGGACCGCAGCGACGCACGGATGCACGCCAAGACCGTAGGATCCTACGCAGTGCCGTAGGGGACTGCACCGCCACTTCCCAGCAAATTAGGGACACTGTTGCTCCTGGGGTATCGGCGAGGACCATTCGCAACCGTCTCCATGAAGCTGGGCTACGGTCCCGCACACTGTTAGGCCGTCTTCCGCTCACGCCCCAACATCGTGCAGCCCGCCTCCAGTGGTGTCGCGACAGGCGTGAATGGAGGGACGAATGGAGACGTGTCGTCTTCAGCGACGAGAGTCGCTTCTGCCTTGGTGCCAATGATGGTCATATGCGTGTTTGGCGCCGTGCAGGTGAGCGCCACAATCAGGACTGCATACGACCGAGGCACACAGGACCAACACCCGGCATCATGGTGTGGGGAGCGATCTCCTACACTGGCCGTACACCACTGGTGATCGTCGAGGGGACACTGAATAGTGCACGGTACATCCAAACCGTCATCGAACCCATCGTTCTACCATTCCTAGACCGGCAAGGGAACTTGCTGTTCCAACAGGACAATGCACGTCCGCATGTATCCCGTGCCACCCAACGTGCTCTAGAAGGTGTACGTCAACTACCCTGGCCAGCAAGATCTCCGGATCTGTCCCCCATTGAGCATGTTTGGGACTGGATGAAGCGTCGTCTCACGCGGTCTGCACGTCCAGCACGAACGCTGGTCCAACTGAGGCGCCAGGTGGAAATGGCATGGCAAGCCGTTCCACAGGACTACATGCAGCATCTCTACGATCGTCTCCATGGGAGAATAGCAGCCTTCATTGCTGCGAAAGGTGGATATACACTGTACTAGTGCCGACATTGTGCATGCTCTGTTGCCTGTGTCTATGTGCCTGTGGTTCTGTCAGTGTGATCATGTGATGTATCTGACCCCAGGAATGTGTCAATAAAGTTTCCCCTTCCTGGGACAATGAATTCACGGTGTTCTTATTTCAATTTCCAGGAGTGTATTTTTGAAAACTCGATTTCTTTTAATTATTGGTGTCCTATCTCAAACGCTCGAAGGGGAGCAAGGGGGCACCAGTACCACGTTTTTGCTCCCGTTCGGAATTATCATAGATCCGGGGCTGCCGCTGGCTCGGTATTCTCGGCTACCTACTCTGGTTCCTTCCACCGCCTGGGCCGCCAGCGGCAGCAAGCGTGGAAACCGGTCGGCGCTCTCAGGGCGTGCCGAGCAGCGGCGAGATGTGGCGGGCTCGCATGCTCCGTTGAGCTGGCCGATGAGTTGTGATGGCGAATGCCCGGCGTGGAAAACGGCTGCGTTATTTGACAGTAATGAGTGCAGGGAGGCCCACCGCCAACAGCTGTGGTGCGAGCTCGTTAAATCAGCGAGATATGTCTCGCTTAACCAGATTACGCGCGTCGAAGAAAAGAGGCGGCGTGAAAAGCAGCCACCACAAAACTAGACCGATGTGTGTGTGTGTGTGTGTGTGTGTGTGTTCTGAGGAGGAGTGAGACTGGCGGCCGGGAGGGAGAGGACATTAAACAATTATCTTGCCTTCTTTTCCAGATCTATTTCGGATCGACAAGATATTCGAGATCGACCCTAGAACAGCGGAAGGGGCAAAAATGACCCTTGTCATTCTTTTTTCTTGAATTTCGTATCCAATTTTTTTCATTCGTTCATAAAGTCATATGACTTCCTACTTTTGATTACTCTTCACGATGATGTATTAGTATGATATACACACATCAAAAAAAGTTTTGCATCACTCCAGTTCTCAGAATTCCTGAGGATAGACGATGACTGTGGATATTGTATCACAGACACAGTCCCTTTGACTGTTCAGAGATGTCACAAAATCCGCCCAAAGATGTACACAACCATGCATGAAGAGCCCCTATGAGATGGAGGGGGTCGGACAGCCTATCAGTTCCAGCCATTCCACCAGGAAGGAGGTACACGGCTCGTGTTGTCTGTAGTTCAACCATGCATAGACGGTCAATACCGCGTTTCGATCGCGTCCACACTGTTCTTTGTGCCAGGAAGGGCTCTTAACAAGGGAAATGTCCAGGCGTCTCGGAGTGAACCAAAGCGATGTTGTCCGGACATGGAGGAGATACAGACAGATGGGAACTGTCGATGACATGCCTCGCTCAGGCCGCCCAACGGCTACTAACGTAATGGATGACCACTACCTACGGATTATGGGTCGGAGGAACCCTGACAACAACTCCACCATGTTGAATAATGCTTTTCGTGCGGCCACAGCAAGTCGTGTTACGATTCAAACTGCACGCAGTAGGCTGCATGATGCGCAACTTCACTCCCGACGTGCATGGCGAGGTCCATCCTTGCAATCACAACACCATGCAGCGCGGTACAGATGGGTCCAAGGACATGCCAAATGGACCGCTCAGGACTGGCATTACGTTCTCTTCACCAATGAGTGTCGCATATGCCTTCAACCAGACAATCGTCGGAGACGTGTTTGGAGGCAACCTGGTCAGTCTCATCGCCCTTAGACGCGCTGTCAAGCGAGTTCAGCAAGGTGGAGGTTCGCTGCTGTTTTGGGGTGGCATTATGTAGGGCCGACGTACGCCGCTGGTGGTCATGGAAGGCGCCGTAACGGCTGAATGATACGTGAATGCCATCCTCCGACAGATAGTGCGCCCCCATCGTGCACATCTTGTGAATGACTTCCTTCAGGATAACGACATCGCTCGAGAAGAGTGGGCAGCCTGTTTTCCAGACATGAACCGTATCATAGATGCCTGGGATAGATTGAAAAGGGCTGTTTATGGATGAAGTGACCCACCAACTACTCTGAGGACTCTGCGCTGAATCGCCGTTGAGGAGTGGGACAATGTGGACCAACAGTGCCTTGATGAACTTGTGGATGGTATGCCACGACGAATACAGGCATTCATCAGTGCAAAAGGACGTGCTACTGGGTATTAGAGGTACCGGTGTGTAGAGCAATCTGGACCACCACCTCTTAAGGTCTGACTGTACGGTGGTAGAACATACAATGCGTGGTTTTTATGAGCAAAAAAAAGTGCGGAAATTATGTTTTTGTTGTACTGTTTTACAATTTTCTGTACAGGTTCCGGAACTTTTGGAACCGAGGTGATAGAAAACTTTTTTTGATGTGTGTATTTTCTTCGACATTACATTGTATACAATGAGGGTATAATAAGTAATGCAACACCTGCTTTTCTGGAGACATGTTGGTTTTATGCAGGATTCCAGCATACCATCCTATTCCCCACTCTTGGTTACAAAAGCCAATTTTTCAACGTAATATGCGTTCCATGCTACAGACTTGTTCCACGTTACTGGGATGACGTGTATGCCCGTGTGGACCACACTCTACTGGTCGACGTCGGAGCCATCGTCTCTCTGCATCACTAAGCTCCCCATCATCCATGTAATGGCTCCCACGGAGTGCATCCCTCATTGGACCAAACAGTCGGAAGTCGGAAGGCCGTAGGGTGATGAGGAGGAACTGTCTAATGAAACTTTGTGAGCTCTTCTTTGGTGTACAAACTGTGTGAGGCCTTGCGTTGTCCTTGATCAAGAGAAGGTCGTCACATTTTTGTGGTGACCAACAGGCAGAAGACGTTTCTTCCATTTCCTGAGGGTAGCACAGTACAGTTCGGAGTTGATCCTTGCACCATGAGGAAGGATATCAAACTGAATAACCCCTTCAGGATCGGAGGAGACCGTCGCCATGAGTCCACCGGCAGAGGGAGCGGCTTTGAATGTTTTCTTCGAATGGGAGGTGGTGTGGCACCACTCCATGGACTGCCGTTTTGTTTCCAGTTCGAAAGATGGACCCATGTTTCACCACCTTTGACGGTGTTCGACAAAAGATTGTCACGACCGGCCTCATAAAGCGCAAGAAATTCCGCACAGATTGGCCTTCACTGCTCGTTATGATCTTCTGTTTAGGCAGCGAGGAACCCAGAGGGCACGCGCCTTTGAGTAATACAACTGATGGACAAGTCAGTCAGCACTATCAACAGAGACGTCACCTCGAATGAACAGTTCGGCCCTCTTGGCACAGTCAGATACAACGAAGGCCCAAAACACCCGGGACTCACTCTGGACAGAACATACAAAAAACACCTTTCCAACTTGGCCAAGAAGATGCAAACACGAGTGAATGGCTCTGAGCATTATGGGACTTAACAGCTGAGGTCATCAGTCCACGAGTGAACGTTGTGAGAAAGCTGGCAGGCAGTACATGCAGAGCAACCACGTCAGTCCTCCGAGGAGCATCCCTTGCACTGGCATACTCTGCAGCAGAATACTGTGCACCAGTCTGGCTCCGAAACGCCCACGTAGTGAAAGTAGATGTCCAACTGAACTCAGTTATGAGAGTAATTGGTGGTACAGTCGGGTCTACGCCTACTTGCTGGCTACCAGTGCTTTCAAACATCTGTCCAACAGACCTCCGTCGAAAGGCTGCCCTTTACAAACTCTGTCAGCAAGTTTCTGAAAACAACTCGATCCTTCTGCATAACGATTTGCTATCACTCCCCAGGAAACGCCTCAAATCCGGAAGACCAGCATATGAAATGGGAGTCCAAATGCTATCCACAGGATTCGACCAGGACGCAGAGTGGAAACGTGAGTGGTAAACCACAAGAACCCGAAACAACGAACATGTAGGAATTCCAACAGTTCCAGTTCCAGGCTTCCACCAACCAAGGGGAGTGTGGGTGCAGTTAAACAGATAACGGACTGAAGAGGGTAGTGCAAATACAACATGCACAAGTAGGGCTTTTCAAGTGACAGTGTGTGTGACTGTGGTGACACCCAGACAATGAGCCACATTGTGAATGAATGTCCAATCAGACGCTTCCCTGGTGGCATTGAGAAGCTCCATCAAGCACCCCGCGAGGCACTCCACTGGATCGAGTCCATCAACATCCGAGTGTTGAAACTTCCTGGCCGAGACTCGAACTCGGGACCTTTGCCTTTCGCGGGCAAGTGCTCTACCAACTGAGCTACCGAAGCACGACTCACGCCCGGTACTGACAGCTTTACTTCTGCCAGTACCTCGTCTCCTACCTTCCAAACTTTACAGAAGCTCTCCTGCGAACCTTGCAGAGCTAGCACTCCTGAAAGAAAGGATATTGCGGAGACATGGCTTAGCCACAGCCTGGGAGATGTTTCCAGAATGAGATTTTCACTCTGCAGCGGAGTGTGCGCTGATGTGAAACTTCCTGGCAGATTAAAACTGTGTGCCCGACCGAGACTCGAACTCGGGACCTTTGCCTTTCGCGGGCAAGTGCTCTACCAACTTTTTTTTATTTATTTTTTTATTTTTTTAAAATGAAAAAAAAGTGCCAGAGGCAGAATCGAACCCGAGACCTCTGCCATAAGACTCCGAGGCCTAAACATCTTTTTTTTTTTCGAAAGAAAACAAAGACTCCGATTATACTGGTTTCTCCTTCCAGTAAACAAAAATGAGTCTCCTTCGTCTTGTTGGCGAAGATGCAATCCTTTGGAACAAAAAAAAGTTTCTCAAAGTCAAAATCAAATTTCTTTTTCCTTTAAGAACAAACTATGACGAAGAAATAAGGAAAAGCTTTTTAAGTCGTCATGCGACTTGCAGTTAAAGTCCAGTTCTTACAGGAGCTCCTGAAGCGTATCCGCCTACAGCATGCCAGCTCGTCCAAACGTGTCTTCTCATGGCGTAGGCGTGAGTTCTGGGTAGCAGATCTATTCAGTTCGGTTCGTTTTATACAGTTTTCAGCTTCTCAGGGCTTGGACGTTCCAGCTACTATGTGGGTCATCGAAAGTGCTCCGTAAGAAATTAGAAACATATTGTTTATAGCGTGGGTTGCGTATCAGGACGCAGTGTCGTTCGTTGAGATAAGTCCAATATCCTAGCGTAGACTTGTCGCCTGAAGTCATCCGACTGAGCTACCGAAGCACGACTCACGCCCGGTACTCACAGCTTTACTTCTGCCAGTACCTCGTCTCCTACCTTCCAAACTTTACAGAAGCTCTCCTGCGAAAGGCAAAGGTCCCGAGTTCGAGTCTCGGTCGGGCACACAGTTTTAATCTGCCAGGAAGTTTCATGTCAGCGCACACTCCGCTGCAGAGTGAAAATCTCGTTCTGGAAACATCCGAGTGTTGTCTGAGCCGTTTTGAATCTTGTGTACTGTATATAATGTCACATGTTCAATTTTATATATATTTCTCTGTTTTGCTAAATGTGTATTACTGTAATTGATGCATACGATAATAATAATAATCCCGAATGAGAGTGTCCACATGTTCCCAACACTGCAGGAGTCACAGCTGTGCACAGCCGGTCGGCACGCGGTAGATCGGACAGGTTTTGCGCGACCTCGTTGCCATGATGACAGGAGCCTCGCCCAACGACTCACCTTGCTTTTGTTCACTGCCAGGTCGTATATATCCGATACACTGGTTTTCCACCAAAAGAAACTCAGTCACACCTCTCTGCTTCTAACGCACCTCCATTACAGACGCCATTTTGAAGGCGTATAGCATCGGCAACTATCGGAATTTCATGAAACTATAGGCGCTAAGGAGAGAATATTCCATAATTTCCCACAACAAATTCCGCATTTTTTCAAACGAATCTGGCTGCGAGATACGAGGGCAGTTCAATAAGTAATGCAACACATTTTTTTTTCTTGGCCAATTTTGGTTGAAAAAACCGGAAATTTCTTGTGGAATATTTTCAAACATTCCCGCTTCATCTCGTATAGTTTCATTGACTTCCGACAGGTGGCAGCGCTGTACGGAGCTGTTAAAATGGCGTCTGTAACGGATGTGCGTTGCAAACAACGGGCAGTGATCGAGTTTCTTTTGGCGGAAAACCAGGGCATCTCAGATATTCATAGGCGCTTGCAGAATGTCTACGGTGATCTGGCAGTGGACAAAAGCACGGTGAGTCGTTGGGCAAAGCGTGTGTCATCATCGCCGCAAGGTCAACCAAGACTGTCTGATCTCCCGCGTGCGGGCCGGCCGTGCACAGCTGTGACTCCTGCAATGGCGGAGCGTGCGAACACACTCGTTCGAGATGATCGACGGATCACCATCAAACAACTCAGTGCTCAACTTGACATCTCTGTTGGTAGTGCTGTCACAATTGTTCACCAGTTGGGATATTCAAAGGTTTGTTCCCGCTGGGTCCCTCGTTGTCTAACCAAACACCATAAAGAGCAAAGGAGAACCATCTGTGCGGAATTGCTTGCTCGTCATGTGGCTGAGGGTGACAATTTCTTGTCAAAGATTGTTACAGGCGATGAAACATGGGTTCATCACTTCGAACCTGAAACAAAACGGCAATCAAT
Source organism: Schistocerca serialis cubense (assembly GCF_023864345.2). Taxonomy (NCBI): domain Eukaryota; kingdom Metazoa; phylum Arthropoda; class Insecta; order Orthoptera; family Acrididae; genus Schistocerca; species Schistocerca serialis. The sequence continues at coordinate 574,110,061 of NC_064645.1, read as the reverse complement.
GGAGTGGCGCCACACCCACTCCCCTACCAAGAAAAAGTTTAAAGCCATACCCTCAGCCGGCAAAGTCATGGTTACAGTCTTTTGGGACGCTGAAGGGATTATTCTGTTCGATGTCCTTCCCCATGGTCAAACGATCAACTCTGAAGTGTATTGTGCTACTCTTCAGAAATTGAAGAAACGACTTCAGCATGTTCGTAGGCACAAAAATCTGAACGAACTTCTCCTTCTTCATGACAACCGAAGACCTCACACAAGTCTTCGCACCCGAGAGGAGCTCACAAAACTTCAGTGGACTGTTCTTCCTCATGCACCCTACAGCCCCGATCGCGCACCGTCGGATTTCCATGTGTTTGGCCCAATGAAGGACGCAATCCGTGGGAGGCACTACGCGGATGATGAAGAAGTTATTGATGCAGTACGACGTTGGCTCCGACATCGACCAGTGGAATGGTACCGTGCAGGCATACAGGCCCTCATTTCAAGGTGGCGTAAGGCCGTAGCATTGAATGGAGATTACGTTGAAAAATAGTGTTGTGTAGCTAAAAGATTGGGGAATAACCTGGTGTATTTCAATGCTGAATAAAACAACCCCTGTTTCGTTGCATTACTTATTGAACTGCCCTCGTAAATGTGTTGCATTACTTATTGAACGCGCCTTGTACCAAGAACGGCGGAAGGGCTCAACATCACACCTCTGTAATTTCTCTTCTGAATATATGTAAATAACCCAACAATGAAGCAGCAACAATCAGAAATCATCCGGCGCTTTTGGTGCTCATTGTTGCGTTTTGGCACGTGCACATTCCAGTTTGCTACAGTTCGTATCGTTTCGATTCCAGCAGTATTCTTTCTCCATGAAAGACGTGTTCGAGTATGTCTCGTCAGTGTGGACTTTCTGATGAGAACAGGTCACATCCCTTAGAGAATTCCGTTGGTGATTCGGAAACTGACTTCACTAAGATAAGGATTTTGTACCAGGATCAAGCGAGGATGAACGAGCAGGGGCTGGTGGAGTAGGATTCAGATGTTAATCTATGCTAATCCTCACCTCGTCCATCACAGGAGGCCCAATTGAATGCCTCAGCAAAGATGGTTGCTAGGGATGGAACTGAGTGGGAGATTGCCAATTTTTCATCTTCCTGATGACGGTCGGCTGTGAACGATTTAAAGGAAAGAGGAGGCCCCACTACGTATGCTTGCCAACGAGCAGACGGCTCTGTCATCAATACTTTACATCTTACTTTTGACGATGCAGTGCTAAGTGTCATTAAGTAACACTCATAATCAATTGCTCTAAAAGCGCAAGGCAAAAAAAAAATGATTGGACAGCGTCGCTTAAGGAAGTGAAATATCTGATAGCAGTCACAAATGATCAGAGGATCATTTGTACAAAAAATACGTCTGCGGATGACATTTGCGCTCCTTCTTGAGCACCTACTTTCATCAAGGACGTTGTGCCAAGGGACATATTTCAGGATCCTCTCAGATTTCTCCGTTTCGCTGAAGAACGCCTTTAGTGCTATATCTGACATTTGGGGAAGTTCGTGGAAAACTGTATTCGTTCTTACTGCCTTGCAGAAAATATTACCTCAGACGAGGAAAACATGACGTAGGTCCACTCAGTTCACGTCCAAAAAAACCGAATATGGTCACAAATTCTGGATTGTTGCCAATGTAGCAACAAAGTATGTATGTAGTGCCTTCCCACGCCTCAGAAAGACGACATACATAGAGAGAGGCAATCACTTGGCGAGTATGTCGTTCTGCGTCTCATAGGGCCATTTTTAAATCAAGGAAGGAATGTTATGGTAGACAACTACTTCACATCTACTTATCTTGGCTAAGAAGCTCAAAGAAGAGAAGGCCTCATTAGTTGGTCCAACGTACAAGATCTGTCGAGAAATAAAGAAGCGAAATACTGAAGTACACCATATCACCATCTGTGCCAGAATGGCAACACAGACTGCAGCATGACTGTATACCAAGGAAAGAACATAAAAAATTTATTTATTTAAACTGGTCTGATAAGGGCCATCTTACATCAGACGGGTGTACACTGCATGCTGAAATAGCAATTAGTAAAGAAGGAAAGATGAAACCTGAAACCATGACATTCTACAATGCAAGAAAGTATGGGATGAATGTGGGCGATTAAATGACGCAGGCCGGCCGAAGTGGCCGTGCGGTTAAAGGCGCTGCAGTCTGGAACCGCAAGACCGCTGCGGTCGCAGGTTCGAATCCTGCCTCGGGCATGGATGTTTGTGATGTCCTTAGGTTAGTTAGGTTTAACTAGTTCTAAGTTCTAGGGGACTAATGACCTCAGCAGTTGAGTCCCATAGTGCTCAGAGCCATTTGAACCATTTAAATGACGCATGTCTTCTGCAATGTCGTGCACATAGCGGCAATAAATGCAGAGGTCATCTACAAAATGGTAACGAACAAGAAAACGGGAAAGGAAGAAGTGATCTGAGTAAACAGTGCAACAAAGCCATGTTCAGAGCACATGCAAGTATAGTACGGATCGTATTCGCTAAATGTGTCTAGAATGTTGTACAAATAGTTAACATACGGAAATTCTACAGTTTAGTAAACTTGCTAGTACGAGCAAGGATAACTCTGTGTGACACTCTTCTTCATAAACATGCTCGTCGCTGTCAGATGCATTTACTAACGCTTCTAAGGGCTTGCCAGGAAGAAATCATTTCGTCATGATAGTCACTCAGAAATACAGTCAGTACCACAGGAAAGTGTACGCCGTCATCTGTATGAAATAAAAGACAATGTTTAAGACCTGAAGATGACTTCTAAGACTGTTGAAACCGGTTGCCTTGACTAAAAAATATTTTCTGCGACCTCGGCTTTTGAATCTTTTTAACAAATATGTAGACATGAGGAATAAATATGCTGAACGTTAATAAAGTTTGTTTTATTTAAGAATATTTAAGAGTTTTCACATAAAAAACTTGGAAGCATTACTTCTTAGCACGCCCTCGTAACTACATTAGAAACGCGAACTGCGTCCGCACCAAACAGTTGATGAAACAGTGCTTGTAGTGACATTACTTTACTAGTCTGAACACAATGAGCTACTTGCATTGCTGTATACCTTCACACGTTTCATCAATAAGTAGGCAGAGACCATCATTGTCATTTAAAAAATCATGCATATATCTGAGACACGTAGAAAAGAAATTTACTACCGACGTTTATACATGTTAGTTTTTGAACACCGGAAAATATAAAACCCGACCCACACAAACGGAGACTAACGAATTAAGCTGTAACAAGGGTCAGAAAATAATTTTCTTTTTCGTTTGTGTGTTAGACTTTGCAGGTACAGCAAAACAAAGTCATTAAATTCATTTATGTTTAAATATAAAAACGTTGTGGAACACCAAACTCATTTCCGGATCATGTTGACCCGAAGACAACAGCAGGGTTCATGGGGTGATTAAATTTTTTTCCGGCGAGCTTATATAGCCCGGGCTCTATACCGTTTCGATTCGGAGTGCACGACCGTCCCCCCACAGTGGGTGTTCTACGTTTCTACACTGAATGGCCAAAGAAACTGCTATAGGCAGGCGTATTGAAATGCAGAGTTATGTTAAACAGGCAAAATACAGCCCTGCGCTCGGCAACGCCTACATAAGAAACAAATGTCTGGCGCAGTTTTTGGGTTGATTACTGCTGCTACAATTGCAGGTTATCAAGCTTTAAGTGAGTTAGGACTGAGTATTATAGTCGCCGCACGAGCGATGGGACACAGTATTTCCGAGGTGGAGACTAAGTGGGGATTTTCCCGTTCGACAATTTCACGAGTGTACCGTGAATATCAGGAATACGGTAAAACATCAAATCTCCAACATCGCTGCAGCCGGAAAAAGGTCTTGCTAACACGGGCGCAACGACGACTGAAGACAATCGTTCAACATGACAGAAGGGCAACCCATCCGCAAATTGCTGCAGATTTCAATGCTGGCCCATCAACAAGTGTCAGCGTGCGAACCATTCAGCGAAACATCATCTATACGGACTTTCGGAGTCGAAGATCTACTCGTGTAACCTTGATGACGTCACTACACCGAGTTTTACGCCTCGCCTGGGCCCGTTGGACTGTTGATGACTGGAAACTTGCTGCCTGGTCGGACGAGTCTCGTTTCACATTGTATCGAGCAGGTGGACGTGTACGGGTATGGAGACAACCTAATGAACCCATGGACCTTGCATGTCCGCAGGGGAATCTTCAAGCTGGTGAAGGCTCCGTAATGGTGTGGGGTGTGTGGAGTTGGAGTGATATGGGACACCTGATACGTCTAGATACGACTCTGACAGGTGACACGTACGTAAGCATCCTGCCTGATCACCTGCATCCATCCATCTCCATTCTGCAATCCGACGGACGTGGGCAATCCAGCAGGACAATGCGACACCTCGCGGGTCCAGAATTGCTATAGAGTGGCTCCAGGAACACTCTTCCGATTTTAAACGCTTTCGCTGGCCGCCAAACTCCCCGGACATGAACATCAAATGGTTCAAATGGCTCTCAGCACTATGCGACTTAACTTCTGAGGTCATCAGTCGCCTAGAACTTAGAACTAATTAAACCTAACTAACCTAAGGACATCACACACATCCATGCCCGAGGCAGGATTCGAACCTGCGACCGTAGCGGCAGCTCGGCTCCAGACTGTAGCGCCTAGAACCGCGCGGCCACTCCGGCCGGCACATGAACATCGTTGAGCATATTCGGGATGCCTTGCAACGTGCTGTTCAGAAAATATATCCAGCCCTGCAGGATCCATGGTGTCAATTCCTTCCAGCAATACTTTAGACTCTAGTCGAGTCCATGCGTGTTCTCGGGGGGGGGGGGGGGGGGGGGGTGTACGCGTTTCTTTGGCTCTTCAGTGTATGTCAACGGAAGTCAATGCCCTCACAGGCTAGAATTAAAGTGATGTCCGACAAGGATTACGAAGTGTGTGGACTGCTTGTGCAGGCTGCGGTAGCGAGTGTGGTACATTCGTTGCTGAACACATGACAGTAATGGCATGGAGCTAGACGGCAGAAGGAGAAAAAGCGTGCTGTGAACAGCGCTTTGGTCGCGTCGACCGCTGCTATGCCAACATGCGGGTAATTAAAGGCCGCCGTCGCGAAACTGTGAGTAATTCGCTGTGTCACGAGCGGTCTACCTTTCTGGTCTCCACCGCACGTACTCCATTCCGCAGCGAACTCATCAAATCCGGTTAATTAACCGCGTTTCGTGTCGGTCGACTTTGTGTCCACAAAGAGACACTGTATTACATTCGCAGCGCAGCTGGCGTGCAGCAGCTGACGTCAGCAGGACGCGACTTCGAATAGTCCTGTCGGCTGCGCGCCAATGGACGTTGGCAAGTACGAAACGTGCAGTGACGGCGAATCTGCTGTAACGGATACGAACCTGTTTCGGAACTTGCCAACCTACACTACAGCTAGTGTTTCCGTTCTCTATTTGCAATGAAGAATGGTTGGTATCTCCAGTTCGTACAAAGTGATGGGACGTAACGCGGCCGGAAAAGTCGCCTGTGACGACTGGAACGTACTGGTGCAAGTTACCGAAAAGTCGAACGTGTAACGCATAAATGGTTTATTAACTGGCAATCCACCTAATGATGATGGTGTAACCCACCGAACCGCGCGCTCGAAATAATAATTTGTAACTGGTTACAGCAATTCTAATTTCACTTTATATTCGCAACTGAAAATGATCGCATTTAAAGTTCTGAAATGCCTCCAATCTTAGCGAATGATGCACATTGTGCTGACTATTGTGTTGAACGGAAGAATATAGAGTTCTCCGTGACAGCAATTTCCCAAGATTCAGTAGAATCCAGTAGGCCAACCAAAAGACAATAGGACAGCAAAAATCAAATCGACCGTGACGTTCATAGCCGCGGTATCTGTGAAGCCTTGGTGATGGAATCCACGCCTTTACGATGTGCGATGAACGACGCCAAATTCTTCACGAAAAGTTTTCTGGTGGACCTGGATCAAACTCTACATTTCTAAAACAGTCTCGATACGGGTCATCGCCTTGCTATGGCAAGAGTTAAATTAGTCACCATTTCTGCCCAGCGACATAAGCCCTGCAGCAATCTAATAGCATTTGGGGAGATTTCAGATCAGGCCACTGTAGCACGTTTGCACTGCTAGCAGTCCGTTTACTGCCTCCAACTGGTTCCACTCAACTTAAGATGAAATCTCTGAATAAACAAATCAGGATAATAGTCCAAATTCATGTAGGCCAAAAGCCACACTAGAACCAAAATAATTCAACTTTCCGAGCTAATAAATTGTGTTTATTTTCTTTTTAATTGACGCTCGCCAGGATCTGTGGGCTGTCTATTCAAACATTTTGGATTGATCAGACTAGTGCCCCAGTGCATACGCAAAAAAGCCAACTCTAGTATAATGGAAGGAACAATTAATTTTTCGCAGGTGATGGTATTCGAGCTCCGCAGCTGTGGATTGAATTACTTGAACAAATACATCAAGCAGCCATTTTATATAAAACTTTATTTATGCCAACCTTCAGTTAGCGTGTTATATTCAATACAACATTTTTGTCGTTTACAGTTACAACGCTACAAATGCCCTGTGCTACATAACATCTCGTTCACCTCATGATTTCCGAGTTGTATTTTTACGTTTAATTAAGAGTTAGGTGCAGTTACCTTTATTCCGTCACTAGTAAGTCGTTCTATCACCGTTATATGCATAGCACAAATACTTTTATGAGACATTTTTGGAAGATTACTGTCAACAACCGCTAACTAATGTATAAAATGCATATTTGAACCATCAGCTGTTTTTATTTTACACCGAAGCATCTACCGGTTTCTGCTCTGTATACATTTAATTTTCGTATATTTGCAGAGCAGTACTGCTTTTGAAGTCTGGTGTCATATATTTACATTCATGGCATACGCTACACATTATAAGTAATGACTAAATACTCTTATCTTCACTGACGCACTGATGCAGTACGGCGTTTGCCTTGGGGCCAGCTAACGTGTTTGTTGTACCGAAAAACACACCTGAAGCCAAATTTCAGTTTTCTCATACACGCTTAAACTACTTCACCAGTCAGTTTTGTTTATAAACCTTGCATTGCCGACAAATCCCATATTCCTTGCTCAACAGACACCTATGGACTGTAATAAATAGCGCTACGTTATTTTACGGGTAAGCTTTTTTCTGGTTACATGATACAGAACGACTTCATCAACAATTAATTATCTACGTAGTGGAGTAGTGATGGCTAGGATTAACGGAATGGTGACTAAAGTAGATTGCATGTTATAAAAGTGATATGACATATTGTGCATAACAAATGGTTCAAATGGCTCTAAGCAATATGGGACTAAACATCTGAGGTCATCAGTTCCCTAGACTTAGAACTACTTAAACCTAACTAACCTAAGGACATCACACACATCCATGCCCGAGGCAGGATTAGAACCGGCGACCGTGGCATCCGCGCGGTTCCGGACTGAAGCATCTAGAACTGCTCGGCGACAGCGGCTGGCTGTGCATAACTTACAGGATATAACATCACATACCTTACATGTAGTTAACAGATTAGCATTTTAGAATGAGTAAAGTAAGAAGTAAATAACTTCCACTGTACGCAGTTACAAAATTGTCGCACGGGTAAAGAAAATAAAACAATGATGGTCATTTATTTATTACTATCGTGCGTTGCGATGCCTTCCTTCTTACGCAAGTGAAAACATAGGAATTAGACACAATTACACGTACAAAACAAATGAAAGACAACGACTGAATTCCAATAAAAATATATTTATGTCATAATTACAGTCTGTTTTCTTCCAGTGTTCAAGTTTTATCGAGAGTGGACGACACCAAATATGGAACGAATTCAGAGCCGCGCTGACAACAGCAACTGGTAGGTACAACCCATGTGCAAGAATAGAAATCCAAATTATTGAAAGAAATGCGATAGACATCCCGCGAAACGTTGTTGGGTAAATTTTAGAGAACATCTATTCGAAGAAAATTATGACTAATTAAACAGCCAAGATCACAATTCTCGCCGGCCGGAGTGGCCGAGCGGTTCTAGGCGCTACAGTCTGAAACCGCGCGACCGCTACGGTCGCAGGTTCGAATCCTGCCTCGGGCATGGATGTTTGTGATGTCCTTAGGTTAGTTAGGTTTAACTAGTTCTAAGTTCTAGGGGACTAATGACCTCAGAAGTTGAGTCCCATAGTGCTCAGAGCCATTTGAACCATGTTCAGAAGTATCCTGAAACTTTGTACATGCGTTTATAGACATCTTAACAATTTTGTACCTGGAAATGAAATAGTTTTAAAGCTTTGAAGAGCAAGGGTATTGTGCTTTTTCGTCATGGCATCATAGCTCAGTTCCACTGTACTTAAGTTTTTTCGGGTGCGGGAAAAGAAGTGACAGCCAAAAATACCTTTCTCGGTTTTCTATTGCACTTATTCACATTGTCAATCTCCGTTCTAATTAATTACGTCACAATGACACTGTATTGGACGCTGATGCATCACAGGAAGGGGGGGGGGGACGCATTTGTAGCAATGAAATTGTTACCGTAAATAAGCAGTTTGCACCACCTGCTTTCTTTATTTGACAGCCAACAATATTCTTTTGGGTTTTCTATTGCACTTATTCATATTGTCCAATCTTTGTTTCAATTAATTACGTTACAATCACACTGTATTGGACGCCGATGCATACTTAGATACACACAAGGATTTGAGGACCTGAATAAACTGGAGGAAATTAATCACACTGTCTTACATAAATTTCATCTGCAGATGAACATAGCACGAATACGTAAACACTGACTGGCAGCTTAAACACACTTGCAAATTTATCTACCATTTATCTCATAAACACATGAGCAAAAAAAAAAAAAAATCGCAGACATTTGCTCTACAATACAAGACATTGTAATACCGACTCTCGGTATTGGTAAACGTATAAAAAGCGCCTTACTTCAATATGATATACATTATTAGAGATTTGTTGTACATACCTAAGAAAAGTAACTGGTCTTCCTTTCATGTACTTCTCTTTACATTCGTAGCAACAACAATGTTGCACCATGGCTGTTATTACTACTAAAACGTGTAGAAATGTATGTCAAAACAGACGAATACGTGTAATATAAAAGTTTCGCTGTTACCACAAATTGTAGACAAGCAGCGATGTTCCATTACCACGTGGCTACCCCGGTTGGATGTTGACAACATGTCCAGTAGGCTATGCTCACTCAGTAGATGTTTATACCCTGTAACACAGTCCAGCGACATGCGGAATGTATTTGTAGATATAGATGTAGGTGGTCGGCTGAGCGTTCCCACTGCACGGCGACACTCAGAATGTCTGTCTGCCACAGTTCAACCGGAGCAGGCGATTCGTCGCAATGAATTCGTTGATCCTCGCTGCACTGAAGGCCAGGCTCCAGCTTCAAGAACAGGCTGAAAAATCTGCTGTGTGAAAAGTGTAGTGCAGGGAACCAAGCACCGAACCTTGTGAAAGTCCAGCTAAAATGGCACTATTGAGGGTAGGAGATCGCGTGCCCTGACGCGAAAGGTTCCACCCTACAGGCAGGATTCTAGGTGTCCATTATAATTATACGGGCTGTTATGCCGTGGTCGGTTGACGAATTCTGTGTCGATTCCCAACGTTTCGTCTCCGACTGCGGGAGACATCTTCAAGGGGGTCGTAGCGAGCCAGTGGGTGTGTTGGACCTTCCATTGAGCTACGGACCCCCTTGAAGATGTCTCCCGCAGTCGGAGACGAAACGTTGGGAATCGACACAGAATTCGTCAACCGACCACGGCATAACAGCCCGGATAATTATAATGGACATGATATTTCCGGCCGTGAAAGTCTACATTTTAGTATCAGGATTCTAGGTGGTGAGCACGTAACACTAGGATTCCGTGGACAACGTGTTTGTACAGAAGACACTCGTCCGTTGAGGAGTTACATTCATACTGTCATTGTAAAGAGCGTTTAAAACATTTCCTATGCAGTGCGATTCAGCTGCCCCTACCGATGTCGTTCTATACAGCCCGCAATGCCATATCTGGCCTTCAAAATATCACGCGCCAGACATTCATACTCTCTCGCTCGCTACGCTAGTCCTATAGAAAAATGAGCAGGACCTTTTTGAGGGAAATTTGATGAAGTGAAATTTTGTTCCCGGGTACGTTTCCACTACAGGCCACAGTTTTCGAGTATTCAAGAAAAACATACATAAGTAACCTTCAAACGCACGTCCATCCCAACACTCATTTCCTACCAGTTAGGATTTCCAGTGCATTGTTCGTGGCACTCCCTGCTACCACTGTACAAAAATTTCCGATTACCTGAACTATTCCCGATATTCGACCTTTTTTGCTCTACAATGACTGGGTTATTCGCCAGCAGCATAGTCGGCTGTTTCGTTAACGTTATGAAAGGAAAACGACTTTTGTAAATGTTACGCTAAAACTAACTGCGTTGACAATTCGATACAAACTTAATCCTAACGAGGTCAGTAGTTTCGTAGTCGGAAGGCATGACGAATACATCAATGTAATTGTTATTTTATGCTCTTAAAAATCACAAAATACTTTCGTAAAATTTACACAAATTTCAGTTTTGCAATTTGTAAGTGCTCGACGAAGCCGGTGGAGTAATGAGTCCGCCAGTCAATGAAGACCAAAAAAAGATGGAATCTACGGAATAATTCGTGCAGTTGTAAATTTTTGTACAATATTCAGAGGCAGTGCCATCAACAACAGTCTAGGAATTCTGACCGTTGTGGACTGAGTACGGGTTGGAGGTGCGTTTGAAGGTTACTTTTGTACCTTTGTCCAACAACTCACCGTGCTTTTGTTCACTGTGAGGTCTCCGTAGACATTCTGCAAGCACCTATGAATGCCTGTCATGCTCTGGTTTTTCATCAAAAGATACTGAATGACAGCTCTCTACTTGTAACGCACCACCTTTACAGGCGCAATTTCTGTACATATAGAGCCGCCACCAATAGGAATTCCATAGAACTATAGGGGTGACGTCGGAATATCCCAAGATGTCACACCACAAATTCCGCCATTTTTGCAAGCGAAATTGGCCGATAAAAAAATGTTAACAGCCATTGTACTTTCAGAGTGTCTAGAGTGGGTATTAAAGAGATGAGTTTAGGAACATAGTACAGCCCCCAAGAAATCACTCCGGTACGGAGTTCGAAATCAATTACAGATTGCACAGACCCATATTTCCAGCGGCGCTCCCGACGCGAAGGGTAAGGGGAGAAGCCCTAATATGTGGTAGAATGAGAAGCACCTGCCACCACGCACGTCGCAGATATTTGCAGAGTGTGGGTGTTGATGTATGCGCAGATCTTATAATGACATTCTCTTGTAAAGAATTGTCCACTATTTATTACTCTGTACAAATCGAGAAATGCGAATCTGAATGTCAGCTTTTTGTAAAGATAATGGAAAGTTTGAAACCGCGCTCCACACGCGAATGGCACAGGAAAAACCGTGATACAGTGGCAAGTACAATCTAACATCCAGTCGACAGTGGTTTGTAGCGTTCATCTGAAGTTGTACTACAAAGATTAGTCTAATTGGAATGACAGAACACCTAAACGAGATACATTACTTAGAGCGCGAGCGTTTGTTTTGCCTTCATTCGCTGCCCGATGTACGAGGTGCATTCAAGTTCTAAGGCCTCCGATTTTTTTCTCCAGACTGGAAAGAGATAGAAACATGTGCATTGTTTTAAAATGAGGCCGCGTTCATTGTCAATACGTCCCAGAGATGGCAGCATCGTACGGCAGATGGAATTTTACCGCCAGCGGCGAGAATGAGAACTGTTTTAAATACTTAAAATGGCGACGTTTTCCTTACTTGAACAGCGTGCAATCATTCGTTTTCTGAATTTGCGTGGTGTGAAACCAATTGAAATTCATCGACAGTTGAAGAAGACATGTGGTGATGGAGTTATGGATGTGTCGAAAGTGCGTTCGTGGGTGCAACAGTTTAATGAAGGCAAAACATCGTGTGACAACAAACCGAAACAACCTCGGGCTCGCACAAGCCGGTCTAACGACATGATCGAGAAAGTGGAGAGAATTGTTTTGGGGGATCGCCGAATGACTGTTGAGCAGATCGCCTCCATAGTTGGCATTTCTGTGGGTTCTGTGCACACAATCCTGCATGACGACCTGAAAATGCGAAAAGTGTCATCCAGGTGGATGCCACGAATGCTGACGGACGACCACATGGCTGCCCGTGTGGCATGTTGCCAAGCAATGTTGACGCGCAACGACAGCATGAATGCGACTTTCTTTTCGTCGGTTGTGACAATGGATGAGACGTGGATGCAATTTTTCAATCCAGAAACAAAGCGCCAGTCAGCTCAATGGAAGCACACAGATTCACCGCCACCAAAAAAATATCGGGTAACCGCCAGTGCTGAAAAAATGATGGTGTCCATGTTCTGGGACAGCGAGGGTGTAATCCTTACCCATTGCGTTCCAAAGGGCACTACGGTAACAGGTGCATCCTACTAAAATGTTTTGTAGAACAAATTCCTTCCTGCACTGCAACAAAAACGTCCGGGAAGGGCTGCGCGTGTGCTGTTTCACCAAGACAACGCACCCGCACATCGAGCTAACGTTACGCAACAGTTTCTTCGTGATAACAACTTTGAAGTGATTCCTCATGCTCCCTACTCACCTGACCTGGCTCCTAGTGACTTTTGGTTTTTTCCAACAATGAAAGACACTCTCCATGGCCGCACATTCACCAGCCGTGCTGCTATTGCTTCAGCGATTTTCCAGTGGTCAAAACAGACTCCTAAAGAAGCCTTCGCCGCTGCCATGGAATCATGGCGTCAGCGTTGTGAAAAATGTGTACGTCTGCAGGGCGATTATGTCGAGAAGTAACGCCAGTTTCATCGATTTCGGGTGAGTAGTTAATTAGAAAAAAAATCGGAGGCCTTAGAACTTGAATGCACCTCGTATCTTTGAAAAGTTCCATTCGTGCTACTGAAGCTCGAGGCGAAAGCTTCGATTGGTTAGGCTACAAACTAACCATCGCTCCGTTACATGCTTCAAACTGGGAATCATCGCACCGCTGCGACGCGGGGCAACATGCAGGTCGAATTACCTGAAACTAATCTCCGTGTGAGTTTCGCAACTGCTACGGTCGCAGGTTCGAATCCTGCCTCGGGCATGGATGTGTGTGATGTCCTTAGGTTAGTTAGGTTTAAGTAGTTCTAAGTTCTAGGGGACTGATGACCATAGATGTTAAGTCCCATAGTGCTCAGAGCCATTTGAACCATTTGTGAGATTCGCTATTTCTTTTCGTTTCTCGCAGAGTCACTGTCGGTTCTTTAGAAACACCTGGCAAAGGTCGCAGAACAACGCTTCGTTCTCAGATTCGCTACTCGACACCGTGTGGTGTGTTGTTCATAGACAGATGTGGCTCTGTGGAATGGATGCCTCTGAAGTGCGCCGTTGAGCACAGTACACGCACCGCACCATCCGGAGGCAAACACATGTGTTGGCCACACAGCAGAGCCGCACTGTGAAGCGAGGCTCCCGTGAGACGCGATAGCGTTAATCGGGCCTCGATGCTTCCAGAGGGTGCGCCCTGTAGTCCAGAGCTCGCCATACATCACTGTCAGTCAACAAGCTACCTGTGTAAGCCACAAACAACCACGTTTCATTTCGTGTGAAAATACAGGTTCACCTCAGGTGCATCGTGCTCTACTGAATGGTGGGACAGCTGCCGACATATGTGTTAAGAATGTCAAGAACACTGTCAGCTGTAATTTTACCTCCAGTTTATTGGCTGCCGGTTTCAGCAGTACAATACTCCATCATCAGGCCCTCTATACCAGATAGTGGCTGAAGATTCTCAATGACAACAATATATAACTTTTAATTCTTAATTTTTGTGGCGGTCCACAGCCTTAAAGCGTTTTGAGAGTGAAAACACGGTCCAATTAAGCTGTATTGTGTTCGTTATTCGTGCAATTGGCCAATTTCAACATGGGTCAATTTCAGGCAGATGTAATACGCTCAAAATGGGGACACTGATTCATACGTCAAATGTCTACAAGCTCTCCCATATGCATATAATTTATAACCCAAGTTACTTACATTTTTTTAGCTTCACGCTTCATTTCACATTCTAATGCCTCACTGGTACATGTGGACAGGTAAACATCGTATTTCTCTGCGTATGAGGCACAAAAACAATACAATAATGTGCATGATTATGTCCATTAGCCGAGACAAACAGAAAGGTGCCTACCACAGCAAAGGCACGGCTGTTATGGTATGACCAAATGTCTTTAAAGTTCTATCAGATAAGTTACAAGCTCAGTATTCACTGGCATATTATGTTCGTTATTCTCACATGTGCTATGTTCTTAAAGGTAGCGGATCGAAACTCATACATCATATGTCATGCCACATGTAATATTAGAAATTACCGTACGAACTCTGACCCAGAAAAGATTATGTCGGGCCTTGTAATGAGGCGTGCCAGTCTGTCTATAAAATAAAACAATAGTGATGTAGTAACAAATACGTCATGTTATACATGAGAACCAGTAACAGATTATACAAATATATACTAAGTGTATTCCCCTCCACTTTATCTCATGTACGATGTTATGATAAAATTCGTAAACCATAACTGGATTACATCATGTCAGTACAGTTATTTCAACAATATATTATAGTACACATGTAGGAACCCAAAGGTGTTGTGTAAAGCAGAAGGGAACTACTTCGGATTGCCTTTATGGGCCATCTAAATTACTGTACAACTTGCTGCGAAATGTAAGTAGTAGCTAAAGTTTTGGAGAACTTTGTGTTTAGTGCTAGCTGATACATTGCTTATACATCACGTATCATGTTACATGTACAAATCTAACATGCATTGTCATGTTAAAACCACTAAAAATATGCCGCACTTCTTCGTTTTTAAGTCAAACTAAAATCTGCATTAGTACAATGTTAATAGAAGGAACAGAATATTTTCAACCAACATAAACATTCATATATAGCACAGCAAGTTGAATTTTTAGTACATTGTACATACAGTAAATATTCAAATTCAATATATCTCTTATATGGTGCTGTGGTTCAGTAAGATAAACAACGCATAAATCTTTCTAGTGGCCGGCCATTGTGACCGTGCGGTTCTAGGTGCTTCAGTCTGGAACCGCGCGACCGCTACGGCCGCATGTTCGAATCCTCCTTCGGGCATGGTTGTGTGTGATGTCTTTAGGTTAGTTAGGCTTAAGTAGTTCTAAGTTCTATGGGACTGATGACCCCAGATGTTAAGTATGCCATGTGAACCATTTTTCTAGTGCACGAAGTGTTTGTATATATACAGAGTGTCCCATTTGTCTTGCCCACTCAAAATAACTTTTTTGTGCTGGATTCAATGAAAAACTGTTCCAACAAATGTTTTTTAACATTATTTGGTAGTTCTTGCTGAGGATATAAGTTTTATGTATCCCCACAGATGTAGGAGACACGGGGAAGCTTTTTAAATGTAACCATGTACATTTTATTCAAGAACACACTCATCCTTTCCAAGAATTATTCTAAAATGAATTTAACTGTACCATTTTATTCACGAAACTAGTAGCTATGGAAACGATAAATAATGCATAACTTCTAAATAGCATTTGAGTGCCTTTCATTAACTAAATCATTTAACCTCTTCATCACGCGTTTGAACATTTTACAAATTACCAATAAACACTGAATGCAATAGTACTTCACTGCACAGTAATAGGGTCTTGTTATCAAACAGTGCCATATTGCAGTTCTTATGACAATGCAGAAATAATCTGGCCCTTTGTAATAACTACGTGAAAAACAGGGCGTTTGCATCACATGCGCAAAATGGTGACCGTGGCACTCATACATAATGCCACTCTGCGGATAAAGGACGCCCTACATCGTGAAATCGACAGGAAGTGCAAACTGGCTAAGCAGGGATGGCTAGAGGACAAATGTAAGGATGTAGAGGCTTATCTCACAAGGGGCAAGATTGATACTGCCTACAGGAAAATTAAAGAGACCTTTGGAGAAAAGAGAGACACTTGTATGAATATCAAGAGCTGAGATGGAAACCCAGTTCTAAGCAAAGAAGGGAAAGCAGAACGGTGGAAGGAGTATATAGAGAGTCTATACAAGGGCGATGTACTTGAGGACAATATTATGGAAATGGAAGAGGATGTAGATGAAGATGAAGTGGGAGATATGATACTGCGTGAATAGTTTGATAGAGCACTGAAAGACCTGTCTAATCAAGGCCCCGGGAGTAGACAACATTCCATTAGAACTACTGACGGCTTTGGGGGAGCCAGTCCTCACAAAACTCTACCATCTGGTGAGCAAGATGTATGAGACAGGCAAATACCCTCAGACTTCAAGAGCGATATAATAATTCCAATCCCATAGAAAGCAGGTGTTGACAGATGTGAAAATTATCGAACTATCAGTTTAAAAAACTCAGCTGCAAAATACTAACACGAATTCTTTACAGACGAATGGAAAAGCTGGTAGAAGCTGACCTCGGGGTGGATCAGTTTGGATTCCGTAGAAATGTTGGAACACGTGAGGCAATACTGACCCTACGACTTATCATATAAGCTAGATTAAGGAAGGGCAAACCTACGTTTCTAGCATTTGTAGACTTAGAGAAAGCTTTTGACAATGTTGACTGGAATACTCTCTTGCAAATTCTGAAGGTGGCAGGGGTAAAATACAGGGAGCGAAAGGCTATTTACAATTTCTACAGAAACTAGATGGCAGTTGTAAGAGCCGAGGGGCACGAAAGGGAAGCATTGGTTGGGAAGGGAGTGAGACAGGGTTGTAGCCTCTCCCCGATGTTATTCAATCTGTATATTGAGCAAGTAGTAAAGAAAACAAATGAAAAATTCGGAGTAGGTATTAAAATCCATGGAGAAGAAATAAAAACTTTGAAGTTCATCGATGACATTGTAATTCTGTCAGAGACAGCAAAGGACTTGGAAGAGCAGTTGAACGGAATGGACAGTGTCTTGGAAGGAGGATATAAGATGAACATCAACAAAAGCAAAACGAGGATAATGTAATGTAGTCGAATTAAGTCGGGTGATGCTGAGGGAATTAGGTTAGGAAATGAGACACTTAAAGTAGTAAAGGAGTTTTGCTATTTGGGGAGCAAAATAACTGATGATGGTCGAAGTAGAGATGATATAAAATGTAGACTGGCAATGGCAAGGAAAGCGTTTCTGAAGAAGAGAAATTTGTTAACATCGAGTATAGATTTAAGTGTCAGGAAGTCATTTCTGAAAGTATTTGTATGGAGTGTAGCCATGCAAGGAAGTGGAACATGGACGATAAATAGCTTGGACAGAAGGAGAATAGAAGCTTTCGAAATGTGGTGCTACAGAAGAATGCTGAAGATTAGATGGATAGATCATACAACTAATGATGAGGTATTGAACAGAATTGGGGAGAAGAGGAGTTTGTGGCACAACTTGACAAGAAGAAGGGACCGGTTGGTAGGACATGTTCTGAGACATCAGGGGATCACAAATTTAGCATTGGAGGGCAGCATGGAGGGTAAAAAACGTAGAGGGAGACCAAGAGATGAATACACTAAGCAGATTCAGAAGGATGTAGGTTGCAGTAAGTACTGGGAGATGAAGAAGCTTGCACAGGATAGAGTAGCATTGAGAGCTGCATCAAACCAGTCTCAGGACTGAAGACCACAACAACAACAAAAACAACAACAACAACAACAACAATATCGTGCTACTACTTCCTCTGTGATGGCTGTACAAGCATCAGTAACGCGTTGCTGCATGTACTCTGGGGTTATTGAAACATTGACCGCTCCCCAAAGAAAAAAAAAGTCCAATCCACCTACCAGATTATTTAAGGACCGGAATTCGTCAAGTTCATAAGACGTTATGTGCAGGATATCCATCATGCTGATACCACATGACCTCCTCTGATTCAGAGGTACGGCGTCTAAGAGAACAGGAAGGGTGTGTCTTAAAAACCGTGCGTATTGTCTGTCATTTTGGTTGCCGTTTGCAAACAAGGTCCAACAATGGTATCTCCAATAATTCCGCTCCTTTCCATGGACGTTGATGCTCTACCTGTCGGAGTCATCGTGGATTGTTGATGGACCAATAATGCATGTTTCTCATGCTGACAATTCCTTTGTTGGAGAATGACGCGCAGTCGGTAAAAAACAAAAAAAAGAATTACAAAATGTTGCTGAGCGCACTGAAACAATTGAACCCTACTGTTGAAGTCATTTCCATGAATGGCTCTAAGTACTATGGGACTTAACATCTGAGGTCATCCGTTCCCTAGACGTTGAACTACTTAAACCTAACCAACCTAAGGTCTTCACACACATCCATGCTCGAGACAGGATTCGAATCTGCGACCGTAGCAACAGCACCGTTCCGGACTTCAGCGCGTAGAACCGCTCGGTCACAGCAGCCGGCCATTTCCATGAAGATCTTGGTATAAATGAACAAGGTAAGGACGGCATTTATGACGTTTGCACTTATTCTCAAGACGCCAACTTCATGTTGATTTCATCGTGTGTTGACTTGAGGATTCACGACTGCGGCAGTGACCACAGTGACTTCGTCTGTTCGTGTTCTACGACGATTTCGAGGTCTCGCATTTAAACTTCCCGTTTCTCGTAGACGAGAAATGAGAGGACCAAACATCCAGCGAGAAGGCGATGTCTTGGCAGGGAACCGTCTGCTGTACAGGAGTTGGGCCTGAACAGAATTTCACACCCTACAGCAAATTACATTACAGGTATGTACAGTAGAGTACAATATAGGCATAGTAACATAATAATCTCAATGTTTTTAACAGTACTAAACTAAAAGTTATTAAACTATTTCCTTCAACGTACTTTCTCCGTAGACCAGCAGCATTTCTACCTTCACGTCATGCCTGTACATCATACACCTTTACATAACAAAAATTGCATCCCCAATGTGTACTTCCTCCATGCAGTTACTATTTAAAATTTTAGAATGCATTCCATAATGGAGTGAAGCAGCGATCGGCATAAAACGCTAAAAAAATTAAATAAAAACAGTCTCGATCGCGTTTTCGGACTTTCATTAGCAGCAACCGGTCTCGGCCCTTTCCTTAGACCATATTCAGGCTTTGACCCTCGAATTCAACTTCTTTCGATGTTGTGCCAGCCAATATCTGTCTTATTAGTAGTAGTGCTTTGGCTCGAGTCAGTAAGATGTTGAACAAGGATGTGTGTGTGTCTGTCTGTCTCTGCATGTGTGTGTCTGTGTATAAAACTACTTCTTATTTATTTCTTTGTCTGGCAAAGAAACAAATGAGTAGTAGTTTTATACAAAGTCACACACACACGGACACACTCTGCCACATTCTGATATACGAGCCGCTCAACACGGAAAATTTCATCCTCTACAGTCTTACGCACATAAAAACTACCAACACACTTCACCCATCATCCCCCATCCCCCCCCCCCCCCCCCGCCTCTTCTCGTTTCTGAAATTGCAGGCTTTCCGAATGCACCTGTGGTTCGCAATCTATAGCTGGTATTTTTCCCATCCTAATAGGGGACTTCCTGTCCGCGTTGGCTGCCCTGGTGTCGGGTCCTCCCTCCCATTCAGCACCCCTCGCTGCTCTTCCCACCCGCGCACACTCACACACACCCAGTGACCGCCTTTATCGCTAGACAGGTCGCGCAGAGCACCTGCTGGAAACCGGAGCAGCGATCGACGACCAGCCCTCGCCTCACCTCGCCGCAACGCCGGCTCAGCTGGTGGCTCCATTGAGCGCGCCGGCGTTCTCTGAATGAGGCCCTGGTCTGGTCCCGTTCCACTGCGGCTTTCTGCCCACCGCAGTGGCGGGACTCACGGGGATTCGTTACGCGGCCGTTCGCTGAACTCTGTGGGCGTGGCGGCACTTTAAAGATCGTGTGGGGGCCAAGTGCCGTTTAGAGGTTACCTCACAGGGCGCACGTCTTTGTTATGGGCAGTGGAGGGCGTTCATATCAATCACTGCCACACTGCAAGTCATTAAAAGAGCTACAACAAGTAGGATAGCAAGCAACAGCCAAAGAAGCGCCAAAGAAACTGGTATAGACATGCGTATTCAAATATAGACATATGAAAACTGGCAGAGTACGGCGCTGCTGTCAGCAACGCCTATATAAGACAACAAGTGTCTGGCGCAGTTCTTAGATCGGCTACTGCCGCTACAATGGCAGGTTATCAAGACACAGGTGAGTTTGAACGTGGCGTTATAGTCGGCGTACTAGCGATGGGACACAGCATCTCCGAGGTAGCGCTGAAGTGGGGATTTTCCCGTATGACCATTTCACGAGTGTACCGTGAATATCAGGAATCCGGTAAAACATCAAATCTCCGACATCGCTGCGGCTGGAGAAATATCCTGCAAGAACGGGACCGACAAGGACTGAAGGGAATCATTCTACGTGACAGAAGTGCAACGCTTCCGCAAACTGCTGCAGATTTCAACAAGTGTCAGCGTGCGAACCATTCATTGGATCACCATCGATGCGGGCTTCCGGAGCCGAAGTCCCACTTGTGAACCCTTAATGACTGCAGGACACAAAGCTTTACGCCTCACCTCTCGTCACCTGTCGTCAACACCGAAAGTGGACTGTTGATGATTCGAAACATGTTGCCTGGTCAGATGAGTCTCGTTTCAAATTGGATCGAGCGGATGGGCGTGTACAGGTATGGAGATAACCTCATGAATCCAAGGTCCCACCATGTCAGCTCGGGCCTGTTGAAGCTGGTGGAGGCCCCGTAATGGTGTGGAGCGTGTGGAGTTGGAGTGATATGAGACACTTGACACATCTAGATACGACTCTGACAGGTGACGCGTACGTAAACACCCTGTCTAATCACCTGCATCCATTCATGTCCGTTGTGCATTCCGACGGACTTAGACAATTCCAGCTGGACAATGCGACACCCACGCGTGCAGAATTGCTACAGAGCGGCTCCAGAAACACTCTTTTCAGTTTAAACACTTCCGCTGGTCACCAAACTCCCCAGACATGAACATTATTGAGAATATCTGGGATGCCTTGCAATATGCTGTTCAGAAGAGATCTCCACCCCCTGGTAGTCTTACGTATTTATGGACAGCCCTAACCACTTGTTGGAAGGAACACTTTAATGCAAGTGTAATGTTTACTATATGAAAATTATAAATATAACGTGGAAGAAAACGGAGTTATTCAACTATACCACTGCCATTCGACTTGACTGTACTCCATATCCAGGTAGAGTTGCCATCTCTCCTCAGTGCACCTGAACGCACGGTAGTTACACCACTGCCGAAATATGGTCACGCAGGTGCTGCACATCACTAATTTTGACCTCGTACACCTGACTTTTGATGCAAAGATCGGGCGAACCTGCTGCTCCGAACCGTGGTGAGTCTCGTCCACTCCAGTGTCCTAGGAAAGTCTCGTTGAAGTAATTGCCTACAACGTGCACAATGTGCCGTTGGGCGCTGTCCTGTTGAAACACCACCGAATCCAGAATGTTGTCAGCAAACAGTCGAGGCTGCAGGAATTTCTCAAGCATTTTCAGTACGATGCTGACGTAATTGTTACTTCAGAGAAAAACGAAGGACCGCAAGAGAGTTGTTGAGTGGGATCCAGCCACACATTTACCTTTAGGAGTGTTCCATTCCAATTCCATGGCGATGTGTGGTTGTTCACCAGCCCATATACTGCTGTTGAGCCAATTCACGAGGCCATAGGTACACTATGTGATCAAATCTATCCGGACATCTGGCTGAAAATGACTCACAAGTTCGTGGCACCCTCCATCGTTAATGCTGGAATTCAATATGGTGTTGGCCCACCCTTAGCCTTGATGACAGCTCCCACTCTCGCATGCATACGTTCAATCAGGTGCTGGAAGGTTTCGTGCGGAATGGCAGCCCATTCTTCACGGAGTGCTGCACTGAGGAGAGGCATCGATGTCGGTCGGTGAGGCACCAAGTCGCATCCCATAGCATCCCAAACGTGTTCTATAGGATTCAGGTCAGGACTCTGTGCACAATAGTCCATTACCGGGATGTTATTGTCGTGGAACTACTCCGCCACAGGCAGTGCATTATGAACAGGTGCTCGATTGTGTTGAAAAATGCAATCGCCATCCCCGAATTGCTCTTCAACAGTGGGAAGCAAGAAGGTACGTAAAACATCAGTGTAGGCCTGTTCTGTGGTAGTGTCACGCAAAACAAAAAGTGGTGCAAGCCCCCTCCATGAAAAACACGACCACACCATAACACCACCGCCTGACAGATGACGTTCACCGAGCATTCGCCATACCCACACCCTGCCATCGGATCGCCACATTGTGTACCGTGATTCGTCCCACCACACAACGTTTTTCCACTGTCCAATCGTCCAATGTTTACGCTCCTTACACCAAGCGAGGCGTCGTTTGGCATTTACGGCTGTGATGTGTGGCTCATGAGCAGCCGCTCGACCATGAAATCCAAGTTTTCTCACCTCCCGCCTGACTCATAGTACTTGCAGTGGATCCTGATCCAGTTTGGAATTCCTTGGTGATGGTCTGGGCAGATGTCTGCCTATTTACAAATCACGACCCTCTTCAACTGTCGGCAGTCTCTGTCAGTCAACAGACGACGTCGGCCTGTACGCTTTTGTGCTGTTTGTGTCCGTTCACGTTTCCACTTCACTATCACATAGGAAACAGTGGACCTACGGATGTTTAGGAATGTGGAAATCTCGCGCACAGACGTCTGACACAAGTGACACCCAATCACCTGACGACGTTCGAGGTCCGTGAGTTCCGCGGAGCGCCCCATTTTGCTCTCACGATGTCTAATGACTACTGGAGTGCCTGGCAGTAGGTTGCAGCACAATGCACCTAATATGAAAAACGTATGTTTTTGTGGGTGTCCGGATAATTTTGATCACATAGTGTATGAAAGATAGCTTCGTCACCGAATCGGACCTGTGCCAACTAATGTTCATTGTTTACGGCCTCAATTAAGACATGGACATGGCCATGAGTGCCGCATACCTTCAGGTTCAAGACGATGAACCGCTCTGGGATGCCGTGTTCCCGGCTGAGATGACGTGTCGACGCTTTTGGACTCTGCTCGAAAGCCTGTCGCGTAGTCCCCACAGTTTCCTAGGACGTTTTCTCTTACTCACGTTCCCTGTTCGTTAGACCTTGTTGACCTAACCTCTAATGATTGTTCTCACTGGGACTTATGTGCGGTAACGTCGACGAAGCCGTTCTTGAACCTCAGCAAAAGGCTTTCCACTGAGTCTCCAACTTACGACGCTGATTTGTCGTTCTGTGGTCAGCATCTCTCAGATTGCCCACAATAAAGAGACAGAAATTAACGTTGTCCCAGAAATGGTTAGAGATTTCTCGGGCACTCTGCATATGTAGATACGGGTACGTCATTCCATGCTGCTTCAACTCTGTCGTAGTGACTGTCGATTGTTGGCGTGCCAGTCTCTCGGCAGCCCACGACCAGGTGTTCTTAAGGGTTCACAGATACGGAGAATGTGCTGACCATTGAACACACCCTGTATCGAGGCAGATCAGGGCAGTACGGACAACACGCGGTATTGCGTTATCTTGTTGAAAGATAACGATGCGGACATCTCGAAGATAGGGCACAGCCACTGGGCTGAACACGTGAAATGTAACGTCTGATGTCTAAATCAGCGACTACACGAACCGGAAGTAATGATATTGTGTACCCAATGTATCCAATGCCATCACACCAGCTGTTGGGCCTATATGACGATGGCAAACGCTATCTAGCAAGGCGCCTCAGCGCACGGAAACGTGAATCACGACGCGCGCACACCAGATCTGTCGTCTGCAGCCTTAAAGAGGTGGCATGGCCCTACTGAACTCACCGATTACGTATTAGGCAACGCGAGCATGAATACTGCGAAACAATAAGCCGTGGAAGCAGATGACAGACTACATCCTGACACTGTCGACCTCCAACACGTACAGGTAGACGTTTCTTCTTCTGACACGAGGCGTTAACGCGAACTTCCCCACAGGGAACCAACAATCAAATGCTAAATTTGAATAAGCGTTACTCCTGCTTAATTTGTGCAGTTACGCTGAACTGTTGGTGTTTTTATGGTGGACAATCTAATCAAAAGATTGGGCCATCCAGTCACCTATTGCTACAGTAAGCTCCGACACAAGCTTAACCCAGTGACTAACTAATTATTTTCCCCATAGCGGGCCCTATACATGGTGATCCATTGATCGTGACCGGGCCAAATATCTCACGAAATAAGAGCCAGACGAAAAACCTACAAAGACCGAAACTTGTCTAGCTTGAAGGCGGAAACCAGATGGCGCTATCGTTGGCCCGCAAGATGGCGCTGCCATAGGTCAAACGGATATCAACTGCGTTTTTTTAAATAGGAGCCCCCATTTTTTATTACATATTCGTGTAGTAGTAGTAAAGAAATATGAATGTTTTAGTTGGACCACTTCGTTCGCTTTGTGACAGACGGCGCTGTAGCAGTCACAAACATATGGCTCACAGTTTTAGACGAACAGTTGGTAACAGGTAGGTTTTTTAAATTGAAATACAGAACGTAGGTACGTTTGAACATTTTATTTCGGTTGTTCCAATGTGATACATGTACCTTTGTGAACTTATCATTTCTGAGAACGCATGCTGTTACAGCGTGATTACCTGTAAATACCACATTAATGCAATAAATGCTCAAAATGATGTCCGTCAACCTCAATGCATTTGGCAGTACGTGTAACGACATTCCTCTCATCACGGAGTAGTTCGCCTTCCGTAATGTTCGCACATGCATTGACAATGCGCTGACGCATGTTGTCAGGCGTTGTCGGTGGATCACGAAAGCAAATATCCTTCAACTTTCCTCACAGAACGAAATCCGGGGACGTCAGATCCGGTGAACGTGCGGGCCATGGTATGGTGCTTCGACGACCAATCCACCTGTCATGAAATATGCTATTCAACACCGCTTCAACCGCACGCGAGCTATGTGCCGGACATCCATCATGTTGGAAGTACATCGCCATTCTGTCATGCAGTGAAACATCTTGTAGTTACATCGGTAGAACATTACGTAGGAAATCAGCATTTAGATTGCCATCGATAAAATAGGGGCCAATTATCCTTCCTCCCATAATGCCGCACCTTACATTAACCCGCCAAGGTCGCTGACGTTCCACTTGTCGCAGCCATCGTGGATTTTCCGTTGCCCAATAGTGCAGATTATGCCGGTTTACGTTACCGCTGTTGGTGAATGACGCTTCGTCGCTAAACAGAACGCGTGCAAAAAATCTGTCATCGTCCCGTAATTTCTTTTGTGCTCAGTGGCATAACTGTACACGACGTTCAAAGTCGTCGCCATACCATTCCTGGTGCATAGGAATATGGTACGGGTGCAACCGATGTTGATGGAGCATTCTCAACACCAACGTTTTTGAGATTCCCGATTCTCGCGCAATTTGTCTGCTACTGGTGTGTGGATTAGCCGCGACAGCAGCTGAAACATCTACTTCGGCATCATCATTTGCTGCAGGTCGTGGTTGAAGTTTTACATGTGGCTGAACACTTCCTGTTTCCTTAAATTACATAACTATCCGGCGAACGGTCCGGACACTTGAATGATGTCGTCCAGGATACCGAGCAGCATACATAGCACACCCCCGTTGGGTATTTTGATCACAATAGCCATACATCAACACGATATCGACCTTTTCCGCAATTGGTAAACGGTCCATTTTAACACGGGTGATGTATCACGGAGAAAATACTGTCAGCACTGGCGGAATGTTACGTGATACCACGTACTTATACGTTTGTGACTATTTCAGCGCCATCTATCACAAAGCGAAAAAAGTGGTCTAACTAAAACATTCATATTTCTTTACGTACTACACGAATATGTAATAAAAAATGGGGGGTTCCTATTTTAAAAAACGCTGTTGATATCTGTTTGACCTATGGCAGCGCCATCTAGTGGGCCAACCATAGCGCTATCTGGTTTTCCCCTTCAAGCTAGACGAGTTTCGTTCTTTGTAGTTTTTTCGTTTGATCCTTATTTCGTGGGATATTTGGCCCCGTCACTATCAATGAACCACCCTGTATATACTACTTAAATCTGCGAAAATCAGCAAATTTTTACTTATACACTTTTCTCAGAATTATGTAAGTCTTTTGTTCGTAACTGTTCGTGCACTCATCAGCCAGGACCACTTTCGTAATAGCCGGTAACAGCAGCTACGCGTCGTGGCATGGAAGCAATGAGGCCATCGTAGATCGTTGGGCACCACATCTGCACACACGAGTCACCTAATACCCGTAAATTCCGCGGAGTGTGCGATAAGCTGTGACGCCGCGTTCAGTCTGTATGAGACGTGTTCGATTGGACTCAGATCTGGCGAGTTGGAGTACCAGCACAGAAACTGGAACTCACCACTGTGGTTCTCGAACCACTTCATCACACTCCTGCCCTTGTTACAAGGCGAGTTATCTTGTTCAAAAATGCCACTGCAGTCGGGAAACATGGTCGTCATGAAGAGGTGTACGTGGTTTGCAACCAGTGTACGATACTCCTTGACAGTCATGGTGAGTTACACGAGCTCCACTGGACCCACGGAGGCCGACACGAATGTTTCCCAGAGCATAATGGGGCCACCGCCAGTTTACATCCGACCCGCAGTGCAGGTGTCAAGGAGCTGTTCCCATGGTAGACGATGGATTCGCCTTTTTCCATCGGCATGACGAAAAAGGTATCGGGAATCATCAAACCATGTAACGCTCTGCCACTGCGCCAGTGTCCAGTGGCGATGGTCAAGTGCCCATCGATGTCGTTATGTTAACATTGACACATGCATGGGTCGTCGGCTGCGGATGCCCATCGTTAGAAGTGTTCGGTGCACTGTGTATTCAGACACACTTGTACTCCGTCCAGCATTAAAGTCCAATATTAGCTCCGCCACAGTTCACCTCCTTTCTTGATTTACCAGTTCTGCACAGACTACGACGTCCGACATCTGTAATGAGGGGTCGCCGCTCAACCCCATGACGTCTGGACGTGGTTTCACTTTGGTTTCGTCACGAGTTGAAGACACTCACCACAGCACGCCTCGAACACCCGACAAGTCGTTCAGTTTCCAAAATGCTTGTGCCGAGCCTCCGCGCCATCACAATCTGCCCTCGGTCTAACCCACATAGATCGCGCGCTTTCCCCGTTCCACACATGGACAGCACGCTCATTGATACTACTTCACTGTGCGTGTGTCTGACTGTCAGTCTCTCCTCGCCAGGGGATGCTACTATTGCCTGGACGTGTTTATATCGATAGTAGGCCGGTGGTCATAATATTCTGGATGATCAGTGTAAATCTATTCTTATTATTGATTGAAGAGATGAGGAATGAAGGTAATACTGTTTTAGAAGTTTTTATTGGTGAGGTATGCCCTAAGAAATACAGGCATTTCCAACGCTCATGGACATTTCTCACACTCATATGGTGCATCACTTTTCTTCTTCTTTGCTTTGTACGGTACACAATTTCTGGAGGGTGCTTCCTTGATAGGATTGGGTCGATTAAACTTAAAAAAACTTGAAACGATTGCTCGCAAAATATCGAAAGAAATCGAGTGTTATACACGACTAAATAGATTGCTTTCTCAGTTTTCCAATGCTACATAAGATGTCATGCCATCTATTAACGGAGAAGGACAAACACTAAGAAGAAACCGTAGCTGTTCGGCCTGTCTCACAGCCGGCAATATAATAATGGACTTGAAACCTACGACAAATTGTGAGCCGGCTGTATATCATTTTCAGTCATTGAGTCTCACTAACTCCAGACTGCAAATTGCGAAACACATTCGAACATCACTTCTGCCCCACACTACCCTCGACTCGCCTGCCAACTGACTTGTAGATTCCACAAGCTCCAAGCAACATCCAAAAATTGTTTGAACATTGAGCTCTTTCAGCTAATAAGGAGAGACGGGAGGAAATGATTGGCTTCTGACTCCAATGCGGGGCTTCGGATTCCTGCCGCCAACTGTGCGTACCTGGACAGAATTGCCTCCTGCCACTAATAACCACATTCTTACTTTCTGCTTAATGCTACTGGGAGAAAATTTGGCGTCATGAAAAAGTCTCCAGCCAATACCCAAGGCAGCACATACGGAAACAACACTCAAAAAGAATTATGAATCACCTCTGAAGCTTTCTTTAGGCATATAAGTGGATAACAAACGATCAGGTTCCAGCTATGAAGTGACCATCTCTAGCCATTGGATAAGACGGACAAATTCACCAGACTCTTACATCTCTGCACCCTCACACATGATGTATTACGACGTGACACGTTTCCTTTTATTCTCAGTCCAATATCGATGATCCCCTGTCCGCTGTAGTCGTGACTGATGATGCTGTGGAGTCAACATGGTATGTCGTCCTGAACGGGTTGACTTCAACAGAAGCCAGCGTAACTTCGGGTGTGCCCCAGGGCAGAGTAATAGGTCCGCTGCTTTTTTCGATTTACATAAACGATCTGGTTAATGGTATTAACAGCGGCATGAGACTGTTTGCCAATGATGCTGTAGTCTACAGGAAAGTAGTATCACACGAAAGTTGTAAACAAATCAATGAGGATTTGCAGAAAATTAATGCGTGGTGTAATGACTGGCAATTATCTCTCAATATCAGTAATATATTGCTATACTGCGTATAGCAAGGCGAAAATCCCCATTAATGCACGAGTACAAAATAAATGCCGCGTCTTTGGAAGCGGTAACATCCGTCAAGTATCTGGATATGACTATTCGAATTGATCTCAAATTGAATGATCAGATTACACAAGTAACGGGTATGGCAAACTCTAGATTGCGGTTTATTGGTAGAATCCTGAAGCGATGCAGTTCTTCAACAAAGGAAATAGCTTACAATACCTTAGTTCGTCCAGTCTTAGAGTATTGTTCGTCTGTATGGGACCCTTACAGTTGGGTCTGATTCAAAAGATTGAGAAGGTCCAAAGAAGAGCGGCAAGATTCGTGATTGGTACATTTAGCCATCGCAAGAACGTTACAAATCTCATGGAAAGTTTGAAGTGGGGCACACTTGCAGATAGGCGGTGAGCTAAACGGAAGGGGCTGATCACTAAATTCCAAAATCCGATCTTCACCAAGGATGTAGAGCACATATTATTACCAACAGCTTTCAGGTCGCTCAATGATCACCATACAAAGCTAAGGGATATTAGAGATCGTACTGAGGCGTTCATTGACAGTCGTTTCTCCCTCAGGCGATCCGCAAGTGGAACAGAGAGGGAGGGGGGGGGGGGGGGAGGGAATATGACTTTGGCATGAATTGTGCCCTCCGCCACACACCGCTTGGTGGCTAGCGGAGTATAGATGTAGTTGTACATCTAGATGTTACTTAGGTACCGTCTGCTGCGAAGCCCCTAGTTCAACCATGTGCGCTGAACGATGTGCTCCAAACACTTGCACTTTCAGAAGTGTTGTACCCTGTCGTCACATACGCCACAGATCACCGAGTACCCTGCTCTGCAGAGCAGTCAAGCCTTTGACCCGATGTTTTGTGATGAGGGGGCGTGGACGTGTAACTCCTCGTGATTTCATTCTTCTCCATCCATTTTCGACAGTAGCACTTGAACAGGCGACTAGCTTCACCGATCCGAGAAGCTCTTTCTCACGCGCCGGACGGCAACAGTCTGCCCATTGTCAAGGCGCTTATGCTAGAGGATTTCGCCATTTGCGATCCGTATCGTCGCCAGAATGACTCCCCACAGTCTCTCCTCAGCCTATAAATATTACATTACCACGTCACGTGACTGTAGCATCACCAGGCAACAATCACTATTGCGGTAGGCAGGGGTTGTAATGTGTTCAGCGCATGCAAGGTCATAACGGTACGGACTGGTAAAGGTGAACGGTTTGGACAGCCTCTCTAGTTACAACGCATTACTGCAATTCATCCTCTATGCTACTTTGGAACGTGGCTATAATTTCGCACCTTACAAGAACTCATCCACATACTTTGCCGTGATCTACAAACACAATTAGGTATCATGCGATAGGTTGTACTTCGTATATATGAATATTTAAAGGAGACTGACATTGTCACGTACGTCTTGTAAATAATAGTTAATGCTTATTGCATGAATGGTGACGGAGTGTCTTTATTATACGAGGTGCATTCAAGTTCTAAGGCCTCCGATTTTTTTTTCTAATTAACTACTCACCCGAAATCGATGAAACTGTTGTTACTTCTCGACGTAATCGCCCTGCAGACGTACACATTTTTCACAACGCTGACGCCATGATTCCATGGCAGCGGCGAAGGCTTCTTTAGGAGTCTGTTTTGGCCACTGGAAAATCGCTGAAGCAATAGCAGCATCGCTGGTGAATGTGCGGCCACGGAGAGTGTCTTTCATTGTTGGAAAAAGCCAAAAGTCACTAGGAGCCAGGTCAGGTGAGTAGGGAGCATGAGGAATCACTTCGAAGTTGTTATCACGAAGAAACTGTTGCGTAACGTTAGCTCGATGTGCGGGTGCGTTGTCTTGGTGAAACAGCACACCCGCAGCCCTTCCCGGACGTTTTTGTTGCAGTGCAGGAAGGAATTTGTTCTTTAAAACATTTTCGTAGGATGCAACTGTTACCGTAGTGCCCTTTGGAACGCAATGGGTAAGGATTACGCCCTCGCTGTCCCAGAACATGGACACCATCATTTTTTCAGCACTGGCGGTTACCCGAAATTTTTTTGGTGGCGGTGAATCTGCGTGCTTCCATTGAGCTGACTGGCGCTTTGTTTCTGGATTGAAAAATGGCATCCACGTTTCATCCATTGTCACAACCGACGAAAAGAAAGTCCCATTCATGCTGTCGTTGTGCATCAACATTGCTTGGCAACATGCCACACGGGCAGCCATGTGGTCGTCCGTCAGCATTCGTGGCACCCACCTGGATGACACTTTTCGCATTTTCAGGTCGTCATGCAGGATTGTGTGCACAGAACCCACAGAAATGCCAACTCTGGAGGCGATCTGTTCAACAGTCATTCGGCGATCCCCCAAAACAATTCTCTCCACTTTCATGATCATGTCGTCAGACCAGCTTGTGCGAGCCCGAGGTTGTTTCGGTTTGTTGGTTGGTTGGTTGTTTCGGGGAAGGAGACCAGACAGCGAGGTCATCGGTCTCATCGGATTAGGGAAGGACAGGGAAGGAAGTCGGCCGTGCCCTTTGAAAGGAACCATCCCGGCATTTGCCTGGAGCGATTTAGGGAAATCACGGAAAACCTAAATCAGGATGGCCGGACGCGGGATTGAACCGTCGTCCTCCCGAATGCGAGTCCAGTGTCTAACCACTGCGCCACCTCGCTCGGTGTTTCGGTTTGTTGTCACAGGATGTTCTGCCTTCATTAAACTGTCGCACCCACGCACGCACTTTCGACACATCCATAACTCCATCACCACATGTCTCCTTCAACTGTCGATGAATTTCAATTGGTTTCACACCACGCAAATTCAGAAAACGAATGATTGCACGCTTTTCAAGTAAGTAAAACGTCGCCATTTTAAGTATTTAAAACAGTTCTCATTCTCGCCGCTGGCGATAAAATTCCATCTACCGTACGGTGCTGCCATCTCTGGAACGTATTGACAATGAACGCGGCCTCATTTTAAAACAATGTGCATGTTTCTATCTCTCTCTATCGGAGGCCTTAGAACTTGAATGCACCTCGTAAAAACAGCGTAATGAATGATTGCCTATATTAGTAGAGGTTCGAACTCCAGTGGAGATGAAACGCCAGGCAGAACTCAAGTTCTGGGTGGAAGACCCGCACAGGTGTTGGTCCTGCTTAAACACAGGAAGTAGCTAGGCAGACGTCGTGGCACCTGAGCTCTGGAGCACACTAGGATGACGGTCGGCCGCTGTTGTCATAGGTGAGAGGAACGAAGAAGCAGCACCTCGGAAACCACGCAGGCTGGGTTATTTCCAAGGATTTTTACTCAGAAGCGTACCATTACACGAGTATACGTTTTTCCTCGCGCTGGACGACAAAAGACTAAAATATGGTTGGTCGGCATTCGGAAGAATCCGTAGAGAGGGAGAATGTTCCGCGGTTTCGGGAATATGATCCGTTTTCGGAATTACGATGGTGGGGAGCCAAGCCTTGCTGGGAAGCCAGGCTGGAGAGACGTGGTCCTCCGTTGTGAGCGCCCGTGTGTGACGGTCGCTCGATATCAGCTTTTGTTGGTACAGACGGACTTGCTGTATCTGCTCTCAGTAGAGTTTATAGTTAGAACAGTTAGGAACTGTACTGTTGCGAACCTATACGATTCTGGACTTCACCTCCGAGTTGGAAGTCTTCATCGAGTACGCAGCGTTCAGGAATTGAGAGCACTTCCTCTGCCTATACTTACGTTGAGACGTTATCTGAACTCCGTCCTTGTGGTTCGGAGTGCGCGTTTCTCGTCTGTAGAACACAGAGAGGAGAAGACAGTATAAGAGTATATTAGTCAGAGGACCGCCTTCTGCCGTCCTAGTGTTCGAAAGAGTTTATTTGTCGCTGGAGTTGTTCCATCGTCGCAGACGAGTACGAGAACCATCACTTCGACGCTCTGGACGCAGTACATACGGTGATATCGCAAATTGCTTCGGCTTATTAGGGCTATAAAAGCTAAACAGCTGTGATCACGTTAGTTTATTTCCACTGAGGTCCCACACCACCGTAGACTATCTTTGAAAGTAGTGTCTTCTAGTGTTTGGTACGTAGATGATGTCAGTCATTCCGCGTTACTGATATTGGACCGCGCAGTCATAATAAGGGGCAGAGGTGGGCAATTGATCAGTAATTTACTTAGGAAATGTAAACTTTGTAATATAAAGTTTTTTTTAATCTACAATAAATATATATAAGCAGGAACTACGTTTATCATTTAGTAGGATCAGTTGCCTTCATCATTCATTTATGTTTAGATTGTAATTTATATGTTAAAGTCCTTTAAGAGGTCCTAAGATCTGTTTCAGGGGGCAGTCAGCCGGCCAGTGTGGCCACGTGGTTAAAGGCGCTTCAGTCTGGAACCGCGCGACCGCTACGGTCGCAGGTTCGCATCCTGCCTCGGGCATGGATGTGTGTGATGTCCTTAGGTTAGTTAGGTTTAAGTAGTTCTAAGTTCTAGGGGACTGATGACCTCAGATGTTAAGTCCCATAGTGCTCAGAGCCATTTGAACCATTTTTCAGGGGGCAGTCAGACAGGGCCAAATCTGCATTTTAGCGTTTATTATTTTCCGTTGCGCACATTCATTTTACACCCGCCTGGAGTAGCATCTTGGAACTTGGAACTGTTCTAGCAGTTGAAGGAGATGTTTCGTCAATGCTCAGATTATACCAAATGCCGTCCGTTTCTGCACCACAAACTGGGGAACGAGCCTGGTGATGTGGTGACCAGCAGAGATAATCACCATTTACAGAGCGCACTGCGTTGTACAGATCTTCAACGAACATCACACTTGATCCTTCATATTTAGGGCATCCAGCTGTGGAAGATCCACAGCTTAGCGACAAGATCTAGGGGGACATGTGAAGGCACTGCTGTATGACCGACCCATCGCCAATGTGCAGGCGTTACAGGAGCATGTGGTTAGCCTGTAGGTGGCAGCATAGTGCAGATGCACACAAACCGTCGCAGTATCAGTATAAAGATGGCCGTCCCACTTGCGACTTACACCAGGGAAGAACAGCGTTCTGTTATTCGGTTTTTGAGTAGTGAAGGTGTGAAAGCTATTGAAATTCATCGACGAATGAAGGTTCGGTACGGCGATGCATGTTTGTCACAGCAGCAAGTCTACGAATGGAGTAGGAATTTCGCAAATGGTGTGACTTCAGTGGAAGATGCTCCTCGTCCAGGTCAGGCACAACGAGTTGTGACTCCACAGAACATGGCAGCAGTTGAAGCCATAGTGAAGGAAAACCGCCGAGTGACACTGAATGACACTGCAGCATGTTTACAGATTAGTCATGGGTCAGCACACCACATTGTGCGTGATGTGCTCCAGTTTCACAAAGTGTCTGCAAGATGGGTGCCACGGCAACTGACACCTGAAATGAGAGAACGACGTGTTGTTGCTTGTGATGAACTTCTTCGGCCCTTTGAACGAGAAGGTGATGGCTTCCTTGCAAGAATCGTTACTGAGGACGAAACCTGGATTCATTTCCACCAACCGGAAACGAAGAGAGCGAGCAAGGAATGGCGCCATTCCTCATCACCAAAACCAAAGAAGTTTCGAACAGAACCATCAGCAGCGAAGGTTATGCTGACTCTCTTTTGGGACGAAAAAGGCGTCATTTTGGAGCATTACATGCCTAGAGGGGCCACTATCTCCAGTGCATCATAAACACATCTCCTAAAAAATCATCTGCGGCCTGCAATCAAATCAAAGCAACGTGGTTTGCTGTCAGCAGGCGTCCTTTTGCAGCATGACAATGCAAGACCCCACACTGCCCGTACAATCACAGACCTCCATTTTGAGTGTCTTCCTCATCCAACATACTCACCAGACCTCCATATGTTTGGACCACTCAAAGACGCATTGGGCGGAAAGAAGTTCCGTTCTGATGAAGAGGTACGCCTCGTAGTGGATGAGTGGTTGAGCGGACTACCAAAAGAATTTTTTTCTAAAGGAATTTATGCACCTTGTAAGCGCTGGAGGACTTGCATTGAGCGTAGGGGAGATTATGTTGAAAAGTGATACAGCTTTGTACCACTTCTGCACAATAAATAATATTTAAAAAAATATATTTAAGGCTTTCATTTGATTCACCCTCGTATATTGCATTCCTAAGGCGAACCGATAGTCCATTAAGCTGATGTTCATAATGCTTGGGCTCATTAACGTAATTAGCAAGTGCACAGGAGAATTCTGTCGTTACAATCAGCTCAACAAAAAACATAAGTCGATTGACATTATTGTTATTTCATTGTCATAACTTTTGCTTCAGTCTTGCAAACAGACTTACTTCACTGAAAAGCTGAAAAAACAAAACAATGATACAGGCATCGTAGAGAATTTCAACACTTGAGTACATTGGTAGGCGTGCCTGCCACGAGCGGCGACTTTTCTCGAGTCACTCTTGCGCAACAGTTAGACAGAACGCACACTGGATACGAAAGCCACCAGAACGCTGGGGGAGGGACGTGATGGTGTTCCAGCAACGAGACACGAGTGCCGCTGCTGTGTGGGGGAGGTGTGAAGGCTTCGCTAGGCCGCCCTGCTGACTCACCGCCTCTGAATGGCCGTGCCTTCCATGAAACGTCTGAAAGGCTCGCAACGGCTGCGGTGGACCAGCAGCGTGAAATCCGTGGGCGGAAGGAAATCTGGATGTTGATGACAGATTTGGGTTTGCGTGAAGCTGGCAGTCAGTTGATGGGGACAGTTGGTAGTGTAGAAAGGGAGACGGTAGAGATTATTAAAAACGCCAGTAATTTTAATCGGAAGCAGGAGGGTGTGAAACTGAATGGTGTCTGCATTCAGGTGCTGAAAAAAAATTTGTGCGATAGCAATAGCAGATGACAATGCCCAACTTCGCGTGAGGTTTGAGCCATGTGACACCACACTTCTGTGCTGGAGCAGGCAGAAACGAAATTTTACTTCGGTGAGTAGCTGTCCATACTGTGCAACGGACATTAATAAACATCTGTAACCATCTTGAAGATGTCTTCTGCACATGGTGACGAAACGTTGTATTTTTCCAAGACATTCACTCGACCGTGGCACAATAGACTGGAATAATAAAAATAGTGAAATAATTGATCAAAGTCAATCATTAGAACTACGCGTAAAGAAACTAAACGCTATGTCAGCTCCACATAAGCGTTGCTTCCTACATACACTGGCGGAAAAAATCGCAGCACCAAAAATTCATTAAATTTTGGGAATACATTGCGTAAGGCTGGTGGTAGTAGCGCCACAATGACAATCCAAACAGGTTTGCTTTAAAGTTCGCTGTAACGGTCGTGAACGTTAGTTACCTTTGAAATTGAACGTGATAAGGTGGTGTCAATTAGAATGCCTTGAAGGCTACGAAGACACCATTATCAACACCTCGCGGAGGTCGAATGGGGTCGTGTAGTAGGGCTACGAGAAGGTGACTGTTCCTTCCGCGATACTATAGAAGGACTTGGCAGGTAACATGATTAACATTACGAGATCATAGGTTAATGTAAGTGCGAGATAAGCCATTGCAAATCAGAAATGCTGGTATATTAATAACCGGTGTAACTGCTAGAACGTTGAAAGCAAGCATGCAAACGTGGATGCAATGTTTTGTACAGGTGCCGGATGTCAGTTTGTGGGATGGAGTTCCCCATGCCTGTTGTACCTGGTCGGTCAATACAGGGGCGGGTAGTGTTGGTTGTGGATGACGCTGGAGTTGTCGTAAAAAAAAATGGTTCAAATGGCTCTGAGCACTATGGGACTCAACTGCTGAGGTCATTAGTCCCCTAGAACTTAGAACTAGGTAAACCTAACTAACCTAAGGACATCACAAACATCCATGCCCGAGGCAGTATTCGAACCTGCGACCGTTGCGGTCTTGCGGTTCCAGACTGCAGCGCCTTTAACCGCACGGTCACTTCGGCCGGCGGAGTTGTCGTACAATGAGTCCCATATGTGCTCGATGGGAGACAGATCTGGTAATCGAGAAGACCAAAGCAACATGTCGACAATCTGTTGACCATGTTAGGTTACAACAGAAGTGTTATTCTATTGGAAAACACCCATTGGAATGATGTTCATCAAAGGCACGCAACAGGCCAAATCACCAGACTTTGCAGATGCGGGTCCAGTGTGTCTAGCACCCAGACAGAATCAAATGATAGTTAAATGAAGACCCTAAGCTGTCGACAGGCGTTGATATACATCAATGGGGACAGCTGAAAATGTGTGCCCCGACCGGGACTCGAACCCGGGATCTCCTCCTTACATGACAGACGCTCTATCCATCTGAGCCACCGAGGGCACAGAGGATACTGCGACTGCAGGGATTTATCCCTTGCACGCTCTCCGTGAGACCTACATTCCCAACTTAATGTCCACACAATACATTCGTAGTGCCCCTGCCCATTACACTCATTACCCGCAGCAGACAATCTTACCGAGTCCCGTAAGAGTTCGTGCAATGCGTGTGCATCTAGCACAGAAGAAGAAGTTCAATGGCCGGTTAGCCTTAACTATATGAAGATGTTCTTTCGGACATGTCCGACAGACAGTAATACCGCAAATTGAGTCCACCTTGATGCAAAACACCCTGTTATTCGTTTATTTCTTTATCATCCCAAGCTAGTTTCGGCGACAATTATCACCATCATCAGAGTTTTTTTTTTAATCTTATTTATTGTATGTTCGCGAACAGCAAGATGGCGTAATATTCTGGATCCAGAAACAAAGTGCAAAAGTTTTGTTTTCCTGTGCAAAAAACAGCTACACACAATCCAACGAACATGACATAATGTTGGCTAAGTAAAAAGACGGCAACAGAAAAAAAGAGCACAGAAATCGTGTCACAAACAGCGCCAATGATTGCTTAAAACATGCTGTAGCATACAATAAATAAGATTAAAAATTTGTCGCCGAAACTAGTTTGGTATAATAAAGAAATAAACGAATAACAAAGTGTTTGCAGGTGTGATTACTCTGCTAGCAGGTTGTAGTCCACCAGAGTGAGTGATCCGTCGTCAGTGTGCATAGGCTCGACCTCTGTAGGAACGAGCAGCGGAACAATCCGAAACCTCAGAAAGTATTTTATCTTCCTGATTATTCCTCTTATCCTTCTGAGACTTTGATTTCTGTGAAGATTTCCTCATTTTATCTTCCGGGAGCGAAGCAGACCATATTTTTCTTCGGCCTGTAGCCTGTGGTTGCTGGTCCTCGTCTTGAGAGGGGGCACCTTGACAGGCGTCCACGTCCGTGGTGACGCCAGAGGATGACTAGGCATCTCTGTCAGTGTTTAGCATCAAGGTGGACTCAATTTGTGATATTACTGTATTTCTATGCAAACACGGACCAAATGGAAGAGTACCAAGATAATATTATTGTCCGAAAGAACAGATACCATCTTCATACACGCAGACAGAATGGTTGCAAGCCCTCCTAGTCTCCTTCTAACGAACGCATGTCCATGGCTGGCACCGAGGCAGAACCAACTGTCATCAGAAAACACGACAGGCCTCCACCCCGCCATCCAATGACCTCCCGCTTGACACCACTGGAGTCGCTCATGACGGTGGTTTGTGACCAGTGGAATGCACGCTACAGAGCCGTCTGGGTCGCAGCTGTCCTTGAAGTATCCGATTTGTAACAGTTCGTTGTGTCACTGTGGTGGCAGCTGCTGCTCAGACTGCTGCTGCAGATGCAGTACGATGCGCCAGAGCCATACGCCGAACACGATGATCTTCTCCCTCGGTAGTGCTACGTGACCATCCGGAGACCGGTCTCCTTGCGACCGTACATTCTCGTGACCACCGCTGCCAGCAATCTGTGCATTGGCTACATGTCTGCCAAGTCCTTCTGCAGTTTCGCAGAAGGAACAGTCACCTTCTCATAGCCCTATTACACGACCCCATTCGACTTCCGCGAGGTGTTGATAATGGCGTCTTTGTCGCCTTCAAGGCGTTCTCATTAACACCAGCTTACCACGTTCAGTTTCAAAGGTAACTAACGCTCACGACCGTTACAGCGATATTTAAAGCAAGCCTGATTTGTATTGTCATAGTGGCGCTACTAGCGGCGGTCTTACGCAATTTGAACAGACGTCATCTTGCAGCAGAAACACGCTTACCAACTTTCGTTTATGTCGCACTCCTTCTTGGTATTGTGATGTTTTTTCTGTCAATATACACTACTGGCCATTAAAATTGCTACACTACGAAGATGATGTGCTACAGACGCGAAATTTAACCGACGGGAAGAAGATGCTGTGATATGCAAACGATTAGCTTTTCAGAGCATTCACACAAGGTTGGCGCCGGTGGCGACACCTACAACGTACTGACATGAGGAAAGTTTCCAACCGATTTCTCATACACAAACAGCACTTGACCGGCGTTGCCTGGTGAAACGTTGTTGTGATGCCTCGTGTAAGGAGGAGAAATGTCTACCATCACGTTTCCGACTTTGATAAAGTAGCCCATCGCGACTGCGGTTTATCCTATCGCGACATTGCTGCTCGCGTTGGTCGAGATCCAAAGACTGTTAGCAGAATTTGGAATCGGTGGGTTCAGGAGGGTAATACGGAACGCCGTGCTGGATCCCAACGGCCTCGTATCACAAGCAGTCGAGATGACAGGCATCTTATCCGCCTGGCTGTAACGGATCGTGCAGCCACGTGTCGACCCCTGAGTCAACAGATGGGGACGTTTGCAAGACAACAACGATCTGCACGAACAGTTCGACGACGTTTGCAACAGCATGGACTATTTGCTCGGAGACCATGGCAGCGGTTATCCTTGACGCTGCATCACAGACAGGAGCGCGTGTGATGGTGTAGTCAACGACGAACCTGCGTGCACGAATGGCAAAACGTCATTTTTTCGGATGAATCCGGGTTCTGTTTACAGTATCATGATGGTCGCATCCGTGTTTGGCGACATCGCGGTGAATGCACATTGGAAGCGTGTATTCGTCATTGCCATACTGGCGTATCACCCGGTGTGATGTTATGGAGTGCCACTGGTTACACGTCTCGCTCACCTCTTGTTCGCATTGACGGCACTTTGAACAGTGGATGTTATATTTCAGATTTGTTACGACCCGTGGCTCTACCCTTCTTTCGATCCCTGCGAAACCCTACATTTCAGCAGGATAATGCACGACCGCATGTTGCAGGTCCTGTACGGGTCTTTCTGGATACAGAAAATATTCGACTGATGCCCAGGCCAGCACATTCTCCAGATGTCTCACCAATCGAAAATGTCTTGTCAATGGTGACCGAGACACTGGCTCGTCACAATACGCCAGTCACTACTCTTGATGAACTGTGGTATCGTATTGAAGCTGCGTGGGCAGCTGTACCTGTACACGCCACCCAAGCTCTGTTTGACTCAATGCCCAGGCGTATGTAGGCCGTTATTACGGCGAGAGGTGGTTGTTCTTGGTACTGATTTCTCAGGATCTATGGCCCCAATTTGCGTGAAAATGCAATCACATGTCAGTTCTAGTATAATATATCTGTCCAATGAATACCCGCTTATCATCTGCATTTCTTCTTGGTGTAGCAATTTTGATGGCCAGTAGTGTATTTTGGTAACAAATATCAAGAACCACTGGAGCCTAGATAACAAGAATAATTTATTTTTGCACTAAACTAAGGATTTTTCAGCCCTTAAGGATTTTGTTGACGTTCGTGTGGATGTTCAAGGTGAAGATCAACAAAAGCAACACGAAGATAATGGAATGTAGTTGAATTAAATCGGGTGATGCTGAGGGATGTGGTTAGGAAATACGTCAATGTAAACTCCGTCCACAGGCCCTGGTGGACCCATGGGTACCGACCGGCCGCCGTGTCATCCTCAGCCCACGGGCGTTACTGGATGCGGATACGGAGGGGCATATGGTCAGAACACCGCTCTCCTGGCCGTAGGTCAGTTTCCGAGACCGGAGCCGCTACTTCTCAATCAAGTAGCTTCTCAGTTTGCCTCACAAGGGCTGAATGCACCCCGCTTGCCAACAGCGCTCGGCAGACCGGATGGTCACCCATTCAAGTGCTGGCCCAGCCCGACGCGCTTAACTTCGGCGGTCTGACGAGAACCGGTGTTACCGCTGCGGTAAGGAGATTAGAAAATGAGACACTTAAAGTAGTAGATGAGTTTTGCTATTTGGGGAGCAAAATAACTGATAATTGTCGAAGTAGAGAGGATATAAAATGTAGACTGGCAATGGCAAGGAAAACGTTTCTGAAGAAGAGAAATTTGTTAACATCCAGTATAGATTTAAGTGTCAGGAAGTCGTTTCTGAAAGTATTTGTATGAAGTGTAGCCATGTATGGAAGTGAAACATGGACGATAAATAGTTTGGACAAGAAGAGAATAGAACCTTTCGAAATGTGGTACTACAGAAGAATGCTGAAGATTAGATGGGTAGATCACATAACTAACGAGGAGGTATTGAATAGATTTGGGGAGAAGAGAAATTTGTGGCACAACTTGACTAGAAGAAGGGATCGGTTGGCAGGACACATTCTGAGACATCAATGGATTACCAATCTAGCCCTTGAGGGAAGCGTGCGGGTTAAAAATTATAGAGGGAGACCAAAAGACAAAAATACTAAGGACATTCGGTAGTTTGTAGTTTGCAATAGTTACTCTGAGATGAAGAGGTTTGCACAGGACAGCGTAGCATGGAGAGCTGAATCAAACCAGCCTTTGAACTGAGAACCACAACAATGACACAAGTTTCTTCCAAAGCACTTCAGCCTGACATTAGCGTTTATTACTATTTGTTGCATGTGATCATTACAATCGAGCGCATTTCAGGCGATTACTCGTGAGGTATTTAGGGACTGTACTGTTTCCAGTCATTTGTGTCTGCAAACAGCGTGATCGACCAACAGTGTGATTCATCGCTGAATACAATGGGATGTCACTCATCAGTAATCAATGCTTACCTGTCACGACACTACTTTAGACGCAGTTGTTTGTGTTGTGGTGATAAGAGTAGCCTACACATGGGACGGTAATTCCGTAGTCCCTAGGCACTACAGTCTGGAGCCGAGCGACCGCTCCGGTCGCAGGTTCAGATCCTGCCTCGGGCATGGATGTGTGTGATGTCCTTAGGTTTAATTAGTTCTAAGTTCTAGCCGGCTGATGACCTCAGAAGTTAAGTCGCTTAGTGCTCAGAGCCATTTGAACCATTTGAACCGTAGTCCCTGTGCTACTAGTCTCCAACCAATGGTGCTGGGTGACACAAATGTTGTGAGGTGCCGGGGCTAGAAGTGTATTTAACACTAAATTCTTCTAGAATTCACATATGTAAATGATGCTCTAAGCCCCCCCCCCTATTCTAACTCCGACTTTCGCTGTTGCACAAGGATAAAAAAAAATACACGAACTGACTCTAATCAACCCTGCCAGTGGAGTAGAAGAGAGTTTGGCACCTGCAATAATTTAATTTGATAAATAAGTTAAATAAACGAAGGTTTCATTAACATAGTGAAGAATGATAGGGTTGCTCTACCGATTAACAAAATGAAAGTTTTGTCCAAAATAACAATATGATTTATTAAGACTAAACACAAAATAATAAACAAAAACACTTGAAACCTTTACAATACATCAAATTGACTCAAATTGGATACTCAAACAAACGCTGTGAATGTGAAGTTGTCCCTAAACTAGATTGTGAGGATTATGACGAAGTGGTATGTGGAGCCAATTCCTTGCAACTCAAATCTTAAGAGAAAACACACAGCCAACCCAACATTAATTGCTGCTACTCAAGACAGAACAAAGTTAGAAAAAGACGAACAGGCGCGCTCTGCTGAGCTCTGATTATCACCTAGGAAAATCCCTATCTGCCGGTGCTGCGGACATACATTACCAAACTGTCTTCTTAACTGCAAGAACACAATCTGGCGTACCGCAGGCGATGGCTGGTTGCTTCGACGTCCTCGACCGAAAGGCGAGAGCCGACTACCCAGAGCACCCGTACAATGCCGAACACCGAACATTCCCGCCCCCACCACAGTGGACGTGGTTAAACGTTCCAATCAGCAAATCGAAAACCGGCGGAAAATTCCACTCCATTGCCGGAGCACTACCATTCCACCAATGGAAATTCTTGGCGCCAATTTCTGCGCTGATTTTGCTACGTCACGGAGCTATGCCCTGAGCAAGCCAATCACAGTTACTATTTTGCAGAAAGCGCGAGAATTTTCCCGCCACAACTGCCTGGGTACACAAGTCATTCCCACACCTCGCTGGTAGCCCACCAGAAAGTGTTTTCGCCAAGATTCTGCGAAGTAACGGAACCTCTAGCCCAGTCGCTACTTCAGACCCCTCCGGGCGTGTCTTTTGACAATGTCGGCGTCTGCAAAGCATTCACTCGACTTCCTCACACCCGTCGGCTTAGCAGAGCCCGCCTGTCACCGGACCACCCGGGTGACGAGAGACGCTGCGTGGGAAGTCCGCATGTGAAGGAATAGCAACTTTTCACCGCATGCAATTAGAGAGGAGAATCGTAAGATAGAAATATGAGAGGGGGCTCATGCCACCTCTCAATGTTTCAGGCGAGTCCATTACTTATTCTCAATGTCAAAGGGGTTACGATGTCATTGGTTTACAATGTGGCGGTCCCTCGCGTGGTAGTCAGACCTGGTCGACAAGAAACCTTCCAGAGCGTATGACTGCCCTCCCGTCGCCTGCAGCCCACCATAGGGCCACTGTCACGACCGAATGCCCGAGAAACCTGGACTCTGCACTGTGCGACCAACCGCCCAAATGGATATCCAGAATAACGCCCCTTTCAAACTCGGTCAAGTACTGGTAACGCTTTGTCATACGGGAATAAGCCAGCTCCGTGTCGTTCATAGTGATCAGTCAACATCTGACACAGTTCCCGCCCCTTATATACAATTAGAGATGGCGGCTATAGCTGTAATAACTGGCTTTCAGTTATATCGGTTTTTTCCACGCTCTTTCAACCGGACTGTTAAAACCATTCAAAATAACCGATTTGCTGTTTTTTATTCCCGTTATTTCCTGTAATAATGCAGAAATTAAGCGAACACTGAAATATTTTGACTCCCTCAGTTTCAAAATATGTATAATGAAAGTACTCAATTAAATAAGCAAACAAAAGAAAACTGAGTCTCTCCGCCATAAGTTGCTTTTCTCGAAAACTGAAAAGTGGTTGACTACTACGAAAAGCACCAGTATTCTTCTAGTGAGTCTAGATTTTGAAACTCTACTCAAAAATCATATTGCATCGGAAGTGACACCATTATTTGGACATTACGAATAGTTAGTCTACTGAGGTTGAATATCTCTATTTTTCGTGTTAATTTGTCCGTTTTCAAGGGCTAAAAGCAGATACTCGTAAGAGCAAACTGTGTAGACACAGGCAGGGAACAGCTACCTTCCATTTTTATTATAATTTATGTATTAACTGTTAAGTTTTAATAAGGTTTCTCTTCATATTATGTCGCGTTTCTAATCTTTTAAATCAAACGGAGTATTGTATTGCATTGATACTGCACTTCTTAAAATACTTACAGTCTAGGGGCGGTGCCATTCTGTGAGAAACTATCATATAGAACATATTGGCCAAGTCTTGCACACTGAATGTACACACGTACCATGTAATAGGCCACGACACATGGTAAGAGATTCACTACTGTCACAGCAATGCTGTACTCTCGTTTCTGTTGGCATCTTTGTTAAAATAGTA
Source organism: Schistocerca serialis cubense (assembly GCF_023864345.2). Classification (NCBI taxonomy): domain Eukaryota; kingdom Metazoa; phylum Arthropoda; class Insecta; order Orthoptera; family Acrididae; genus Schistocerca; species Schistocerca serialis. The sequence continues at coordinate 574,065,456 of NC_064645.1, read as the reverse complement.
CTGATCTCTTTTCCCTACTTTCTACAATAACGCAATATTTCAAAGCAACACTAATTTAACGATAAAAATTGCTCTTTCTTTTAAACAAATGTGTCTTTAAAAACGAAAAAATGTTAGCACTGCTGCTGTGGCTAATTAATGTTTCGGTTTATTTACACGCTTATTAATAAAAACTAAAAAAAAAACCTGTCAAACCGAGACCAAACAAATACCGAAAAATCCCGGTTACTCAGAACTAAAACACCGGTATCGGTTTTTACCGTCCCTGATATGCTACAGAGTCTGATAATGTCACTACACATGAACAGCAGTACTGCACTCTGGTGATTATTGTATCTGTCACAAGGAATTGCAAATTCTAATCATTAACGTATCCGCCGATAGTGTGTACCTGTACAAAGTTATACAGACATACATCCGTGTTTCACTTTTCTGGTCAGGAAGTGTACATCGTAAAGAGAAACAGCCGTACGAAGCTCTCTTGGGGTATCCCCGAAATTACCTACCAGGTGTACCGGTATGAAATGAGTGTTTTTTTGTGAAAATGAAACACTAATTTTGAATTGAAAAGTAAAAACATTTTATTCCAAGTACTGACCATTGCTTTCTATACATTCTGACCACCCTTCTGGCAATTTGTGGACACCACGCCAATAGAAATGTTCGCCTTTAGATACAAACCAATCAGACACCGAATTTTCGGCTTCTTCGTAGGAATCGAAGTGTTCCTCAGCCAATGCGTGTCCCATTGATGAAAACAAATGGTAGTGGGAAGGGGCCAAGTCTGGTGAATACGGCGGGTGAGGTAGCAGCTCCAAGCCAAGTGTTTTGATTGTATCCTGAACCAGTTTTGCTTTGTGTGCAGGTGCATTGTCGTGTAAAAAAATCACTTTACCAGGTCTTCTGGCCCATCCTGTTTTTTTTCGATCAATGCATAGTTCAAATTGATCATTTGTTGTCTGTAGCGATTAGTATTCACAGTTTCACCGGGTTTTAGAAGCTCGCGATACACCACACCTTTTTGATCCCACCAAACACAGAGCACTGTCTTCTTGCCGAATCGATCTGGTTTTGCAGTCGATGTTGATCGTTTTTCCCGTTTAGGATTCTTAAACTAAATCCGTTTTTCATCGCCAGTAACAATTCGATGCAAAACTGATTTTCTTTCATGTCTTTGAAGCAAAATTTGACAAATGATTTTTCGGTTTTCCATCTGTCTTTCATTCAATTCATGTGACATCCATTTTCCACACTTTTGGATCTTTCCCATAGCTTTCAAACGGTCCGAAATTGTTTGTTGTGCAACATTTATCATTGCTGCCATTTGCTTCTGACTCAAAGTATCATCTCCATCCAATATTGCTTGCAATTCGGCGTCTTCGAACTTTTTTGGTGGTCTTCCACGTTCTTCATTTCTTACATCAAAATCATTATTTCTGAACAGTTGAAACCATCTTTTGCATGTTGCTTTTGATAGAGCATGATCACCATATGCCTCGACAAGCTTTCGATGCGACTCTGCAGCACTTTTTTTCAAATGAAAACAAAAAATTAATGCTTTCCGCAAATATTAACTTTCTGGTACAAAATTCGACGTTGTTAACACGATGAAAGCATATGATGTTATTTGTTCCATGACTTGATGTATACTAAATATCTTTGACAGGTGTCATAGCAACCAAACAAAAAAAAATTAAGGCTCGTTCACAACAAATGTTCCCAATCGACACGTTTGTATCTTAACGCTCATTTCATACCGGTACACCTGGTACATATTTGTATATTTTGTCTCCTTAAGAATGATGAGTTTAGTTCTATAAGCGAGGAAGTCATGAATCTAATAAATAAAAATCTGATACTATGTCTTATACTCATTTGCAAGCGAAACATCCCCTTTAGACAAAATCTTAGTCTGTACTTGGCTCAATAAGACGTTATTGACGTCCACAAAGGGTCCGATTACAACTCCTTCACGAAGCCTTGTTCTCTCGCCTTATTGCAACAGAATAGCCGTTTTTTTTTCTTCTTGCAAGTACTGATTAGGAAGTTTATTAATTAACTGCCCATAGCTGCATCATATTACAATTTAATTGCAAGTGCCTCGTCCCTTCATGTCTGACCTGATTCTTACTAAAACAGCTAATTGGCTGGGAGCTTGTAATGAAAATTGCTGTCCATTATCTGAGTATCGGATGTCGTTTGGCACGTCAGAGATTGCGAGGACGCAGAGGCAACTCAGACCGGTCCCTCCCGGTAAACATGTCCGGACAGGTTCTGAGCTGGCGCACCACGGCGACCTTCAGCCCAAGCTGCCATCTAGAGCAGCACAGCCGTATCACACACACACACACACAGATGTTGCGCTCATCCGCTTCACAGGTCACATTGTGGACACTCATTATTTACAAGTTACTTCAGCGAAATTATCACCTGGAAAGCTTTCTTTATATTCGCACTGACCAACTAGGATCAAGTAAAATCTCTCATCTCTCTTTATTGTTACCTATTTTTTCAGTATCTCTTCATATTCTCTCGATGTCGTCTTATCCTTTCTTCCTTCCATATTATTTCTTCCTTAATTTATTCTGTCTTTAAGCCTTTCAAACTTATTATTTTATTCTAAAAATAATTTCTTTCTATAATTCCGATTGTTTTCTATTATTTATTTCGAGTTCTTTTCTTATTTCCGCAATCCACGACACTGTTGACTTTTTTCATAGATATACAGGAATATAGGATGACCCGAAAGTCCATAAACATTTGAAACTTCAATATTTCACGGAATAATGTAGGTAGAGAGGTAAAAACTGACACACATGGTTGGAATGACATAGGGCTCTACTGAAACCAAAAAAAAGTGCAGAAAATGACCAACATATGGGGCCTCATATAATTACCGTAATAATTGGTTTTTAGCAAAGAAAATATTATGTATAACAAATGCTCAACACGATGACCGCCTTTCATCAACAATACCTCTAGTCGAGGTGAAACTTCTTATTAAAATAACTACTGACTCACTTACACTGAAGTAACTGAGAAGATGAAACTTCTTAATAAATTTTTTACTTATATTGCTGAGTGAAATTGACTATACTGTCTCTTTACTATTCTAATCATTTCAACACTGACTCACAATATCCTAGCGCAACCTAATCTGCCTGCTCAAAAATGATAACCTGACTTCAAATACTTAATACAAAAGAATGGCCCTGAATTAGTAGAAATACTAACAATAACCTATACATTTCATAAGTCACTTACCTCAAAAATCTACATTACCCGAAATACAGCAAAGCCGCAAGCACCAATACTGCCAGCTAAATAAAAGATTCTAACTACTGAAGGCTCTAACTACTGATAGGCATGTTCTTAGCAAAGGAAAGATTTTGTTGCAATGCAAACAATGTATTTTTACCTTAATGACGTGACATCCAGATCTCAAAAATATATAATCGTCCATGACATCTAGTTCCAAAAATTATATAATCATGAGTAATATTCAGTCTCCAAGTCGGACACGTCAAGATCTCCGCTCGCGCTAATACTGCAAACCTCCAACACTGCTAATTATTAACATCTAACCTCCATCACTGCTGACTACTCACACCCAACTTCCATCACTGCTGGCTGTTCACCTCCAACTGCGAGTCCGACCAGCCACAGAGTCTCTTACAGAGTGCTCACAGCGCTGTCAGAGTTATTAATGCAGAGCGCTACATAGCGCTGCCAACGTACAAACACATAAACAGACCACTTACAGAGGGCCAATGTTGTGAACAGCACTTACAGCATCTCAGTAGGTATAGTGAGAAACTGCCGTCGGATGTCGTCTTTTAGCAACTCCAATAAGATCACCGTAGACTTGCAGCCCTACAACCAATAACCAGACGGACTGAGGTCTGCGGACCTGGGAGTCCAAACATGAGGGGAAGTGGCGGCTCAGCACCCGATCATCACCCAAACTATGGGCACAAGAGATCTTTAACGCGTGTGGCAATATAGGGTGGAGCGCCATGCTGCATAAAAGCCAAACTTTTCAGCAGGTGTTTATCAGCCAGGCTAGGGATAATGCGACTCTAGCACCTCTCGGCGAACCTCGCACCCATCATGCTGTCAGTCTGAGAAGCAGCACCCCGCATTTCCTCGAAGGAAAAGGGTCAAATCATGACTGATGTGGTAAATCCACACCGTAACTTTCTCGTCATGCAGTGGGGTTTCCACGACAGATCTAGCATTTTCAGTAGCCAAATTTTGCAGTTGTGAGTGGTTTCTTTCAGTTTATTGGCTTTCTGGAAGTGCCTACTCAGCTAGCTCAGCAGTTTAAAGCCAATTACGACGATGCGAACGTAAGGACCACACAACACCCAGTCCCTGAGCGGAGAAAATCTCCGACTCGGTGGCGAATCGAATCCGGGCCCCTTCGATTGGTGATCCGCCAGCTAACAAGGTGCACCGGTTTTGGATGTTGACGACACCTTTGGAGTGTGAAATGGCTTCGTCGCTCCACAAGACGTTAGACAACCAATTGCCATCTTCCCTCATTTTTTGAAGTGCCCACACCGCAAATGCTTTCCGTATCACGAAATCGATGGCTAACACTTTATGATGCCGCAGGATTTTGTACGGATAGCATTGGAGGATACTGACGCCTTGCTGTACTGCGCCATCTGTTGGCAGGTTTTTGCACTCGTTTCTGGTTTCAGTAAAAACCCAGGTCATTTCACGCACCTGTGTCAAGTTAACCTCTCTACCTTCATTATTCCGTGAATTAGTGCATTTTCCAATGTTAACGGAGTTTTGCGTCACCCCGCATTTGTTTTGTTAGCCTGTTCCCATTCATTAGCTAGATGTGTCCCCGTACCTGCGATATTTTCTCTACGTTTTGGTAGGTCTTGTAACACCCCCTTCTCCTTCCAGATACATAGACCACATTCAGAGTGTGCTACAGCAACACGACTTGTAGTATACATCACTCGAATTTTGATGATTCATCCGTTGATTGAAAACAGAAGCTCTGTGGTAGAAGTAGACATGATTTTCATTACTACTTTTTCGTCACACAGCTCTATATCATGTACAATCAAATTGTTTCAGAGTAAATCAACCTACCTAAGAATATTTACAGCGGATACACTACAGAGAATGATTCAAACATTAAACGGAGAGCATGACGGACCAAGATGACAGTCAGCGATACAGCTCCAACACAAGTACACTGGCGAGCAACAATAGTTTCCTCCCGTATATTGCGGCACTGTTGACACAGCCAGTTACATCCAAATGGTTCAAATGGCTCTAAGCACTATGGGACTTAACATCTGAGGTCATCAGTCCCCTAGAACTTAGAACTACGTAAACCTAACTAACCTAAGGACAGCACATACATCCATGCCCGAGGCAGGATTCGAACCTGCGACCGTAGCAGCAGCGAGTTACATCCAACATTGTTGGTGTAAATGAATGTGCTCTCTTGTGCTATGATAAGATCGTGTGGATTAAGCTACATATCTTACAATGTCCCCATTACTTCCCATTTTTCAACCATCTGTTGTTTGTGTTACACCCGTTATTTTCCTAATAATACTTCTTTCAAGTATCTCTATTCTGACCACTTATAGTCCACTGTTAAAAATTTACATGCATATAAATACTGCGGTCTTACTACTTGGTATACTGTTTCAATTTTGTATTTCTGCAGGAGTATTTCTTGTTGTACATATTTCTAGTAAACCATAAACTTTTTCAGTTTCACTAATGCTCACATTTACCGAAAACCTTTCTGATCCCTCCTGTTGCATGTTTTCTCCATGATACTCAAATTTACGAACTTTTTCTGTTTGGTCAGAAACAGTCTAAAATGCTTGTTAGGATGTTGCAAGGTAGATTGTGCTCATAAATAATTGTTAAAGAAACACTTCGATACGTCCCGCTGTTCCCTAGTTCATTAGCATTGAAGTCGGCCGATCAGGCCGTTGCAGCTCGCCATATACAGTTATTAGTGTCAGCTGTTCTCATTTATATGACTGATCGAGCCGACAGCCAAGGCGGCGTGAGGGCTGTACTTGACAACAGCGCATATGCCATCGACAAATTCCCCTCCCACAGGTTCAGCACATAGAGGCAACGGGTACTGAAACGATAAATGACAATCAAGTGACCTGTCTCACTGCCGCCTACCAACCTCCTAGACAAAATATTCCAGCTGCAGAACTGGACCATCTCCTCGACCAAAATCACTGAGTCATTACAGTAGGGAATCTAAACGTCCAGCACAGGGTATGGACCTGCCGAGTCACAAATACTCCTACAACCCTTAGACACTCACCCATAAGTGGAAATAACGCCACCAGAAAGGCCAACACACTTCCATCGCGACTCCAGATGTCACGGGACAGACTAGACATCTACTTACACAAAAATCTCACCGAGGTCATCAAAGCCTTAAACTCCGACCACGACCCCGTCATTATGCGACTTGCGAATGAGCACATTTACGCTGAGGCGAAGAAGACAGTAACGTATAACTCCAATTGGGACAGATATGAACAACTGGTATTCCAGACTTCGCCCCCGAGATGCCTCATAAATGAGACATAGACGCCGATATCGAGGATTTTACTCGTGTAATGACGAATTGCAGCGAAACAGCTACAATAAAAATTACGCTCCAATACAGGCGCGACGACTTACATCCCCTCCCGACCTCGTACAACTGCACTCTTGTGGGAGGTTTCTCTCAACTGAATTTTTATCAAATCGTAATCCCAAGAACTGAACCGTGTCAACTTCTTTCACCTCCTTACCACGTCTCGAAGCAGGACTATGCCCCAGCCTATTTAATAGACATATAGTTCTGATACCAACCACACGTATATTTAAGCGTACTTTCTCTCCGACAGATATTCAAAAATCATAAGTGAAAAGAAATTTTATATGATGAGTGCAGAGGTTCGGAGTGTGGCCACTACTGTGGCGGGGTACACTAAATGCAGAGTTGATGCCTGGTAGTCGTTCGTCGCATCGTCATGGAAACATAATTGTTAAAATAAACAGTCGTTTCTGCCGCGTCAATGCTGTTACCCTTCTGCAACCCCCCCGCCCTCCCATTGGGCAGCCGACCATTGTGGCCGAGCGGTTCTAGGCGCTTCAGTCTGGAACCACGCGGCTGCTATGGTCGGAGGTTCGAACCCTGCCTCGGGCATGGATGTGTGTGATGTCCTTAGGTGAGTTAGGTTTAAGTAGTTCTAAGTCTAGGGGATTGATGACCTCAGTCCTATAGAGCTTAGAGCCATTTTTTGAACCCATTGGCCATAGCATGTGGTAAACATCTCGAAGCGTCGGAGACAGTACTTGTCATATCAACAGGTACACCTTCATGTAACTTCGACTGGCTGACACAAAGTGAGCCGCTTCCGTAGTCTCTTGCATTAGGTGTGCATGGGGTTTTACTCAGCTATACCCAATAAGAATATACTAAAAGAGTCTGGGTTGTTAAAATTCATGGTGAAACCGTCAGCTGTCATTTATTTTGCAGTATTCACTAATAGTTACGGTCAGTGACCATGATCCAGCTTAACTGCCGTAAACGGCAGAAACGCATACCGTTATTTGAATACTGACCAGTGTGTTACTAGCTGTCAATGTGGACTTCCTTCTTGACGAAAATTATCGTGCACAGTTGCTATTGTGAAAATTTTTTTACGTACTACGGTGGGCTTAAAAGAACAAATTACTTTTGTTGAAAGTAATGGCATAACTTTCCTGCCGTTTATGCCAGCTAAGCTTGATAATGCCCATCGACCGAAATTAGTAGCGAATTGTGCAAAATAAATGACAGCTGAAGATTTCACCACGAATTTTAACAATTATTTGGCTGCTAAATATCCCCACCTGCAAACACACATAAAGAGACCGGAACTGATTTGTGCTGTGTTCACATTTTCCGGCCAATAACTTTGATGTATGATGTAAGCACAATATGAAAGTATGTGTAAAAACTTAAATGTTGCTTACTACTGTGCAATGCGTATGAATCTTGTATTAGATTAGATTAGATTCCGTTTTCGTTCCACAGACTCAAAAATGAGATGATTCTCGTGGGTGTTTAACATGCCATACTGTATAACACAAAAAGCATAGAGCATTTGAATATAATACTTCTCTGATCATTTGTCTGGAGATTGTCAAGATATGTGAAGACGTTACAGTAAACTGGAACTGCTAATGTGACTTGGCAAGACAGCCAAGCCACTAAGAGAGGAAGCCGAAAGGCACGCGTTTAAGCTCACGCAGGCTGGCGTGAGGTCTGGAACAGTTAAAGGAATAGGGACTAGCAAAAAAGGTACGTAGCTTCTGGAATACTTAACTTTAATCCATAATTGGTGAACATCGGTCTGACGGTACATGCATCACAAGATAAATAGCACATGATAATGGCGCCTTGCTAGGTCGTAGCAAATGACGTAGCTGAAGGCTATGCTAACTATCGTCTCGGCAAATGAGAGCGTAATTTGTCAGTGAACCATCGCTAGCAAAATCGGCTGTACAACTGGGGCGAGTGCTAGGAAGTCTCTCTAGACCTGCCGTGTGGCGGCGCTCGGTCTGCAATCACTGACAGTGGCGACACGCGGGTCCGACGTATACTACCGGACCGCAGCCGATTTAAAGGCTAACACCTAGCAAGTGTGGTGTCTGGCATTGACACCACAGCTAATATTCACAGAATTCACACACTGTCAGAATTAAACATAGTTAAGCACTTTTAATAAATTTGTCATACATAAAATACCTAATGTTTGCTATTATGACCAAGTGCTGTCAAAACTGAAATCCAACAGACATTTTTACCTAAGCTAAACTAGCAGTCCCTGTTAAGACATTCTTCTACACAGAGTACAAGGAGATGCCTACCAAAATGTCTTTGAACCTCTGTGTAAACTGCGATTTATCTGCAACCAAGTTTTTAACGGCTGCTGACAATTTATTGACAATGTGTGTTCCTGAATATTTGTGATTTTTAGGTCTTTCTGTAGATTGTTCTTATTCCTAGTATTGATGCTATGTATTGAGCTATTGGCTGGAAAAAGAGACATGTTATTTGCAACAAATTTTATTAAGGAATAAATGTACTGAGAAGCAGTGGATAGAATACCCTGTTCTTTGAACATATTTCTACTTGATGTTGTTGAACTAACACCACAAATGAGTCTTACTACACGCTTTTACACTCTAAACACTTTTGCGCTGTTTGACAAGTTACCCTAGAATATGATCTCATATGACATAATAGAATGAAAGCAAGTAAACTGTGCAATTTTTGTTTGTATTTATTGCTACTACGTCTGAAATCATTCGCACTGCAAACAGAGCTGTGAGACCGTGGAGCAACAGGACACACCATCAGTGAATTCCCTGATCACCTTGCTGAAATTCGAAGCTCTTGTTGTTACTGTTTGCTTGTTTTAGAATCAAATATTGTTTCTCAAGAGCTCAACTTTTCACAGAACATGAGGTTTTCCATTTTATTTGTACCCGTAACTGTTCGATGGGTTTCTGTTTTACTTGTTTGAAAATGCCATCTGTCATTTTCATTTGTTTTCTTGTTAGCTCTAAAAGTGTCCATTCTGTTGCACCTGCACGCTTGAAGGTGCACGTTTTAAACCTTGGATTTCCTAGGTTCCCCAGCTGTTTACTCACTCTATGACTTAACAGCAGTTCACCTGCAAAGTAGTCGGAAGCAGTGTGTTTCTTTGTTAAATAATAGTTGTTTCTTTATAAATTCGCCAAAATAATAGTGAACACACCATGCTATCGTTTATTATCATATTACGCAACCTTGGTATACATTGAGGGGATGACATATTAGGGATGGCGTTCAGATTGCCGTTTTTGCAGTTTCTTGCAGTTCTGTACCCTTCTCCACAACATGTTAGGAAATCTTTCGAATACTTCCGGAATTGTTGAAAAGCATTATCAATTTCCCGGTTCAACAATCGTGTTAATGGGGATGATTCCCATGACGTTTTTTTGGTGCTCCAGACACAAAGAAAAGCCTTCAGATCAGGGAATCTGCCTCCACATATGGCTTTCACTGTAGCAGCAGAAAATGTCAGTGACCAATCATGAATGTGGAACTTTATTCCATACTTTTAAAAAGCAGTGCTTCTACCAACGTATCCAACAATTTTTCTAAACTGTTACCATTCTCCTGGCTAGGTGCACGTCAGCAAACATTGAAGCCAACTGCGAATGGTAACAACCAGTTTAAGCTATTAATTACGATATACGCTGTATATATTACTCCGGGATCGAGAACGTGAGAACGGGAAAACCTTCACGTTTAAACCAGTCAGTTAATTATCTCCACGTTCTATAGGTCTTTCGCACGATTTTCATCGCGTGTAGAACAAGTCGGGCAACGTGCAGATCATCTGTTTGTGTTTATGGCCATGTACTGGCCATATACACATCACGAACTACCGAACAGACTTAAATTTATTAGCAAAAATCAGCCTGAAAGTCTGAACATTACTCACGCAGTAAGAGAAGCGTAGTTAAACGAACCTGCAAAAGTGATCTTTTTTTTATCTTATGTATGTTACTAATGTCAATACTTAATTTAGCTACTACAATAAACATATTTGCCTTTTACATTACACAACCTGTTAGTTTTCAATTCCAAATTCATCTTCAGGACAAAAGAGACGATTAGAAATACTTCGTTTCAGATTTAAAATTTGCGTAACTGAATATCAGTTATTTATGAAAAATGATGGAAGACTGGTAACATGAGTACAGCCTGCAACCTTTTCTGAGCCAGCTGCAAAGTTAGTGAAAAATAGTGGTCATTATTTACTCTACCAGTGTAGCCGTGGACACGTCTAGTCCGTTCAGCATTACAGGATAAAGTAAGGCATTTTTGCAGTAGAGTTAATTTTGCAGTTTTTGTCATAAACTCGCTAAGACGAACTCATCCAGTGCAGTGGTCCTACTTTTGACGACAGACAGCATGACAATGTCTTCACGAGTCAACAGTTGCGCTCTCCAGTCAGTGGAACGCACGGACAAAACAAGTTACTGTGGTGTGGCATATCTCATGGTGGAAGCAATGTGATTTGTTCCCTCGTATCTGTGAATCTATTTTAGGGCTACAAGAGGCAAGAACTATTCATTTTAGGTATTATGAGATCTACGGAAATAATTTATTTATTTTGTGAAATATGTAAAGAGAGGGAACCGAAAAAGTCAGCGCTTGATGTTAACAATAATCGCAATCCATCATAGGTCACTCAGCTGGACGACTGTTGCTGTTGCTCTTACATCAGCTCTATGCGTTTTTGCAAGACGTTTGTTGCAAATACACTACTGTCCATTAAAATTGCTACACCAAGAAGAAATGCAGATGATAAACGGGTATTCACTGGACAAATATATTATACTAGAACTGACATGTGATTACATTTTCACGCAATTTGGGTGCATAGATCCTGAGAAATCAGTACCCACAACAACCACCTCTGGCCGTAGTAACGGCCTTGATACGCCTGCGCATTGAGTCAAACAGAGCTTGGATGGCGTGCACATGTACAGCTTGCCCATGCAGCTTCAACATGATACCACAGTTCATGAAGAGTAGTAACTGACGTACTGTCACGAGCCAGTTGCTTGCCCAACATTGACCGGACGTTTTCAGTTGGTGAGAGATCTGGAGAATGTGCTGGCCAGGGCAGCAGCCGAACATTTTCTGTATCCAGAAAGGCCCGTACAGGACCTGCAACATGCGGTCGTGCATTGTCCTGCTGAAATGTAGGGTTTCGCAGGGATCGAAAGAAGGGTAGAGCCACGGGTCGTAACGCATCTGAAATGTAACGTCCACTGTTCAAGGTGCCGTCAGTGCGAACAAGAGGTGACCGAGACGTGTAACCAATGGCCCCCCTTACCATCACGCCGGTTGATACGCCAGTATGGCGATGACGACCACACGACTCCAATGTGCGTTCACCGCGATGTCGCCAAACACGGATGCGACCATCATGATGCTGTAAACAGAACCTGCATTCATCCGAAAAAATGACGTTTTGCCATTCGTGCACCTAGGTCCGTTGTTGAGTATACCATCGCAGGCGCTCCAGTCTGTGATGCAGCGTCAAGGGTAACCGCAGCCATAGTCTCCGAGCTGATAGTTCATGCTGCTGCAAACGTCGTCGAACTGTTCGTGCAGATGGTTGTTGTCTTGCAAATGTCCCCAACTGTTGACTCAGGGATCGAGATGCGGCTGCACGATCCGTTACAGCTATGCGGATAAGATGTCTGTCATATCGACTGCTAGTGATACGAGGCCGTTGGGATCCAGCACGGCGTTCGGTATTACCCTCCTGAACCCACCGATTCCATATTCTGCTAATAGTCATTGGATCTCGACCAACGCGAGCAGGAATGTCACGATACGATAAACCGCAGTCGCGATAGGCTACAATCCGACCTTTATCAAAGTCGGAAACATGATGGTACGCATTTCTGCTCGTTACACGAGGCATCACAACAACGTTTCACCAGGCAACGCCGGTCAACTGCTGTTTGTGTATGAGAAATCGGTTGGAAACTTTCCTCATGCCAGCACACTGTAGGTGTTGCCACCGGCGCCAACCTTGTGTGAATGCTCTGAAAAGCTAATCATTTGCATATCACAGCATCTTCTACCTGTCGGTTAAATTTCGCGTCTGTAGCACGTCATCTTCGTGGTGTAGCAATTTTAATGGCCAGTAGTGCATTACTCGAGCAAGTACTTCACATGCTTAACTATAAACATATTTACAAAATTGTTAAGGCTCTCGTGGCCACTTGTTGACAAACTGCCTATTGGCTTCTGTCTCGGGTTCTTCGGCCGACGTTCATCTAATTAGATGAACGTCGGCCGAAGAACCCGAGACAGAAGCCAATAGGCAGTTTGTCATAAACATATTTGCCAAATTACCTAACCTATTGTTCCTAACTTACATTCCTTCAAGCGGAATTTTTTATTTAACATACACCTATCTGAAATGTATTTTTCCCTTTTTTGATAATATGTTTTATTTCAAAGGTTTCCGTATTTGGTTCGACATGCGTCCTAAGATGAGGGTTGCGTGTGAAAATTAAAACTTAGAGATACCAATAAAGCGAAAAGTAAAAGAGTGTACGGAAATTACGAAGCTTCGGACCTCTCGGCTGCAGCCTTTGAGTGGAACATGAAAGTATAAATGTATACGAAAAACAGAAGTGATCATATGGCAGTGATGGCCGGGAATCCCCACATGAGGACGTTCGGCCGCAAAGCTGCAAGTCTTTTCAGTTGACACGACACTGGGCTACTCGCGTATCGATAGTGAAGAAATTATGATGAGGACAACACAACTCCGTTCACAAGCGGAGAATAGGACTCGGGCGCGCGGCGTGGCCGTCAGACCTGCTGAACACTCAGGCGAGGTCGGACGTAACTATACATAAAGCATCAAAACTATATGGTGCCCTCAACAACGCTATTAAAACGTTTTTGTTGGACAATGAAGACACTCAACTTGCACAAACGCAAAAACTGAGCAGACTATTTGCATTATTATCTGAAACGTAGCAACGAGTTGTCAGCTACATTGTTGAGATACTGGAGTTGGATTTTGGACAAACCGTGATACACGTCAGAGAACTTCAGCCAAAGGAAGAGAGCGTATGTTTAATCTCGTGAAACAGGTGATAGTAAGTGGCGGTGGTCAGAATTCAGCGAACGTTATGGTTTGAGTTGAAGGGTTCAAGAAAATTCTCAACATTTGTTGATGTTTCCTGATATACCTAAGGAGTCGACACTGCAACAAAACAGGAGGAAAAACGATTCACTGGCCAAATGTCTGAAAGTAGATTAAAGCAACCAAGATTTCAGTGCATTAACATCTAATTCCATAGTTGGAAACAATGCCCCGAAAGTTGTAGGCAATCATCCAAACAACAACCAGTCTGCTTCAAGACTTATTGATCTGATGAGAAGAAAAAACCGGTGCAAGATGGACACAATGCTCTTTTTGCTTAACACCCTATCATGCCAGCTGGTGAATGAAATTTTGTACTGCAAAGTTACCTTACCTCTACTGCAGAACTACATATTATATATCGCCAAATTACCTTTTTTGTATAGTTCAGGTCTGTCTAAAATTGTGAACAGTGCCAACAAAAGGAAGAGTGTAATATTTTGTAAAATGTGGCTCACATACGTATTAATTTAATAGAATTAACTACAATATTATTTTTAAATTTTGCTCTAATAAAACAGTAGGTGTTATTGAAATAATTGCCAAATTACCTTATTTTACCCTATATGTATTACGGAGCTGTGGCTGGAAAGCCTAACTCCTTGAAGAAGCGCCTGCTAGACGCATGTGGATGAACGATACCTAACTCTAATTGGTCTGGTTTGCACGATAAAGCCTTTCTTTCTAACCGGTGAACTGGCGCAGGATTCTGTAAACCATTAATGAGTAAAATATTTGAAGATTTAACATGTTCATTTAAGAGACTAGGATGCGCAGAGCTGATGTTGAAAAACTTAGCTTTATAGGAAGTTCTGTGATACACTCTTTTAGCACACAGCTCTTTAGCCACAGCCTAGGGGATGTTTCCAGAATGAGATTTGCACTTTGCAGCGGAGTGTGCGCTGATATGAAACTTCCTGGCAGATGAAAACTGTGTGCTGGACCGAGACTCAAAACATCCCCTACACTGTGGCTAAGCCATGTCTCCCCATTATCCTTTCTTCCCGGAGTGCTAGATCTGCAAGGTTCACAGAAGAGCGGCAAAGTCCCGAGTTCGAGTATCGGTCAGGCACACAGTTTTAATCTGTCAGGAAGTTTCAGTTTCAATATAGTTTGTAAAGTTTATTTAGAAGTAGAAACCTACCTTAGCCGCTGCCTGCTTGCTGTTAGCCGGTGCGCTTTCGAGAAATCTGCAACAACTTTGTCACACTACGTGATCAAAAGTATCCGGACACCTGGCTGAAAATGACTTAGAAGTTCGTACGCCCTCCATCGGTAACGCTGGAATTCAGTATGGTGTGACCACTCTTAGCCTTGAAAACAGCTTCCACTCTCGCAGGCATACGTTTAGTCAGGTGCTGGAAGGTTTCTTGGGGAATGACAGCCCATTCTTCTTGGAGTGCTGCACTGAGGAGACCATAAAGGTCGGTCGGTGAGGCCTGGCCCGAAGTCGGCTTTCCAAACCATCCCAAAGGTGTTCTATAGGATCCAGGTAAGGACTCTGTGTAGGCCAGTGCATTACAGTGATGTTATTGCCGTGTAACCACTCCGCCACAGGCCGTGCATTGTGAACAGGTGCTCGATCGTGTTGAAAGATGCAATCGCCATCCCCGACATGTGGGTATTTGCCATACCCACACCATGCCATCGGATCGCCACATTATGTACCGTGATTCGTCACTCCACATAACGCTTTTCCACTGTTCAATCGTCCAATGTTTAAGCTCCTTACACCGAGCGAGGCATTGTTTGACATATACAGGCGTGATGTGGGGCTTATGAACAGCCGCTCGACCATAAATCCAAGTTTTCTCACCTTCCGCCTAATTGTCATAGTACTTGCAGTGGATCCTGAAGCAGTTTGGAAATCCTGTGTGATGGTCTGGATAGATTTCTGCCTATTACACATTACGACCCTCTTCAATCGTCGGCGGTCTCTGTCAGTCAACAGACGACGTCGGCCTGTACGCTTTTGTGCTGTACGTGTCCCTTCACGTTTCCACTTCACTATCACATAGTAAATAGTGAACCTAGGGATGTTTAAGAGTGTGGAAATCTCGCGTACCGACCCATGACACAAATGTCACCCGAACTCCTGACCACGTTCGAAGTCCGCAAGTTCCGCGCAGCCCCCCATTCTGCTCTCTCACGATGTCTAATGACTACTGAGGTCGCTGATATGGAGTACCTGGCAGTAGGTGGCAGCACAATGCACCTAATATGAAAAACGTATGTTTTTGTGGGTGTCCGGATACTTTTGATCACATAGTGTAAGTGGAAATTTTAATTAGGGCCAGAAAATAGTTTTACCTCAGTTGTGCACTTAGCATTAAGACAAGCTGTATTCAGACCAACTGAAATATGTCAATAGAAAATCAACCAGGCCAAAACATAAATAAATGGAGGTAATAAACTGATGCAAAATATTTATAAGGTAAGAAATATGTAAAGAACAATTATAGTGTATAAGAAAAATGTTAAAAAATGTTTTGTAAAATTTATTTAAGTTCTTTGCATGTCGATGGCGACAGTGAAGTATCCGCACCAAGCTCTTTGTTGGCGGGAGAGCCCGCGCATTGATGCATAGGGAGAAGCGCGCAGTATTGTCGGTAGAAAGTCACTCAACCTTTGTGCAGTGAAGTTGTGTGTGGAGACAGAGCGGTGTGCCTGTTCGCCGCCAGCTATATATTACTTGAAGAATACTATAATTATGTAATTGGTAATTATTTATGAATTATTAAAAATTGATGCCATGAAGACATCAAAGGTATTTTAGCCATAAATGCATATTGTAAGTTCGTGGTTACATTTTTAATCTGTATTATGTAAACGATCCCCCAGCTAATGTTTTATAAATTGAACCATTATAAAGAGTTAAAAATTTATATTCAATCATTTTCAGAATAGATCAATTTATCTCAGTCAATGTTGTATTATTTTTCATTGAACCCAGTAACTAGAAGATTTAACTTTTGTTGAGTTTTCTCAACTTTTTTTAAAATAATGACATTGAATTTTGGACCAGAAACTTCAGTCAAAAGCAAATAAATAATAAGCACAATTTTAGCTCACATATTTGCAATCCTAGCAAGTGAATGGCAACCCAAATAATTATCAACAATAGATCAGAATGAGTACATTCAGACATGCACTCAGATGATGTTATCCAGAGGCGACCCAGTAAATAAAAGGCAAGGAAAATACAGATGTATGTTTTCAGGTTCACTGCATAGACAATCAGTATTAACGGTCACGGCGCAAGCTTGTGAGTTCACGTCGAAATAATCTTCTTTTGATCAGTCACATTAATATCGTTATCAATAAAGGCACAAGGCGTACAAAATTGTGTACGCTAAAGACTATCAGATCAGACACGTTGACAAAAGCAAGTCCACACAGGAAAGCTGCAAGGCACAAAAAGTTCAATTCTCCTTCTTTCTCTCATTCGACGGAAAGTTAGTTAAATTATTTTATTGTAGACGGGAAGGGTATCGTCTAAACGCATTAAGTTCAATCATTATTTCTTTTATTTATTCGACGGGAAGGTTTCACAATTATAGTTCAATTCAAATTATCTTCTGTTTAGTCAAACGTTAGCATACGAGTTTAAGTTGGATTACAGTATATGGGTGCATAGTTCATAGTTTTGGTAATACGTAGACTTTTATTGATTGGGAGGTAAAGGAGGAAACTTCGTCATTGTGTTATTCACACACACTTGAACATTTTCTGACGCAAGGTGCGGTACCTGCCCAATGTTGTCCGGGAAATCGACAGATTTCCAAGGTACTGTGAGGTTGTGATGAGGCTTCAGTGTTGACAACCATACGGATCTCGTCGTTGTCCATGGTCGCCTTACCATCAGGCAATACGTCGAACAGATCCTGTTGGACGACGTGGTGGCTGCTCATACGGTGGTGACGCTGAACTGCTTCAAATGCCAGGGTCTGTGTGTGTGTGTGGGGGGGGGGGGGGGGGGGGGGCATCAGCAGGAATGTCTCGCGAAACCTGAACATTGAAGAAATGGAATGGCCGGCGATGAGTCCTGACCTAAACCCATCGCGCATACGTGGGACTTGTTTGACAGACGTGTTTGTGGTCGTTCTATTCCACCACAGACTCTCCAACAACTCTCATGTAGAGATGGGCAGTTCGCGAACGAACGGGTGCAAAGGAACGGTTCACCAAGATGAACGAAAGGACCGAGGAACGAATTCCAAGGAACGATCGGTTCACAGTTCACATTGTTCGCGGCGGTCTACTTATAGTTTCCGGGAACGACGAACGATCGGTTCATAGTTCACTTCGGTCGCGGCGGTCTACTTATAGTTCTCGGGAACGAGGAACGATCGGTTCATAGTTCACTAGTTCACTTCGTTCGCGGCGGTCACTTCGCCAGTTCTCGTTCCAGCCTCGGTCGCGTACTCGTCTCAGTCTCGGTCTCCCTCGGCTGCACTCGTCTTTCTTCGCATGACCACCTGTCTCAGTTCCACTGCCGACTGCTCCTAGTTTGTTCAGTATCCAGTTGTTCATTTCGTTCACTGCTCCAAACTGTTCTTGCACTTGGTTCTCGCTATTCAGCGTCCACGACCGGTAATCAAAAAGTATTTTATAGTTACGTAAACTACAAAAAAATTACGTTGTATGTGATAGGTACGTCTGTTGTTCAGTAACCAGTTGTTCGTTTCGTTCATTGCTCCAAACTGTTCTTGCTCTTGGTTCTCGCTATTCAGCGTCCACGACCGGTAATCAAAAAGTATTTTATAGTTACGTAAACTACAAAAAAATTACGTTGTACTTAATAGGTACGTCTGTTGTTCAGTAACCAGTTGTTCGTTTCGTTCATTGCTCCAAACTGTTCTTGCTCTTGGTTCTCGCTATTCAGCGTCCACGACCGGTAATCAAAAAGTATTTTATAGTTACGTAAACTACAAAAAAATTACGTTGTACTTAATAGGTACGTCTGTTGTTCAGTAACCAGTTGTTCGTTTCGTTCATTGCTCCAAACTGTTCTTGCTCTTGGTTCTCGCTATTCAGCGTCCACGACCGGTAATCAAAAAGTATTTTATAGTTACGTAAACTACAAAAAAATTACGTTGTACTTAATAGGTACGTCTGTTGTTCAGTAACCAGTTGTTCGTTTCGTTCATTGCTCCAAACTGTTCTTGCTCTTGGTTCTCGCTATTCAGCGTCCACGACCGGTAATCAAAAAGTATTTTATAGTTACGTAAACTACAAAAAAATTACGTTGTACTTAATAGGTACGTCTGTTGTTCAGTAACCAGTTGTTCGTTTCGTTCATTGCTCCAAACTGTTCTTGCTCTTGGTTCTCGCTATTCAGCGTCCACGACCGGTAATCAAAAAGTATTTTATAGTTACGTAAACTACAAAAAAATTACGTTGTACTTAATAGGTACGTCTGTTGTTCAGTAACCAGTTGTTCGTTTCGTTCATTGCTCCAAACTGTTCTTGCTCTTGGTTCTCGCTATTCAGCGTCCACGACCGGTAATCAAAAAGTATTTTATAGTTACGTAAACTACAAAAAAATTACGTTGTACTTAATAGGTACGTCTGTTGTTCAGTAACCAGTTGTTCGTTTCGTTCATTGCTCCAAACTGTTCTTGCTCTTGGTTCTCGCTATTCAGCGTCCACGACCGGTAATCAAAAAGTATTTTATAGTTACGTAAACTACAAAAAAATTACGTTGTACTTAATAGGTACGTCTGTTGTTCAGTAACCAGTTGTTCGTTTCGTTCATTGCTCCAAACTGTTCTTGCTCTTGGTTCTCGCTATTCAGCGTCCACGACCGGTAATCAAAAAGTATTTTATAGTTACGTAAACTACAAAAAAATTACGTTGTACTTAATAGGTACGTCTGTTGTTCAGTAACCAGTTGTTCGTTTCGTTCATTGCTCCAAACTGTTCTTGCTCTTGGTTCTCGCTATTCAGCGTCCACGACCGGTAATCAAAAAGTATTTTATAGTTACGTAAACTACAAAAAAATTACGTTGTATTTAATAGGTACGTCTATTAAGGTAACAAAAGGGCTTATCAGCTCACTTCGTTAATCGATGAACAGCAGAAGACATACTTTTTGTTATTCATATATTTTTTGGTTTCATCGACTTGATTTAGCAACTAACTTTCAATAATTTGCTTAATTTTTAGTGTAAGAAAATTCATATAAAACGATTTTCGTGTATCTTTCATATACAAAACATTACATTTAGGAAGGCTCTAATTATTTTTAAGTTAGGTTGTTCCAATTTGCATTACCTGCTAGTTTGGTTTCTTTGAAAAAAAAAAAAGTGGGTTGTGAATCATTTTGGCTCAGCAGGAAAAGCGGTGCCTCTCCATTTGAAAAGACATATATTGCCATAAAATCGTATTTACTTATTATCTCAAAAACATTTGTTCGGAAGGAGCTTTCAAACCAAAAACTTTACTACTGCGAACTTAATTATTATTATTATTGCAGCATTATCTTTAATAAAGCAACATAAAAACCTAAT
Source organism: Schistocerca serialis cubense (assembly GCF_023864345.2). Classification (NCBI taxonomy): domain Eukaryota; kingdom Metazoa; phylum Arthropoda; class Insecta; order Orthoptera; family Acrididae; genus Schistocerca; species Schistocerca serialis. Next base: position 574,045,163 of record NC_064645.1, on the reverse strand, counting down.
TTTCGCTAAGCGTGTGACTCAAGTATGATGAGAAAACATTTTATTTTATGCTTCCATAAAGTCTCTACTTCGCCTACGAACTCAGAGACAACGTGAAGTATATATATATGATGTAAACGATTATTGTTTACAACATAGCATAGCTATGTAGTGGAAGTCGAAACGAAGAATTTTATACAAGACACTTGGTTGGGAAACAGCCACCATCTGGTTTACAAGGCTACATGAGCTATAGCCCATGCGCGTCGCGTGAGATTTTCATGTTCTCTTCTCCAGCTCTCTACACATCGTCATCGATTGTTTCCCAATTTTTGCTTGCATTAGCTTGTTATTTCTTCAGTGTCTAATTATTACATCTTTGTCTGTTTGTTGTATCTGCTCGTAACGAGCAACACATCGTCCGTAATTGGCGAGCAGTCTGTACTCGGGGCCGGTTTTCCGTGCGCCACCCTATATTATTTCCCTGCGATCAGCCACACAACGCTACAGTTGGCTAAACTAGAGGTTCTGCAGAATCACAGAAATTACTTCTAAAAGTGCGTAAGAATTCTGTAATGAATAAAAACTCTATACTCCAGGGGGGAGGCAAGTGCCCCCTCTTGGTGCCCTCCATCCTTCAGTCACCTACACTACTAGTTTTCAGTTTTTCATAAGAACCATATACCAAGCACAAATGAACGGTGAACGAGTAAAAATGAACGGTTCCCAAAAAAGAACGATCAGCAGTGAACTAGTTCCCAAGGATGAACGAGTTTGCCCATCTCTACTCTCATGCTCTCTAACTGAAGGATAGCCTCGGTAAGTGGTCAGCACAGCGGAATGCCACGCAAAGGGGCCCTGGTTCTATTCCCGGCTGGGTTGGAGACTTTCTCGGCTCAGGGACTGGGTGTTGTGTTGTCTTCATCATCATCACATCATCCTCACTGACGCTCAAGTCGCCGAAGGGGCGTCAACTAGAAAGACTTGCACCAGGCGACAGCTCTACCCGACGGGAGGCCCTAGCCTCAGGACATTTCACTTCACAAAAGGATGGGAACGGATGCCACAGGGTGACCTCCGTAGACTTATACGGTACATAGCACATAGGCGTCAGGCAGTCACAGCTGTGTTGAAGCTCTCGAAGACCAATGAAAAGCACCCAGAATAGCGGGATGACTGTTCCCACTATGTTTTCAACACCTGTCGGACATTTCAGTTCTTTTCATGCAAACGATCGCGGACACAATGATGCTCTATGGCGTATTTAATTTGTGAAAAATAAATGCGTAATTTTGTAACATACCCAGTCCTTAGTTACTGCTCAATGGAGTATGGTAGACACCCAGAGTCATGTTCCCCTAATTCTTTTGAGCAGTGTATATTAACCGCATACCAGCGGACATGTGTTGTGTGAGTGCCGCGCCTGCTGGTATGAGACCAGGCGCCGGCGGGAAGCGTCTCAAGGTCGCCAGACCGGCAGGCCCGTCTGCTCGCGTCAGGACCACATGTCTGCTTCACGTGGTCCACTTATTACCACAGTCTGCAGATTGTCAAATACAGTACTGCCAATAGCACATTCCGGGTTGGAAATTGATCATCTGTCACTCAGAAAGTAAATGGGCTGCTCAAGGCGTCTAATTTCCGTTTCGTTTGCTACATCTGCAGCTTGTCAGCTACATTTATGCTGTCGAAACCGTGTTACAGATAATTTTTGTGATTTTTCGTATAAGGTCCGAGTAGAAATTTTCGAAAAAAGTACGTTTGTCTCATTTCGTTTGTACGAAAGTGTGCTGAGAATTTTCTATGCGAAAAAAAATGAAAAAAAGGTTATCAGCAATCTACATGTTTATTCTTCATGTCTACAGAGTCACTCTGCCGATGAACTCATTTCTCCCAGCGAGAGATCATTCAAAAATGGTTCAAATGGCTCTGAGCACTATGGGACTTAATTTCTGAGGTCATCAGTCCCCTAGAACTTAGAACTACTTAAACCTAACTCACCTCAGTACATCACACACATTCGTGCCCGAGGCAGGATTCGAATCTGCGACCGTAGCGGTCGCGCGGTTCCAGACTGTAGCGCCTAGAACCGCTCGTCCATCCTGGCCGGCCAGTTTGTTGACACCGTCACTGTAAAATGTCTGGCTTTGTTGGCGGAGCCACAACCTCACCTCTGCATGCATCTCTTTATTACTGTCAAAGTGAGGTCCTCGAAGGTGTTCTTTGAGTTTTACAAACAGATGAAAATCGCAAGGGGTCAAGTCGGGACTACATGGAGGAAGATCGATGACAGTGAACTCAAGGCGTCGGATTGTTACAGATGTCGCAGAACTCGTGTCTGATCTGGCATTGACATGGAGAAGGAGACGGTAATCCACGTGTGGACAAACTGTTTAAATTCGAAACTCCGTTACAGCACGTTGTTTCTCACGCACCGATGTAGTTACATTACACACCAGCATGGTATACGTAGAGTTACAGAATGTTAATAACGTTTGTTTTATTTAAAAAGATTGAACCGTTTTCACATAAAAATTCGGAAGCAATACTTTTCAGCATGCCCTCGTATGATCCCTTCACGACTTAGATTCTTAATGTCATCTAGGTTTGGCAGTTTTACTTCAATTGTTGCAGTTTTAAGTACGATTCGAAACTTACGTCACGTTCGAGGAATGGTTTTAGTCACCGTGAGGTAATAGTTAAGCGGGAAATGTGGAATTTTCAATGGACAACAGTTCACAGTTTATTATAACCTTCAGTCAATGATCTTTACAAAATCCTCTTCCATTTATTCTGTATCTTCACTGGGTTGGCATGTTAACACGAATTTGACAATGGTAGTATTAGAGTGTGACCAGATGCCCTTCGAGTCAACTCCCATGCCAGGTCTGGACGGAAACTAGTGTACCCTACCTGTCTGCGTCTAGTCTTACCTCATGTAAAACTGTGAGACTTTTTCGAAATAGTGTAACCGACACGGGACGTGGGTACCAACCCAGTATTCACTTAGTCAAATGTGGAAAACCGCCTAAAAACTACATCCAGAAAGGTCAGCACACTGGCCCTCGTCGTTAATCCGCCGCTCATCTACATCTACGTCTACATGGATACTCTGCAAATCACACTTAAGTGCCTGACAGTGGGTTCGTCGAACCACCTTCACAATAATTCTCTATTATTCCACTCTCGAACAGCGCGCGAAAAAACGAACACTTATATTCCGTGCTAGCTCTGATTTCCCTTATTTTACTCTGATGGTCGTTTCTCTGTATGTAGGTCAGCGTCAAGAAAATATTTTCGCATTCGGAAGAGAAAGTTGGTGATTGAAATTTCGTGAGAAGATTTCGCCGCAACGAAAACCGCCGTTGATGGGTCGGGAGCGCGCCTCTCCCCTCCGCTTGCGGAGTATAAATGTAGATGCAGATGTAGATGTAGAATCCCGGAAGCTGCGAGCTAACGCATGCAGCTATCCGAACGGACGATGATCTTTAAGAAAATACTCTTGGCAGAACAGACTTGTGAATTAAATACGCCACATGTCTGTCTTAACAACTCCTATGCATCTAACTGAGTCGCCATTTCATAACCAAATTTCCGAGATAATCGAATCACCCTTCCGCCGTCGTTGACTCGGAAGTGACAGTAAATCCGCTATTACACGGCGCACCTATGGTACGCAAGGCTGCACCAGCGCCCCAAGCGTACAAGTCCGGAACTGGCCACTTTTTCGTTAGTCTTATTACATAGCAGACTGCACCAGCGCTCCTAATGTATATGTTCGGATCGGATCCACAGTCTTGTTTACATCGGTTCCGTCGAATGTGGAAGTTCATATCTTTGTACACCTGCTATTTACTCAAATTCAAGATTTTTGTTTATTAAGCAGTTATTGTTACATTGTACAGCTACAATAAAATTACTTTATAATTATACAGAATTATGGACGACAGTGTTCGTTTTATGTCGGGTGGTGCAAGAAAATAGTTATTTTTACGTTTACGGCATTTAAACATTGCCTACGCAGATTTTTGTGCCAGTGTCCGCCTTGGTCGTTAGAAGGGCAGAACGGTGACTTAGCGCCAGGAGTAGGAATTGGGTTCGACCCTGTCTGGGAAGAAGGGGTGAAGGCAGTCACAGACACGCAATTAGAGGTGCTGTGTACATTGATGAGACAAAACTCCTTATGACCGCCTGCTTAATAGCTTGTTTGTTCGTGTTTGGAACGAAATACATAACTGATTCTGCGTATCTGGGATATGAAAGTTTGTTGGTGAGTTTGTGGTGGTATGTGGCATTAGATATCTACGCACAGGTTACGTAATTCACGTAAATAACAGGCCGCTGATTTGCATACGCTGTGCCGTCACCCGATAGTGACCCAGATGGGTTCCATAGGACTTACATTAGGCGAATTCGGTCGCCGAGACATCAAGGTGAGGTCACTATAATGCACCTCAAACCACTACAGAATGGTTCTGGCTCCGCCACATGGACAACCCCCGTCGGGGGTTCGAGTCCTCCCTCGGGCATGGGTGTCTGTGTCCTCCTTAGCGTAAGTTAGTTTAAGTTAGATTAACTAGTGTGTAAGCCTAGGAACAGATGACCTCAGCAGTTTGGTCCCGTAGGAACTTGCCAATACCACCACACGGACAATTGCACACCTGAAGGACTACATCGCCGTCGGGGAAGACACCAAGCATGAAGGAATGCAGGTGGTTCGTAGCTGTCAGCGTGTCTTCGGCTACTACCACAGGTCCCATGCAAGCGTAGGAGAATGTCTCCCATTGTATAATACTGCTCCCACCGGTCTGCGTCCGTGGCGCGCTGCACATTTTGAGCCGCTGTTCACCTCGGTGACTGCGTTTATAGAAACGACCATTGACCTACTGTAGCAAAAATGTGATGCATCAGAAGAGCCGACACAGTCCCATCGATCGACGGTCGAACCTATATGGTCCCGTGCCCACTGCAATCGTAATCGATGATGTCGTTGGGTAAGCGTGTGAACACGTAAGGATGGTCTGTGGAGCTCCATGTTCAACAATGCACTATGAAAGGGGTGCTCCGAAGCACTTGTGCGTGCACCAGTATTGTGCTCTTTCAGCAGAGATGCCACAGATCAGCATCTATCCTATTTACCCCACGTTCTGTGAAAAGTCGTAGGTGTCCAACCATTTAGCGCCTAGTGGTAATTTCACTGTCATTCTACCTCAGGATGATTTGGACAGAGCGATGGAGGAACTGAAGAGGTTAAGGGGGGAGGAGGGTAAACAGCGGTGGGAAGTGGTAGCTGGGAACAGGGGCCACAGAAAGAGAACAGTGTCTGACAATTTCCCGATTGGCACAACCAATAGATTTGTCTTGCTACCACAGTTAAGTAAGGAAGAGGCTCCAGTAGAAGTAGATGTAGTTAAGATGCAACAGAATCTCACTATGAAACCAAATGCTTCAAAAAAAGTAGAAAGTAAGAGGAAAGTTCTGTTGTTAGGTAGCAGCCATGGAAGAGGCGTGGGCCAGATTTTGCAGGAAAAATTAGGTGACAGGTACCAGGTCACAAACTTTTTGAAGCCAAGTGCATGTCTTAGCCAGGTGGGAGAGGATATAGGTTCCTTGTTCAAGGGTTTCTCAAAGCAGGATCATGTGATGATATTCGGTGGAGTGGGAAACTGTATTGATAGGGATCAGGGCTACAGTATTGAGTGTGACCTGGTGAAAATAGCCTCGGCAACGACCCATACCAATGTTGGGCTGGTGCAGCATGATCAGCCCCAGTTGAACCGCACTGTCAAGAGGGTAAATATGGAGTTGCATCAGTTGCGTAGGGCGGCCACTATGTCAGACATTGGATTGGTTCCTGTCGAGGCTATTGATAGGGGGGGGGGGGGGGGATTTCATAAGGCATGGCATGCACCTCAGTAGGAAAGGGAAGGGTAAACTGGCAGGGTTGATAGTGAAATCCATAAGGGGGGACCCTGGTACTCATGGATGTACCTCTTTTTTAGACTAATATCAGTGTCCAATGAGAAGTTCAGGCAGGCAGGTGCTAAAGAGGTCCAAAACTCACAAGATTTTCACAACAGGAAAGATAATAATAATGTTACCATATTTAATCTAAATATTGGTGGATTAAAGAAAAAGGTAGATTCTCACAAAAGTAAAGTAAAAAATAATGTTACCATTTTTACCAAAATATTCCGGGATTGAAGAATAAAGCAGATGAGCTCCTGGTTTGTTTAGATGACATTGAATCTGATACTGTAATAGATACACTGCCTGTCTGATCATCACATTGTGTCTGATATGGAAAAGGTAAATATCAGTGGCTATAAACTAGTTGCACATATGAGTAAAGAGAATAAAGTGAGAGGAGGAGTTGCCATACACGTCAAAAGTTATCACTGTGTAAAAAACTTAGATATAAAAATGTTTTATCTAGAACAACATATAGAAGCATGTGCCTGTCAACTTAAACTGAAGGAGGGCTCTTTTATAATTGTAACAGTATACAGGCCCCCTTCAGGAAACTTCCATTTATTCCTGGAAAACTTGGATACCTTGTTGTGCTATCTGTCAGATAGGGGAAAGCAAATTATTATTTGTGGGTACTTCAATGTTGATTCACTGAAAGAGTGTAATAGGAAGATGACCTGGAAGTCTTGCTCGGGTCTTTCAATTTGACATCTGTCATTAATTTTCCTACTCAGGTAGTAAAGGACAGCAGCACATTGATAGATAACACTTTTATAAACCAAGATAAGTTTAAAAACATAAATTCTTGTCCTGTTGAGAATGGCCTTTCTGATCATGGTGCTCAGCTAGTTACAGTATATGACATAGCTCCATTCAGTAATTCAAAACTACCCTCCAAAGTTGTGCATTCAATTAATGACTCAACAATTAGAAATTTTAGAGAAAATCTTCAGCAGTTGGACTGGGATGAGGTGTTCAAGGAACAGGATGCTAATTTAAAATATAACTTATTCCATGACACACTTGTAAGAGAATTTGAAAACTGTTTCCCCAAGAAAGTAGTTAAATCTAATTATAAGAAACCATGCAAAAAACTTTGGCTTACTAAAGGAATAAAAATATCTTATAACCACAAAGGGGAACTGTATCTAACACGAAAGAGTAATAACCCAGAAACAGCCAAATATTATAAAAACTACTGTGCTACATTAAGAAAGGTTATTAAAAAGTCCAGAAGCATGTGCATCATGTCTGAGATTAATACCTCAGATAACAAAATCAAAACAATTTGGAATATTATTACAAGGGAGACAGGGCAACCAAGAGTACAGGATGACGGCATTACCATCAAAGCGAATGGAAACTTGTCAAACAACAAGCTGGAAGTCGAAAACATTTAGAATAATCATTTTTTAAATGTTTTAGAGAAAATAGGATCTAAATGTTCATTAGAAGAAGCAAGGCAGTTAATGGAAGAGGCCTTACCCACACTATTTGATACTACTGAAATTCCACCCACCTCTCCTTCTGAAATTAGGAAGATAACAAATTCCCTCAAGAATAAAAGCTCACATGGAATTGATGGTATTTCCAGCAGGATAATAAAAGCTCGTTCCCAAGAGATAAGTGGGATTCTTAGCCACATATGTAATAGCTCTCTGAAGCAGGGTATTTTCCCAGATAGACTGAAGTATGCCATTGTTAAACCACTGCATAAAAAAAGGGGTAACGTCTGATGTCAACAACTACCGCCCAATCTCTCTTCTGACTGCCTTATCCAAAATTATTGAAAACGTAATGCATTGTAGGGTAGCTTCACACACTTGTAAAAATAAAGTTTTAACAAAATGTCAGTTTGGTTTCCAGAAAGGTTTTTCAATGGAAAATTATATATATTCTTTAACTAATGAAATATTAAATGCTCTGAGTAACTGGAAGTCACCCGTTGGGATTTTTTGTGATCCCCCAAAGGCTTTTGATTGTGTAAATCATGGAATACTTCTAGATAAGCTCAAGTACTGTGGTATCAATGGGACAGCGCTGAAATGGTTTAAATCATACCTAACTGGAAGAGTGCAGAAAGTTGAAATAAGCAGTTCACATAATATGCAAAAAACTGGTGATTTCTCAAAGTGGGGAACAATCAAGAATGAGGTGCCGCAAGATTCTGTCTTGGGTCCTCTGCTGTTCATAAAGATATTAATGACTTGCCACTCTATATTCACGAAGATGCAAAGCTGGTACTTGTTGCCAATGATACAAGTATAGCTCACACACCCAACGGACAAGAATTAACTGGTGAAATCGTAAACGATGTTTTTCAGAAAATCATTAAGTGGTTCTCTGCAAATGGGCTCTCATTAAATTTTGACAAAACACAGTACATTCAATTTCACACAGTAAATGGAATGACACCGTTAATAAATATAGACTTCGATCAGAAATCGATAGCTAAGGTAGAATATTCAAAATTTCTAGGTGTATGCATTGATGAGGGGTTGAACTGGAAAAAACACACTGAAGATCTGCTGAAACGTTTGAATTCGGCTACTTATGCTATTAGGATCATTGCAAATTTTGGCGATATACATCTCAGTAAATTAGCTTACCACGCCTATTTTCATTCACTGCTTTCGTATGGCATCATATTCTGGGGTAGCTCATCATTGAGTTAAAGAGTGTTCATTGCACAAAAGCGTGTATTCAGAATAATCGCTGGAGCTCATCCAAGATCATCCTGCAGACACTTATTTAAAGAGCTAGAGATCTTCACTGTAGCTTCACAATATATATACAGGGTGATTCAAAAAGAATACCACAACTTTAAAAATGTGCATTTAATGAAAGAAACATAATATAACTTTCTGTTATACATCATTACAAAGAGTATTTAAAAAGGTTTTTATTCACTCAAAAACAAGTTCAGAGATGTTCAATATAGCCCCCTCCAGACACTCGAGCAATATCAACCCGATACTGCAACTCGTTCCACACTCTCTGTAGCATATCAGTTTGGATAGCTGCTGTTATTTCTCGTTTCAAATCATCAATGGTGGCTGGGAGGGGTGGCCGAAACACCATATCCTTAACATACCCCCATAAGAAAAAATCGCAGGGGGTAAGATCAGGGCTTCTTGGAGGCCAGTGATGAAGTGCTCTGTCACGGGCTGCCTGGCGGCGGATCCATCGCCTCGGGTAGTTGACGTTCAGGTAGTTACGGACAGATAAGTGCCAATGTGGTGGCGCTCCATCCTGCTGAAATATGAATTGTTGTGCTTCTTGTTCGAGCTTAGGGAACAGCCAATTCTCTAACATCTCCAGATACTGTAGTCCAGTTACAGTAGCACCTTCGAAGAAAAAGGGACCAAAAACTTTATTGGCTGAAATGGCACAGAAAACGTTCACCTTAGGCGAGTCACGTTCATACTGAGTTGTTTCCCGCGGATTCTCAGTGCCCCATATACAGACATTGTGACGGTTGACTTTCCCATTAGTGTGGAAAGTTGCTTCATCGCTAAACACAATCTTTGAAACGAAAGATTCATCTGTTTCCATTTGAGCAAGGATAAAATCACAGAAATCGATTCTTTTAATCTTATCAGCTGCAGACAGTGGTTGAACCAATTTCAGACGATAAGGTTTCATAACTAACCTTTTTCGTAGGACTCTCCATACAGTTGATTGTGGAATTTGCAGCTCTCTGCTAGCTCTGCGAGTCGATTTTCCCGGGCTGCGAACAAATGCTTGCTGGATGCGTGCTACATTTTCATCACTCGTTCTCGGCCGTCCAGAACTTTTCCCTTTGCACAAACACCCATTCTCTGTAAACTGTTTATACCAACGTTTAATACACCACCTATCAGGAGGTTTAACACCATACTTCGTTCGAAATGCACGCTGAACAACTGTCGTCGATTCACTTCTGCCGGACTCAATAACACAAAAAGCTTTCTGTTGAGCGGTCGCCATCTTAGCATCAACTGACACTGACGCCTAGTCAACAGCGCCTCAAGCGAACAAATGTACAACTAAATGAAACCTTATAGCTCCCTTAATTCGCCGACAGATAGTGCTTAGCTCTGCCTTTTGTCGTTGCAGAGTTTTAAATTCCTAAAGTTGTGGTATTCTTTTTGAATCACCCTGTATATTCACTTATGAAATATGTTATTAACAATCCGAATGAATTCAAGAGTAATGGCTGTGTACATGGCTACAACACTAGGAGAAAGGATGATCTTCACTATTCAAGGTTAAATCTAACTTTGGCCCAGAAGGGGGTAAATTATGCTGCCACAAAAGTCTTTGGTCACTTACCTAATAGCATCAAAAGTCTGACAGATAGCCATATAGCATTTAAAAGGAAATTAAAAGAGTTTCTTAAAGGCAATTCCTTCTGCTGATTAGATGATTTTTGGATATAGTAAGTGGGTAATTTCCCCAACCCCACCAAAAAAAATTGTCATGTAATATTTTGTGTAATGTAATATCTTGTATAGACACCTTTTATTAACCTGAAACGTTCCACATCATTACGAAGTGTCGTATTCATGATCTATGGAACAAGTACTAATCTAATCTAATCAGTAGATGATCACAATAGTAGCACGTGAATATTAGATCAGCTCACAGTCCCTGCATAATGATACTCTGCCCTTTTTCAAAGCCTCTTATCTCAATGTATTTCCCAATTTGCAGCCCGTATCATCCCCAGGGTGATGCCATTCCGTGTCTGATCCGCTAACAAACTTCTGTTACCGGGTCACGCGCTCGTAATGCCACCAGGTGCCATCCAACGTTGCGGTGGGCGGTGGTCATAATGTCCTGGGTTATCAGTGCACCAGCAATTGGAGGTGCGGTAGATACTCCCTGTTAATGAAGGAATCGAGGTCCGAAGATCCACAGACATTTAGGAACTTCATCAGAATGGACGGGGTTCGCACAAGTGGCGCAGTAATGAGGGACGCTGTTTCACAACAGCGCGACCACCAAGGTGCAAAACGACTTTACAGTCCTAACTGGCGCGGCCAACACAACTACTCTGACTCTTGTGGCTGTTTATCCTTCCCGGTATGCTGAATAACACAAAAGAAGCAGTCACATCAAATACATGCGATACTCTCACCAATTAAGGTAATATATACACATATCGAAAGTAAAAAACATTTACGTAACACGAAGAAACCCAGAATCAAGATTTGTAGAGGTACCTTGAGAGGCACCCACATGCCTTGCTTATGCTGTGGCATCAAGCAGTCAGGCCTGCAAGATGAGTGGTCTGCCAAGCGAGTGGATTCATTCTTATTTATAGAGTAACATGAACTCTCGTACTCACAATTAAGTTACAAATTATCCTCCTATATGAATAACACGCAACGGAAACGCAAACTGACTATCAGTAATTTACAGAACTCTGGCTGTTCACTACGCACTGGCAATACCACATTTTCTTTTTTTATTTAACGGCTTTTATCAACACGTGGCCATCGCACTGAATATGAGTGGCGCACACATTATAAATTCTGGATATCATGACAACATACAATTCGAAGGAAAAGGCCACCAATCCTTTTCTTTTCACTATCTTATTTATTCCGATAAATTCTATAACCTAAACACACAAATTCTATAACCTACAACAATAACACATGAGAAATTCCGCCCAGTGGGCATGGCTTTACATTGGTGATTCTCTACCTTATGGTCTCGTAATTATTTAACGCTACAGTGCACTTTCTGGATAGGATGGTGGATCTTTTGCTATATCTCACACTTCGGCTCTCACAACCATCATCACGAAACTTTCCTCCAGACCGAGCGGTACAAAAGGAACATGCATAACCCACTACCTCTGAAACTACCTTGCTACTCTCCCATGCAAACCACACATACTTAAATTACATGACATACACCACACTACAACATGAAATACAACACAGAGAATAGTCACAACATTATCACTTTCAGCTTTCTCACTTCAATTAATATTTATCCCAGTTTCACACTACACTGCACCACTTCGTAATTCTACTTTCCTACTATGAGCTCTGGAGATATATGCACGTCTTCCTGTGCAATGCAAGCCAAGTGGCGTTGCTGGATAAACGGCTGACTCACCTTGCTTCTCTCTCAGAGTATTATAGTTTGAATCAAGCGTCACACGGAAACATAACACGCAACGTAATATTAAGAACATATTCATCACACACGCGAGTCCTCAACTGATACCATGGACGAGTACTTCTCTTTATCCTTTGTCTCATACACAGATTGAGACTCTCACAGTACTCACCACGTGGAAGTTCTCGTCTCTAATTTCAAGTCCTGCACACGCCATCTCTTAAATATTTCAACTTATAGTATACACGCTAGTAATTCAGCTTAACTTAAGCACACGGAAGTGTTTCAACTTATTGCTACACGTGGTTTCATTGTGACCGTTGGTCACTTCTGAAGATTACTGCGATCCCATTAATATTACCTGCCTGACATTTAATTCTCCCCACAAAAGTTCCTGAAATAGAGAAATTATTATTTCAAACTACTCTTAAATATTCCACATGCATACCACGTCTCCACTCTTTTGTCTTTACGGAACACACCTAAGACAGGTCTTAACAGCACAAGATCCAGCGGCAGAGTGCTGAAACATGGCCGTTCTTCAGGTCATCTCGCACCTCTGTCGAAGTGGGGGAGCACCTTGCTACAGTATTGGTCAGCCACATTTCAGGCGCTCAAAGCTCAGGTAAATTTCATCTCTTTGGTCCCACCAAAGGTGGCCAAAGGATCGTCTCAAAGATGATCATATATTCACATTCACTATCTGCGGGTAGCAGAAGACCATACATTCATTCATTTCACAGATCTCACCAAACTGGATGTAAGGATTTATTTTGTGGGAGTGCACATGTGATCAATTAAATAAATAAATTGTCATTCTTTCCCACTCTGGTATCTGGCTTCGCTGTATTAATTGAAAATGAGTTATTTTACAAAAAAATGTGTTGTTCTGACAAAAATAATGAAGTATGTTGTACCTATTTTCAATGTCGGGCAGTACTGTACCCTTTCAACCTAAATGTGAAACAACATATCTAAAGGATCATATCCTTGCTGTATACCTCAGTAAGGTCACTTTCTACTTTGTTTCATTCCCTTTCAGCAATAAGAAGCTATCATTAAATATATAGCTTTTCTCAACGCCAATACAAAAGAGAGAATTTTCGTTTGTTTTACTACTGTATTTAAAAAAAATTACACACTAGAAAAAGGCGTCAAAAATTTCGCGCAATAGCCAAACGAGTGTTCAGAGCTCACGTATTTCTCGTCTGCTGACCAGACGTGAAAACAATAACAAGCAAAATGTCCGCTCGAAATGCTGCTTCGTTATGCACCTGCGCGCGAATTCGCGCGAATTCGCCAATCCACGGCCGAATAGAATATTTCACTCCGGCGGAAAAACCGTCTGCTGAAATCGCAGCTTAACCCGTTCTTCCTCTAGGTGAGAGGCTGTCTCCACCTGACTTGTACGTCGTTAGGGGTGTCGTATAACAGCGGCTTCATTCTACATTCACACGCTACGATTTCTGCCGTACGGCTAGTCGTCTGTTCTTCAATAGACCACAGCCGTACACAGGTGTTTTTAAACGCGGCGTCAAGGGGCCGGGACACAGCAACTGCGGCCCATCGACCTTATGTCCTGCCACCGCCGAAGCCAGCCGCTGTACAATAGACTGCTGTGTCGGCCTCTAGTGTAAAGGCGTTTGTGCTATGGAGGACTTCAAAACAATGCAGCGAAATAAGGCCGACGAGTATTGTCGAGCAACGACCTGCGTTACTGCTTGCGCTCTTTGTTGTCCCTTAGGACTGTTGACATTTTTAAAAATATCGGTAATTCGATAAATCGATATATACAAGAATATCATTACTGACCCGCGATACAGTGAAGAAAATTTGCGATACATCGCCAGAATAAATAGCGAAGTGCCGGAAAAAAAATACTGGTTGCACATTGTAAATATAATGCCAGTTTGAGAGCTGTATGTTTAAGTCTTGATTTATTATTAGACATTCTGTGCACCAACAAGCTAGCAGCCTGTTTATCCCCCCTTAGAGCAAGAACTGAAAGGAAAACTATGCACGTTCACGCTTGGCTATAACCATTTTGCTAACAATTGTAACTGCGTGTAAGTTGCACAATAAAAGGTGTCCGATGGATCTCTCGTTCGGTTTCGTCACATGTCGGATTTGGGTGGAACACTTCATGTCGACTTCCCTGTTTTTTTTTTTTTTAATTTTTGCAAACGCCAGTGAACTAGCAGTTGCAGTGTCAAAACTACGTGCTGAAGTGAAACGTTACGGTTTCTATTGCCAGCGCCGACCGCCGACTACGTCTGCATTTTCCCTCACCCATCTCTACTCACCGCAAAGACCGATCATGTCATTCAGATTTTTGTTTATCAGTTTCAGTAACTGTTTTTTGAAGAATGCCGATGTGAAGAAATAGCACATTAGTTGTGTTAAAAATTGTTTTCACATCGGATATCTTGTGTGGTTCATGGTGTGGGTTCCTGTAGTCATGTCCTAGTTCATGAACCACGGGCAACGTATGAGTGGCCAAGTAAGTGGTCCCGACAGTCGGGATACCAGTTACTTTGGAATAAGGCTGGGCATCTCGGACATATTCTGAGTCGTGGTCACCTTTGTGCTCATACGGCAAAGACTACCAAATCCACCGGTTAGTCCCTCAGCCGTTAGGGGTAAAACCCAATGGGACTCGGGGCAAGTAAGGCTAGCAACCTGCTTCCCTGGTACTTTAAATATGATGCTGGCAACAATCAGAGCAAAATGCCTCGGACCTTTGGAGGTGACGGAGTCCCACCTCTAACTGACAAACCAGGGACTCCTAAGATACGACTTGGCAAACAAATGGTAATGAGATGGGGAGCTATTAATATCAATGGGGGCTACTCTTGGAAAAAGGTAGAGCTGGCAGAGGCTGCAAGTAAGATGGGGCTGGACGTTTTAGCTGTTAGTGACATTCGGGTAAGGGGTGAGAAAGAAAAAGAAGTGGGAGAATACAAGGTCTACTTGTCAGGAGTCAAAGCAGGAATAGCACAATGGGGTGTAGGGCTTTACATCAGGAAAGAAATTGAACCCAGCGTAGTTGCAATAAGATATGTAAACGAACGACTGATGTGGATAGATTTGACAGTGTCTAGCAAGAAAATTAGGATTGTGTCAGTATATTCGCATTGTGAAGGGACTGATCAAGATAAGATGGATAGTTTTTATGAGGCACTCAGTGATGTAGTTGTTAGAGTAAAGGACAAGGACAGTGTTCTGCTCATGGGTGATTTTAACGCCAGGATTGGAAATCGAACAGAAGGGTATGAAAAGGTTATGGGTAAATTTGGAGAGGATATGGAGGCCAACAGGAACGGGCAGCAACTCTTGGATTTCTGTGCCAGTATGGGCTTAGTAATCACAAACTCCTTTTTTAAACATAAGAACATTCACCGGTATACTTGGGAAAGCAGGGGAACCAGATCTGTCATTGACTATATAATAACAGATCAGGAATTCAGGAAGGCTGTGAGGGACACACGTGTATTCAGGGGATTCTTTGATGACGCTGAACATTATTTAATCTGCAGTGAAATTGGGATTACGAGGCCGAAAGTGCAGGAGGTCAGGTCCATATGTAGGAGGATAAGAGTGGAGAAACTTCAGGATAAGGAAATCAGGCACAAGTACATAACAGCGATCTCAGAAAGGTACCACTTAGTTGAATGTAGTCAATTACAGTCATTGGAAAAGGAATGGACAAGGTACAGGGACACAGTACTAGAAGTGGCTAAAGAATGTCTTGGAACAGTAGTGTGTAAAAGTAGGAGGAAGCAAACAGCTTGGTGGAATGACACAGTCAAGGCAGCCTGTAAAAGGAAAAAGAAGGCGTATAAAAAATGGCTGCATACTAGAACTCAGGTAGACACAGAAAGTTATGTTGAAGAAAGAAACAAAGCCAAACAGATAATTGCAGCATCCAAGAAGAAATCTTGGGAAGACTTTGGAAACAGGTTGGAGACATTGGGTCAAGCTGCTGGAAAACCATTCTGGAGTGTAATTAGCAGTCTTCGAAAGGGAGGTAAGAAGGAAATGACAAGTATTTTGGACAGGTCAGGAAAACTGCTGGTGAATCCTGTGGATGCCTTGGGCAGATGGAGGGAATATTTTGAAGAGTTGCTCAATGTAGGTGAAAATACGATCAGTAATGTTTCAGATTTCGGGGTAGAATGGGATAGGAATGATGATGGAAATAGGATCACGTTTGAGGAAGTGGAGAAAATGGTCAATAGATTGCAGTGCAATAAAGCAGCTGGGGTGGATGAAATTAAGTCGGAACTCATCAAGTACAGTGGAATGTCAGGTCTTAAATGGTTACACAGGATAATTGAAATGGCCTGGGAGTCCGGACAGGTTCCATCAGACTGGACAAAAGCAGTAATCACACCAATCTTTAAACATGGAAACAGAAAAGATTGTAACAACTACAGAGGTATCTCTTTAATCAGCGTTGTGGGTAAAATCTTCTCAGGTATTGTTGAAAGGAAAGTGCGAGTATTAGTTGAGGAGCAATTGGATGAAAATCAGTGTGGGTTTAGGCCTCTTAGAGGTTGTCAGGACCAGATCTTTAGCTTACGACAAATAATGGAGAAGTGTTATGAGTGGAACAGGGAATTGTATCTATGCTTTATAGATCTAGAAAAGGCATATGACCGGGTTCCTAGGAGGAAGTTATTGTCTGCTCTACGAGATTATGGAATAGGAGGCAAACGTTTGCAAGCAATTAAAGGTCTTTACATGGATAGTCAGGCAGCAGTTAGAGTTGACGGTAAATTGAGTTCATGGTTCAGAGTAGTTTCAGGGGTAAGACAAGGCTGCAACCTGTCTCCACTGTTGTTCATATTATTTATGGATCATATGTTGAAAACAATAGACTGGCTGGGTGAGATTAAGATATGTGAACACAAAATAAGCAGTCTTGCATATGCGGATGACTTAGTTGTGATGGCAGATTCGATTGAAAGTTTGCAGAGTAATATTTCAGAGCTAGATCAGAAATGTAAGGACTATGGTATGAAGATTAGCATCTCCAAAACGAGAGTAATGCCAGTGGGAAAGAAATATAAACGGATTGAGTGCCAAATAGGAGGAACAAAGTTAGAACAGGTGGACGGTTTCAAGTGCTTAGGATGCATATACTCACAGGATGGCAACATAGTGAAAGAACTGGAAGCGAGGTGTAGCAAGGCTAATGCAGTGAGCGCTCAGCTACGATCTACTCTCTTCTGCAAGAAGGAAGTCAGTACCAAGACTAAGTTATCGGTGCACCGTTCAATCTTTCGACCAACTTTGTTGTATGGGAGCGAAAGCTGGGTCGATTCAGGTTACCTTATCAGTAAGGTTGAGGTTACGGATATGAAAGTAGCTAGGATGATTGCAGGTACTAGTAGATGGGAACAATGGCAGGAGGGTGTCCACAATGAGGATATCAAAGAACAGGCTTAGATGGTGGGGTGATGTTACACGCATGGGAGAAGCAAGGTTACCCAAGAGACTCATGGGTTCAGCAGTAGAGGGTAGGAGGAGTCGGGGCAGACCAAGGAGAAGGTACCTGGATTCGGTTAAGAATGATTTTGAAGTAATAGGTTTAACATCAGAAGAGGCACCAATGTTAGCACTGAATAGGGGATCATGGAGGAATTTTATAAGGGGGGCTATGCTCCAGACTGAACGCTGAAAGGCATAATCAGTCTTAAATGATGATGATGATGATCGGATATCTTGTTATTCCACATTCACACCGTCCTCCTCCTCCCTCCCTCCCCCCCCCCCCCCATGCGCAACCTGACTTCTTTGTGCTATCTGTTCTTGCTTCACACAGTCAAAGAGAAAGACTAAATGTGATGAAAGCTCAAAAGGTAGTAAGACACCTTCACACAATGAAAGCACGTAAAATCATGTTATACCACAATTTCAAAAGAATAATTTCAAATATTTAACGAAAATTGAGAAAAAATAATACAGAATAGAAATATCGGCTCTGGATATTGGGGTTTCGATAGCCATATATCGATATATCTGTGAAGAAATTTCGACGTAATATTCATCGGTATTTCTCAGAAGTAATATCGATATATGAATATTTCATGAACAGCCCTAATGTCTACCGAACGAGGTGGTGCAGTGATTAGACACTGGACTCGCTTTTGGGAGGACGACTGTTCAAAACCCGCGTCCAGCCATCCAGATTTAGGTTTTCCGTGATTTCCCAAAATCTCAGGTTCGAATTCTGCCTTGGGCATAGATATGTGTGATGTCCTTAGGTTAATTAGGTTTATGTACTTCTAAGTTCTAGGGGACTGATGACCTCAGATGCTCAGAGCCATTTGAAACATTTTTGAACCTAAATCTCACCAGGCAAGTGCCGGGACAGTTTCCTTAAAAGGGCACGGTTAATTTCCTTCCCCATCTTTGACACAATCTTAGCTTGTGCTGTAACGACCTCGATGTCGATACGATGTTAACCTCAATCTTCCTTCCTTCCTTCCTTCTTCTTTATTATGTCTACGATGCTTCTGTGAGAAAACAGATGTTTAAATCGACACACGCAAATTAATTTCACTGCCAGACATAACAGTGAAGCAGCCAGAACGGGAAGACGAAACGAAATGAAATTTCACAGGTTGAAAGGAAATTTGATGTTATTTCAATGGCTACAAAATCGAATTAAATTTGCAAAGAATTTGGGAGCATAGGCCCTCTTATCAGAGTGACAGTGCACTTTCCCTGTCCTGGATGCACGGAGTTATTCGGTAGGGAACGGTGTCATACAGCCGCTGTAACTTCCTTTGACGCCAACTGGCCCACAACTTTTGCAGCTGTTGCTTGACATCCCGCTTAATGGTGCTGGAGCGGAGTTGGCATCCACGCTTGTGCCACACATGATCTGCCAGCGACAGCAGTACCTCAACATCAAATAGACAGTTCATAGGGATAGGTGTCATGTATGTACGAGCATTGTTCTATTGAAAAATGGCGTCACAATACTGACACATGTGAGGTAACACATGAGGACGCAGAATGTCCGTGAAGTACCGTTGTGTCACTAGAATTGCCTCGATCACTGCCAGCCATCACCTGGAGTCATTCTCGGTGGCTCCCTACACCAAGACACCAGAAGTAACATCGCTGTGCCTCTCCAAAACTCTGGAGGAATGGAACATCTCCCTAGGTCACCGTCGTTGTCGTCGGCAGTGGTCCTCTGGGGTAGTGCAGAAGCAGGACTTATTGCTGAACAGAATGCGCTGTCATTCAATAGCAGTCCACGCTTCCTGGTCACGGGAGCACTCCAAATGCAGCCGTTTGTGTTGTGTTGTTAACGGCGGCCTATACGTGGGTCAGTAATTCCCTATGCCAGCTGTTGCCGGTCTCTGACCAATGGTATGGCATCACAGAGAATGTTGCAGGGAGTTCATTAATATAAACTTCCTGCTAGAATTAAAACTGACGCTCCCACATATGATTTAGCCAAACATTTTACTTACTTTCAGAGATCATTGGTTGGCAAGTGTCCGCATCATACACGGAACTCTCCCGATTTTATTAACAGGCTGGGGCCTCTCCACCTAAGTAGTTTGGATCTTCTAGTGAGTTTTGATGTGGTATCTGTTTGTACAAAAGTACCTCTTGCTGATTCCTTGGTGCTAATCGGTTAACAGTTTCAGTCGGACATCACTGCTTTGTTTCGACACGGTCTTTCCTCAACCTACGTTATCTTTAACCAAGAATATGCTAAACAGACTGACGGCGTCGCCATGGGCGAGAAAACAGCACTTAAATCAGCGGTTTCTAAACGAACTGTTTTTTGGAGATACGTGGATGATACTTATGTCGAGCGGTTCTAGGCGCTTCAGTCCGGAACCGCGCTGCTGCTACGGTCGCAGGTTCGAATCCTGCCCCGGGCATGGACGTGTGTGATGTCCTTAGGCTAGTTACGTTTAAGTAGTTCTAAGTTCTAGGGGACTGATGACCTCAGATGTTAAGTCCCATAGTGCTCAGAGCCATTTGATACTTATGTAGCGTGGCCCCACAGAGAAGATAAGTTAATGCAGTTTTTACATCATCTTAATTCCCATTTTTGAGAATATACGATTTACTATGGAATTGAAGTCAGATGGTTGTCTCCCATTCCTGGATGTTTTCGATAGAGTGACGGCTCTTTGGGACATTCTGTTTACGGTAAGCCCACTCACACTGATTTGTACTTGCGCTCCTCAAGTTGCCATCACCCTCCCCAAAACATGATTATGCTTAAAACCCATGTACACAGGGTCCGTACAGGTAGTTTACCTAAAGAGCTCGCACATTTAAGGACAGTGTTCAGAGACAATGGATGCTCGACCTGGAAAATTAACAGGGTACTCTCAGCTAAAATCAAGAACCGGGAAGTGGATAAAGAGGAGAACGCGCCAGCACAGTCCCTAGCTTTTCTTCCCTTCGTTGGAAATATTGCCTTCAAAATAGCAAGAACCCTTAGTAATTTTCAGGCAAAAGTAATTTTCCGCCCACCATCTAAGATTTCGGACCTGCTGGGATCATTGAAGGGCAACCTGTTATTGTGGAAGTCAGGAATTTACGAAATACCTTGTAAGTAGGCTGTTTAGGTTTTCTTATTGGTAACGCCACGTAGCGCTCTGTGTGAGAATCACTGGCTGTGCTGTGTGCAGTCTGTGTCTATTTTGCATTGTTGTCTGCCATTGTAGTGTTGGGCAGCGGCTGCTGGATGTGAACAGCGCGTAGCGTTGGGCAGTTGGAGGTGAGCCGCCAGCAGTGGTGGATGTGGGGAGAGAGATGGCGGAGTTTTGTAATTTGTCATGAACTGCAATATATATTATGACTATCAAGGTAAATACATTGTTTGTTCTCTATTAAAATCTTTCATTTGCTAACTATGCCTATCAGTAGTTAGTGCCTTCCGTAGTTTGAATCTTTTATTTAGCTGGCAGTAGTGGCGCTCGCTGTATTGCAGTAGTTCGAGTAACCAAGATTTTTGTGAGGTAAGCGATTTGTGAAAGGTATAGGTTAATGTTAGTCAGGGCCATTCTTTCGTAGGGATTTTTTGAAAGTCAGATTGCGTTGCGCTAAAAATATTGGGTGTCAGTTTAATCACAGTCATGTATAATTTGTCAAAAGGGGACGTTTCATATGTCGACCCTTAGCCGAGGATACCTCACTGGAATCTTCTGATTTTTTCTTGTAGTTTGTGTAATTAGTGTAGCTATTGTTTATTGCTAGCGCGTAATCATAGAGAGAATTTCCTTTGTAGTGGTAGTTTTTCATTGTTGTACAGTAAAACAGTTGTGGCATGCATGTAGATTTGCAGCAAGTATTTCGCAGCTGCAATTAACTAGATATTATTTTCAGTGCTATGTTAATGTGTTCTCTTATTTTTGCTCTTCAAATTGTGCTTTTCTGTGTTATCGTGTGAAATATTGTGACAATAATGGCGTGTGAAAAACGTAACACTAGCCCACAAAGTAAATTGAGAAATAATAGTGACGACGAGCGTAGCTTATCAGCACCACTGTGTAGTGAATTAACATTCGAAGTAGTAATTTGGTAATTGTGCATAGGGAAATGGAGCGGGTTGCAAATAATGGTGTACACAGTGAAACAATTACTGAACAGGGAAGCATTATCGATCGATCGGTCGGCAACAGCTCGCCTCAGGAATCCGAAATGACAGGAAACAATCTCGCAAATACTGTAGATTCAGGTTTTGAGTCCTCACCGTTTTCTCAAATAAGTCAAGACACATTTTCTGCTTGTCAAAATGTGAATGTTGCGAGGTGCAAATGCACTGCCGAAAAGCATAGAGGAACAGATTCCAGACACTAATACATTATTATTGCAATTAATGCAACAAATGAAACAAAATCAGAGACAAACACAGCAACAGTTAGACACAGTGGAACAAAATCTCAAAAAGTTAGACACAGTGGAACAAACTCTTAAAAAGTTAGACTCATTGGAACAAACTCTTGAACAAACACGTGAAGATTTAACTACTGAGTTACATAACATTGAATCGAAATGTCAAAAAGTCTGTAATGACGTAAAAACTCAAATTTGTGAGCATTTTCAACCTATTTTTTCGCGGCACGAAAATGCATTACAGAATCACGAAGCAGCCATAAAAGAACTGCACATTATTGTTCATGAAAATCATGAGACCTTGCAAGCTAAAACTGACTCAGTTGCATCTACCGATTCGGTTAAGCAACTTGCAAAAACTCAGGAAAACTTAAAGGACACAGTAGAAAGACACATGGAGGAAATTAGTACATTATCAGAGAAAGTAGTTGAACTTTCGGATCAGCTAAATAATTTATCTACGAAGGTAGATGATAATCTGAATGACACAAAACCGGTAGTCTTTAATGAGACAGAAGAGTGCGAACAAATTAGGAAACTGAAACAAAATCTGAATCAAATTAATACGCAACACCAAAGAGAAATCTGGGAAGTACAAGATCAACTGACACAGGTAATACAAGAATTACGTATTTCAGAGGACACTCGCGCTCCAACACGGGAAGAGGTACTTAGAAATACGGAAAAGCCGCAAGATAATAACGTAGGGCATTTCGGAAGTTATGAAAGAAATTGGCAATGTGCACCGAATTTTGAGATGGAACGGCCGACACGACCTAACAATGACCGATATGCGACTCGCCGACATGATGATTTTGACTATAAGCTGTTCATTACTACACGTAAATTTAAAACATTTAAGAATTCTGGCAACGACATTCATTCACAAGCGTGGCTCCATCAATTCTCTCATTGTTTTCCTCCCAACTGGTCATTAGAACACAGATTAGAATTTCTGTGTGGCTATTTAGAGAATGAACCAGCTGTAAGAATGCGATCGGTCATTCACGATTGTCACAGTGAAGGAGAATTTTATCATGCCTTCCTCTCAGCTTATTGGTCTCAAGCTACACAAGACCGAGTAAAACATAGCATCACAATGATGAAACATTTCGAACAATCTGAATTCTCCAGTCTTGTGAACTATTTTGAAGAAATGTTGCACAAGAATCAGTACCTGTCAAACCCATACAGCCCCTCAGAACTCATCCGCATTTGCTTAATCAAATTACCTGAACATTTACGACATATTATTTTAGCAGGACGTTGCAAAGAAGACATTGAGGCTTTTCAGGGACTGTTACAAGAACTGGAAATTGACACTGACAGTCGGGGAACGCGGAAACAGGAGCACAACGATTACAGGTCACATCTGTCACAATTCCGCGATGAAAGAAATAATAACTGGAGACGACAAGGCTATTCTCACAATACAAATCGTGAACAAGACAGACACCACCCATACGACAACCACTGGCAGAGTAATAGTTACAGAGAAAGATCGCACTTCCGTAACTATGAATATGACAGAGATAACCATAGGAACAAAGAATATGGAAACCAAAACAATTATTATCAAGGGAGACAGAATAACTTCAGACGCAACGGTCCAGCGCGCAGTTACGATTCAGGGAGAAATTCTCCACCCCGTGACCGACAAGAAAGAAACTATGGCATCTACCGACATGACGACAGACGATATGATCGTAACGACAGACCTGAATTGCATCAGAACTGGCGGGATTCAAACAGAGCAGGGCCCTCTCGGCAAGGCGAATTTGTAGAAGTTAGGTCTCCTAATCCCAATAACGGCGCGCGCCAACAAAGGAACAGACAATGACTCGCACCGTAGGCAGCCGCGTGCGCCGGCTGGCTCAGAGAAAAATAACATTGATGCTAATCTTGAGAAAAATTTTAGCATTCCTCACCGACGTATACCGCATGATAATTCTGTTCAAGCTGAACCTCTGCGCACTAGGAAGAGTAAAGGTTTACACCACATTTCACATTAAAAAACCGTTTATTGAAAGATAATCTGCTTTTTAACTTAGTCTTTGGTATAAAACTTTTCACTTCACATTTCTAGTATGCTTTGTCAGACTTAAGAAACTGTTAACATGCAACAATGTTTGAAGTTAAATATCCAGTCAAGAACCAAGAGAACTTATTTAAACAGAAATTACGAATGCGTTGTTATAGTGAACAGACGACAGAGTGTTGTTATTTGTACATTCTTGCTTGTTTGTTGCACGATCACGTAACGACTATCAGGCTCACATACTTAGAACATATACTGGCACTGCTAATGACATTTTCATGCAACATTTTGGTTTACTTGAAAAGACATTCTTTATTTGAAGTACTTTCTGTGGGATTAAAGATGACTCAGCACTTGGTTTCTTTGACAGCTACACAATTATATCACGACACTACTAATGTGTGACACAATTTACATTGTTGCTTTTGCGGTGTATCTGTTTTATATCTGCACAGTTTTTCTGAATTCTTCTGTAAAGTAAAACATGTTTTAGTAGTAACTTTTGTGGTATAGCTGCAATAAGACAGCCTTTTTTTATTAGCACAACAATAAGTTACAGTGTAGTACTTTCTTGATCACGGTACTGTACGTAATAACTACGATATCTATACGCAAAGCATTTCACTTTTGTTTATCATGAGGTAAGTACATTGGCTTTTGCAGAACTTAGCTTTCGGAGGACAATAACTACGACACTTCCACAGACATTATCTTACAGCAAGACGCACATTTAGCGCTACAGGACACGTATTTGAGTGATTAATTTCGCACTTAAAACATGCATTTTTTAAGATATTTGAAGTACAATGATACAAAGGTTTTCCGTGATACATTTCATTTCATTGTTGTAATCTGTAACACCTGATGGTATAATTACATTAATCCTCAGGGGCGTACACGCTTACTTTGTGTATCATGTGTTTGGCAAGCACAAGGAGCCCTAGCTAATATGGTATTTGCTTATACAACTTCACACATCGGTACCATATTTCTCTAACACAGAATTACACAGCTATCTGATCATTTAACAGAGGAAAAAAATTTTTTTTACTACATCAGTGACACATGTTTAAGCAATTACACAGTTGGGTAACTTCACACTTACGAAAATGGTATTTTGTCTGTACTTTGTGAAATGCTCATATTTTTCGGAACCGTTGTGATACTATGAGAGCTTTGAATGATGTATTTGGTATGGGATCATGATTTTTAAAGTGCGTTTGAGGCAGATGACACTTTTGACATGAGCAGAGAATTTTTTTTAGGTTTTGAAATTACTGGAGGAAGCTACGACGATTTTGAGAGTTGACTGAGGTGTTATGATGTTATTATTACGATGACTATGTGTATTATGCTGTTGTGGTATGTTTATGATCAGTAAGCTGATGCTATATGAGTTATTTGATTATGCTATGTATCTATTATGATGAAATATTGAAGAAATGTCGACGAATAAGGTAAGGAATAATGAGGAGTGGTTAGGGACTCTGGTTTGTGAAAAAGGTTGTTGGAAACCAAGAATCGTACTTTAAGAGTTATGAAATGTGTGTAAATGCGTGAATGTATCACAATGCCGGCGAAAATTTTTGGGACACTGTTATATTCATAAGATTTTGTATCTACACATTTGCAACGAAAATTCTCGACCTCTCAATTTTTTTATATGAGACTGCCACTGTAGCGGAAACTGCTGGCGTAAATATTTCCGTAAGAACGTTAAGTGACCACCTGCACGTAATGCGTTTTGGGCGCCCAGCTGAGAGGTAGACGTCTGACAAAAGAAAGCCATTAGGTGCAAAAAAAAAAAAAAAAAAAAAAGGGAGGCAATTATCCTTGCTATTGACATTCCTTTGTAGAAAGCATCGCAAATACAACACTCTCAAACTTGAAAACATATGATTATACTGTGGAGCTCTTAATTTACGATATTTACTAAAATGCCTAATGAAACGATGAGAAACATTTCACGGCTATTGTCTTGCTTGTTGAGAGAAATGCCATATGGCTTGCTTTATGTATTTATTTACTAATTTTGTTTCATATCTAGTTTCTAGCTGCACTTCAGCATTGGTTAAAATAAAATTTTATAGATGTACTAATATAAATATTTTCTTTCGACAGATGGAGTAAATAATAATTTTTTTCAAAAAAATGAGGGAGCACAAAGACATTTCCCTTCACAGGAACTACATACATAATTTACTTTTCAACTACTTGGTAATTTTTTTGTAGAATAACTTCTTGTGGTGCACCAGTTTAATTACTTAGACATTAAGATGTGATTATACATTTCCCTTATCTGCATTGTTATCTTTAGTGTACTTTTTTTCTGCTTGAGCTATGTCATGTTTAGGTATTTCATTTTCTGCTGCTGTTTGCCAGGCATAGTGTTACTGAATTTGAATTTGTGTTACTCTGCTAAGCCAGTTTACTACTGATTTATTTTTCTTGTTTGCTACGCATTGCCTCATATTAGTTGTAATGTTGAATTGCTTGGTAATTTAGATTTACTGTAGCTTGCTTTGCAAATTTGAATTTTTTTGTCCTTGCTGTTTGTGTTACTTGTTTTGTGCAGCTGCATTGCCTCGTCCCTTAGTTTAGCATCTGATCTCAGTAGATTTAAGTTAGCTTAAGAGGGGGTAGCCTATAAGAGAATGAGTTGCGATGAATTTGAAGAAATGCACTGAGAGGCTATAGGAGAAAATACAGAAAGCAGGTATAGATAGGACTTTTGGGAATAATGATGAATGAAGGGAGATTTCCAAGAAGTAAAGAAAGTTTTGTTTGCAAAATACTGCAGTAAAACAAACCCTGTCCTTTCCTTTTGTATTATTATGCTATGTGTTTGTGTACCCTTGTGTATTTCTTTTCTTCATGTCTCTGTGTACTGTTTCATAGAATTTTTTTTCTGTTCTAGTACTAAGCTACATTCACTATGATGAGGAATACTGTTATCCTCAAATATAATTGGCATTAATAATATGTTATTTACCTTGTAAATTTGCTTAGACATTATTTATTCTGTTCTGTTTTAATGCTCATGTTGATGTTTCAAAACTTATTCTGATCTTTTATGTATGTACTTATGTCATAATTCCTGTAACACTGATGTATGTTTATTTCTATTCTTTTGTAAAGCCTGTGTTACTGCAAATGTTATCTGTACTATTATGTTCTTAATGATGTATTTTGTACCTTTGTAATAGTATTTTCATGTTGTAAATTTATAACTGTATAGACACCAGTTCTTCAAATTAAGTTACATTTCACTGCACACATTTCTGTTGGTCATAGTATATGGACAATATGTGAGAAGTAGGGACTGTTAGTGTTTACGCATGTGTTAATAATTCAGCAAGGGACTGGATAACAGCATTGCTGGTTCTAAGGACATTTCAAACAAATTTTTTGTGAATGGACAAGTGGTGGTTTATGGACTTGCTATATTCTCTGCAAGACTCTTTGATGGTGATAGTGTACCTGCACAGTCACAACAGGTGGCTGCTGGCCATCTCTACAAGGACTACAGTGGGTCTGCATCTTTGATGGCCCACCAATACCATTATTTCTACAAGGACTACAGTGGGTCTGCACCTCTGGTGGCCCACCAATACCATACTCTCTAGCAGGACTACAGTAGGTCTACTCTGTGATGACCTACCTACCAATATTCTTCAAAACTTCGAATGACTCTGCTGTGGGTTTGTTCTGTTGTGACCCATTACTTGTCTGCATGTCGAGAGTCAGCACTGCATTTCCATTGGAAGGACAACACTATTTCTTCAAGACTGCATGGAAATCCACTACTTCCGTGTGCATTTCCTTTTACTGCTCAGACTTTGAGAAAAACACTGCAATTTTACTGTGATGAACGATTAGGACTGTCTTTATGGACTGCGAGAAAGTTTAGGTTTTGACCAACATTGTATCAGAAAGTGTGTGCATTTGATATCTTTGTTATTGTAATTATGAAAAATTTTATCAAATCATTATTGGCCACTGCCCAAAACAATTTGTAAAATTTTTTTGTGGGGAGCATGGGGGCTATGTAAGTAGGCTGTTTAGGTTTTCTTATTGGTAACGCCACGTAGCGCTCTGTGTGAGAATCACTGGCTGTGCTGTGTGCAGTCTGTGTCTAGTTTGCATTGTTGTCTGCCATTGTAGTGTTGGGCAGCGGCAGCTGGATGTGAACAGCGCGTAGCGTTGGGCAGTTGTAGGTGAGCCGCCAGCAGGGGTGGATGTGGGGAGAGAGATGGCGGAGTTTTGTAATTTGTCATGAACTGCAATATATATTATTGTTTGTTCTCCATCAAAATCTTTCATTTGCTAACTGTGCCTATCAGTAGTTAGTGCCTTCAGTAGTTTGAATCTTTTATGTAGCTGGCAGTAGTGGTGCTCGCTGTATTGCAGTAGTTCGAGTAACGAAGATTTTTGTGAGGTAAGTGATTTGTGAAACGTATAGGTTAATGTTAGTCAGGGCCATTCTTTTGTAGGGATTTTTGAAAGTCAGATTGCGTTGCGCTAAAAATATTGTGTGTCAGTTTAATCACAGTCATGTATAATTGTTCAAAGGGGACTTTCAAAATCAAACCTGTTTTTATTTCATTGTACTCACCACATTGTAACCCATCTGAACGGATTATGAAAGAAAGCAATAAGCTTTGCAGACTTTATTGTCACAGAAAGCATCAATATTGGGACAGATATTTATACTTATTTCAAAATGTGCTGAATGAAATGCCTCATGACTCCACTGCTTTACCACCTGTTCTTGTACTGAAGAATGAAGAACCACCGAACAGAAACAGAGAGCTTGTTTCTTTCCCGAATACACGTAAACTTCGACACAAAGACATAATTGATTTGACTATTAAAAATATAAAATCTGCAGCAGACAAAAGGAGAAAACTACACAGTAAAGCAAATGCAAAGAAATTATATATTGGTTAGAAAGTTCTCATTAAAGCTCATTCATTGTCACATAAGAAGAAACACTTGAGTCACAAATTCTTTCTAGTTTGCAATGGACCTTACAGAATCCGACGTATACCACATGATAGTTGCGTTGAAGTTGAAACCCTGCGTATTAGGAAGAGTAAAGGTTTACACCACATTTCACATGTAAAACCGTTTATTGTAAGATAATCTGTTTTTTAACTTAGTCTTTGCCATAAAATTTTTCACTTCACACTACTAGTACAATTTGTCACACTGGGAAACTGTTAACATGCAATAATGTTTTGGAGTTAACTATCCAGTCTAGAACCTAGGGAACATTTTTAAACAGAAATTACGAATGCATTGTTATAGTGAACAGACGACTCAGTGTTGTTATTTGTACATTCTTGCTTGTTCGTTGCACGATTACATAACGACTATCAGGCTTACATACTTAGAACATATACTGGTACTGCTAATGAGATTTTAATGCAACATTTTGATTTACCTGAAAATGCATTCACTTTCTGTGAGATACCAGATGACACAGTGGTTAGTTTATGTGACAGCCACACGATTTTATCGCGACGCTACTGATGAGTGACAATTTACAATGTTGCTTTTGCGGTGTTTCTGTTTTATATCTGCACAGTTTTTCTGAATTCTTCTGGAAAGGAAAACATGTTTTAGTAGTAACTTTTGTGGTATAGCTACAATAAGACAGCCCTTTTCCGTAGCACAACAATACGTTACAGCACAGTACTTTCTTCATCACGGCAATAACCGTAACAAGTAAGATATCTATACGCAAAGCATTTCACTTTTGTTTATCATGAGGTAAGTACATTGGCTTCTGCAGAACTTAGCTTTTGGAGGACGATAACTACGACACTTCCACAGAGATTATCTTACAACAAGATGCACAGTCTAGCGCTACAGTACACGTATTTGAGTGATTAATTTTGTACTTAAAACATTTATTTTTAAAGATTTTTGAATTGCATTGATACAAAGGTTTTCCGTGATACATTTCATTCCATTGCTGTAATCTGTAATCCTCAGTGGGGTACACGCCTACTTTGTGTACCATATGTTTGGCAAGCACAAGGAGCCCTAGCTAATATGATATTTGCTTATACAACTTTACACATCAATACCATATTTCTCTAACACAGAATTATACATCTATCTGATCATTTAACTGAGAGAGACAAACGTTTTTTTTACGTCAGTGACAGATATTTGTGCAATTACACAGTTGGATAACTTCACACTTATGAAATTGTATTTCGTCTGTACTTTGTGAACTGTTCATATTTTTTCAGAACCATTGTGATACTATGAGAGCCTTGAATGATGTATTTGATAAGGGATCATGATTTTTGAAGTACGTTTGAGGTAGATGACTTTATTGAAGGTCTTGAAATTATTGAAAGAAGCTGCAACAATTATGAGATGTGATTGATCTGTTATTATGTTATTATTACGATGATGATGTGTATTATGCTGTTGAGGTAGTTTATGATCAATAAGCTGAGAATCGTACTTTAAGAGTTATGAAATGTGTGTAAATGCATGAATGTATCAAAATGCAGGCGAAAATTTTTTGCACACTGTTATATTCATAGGATTTTGTTTCTACACATTTGCAACGCAAATTCTGGACCTGTGAAATTTTTTATATGAGACTGTCACTGTAGTGCAAACTGGTGTCGCAAATATTTCGGTAAGAATTTAAGTGACCTTCACGTAATGCATCGTGGGCACCCAGCTGCGTGACAGTCGCCTGGAAAAAAGTCATTTGTGTGTGCCTTTCAGAGGCACAGGTGGAGAAAAAGGAGGCCATTATCCTCGCTATTGACATTTCTTTGTAGAAAGCATCGCAAATATGACATGCACAAACTTGAAAACATACACTCCTGGAAATGGAAAAAAGAACACATTGACACCGGTGTGTCAGACCCACCATACCTGCTCCGGACACTGCGAGAGGGCTGTACAAGCAATGATCACACGCACGGCACAGCGGACACACCAGGAACCGCGGTGTTGGCCGTCGAATGGCGCTAGCTGCGCAGCATTTGTGCACCGCCGCCGTCAGTGTCAGCCAGTTTGCCGTGGCTTACCCAGCTCCATCGCAGTCTTTAACACTGGTAGCATGCCGCGACAGCGTCGACGTGAACCGTATGTGCAGTTGACGGACTTTGAGCGAGGGCGTATAGTGGGCATGCGGGAGGCCGGGTGGACGTACCGCCGAATTGCTCAACACGTGGGGCGTGGGGTCTCCACAGTACATTGATGTTGTCGCCAGTGGTCGGCGGAAGGTGCACGTGCCCGTCGACCTGGGACCGGACCGCAGCGACGCACGGATGCGCGCCAAGACCGTAGGATCCTACGCAGTGCCGTAGGGGACCGCACCGCCACTTCCCAGCAAATTAGGGACACTGTTGCTCCTGGGGTATCGGCGAGGACCATTCGCAACCATCTCCATGAAGCTGGGCTACGGTCCCGCACACCGTTAGGCCGTCTTCTGCTCACGCCCCAACATCGTGCAGCCCGCCTCCAGTGGTGTCGCGACAGGCGTGAATGGAGGGACGAATGGAGACATGTCATCTTCAGCAATGAGAGTCGCTTCTGCCTTGGTGCCAATGATGGTCGTATGCGTGTTTGGCGCCGTGCAGGTGAGCGCCACAATTAGGACTGCATACGACCGAGGCACACAGGGCCAACACCCGGCATCATGGTGTGGGGAGCGATCTCCTACACTGGCCGTACACCACTGGTGATCGTCGAGGGGACACTGAATAGTGCACGGTACATCCAAACCGTCATCGAACCCATCGTTCTACCATTCCTAGACTGACAAGGGAACTTGCTGTTCCAACAGGACAATGCACGTCCGCATGTATCCCGTGCCACCCAACGTGCTCTAGGAGGTGTAAGTCAACTACCCTGGCCAGCAAGATCTCCGGATCTGTCCCCCATTGAGCATGTTTGGGACTGGATGAAGCGTCGTCTCATGCGGTCTGCACGTCCAGCACGAACGCTGGTCCAACTGAGGCGCCAGGTGGAAATGGCATGGCAAGCCGTTCCACAGGACTACATCCAGCATCTCTACGATCGTCTCCATGGGAGAGTAGCAGCCTGCATTGCTGCGAAAGGTGGATATACACTGTACTAGTGCCGACATTGTGCATGCTCTGTTGCCTGTGTCTATGTGCCTGTGGTTCTGTCAGTGTGATCATGTGATGTATCTGACCCCAGGAATGTGTCAATAAAGTTTCCCCTTCCTGGGACAATGAATTCACGGTGTTCTTATTTCAATTTCCAGGAGTGGATGATTATACTGTGGAGCTCTTAATTTATGATATTTACTAAAATGCCTAATGAAATGATGAGGAACATTTTACATCTATTGTCTTTCTAGTTGAGAGTTTGCTCATTTTGTTTAATATCTAGTTTCTAGCTGCACTGCAGCGTTGGGTTAAATAAAATTTAATAGATGTACTAATACAGATATTTTATGCCTACAGATCCAGTAAATAATAATTTTATGATCTACTTAAAAAAAAACGAAGGAGCACAAAAAGACATTTCCCTTCACAGGACTTGCATACATAATTTTCTTTTCAACTACTTGGTAATATTTTTTGTAGAATAAGTTGTGGTGCACCACTTTAATTACATAGACATTAAGATGTGAATATACATTTCCCTTATCTGCGTTGTTGTCTTTAGTGTTCTACGAGGGCAGTTCAATAAGTAATGCAACACATTTTTTTTCTCGGCTAATTTTAGTTGAAAAAACCGGAAATTTCTTGTGAAATATTTTCAAACATTCCCGCTTCGTCTCGTATAGTTTCATTGATTTCCGACAGGTGGCAGCGCTGTACGGAGCTGTTAAAATGGCGTCTGTAACGGATGTGCATTGCAAACAACGGGCAGTGATCGAGTTTCTTTTGGCGGAAAACCAGGGCATCTCAGATATTCATAGGCGCTTGCAGAATGTCTACGGTGATCTGGCAGTGGACAAAAGCACGGTGAGTTGTTGGGCAAAGGGTGTGTCATCATCGCCGCAAGGTCAAGCAAGACTGTCTGATCTCCCGCGTGCGGGCCGGCCGTGCACAGCTGTGACTCCTGCAATGGCGGAGCGTGCAAACACACTCATTCGAGATGATCAACGGATCACCATCGAACAACTCAGTGCTCAACTTGACATCTCTGTTGGTAGTGCTGTCACAATTGTTCACCAGTTGGGATATTCAAAGGTTTGTTCCCGCTGGGTCCCTCGTTGTCTAACCGAACACCATACAGAGCAAAGGAGAACCATCTGTGCGGAATTGCTTGCTCGTCATGTGGCTGAGGGTGACAATTTCTTGTCAAAGATTGTTACAGGCGATGAAACATGGGTTCATCACTTCGAACCTGAAACAAAACGGCAATCAATGGAGTGGCGCCACACCCACTCCCCTACCAAGAAAAAGTTTAAAGCCATACCCTCAGCCGGTAAAGTCATGGTTACAGTCTTCTGGGACGCTGAAGGGGTTATTCTGTTCGATGTCCTTCCCCATGGTCAAACGATCAACTCTGAAGTGTATTGTGCTACTCTTCAGAAATTGAAGAAACGACTTCAGCGTGTTCGTAGGCACAAAAATCTGAACGAACTTCTCCTTCTTCATGACAACGCAAGACCTCACACAAGTCTTCGCACCCGAGAGGAGCTCACAAATCTTCAGTGGACTGTTCTTCCTCATGCACCCTACAGCCCCGATCTCGCACCGTCGGATTTCCATATGTTTGGCCCAATGAAGGACGCAATTCGTGGGAGGCACTACGTGGATGATGCAGTTGTTGATGCAGTACGACGTTGGCTCCGACATCGACCAGTGGAATGGTACCGTGCAGGCATACAGGCCCTCATTTCAAGGTGGCGTAAGGCCGTAGCATTGAATGGAGATCATGTTGAAAAATAGTGTTGTGTAGCTAAAAGATTGGGGAATAACCTGATGTATTTCAATGCTGAATAAAACAATCCCTGTTTCAGAAAAAAAATGTGTTGCATTACTTATTGAACTGCCCTCGTATTTTCTGCTTGAGCTTTGCCATGTTTAGGTGTAAGTTACAGCATTTGCTGCTGCTGTTTGCCATGCATAGTGCTACTGAATGTCACTTTGTATTACTTTGTTAAGCCAGTTTTACTACTGATTTATTTTTCTTATTGCTGCACATTGGCTCATATTAGTTGTAATGTTGCATTTGCTCTGCTAATTTAGATTTACTGCTGCTTGCTTTGACCATTTCCATTTTTTTCATTGCTGTTTGTATTAATTGTTTTGTGCTGCTGCATTGTCTCATCCCTTAGTTTAGCATCTGAGCTCAGTAGATTTAAGTTAGCTTAAGAGGGTGTAACCTCCCCCTCACTTATCAACCTTAATGACAGTGAAAAATTAAACTGCGTGTACCTAATGGAAATTTGGGAAAAGCAATCGTCACCGAAGTTAATCTGTCGGTAAAGAGGGAGGAAAGGGTTACATCTAAATGAAAGGAAAAATGCCAATGAAACTGGTGGAAATTAATTTTGAAAAGGGGTAAAGTTAATAAAGAAAGTAAATGTGCGGCCATTACGTTAACAATTAACTAGTGGTAATTAGATATTTGAGATTTGGGGGACATTACGGTCGCCAGTCCTAAGGACAATTACTATAGTAACTGAAAAAAGAAAGGTTATTACACATATAATTAGCACTAGAAGCATGGCAACTGAAGGTTGACACGTGTAGTGTGAAAACTGAAAGTTTGTCAGAAGTAATAAATTTCGCTACACTCTGACTTAATTTAACAAAAGAATTAATAAAACCGGAAAATCGAAAGCTAATTTAGTGACTGAAGTTAATAGTGAGCTTTCTTTCTGAAGCACATCGAAATTCAGTAAAATACGGTTAGTCTTGGACTACCTCAACAATCATTTCAAAAGCTACTTGAATCTACGCAATTTAGAAATAAGAGATTTAACTTTGAACTTGAATTAAATGATTCTGAACAATTAACAATAGTAAAATTTAGTACATATGAAGCTGAGCTGCAGTCACAGGTAACTAAAATACGGTAACAAAACTCGCACTCTTAATTTGTGCTTGTGCAATCTAAATATTGTAGCCAGCTATGAATACCTTAACTGAACTTTGAAATTAAAGCAGTGAAATCGAATGATGCTGGCGTTTGAATTTCAACGACACTCGGGCTCATTTCGGAAAAGGAAGGGACCCTGCTTGGCAATGCAATTGGGACAATGAGCAACAAAGGTTCATTCTAAGTTGCTGTAATTTTGTGATGCAACAATTTTAAAAGTTTGAAAAGCTGAGGTCTGCCATACAGTTCTAAAACTTTACGTGCTTCCAGTCTTCCTTGTTGGCTGATTGAAGGTTTGAAGCCATCGATCGAGGAGGTGGCGACAGTCACTCATTGTCGGCCGTAGTTGTTGCAGAAGCTGGATGTTGGCGCGCCTTCTTCTCGACACGGTCACCAGACGAAACGGGCTCTTGATGTACGCCAGCTAATGCTTCCCGTCCGCGACACCATGTCAGAAACTATCATCGCAAGTCGAGCGCAATTACATGCTGCCAAACCCCGAAAGTGCGGCAACTCGCGGGAACTTCACACAACACATCTGCTCCACTGCACCACCCCAGCCAGACTCTCTCTGCTCTGCCCGCGCTCCACGCGGCAGAGTTAACCCTACCAAAGATCCTAAACACTTTGGTTCTCCACACGACCTACCGATGTAATGGTTCAATAGCATAGTTTCCCTAGGCCAGACCCAGCGTAAAAATACAAATAATCTTTACACGACAAACCAATTATACATCTACATAAATGCATAGATATACAAATAGTAAAACAATTACAATATACAAAGACACAGAAACGTCATATATTCAAAGGAAAAAAAATTATAGTACAATAGATGGAAATACGAGAATATGCATTTCAGGCGTTACAAGGGGGTAGACTATATAAGAGAATGAGTTGTGATGAATTGGAAGAAATGCATTGAGAAGCTATAAGAAAATGGTTTGGCCAAAAAAGTACTTTGAAAGAGGATATGAACAAAAAAGTAGGGTTTGGGGACAACAGGTTTAGGTACGATTTTCTTGGAAATAAATGATGAGGTAAGATAATGAAAAATAAATAATGAGGTAAGAAAAATGTGAACATATAAATACAGAAAGCATGCTTGGATAGGATTTTTTTTGGTGGAAACAAATGTTGAAATAATAGGGAAGATCTATGGAATGAAGTTTTGGGTTGGACTGCAGTACCAAATGTCACACTGAAAACAAACCCTGTCCTGTCCTTTTGTATCATTCCGCTATGTGTTTGTGTACCCTTGTGTATTTGTGTTCTTCCTGTCTTTATGTGTTTATCTGATAAGACTTATGTTGTAGAATTTTTCTAATACTCAGTTACATTCACTATGATGAGGAATACTGTTATCCTCAAATATAATTTGCATTAATAATATGTCATTTTCTTTGTAAACATGTTTATAGACATTATTAATTCTGTTCTGTTTCAATGCTCATGTGTGAAATTAATGTTTCAAAAACTATTCTCATTATTTTATTTATTTACTTATGTCATAATTCCTGTAACACTGATGTATATGTTATTTCGATTCTTTTCTAAATCCTGTATTACTACAAATGTTATCTGTATTATTATGTTTTCATGATGTTTTCTGTATCTCTGTAATTGTATTCTCATGTTATAAAATTGTAATGGACACCAGTTCATCAAATTAAGTAACTTGTAAGCATACATTTCACTGCACAATATGTGAAAAAAAAGAGGACTGTTAGTGCTTGCACGTGTGTTGATAATTCAGCAAGGGACTGGTTAACAGCATTGCTGGTTATAAGGACAATTCCAAAAACTTTGTGAGTGCACAAGTGATGGTTTATGGACTTGCTATATTCTCCGCAACACTCTTCGATGGTGAATGTGCACCTGCACAGTCGCAACAGAGGGCTGCTGGCCGTCTCTACAAGGACTACAGTGGGTCTGCACCTTTGATGACCCACCAATACCATTATTTCTACAAGGACTACAGTGGGTCTACACCTTTGATGACTCACCAATACCATTATTTCTACAAGGACAGCACTGAGTCTGCACCTCTGGAGGCCCACCAATACCATAATCTCTACCAGGACTACAGTTGGTCTGCTCTGTGATGACCTACCTACCAATATTCATCAAAACTTCGACTCTGGGTTTGCTCTGTTGTGGCCCATTACCTGTCTGCATGTCAAGAGACAGCACTGTCTTTCTGTTGGAAGGACAACACTACTTCTTCAAGACTGCATTGAAATCCACTACTTCCGTGTGCATTGTCTTTTTACTGCTCAGACTTTGAGAAAAAAGAAACTGCAATTTTACTGTGATGAATGATCAGGACGGTCTTTATGGACTGTGAGAAAATTTTAGCTTTTGACCAACATTGTATCAATAAGTGTGTGCATATGATTTCTTAGTTATTGTAATTGTGAAAATTTTTTTAACAAATATGTATTGGCCAGTGCCCAAAACAATTTGTAAAATTTTTTGTGGTGAGCATGGGGCTTTGTAAGTAGCCTGTTTAGGTTTTCTTATTGGTAACGCCACGTAGCGCTCTGTGTGAGAATCACTGGCTGTGCTGTGTGCAGTCTGTGGCTAGTTTGCATTGCTGTCTGCCACTGTAGTGTTGGGTAGCTGGATGTTAACAGCACGTAGCGTTGCGCAGTTGGAGGTGAGCCGCTAGCAGTGGCGGATGTGAGGAAGTGAGATGGCGGATTTTTGAGAGCGGATGATCTGGACGTGTGTCCATCAGAAACAGTACATTTGTAAGAATGGATGTCATGAACTGCTATATATATTAGGACTTTTGAACACTATTAAGGTAAATACATTGTTTGTTCTCTATCAAAATCTTTCATTTGCTAACTGTGCCTATCAGTAGTTAGTGCCTTCAGTAGTTTCAATCTTTTATGTAGCTGGCAGTAGTGGCGCTCGCTGTATTGCAGTAGTTCGAGTAACGAAGATTTTTGTGAGGTAAGTGATTTGTGAAACGTATAGGTTAATGTTAGTCAGGGCCATTCTTTTGTAGGGATTTTTGAAAGTCAGATTGCGTTGCGCTAAAAATATTGTGTGTCAGTTTAAGCATAGTCATGTACAATTGTTCAATCGGGACGTTTCAGTTTACTCAGGAGAAAGAGCTTCTCAAATTAAGCAAGTCAATAACGGATTGGATTGGATTGTTTGGGGGAAGAGACCAAACAGCGAGGTCATCGGTCTCATCGGATTAGGGAAGGACGCGGAAGGAAGTCGGCCGTGCCCTTTCAAAGGAACCATCCCGGCATTTGGCTGGAGAGATTTAGGGAAATTACAGAAAACCTAAATGAGGATGGCTGGACGCGGGATTGAACCGTCGTCCTCCCGAATGCGAATCCAGTGTGCTAACCACTGCGCCACCTCGCTCAGTAGTCAATAACGCTCTTCAGGATGAGATTTTCACTCTGCAGCGGAGTGTGCGCTGATATGAAACTTCCTAGCAGATTAAAACTGTGTTTCCGACCGAGACTCGAACTCGGGACCTTTGCCTTTCGCGGGCAAGTGCTCTACCATCTGAGCTACCGAAGCACGACTCACGCCCGGTACTCACAGCTTTACTTCTGCCAGTATCTCGTCTCCTACCTTCCAAACTTGCCCGCGAAAGGCAAAGGCCCCGAGTTCGAGTCTCGGTCGGGCACACAGTTTTAATCTGCCAGGAAGTTTCAATAACGCTCTTGTCTGTCACTGGACCTTAAGCAAGCAGTTATTCGAATTGGCATTGATTGATGGTGTTGTTGGATGTCTTCCTGTAGGATATCGTCCCAAACTCTCTCCAATTGGCGCGTTAGATCGTCAGTATCGCGAGATGGCTGGAGGAGAGATCCGCCGACCTCGCTGGCCAAGATAGGGTTTGGCAAGTATGTAGACAATTAGAAACTTTCGTCTTGTAGACATTATTGGGCTGAAGTGTAAGCTCAGTTTGGCTTTCCAAGAAGGAAACAAAATAGAGAATATAATATCGTCGACTTACCGCTGCGCTGTATGGGAGCCGCAGATGACAACCAAAAGGTTGCTGCTGTGAAAAGATCACTCCTGGCTGTCGGGCCGTATGGACGACGACAGTCACTTTGGTGTCGCACTGCTGTCTGGGGCATTCTCAGGCACCTCTTCGCTGGTCATCGGAGCTCATTTCGAAACAGGACTCATCACTGAGAACAGTTCTACTTCAGTCAATAGCGCTCCAGGTCTAACACAGTGGTGGGATACAAAACCTCACTGTCGCCTGCCGTAGGCCCGGACTGTCAGGAGTGATGGTGTGAGGAGCAATTACTTTTCATAGCAAAACCGTTTTGGTTGTCATCAGCGGCAACCTTACAGCACAACGGTACGTCGACGATTTCTACACCCTATTTTGTTCCCTGGGCTTACATTTCAGCAAGATAACGCCCGACAGCACACAGCGAGCATTTCTACTGCTTGCCAAGCCCGGACCTATCCAAGAAGGTAGCCAGATCTCTCCCCAGTTGAGAACGTTTGGAGCATTATGGGCAGGGACCTCCAACCTGCTCGGGATTTTGACGATCTTACGTGCCAATTGGACGGAATTTGTCCCCGGGAGGATACCCAGCAGCTTTATCAATGGCAAACTGAATAACTGCTTGCATAAGGGCCAAAGGCGGACCATCGCGTAATTGACTTGTTTACTTTAAACGCGACCATTTTAGGTTAGGCTTTACCGTGACTGTTATTGTCATTAAATGAAACAAGTTTACTGTTACCAGTCACTATTTATTTATTTCCACGACGCGTTTCAAAGGTTTAAACCTCCATCATCAGGTGTGTTACGACTGTGAAAGGAAACTGTGACCACTGGAGACAGTGCCACAAGTACCTCAAAAAAATAGTGACTTGTTTAACTCGTAAAGCTCTTTCTCTTGAATAAATTATCCGTTTTTCTGGAATTGCAATCATTTGCTTGTCTGTACAAGTACATCACATCTACCGATGCTGCAGTTCTGACCCCTACAACGGCAGAACTCGGATATCACCTTGATGTTTTAAGAGCGACGAGTGGGCCACAGTTTGAAATTCCGCCATGAACAAAAAAAATCTTTGGGAATTGCCAAGCGTTTTACAACAAACAACGATGTTTTGAAATGACAGTGTGACTTTATAGAGACCCTGTCGATGTAGATGCTAGGTTGGAAGGAAGATGGGGGGGGGGGGGGGAGGGGCTCAGAGAAGAAACTTGTCCCGGACGACACTTTCCCGGCGACGCCGTTCCGAGGATCGCATTCGTGAGGAGATTTCGATTTTTCGCGGTTTCCCCAGATAACGGAACGAGAACGCCGGAATGGGTTCTTCCAAAATGACCCTAGCCGTTTCCTTCTTCATCCTTCCCCGATTCTATCTAGATCTCCTTCTTTGGTTGGTTAGTTGGTTGATGTGGAGGGGGGGGGGACGGGGGGGAGGGGACCAAACAGCGAGGTCATCGGTCCCGTCGGGTTAGGAAAGGATGGGAAACGAAGTCGGCCGTGCCTTTTCAAAGGAACCATCCCGGCATTTTCCTGGTGTGATTTAGGTAAATCACGGAAAACCTAAATCAGGATGGCCGGACGCGGGTTTGAACCGTCGTCCTCCCCAATGCGAGTCTAGTGTGCTAACTACTGCGCCACCTCGCTCGGTAGATTTTCTTCTTTGATGACCTCATTGTCGACTGGTCGTTAAACTCAGATGTTGTGTCTGAGGACCTCGCGTCCGTAGGACGTTAATCTGTAAGCTTTCGTCGTGATTCTCCTTGCAGAAAGTCGCGGTCGATTCATTGCTCTATCCTTGTCCGTTCCCAAGCCGTGCTTGTCCCTGATAGTGCAGGTGCCGGCGAGCCATCGCTCTCGGGTTTCGCCAGCTTCCTCAGAAAGACGGACGGCGCCCGGGTTGACACACACACGCGATGAATCACTCGCTCCTACTTGACGTCAGAGGCCACTGAATCAGCAGGCGACGCGAAGTGCTGTGTTGATGATCCACACGCGCGCCTCTTTTTGCGCGGCGTCACGTAGTGTCAGTGTCGTTGCGGCTGTAGTCAGCTGTTTGGATGTCACACAACGCATATAACTCACAGAAATGCTAGAGAGAGCAGAAGAATCACTGTTTGACGCTAGGACACACATTTTAGCCACCTCAACACTTTCCAGTTCACTTTGCAGCGCTACGCGCAGCTGTTCTGAGAACATCCTCGTGTGTTCTTGTGGTGATATCGCTGCTCATAAATTTCATTCATAGAAAGGAAATATCGAAAGAGGATTATGTGAATAAGAAGGGCTTATTTTAATAGTGGTACAAGTCCATTACCTCCACTTTTCTGTCTATAATACTTCTGAAATAATGATCCAAACAAACAGAAAGAAAGGTTCATCTCTAGCAAAAGGCCATATGTTTGAATATTTCTGGTATCTCAACTGCAGATTTTTCAGCGTTCATTTAACTTTAGGACTCTGTATCCCAAAATGAACAAAAATGGACATGTACCACTATTGAAATTAACCCTTCACATGTACCTGTTTGTTTTGCTTCCGTATGGTCAATTTATGAAATGTAACGTGATGTATATTCAGAAGTTCCATTCAGACCCTCGCGTGTTCAGGTAAGTGCCAACTACGTGTAGAAATGAGAAACAAATCTGACTGCGAGAATGTAAACGAAATATGCCCTGTCCCAACCAACACTCAAAATGAACAAAAATGGACTTGTACAACTATTGAAATTAGCCTTTCATGCGTACCTTTTTGATTTGCTTCCGTATGGCCACTTTATGAAATGTAACGTGACATATATTCAAAAGTTCCATTCAGAGTATTGAAATATGTGAACAACCTAACCTCACGGGTACAAGTAAGTGCCAGCTATGTGTAGAAATGAGAAACAAATCGGACTGCGAGAATGTAAACGAAATATGTCTTGTCTGAACCAACACTCAAAATGAACAAAAATGGACTTGTACCACGACTGAAATTAGCCCTTCATGTGTACCTGTTTGTTTTGCTTCCATTGTGAGCGTGTGAGTACTATTCTGTCATTCTGCGCAACGGATGAATCTGGGATGTACCCTTTACCCTGTGGCTCCTGCAAGATCCAATTTCCACCCCCACACCACTACAGAAGTCAGACAGACGCTCCTAACGTTCTAAAGGGAAATGCCTGAAAAACTTTACCCTGTGGCTCCTGCAAGACGCAATTTCCACCCCCACACTACTACAGAAGTCTGACAGACGCTCCTAACGTTCTAAAGAGAAATGCCTGATAAACTTTCAGCAATAAATATCTTCTCCACTGTAAGAAAATGACACAAAAAATTCACAAAATTCTTACGTAACTTGGGTACTGGAGTAGTGCTACTTAGTGTAAGGAAAACATGAAACGATCGAAAATTATTATTTATTTTGCAAAAATACTGAGAAATCACAATGGCACTTTTAGTTACGAACTGAACAAGTTATTTCCGGGTTCTTTTCGGAATGTGAAGTTACCTCTTAAGGATAGGATTCGCTAATGAAATTTCTATACAAAGTTTAAGATTGCTATTCACTTGGCAGAATGGCTGAGAGGCGCACCTACTCAACTTGAATTATTATCTGTTAGAATGTTGCTAGGTATGGTCGAGGCAGTCGCGTGTGAAATGTAGTGAAGTGTACTGTTGTGGAGGAAATATGGGGCTCGCAAGAGCTGTAGCGCACAATACCGTAAGCTGCGATGACTGCTGTCTGCGCCGCTCGCTGCTGATAAATAAGATAACTCTCGTTCCATCGGGATTGACCTTCGCCAATCAAACTCTCCCTACGCCTTGATGAAGTCAAGGACTCCTATACACTCCTAGTCTAACTATTGGCGTGGTACACCGATCAGATAACCAGTCCACCACGATGCCACTCAAAAATTCACTCGCAGGCGTTTAACTATAACTCTGTCCGTTCACACCGCACAGTAAGTGTGATGGCCAACACAGTGAACAACGCTTAATCACAAGGACTCAATATAGAGTCGCACTCCGATTCGCTCTCTACAGAGGTGCTCTCCCAGTGAAGTACTGAGGAGAGACTTGTTCCTCGCTCTTTGAGTACACGTACGAGCGCACACGCTCTCGTTACGTGTTCTCGCTCCAAGAGCGACAACAGAACGGCCCCTCCCCACGCCAGACGTGAAGGGGTATATCTTTCGGTCTCTTCCATTGCTCCTTCAGCTCAAGGCGTCAGGAATATCGTCTGCCAATCAGCATTGCTCTTCTAAAAGGGGAGAGTGACGTTTCGTTTAAGGCGACCAATCCGTAAATCTGTAGCATCAGCGTTTGGCGTTTGCTGTCTCCCCGTGAAAACCTCTGAAACTGCGTGCAATGTTTGTAAAGAATGCGTAGGCTGGGCGCTCACACACAATGTAGCGGAATTTGCTTTTAAGCCGAACACGGGGTCGTTCTTCCTTTCACTCAAGCAAACGTTGTCTGCTCTACAGGCAGTCACCGTCAGACGTATATAGGCTGGCTCGTCCTCTAAAGGGACTGGCCTCCCGGCGTGCAGTCTACCTCTACCGAACTAAAAGCCCCTGTGACCGTCTTGTCTTGAATGTGTGTGTGTACGCCAGCCTCGAGTATTTCAATCTTGGTGCGCACTTGCGATTTACTAGTTATTTGCATATCGTTTACATGAATTCATACAACATTGACTTTATCTTATCGAGTTTGGATTCGAATGAAGCGTCTTGATGTGCGCAATATGATTGTGAGGGCAGAATATGTAAGCAATGAAGGTCAGGAGACCACGACATCTTACATGAAATGACTTGGAAGAGCAGTTGAATAGAATGGACAGTGTCTTGAAAGGAGGATATAAGATGAACATCAACAAAAGCAAAACAAGGATAATGGAATGTAGTCTAATTAAGTAGGGTGATGCTGAGGGAATTAGATTAGGAAATGAGGCACTTAAAGTAGTAAAGGAGTTTTGCTATTTGGGGAGCAAAATAACTGATGATGGTCGAAGTAGAGAGGATATAAAATGTAGGCTGGCAATGGCAAGGAAAGCGTTTCTGAAGAAGAGAAATTTGTTAACATCCAGTATTGATTTAAGTGTCAGGAAGTCATTTCTGAAAGTATTCGTATGGAGTGTAGCCATGTATGGAAATGAAACATGGACGATAAATAGTTTGGACAAGAAGAGAATAGAAGCTTTCGAAATGTGGTGCTACAGAAGAATGCTGAAGATTAGATGGGTAGATCACATAACTAATGAGGAAGTATTGAATAGGATTGGGGAGAAGAGAAGTTTGTGGCACAACTTGACCAGAACGGATCGGTTGGTAGCACATGTCCTGAGGCATCAAGGGATCACCAATTTAGTATTGGAGGGCAGCGTGGAGGGTAAAAATCGTAGAGGGCGACCAAGAGATGAATACAATAAGCAGATTCAGATGGATGTAGGTTGCAGTAGGTGCTGGGAGATGAAAAAGCTTGCACAGGATAGAGTAGCATGGTGAGCTGCATCAAGCCAGTCTCAGGAATGAAGACCACAACAACAACAACAACAACGTGACGTATATCTAAAAGTCCCTTTCAGAGTACTAGAATATGCTAACTAGTAAGTGCCAA
The DNA here is from genome assembly GCF_023864345.2 of Schistocerca serialis cubense. Lineage (NCBI taxonomy): Eukaryota > Metazoa > Arthropoda > Insecta > Orthoptera > Acrididae > Schistocerca > Schistocerca serialis. Next base: position 574,000,518 of record NC_064645.1, on the reverse strand, counting down.
CTATGTGTAGAAATGAGAAACAAATCTGACTGCGAGAATGTAACCGAAATATGCCCTGTCTAAACCAACACTGCCTGTTGCAAAAAAATAAATAAATAAATAAAAATAAAAATAAAAAAATACATCACTGAAAACCCATATCTCATGTATTTGACTTACTGCATCACAATGGAAAACACTGTGCAACTGCTCTCGTAGAAAATGAAGAAAAGGGTGCATCTCAGTTTCTAAGCTGCTGCTAACTGCAGAGAATCGCTCTAGTGCAATGTGAGCCGTTAAATACATGTAATGCAAACTTGGTTCTTATAATATTTATCTCTCATAAAAAAGGATGGTCATCAAGTAATGGGAGCTGGATAAGGTCGTAGGATAATCTGAGTTACTCTCTAGACAAAAATTCTTCTCAAGAAACTGTATTAAAATAAATTCCGCTAAAAGAATCTAGATACTGTTCCACTAACAAATTTTCACCATTGAAGGCTTACAAGCAATAAGAAAAGATTTCATTACAAATTAAAATTAAGTAAGGTCAACACTGGAGACAGAAAAATGTAACTCAGCTCGAAAATTTATTCTAACACAGAAGTCCTCATACTGATGATTAAATTTTTTTCTACGAACTTGCAGCATGCTGAAGATGAAAAATAGGTCCGTAACTTGTTTTACAATGGAAACAAATGGTTGTGGCTCCATCATAAGTTGCGGTGAGAGGTTTTTTTTTTTTTTTTTTTTTTTGTTACTCCTTGCTGGTGACTAGTTTCTGATACCTGTGTCCATTTTCAAACCATCAATACCGCAAGTGTGCCAACACAGCCGACGGGTGCAGTATTTACTGTTGGTGAGTCGGTCATAGTGCCGCTTTGATCATCACTGCAGGGGCAGTTTTTGTACAAAGGCTATCGCCTGTATTGTCACACGTACAATATGGATGGTTTGAAAATGGACACAGGTGTCCGAAACTAGTGAACATCAAGAAATAAAAGAAAGATACTTCTCAAGAAAACTTATGACGAAGCTTCAAATATTTCTTTTCGTGTTTTCAGATCCATTAACATTGTGACAAAACTTTATAATAATAGCAAGAAATTTCTGATTTGGATGTTTCTGTTGAACCAAGAATATCTAATTAAATGTTGCCGCAATGAAGTAAAAATATATTCATTCCTTACCTTAAATCCCACTGTTCTCAAAATAGTGCCTGTCTTAGTAAATCCATCTCATTCAGTGCAGAATGATAATATTCCTTTTTGTAATAATAATATCTTCCATCGGATCAATAAAATAATTCCCAAGATCACCATGTCCTGCGTCCTTCCTGTAAAAGCTCACTATCGCGACACCCTGCTACAGTTTTCTGTCTCCTCGCGATCAACACTGAACACCTGCGCACCTTGGTAGAGGAAAGGTGACCTAACTAGTCTCCGACTTGTTCCTGACGATACAAATATTACATGTGCGTCCTAAAACATCCAAAAACAAGAAAGTTTTCTGTAAAATTACTTACACACCTAGATCGTCTGTTAATGTGTGTTTACATTTTATCTATGTTCATCCCTTTCCGTCTACTCTCACGGACAAAAGTTTATCGGAGCAAGATCCGGCATTATTAGACGCCAACAGAAGTGACAGTTGCGGTTGACTCAGCGAGCACGTAATCTCAGATTTGGATGCAGAACGAATCCCTCACTGTGGAGCAGACTGTGCACTGCTTTGAAACTTCGTAGCAGATTAGAACGGCCCGAAGTCTGGAAAGTCGGAGGTAGGTAATATCATAAATGCAACTGGGGGGCAGGTCCTAGACTGTATCTGGGTAGTTCAGCCTGTAGGACTGTTGCTGGCTAAAGGCAATCAAGGAGCGGGGTTCGAGTCCGGGTCCTCTAGGACTAATATGCTTCCTAGGCACATACTATCCCATGACAGTCTAGTTTTCTAAGTTTCAACACACACCTGTAAGTAACGAATCTACCCAGATTAATCCTTGCGGATTAAAACTCTTTGTCAGACAAAGACTTTAAGCATTTAGTGGCAAATATCATACAGACTGTCCGCCTGGTTAGCTGAGTGGTAACTTATTTGCCTACCAAGCAGCAGGCCCGTGTTCAGTTCCTGGACGGGTTGGAAATTTTCTCCGCTCGTGGACTGCGTGTTGTGTTGTTGTCATCATCATCATCTCATCATCAAGTCGCCCACTGTGGCGTCACCTGAATGGAGCGTTGCAACCCGGCGGCCGAACTTCCCCGGATGGGGCCTCCCGGCCATCGATGCCACACGATCATTTCACTTTCATCCTACAGACTGACATATACTGGAAGCTTTCTATAAAAATTTATCTACACTCATGCTCATAAATTAAAGATAACTGCAGAATGTGGAGCCACACAACGTGGCACTACACAAAACTGACGCTAATAGCATAGACACGTAGGGAACACACACGACACAGATCTGTAAGTCCACGGTATTGGTGATAAGTTGAGAAAACCGTCCCGAAACACATGTGCTACAAAACGCCACTGGTTCCTGCGCATGTACCCCGACATCAGTATGGGATATGATCACCATGCACACGTACACAGGCCACATAACGGGTTGGCATACTCTGGATCAGATGGTCGAGCAGCTCCCATTCTTGCACCAGTGCCCGTCGGAGCTCCTGAAGTGTCGTCGGAGTTTGAAGATGTGCAGCGATACGTCGGCCGAGAGCATCCCAGACGTGCTCGATGGGGTTTACGTCTGGAGAACAGGCAGACCACTCCAATCGCCTGATATCTTCTGTTTCAAGACACTCCACCACGATGGCAGCTCGGTGGGACCGTGCGTTATCATCCATCAAGAGGAAAGTGGGACCCAATGCACCCCTGAAAAGGCGGACACACTGGTGCAAAATGACGTCCCGACACACCTGACCTGTTACAGTTCCTCTATCAAAGACATGCAGCGCTGTACGTGCACCAATCATAATTCCACCCCACACCATCAAATCACGACTTCCATACAGGTCCCTTTCAAGGACATTATGGGGTTGGAATCTGGTTCCTGGTTCACGCCAGATCAAAACCTGGCGAGAATCACTGTTCAGACTATACCTGGACTCGTCCATCAACATAACGTGGGACCACTGTTCCAATGACCATGTACTGTGTTCTTGACACCAGACTTTACGGGCTCTCCTGTGACCAAGGGTCAGTGGAATGCACCTTGCAGGTCTCCGGGCGAAGAAAAACCATGTCTGTTCAGTCGTCTGTAGACTGTGTGTCTGAAGATAACTGTTCCAGTGGCTGCGGTAAGGTCCCGAGCAAGGCTACCTGCAGTACTCTGTGACCGTCTGCGGGCACTGATGGTGAGATATCGGTCTTCTTGTGGTGTACACTCTGGACGTCCCGTACTGTAGCGCCTGGACACGTTTCATGTCTGCTGGAATCGTTGCCATAATCTTGACATCACACTTTGTGGCACACGGAGGGCCCATGCTACGACCTGCTGTGTTTGACCAGCCTCCCGTCCCCCTAATATTCTACCCATCATAACGTCATCAATATGTATTCTTTGAGCCATTTTCAACACACAGTCACCATTAGCACGTCTGAAAACGTCTGCACACTTACTCGCTGCACCGTACTCTGACATGCACCAACACACCTCTGCGTATGTGGACTACTGCCAGCGCCACCGTGCGACGACCGCAGGTCAAATGCACCGCATGGTCATACCCCGAGGTGATTTAAACTCGCAAACCGCCCACCAGAGCGTTGTTTCACCATGTATCAACATTATCCTTAATTTATGAGCATGAATATATAAATGAAAATACTGAATATAACTTTCTCCTCGTGTAAAGTGCGCTTTAGATACCGTATTGAATTGCTCAGCAATACTGACTGTTTCTTGACGCATGTGAACTGTGTCGCGAAACAAAACTTTAAACTTATTGAAATACTGAATTTGAAATAATGAGAACTCTCAATAAGTATTTAAGTGAAACTCAATACTGAAATACATTACGAAAATTGAGCAGCATGAAGGGCAATTTCTGACTTGAAATGTCGACAGAAATAAAATACCGCTCCACTGAGAAGAAAAATAACTGTCTGAGATTACCTACACTGTTCACTGCAAATTAATCTGCTTGCTTTGCGCAAGACCTGGCAATTCTGACTACGAACTGTTTCCTCATACGAATGCGAAGTGAGATCTGCCCTGAAATAAAAGCGACTTACCTCATGCTCAACGTGATGTTTTGTGTCTGATGTACTGACGTCCCCGAAAGCAAATACGAATCAGCAGATGCAGCACTTAAAGAAAACAATAAACTACTCACAGAAAAATTCGATTTCTCCTTGTCAGAAACAATCTGTGGCTTCGTATAACGTAGGGTCCAATGCAAACACGACGAAATATACAAAACTTTACTAAGAAAGATGGAGGAGGGTTTCACTTTAAATAGAGTCATTCTTGGCAAATTAACTCTAGTTACTGTCAAAAAGTTTGTACAACATAAAAATACTGTAACAATTACGAAATTCTCTCATTACAAAAATTACAGATATTCCAACCAATTGTGTTGTTTCTGACACAATGAAAACAAAGAGGTGAAATTAACACTAATGGGCCGGACGCAGTGGCCGAGCGGTTCTAGGCGCTGCAGTCTGGAACCACGCGACCGCTACGGTCGCAGGTTCGAATCCTGCCTCGGGCATGGATGTGTGTGATGTCCTTAGGCTGGTTAGGTTTAAGTAGTTCTAAGTTCTAGGGGACTGACGACCTCAGCTGTTAAGTCCCACAGTGCTCAGAGACATTTGAACCATTTTTTTTGACACTAATGGTGAATGTTATTAGTTATGAGGGACAAAGATTTCCTTCAATTAATAGTTCTGAGAAATAAGCATTTCATTCTTGCACATGCATTGCTTACCATGAAAAATTCCTCCAAAAATAGAATCAGAAATATGTCTACAACTACCGTCCCATGTCCAATTTTTGTATTGGTCTCTTGTTCGGTTTTAGGAAAACAAGCGAAGAGCTCTTTTGGCGACACTGTCTCTGGAGGGCCCCTTGAATTTGTGCGCTCAACGACCTGACGTTAATGCTAATCAACTCGAAACCGGTGCAACGTATAGATTTTTTAACAGTTATTTCTCAGCACAACATATCCTGCAACACCCTTAGAAGCTTTTGAGACTTTTTCTGGCCACCGTGTGTACTATAAAGTAATTAGATTCTTTTGTACTCATTTTTAATTTCTATGTGGATTGAGGGCGTTCAGTGTACTTCTGCACAACCTTTAAAAAAGTGGTTTTCTAACAGAGTAGGTTATTAAGAAATATGGTGTAAACGTGTTTATTTGTCTTCAAATCTTCCTTGTACCATTCCCAACCGTCGACTCCCATTCTTCCTGAATCACGTCGTGAGACAAGTCCACCGCTCGCACAGGCTTTCAGTGTACTCTTTCCATCTGTCCGCTCTCTCCTCTGCGCTTAACAGAGGACTTCTCATTTCGTTGTTGTTGTGGTCTTCAGCCCGAACACTGGCTTGATGCAGCTCTCCATACTACTTTGTTAAGTTCTTCCCGCAATATCACATCTCCTATCTCCCAGTGCAGTTACGCCCGTGCTGACCCTCACGTATGCTAAGCTAAAGAGACGGCCGCGTCGTTTGGGGCGCCCTGGATTCTCCAGCAGTGGGCGACAGATTGAGCGAGACGAGTGTGACGCAGGGCGCCTGCCGCCTCACTCTCTGCGCTTAATGCCCGCCGGAAATCCAATCAGGGGCGACGACGCGACGCGACACGTCACCACGCGGGCGGAACACTTACTGCTCGCTGCTGCCCGCTGCTGGATGTGACACGGGACGTGGAAACCGAAACCCCGTCCGTCGATGCGCTGCGGGGACACTGAGTGGCGGAGCGAGGAGGCCCAGCCTAACCTCGTGGCGGACTGCCATCGGATATCTCGACTCGACTGACAACTCGCGACGAGCGCAGCGTGCCTAGCTTTTCTTGTACTGAGTCTCGTCTGACCACGAGTGGTCATCTTTATTTACGCATCGGCGCTAAAATCCCGTGCGTTGTGTGCTGTGCAGCTTGGAACCTGAACAGTGAAAGTGAAGTTACGATGGACTATCCTTTTTACCAAAAAATAAAAGTGTAGGCCACAAGAAGTATACTTACCACCAGGGCTCCAACACTACCGTAAGCTACCATAGAGTATCGTAAGCAAGCATATAAAATTCCTGGCAGCCTTGGTAAACTAAGGTCATACCCGCATTACCTGTAGGTTAGGTGTGTTGCATATCTATTGGGCGTTACCTCATATGATCGCTTTGTTTACATATGCGATTAGTGTCTTCGTAGAGTCTCCTAGAAACCGGAAGTGGCGAACAGTCTAGGAACTCGGTGAGAATATACAGGGTGGTCCATTGATCGTGACCGGGCCAAATATCTCACGAAATAAGCGTCAAACGAAAAAACTACAAAGAACAAAACTTGTCTAGCTTGAAGGGGGAAACCAGATGGCGCTATGGTTGGCCCGCTAGATGGCGCTGCCATAGGTCAAACGGATATCGACTGCGTTTTTTAAAATAGGAACCCCCATTTTTTATTACATATTCGTGTAGTACGTAAAGAAATATGAATGTTTTAGTTGGGCCACTTTTTTCGCTTTGTGATAAGATGGCACTGTAATAGTCACAGACGTATGGCTCACAATTTTAGATGAACAGTTGGTAACAGGTAGGTTTTTTTACTTAAAATACAGAATGTAGGTACGTTTGAACATTTTATTTCGGTTGTTCCAATGTGATACATGTACCGTTGTGAACTTATCATTTCTGAGAACGCATGCTGCTACAGCGTCATTACCTGTAAACACCACATTAATGCAATAAATTCTCGCCGGGCGGAGTGGCCGTGCGGTTCTGGGCGCTACAGTCTGGAGCCGAGCGACCGCTACGGTCGCAGGTTCGAATCCTGCCTCGGGCATGGATGTGTGTGATGTCCTTAGGTTAGTTAGGTTTAATTAGTTCTAAGTTCTAGGCGACTGATGACCTCAGAAGTTAAGTCGCATAGTGCTCAGAGCCATTTGAACCATTCGAGCCAATAAATGCTCAAAATAATGTCCGGTAACCTCAATGCATTTGGCAATACGTGTAACGACATTCCTCTCAACAGCGAGTAGTTCGTCTTCCGTAATGTTCACACATGCATTGATACTGCGCTCACGCATGTCGTTAGGCGTTGTCGGTGGATCAGGACACCAAATATCCTTCAACTTTCCCCCCAGAAAGAGATGCGGGGACGTCAGATCCGGTGAACGTGCGGGCCATGGTATGGTACTTCCACGACCAGTCCACCTGTCATGAAATATGCTATTCAATACCGCTTCAACCACACGAGAGCTATGTACCGGACATCCATCATGTTGGAAGTACATCGCCATTCTGTCATGCAGTGAAACATCTTGTAGTAACATGGGTAGAACATTACGTAGGAAATCAGCGTACATTGCACTATTTAGATTGCCATCGATAAAATGGGGGCCAATTATCCTTCCTCCCATAATGCCGCACCATGCATTAATCCGCCAAGGTCGCTGATGTTCCACGTGTCGCAGCCATCGTGGATTTACCGCTGCCCAGTAGTGCATATTACGCCGGTTTACGTTACCGCTGTTGGTTAATGACGCTTCGTCGCTAAATAGAACACGTGCAAAAAATCTCTTATCGTCCCGTAATTTCTTTTGTGCCCAGTGCAGAACTGTTCAGAGTCGTCGCCATGCAATTCCTGGCGCATAGGCATATGGTAAGGGTGCAATCGATGTTGAGTAGCATTCTCAACACCCACGTTTTTGAGATTCCAGATTCTCGCCCAATTTGTCTGCTACTGATGTGCAGATTAGCCGCGACAGCAGCTAAAACGCCTACTTGGGCATCATCATTTGTTGCAGGTCGTGGTTGACGTTTCACATGTGGCTGAACACTTCCTGTTCCTTAGATAACGTAATTATCCGGCAAACGGTCCGGACACTTGGATGATGTCGTCCAGGATACCGAGCAGCATACATAGCACACGCCCGTTGGGCATTTTGATCACAATAGCCATACATCAACACTATATCGACCTTTTCTGCAATTGGTAAACGGTCCATTTTAACACGGGTAATGAATCATGAAGCAAATACCGTCCGCACTGGCGGAATGTTAAGTGATACGACGTACTTATACGTTTGTGACTATTACAGCGCCATCTATCACAAAGCGAAAAAAGTGGTCCAATTAAACCATTCATATTTCTTTACGTACTACACGAATATGTAGTAAAAATGGGGGTTTCTATTTTAAAAAACGCAGTTGATATCCGTTTGACCTATGGTAGCGCCACCTAGCGGGTCAACCATAGCGCCATCTGGCTTCCCCCTTCAAGCTAGACGAGTTTCGTTCTTTGTAGTTTTTTCGTTTGATGCTTATTTCGTGAGATATTTGACCCGGTCAATGGACCACCCTGTATAAAGGGCCGCATAACATAGCGAACATTTTTGTTCTGAATAGTTATCCTTCTGTCTGTTACTTAAAAATAAACGATATTTAAAGTGAAATTGTAATTATCAATGTTTAATTCCGGTTTTATTAGAAAATTGTTGATATGTAACATGAGACAGAGGAAATTGTAGTAATTATTTTTTTAAAAAGCAATACAGATTTATCATATGGCCCTAAAAAACGTAAGTTCATCAAAAAAATGTAAAATTAAAAAAAAATACGCAAAACAGAAATATATCATACATCGCCTTAGTACCTTGATGAGCTTATATAAATCACGGTTCTGTAACTTTCGCATTTATCAATAGTTACAAGTGACTCTTGCCTTTGATCGTGATGAAGAACGTTCTATCAAGACAAAATAACAAAAATAATTATATAGATTTTTTATGTTTGTGCATGTAATCTGAGCTCGTATCAAATGTAATTCGTTTCGTTACATAAAAGCGCAGAAGTTACGCGATCAACTAATTTATATTAATTATAATATGCAATTTATAATCTGTAATGATATAAAGAACACAACTTACTAACACTGAAGGATGTGTGGTTCTAAACACTTGGAAACAAAGAGAGCAATGGTCAGCTCCCAGTTTCTCTCCAGCACATCAGTTTATGTTTCTTTCCCTAATAGTGCTACCAATATCACCGGTAATCCTACCATTTACTGCGTCATTTTTGTATTCTACTAAAAATACTTACCATCAACTGCGTTTCTTTATTGCTTCGCCGGCCGAGGTGGCCTAGCGGTTCTAGGCGCTACAGTCTGGAACCGCGCGGTCGCCGGTTCGAATCCTGCCTCGGGGATAGATGTGTGTGATGTCCTTAAGTTAGTTTGGTTTAAGTAGTTCTAAGTTCTAGGGGACTGATGACCATAGATGTTAAGTCCCATAGTGCTCAGAGCCATTTGAACCATTTACTGCTTCCACAGGAAGACATGGTACGACTTCTGTACCCACCTAGCATCTAAAGGTAGCCCGCTACACCAGCTGTAGTTTCTTCTTGTTGTGAAACATGGGTTTTAATTGTCATGAAATGTGTCTTGTGTCTTTCAGGGACCGCGGTAAGTTTACATACCACAAAATAATGTTTTTTAAAAGCTATATTTATTTTTCGTCAAGACATGGGAAGTATACTTGCCAAAAAATTAATATTTCTTTTTGTGCACTTTGAAAAGCATACTTAATACCAGTGCTGAGTTTCCGGGCATACGCTCGAGAATGTGTCTCCTTTTAATTTTTTGAATCCTCGTAGGGAGAAAAAAGCTACATTTCATTTATATTCAAATACACCAAAACCATACGTCAATGACGTAATTAGCAAAAGCAGGTAATGATTTAAAATTTGTTTGCATCTAGGGCATTTATAAATGGAATCTTCGTATTCCTTGTAGGCGTCATGGCTGATAATCACACAGTCTTTTCAAATCGTGACGAGAATATCTATCTGTACAGTATTATTGAAATCTTTCGGCATGTAAATGGTAAGAGTCACGGAAATAAGTAACAGTCTTATGCGGTCAGGCTTTAAAATACACACATCAAAAAAAGTATTCTATCACCCCGGTTCCCAGAACTCCTGAAGATAGACGTTGACTGTGGATATTGTATCACAGACACAATCCCTTTGACTGTTCACAGATGTCACTAAACCCACTCAAAGATGTAAACAACCACGCATGAGCAGCGCCTATTAGACGGAGGGGATCAGACAGCCGATCAGTTCCAGTCATTCCACCAGGAAGGAGGTACACGGCTCGTGTTGTCTGTAGTTCAACCATGTCTAGACGGCCAATACCGCGGTTCGATCGCGTCCGCATTGTTACTTTGTGTCAGGAAGGGCTCTCAGCAAGGGAAGTGTCCAGGCATCTCGGAGTGAACCAAAGCGATGTTGTTCCGACATGCAGGAGATACAGAGAGACAGGAACTGTGGATCAAATGCCTCGCTCAGGCCGCCCAAGGGCTACGACTGCAGTGGATAACTACCTACGGATTATGGCTCGGAGCAACCCCGACAGCAACGCAACCATGTTGAATGACGCTTTTCGCGCAGCCACAGGACGTCGTGTTACAACTGAAACTGTGCGCAATAGGCTCCATGATGCGCAGCTTCACCCCCGACGTCCATGGTGTGGTCGATCTTTGCAACCGCGACACCATGCAGGTCGGTACGGATGGGCCCAACAACATGCCGAGTGGATCGTTCAGTATTGGCATCATGCTGTCTTCACCGATGAGTGTCGCATATGCCTTCAACCAGACAATCGTCAGAGACGTGTTTGAAGGCAATCCGGTCAGGCCGAGCGCCTTAGACACACTGTCGAGCGAGTGCACCAAGGTGGAGGTTCCCTACTGTTTTGGGGAGGCATTATGTGGGGCCGACGTACGAGGCTGGTGGTCATGGAAGGCGCCGTAATGGCTGTACGATACGGTAATGCCATCCTCCGACCATTAGTGCAACCATATCGGCAGTATATTGGCGAGACATTCGTCTTCATGGACGACTCTTCGCGCCCCGATCGTACACATCTTGTGAATGACTTCCTTCAGGATAACGACATCGCTCGACTAGAGTGGTCAGCATGTTTTCCAGACATGAAACCTATCGAACATGCCTGGGATAGATTGAAAAGTGCTATTTATGGACGACATGAGCCACCAACCACTCTGAGGAATCTACGCTGAATCGCCGTTGAGGAGTGGGACAATCTGGACCAGCAGTGCCTTGATGAACTTGTGGATAGTATGCCACGACGAATACAGGCATGCATCAATGCAAGAGGACGGGCTACTGGGTATTAGAGCTACCGGTGTGTACAGCAATCTGCACCACCACCTCTGAAGGGCTTGCTGTATGAAGGTACAACATGCAATGTGTGGTTTTCATGAGCATTAAAAAGGGCGGAAATGATGTTTATGTTTAGCTCTATTCCAATTTTCTGTAGAGGTTCCGGACCGCTTGGAACTGAGATGATGCATAACTTTTTTTCATGTGTGTATATATATGGGGCGAACATTAATAAAGCCGTAAAAATGCAGAGACGTACTCCTGAATGGAAATGGAAGCAAAAAGGTCTTTGTACTAGGACTCATCTCAATACCCTGTAGAAACCGCCCACCAAATCTGGTGTAAGCACAATCCGCCGCCTCCTGGCACGTTCCCCTAAGATCACACAAACGCCCAAAAAGAGCTGGGAATGTTGTGTGATGTGGCAGGTATCTGTGCTGCCTCTCGACCGTTTCCATCTGCTTGGCCGTACACAAACACCGTCTAGGTTTGTTTCCGGAATGAACACCGGTTCAATCTGCTGCTTACAGCACGTTGCGTCAATCACACAGCGTGCAACACACAAGAAACATGCGGCATATGGTCAGAGGAAATTTCATTCGTCAGTGCCATCTACCGTGGCAACGATGCGTTTCCGGACACATGTTCATAGGACCTTTTATCTTCCGTTTCCAGTCAGGAATCCTTCCCTGCAGTTTGTCGGTTTTATTAATGTTCATTCTGTATATATTGTGTTCCAGATACGTCAGGACTCCTTGTGTTAAATTCCAGCCGGCCGCTGTGGCGGTTCTAGTGGCTTCAGTCCGGAACTGCACTGCTGCTACGGTCGCAGGTTCGAATCCTGACTCGGGCATGGATGTGTGTGATGTTCTTAGGTTAGTTAGGTTTAAGGGGTCGACAGAAGCGTCCGATCCCACGCGTCGGCTTTGACCCGTGACGTAAGGGTGTTGTCGTGTGTGACGTCACGACGACGCGTAGTTTGGTTTGAGTGTGGCTGTCTCCAGTTCTGTTTTATCTTATTTTATTTACTTTTCTGATCTGTTCGTTCTATCTCGTGAGATTTTTTTTTAAATTTAAAAACACTTATTACTTATTTTAATTATCTGTTTCCTCCAATTTCTGTTTTAGTTTATTATATTTATCTTTCTGATCTGTTCGTTCTATCCCGTGAGATTTTTTTTTTAAAAAAGACAAAAAACACTAATCAGCTAATGAAGCATCTTTATCTTCTATGGGTTGCAGGGGTTACGACTCCTGGGGAGGTGGGGACGTGTCTGGAGGTGTCTTCACTTACACGTTGTAGCTACGCAAGGCGTCTAAATTTGTTTATATTTCGTTTGCCCCCCACCCAAAACACCCCATTTCCCGCGCTTGTCCCGTTAGTGTCATTAGGCTTCTTGTGGAAAGTGTGTGTGTTCGTTTTTGTTTCCGCCATATTTGTTCAAATGGCTCTGAGCACTATGGGACTCAACTGCTGAGGTCATTAGTTCCCTAGAACTTAGAACTAGTTAAACCTAACTAACCTAGGGACATCACAAACATCCATGCCCGAGGCAGGATTCGAACCTGCGACCGTAGTGGTGTTGCGGTTCCAGACTGCAGCGCCTTTAACCGCACGGCCACTCCGGCCGGCTCCGCCATATTTGTGACGTCATGGGTCAAAGCAGACGGGCGGGATCGGACGCTTCCATATTTCCGGTTTAAGTAGTTGTAATTCCACGGGACTGATGACAGATGTCAAGTCCCATAGTGCTCAGATCCATTTGAACCATTTTTTGAAATTCCAAACTGCAACACTATCTCGTAGCAAGTTGCGGCCATTGCAATCCTTGAAGTTTCATCAACAGTCGTGTAGGAGGTCAAAGCATTAGCATCGTCGCAGCAGGCGTCCTGGCCACGAATGTAATAGTATTTGTCTGACAGTCTTTGCGAAGCAGTGATCCGCTAGGGTAGCCAAGAGCGCTATCGCGCCCCTTACTGGAGTCGGGTAGGCGCGCCGGCGGCGGATCGAATCCGCCCGGCGGATTAACGACGACAGCCGGTATGCCGGCCAGCCTGGATGTGGTTTTTAGGCGGTTTTCCACATCCTCCTAGGTGAATATATTAGTCCTGCTGTGGCTAACCTATTTATGGAGACTTTTGAACAACGGGCGTTGCAGACTGCCAGTAAGAGACCAGCCAGATGGTATCGCTATGTCGATGACACGTTTGTTTTATGGACACACGGAGCAGAAGAGCTGGATGCCTTCCTGACACATTTAAACAGCATTAATCCGAAAATCCAATTTACTATGGAGACGGAAAGGAATGGGCAATTGAATTTCCTGGACGTGTCTGTGATTAAACGACGGGACGGAACGTTGGGCCATCAGGTTTATAGAAAGGCCACACATACTGATCGTTATCTACATAAAGATTCAAACCACCACCCTAGACAAAAAAGAGGTGCAATGAAAACCTTGGTAGACAGTGCGTACAAAATTTGTGAACCTGTTTATTTAAAAGATGAGATTGAACATCTACGGTCAATTTTCGTGAAGAATGGCTATTCTAGCAAGGATATAGATCGAGTACTTCGCTCTAGGCAGAGAATCAGGAGCAACGACGAACAACAGTCGCCAAAGGGCAAAGTTTTCTTCCGTTCATTAGTAAGGTCACAGACCGCATTGCGAAAGTTTTAAGCAAGTATGAGGTGGAAACTATTTTCAGACCCACCAGGAAAATAAAAGAATATTTAAGATCGGCAAAAGAGGCACGACACCCTTTGGCTACACCGGGGGTATATAAAATTTCGTGTAGTTGTGGCCAGGTTTATATCGGTACCACAAAGAGAAGTGTGAACACCCCTCTTGTTGAACATAAGAGGAATTGCTGCCTGGCAGTCCGGAACCGCGCGACTGCTACGGTCGCACGGTCGCAGGTTCGAATCCTGCCTCGGGCATGGATGTGTGTGATGTCCTTAGGTTAGTTAGGTTTAAGTAGTTCTAAGTTCTATGGGACTGATGACCACAGATGTTAAGTCCCATAGTGCTCAGAGCCATTTTTTTTTTTTTTTTTTTTTTTTTTGAATTGCTGCCTGGACCATACGGATAAATCGGCCGTAGCGGAACATGTTTACCAGGAAGGTGATCGCGAAATAAAATTCAGCGAGACGAGCGTCATATCAAAAACCTCGCATTATTATGCACGCATGTATTGAGAGGCTATCGAGATTGATAAACACCGTAACAACTTTAACAGGAAAGACGAAGGTGTTAAACTGGATAATATTTGGATGTCAGCGTTGCACCGCAAACGTGACGATTGATTACCTCCAATCGAGAATGTTGGCATTACCAGAAACAATCTCGTAGCCGACGCCACGTGATCGACTGTGGCGCCCTCTGTACTGCTTATATAATCAGCGCTTCCTCGAGTTCTCTTCGCAGTTCGCCGCTTTACCTCCGAGGATGTCTGCCGCAGTCGGAGACGAAACGTCAGGGGAGAGTTTTATACTTCGACCACGGCCTATCAGCCCGGAAGTTTTAAGTGAAGAAGAACAGAATGTTTTGAATCAATACAGTGATTTTGTGAACACAGTCCGTGACTTTTATTCTTCGTATTTACCAACGGAACTGGGACACACTGGTTTTTTGATGTCGTGCGAGATTAAGAAGTGAGATGAAATTTCACACACTGTTTGGGGCCGTTAGACGATAAATATGTGGTTCTGGAGTACCCAGATAACAGTGAAAGCAGCTATTTCAGTTATAAGCACAATATCAGTGTTCTTTTATTGGCCGTAGATCTTATTTTTGAAGATCCTTAGTCGTTTTGTTTCACTCTGCCTACAAACAAGGAAATTCCTTGTGTTTCTAGCTAGACATAACATAGTGGCAACGCAAAGGCAAATCTGAATGCGTGCGAAAAGCTTAGTCTTTTCACAGGAGGACGTAGTAAAACAAGGTTTCAACGGAAAAAACCGCGTGCAGATGCAAGACTGTTGAATGTCTGGAGTGAGGCAGACTGTTGAGCGTGTTCACAAATCAGAGGCGTGCGTGACTGCACCGTTACATGCACGATGCAGCGTGTACGTACAACGTTGCACCTAGCTCGCACGGAACCATGCACAGGTGTAAACACGCATTAAGACACACAGCTGCTAAGTTTGCATGCAACACGACTTCCGGAAGACGAGAATCGAGTGTGGAAAATCGATTTTCGTAGTTCATGTATTAAGGCGTGAATCTATTTAGGCAGCCAGGTCAAAAATCGGTTTTCCGATCTTCAGTTGTCTTCCACCAAAGGCCTCTACAAATCAGCTGCTCCGGTTTTCGACATAGTCAATAAGAGGGGCGTTTCTCTTCAGTGAAGTATAGGAGGTGGACGACATCTTGGCCAGTCCAGCATTCTTACTTCTTTGTCGCTGCACAAAAGGCATTCCGTAAAGATTAATCGCTATTTTTAAAAGCAGGAGGAAGTGAGAACCTAAGCTCGTTGCGGAAACGGTAGTACGTTAACATGGGAGTGAAAATGCTTTGTGATAAAGGTAATCCGGCAGCTGGAATCACATTTCCAAAATCGGTATTCTGGTCTTTACATGGCCAACCAGAAGCAACATTTACGAAATCGGACTTACATATACATCTACACACACACTCCGCAATCCACTATAAGGATCATGTAAGACGCTATCCTGTACCACTACTGTAGTATACATTCATCGCCTTTCCTGTTCCACTCTCAAATGGAGGGAGAGAAAAATGCCTACCTCTATGCTTCAGTACGTACCTGGACTCACATTCGGGACGACGGCGGATTAATCCAGTGTCCGGTCATTCTGATTTGGTTTTCCGTGATTTTCCTAAGTAGCTCCAGGGAAATGCCGGGATGGTTCCTTCGAAAGGGCACGGCCGATTTCCTTCCTCATCCTTGAAATAATCCGTGTTGTGACTTGGCAAGACAGCCAAGCCACTATGAGGTGAAGCCGAAAGGCACGCGTTTACGCTCACGCAGGCTGGCGTGAGGTCTGGAACAGTTAAAGGAATAGAGACTATCGAATGCTTAACTTTAATCCATAATTGGTGAACATCGGTCTGACGGTACATGCATCTATCACAAGATAAATAGCAAATGATAATGGCGCCTTGCTAGTTCGTAGCAAATGACGTAGCTAAAGGCTATGCTAACTATCGTCTCGGCAAATGAGAGCGTAATTTGTCAGTGAACCATCGCTAGCAAAGTCGGCTGTACAACTGGGGTCGAGTGCTAGGAATTGTCTCTAGATCTGCCGTGTGGCGGCGCTCGGTCTGCAATCACTGATAGTGGCGACACGCGGGTCCGACGTATACTAGCGGACCGCGGCCTATTTAAAGGCTACCACCTAGCAAGTGTGGTGTCTGGCGGTGACACCACAATCCGAGTTTGTATTCCGTCTCTAATGACCTCGACATCGACGGGGCATTAAACATTAATCCTCTTTTTTCTTCTTCAGCGCAAACCCTGATTTCCCTTATGTTGTCTTCGTGGTCCTTACGCGAGATTGTACGTCGGTGAAAGCACATTCGTTACATAGTATATAACAAAAAGCCCTCCAGAGATTTCCATTGGACTTCACGAAGCATTTCCGTAAAATTCGCGTGTTGATCGACCCTACCGATGAATAATATGACAGCAGGCCTCTGAAGTACTTCGATGTCTTCCTTTAATTCGACCAGGTGTGGATTCCAAACACTCGAGCAGTACTCAAGAATGGGTCCACAAGTGTTCCAATATACCGAAGTCGACCATTTACCTACCCTTCAAGCGATCTTAAGCGCTCATTCCATTTCATCTCGCTCTGAAAAGACAGAAATTTAGTCAGTGAGATCTGACGTTATCAGATGACGGAGAATACTGTCTTACGTATTTTTATAAGTTTCTAAAAAAATTTCAAAAATCTTTTAAATGCCTTGATCGCAAAAAACATATTACGTTACAAGTGATGATTAGTTTCCACTACTGCACAACCATCTCGAGATCACTCACAATAAGGCACTGTGTCTAAGAACAATGTAGGCTAGAAAGACATCATCTGGTACTATACCTCGATACATGCTCGTTACTGTCAGTACACTGTTGGCTACATCAACGAAGTTACAGACTGTTATTCCATAACCCCCCCAGTGCAGGCGGACTACCTCCTTGTGTCACATATACTTGCCTCAAACAGCCAACGAGAGAGACTGAAAGCTGAAAAAGTAGTAAGACTCCTTCACACAGTGAAAGTGAAATTATGTTCTACTACAATTTCAAAAGAACAATTTCAAATATTTACCGAAAATGCAAAAAAATATAAAATAAAATCCTGAACCATGCTTATTATGAAGTGCACCAGTTTACAAAGTATACATATCTTCTTTTAGAAATGTAACTCTTCAACATTAAAAATGTGAAGTATAAAAGTATGCAAAGTTGGTCAAGCTTGTTTGTCACCATTTGAAGCCATTCTCAACTGGATTCTATTAAATTCTTCTATTCGCTGCATTTATTTGCAACAGAGGCAAACAGTGAAAAGAGGCATTAGCAAAAAGAAATTGGTTCAGGTACTGACTGTAGAATAAGCTAGAAAGGAGACATCTCCACACAAATCGCTACTAGTGATACGATTCCAGAGCAGAAAACTCGTGTACAGAATACAGACACAAAGGCTTCACTACTCTTTAACAGACAGTTTATGTTTGGTGTTGTAGAAACAACATATACCGAAAGTCCCGTACTTGTTTAGTTTTTAGTTTTAGTTACGTCATGTTCCGTAGATCATTTACCCGATTATTTTATCGATATGATGTGGAACAGGTCAGATTACAAGATATATATACAAACATGAATAGTGCTAATATTAATATTACTGAAACTTTTACTTCTACACATGCAACTACATTTAGAGGTACAATCTTTTTATTACTATTTCTGAAACAGAAACTGGTCCATGGAGCAGAAGGAGTTGTCCAAAAGGTATGATTTTAAGCTAGATTTAAAACTTGATCTGCTATCTGTCAGACACTTTATGTTGTTGGGCAAATGATCAAAGATTTTTGTTGCTGAATAATGTACTCCTTTTTGAGCAACTGACAGCTTCAATAACGGATAGGAAAAGTCATTTTTCCCTCTAGTGTTGTACGTATGAACATCACTGTTCTTCGCGAATTGAGATGGATTAGTTGTAGCGAATTTCATCACTTGTGCACTGTTGTACTTGAAAACGCCGTATATCCTACGGTTCAAGAAAATGAGGATCCCGAACTTGCTTTCCGAAAGGAACTTACACTGTAATATGAAGGGTGATCAAAAAGTTTCCTTTCGAAGGCCACTCTAGCCCCTTGCCTACATGTCGGTCGTATATACAGCTCCATCGGCCGGCCGCGGTGGTCTAGCGGTTCTAGGCGGTCAGTCCGGAGCCGCGCGACTGCTACGGTCGCAGGTTCGAATCCTGCCGCGGGCATGGATGTGTGTGATAACCTTAGGTTAGTTAGGTTTAAGTAGTTCCAAGTTCTAGGGGACTGATGACCGTAGATGTTAAGTCCCATAGTGCTCAGAGCCATTTGAACCATTTTTAGCCAGCTCCATCGGAGTCGCACTGGGTTGCGTATGAAGAGCTTATTTCAATAGTGGTACAGGTCCATTTTTGTTCATCTTGAAATGATGTTGTTCTTGTTGTTGTTGTTGTGGTGTTTAGTCCTGAGACTGGTTTGATGCAGCTCTCCATGCTACCCTATCCTGTGCAAGCTTCTTCATCTCCCAGTACTTACTGCAACCTACATCCTTCTGAATCTGCTTAGTGTATTCATCTCTTGGTCACCGTCTACGATTTTTACCCTCCACGCTGCCCTCCATTGCTAAATTTGCGATCCCTTGATGCCTCACAACATGTCCTACCAACCAATCCCTTCTTCTTGTCAATTCTACTCAATAGCTCCTCATTAGTTATGTGATCTACCGATCTAATCTTCAGCATTCTTCTGTAGCACCACATTTCGAAAGCTTCTATTCTCTTCTTGTCTAAACTATTTATCGTCCATACAAATACTTTCAGAAACGACTTCCTGACATTTAAATCTATACTCGACGTTAACAAATTTCTCGCCTTCAGAAACGCTTTCCTTCCCATTGCCAGTCTACATTTTACATCTTCTCTACTTCGACCATCATCAGTTATTTTGCTCCCCAAATAGCAAAACTCCTTTACTACGTTAAGTGTCTCATTTCCTAATCTAATTCCCTCAGCATCACCCGAGTTAATTCGACTACATTCCATTATCCTCGTTTTGCTTTTGTTGACGTTCATCTTATATCCTCCTTTCAAGACACTGTCCATTCCGTTCAACTGCTCTTCCAAGCCCTTAGCTGTCTCTGACAGAATTACAATGTCATCGGTGAACCTCAAAGTTTTTATTTCTTCTCCATGGATTTTAATACCTACTCCGAATTTTTCTTTTGTTTCCTTTACTGCTTGCTCAATATACAGATTGAATAACATCGGGGACAGGCTACAACCCTGTCTCACTCCCATCCCAACCACTGCTTCCCTTTCATGCCCCTCGACTCTTATAACTGCCATCTGGTTTTTGTACAAATTGTAAATAGTCTTTCGCTCCCTGCATTTTACCCCTGGCACCTTTAGAATTTGAAAGAGAGTCAATATTGTCAAAGGCTTTCTTTAAGTCTACAAATGCTAGAAGCGTGGGTTTGCCTTTCCTTAATCTTTCTTCTAAGATAAGTCGTAAGGTCCGTATTGCCTCACGTGATCCGATATTTCTACGGAATCCAAACTGATCTTCCCCCAGTTCGGTTTCTACCAGTTTTTCCATTCGTCTGTAAAGAATTCGTGTTAGTATTTTGCAGCTGTGACTTATTAAACTGATAGTTCGGTAATTTTCACATCTGTCAACACCTGCCTTCTTTGGGATTTGAATTGTTATATCCTTCTTGAAGTCTGAGGGTATTTCGCCTGTCTCATACATCTTGCTGACCAGATGGTAGAGTTTTGTCAGGACTGGCTCTCCCAAGGCCGTCAGTAGTTCTAATGGAATGTTGTCTACTCCCGGGGCCTTGTTTCGATTCAGGTCTTTCAGTGCTCTGTCAAACTCTTCACGCAGTATCGTACCTCCCATTTCATCTTCATCTACATTCTCTTCCATTTCCATAATATTGTCCTCAAGTACATCGCCCTTGTATATACCCTCTATATACTCCTTCCACCTTTCTGCTTTCCCTTCTTTGCTTAGAACTGGGTTTCCATCTGAGCTTTTGATATTCATACAAGTGGTTCTTTTCTCCGATGGTCTTTTTAATTTTCCTCTAGGCAGTATCTATCTTACCCCTAGTGAGATAAGTCTCTACATCTTGAGATACAGAGTCCTAAGTTAAATGAGCGCTGAAAAATCTGCAGTTGAGATACCAGAAATAATCAAGCATATGGCTTCTTGCTAGAGATGAACCTGTCTTTCTGTTTGTTTGGGTCATTAATTTCAGAAGCATTATAGGCAGAAAAGTGGAGGTAATGGGCTTGTACCACTATTGAAATAAGCCCTCGCGCTGCAGAAACGCCTTCAAATGGAAAGTGTTTGATCACCTCTTACCCCCGTGATGATGGACTTGATAAAGAGAGAACGCTATGCACATGGAGATATTTTTGGAAGAAAAATAAAATGGGTTTATCTTCATTTTTTTCCTTGCCGTTTGTCCGACACGGTGGCTGGGTCCGCTGTTTCGTCTCTCTGTCGCCATTTTACCCAATCTTGTGACTGCAATCTTCGTGCAGGATGTCAAGCCATCGCTGCGTGGGTCGTCCCACTGGCCGTTTACCATTCACACTCAAACGAAAACCACTCTCTGCAACTGTTGGTATATCTTCATTAAGAACATGTCTGTACCATCGTAGACGCTATCTCTCACCTTGTGCGCTACGGTTCCACCTAGAACTGCTGATAAAATATCGATGTATCGATATTTCTTCGATAAACTGACGATGTATATCAGCTATAATTCTTTTACCTATATATGTCAATAGGCCAACATAGAGATACTTTTTTATTTTATAATTTTTCGCAATTTTCGGTAAATATTTGAAATTATTCTTTTCAATTGTAGTAGAACATAATTTCACTTTCAGTGTGTGAAGGAGTCTTATTACTTTTTCAGCTCTCATCAATTCCAGTTTCTCTCTTTGACTGTGCGAAGCAAATATATGTGACACAAGGAGGTAGTCCGATAGCACTGGGGGTGGCGGTGTGAATGGAACAACAAGATTTCAGATGTTTAGAAACAGCACATCATTTGCGTTAGAAAACAATTTTTAACGCAACTAGTGTGCTATTTCTTCACATTGGCGTTCTTCAATAACATTTGCTGGAACTGATGAAGGAAAACCTGAATGACTAGATTGGTCTTTGCGGTGGGCAGAGACGATGAAACTACGTCTTTACTTATTTTTATCATTTAAACACTGACCTACAAAATTTTCCCTGACAACGACAACTCAAACTTAACCTATTCATTTATTACCCACAATATAGAATCCCAACACAATCTAACGCTATGCAGTGACAACATGACTTCCAATAATTAACAAATAGGAATGGCGCTGAATTGCAAGACATCTTAACAATAATAAAAGTCCAAAAAATATGAAATTTAAGAAATATGAAATTACCTCCAACTCAGTTAATTGCCTAGACTCGTTTCAATCACGAACCCCATTTTTTTTATAAGACACATACCTCACAGAAAATCTTCATAACACGAACTACATCAGTTACAGAAAGCAGCAGCTTCAGCTAGCTAAATAAAAAGATTCTAACTACTATAGACTCTAACTACTAAGAGGCATATGGTTCGCAAAAGAATGATTTTGAGGGAGAGCAAACAATGTATTTAGAAAATTTTACCTTATTCATGTGACATCCAGTTCTAAATATTATATAGTAGTCAATAATTCCACTGCCAAAACATTACCAATCAAATATATGCCATCATACATTTCCTTGCGTCTCACTTTACAATGCATGTCCTACCAACACAAAGTCACCACTAAGAAAAAAAGTAGTAGTAGTACTACTACTACTAAGAAAAAAAGGTGTCAATACACTTCTCTACCCACTCGCTAACAGCTAGTCCGTCCAACCACAGAATCTCTTGCCGAGGGCGCAGAGCGCTGTCAGCGTTTACTGACACTGTCTATAGCCCTGCCAACATACAAACAGGCTACTTACAACGTGTGAGGGGAAATGCTGGTGTAAACAGAAACTGCAACGTTCAACTTCACAACACAAGTTGTGTTGTTCGCAGGAGTTTGCAGAAATGAAAAAACAGAGGAGTCGACATGAAGTGTTCCAGACAAGTGCGATAAGTCGATATGTGACGAAACTGAGCGAGGGACCCATCGGACACCTGTTATTGTGCCACTTACATGCAGTTATCATTGTTAGCAAAGTGGTTACCGCCAAGCATGAGGGTGGGTCGTTTTCCTTTCAATTCTTCCTCTAAGGGAGTAAGCGGGCGGCTAGCTTGTTGATATACAGAATGTCTAATAATAAACCAATACTTAAATACACAACTCTAAAACTGGCACTAAATTTACAGTGTGCAGCCCACTTTTTTTTTTCTTTTTGTCTGGTACGTCGATAATTTTCCCCTGCTATATCGATAAGAATTATCGATATGTCGTCCGCCGATAATGATTTACTATTAAATATCAATGTATCGGATTACGGATATTTTTAAAAATATCTGCAGTCCTAGTTCTACCCCATGTAGCTTGCGAATTAGTGAGATGATCGTGCAGTGTTAATCAAGGTGTCTACCAGGCCTCTTTGTTTCCATGACAGGAAGTCGTTCTCTTTTTGTTGAAGGCCAGCATTCAGCAGCATACGGTGCAACTGAATGGATAACAGATCGGTATACTTTCGACGTGAACCTGTTTGGAATCTTCTGGTCACAGTTTTTGTGTCCTTTTATTACTTCCCCGCCACTGCCACCTGAATCTAGTGTGAAATCCAGAAACTGTCTCGTATTATTGTACATCCCTGACGTTTGTAAAGTTTGTACTGGGTTATCTGATGACGCTACTGAACAATTGCACCTAATCGAAATAAAAAGAAAACAACAATCCTTTCCCACTTAAATGATTTTTAGGGGTACAAAATTATCATGATAGCACGCAGGCAGATACAAATACAACACAAAAAATGATATAATTTTAAATATCGATATATCGGATTACGGATATTTTTAAAAATATCTGCAGTACTAGTTCTACCCCATGTAGTTTGCGAATTAGTGGAATGATCAAGGTGTCTACCAGCGCCTCTTTTTGTTGAAGGTCAGCATACAGCACCATACGGTGCAACTGAATGGATAACAGATCGGTATACTTCCGACGTGAACCTGTTTGGAATCTTCTGGTCACAGGTTTTGTGTCTTGTTATTACTTCCTCGCCACTGCCACCTGAATCCAGTGCAACTAATTTGTCACATAAGTAAACAAAATCTGTCAGCGGGAAAGCATTGCTAAATCTTTCCTTGATAACTTGTCAAGCGCCTGACGATTAACTGTCTGAATGAAGTAACTGAATTCGCGTGCACACGTTAAAAGTGTTGAAAAGAAACACTGGTGTCGTAATGCTTTAATGTGTCAGGAAATTGAAAGTTTGTAATACAGATTAGATTACAGAGTGGTAAACAATGAAGCCACCAGATCGACGTTACCTCACAGAGCTGATTGTGAGGATATTCCACTCAAAAAGTAATAGAGCCTACTCACACAGTTGATGAAACGTCTACATCTACATCTACATTGATACTCCGCAAGCCACCCAACGGTGTGTGGCGGAGGGCACCTTACGTGCCACTGTCATTACCTCCCTTTCCTGTTCCAGTCGCGTATGGTTCGCGGGAAGAACGACTGTCTGAAAGCCTCCGTGCGCGCTCTAATCTCTCTAATTTTACATTCGTGATCTCCTCGGGAAGTATAAGTAGGGGGAAGCAATATATTCGATACCTCATCCAGAAAAGCATCCTCTCGAAACCTGGCGAGCAAGCTACACCGCGATGCAGAGCGCCTCTCTTGCAGAGTCTGCCACTTGAGTTTATTAAACATCTCCGTAACGCTATCACGGTTACCAAATAACCCAGTGACGAAACGCGCCGCTCTTCTTTGGATCTTCTCTATCTCCTCCGTCAACCCGACCTGGTACGGATCCCACACTGATGAGCAATACTCAAGTATAGGTCGAACGAGTGTTTTGTAAGCCACCTCCTTTGTTGATGGACTACATTTTCTAAGCACTCTCCCAATGAATCTCAACCTGGTACCCGCCTTACCAACAATTAGTTTTATATGATCATTCCACTTCAAATCGTTCCGTACGCATACTCCCAGATATTTTACAGAAGTAACTGCTACCAGTGTTTGTTCCGCTATCATATAATCATACAATAAAGGATCCTTCTTTCTATGTATTCGCAATACATTACATTTGTCTATGTTAAGGGTCAGTTGCCACTCCCTGCACCAAGTGCCTATCCGCTGCAGATCTTCCTGTATTTCGCTACAATTTTCTAATGCAGCAACTTCTCTGTATACTACAGCATCATCCGCGAAAAGCCGCATGGAACTTCCGACACTATCTACTAAGTCATTTATATATATTGTGAAAAGCAATGGTCCCATAACACTCCCCTGTGGCACGCCAGAGGTTACTTTAACGTCTGTAGATGTCTCTCCATTGATAACAACATGCTGTGTTCTGTTTGCCAAAAACTCCTCAATCCAGCCACACAGCTGGTCTGATATTCCGTAGGCTCTTACTTTGCTTATCAGGCGACAGTGCGGAACTGTATCGCACGCCTTCCGGAAGTCAAGAAAAATAGCATCTACCTGGGAGCCTGTATCTAATATTTTCTGGGTCTCATGAAAAAATAAGGCGAGTTGGGTCTCACACGATCGCTGTTTCCGGAATCCATGTTGATTCCTACATAGTAGATTCTGGGTTTCCAGAAATGACATGATACGCGAGCAAAAAACATGTTCTAAAATTCTACAAGAGATCGACGTAAGAGATATAGGTCTATAGTTTTGCGCATCTGCTCGACGACCCTTCTTGAAGACTGGGACTATCTGTGCTCTTTTCCAATCATTTGTAACCCTCCGTTCCTCTAGAGACTTGCGGTACACGGCTGTTAGAAGGGGGGCAAGTTCTTTCGCGTACTCTGTGTAGAATCGAATTGGTATCCCGTCAGGTCCAGTGGACTTTCCTCTATTGAGTGATTCCAGTTGCTTTTCTATTCCTTGGACACTTATTTCGATGTCAGCCATTTTTTCGTTTGTGCGAGGATTTAGAGAAGGAACTGCAGTGCGGTCTTCCTCTGTGAAACAGCTTTGGAAAAAGGTGTTTAGGATTTCAGCTTTACGCGTGTCATCCTCTGTTTCAATGCCATCATCATCCCGTAGTGTCTGGATATGCTGTTTCGAGCCACTTACTGATTTAACGTAAGACCAGAACTTCCTAGGATTTTCTGTCAAGTCGGTACATAGAATTTTACTTTCGAATTCAATGAACGCTTCACGCATAGCCCTCCTTACGCTAACTTTGACATCGTTTAGCTTCTGTTTGTCTGAGAGGTTTTGGCTGCGTTTAAACTTGGAGTGGAGCTCTCTTTGCTTTCGCAGTAGTTTCCTAACTTTGTTGTTGTACCACGGTGGGTTTTTCCCGTCCCTCACAGTTTTACTCGGCACGTACCTGTCTAAAACGCATTTTACGATTGCCTTGAACTTTTTCCATAAACACTCAACATTGTCAGTGTCGGAACAGAAATTTTCGTTTTGATCTGTTAGGTAGTCTGAAATCTGCCTTCTATTACTCTTGCTAAACAGATAAACCTTCCTCCCTTTTTTTATATTCCTATTAACTTCCATATTCAGGGATGCTGCAACGGCCTTATGATCACTGATTCCCTGTTCTGTACATAACGTCTGTTTAAAGACTTAAGGTTTACTGCAGAGTTTACGGCTGAATACATTAGTCAACAAGATACATTATCGGTAAGTAACAGCTTTGTTCCTACGATTAACTAGCATACCACGGTACACCAGTATTTCCCCAGTCTCAATTTTATGTTCAAACAGTGTGTCCTCTTCTTCAACAAACTCTAGCGCGCGCACAGCCCAGAGGTAAAATAATGTCAGACGAGGTACATGTTCCCGTAATAAGTATTCCATCTCGTATTCCGCAGTTGAGGTATGTGAAATGAATGTTAAATAGCTGCTGTTTAAATCCTGCTGTCTGTCTCAACATTTATTCCTGTGGGTTCATGCGGAGAAATGTAATGAAATATTGAAGACATGTTTTAAAAAAAAGCACGGTGTGATCTGCATACAGTATTTTTCCATCGTAAACCCTGTCATTTAGTGTGAAATCCAGAAACTGTCTCGTATTATTTATTGAACATCCCTGACGTTTGTAAAGTTTGTAGTGGTTTAACTGATGACACTACTGAATAATTGCACCGTATCGAAATAATAAGAACACAACAATCCTTTCCCGCTTAAATGATTTTAAGGGTTTAAAATTAACACAATAGCACGTAGGCAGATACAAATACAACACAAAAATAAAGCAAAACATTTATTGCACAAAAAACTATGCAGGACCCGGTAGGCAGCAACCAAACAAATCAGACGTCCTTGCTGGCACGCGGGTGGTACGACTGTGTGTTTCTTTCAGAATAATTTTACACGTGTACCGATTGATAAAGACCTGGATCTGAAACTGTTAACTGAAGAACACACATAATAATAATGTGGTGTGGCGAGGGCCTCCCGTCGGGTAGACCGTTCGGCTGGTGCAAGTATTTCGATTTGACGCCACTTCGGCGACTTGCGCTTCGATGAGGATGAAATGATGATGATTAGGACAACACAACACCCAGTCCCTCAGGGGAGAAAATCTCCGACCCAGCCGGGAATCGAACCCGAGCCCTTAGGATTGACATTCTGTCGCGTTGACCACTCATCTACCGGGGGCGGACAACACAGGTAACAAAAATTAGCAACTGTAGTTAATTTGTTACGTTGTCATTTTACACAATTTGTTACAGGTTCAGTACAAAAAACTTACGTTACTACTGTCTCAAACAGGATCAGGAGGTCCTCATTGTGGACCACACAATACATTATGGACAGGTTTAATATCTGCCATTAAAAAACGAAATGCAGTATAAGACGCGCTCCCACGCA
This sequence comes from Schistocerca serialis cubense, assembly GCF_023864345.2. Lineage (NCBI taxonomy): Eukaryota > Metazoa > Arthropoda > Insecta > Orthoptera > Acrididae > Schistocerca > Schistocerca serialis. The sequence continues at coordinate 573,972,944 of NC_064645.1, read as the reverse complement.
GCGACAGAAATTCGAGATCGCAAAGTGGTTCATTTGCAAGTTTACGGCTGCTTGAAACCTGATAGCAGTTTTGAGTCAATGCAGAGTGATGCTGGAAGAACCTGTCTCGATGATAGACGCGCCATTTTAGGCAGCGCTTCGAGTTAGCGAATGGACTGCTAAGTGGCTTCGCGGATACAGTCGTGGAGGGCATATTCCGGTAGTCGGCCGGCTCTCAACGACCCCTCACATCAGACTGCGGTAGGCGTCCCCTGTTTGGAGACAGATTAAAGGTCGGTTCTTACTGCACCTCACGGAACGGAAGACATTTCAGTGGTTGAAATGGCTCTAAGCACTATGGGACTTAACATCTGAGGTCGTCAGTCCCCTAGACTTAGAACTACTTAAACCTAACTAACCTAAGGACATCACACACATCCATGCCCGAGGCAGGATTCGAACCTGCGACCGTAGCAGCTGCGTGGTTCCGGACTGAAGCGCCTAGAACCGCTAGGCCACCGCGGCCGGCCATTTCAGTGGCAGCGTGCAAGCAGAACTTCAGCGAAACGGAACGGAGCAAAGACGGAACGGAGCAAAGACGGAACGGAACGGCAACGTAAAACATCATCGGGAAAAAAGGTGTTACCTTGAAGTTAGTGCGCAGATGGCGGGTCGAACATCGGACGTAAACCAGTTCCTACCTTTATAGTGATGTTGTTTCTGTCTTCAATCCGACGTCTGATTTGATGATTCTTTCCATACTACACTTTCCTGTGCAAGCCTCTTGATCTCAGAATAAATACTGCAACCTAAATTCTTTTGAACCTGCTCACTGTATGGTATGAGTATTAATCTCCTGGCTTCCTTCTAAATTTTTACACCCCCCCTCCCCCCCCCCCAATTCCCTCAAATATAAAATTGGTTGGTTAGCCTTTGATCTCAGAACAAGTCCTATTAACCAGTTCCTTCTTTTAGTCAAGTTGTGCCACAAATTTGTTCAGCATTCTTCTGTAGCACCACATTTCAAAACCTATTCACGTCTCGTGTAAACTGTTTACTGTCCACGTTTCACTTGCATAAAAGGCTACACTCCAGAGTAATACCTTGAGAAAAGATTTACTAACAATTAAATCTATATTCGGTGTTCTTAACAAACATCTCTTCTTCAGAAATCCTTTCGCTGCTGTTGTCAGTATACATTTTATATCCACTCTGATTTGGCCACCATCAATTATTTTGTTGCCCAAATAGAAAAAACTCATCATTTACTTTGTCTTGTTTCCTAATCTAATTCCCTCAGCTTTTGTAGATGTTCATCTCATCTTCTTTCAAAACTCTGTCCATTCCGTTCAGCTCCTCTTCCTAGTCCTGTGCTGTCTCTGACCGAATTACGGTGTCATCGGCAAACTTCTCCCTGAACTTTAATTCCTTCGCAAAATTTTGCTTCGGTTTGCTTTACTGCTTGCTCAGTGCGTAACGTCGGGTGCAGGCTGCAAATATTGTCTCACTCCCTTCCCAACCATGGTTTCCTTTCATTCTCGTTAACTCTTGTAGCTGCCGTCTGGTTTCTGTACAAGTAGTAAATAACCTTTCGCTCCCTGTAATTTATCCCTGCTGTCTTCAGAAACTGCAAGAGAGTATTCCAGAAGACATTGTCAAAAGTTTCCTCTAATCTACAAATGCTGTAAATGTAGGTTTGCTTTTCCTTAATCTATCTTCTAAGATAAGTCATAGGGTTATTATGCTCCGCTTTTTGCTACATTTCTCCGAAATCCGAACAAATCTTCCCCAAGGTCGGCTTCTACCAGTTTCTCCGTTCTTCTCTAAATAATTCGTGGATGCTATGCCCTACTAACCTTCATTTTACTCTTTACTTTGTTACAGTGACACTTTACGAAGCTTCCATAAGTTCTTGAATTTTTTTCTTGTACGCATTTTTCACACAAAAAACGGCTAAATATCTGGAAGCAAAACTGGTTTAAGTTTTACGACACTTGGACAATAAAAAATGCTGCGATGTGAATAACTAAGAACAACTACCGTTAAAGTAATTTGTTTTTGACAGTGAAACAGCGACCTCTATGGAAGGAAGAAAATACAGTTGTGTTTTAGGTCATTTGATACTTATAAAGGAAACAAATCAAAGCGGATAAGGATAAAAGGCTCTATGTGTTGCCTTCTAAATATTGTTGCAATGAATTAACAGCAAAAAAAACATGGTGTTTAAAAAAAGTGTCACATATTCGCCGGCCGTTGTGGCCGAGCGGCTCTAGGCGCTTCAGTCTTGAACCGCGTGACCGCTACGGTCGCAGGTTCGAATTCTACCTCGGGCATAGATGTGTGTGATGTCCTTAGGTTAGTTAGGTTTAAGTAGTTAGGTTCAAGTTCTAGGGGACTGATGACCGCCGGCCGGGGTGGCCGAGCGGTTCTAGGCACTACAGTCTGGAGCCGTGCGACCGCTACGGTCGCAGGTTCGAATCCTGCCTCGGGCATGGATGTGTGTGATGCCCTTAGGTTAGTTAGGTTTAAGTAGTTCTCAGTTCTAGGGGACTGATGACCATAGTAGTGAAGTCCCATAGTGCTCAGAGCCATTTGAACCATTTGACTGATGACCTCAGATGTTAAGCCATTTGAACCATTTGTCACATATTCCTGCAGGACAGTGACATTGATCAAGACTAGAAGAAAAGATCCTGTACTTATACGCCCGGAAACGACTACCTGTTGAGATATAGGCCGTTATGTGTTCTCATTCCCACCTGTGCTTTACGTAGAAGTAGACACTACAGGCAGTGTTCAATATGGTTATCACACATCCTGATACATCCTTCAGCCCTTCGTCGGGTTTGAAACACGTGAAAATCACCTCGGTGTATGATTTTCTTTAACCCTCTAAAATTAGTTGTGGGTAGGTCACCTAAGAACTAATCTCTAAATGTTTGTGCTCAAAATAAATGTATAGCGCGAAAATGACGGCCCAAGCGACAGCTCTTAAAGTGGGAAAATTGCAAAACAAACATCTTACTCTAACATTATCTGACTAGAGTAACATGTTGGTTACGACTTTGACCTGGTTGCTGATTTCTTCCTGGACACAGATTAAAGCCCTCAAGGTAAGTGAAGGTTGAACAGAAACAATGATTAAATTCAATACTCACATGTATTCATAAACACAATTGCGGGATCAATATGCGAGGTGCCGGGGCTAGGAGTGTATTTAACACTAAATTCTTCTAGAATCTACATATGTAAATGATGCTCTATTCTAACTCCGACTTTTGCTGTTGCACAAGGATTGAAAAAAAATACGCGAACTGACTCTAATCAACCCTGCCAGTGGAGTAGAAGAGAGTTTGGCACCTGCAATAATTTAATTTGATAAATAAGTTAAATAAACGAAGGTTTCATTAACATAGTGAGGAATGATAGGGTTGCTCTACCGATTAACAGAATGAAAGTTCTGTCCAAAACAACAATATGATTTATTAAAACTAAACACAAAATAATAAACAAAAACAAATGAAACATTTACAATACATCAAATTGGCTCAAATTGGATACTCAAACAAACGCTGTGAATGTGAAGTTGTCCCTAAACTAGATTGTGAGGATTATGACGAAGTGGTATGTGGAGCCAATTCCTTGCAACTCAAATCTTAAGACAAAACACATAGCCAACCCAACATTAATTGCTGCTACCCAAGACAGAACAAAGTTAGAAAAAGACGAACAGGCGCACTCTGCTGAGCTCTGATTATCACCTAGGAAAATCCCTGTCTGCCGGTGCTGCGGACATACCTTACCAATCTGTCTTCTTAACTGCAAGAACACGATTTGGCGTACCGGAGGCGGTGGCTGGTTGCTTCGACGTCCTCGACCGAAAGGCGAGAGCCGACTGCCTAGAGCACCCGTACAGGCCGAACACACAACATTCCCGCCCCCACGACAGTGCCCGTGGTTAAACGTTCCAATCAGCAACTCGAAAACCGGCGGAAAATTCCACTCCATTGCCGGAGCACTACCATTCCACCAATGGAGATTCTTGGCGCCAATTTCTGCGCTGATTTTGCTACGTCACGGAGCTATGCCCTGAGCAAGCCAATCACAGTTACTATTTTGCAGAAAGCGCGGGAATTTTCCCGCCACAACTGCCTGGGTACACAAGTCATTCCCACGCCTCGCTGGTAGCCCGCCAGAAAGTGTTTTCGCTAAGATTCTGCGAAGTAACGGAACCTCTAGCCCAGCCGCTACTTCATACCCCTCCGGGCGTATCTTTTGACAATGTCGGCGTCTGCAAAGCATTCACTCGACTTCCTCACACCCGTTGGCTTAACCCTTTCCAGATCAGCGGAGTCCGCCTGTCACCAGACTACCCGGGTGACGAGAGACGCTGCGTGGGAAGTCCACGTGTGAAGGAATAGCGACTTTTCACTGCATGCAATTAGAGAGGAAAATCGTAAGATAGAAATATGAGAGGGGGCTCATGCCACCTCTCAAATATACAAAACGAATCAAGAAAATGCTGTAAGAATTTCACTCATGTTCAAAAAAAAAAAAGGCAGAACTCCTTGAACGACTTGAGATAGGACATTCATATTCACAGCACATGTACATTAGAATGTTCTGCAGATATGATTTGCATTTCAGTCACCTCGATTCAGCATGTGCCTTGCTGCCTGGTAGGCACAGGGTCTGCCATGGGTCCTGATAACTTGTTGCATGCGTGATGGCATCGATGAGTATAGGGTGCGAATGGCGTCCTGTTGCATAGCCATCCCCGCTGCATTCACCTGGTTACAAAGTTCATCTGTGGTTGTCGGCATTGGGTCACATCGCTGCATCCGTCGTTCACCATGCAGGATAACAAATATAAACGGTGGTGGTGTGGCCCTCAACTACGTAACCACAGACTCAGAGTTGAAATATTAAAAGTTTTGGCTGGTTTCGTAGTCTAGGGGCTGGGACACATAGTTGCGACATTACAACCCAATTACTGCTGAGTCTACAGTATACCATATGAATATACAAATAATCGAATGGTTGAAGGTTCCTATCACTCGGCGGTTGTGAATTTTGAACGTCACCTAGACATTTATAAATGAAAGATTGCAATAAAATATACAGTTACTATTTTAATGACTTTAAATGATGATTACGATAGCAGAGCTGCCTTTAAGAATGCCCTTTATTACTGTAAAACACTTATTGTTGTCAATGGTGCAGCAATTATATAAAATGTAAGTTGAATAACAGGGAGCAGTGACATAGCTCGCGAGATATTCACCTATAAACGTATACTACGTCTTCACTGCAGAAGCCACGGAAATCTCACAAGTGCACAAGTTGGCACTACGAAATATTTCCTACGACCATGCGCAAAACTGCTCCACTCTCCAAGTCTTTCCCGCGACTGTGCGTCCGTCTTGCCGTACCGTCCAGGAATCTCTCGTTTCCTCTCCCGTACTGTCCCTCATGCCACACTGTTCAGAACTCCCCCTCTGTTGTGACTTGGCAAGACAGCCAAGCCACTATGAGATAGCCAAATGGCACGCGTTTAAGCTCACGCAGGCTGGCGTGAGGTCTGGAACAGTTAAAGAAGTTGAGTCTAGTAAAAAAAGTACGTAGCTTCTGGAATACTTAACTTTAATCCATAATTGGTGAACATCGGTCTGACGGTACATGCATCACAAGATAAATAGCAATTGATAATGGCGCCTTGCTAGGTCGTAGCAAATGACGTAGCTGAAGGCTATGCTAATTATCGTCTCGGCAAATGAGAGCGTAATTTGTCGGTGAACCATCGCTAGCAAAGTCGGCTGTCCAACTGGAGCGAGTGCTAGGACGTCTCTCTAGACTTGCCGTGTGGCGGCGCTCGGTCTGCAATCACTGATAGTGGCGACATGCGGGTCCGACGTATACTAACGGACCGCGGCCGATTTAAAGGCTACCACCTAGCAAGTGTGGTGTCTGGCGGTGACACCACACCCCTCCATTCACTTCGGTAGTCGCCTCCCTTAGTAACGAGCGCTGTGATTGGCGACAGCGCTCCAGTCATGTCTCCAGCCAACGCACACTCACAGACATTATGGAACACATGCGAAATACTAGATTTACATTTAAATAACTTGAAATTAAATAAATATTCCTACGGCTGGACCGTAAACACGCTCTAACACACATTATTAAATACACAAACAAATTAAATAAACACATATCAATGGAATAGTACAGAAGAAAGCCAGTAGCCTAATGTTTCTATGCTTTGTAAAACGCAGTAAATAATTGACCAAGTCTTCATGAACAGTATATATTGGATATAAACAAAGACATGACGAGTAAATACAGGGTTATTACAAATGATTGAAGCGATTTCGCAGCTCTACAATAACTTTATTATTTGAGATATTTTCACAATGCTTTACACACACATACAAAAACTCAAAAAGTTTTTTTAGGCATTCACAAATGTTCGATATGTGCCCCTTTAGTGATTCGGCAGACATCAAGCCGATAATCAAGTTCCTCCCACACTCGGCGCAGCATGTCCCCATCAATGAGTTCGAAAGCATAGTTGATTCGAGCTCGCAGTTCTGGTAGAGGAGGTTTAAACACTGAATCTTTCACATAACCCCAACAGAAACAAATCGCATGGGGTTAAGTCGGGAGAGCGTGGAGGCCATGACATGAATTGTTGATCATGATCTCCACCACGACCGATCCATCGGTTTTCCAATCTCCTGTTTAAGAAATGCTTCTGCTTTAGCCTTTTCCGTAAGACTTTCCAAACCGTCGGCTGTGGTACGTTTAGCTCCCTGATTGCTTTATTCGTCGACTTCCGCGGCCTACGCGTGAAACTTGCCCGCACGCGTTCAACCATTTCTTCGCTCACTGCAGGCCGATCCGTTGATTTCCCCTTACAGAGGCATCCAGAAGCTTTAAACTGCGCATACCATCGACGAATGGAGTTAGCAATTGGTGGATCTTTGTTGAACTTCGTCCTGAAGTGTCGTTGCACTGTTATGACTGACTGATGTGAGTGCATTTCAAGCACGAATACGCTTTCTCGGCTCCTGTCGCCATTTTGTCTCACTGCGCTCTCGAGCGCTCTGGCGGCAGAAACCTGAAGTGCGGCTTCAGCCGAACAAAACTTTATGAGTTTTTCTACGTATCTCTAGTGTGTCGTGACCATATGTCAATGAATGGAACTACAGTGAATTTATGAAATCGCTTCAATCATTTGTAATAGCCCTGTATATTTATAAGCACGGTGTTACCGTTTTACATGTAACTGTGGAGTACTTATGGCCTGACGTGATCGATAGTAATCGGCCACTTTGACCTCCAATAACTCATGTACTATTCCAGTTACATGCCTGTAATTTATACCAATTTAGGTTTACACTAATAGCTTTCTAAAGACATGTCGATCGACAAAATCGGATGAACCGTTTAGATTTTGGAAATTAGCTGCTGGGTGTTACTTGTATAATTTATCATCAGATACTAAACTTTAAACTAATAAAGATATTGAAAATGTGATTACAGCATTAGAATCGTCGTGCAAGTAATGGCAATGTACATGTTTCATTTTGAGGTATCATGGTTCATCTGGCTCCCATTAATTTCTATGTGAACTGTGAAATGTCTGCCATTAAGGTTTCACAAAGTCCGCCATCTTTGGCTCTCCCTGCATGTCTCCTTCATCGACACAGCGTCACAATGGAATTCCCAGCCATGCGGTCCCTGGACCCTGGCTTACATTCGGTACCACGCAGCCGCCGACGAGCTATGGCCCACTGAGAAGCCCCAGCGTGGTGGCTGCAACCTCTGAACTTACAATACAGGGTGATTCAAAAAGAATACCACAACTTTAAAAATGTGTATTTAATGACAGAAACATAATATAACCTTCTGTTATACATCATTACAAAGAGTATTTAAAAAGGTTTTTTTTTCACTCAAAAACATGTTCAGAGATGTTCAATATGGCCCCCTCCAGACACTCGAGCAATATCAACCCGATACTCCAACTCGTTCCACACTCTCTGTAGCATATCAGGCGTAACAGTTTGGATAGCTGCTGTTATTTCTCGTTTCAAATCATCAATGGTGGCTGGGAGAGGTGGCCGAAACACCATATCCTTAACATACCCCGATAAGAAAAAATCGCAGGGGGTAAGATCAGGGCTTCTTGGAGGCCAGTGATGAAGTGCTCTGTCACGGGCTGCCTGGCGGCCGATCCATCGCCTCGGGTAGTTGACGTTCAGGTTTCATAACTAACCTTTTTCGTAGGACTCTCCATACAGTTGATTGTGGAATTTGCAGCTCTCTGCTAGCTCTGCGAGTCGATTTTCCTGGGCTGCGAACAAATGCTTGCTGTATGCGTGCTACATTTTCATCACTCGTTCTCGGCCGTCCAGAACTTTTCCCTTTGCACAAACACCCATTCCCTGTAAACTGTTTATACCAACGTTTAATACACCACCTATCAGGAGGTTTAACACCATACTTCGTTCGAAATGCACGCTGAACAGCTGTCGTCGATTCACTTCTGCCGTACTCAATAACACAAAAAGCTTTCTGTTGAGCGGTCGCCATCTTAGCATCAACTGACGCTGACGCCTAGTCAACAGCGCCTCAAGCGAACAAATGTACAACTAAATGAAACTTTATAGCTCCCTTAATTCGCCGACAGATAGTGCTTAGCTCTTCCTTTTGTTGTTGCAGAGTTTTAAATTCCTAAAGTTGTGGTATTCTTTTTGAATCACCCTGTATTTTCAGGGCGCCACAACTCGCCCGTTACCTCACAACCATATCCCACACATTTTCGATAGCCGACAAGTCTGGTGATCTGGCGGGCCAAGGCAAAGGGCTGACATCCTTTGACACCAAGAAGGCACCTGTTCATGCAGCAGCAAGTGGTAGTGCACTGTCTTGCGGAGAAATGGCGTTTGGATTGTTGCAGAAAGCCTATGGTTACGGGTCGCAGGATGTTATTCATGTAGGTCACACTGATCACAGTACCCTGCACACGCACCAACTGTGGTTTGTGGTTGTGCCCAATAGCAACCCACTCTACAAGGCCTCGAGTCTTGTGTCAATGCAGTCACTGTGATGCCGCTCGTCCTTTCTGCGACGAACTAAAATGCGGCCATCATTTTCAAACAAACAGAACCTGGATTCGTTTAGAAAATCTATCTGATGCCATTCCAGTCCACATTGACGTCGTTCCATAAGCCATTGCCGTCTGGCATCCTCTGCACATTCATAAAAGGTAAGTGGAAAAGTGGACTACGCGCACGTAATCCGTGCCGTAATAAACGGCGACGGACTGTCACCTCTGATAATGTACGATGTGTTACAGTGTTCCAATGCAATACAATTAGGATGTGGTTTTGATCTTCTCGGAGGGTGGTCTGGATGATGCGACCTCATCCATATCGTCGTGTTCTACGGCCTTCCGTGAACCATTCCGCACATACCCGTTGCAACGTCGAAACACTTCGTCCCACACGAGCAGCAATTTTTCGTATGTATGCATCACATTCTCTCATGTGAATAATGCGACCACTGCCAAACTCACTGATTTGGCTGTACGGTTCGCGCATACGTCTGCAGGGGATCCTGTACGTCTGCTCACATGACACTAATCCATTACCTTCGATTCATAACGACAACGAGCGCCGCAGGCACACCTTACCTGTGGGTGGTGTTGCGCCGCTATATCGATGTTGACCTTGAACCCGAGGGTCGGCATGGTTCCAATGTTTCTCATTTCTGCAGAATATACTAATGTACAAGTCCTGTGAATATGAACGTTCTACCCCTAGTCGTTCAAAGTGTTCTGTTTTTCTCTGAACACGAGCATGTATCTACACTCCTGGAAATGGAAAAAAGAACACATTGACACCGGTGTGTCAGACCCACCATACTTGCTCCGGACACTGCGAGAGGGCTGTACAAGCAATGATCACACGCACGGCACAGCGGACACACCAGGAACCGCGGTGTTGGCCGTCGAATGGCGCTAGCTGCGCAGCATTTGTGCACCGCCGCCGTCAGTGTCAGCCAGTTTGCCGTGGCATACGGAGCTCCATCGCAGTCTTTAACACTGGTAGCATGCCGCGACAGCGTGGACGTGAACCGTATGTGCAGTTGACGGACTTTGAGCGAGGGCGTATAGTGGGCATGCGGGAGGCCGGGTGGACGTACCGCCGAATTGCTCAACACGTGGGGCGTGAGGTCTCCACAGTACATCGATGTTGTCGCCAGTGGTCGGCGGAAGGTGCACGTGCCCGTCGACCTGGGACCGGACCGCAGCGACGCACGGATGCACGCCAAGACATCCTACGCAGTGCCGTAGGGGACCGCACCGCCACTTCCCAGCAAATTAGGGACACTGTTGCTCCTGGGGTATCGGCGAGGACCATTCGCAACCGTCTCCACGAAGCTGGGCTACAGTCCCGCACACCGTTAGGCCGCCTTCCGCTCACGCCCCAACATCGTGCAGCCCGCCTCCAGTGGTGTCGCGACAGGCGTGAATGGAGGGACGAATGGAGACGTGTCGTCTTCAGCGACGAGAGTCGCTTCTGCCTTGGTGCCAATGATGGTCGTATGCGTGTTTGGCGCCGTGCAGGTGAGCGCCACAATCAGGACTGCATACGGCTGAGGCACACAGGGCCAACACCCGGCATCACGGTGTGGGGAGCGATCTCCTACACTGGCCGTACACCACTGGTGATCGTCGAGGGGACACTGAATAGTGCACGGTACATCCAAACCGTCATCGAACCCATCGTTCTACCATTCCTAGACCGGCAAGGGAACTTGCTGTTCCAACAGGACAATGCACGTCTGCATGTATCCCGTGCCACCCAACGTGCTCTAGAAGGTGTACGTCAACTACCCTGGCCAGCAAGATCTCCGGATCTGTCCCCCATTGAGCATGTTTGGGACTGGATGAAGCGTCGTCTCACGCGGTCTGCACGTCCAGCACGAACGCTGGTCCAACTGAGGCGCCAGGTGGAAATGGCATGGCAAGCCGTTCCACAGGACTACATCCAGCATCTCTACGATCGTCTCCATGGGAGAATAGCAGCCTGCATTGCTGCGAAAGGTGGATATACCCCTACTAGTGCCGACATTGTGCATGCTCTGTTGCCTGTGTCTATGTGCCTGTGGTTCTGTCAGTGTGATCATGTGATGTATCTGACCCCAGGAATGTGTCAATAAAGTTTCCCCTTCCTGGGACAATGAATTCACGGTGTTCTTATTTCAATTTCCAGGAGTGTATTTCAATTAGTATCAATGTTAAGTGGAAAGGAATGTCACTTCCCCATCAGATAAATTACTTCTTGCCTTCTTAAAAATGGTTCAATTGGCTCTGAGCACTATGGAACTTAACATCTGAGGTCATCAGTCCCCTAGAACTTAGAACTACTTAAACCTAACTAACCTAAGGACATCACACACATCCATGCCCGAGGCAGGATTCGAACCTGCGACCGTAGCGGTCGCGTGATTCCGGACTGAAGCGCCTAGAACCGCTCGGCCACAGCTGCCGGTTTGCCTTCTTAAGATTTTACTCTCTCTCGTTATTCACGATAAATGACAACTGTTTAATCCTACAGTTCCCGATCAGTACAGCGACCAGTAGTTGGTGACTAAAACTAAAAAGTCCACACACTCATTAGCAGTACAAAACGAGACGAGACAGGCAATTGTCCTGGATTCTGCACGAGGGAAATCAAATTGAACTACTGTACCGGTGCTGTGAGTTAAGCTCATTGTATGAATGACTTGCTGCGTCAAGCTGTGTGTTGCAGACTTGCTGGGCCCTTCATAAAGATGAAGTCCTGAGCAACTAAACGGGACTCCAAGGTGTAGCAGCCTCTACCGCGCTGCTATGCCAAGTCGATCAGGACACCCTCGCATTCCACCCTAATGTCGAACCAGACACTCTCGCGTCCTAAGGACCAGTCAGTCGCATCCTATGGGAAAATCAAAAGCCGAGTGCTTCTTCCGTGACGCTCACTTACGCCCTGCGGCGCCAGAAGGCACCAAAAGCTGCTTATCGCCAATCCCAGAATTACGAACCACTGCACCCCAGTCACGAGGATTCCCTCCGACATAGTATCCCGCCAAAAATAGTGCGTCTTTTTCCAGGCTTCAATGACAGATTAAACTCTCCCTATTACCAAAAAGTTTTCATTTCAACGCTGCGATTTGTTGTCACACATATTTACGCCAATTGCACGTTCTCCCACCAAACTTCATAGCCCCGCAACTGCGTTTGAGAAATTCAAATAGGACCGCTTTGAGGATACAGTTCTTTTCCTGGGGCCTGTGCTTTCTACATGAAGAAGGTACTGATCTTGGAAAGAAGTCAGAAAACATGGAAAAGCACCAGTGGATCTCGCGCAAGGCGCTCTACCGCCATTGTCCGGGTCTTAGCCATAAGCAGAACAATACTTGCCGCCCCTGTGGATTCCGGGCCGACCCTACTTCCAACAATCTTACGCCACCCTGGCCGTGGTCTCGTCCACTGGTCACCGACTTGCTTGGCCGAAGATTTTCCTGTTCCTCTGTCTCAAGTCCACTGCTGTACACACTCACATGCACCCCCGAACCATTCATAATCCATTAAAGGTCGTCACCGAGTTAATAAAGAGACATGCAAATCTGATTGAGGTGACAGAAGTAATGGGATAGCGACATACACATATACTGACTGCGGTAGTATCGCGTACACAAGGTAAAAAAGGACAGTGCATTGGCGGAACGGAGACTGGCCGACAGCCTTCACCTCACGACCGAGAGCAGAGGCGTTTGCAGTGCGGATGCGCAGCCTACATTCGAAATCCTACAGGAATCAGAAATGTACGACTAGGGAATTAACGGGAGAGGTCTTTGCTGTGTGGCTAGTTGGAAGTTGGGAATTGGGTCTGACGAGAAACGTGTCCTGATCACCGAGGCGTATGGTCAACAACAAATAGACGAATCACCAAAGATCCATTCCATGCAAATTCCAGGCATATTCTCTGTTATGTCTCCAGTGCCATCTGACTGATGCAGATGAACACCATCTGGAATGTGGGTCTGCTGTGGAGGTTGGCGAGATTGACGTTGGCCTCATTCAGCACACGATCCCAACCACATTGACTCTGACATCCCTTCTTATCCCGGACATGACGTTTGACCCATCTACTAAGATGCGTGCAGTGATACGGATCAAGGGTTAGACCATATCGTATTTTTACTGGGACGGCGACAAGCGCTTTCTCGATTTCTGCGCCTTCCTAATGGAACAACTGACTCGTCTCCAACGCCGCCCGGTCTACCTACAATACTTTGCTCAATATCTGGGTGGTGTCTTCTTGGAGTATACCGTCAATTGGGACGTGCCAGGTTTGAATAGTAAACCTTACGTGCATGTCATTTTTATCGACTGGAACAAATGACAGAAGCATATGGACCCTTTCTTTGTGAAGATGTGCCCGGCCCTAAAGTAGGGTTAGAAGTGTCTTCGGACATCTTGTCGCTTATGTCTAATGTTGGTTCCCCAAGAAGGGCGCCTCTACGTTGTATTTATTCTTTAATTTTGGAAAATTGGAAATTTGTGGTAAGGACTGTGGGACCAAACTGCTGAGGTCATCGGTCTCTAGGCTTACACACTAATTAAGCTAACTTAAACTAACTTACGCTAAGGACAAAACACATACTCATGCCCGAGGGAGGACTCTAACCTAGACTTCACGGCTACCCCGCGTGGCCTTTAATTTTGTTTTTGTTGTTTGAATACTTTGTTTACCCCAAGAAGGGCACCATTTTACGAATGAAGATGTTTTGTTTACCTGCCTTCCCGCTCCACAAAAAAATGAAAAGTAAAAATCAGGTGGGGCAGCATCGTGGCCAAGACCCGCGTTTCGACCCCCACCCACCATGTCTCCATCGGCCTGAAACTAACTGCTCCATTTCCGTGAAAATTAAAAAGAAAAGTAATATGGCTACCTTGTGCAAGGAAAGCTGCATTAGCTCTACGTTCTAATCTCGCAAGAGGCTTAGAAATGTTGTCTACTTTTTTATTTTTTCTCTCACCTAGCTATAAGATACGAGATCGAAACAAAATAAATAAAAAAAGGCGGTTAAAGCAGTGATCTACAGAAGCTGAGGATCCGGGTTCGAGTCCCGGTCCAGCATAAATTTTCCCCTCTCGCCGTTGCATTGCCGCAATGCCCTGTGCGGATGGAAGTCATTTCCTTCCTGTCTCTTCCCCATTCTGCTCATTCTGTTTCCTTTCCATTTCTTTCAGCCCAATAATTCAGGGAGACTATTTTCTAGGCTTCTCTACTGTAACAACTATAACGGCTTCTGACATCAAATGTAACAGTTGTGTTACTAAATGTGACACTTCTGTCACTCAATGTAACTGGGTTTTCTCTTTTGATGCTGTCAATTGTCAGGATGAGCATTCTAAAGCATTCTGTCAGGGTGAAAATATTAAATAAATTAACTTTTCTCTCTTAATAACATGTGGGCAGGGTGGGTTCTTCCTGGGCTCGGGTATGAGGTCGAATGAAACATCATTTTTACATAAGATAACATTTATTGAAGATTTGTACAACTGTATCTTACGGGATGTTCTGGTTCGGAGAGCGGCAGCTGTGTCGTTTGTGAAGTCTTCTGCTGCGGCAGCGGCGGCGGCAGCGGCGGCGGCGGCGGCGTCTGATTATGCGTAGCGGTGTGTATCTCGTGTCGCCGTCTCGCCCAGCTGACCGGAGACGCGCAGCGCGAGGTGGCCGGTTTAACTATTGCGAGCGAAGTCGTGCATCGGATGATACCTTGGGTGTGGCGTCCCAGTGTTTCTCTTCTCTAAGCGGCCGCGTGTGTTCTGCGTCGGCCAGCGGAGCGGTGCAGCGGGAGAAGGCCAGTGTGGCGGACTCGAACCACGGACTCCCGCTTGCCAGTCTTCGGCTGTCAGCTCTTCATCCCAGCTCACAGGTGACTACTGATGTGAGGCTGTCTCCTTCCCGTCCTCACGTGTCACCCGGGTACGTAAAAATCAGACTTCAAATACCTTTTAACTTCTGTCTTCTGGCGCCGCGGCTGCTGCTTGCTATTCCATTACAGCGGCGGACTTGGTGCGTCTGTGCATGATGCAGTCTCTTCTTGCATGAAGGTCTTCAGCAGCGAAACTGACTGAACACTATTGCTACTCTTCTTTTCTTCCTTTGTCTCTCGTCTTCGTCTCCGTTCCCGTCTCCATCTTCGTCTTCGTCCCCGTCTTCATCTGTCTTCATCTGTCGGGCCCACGGCATCTCGCGTATTTATTCACTTCAGTTCACTGGAGGTGAACGACTTCATGGCCATTGCCTCTTCTGTCACGTTGAAAAGCTTCTCGAAGAATCTTCTTGACCTCGGTCATTGGCTCTTGGAATGTAGGCGGGGGCCTCTGATCGCATGTGACGACTGAGAAACGTGTGAGCCAGTCATTGCCTCTTCCGTCACGTTGAAAAGCTTCTCGAAGAATCTTCTTAACGTCGGTCATTGGCTCTTGGAATGTAGGCGAGGGCCTTTGCTCACATGCGACAACTGAGAAACACGTGAGCCGGTCGGGCGATGCCCTGACGGCTGAATCGACAGCGCCCGCTTATGTGGAACTTGCTGACTTCACGGTCATTGTCTCTTCTGTTCTGCCCGCTGAATGCCAGTATGTAACTCTCTAAACTAAACCAAGTTTTTCATTTATATTCTAATTTCTAGTTCACTTTGATTTCACTAATTTATTTACCTAAGTACCACTCAACATTCCTCCACCCTTCGGAGAAATTCGCCCTCGAATTTACCACTCAACATTCCTCCACTCTTCACACGGAAAAAGCACAAGCACTGAAAACTCTCGACTTAGAAGATTACACACGCTTCACATTAAGTATGTGGAGAATACTTTATCACTTTATAAAAGCACTGTACGGTCATGAATCACATAGTTCTTACATAAATGGTTGTAATAAGTGTAACAAATCTTGATGACAATGAATAAACAAAAAATAGATTTTGCACTTAGAAAATTACAGAGCAACAGCTGTTCAATCTACCCTATACTAATGCAAGAATATCTATTCTACAGTATTGTTTATGTTAACAAGAGACTGTTTAATAAAGAATGAAGGACAATAAACAAAATTAATACACTAATGCTTAAAAGTAACTGCTGAAGTACACCAGTTAAGAGTGTGGTATCCAGTTAACAGGGATTTGATGAAGTGGTATATTATTATTTGGCTTATTTTTTCGTCTGAAATAAAAGGAAACTGTACAAAGCAGAAACACCAACACAAAGGTTCCAGATATACCCGTTCCTAGCATTATAATTTTAGTTTTGCGTTCACCTTTTAATTTTAAGACATATTGCATCATAACATTGGCATCAATTTTGCCTTGCTGTGAGTTTATGACTTCAGAAGGGAACTGTCAAGGGAGTCATTGAGGTAGGATAGGTTTTGTGTAGGAAATGCCTGCATGGCGTTTTCTGAAAAAAGCAAACAACATGGTTATGAACCTACCAACCTAGTAAAAACAAAAACAAAGAAAAGAAGGAATACATTATTAACTACAGGATCTACATGTTTCTACGTTCAAGTTTTCTTTCTTAAAAAATAAACCATTATCATGTATTAATTATTCACATTTGTATATTATCCACAGTCTACTAAGATTCCACTAGGACATTCGCACTCTTGGTCGAAGATTGTATGGTGCCATGTCTGTATGTTGTGCCGGCGTGGCCACTCTTCTTCCTCTTCGGGAACTTCCTCCACCCTTCGGAAAAGCAGATACTATTGTTGAAGGAATTACATCTGGAGCCTCCTTAAAAGGTGTTAAACGACTTGCATGGACAATGGTAGTTCGGGTGGGCAGTTGCAATTTAACGTTGACTGGGGACGTGATCTCAATAATTTGATAAGGACCTCTGTAGTTTGTTACAAATTTCTTCGTTTTTCCTTTCGCTATATAAGGAGTTGAAAGCATAACCCACTGACCGATTTTGTAATTTGGATATTTAGCTTGGGTATTACCTAATCTTTCCTGTAGTTCCAAAGCCTTTGTATTAGATTTTTGAACCTTTTTCCATACATCCTTCATCATTCGATTGAAATCTCTTACTGTTCCTCCGACTTTTCCGTTTTTCTGCCTGATTACATCAAAATGGGACGGCATTTTTCTCCCATAGACCACTTCATAAGATGACATGCCAGTTGCTTCATGCGTTTTGGCGTTGTATACCGACACAATTATTGGTAAATACGTATCCCAATTAGAATGTTGTTCGTTAATATAATAACTAAGCATTTTGCCAATTGTCCGATGGACTCTTTCTGTGCATCCGTTGCACTGAGGGTGTAACGGAGTTGTGCGTAATTTGCGTATTTTTAGTAAGTGGCATAGCTGTTTCATTAATTCAGACATAAAATTAGATCCCTGATCTGTGATAATAGCTTCAGGTACTCCAAATTTAAGTATCCAGTTGTTAACTAAAGCTTGGGCAACTGTATTTGCTTGCTGATCTGGGAGACTCACCATAGCTAGATAGCGTGAAAAGTGATCGATAATTGTAAGGACATACTTATTACCAGCCGGTGTTTTATGAAATGGCCCGTAGAGATCCAGTCCACAGATTTGAAATGGACATGAAGCCTCGGGGAGCCTCTGTAATGGTATTTTTGAACGAGAAAGTTCAGCTCGTTGTGCGCACGCAATGCAATTACGAACGTACTGCGCAACATCCTGCTTTCTGGTTTGCCACCAAAATCGCTCTGCTACTCGTCTTTCGGTTGTCCGCTGTCCACTGTGTCCTGCAAGGATATGATCGTGGGCCTCTGCCATTATTTCTTGTCTAAGGTGTTGGGGAACAACAATTCGCGGTCCAAGTTTTGTTTTACGGCATAATACACCATCTTCAAAGCAAAATTGTTTTTGAGTTGCGTATTTTTTACATTCTGTATCCTCATCTTGTGCCTTTCTCCAGTCCTCAGTATCTCGGCCTGTTGCTTCCAAAAGTGCTATTTTCCGACTTAGGCAATCTGCATTCATGTGTTTTTTGCCTGGTTTATGGATAACTTCGAAATCCATTTCGAAAAGACATAGGGCCCAACGGGTAAGACGACTAGATGGATCCTTTAATCCAAGCAACCATTTTAAAGCTGCGTGGTCGGTAATGACCTTGAATTTCCTACCATACAAGTAGCATTTAAAGTATTTGATACCATAAATAACACTTAAAAATTCTTTCTCCGTTGTGGAATAATTTCTTTCTGCCGTTGTTAGTTGTCTCGAAGCATAGGCTATGGGGTGTTCCGCGCCATTAATATTCTGACTCAAAACAACTCCTACTGAATGACCACTTGCGTCACAGGATAAAATAAATTCTTTGTTATAATCTGGGTAGGCTAATACTGGACTGTGTGTTAACTTATCTTTAAGGGTTTGAAATGCAGATTCACAATCTTCAGACCAATGAAATTTTGCACCCTTTTTCGATAATTGGGTTAAGGGTCGGGAAATGTCAGCAAAATTTTGAGCATATTTTCGGTAATACGATGCGAGACCAATGAAACTTTGTACTTCCTTAACGCGTTGTGGTGTTGGGAAGTCCTTAACTGCCGAAATTGATCGAGGATTTGTTTTAATTCCTTTTTCACTAATGACATGCCCTAGGTATGTCACCTCTGTCAGTGCAAAACTACATTTTTCCATATTTAATGTTAATTTAGCTTTTCTAAGTCTCTGAAAAACATTACGCAGACGCACAGCATGTTCATTAATGTCTCTGGAGAATACAATAATATCGTCTAGATATACACAACATTGCTGAGTTTTGAGTCCTCGCAATATTCCATCGAGTAGTCTTTGAAAAGTTGCTGGTGCATTTTTCAAACCGAAAGGCATTCTTTTAAATTGCTAGTGGCCTCCAGGGGTAGAAAATGCTGTTTTATGCCTATCTTCAGGTGCAACTTCCAATTGATGATATCCACTACGTAGATCGATTGTTGAAAAGTATTTACTGTTACCCAAACTGTCAATGATATCTGTAATGTTGGGAAGAGGATAAACATCTGAGATAGTTTGTTTGTTAAGGTGTCTGTAGTCACAACAAAATCTATATCGTTTCGTACCGTCGGGAGACTTCTTTGGAATAATTACAATATTTGAATTATAAGGCGAATCAGAATATTCTATAACTCCATCTTTTAGATGCTGTTCCAAAAATTCATCCAGTACTGGCTGTAAGTGATGCGGAACTCTATAAGGCTTCCTATAAACTGGGGGGCTATTTCCTGTTGGGATCCTATGCTGTGTGATGTCTGTTGCTGGCAATGGACCTTCTGCATTAAATAAATCATGGAACTCAACTAAAACTGCTTCTATCGTGTCTCTATCCTTTCCTTTCAAGTGCTCAATCTTCTGGCGCAATGCGGTTTTATAGGCGTCTGGTTTCTGACCATCATTAATATCTGACCAAATGAAATCTTTTTCAAAAGTACTGACTGTAGCTACTAATATTCCCTTATGCAACTCTTTGTCCTCCACTCCGAAATTGTCAATATGTACCGGTACTTTTCTTTCTCCCTCAACGTCTTGAACCCGTACAACACTTCGACGTACAAAACAATGTGATACATCTAATTCCTCATTTTCCTCTAAAGGCTCTATTAGACACACTGTATCTGTAGGTACTTCGTGGTCAACGGTCATCCAGAGAAGTTTTCCTGAGCCAGATGGTATCTGATCCCGCGAATCAACCTTCAAGGACGTTGCACGCAGTGTAGTTGATTTCGCCTTCCGGTTAGGGAAATCTTGCGGCAGAGGGCCCT
Organism: Schistocerca serialis cubense; assembly: GCF_023864345.2. Classification (NCBI taxonomy): domain Eukaryota; kingdom Metazoa; phylum Arthropoda; class Insecta; order Orthoptera; family Acrididae; genus Schistocerca; species Schistocerca serialis. The sequence continues at coordinate 573,953,091 of NC_064645.1, read as the reverse complement.
TTGCAGCGGTTTCACCTAGCTGAAACACTATTCCGCTAAGTTCTACAGTTTGCTGTCTGAGGTCGATTTTAGCGTGATGTTTATTCAGGAAATCCAACCCTAGGATCGCGTCGTATCCGTCAGTTACCTTTGTTACCACTTCTACATCATCTTGAAATTGTACACCGTGAATATAGAAAATCAATGATGTACATCCTAATGACTTAACTGTACCTCCTCCTACTCCACTCAATCTATACCTTGGAGGGTCATATTTCTTTTCTCCAATACATTTATTACTCACTGTTGATACGTTTGCGCCTGTATCCACCAGTATCCTTGCCTCTTTATCCTGTATGGTAGCAGATAACCAGCATTCCGCCTTCACATTCGCCTTAATGGCATGAAATTTTATTGGGAACGCCTGGCGGCGTCTCCGACATTCCCGTTTGAGTTTAACTGCTTTCTATTTCCAAAAACTTTCTTAGACCTGCATTCCTTGAATGTGTGACCTATTCTTTGACAATTAGTGCATTGAGGTTGTCTACAATTTTTTGCTATATGTCCGTGTCGATCGCACCTAAAACATCGTACTCCTGCTGAAAATATATTTCGCTTCTCCTTGTATCTGGCGGCAATGTCAATTTCTTCAAAAGCTGTCGCCACAGATACAGCTTCTGCTAAATTTTTAGGAAACTCTGCCCTGACACGATGGGACGTTTCAGGAGGTAACCCACGTAAAAATGTATCCAGAGCTCTATCTTCTGCCTCTTGTAAAATAGCCTTATTTGCTTCATCACTAGTTGTCAACTGATAGGTGTTAATATTAACTTTTCTAATCCTATCTACAAAGCTTTCTAACGACTCGTTTTGCCTCTGAGTGATAGTGTTTAATTTTTCCCTATAAAATCTACAGCTTTTCTGTTTTTGAAAACGTTTAAGCAATCCTTTCTTCAATTCCTCAAATGTTGGAGCATTCCGTAATTCTTCAAGGTATAAGACGTGTGCTTTAGCCTCTCCTGTCAATCTTAACTTTGTCATTTGTAAGAGCTGTTCATCTGACCATGATCCTAACTTTGCAGCTGCTACTAAATCATCAAAAAAGGCTGTTATGTCCTCGCCAGGTTTACCTGAAAAAGGAGTTACTAAGGCTGCTGCTGAGGAATCTAGGGTGGGAGGGATTGAACTGGTTTGCCTAACCTCACACAACTGTTTAAATAATGCATTGTTATCGTTTTTAAGCTGTGCTATTTGATTAACTAAGCTCTGAATAGCTTCATCAGTAGAAACCGCTTGTGGTGCTGACTCTGACTTTGTACGATTTCGTGTCATCATTTTACAAACTGTTAGTTACACAATCTTCCTATACTGAATTTAAAAGATGTTTAAATATTTCGGACAAACTCTTAAAATCATGAGAGAAAATACACTTCTAAATAAAGAAAATATTACGACTGCTATGCAAACCTCTATCCCTTCACACATTAAAAAATACTAACTGTGGACCTTTAGTGACTGTCATTCACACCTCATATTGAGCCAAGGGTTTTTTTCTCTGACACCAAATGTAACAACTATAACGGCTTCTGACATCAAATGTAACAGTTGTGTTACTAAATGTGACACTTCTGTCACTCAATGTAACTGGGTTTTCTCTTTTGATGCTGTCAGTTGTCAGGATGAGCATTCTAAAGCATTCTGTCAGGGTGAAAATATTAAATAAATTAACTTTTCTCTCTTAATAACATGTGGGCAGGGTGGGTTCTTCCTGGGCTCGGGTATGAGGTCGAATGAAACATCATTTTTACATAAGATAACTTTTATTGAAGATTTGTACAACTGTATCTTACGGGATGTTCTGGTTCGGAGAGCGGCAGCTGTGTCGTTTGTGAAGTCTTCTGCTGCGGCAGCGGCGGCGGCGGCGGCAGCGGCGGCGGCGGCGGCGTCTGATTATGCGTAGCGGTGTGTATCTCGTGTCGCCGTCTCGCCCAGCTGACCGGAGACGCGCAGCGCGAGGTGGCCGGTTTAACTATTGCGAGCGAAGTCGTGCATCGGATGATACCTTGGGTGTGGCGTCCCAGTGTTTCTCTTCTCTAAGCGGCCGCGTGTGTTCTGCGTCGGCCAGCGGAGCGGTGCAGCGGGAGAAGGCCAGTGTGGCGGACTCGAACCACGGACTCCCGCTTGCCAGTCTTCGGCTGTCAGCTCTTCATCCCAGCTCACAGGTGACTACTGATGTGAGGCTGTCTCCTTCCCGTCCTCACGTGTCACCCGGGTACATAAAAATCAGACTTCAAATACCTTTTAACTTCTGTCTTCTGGCGCCGCGGCTGCTGCTTGCTATTCCATTACAGCGGCGGACTTGGTGCGTCTGTGCATGATGCAGTCTCTTCTTGCATGACGGTCTTCAGCAGCGAAACTGACTGAACACTACTGCTACTCTTCTTTTCTTCCTTCGTCTCTCGTCTTCGTCTCCGTTCCCGTCTCCATCTTCGTCTTCGTCCCCGTCTTCATCTGTCTTCATCTGTCGGGCCCACCGCGTCTCGCGTATTTATTCACTTCAGTTCACTGGAGGTGAACGACTTCACGGCCATTGCCTCTTCTGTCACGTTGAAAAGCTTCTCGAAGAATCTTCTTGACCTCAGTCATTGGCTTTTGGAATATAGGCGGGGGCCTCTGATCGCATGTGACGACTGAGAAACACGTGAGCCGGTCATTGCCTCTTCCGTCACGTTGAAAAGCTTCTCGAAGAATCTTCTTAACGTCGGTCATTGGCTCTTGGAATGTAGGCGAGGGCCTTTGCTCACATGCGACAACTGAGAAACACGTGAGCCGGTCGGGCGATGCCCTGACGGCTGAATCGACAGCGCCCGCTTATGTGGAACTTGCTGACTTCACGGTCATTGTCTCTTCTGTTCTGCCCGCTGAATGCCATTATGTAACTCTCTAAACTAAACCAAGTTTTTCATTTATATTCTAATTTCTAGTTCACTTTGATTTCACTAATTTATTTACCTAAGTACCACTAAACACTACAGCTCACTGGTGCTCTCAGAATTGAAAAGTGCTACGTGACGGGATACAGAGGCACACTAGAGACTGCGCAATACATCTGCGCAAAGCTTTATCGAAATTTCACTGCGGTTTTAATTTTGCGGTCGACTGGACGTTGAAAAAAAAAAAAATAGCTGTCGTAGATGGCAGCTGATGCTCGGTCAGCAGCTGCTACGCAGCACTGTAATGTAAGGATGCGGAAAATTAACTGGTTAAAACCAATACCGGTATTTTAATTTTGAATAACCGATATTTTTCTGTATTTGTTTGGTCATAGTTATAACAGTTGTTTTTTCGTTTTCTACTAATAACCAAGTAAGAAAGTGAAATATCAATTAGGCATAGCAGCAGTTCTAAAACGTTTCGTTTTTAAATAAACAGAAAAGGAGTAACTTTTATTCGTAAAGTTTGCACTGGTTTCAAATACTACGTCATTATTAAAGAAAACTTTGCCGACAAAACAAGTAACAAACGTATGGCGTAAGAATTGGTACAGCATTTCTGAGGCAAGTAGTGAAATTGCTTCCTTATGGAATATCGTCTCAGTTATGTGAATGGATTTGTGATTTCCTATCAGAGAGCTCACATTTCCTAGTAACTGACGGAAAGTCATCGAGTAAAACAAAAGTGATTTCTGGCGTTCCCCAAGGTAGTGCTATAGGCCCTTTGCTGTCCCTTTTCTATATAAACGAATTGGGAGACAATCTGAGCAGCCGTCTTCGGTTGTTTGCAGATGACTCTGTCGTTTATCGACTAATAAAGTCATCAGAAGATCAAAACAAATTGCAAAACGATTTAGAAAAGATATCTGAATGGTGCGAAAATTGGCAGTTGACCCTAAATAACGAAAAGTGTGAGGTCATCCACATGAGTGCTAAAAGGAATTCGTTAAACTTCGGTTGCACGATAAATCAGTCCAATCTAAAAGCCGTAAATTCAACTAAATACCTGGGTATTACAATCACGAACTTAAATTGGAAGGAACACAAAGAAAATGTTGTGGGGAAGGCTAACCAAAGACTGCGTTTTATTGGCAGGACACTTAGAAAATGTAACAGATCTACTAAGATGACTGCCTACACTACGCTTGTCCGTCCTCTTTTAGAATACTGCTGCGCGGTATGGGATCCTTACCAGAAGGGGCTGACGGAGTACATCGAAAAAGTTCAAAGAAGGGCAGCACGTTTTGTATCATCGCGAAATATGGGAGAGAGTGTCACAGAACTGATACAGGATTTAGGGTGGACATCATTAAAAGAAAAGCGTTTTTCGTTGCGATGGAATCTTGTCACGAAATTCCAATAACCAACTTTCTCCTCCGAATGCGAAAATATTTTGTTGACACCGACCTCCATAGGGAGAAACAATCACTACGATAAAATAAGAGAAAACAGAGCTCGTACAGAAAGATATAGGTGTTCGTTCTTTCCGCGCGCTATACGAGATTGAAATAATAGAGAATTGTGAAGGTGGTTCGATGAACCCTCTGCCAGGCACTTAAATGTGATTTACAGAGTATCCATGTAGATGTAGATATAGATCCCTGTTGCCGTGTGTCGCGAAGTAAGGTACGCATGCACGTGCACTGTGCAGGACTCGCCCGCACATGGTCTGTACCGTAGTTTCTCGCTTTCGTCGCCGGTCATCCATTCTATTGCAGGATGGTACTAACCATAGTTTGGAAATATTTTTAAGCAATGAGTGACCTAGAAATGAAGCAGAATGCTTCATTTGCTTTAAAAGACTGAAGAAATGTCTGTCATTTCTATGAAATAATAAAAAAACAGGGAACTAGTGGTAACAGTAATAAATGAAAAACGTAATAACAACTGAACGTAATAACAATTGATTCATTGTACAAATAAAAAAGAAAGTACGGTAGCTCTGCTGCCTGTATCTGCCTAATATGCCTTTATCTGCTTGTAGCCCTTTAAAACTGACCACTTAACAAGAAAAACAGAGTTCTTGAAACTCAGTTTTCACCCCTTAGCACTGACTACTCGATGTTCAAATAGTGGTGTGGTTCACGAAAGAACATGATTTTTTGTAGAGTTTCAAAAAATTAGAATCAGTAGAAGAATACTGGTGATTTAATGTGTAGTAGTCAACGACTTTTCACTTTTCGAGAAAATCAGCGTACGGCGGGCGGAGTAAGTTTTCTTTTATCTGCCTGTTTAATTGAGTATTTTGATTCTACGTGTTTTGAAACTGAGCGAGTCAAAATATTTCAATGTTTGTTCGATTTCTACTTATTATAGAAAATAATATGGTAGGTATAAAAAAACCGAAAATCTGTTATTTCAGAAAGTAGTTATTTTCAACGGTTTTAAGTCGCGTTAAACTGACGTGGACAGAAAAAAAACGATATAACTTACAACCAGTTGTTTCAGCGGTAATCGCCAACCGTACTGTAAAGCCGAACTCACTGCTGACTATAAATTACAGCTGCATGTGGTGCGGACATATCACGAAGCTATCTTCAACGCCGTAGTGAGGTTCGCTGCTAGCGTCTGGGTGTGTCACCATCGATTAGGCAGCTACAAAACAATACTGCGACGAATTCAGCGGAGCTTAGTTCTGAGGATCGCTGGTACCTTTCGCGCTACAGTTGTTGAGGCGTTGCTGGTGATTCTCGAGATATATCCAATGGATAATGGAAGGGCATGGCTGTATTGGTTGGGAAGTGTGCAATATGATCGCATGTATGAGATCACAGCAACTCATATTACTGGTGAACGACATAAGAGTCTGAAGTTAGATGAATGGCAGTCACACTGCGGCACTAGAAGCATTGCAAGGCTGGTTTATAATATCAGGAACAGCCTCAAACTGAGCTAAATCACCCCTAGTCGAGGTTTGATGCACCCATTAACAGGTCAGGGTCCGTGTCCCAAACATTTGCATTGGGTGGATGTAGTACAACACCAATCTTTTGAATGTGGAGACGAAGGCTTCGCTGATCATGTTGTTCTCAGGTGCTTTCTTTCTTCAAGCAGAGAGAGAGAGACGGCTGACAGTTTCACTGCTATCTACAAACTATTGTAAGTGACCAAAACTTGTGGACTACAGTTAATATGACTGCACATAGAATATCAAAAAGGCATCTGCTTAACGTTCACTCTACAAGATAAGGTTGACGCGCTGAATATCAAATCAACGTCAACGGATCACAAGAGGGGTTTCCTTTATCATAGACAATGATAGGCACATGTAAATTTAATTAAAAGAAACTTTAAAATACAAACTGTGCTGTGTAGCCAGCGGTATAATAGAAAATGAATGCACTTCATACGCCGAGATCTCAGTGTATGCACTTTTATTGCTCCAACATGACCAGTCGTGCCACGCGGGAGTAGCCGAGCGGTCTAGGGCGCTGTAGTCATGGACTGTGCGGCTGGTCCCGGCGGAGGTTCGAGTCCTTCCTCGGGCATTGGTGTGTGTGTGTTTGTCCTTAGGATAATTTAGTTTAAGTTGTGTGTAAGCTTAGGGACTGATGACCTTAGCAGTTAAGTCCCATAAGATTTCACACACATTTGAACATTTCTTTTTGACCAGTCGTATTGGTGCATTAAACGTGTCTACACTGCGATCGCGGCGTACGAAGTGTGTTCCCTTTAAAATACAGATATTTATAAATAAATAAGGAAAATTTTTAAGAAGAGGGAGGAAAGAAAGAAAGGAAGAAAGCTGTGGCCACCCTCACAGTTATGCGTAGACTCTAGGGTTGCCGAGGCACGCACACACCAATGTGGGCAATGTAGAACGGTGTAGCAATAACACGTTTAGAAGTAGGTATAGTTGTAGTTAGTCGGCAAACCTCGAGTTAGTCCGAGGCTGCCAGTAACATATTAAGTAACACACTGAAAAGCCAAAGAAACTGGTACACCTGCCTGATATCGTGTAGGGCCCCTGCGAGCACGTAGAAGTGCGGCAACACGACGTGGCATGGACTCGGTTAATGTCTGAAGTAATACTGGACGATAATGGTACCATAAATCTCGCAGGTCCGTCCATTAATCCGTAAGGGGACGAGGAGGTTGTGATCTCTTCTTAACAGCACGTTGCAAGGAATCCCAGATATGCTCAACAATGTTCATGTCTGGGGAGTTTGGTGGGCAGCGAAAGTGTTTAAGCTCAGAAGAGTGTTCCTGGAGTCACTCTGTAGCAATTCTGGACGTGTGGGGTGTCGCATTGTCCTGCTGGAATTGCCAAGGTCCGTCGAAATGCACAATGGACATGAATTGATGCAGGTGATCAGACAGGATGCTTAAGTACGTGCCACCTTTCAGAGTCGTATCCAGACGTATCAGGGGTTCCATATCACTCCAACTCCACACGCCCCACGCCATTACAGAGTCTCCATCAGCTTGAACAGTTCCCTGCTGGCATGCAGGGTCCATGGATTCATGAGGTTGTATCTATACCCGTACATTTCCACCCACTCGATATTATTTGAAATGAGACTCGTCCGACAAGGCAACATGTTTCCACTCATCAACAGTCCAATATCGGTGTTGACGGGTCCGGTCCAGGCGTAAAGCTTTGTGTCTTCGAGTCATCAAGGATACACGAGTGGGCCGTCAGTTCTGAAAGCCGATATCGACGATGTTTCATGGAATGATAAGCACGCTGTCATTTGTTTATGACCCAGCACTGAAATCTGCAGCTGTTTGCGGAAAGGTTGCTCTTCCGTCACGTTGAACGATTCTCTTCAGTCGTCGGTGGTCCCGTTATTGTAGGATATTTTTTCGGCCGCAGCGATATCGGAGATTTGGTGTTTTCCAGAATTCCTGATATTCACGGTATACTCGTGAAATGCTCGTACAGGAAAATCCCCACTTCACCGCTACCTCGGAGCTGTTGTGTCCCATCGCTCATGCGCCGACTATAACACATTAAAATTCTCTTACATCTTGATAACCTGCTATTATAGCTGCAGTAACCGATATGAAAACTGACGGCCGCTGTGGTCGAGCGATTCTAGGCGCTTCAGTCCGGAACCGCGCTACTGCTACGGTCGCAGGTTCGAATCCTGCCTCAGGCATGGTTGTGTGTGATCTCCTTAGGTTAGTTAGGTTTAAGTAGTTCTACGTCTAGGGGACTGATGACCTCATGTTAAGTCTCATAGTGCTTGGGGCCATTTGAACCGATCTGACAACTGAGCCAGACACTTATAGTCTGCCTGTTTACATATTTCTGTATTTGAATACGCATGCGTATACCAGTTTCTTTGGCGCTTCAGAGTATAAGCTGCAAATTATTCACTTGGAACTTGAGATAGTTCCTACCATTTCATGTTTTTTTTTTTAATTCTCATATTCAGTTTTCTGTTTCATTTTTATATCAATATTACAAAAAAAAAATGGCTCTGAGCACTATGGGACTTAACATCTGAGGTCATCAGTCCCCTAGAACTTAGAACTACTTAAACCTAACTAACCTAAGGACATCAAACACATCCATGCCCGAGGGAGGATTCAAACTTGCGACCGTAGCGGTCGCGCGGTTGCAGACTGAAGCCCCTAGAACTGCTCGGCCACACCGGCCGCCTATTAATATTACAAATTGGTATTATTAACAAACACCATTTACTACTATACTCTAATACAATTCGTTGTATGTCACCATGATTATTGAATATACAGGGTGTTACAAAAAGGTACGGCCAAACTTTCAGGAAACATTCCTCACACGCAAATAAAGAAAAGATGTTATGTGGACATGTGTCCGGAAACGCTTAATTTCCATGTAGAGCTCATTTTAGTTTCGTCAGTATGTACTGTACTTCCTCGAATCACCGCCAGTTCGTCCAATTGAAGGAAGGTAGTGTTGACTCCGGTGCTTGTGTTGTCATGTGACTCATTGCTCTACAGTACTAGCATCAAGCACATCAGCACGTAGCATCAATAGGTTACAGTTCATCACGAACGTGGTTTTGCAGTCAGTGCAATGTTTACAAATGCGGAGTTGGTAGATGCCCATTTGATGTATGGATCAACACGGGGCAATAGCCGTGGCGCGGTACGTTTGTATCGAGACAGATTTCCACAACGAAGGTGTCCCGACAGAAAGACGTTCGAAGCAATTGATCGGCGTCTTAGGTAGCACGGAACATTCCAGCCTATGACTCGCGACTGGGGAACACCTAGAACGACGAGGACACCTGCAATGGACGAGGCAATTCTTCGTCCAGTTGACGATAACCCTAATGTCAGCGTCAGAGAAGTTGCTGCTGTACAAGGTAACGTTGACCACGTCACTGTATGGAGAGTGCTACGGGAGAACCAGTTGTTTCTGTACCATGTACAGCGTGTGCAGGCACTATCAGCAGCTGATTGGCCTCCAAGAGGTACACTTCTGTGAATGGTTCATCCAACAATGTCTCAATCCTCATTTCAGTGCTAATGTTCTCTTTACGGATGAGGCTTCATTCCAACGTGATCATATTGTAAATTTTCACGATCAACATGTGTGGGCTGACGAGAATCCGCACGCAATTGTGCAATCACGTCATCAACGCAGATTTTCTGTGAACTTGTGGGCAGGCATTGTTGGTGATGTCTTGATTGGGCCCAATGTTCTTCCACGTACGCTCAATGGAGCACGTTATCATGATTTCATACGGGATACTCTACCTGTGCTGCTAGTACAGGTGCCTTTACAAGTACGACACAACATGTGGTTCATGCACGATTTCGGTCGAAGTGTTCGTACGCTTCTCAACAACATATTCGGTGACCGATGGATTGGTAGAGGCGGAGCAATTCCATGGCCTCCACGCTCTCCTAACCTCAATCCTCTTGACTTTCATTTATGGGGGCATTTGAAAGCTCTTGTCTACGCCACCCCGGTACCAAATGTAGATACTCTTCGTGCTCGTATTGTGGACGGCTGTGATACAATACGCCACTCTCCAGGGCTCCATCAGCGCATCAGGGATTCCATGCGACGGAGGGTGGATGCATGTATCCTCGCTAACGGAGGACATTTTGAACATTTCCTGTAACAAAGTGTTTGAAGTCACGCTGGTACGTTCTGTTGTTGTGTGTTTCCATTCCATGATTAATGTGATTTGAAGAGAAGTAATAAAATGAGCTCTAACATGGAAAGTAAGCGTTTCCGGACACATGTCCACATAACATATTTTCTTTCTTTGTGTGTGAGGAATGTTTCCTGAAAGTTTGGCCGTACCTTTTTGTAACACCCTGTATACAACGAGTTTTCAGGTAACAGGTCAAAAATTGGTGGCAATAAATAAAGTTCAAGTGAATTGACATTGAAATGTCACATTCGGCCGACGAGTCCAGACAGTGCCGTCAGACCAAGCTCTCGCCCGTGCCCGTGGCGATGACTGTGGGCGTCGCTATGAGTGTCCCCCCACCCCCGCAACCAGGCGCCCGCCAGGGCCAGACCACTACTGTGCGGTCGGCGCCCCCGGCGACCTCTGCGCGGCTCGGCTTTGGCGGTGTCTCCGCACGTGTCCCGTGTCGTGTCGTGTCCCGGCGAGCCGCGACCATATGCGCTCTGGCGCGGCCACAGCCGGGCGGCCTTGATCGCCCCAACTGGAGCTGCAGCCGCGGCGCCGAGCGCCGGACCAGATCTGCCCACGCCGAGGTCGCCGCGCAGGCGCGGTACACACCGCCAACTCGGTCCGCTGGAGCGCGTGCCGTCCTCAGGACTGCCCGCTGACAAGCTGGCGGCGCCACAGTTTCGCTGCGTTCCAGATTCACATCTAAAATCACGCGGACATGGAACTCACAAGCTGTGGTGTGCCTGCAGTGTACCATACGTAGAGCTGTAAAGCTACCACAGGCTATTGTAGCTTTGGTAAGTTAAAGTCATACCCGCATTACCTGTATGTTGGGTGTGTTGCATACCTATCGGGCGTTACGTCATAACGTTCGCTTTCCTTACATATACGATCTGTTTCTTACTAGATTCCCCTCGATCTGGATGCAGTGAACCATCTAGAAACAGACTAAGGATATGTAAAGGGCCACGTAATCTACGGAACATTATTGTTCTATATGGGTATCCTCCTCTCTGTTGTATTGTATGTTAACCGTGGACCTAGAAACGCCAGAGAGGCTCCGTCCCCGCCGCAGCCGCAGTGGTCCACAGCCCCACGACGGCTTCCGCAGCCCACATCACCCCTCCGCCGCCCCCACACCGAACCCAGGGTTATTGTGCGGTTCGGCCCCCGGTGGACCCCCCCCCCCCCCCCCCCCCAGGGAACGTCTCACGCCAGACGAGTGTAACCCCTATGTTTGCGTGGTAGAGTAATGGTGGTGTACGCGTACGTGGAGAACTTGTTTGCGCAGCAATCGCCGACATAGCGTAACTGAGAGTGAATAAGGGGAACCAGCCCGCATTCGCCGAGGCAGATGGAAAACCGCCTAAAAACCATCCACAGACTGGCCGGTTCACCGGACCTCGACACAAATCCGCCGGGCGGATTCGTGCCGGGGACCAGGCGCTCCTTCCCCCACGGGAAGCCGTGCGTTAGACCGCGCGACCAACCGGGCGGGCTATCCTCCTCTCTGTTACTTAAGAATAAACAGTATTTAAAGCAAACCTGAAACCGTCAAGATAGAATGTCGAATCAAAACACCTTTCAGCGTCTAAATTTCCAAATTCTTACTTTATTGAACAACCAGTTTCGGCAATACAAACATGTACCGCATTTGAAGATGACCGTCTCGATAATGCACATCCACGACATTTGTACCACCACAGCTCACCCTCACTTCCATTAACACTGTAGTGGCCGCGCTACATACTATCACTCCGCGCCTGACGAACTATACTTAGCTAATGACAGAATTCACTATCGTCTGTTGAAATTAAGAACATCTTAAAATATTACTGTCTCTGTAAGTTCTTTTGTTTGGCACTGAATGAGAAGAATACGTTCTTAAGAAGCTCGTAACGTTTATTGACGTTTTTGGATCGGGCTGTTAGTTCCTTTACACAAATTACTGTGAAATACGTCTGAGAACCGCGGGCCGCATGAATACCCAGGCCACAGTTTAACTATCACTGTGCTATAGGGTTGTGTAAAATTCGATGATGATGATGATGATGATTAGTGTTTTAGGGCGCACAACAGCGAGGTTATCAGCGCCCGTTCCCAAAAGTTCAATTCAGAGCCGAATCGTGAGAGAAGTGGTATTGTTCAAATTGCAAGATTGGACACAGCACATCAAAACAGGGAGATAAAACTAAAAATAAAAGAGCAGTACAAACAGGGAAAAGGAAGTAACGGTGGCTGAGTGACCACTTAAAAATAATGGGTGACCAAACCACTGGACAGCACATTAAGATCTCAATCCCAATAGTACAATTGAAATCATTGTATGTAAATTGAGGGTGGAGGGGGGGAGAAAAGAAGGGAAAGGATTGGCAGCGACCAGCGACAATGTGTACCGGACTGGGATTCGAACCCGGGATCTGCTGCATACTAGGCAGATGCGTTACCCAATGCGCCATCTGGGACACAGAGTTATCGTATCTGCGCGGACTATCTCGGCATGCCTAATGGGCGATTGACATTCCCACCGAGCGCCACTTATGTGCCGTCCCAGTCCATTTTCTCTTTGCTCGCTACTCTGAGACTCCCGCAATAGGTCCGGCGTACTTGTGCTTCCATACTTATTGTCACTCGCAAGTATTGTGTGCTTTACGCGTGCCTGTTTTCTTGTTCGCATTGCAAGGCCTGGACTGGCGATTTTCACAGTATTTTCAGAACTTTAGAGCATGTTTTCCCTACTGAAATGCACGCTACGTAAATGTTTTGTCATTATCTCGTTCGAATACTAGGGCATTTAAACTCATCACATCCCCACTACTTCTTTCAAAATATTTTGAGATATACAGATTTTCTTTTCTTCCAGTACTTCACATGCCGTAACGTTGTGCACCACGTGCTTTGTCCATGAATGTTGAGTTAGACGCAATTAGTATTAACCCATTCAACGTTAAGCGCATTTTCCTTCAGTTTCTACGATCATCGTTACATCGTTTTCTAGATAAGGTGAGCAATACTCTCAGTTGTTCTTTGCATGCGTTTCAGAACGGAAGATAAGTCAGTTGCTGAGTTGCTGTCCTGAAAAAAATTGTTCAAATGGCTCTGAACACTATGGGACATAACATCTGAGGTCATCAGTCCCCTAGAACTTAGAACTTCCTAAACCTAACTAAGGACATCACACACATCCATGCCCGAGGCAGGATTCGAACCTGCGACCGTAGCAGTCGCGCGGTTCCGGACTGAAGCACCTAGAACCGCTCGGCCACCGCGGCCGGCAAGGCTGTTTCCCAGATAAGTTATTGCAGTATGACGATGTATTACTGTATTATAGTTTTTACTTTTTGACGTTGACTATTATGGACAAATCGTAGTTCCTTTCATTCTGAAGAAGGTTGGGTTATCCCAACTGAAACCTAGGTAAACATTGCAACTGAGGCTGTTGTTAATTTAAAATTAATGAGAAGTATCTGCGCCAGCAGAATAGAATTGCGGAAAACGCAAGTCCGAAAACAATTTATTGGACTCACCAAAACCAAACAATAATGCAGTATCAAAAAGAACAACCGACTCGATCCCAACTGCGGATCGCCGCAAATAGAAAATAACAAATAATAATAACAGAAAATACCCAACTCTTCATGGGGGACAAATACAATAAACAATTCTACAATGTCAAGAGGTTCGTCGACTATATCGAGTCCATCTACAAGAGATCGGACAGCTAGAAGAGGCGTCTGGCCGTGGCTGCCGGGGCGGCAGTTCTGTATCCTTCCAAGTGCGCCGCCTTATAAAGCCCGTTGGCGGATGTATCTGCCGGAACTATTTGCGATTACGTGCCTGGCGTATCAAAGTAGTTTCTAGGCTAGCTGCGGCCTCTGGTGAAGCTGTTCTGCAGGCTCCACGAACGCGTAGCTGTCCCTGGCGGCCGTTGGTGGAGACCTGGTGTTGTGTTGTGGCCACCGGTAAGTGTTTTGACAACACAGGCGACGTAGGTTTTTCTGGTAAATATACGCCCTGTGCTGGTTGGACGTGAAGTGGGATGCCGATGCGCTAGGTGCTGCGATGTCCGAAGTGGGCGGCCACTGCATAATGAGTCTGAATGTTGATTACAATGATTAAAAATTCATTTAGTTACAAAATAAGCTGGAAACCAGTAACTATAGCGTTACAACGGGATGTGAAATCAGAATAGCTATTTGTAGTAAAAACCGCGCACTCCTTTCGCTTATGTAATCAACAGTTCTTTGGTGGATCAGAACTGCAAGATTCTTATCAAACAAACGGTGCTTAAGATTGTCTACCCGTTCGTGCTTTCAAATCATCTGAAATTCCACAAATATTAATTGATTTTTAGCCCTAGTTTTATCACAAGAAAAAACCTAACTAGTGTACTTCAGATCGACTGGTCAGTGTTTACACTTTACTGAATACTTCCCAGAAACTTTCTCTTACAGCAGGGGTACTCAACCTTTTCAGGCTTGAGATCTACTACAAGCTATTTAGCCCATTTAAAGATCTACTGACTTAAAACTTCATGAAGATTTAAGCACAAAATAACACCATAGCCAAAACTAACCATTTTAATTACACAAAATACATGAAAGGTTATTTTCTCTTCATCAAGAGTAGTAGGCCTACTACTCGATTTCCTGGATATTACGCATGTGAAAAAATTAGAATATACACCATCATAAATGCCAAAAAAGGCTTAGTACGATACTTGGTTTGGTATATTATTGGTAGGTTTATTATAATCCGCTGAATAATTTGTCAGAGACAAGCTTACACAGTTGAAAAATAAGTATCAGTTTCTTTCTACACTTTTCTTTCACTATATTCATTCTTGGAAACGCTGCCTCAAATAGATAAGTTGATCCAAATAACGAGAAAACCTACGAAGCCTCTCTTACAACGTTAGGGTATTTTTTCCATTCGCTAATTTTCGAAAGTTATCTTTATTGTATTCTGACGTTAAGGAAATGTCATTTTGAAATCTAATTATTTCCTCTTCACGTCAGTCTCACCACAAGGGAAAAGAATACTGATTTTACTTTAGATATCTTTCACATCCACTTTTTGGAAAGGTTGAGCTATGAAAGATGGCTGTATACTTCTTTGCAGCTTCCTGATCTAATGATGTATCTTGATCCAACCGTTATGACTGCATTGAGAAAAGTGTTACACATTTATTTTCTGTAACTGTGCTACCCGAAGGTCACGTTTTTGCATGAAACACTTTATAGAAGACATAAGAGCTATGGCGGTTTGGTTTTTTCCTTGAAGTTCTTTGTTTCACTTATTTAGTTGAACTATCATGTCAGTTCCAAATGCCAGATCCAGCAACCAGCTCAAATCATACAGTTGTGAGTAATCTTCCTGTCTTCCATACACAAAAGATTTTATCTCTGGCAGAAGTCCTCCAAATTTGTTTAGAACCATCCCTCCACTCAGCCATCGAACTTCGGTGTGCAATAGAAGGTCTCCATTCTGGATAACCAACTCTTCTAATTGTACTCTAAATTTTCTTCGCAGTAGTGATTGTAAGCTAACTGAATTCATTATTTTTGTGACTGCACTCATAACATGTACCATTTTCAAAATATGTCCACAAAGCATTTCCCCATGCGTGACACAATTGATATGCCCTGCTAAATACACAGGACAGGACACGTCGTTTAAGTTGTGGAAAGGGCCCAAAATAAACGGCTGTCAGTTACACTCGAACATACAACCTTTTATTTGATCAAACACTACAAGAGTCAAGAAAATTAAAAAAAAAAAAAACAGCTTCAGTTTTGAGTTTTGTAACTTAATTAGCGGCTGAATACGCTGTACAATCTCATGTCTTAAGAGCAAGACCACTTTAATTTAAAAACGGCTGAAAGCCAATAATTTAAAGCTCATCCAAAATCAGAAATTTAAAAGGCAAAGCCTTATCTTAAAACAGTTAATTAATTAGCCTGAAGGCCCAAAGAATCTGACACTTTAAGAGCAAACAACTTAAATTCAAAATCGGCTGAAGGCCCAACACTTAAGACTCAATAACATTAATTTTAAAAATGCCAAAGGCTTTTCATAAAACAGTTCTTAAATTAGCCTGAAGGCCCAAACCATTTAACACCTTAAGAGAAGAACAACTTTAATTCAAAATCGGCTGAAGACCCCAAGAATCTGACACTTAAAGAGCAAAACAACTTTAATTCAAAATTGGCTGAAGGCCCAACACTTAAGACTCAATAACATTAATTTTAAAAATGCCAAAGGCTTTACATAAAACAGTTCTTAAATTAGGCTGAAGGCCCAAACCATCTGATGCCTTAAGGGCAAAACAACCTTAGTCTAAAACTTGGCTAGAAGCCATACAAGTACAAACAACAAGAACAAACAATAAAAGGCAGTCCACCCAAGAGCGCTCAGAAGTTCCAAGGGTCGGCCTGGAATTCAAACACTAACGCTCACTTAGGTGAGACAGGCAGTCGTCCCAACCATTGTCGATCTGACGACAACCCAACCGGCAGACAGCAGTCAACGGACCCACTGATAAGACAACCTCTGCTTCACCCAACCAGCACACAACAGGGAGTTCAATGGAACAACGTAGAAGGTGTTGGTGCCCACAACCAATTATACATTGAGCTGTCAAACTACATGCCGTGCTGGACAGTGCAATAAGATGAGGAAAATACACTGCCTGAATTTACGTCAACGGCCAGAACAGGTAACCGGAACGTTAACGGCCACAAGGCAGAAGATTCCGCTGGTGCACTTCAATTCAAAAAACCAGGCACAGTTAAACTCCACCAGAGGTTGGCTAAAATTTACGAACTTGAAAACACACGTTGTTGCTGGCAGGAATATCCTAACAGCCGACATCGAACTCCAAACGACACAATGTGAACAGTCGTGACTTGCTGGTAGATTAAGTAAAAACTCAACTTTCATGTCCAGGATCGGTGAGTTACGAACCTCATAGCAATGGGAACAGCAACACTCACTCTGACACTGCATAGATGCCGCCAGCGGGTGCGGCCAAACGACGCACCGCGGAGATTTCCTCGCTGCTCCATGCCAACCGACCAACTAACCGCACACAGCCCAGCCGGAAAACTATAAACGCCAGGCCGAAGATAGTTGAAGATGCGAATATCGATACACACCACTGCTACCACCTGCAGAAAGATAGGATAACAGCATAGTCGCAATAACTGCGGGAGGCTAAACACAGAATAGCAACCAAGGTTCAATCCAACGCATAGCATGAGCCAGCCACGGCTCAACAATGTTAGTTAAAGAGAAACAAGAAATATTTATCTTTCACACATAAGGTAACAAATCCTCTGTGTTTGCTTACCATGTAAGGCGCTCCATCCGTACTCATAGATGTAAGTGGCTGTCTTGGAAAATCATATTCCGAAATGGATTTTAATGCATTCTAAAAATATTCTCCTCATGTAGTGTCTTTCATGGTCAAAATAGTAAACAAATTTTTTGAGTCTGGAATCCGAGAACATCAATCTTACAAAAATCATTACTTCAGGTGAATCAACTCAATCTACTGACTCAGCTGCCTGCAATGTGAAACACAAGCAGGATTGCCAATCTGTTTTGAGTGGACCTTTTATATTATCCGGCATTAACTCCACTTTTCTTGTTACAGTAGATCTTGACAGAGGTATACCTCTGGTGGCTGGTATTATCTCCCACTTGTTTTTAAATGTGGAAAACACTGTCAGAAAACACTTCTTAACATAGCGCCATCAACAATCGGTTTTGGGTGTTTCAACACTACTACCGATACACGAAATGTTGCTGTGCTTCCTCCTCATTTCACTGTCAACAGCTGCTTCCGATTCGAAGTCTTTGTCAACAGATCTAAAATGGCGTTCAATGGTGTCCATATTAGGCATGACTGAAGTAGCATTACATATCAAAAAATACACCTATCTTTTTTTCGTTGGTGGGGAGGCTTGCGTGCCTCAGCGATACAGATGGCCGTACCGTAGGTGCAACCACAACGGAGGGGTATCTGTTGAGAGGCCAGACAAACATGTGGTTCCTGAAGAGGGGCAGCAGCCTTTTCAGTAGCTGCAGGGGCAACAGTCTGGATGATTGACTGATCTGGCCTTGTAACATTAACCAAAACGGCCTTGCTGTGCTGGTACTGCGAACGGCTGAAAGCAAGGGGAAACTACAGCCGTAATTTTTCCCGAGGACATGCAGCTTTACTGTATGATTAAATGATGATTGCGTCCTCTTGGGTAAAATATTCCGGAGGTAAAATAGTCCCCCATTCGGATCTCCGGGCGGGGACTACTCAAGAGGACGTTGTTATCAGGAGAAAGAAAACTGGCGTTCTACGGATCGGAGCGTGGAATGTCAGATCCCTTAATCGTGCAGGTAGGTTAGAAAATTTAAAAAGGGAAATGGATAGGTTAAAGTTAGATATAGTGGGAATTAGTGAAGTTCGGTGGCAGGAGGAACAAGACTTTTGGTCAGGTGATTACAGGGTTATAAATACAAAATCAAATAGGGGTAATGCAGGAGTAGGTTTAATAATGAATTAAAAAATAGGAGTGCGAGTTAGCTACTACAAACAGCATAGTGAACGCATTATTGTGGCCAAGATAGACACAAAGCCCATGCCTACTACAGTAGTACAAGTTTATATGCCAACTAGCTCTGCAGATGATGAAGAAATTGATGAAATGTATGACGAGATAAAAGAAATTATTCAGGTAGTGAAGGGAGACGAAAATTTAATAGTCATGGGTGACTGGTATTCGTCAGTAGGAAAAGGGAGAGAAGGAAACATAGTAGGTGAATATGGATTGGGGGGAAGAAATGAAAGAGGAAGCCGCCTTGTAGAATTTTGCACAGAGCATAACTTAATCATAGCTAACACTTGGTTCAAGAATCATGAAAGAAGGTTGTATACCTAGAAGAATCCTGGAGATACTAAAAGGTATCAGATAGATTATATAATGGTAAGACAGAGATTTAGGAACCAGGTTTTAAATTGTAAGACATTTCCAGGGGCAGATGTGGATTCTGCCCACAATCTATTGGTTATGAACTGCAGATTGAAACTGAAGAAACTGCAAAAAGGTGGGAATTTAAGGAGATGGGACCTGGATAAACTGAAAGAACCAGAGGTTGTACAGAGTTTCAGAGAGAGCATAAGGGAACAATTGACAGGAATGGGGGAAAGAAATACAGTAGAAGAAGAATGGGTAGCTTTGAGGGATGAAGTAGTGAAGGCAGCAGAGGATCAAGTAGGTAAAAAGACGAGGGCTAATAGAAATACTTGGGTAACAGAATTTAATTGATGAAAGGAGAAAATATAAAAATGCAGTAAATGAAGCAGGCAAAAAGGAATAGAAACGTCTCAAAAATGAGATCGACAGGAAGTGCAAAATGGCTAAGCAGGGATGGCTAGAGGACAAATGTAAGGATGTAGAGGCTTGTCTCACTAGGGGTAAGATAGAAACTGCCTACAGGAAAATTAAAGAGACCTTTGGAGAGGAGAGAACCACTTGTATGAATATCAAGAGCTCTGATGGCAACCCAGTTCTAAGCAAAGAAGGGAAAGCAGAAAGGTGGAAGGAGTATATAGAGGGTCTATACAAGGGCGATGTACTTGAGGACAATATTATGGAAATGGAAGAGGATGTAGATGAAGATGAAATGGGAGATAAGATACTGCGTGAAGAGTTTGACAGAGCACTGAAAGACCTGAGTCGAAACAAGGCCCCGGGAGTAGACAACATTCCATTAGAACTACTGATGGCCTTGGGAGAGCCAGTCCTGACAAAACTCTACCATCTGGTGAGCAAGATGTATGAGACAGGCGAAATACCCACAGACTTCAATAAGAATATAATAATTCCAATCCCAAAGAAAGCAGGTGTTGACAGATGTGAAAATTACCGAACTATCAGTTTAATAAGTCACAGCTGTAAAATACTAACGCGAATTCTTTACAGACGAGTGGAAAAACTGGCAGAAGCGGACCTCGGGGAAGATCAGTTTGGATTCCGTAGAAATGTTGGAACACGTGAGGCAATACTAACCTTACGACTTATCTTAGAAGAAAGATTAAGAAAAGGCAAACCTACGTTTCTAGCATTTGTAGACTTAGAGAAAGCTTTTGACAACGTTAACTGGAATACTCTCTTTCAAATTCTGAAGGTGGCAGGGTGAAATACAGTGAGCGAAACGCTATTTACAATTTGTACAGAAACCAGATGGCAGTTATAAGAGTCGAGGGGCATGAAAGGGAAGCAGTGGTTGGGAAAGGAGTGAGACAGGCTTGTAGCCTCTCCCCGATGTTATTCAATCTGTATATTGAGCAAGCAGTAAAGGAAACAAAAGAAAAGTTCGGAGTAGGTATTAAAATTCATGGAGAAGAAGTAAAAACTTTGAGGTTCGCCGATGACATTGTAATTCTGTCAGAGACAGCAAAGGACTTGGAAGAGCAGTTGAACGGAATGGACAGTGTCTTGAAAGGAGGATATAAGATGAACATCAACAAAAGCAAAACGAGGATAATGGAATGTAGTCAAATTAAATCGGGTGATGCTGAGGGGATTAGATTAGGAAATGAGACACTTAAAGTAGTAAAGGAGTTTTGCTATTTAGGGAGTAAAATAACTGATGATGGTCGAAGTAGAGAGGATATAAAATGTAGACTGGCAATGGCAAGGAAATCGTTTCTGAAGAAGAGAAATTTGTTAACATCGAGTATAGATTTAAGTGTCAGGAAGTCGTTTCTGAAAGTATTTGTATGGAGTGTAGGCATGTATGGAAGTGAAACATGGACGATAAATAGTTTGGACAAGAAGAGAATAGAAGCTTTCGAAATGTGGTGCTACAGAAGAATGCTGAAGATAAGGTGGGTAGATCACGTAACTAATGAGGAGGTACTGAATAGGATTGGGGAGAAGAGAAGTTTGTGGCACAACTTGACTAGAAGAAGGGATCGGTTGGTAGGAATGTTTTGAGGCATCAAGGGATCACAAATTTAGGATTGGAGGGCAGCGTGGAGGGTAAAAATCGTAGAGGGAGACCAAGAGATCAATACACTAAGCAGATTCAGAAGGATGTAGGTTGCAGTAGGTACTGGGAGATGTAGAAGCTTGCGCAGGATAGAGTAGCATGGAGAGCTGCATCAAACCAGTCTCAGGACTGAAGACCACAACAACAACAACACACCTATCTTTATGCAGTGTAACATAAAACTGTTCTTCCAACTCACCATTGGAGTGGTATGGTTTCCTGTGTTTAGCTGCACTTACTTTTCACAAACACGTTACCTCATCATGCAGGAGGTAAGTTTGGCTAGCGTTAAACGCGGTGAAATTCAGATGGAGACGAAAGAGGCGGAAATAGTGTTGTCATATTTAAAACCTAGAAATACCGTGCGAAACACACATTGGCAAGAAACTGGAATTTTACAAAAATTGATCGTTTAAACAGATTTCGCACATAGGATTTGAAAGTAACGACTCACAAAGCCTTAGCGATCAACCGGTCGATCGCGATCGACAGCACCCCTGTCTTACGGGATACGTGAGTTAACAGATCACAGGGAGAGGAAAGGCGTGCTCCTATGCACATTGTGGCGAAGTTTATCGAACTAAAGAGCAGATGAAGAACATTTACTCGCAAAGCTGAAGCGTAGTGAATTGCATTTCACATGGAACACATACACAACTAAAAATGGCTCTGAGCACAGTGGGACTTAACATCTGTGGTCATCAGTCCCCTAGAACTTAGAACTACTTAAACCTAACTAACCTAACGACATCACACACATCCATGCCCGAGGCAGGATTAGAACCTGCGACCGTAGCGGTCACGCCATATACAACTGTAACATTATGACATCTTCCCAGCAAACTCTAATAACGTAACGATCATCATTATTCAGCAAGGATTGGGCTGGCTAAGAGACACAAAATGGACTCTCCAATGCTCACGCATAAAGCTCCAAACTCCCAGAATAATCGAAAGCAAAGATCACCATTTTTCAGCAAAGACTGAATCATCAAAGTCGACTTGTGACTCTCAGCGAAAAGAACTATGTAGTGAAAAGTGGCCGATTCATCCAAATCTAAGTAAAACGGTAGCGAGAATATCACTCTCGAGGATTCTGCACTTCTCCTCACAAATTATTTTAATCGTTATAAGGAATCCCAACTCAGTAATGAACGAACTCTCATCTAAACTCGCTGTTCAACTGCGCACAACAGCGACACGTCGTACTTACTTGACCACAGAACGGCGACTGGCCACCCCTCTACAAAATCCAACCTGCCTCGCCACTTCCTACACAGATCTAACAAACTTGGAAGGAGCCGACTGAACAATCACCGAGATGAATTTGCCAGTGATAACAGGCGTCTCCTCCAGTCAGATTACGGGTTGGACAATGCCTGTTTCCTTCGCCTCAGAATTTTTCACTCGATTTAACTGTCCAAAAATTTCGTACGTAGCGTCCCTAGGACGTAGGTTCAGAGCAACCTATCGTCTCGCGAATATCTGGCGCCACACGCCGGCTTCAGAGGTAACGGACTGCCTTTCCCAGGCTTTTACTGCAACGTTAAACCAAGACTTTCTATCCGAATTCATCCAGTTGTATGCGTTTATAATTACATCCACGTTCATTCAATCCATCGATTATTCATCGAAAGTTTCCATTAAAAATTATTTACGTTTGATTTTATTGAACTCGTACTGGTTTGGTTAGATGGTTGTTAACATTGCTGTTGTTTAGTTTTGGGTGACTGTGCGTTTCCAACTGCGAGAGAAAGCCAATATATCTGCCTGCGAGAATACAACATGAGTCTGGGGCGGCTTTATAATCATTCTAAAAAAATTTGCAAACTGATTAAATCTTAAACGTTGCAATTAATCTCTGTAATTAAAGTGGTCCCTGGGCGTTAATGACGTGACTAATAATGCTGTTCATGAAATAATCCCTGTGCGTTGATAATTTTCGAAGCAAACTGATCCTGAAATGAAAATATCTTATCCTGTAATGTAACTTGGAAACGCGCTCTCTGTGCGCCAGCTGAAAATTTCTAACTACAGTTGCTGAGAGCTTAGTGCAATACTCCAGACAAGAAGTAAACTATTTTACACACATCATCGAGTGAGAGACTCCATTAAACAAAAAATAACATGGCTCTAGGATGTGGACAATGCTCTTAGGTGAAAATTTCTTTAACAAACTGTTTCTAATTATCTGATATATTACTACTTGTAAGAAATTCATGTTACAACACTCATTAACACTGACAAATGGCAACATTGATATCAAACTCTACAACAACAAAAAATGGTTCAAATGGCTCTGGGCACTATGGGACTTTACATCTGAGGTCATCAGTCGCCTAGAACTTAGAACTACGTAAACCTAACTAACGTAAGGACATCACACACATCCATGCCCGAGGCAGGATTCGAACTTGCGACCGTAGCGGTCGCGCGGTTCCAGACTGTAGCGCCTAGAACCGCTCGGCCACCCCGCCGGCTTCTACAACAAAAGTCTGACAAATAATTGATAAACATAAAAAAAATACCTTTCAGTGAAAATTACACAATCTTTAACGAGAAATCTGAAGTTCACTGATGTGAATGTCTCATTCAACAATGAATCCTAACCACGCGACTGCAGTGCCAAAAAAATATAAATATTACCTTCATTCCTCTTCACACTCTTTTCATTCTAAATTACTAATAAAATCTTTCTCCTCTGTTTCACAATATTCAAATACAAATCATTTTACTTAAACACAGATGCACTTAACTTTACGTCTACATTACCAGCGTTCCTCTGCTCAGCGTGTTTCTCAATACTATTCTGAAAATAGAACTCCCGCGCTCCTCGCAGGCAAGCAGCAATGGCAAAACAAACACATCTTCCAGCTACGCTGACCAGAGACTGCGTGCGAGTAATAAGAGCATGGAGGTAAAAGAAAAAAATGGAGGTGGTTCTACAGACTTACACCGTACATTGTTCTGAAGCCAGAATGGGTGCAATTTTAAGTAGCACGAAACATCAGCAGACAACTGTTTACGAGTGCTGCTTGTTCATTATTTCTGTCGCGTAAGCGCAGTAACTGCTTCAAATGCTAAAAATTATAAAGTTACATGAATAACACAAAGCCAGGAAGGCAATTTAGAACATCTGTCTGTTCTTGAACGCCTATTTGCTCTGGTGATACGACTCAGTCAGAGTGACGAGACGGAGAAGTGCCACCGCGGTGCACTATGATGGTATGAAAGCGGTGAACCTTTTGTTTTGGGCTAGTTAAGATGGCGGACACCGGCTTCAAGTTCGTGATGTAATCTCCCCTCTTTTTTTATCTCCGTGAATAAGAGATTCAAAATTGTCGTTTGGCGTCTGAGACATCGATAGTACGTACAGATTACAGAAATGCAAATAACAAACTCCCAATAGAACTGTTTCGCCATGTTTAGGGCAGGTGCTCACAGGGGCATAGTGGTTGAATACGTATCAAATGTCGTCAAATTAAAAATAAAACACACTTAATTTTGGATCTCAGCGTGACCTTCAACCATGGCACATAAAAGTATGCGAAAGTGTAAGTAGATAAAAGATACTCGGCCGAGTTGATTAAACCAAGAAATTGTAAAACCCCAAAATTATATGAAAGGTTGACCGATTTCCTCTTTCAGTACATGTAAGTTATAAGATACATATTGTCACATTCTGTCTCCTGTATTCGTGATGTTCACAGCAGGGTATACAGAGGTACAACCGACAAGGTCGCAACAACCTGCCGAAAAAAAAACAGCTTACGTTTTAAGAAATAATCGGGAGAGGTACGTCAGTTCCATTTATGTGCGTATTTTGTAGCCATGAGCTGCACACGTTTCATTTAACTGAGCATCCACGTCAGTCCCTGTTCACCTTCGATGCCTACTGCTGCGTCATCAGCCAACCGTATTATTTGATTTTCAGTCCGTGGCAAACAAGTCTGACCCTGAGACAGTCCTTCACCTGCCTCACTTCCTCTTCTAGATACAAATTAAATGCCAGTGGTGATAACGAACAACGTTTGCCTTACACTTTCCCAGATGAAGCCCCTTGTACAATTGCTTCAGTGCCGATTAGCCCACTCTACATAGCATAACGAAACTCGAGTAATCTCCTATTCCATAATTTATACTACACTGTCTAAGAGTTGTACACATTTTATTCCATTCCACATTAGAATAAGCGTTCTCCAAATCTATGATTGCAATTTACAGATTCGTTGTAATTAAACTTTCTCTACTTGGGAGGGCTCACGTGAGAGAGATTGAAGAGTAATGAAACTTTGCGGAAACATGTGTAAGGACATAACGAATAAGCCACTGAAAGGAACACAATTCAATTTTCACATGAGAGGTAAAATTTGTTAATTACGTACCTCGTTTGCGTTCCAGCTTACAAACGTTGCTCAATGTGACAACCACCTGCATCCACAATAGCGTCTAACCGCACTAGCGACTGCTCTACTGGTTGTGAAACATCGGCGGGATGTTGGATGTTGGCTACTCCCTCACTATGATCATCTTCACCCTCCAACGTGTCTTAGAGTCCCGTTGACAAACCCGGTCCTTCAGGTACACCCACAGCCAAAAATCATACGTGTTCGAATCTGGTGATCTCGGTGGCCACACAGTCTGGAACGATCGGCCATTGATTCGGATTTTTCCAAATGTGTTACGGAGTAATCGAAGGTCCTCATGAGCAGTTTAAGCTGGAGGTCCATCGTGCATCAAAACAGCTGTAAGGTTTTGTGGTCAGAACAACAACTGTGAAAGCTGTAAATATTTTGGTTTAGTGTTACAATCTTATCACAGAAATACACGCATTTACGCAGTTTACAATGTGACAATGTTACGACAGTTATCAAACGAACACATCTCGTCCTCAGAAAGTGAAATAATCCTGAACACCACAGTGGTAAATTTTAACTAGAAGTTTCTTTACAAATTATTCTGACGAGTACGTCATGATGTTGGCCAGTACTACGATAAATTCCGGTTCAAAGTTCGGTACTATTTAGGATGACAATCAAGTCTATGGAAGATGGTTTGTTTTGTGACAAGTTGAGCGAAAGATTACCCAAGGTCGCTCGAGTTTACAGTGGATGCAAGCTGGTGAACCAACAAGTTTACGCCTCTGCTCGCGGTATTTACCGTAGCTGCGATGAGCTGTCATCTGCATGGCTGCTTTCGCCCACTGAAATTCCTATAAAAACTAATTAAGCCTTTGCTGATTTTTCCAGCAGAAACTCTTTCTATGTCTCCTGTTATGCGAAAAAACATGTACCTATTCCTAGTCTTGGAATATGGCGGTACGCACGCACATGGCTGGAGTAGCATGCATATTAAAATTCCCTCTCAGGTCTTGCAAGAACAGTTAACTAACTGGCTGGTTTGTTTCTCTCCCATTGGAGCTCAACGACGCTACAGCTAATATCTAGTCCACGAAAATTTCGCTCTAGTCTTTCTCCTAGCCGAACTGTCTCCCCCCACCTTGGTTCTTTCGTTCTCCACGTCACGGCTTTTTTCGACCAATGGGAGTATTCCTCTTATTTTGCGGAAACTCTCTCTCCCAATCGCAAGGTCCCTACCATTGAACTGCGTCAAAATCTCGGCACTTAGCTCCTTCCTATTTCGTGTCCGCCAATCGGATGTTTTGTGCCCACTCCAGGCGCCTAAAAGTTACATGCGTCCATCACATGTGTACCATTCGCAGTTCGCGTAATCAGCTGCGTCACTGGTTTTCTTCATATCCATTTGGAATTCCGAAACACAGTTTTCTAAAGCTTCGTTCTGTCCCACTTCTGGCAGCCCATTACTTGCTCTCCAGTATGCGTCACCTGTCTGGTTGCTGACTCCCACCGTGGGACGCCCCCTAAGAGCTTTTCGTGGTGCCTCCTGTGGTGTGGCCTCTTCTTTTGCTTGTGCTTGCTTCCACACAAAACGTTTCCTTCCGCTCATTGACATGCGTTATATAGGAGCGGTGTGTTAATACCGTCAATTGAGTGTCATCCCTTTTGCATTACATAGTTATAGGCAACTCTGCCCATTATTGCCAAAGTAAGTTAGGTGTCATATTCACCTTCCCGTTAACGATGTACAAAACTCTTAGGTAAGGTGCGAAATTGATCTTCATTTATTCTGCCACCTTACACAGCTGAGGGCAAAGCGGCTCTCTCCCACACAGTAGCGATCACATGTTGACAAAGCAGGGCACAGTAACGTTTCCCATTCACACTGCATGTCTTTGGTCCTTGACGTCATGTCCGCATCTCGTGGTCGTGCGGTAGCGTTCTCGCTTCCCACGCCCGGGTTCCCGGGTTCGATTCCCGGCGGGGTCAGGGATTTTCTCTGCCTCGTGATGACTGGGTGTTGTGTGCTGTCCTCAGGTTAGTTAGGTTTAAGTAGTTCTAAGTTCTAGGGGACTTATGACCACAGCAGTTGAGTCCCATAGTGCTCAGAGCCATTTGAACCATTTGAACCTTGACGTCATAGTTCCATACTGGCACCTACAGGCAAGTCATGACACTGACAGTGCTAACAACGCAAATCTTGCAGTGCACATCATTCCTATAAAGTTGTATACTCATACGATAAATAGTTTGCTGTCTATGCTGCCTCAAGTAGCCAAGGTTTAACTATAACCAACCTGTACATGAAGATACGATCAGCAGCAACTATCGGATTGTTCGCTGATGTTGATGCTCTATACCTATCAAAAAGTGTTGTCGTTGCACGATCGTAAGGAAATTTAAAAACATATGGACAAAATTTCCGCTTGGTGTAATGAATGTGAACAAATCTAAGGTACCGTCTGTAACACAGACAGAAACCCTATATTGGTTCAAATGGCTCTGAGCACTATGCGACTTAACTTCTGAGGCCATCAGTCGCCTAGAACTTAGAACTAATTAAACCTAACTAACCTAAGGACATCACACACATCCATGCCCGAGGCAGCATTCGAACCTGTGACCGTAGCGGTCGCTCGGTTCCAGACTGTAGCGCCTAGAACCGCACGGCCACTCCGGCCGGCAAAACCCTGTATTATATGACGACTCGTGGTGAACATCTTGGTCGATACAAAGTAACACGATCACTTGAATCAGTGTTACCGAAGTTGTATGGAAGACTTAGCTTTGTTGGAAGGCTTCAGGTAAGGTGTGGTGCATCTGCAATGCAAATCGTGTAAAAGACATTACTGTGACCAATTCTACAGTACTATTCCAATGTTCGGAGTTTTATGGACTTGATAGACAAACGTGGAAAGAATTCAGAGATGCGCTACTAGGATCGTAACAGGCCAGTACAGTCAGAACGAAACTATATCATAAATACTCGGGGAACGTAAATGGGAATCTTCGGAAGAAAGGCTGTGTAGTTCTCGCGGAACAGTGTGGGGTACATTTATTGACTCTGTATCCATCCTGCCGCCACCAACGTGTATCTCGCCCACGGATCATGAGAATGAAGCGGGAAAAATATCGGTAACCCTGGTACGATGTGTGCCCCACCACGCACTGCGCAGTGAATCGCGGAGTACTTATGTCCGTACTTAACAATCATATACAACCTTTCGCTCGACGAAAGATCCGTACCCAAAGACTAGAAAGTTGCACAGGTCACACCAATACTCAAGTAAGGTAGTAGAAGTAATCCACTAAATTACAGGCCCATATCGTCAACGTCGATATGCAGCAGGATTTTGGAACATATATTGTGTTCGAACATTATGAATTACCTCGAAGAAAACGGTCTATTGACCCACAGTCACCATGAGTTTAGAAAACATCTTTCCTGTGAAATACAACTAGCTCTTTATTCACATTAAGTGTTGAGTGCTATTGACAAGGGATTTCAGATCGATTCCGTACTTCTGCATTTCCGGAAGGCTTTTGACATTGTACCACACAAGTCCCAGTTATGTGACTGGATTTGTCATTTCCTGTCAGAGAGGTCACAGTTCGTAGTAACTGACGGAAAGTGATCGAGTAAAACACAAGTAATTTCTGGCGTTCCCGTAGGTAGTGTTATAGGCCCTTTGCTGTTCCTTATCTACATAAACGATTTGGGAGACAATCTGAGCAGCCGTCTTCGGTTGTTTCCAGATGACGCTATCGTTTATCGACTAATAAAGTCATCAGAAGATCAAAACAAACTGCAAAACGATTTAGAAAAGATATCTGAACGGTGCGAAAACTGGCAGTTGACCCTAAACAACGAAAAGTGTGTGGTCATCCACATGAGTACTAAAAGAAACTCATTGAACTTCGGTTACACAATAAATCAGTCTTATCTAAAAGCCGTAAATTCAACTAAATACCTAGGTATTACAATTAAGAACAAATTGGAAGGAACACATAAAAAATGTTGTGGGGGAGGCTAACCAAAGACTGCGTTTTATTGGCAGGACACTTAGAAAATGTAACAGACCTGCTAAGGAGACTGCCTACATTACGCTTGTCCGTCCTCTTTTAGAATACTGCTGCGCGGTCTGGGACCCTTACCAAAAAGGATTGATGGAGTACATCGAAAAAGTTCAAAGAAAGGCAGCACGTTTTGTATTATCGCGAAATATGGGAGAGAGTGTCACAGAACTGATACAAGATTTGGGCAGGACATCATTACAAGACAGGCGTTTTTCGTTGCGACGTAATCTTCTGACGAAATCCCAATCACCAACTTTGTCCTCCGAATGCGAAAATATTTTGTTGACACCGACTTACGTAGGGAGCAACGATCACCACGATAAAATAAGGGAAATGAGAGTTCATACGGAAAGATATAGGTGTTCATTCTTTCCGCGCGCTATACGAGATTGGAATAATAGAGAATTGTGAAGGTGGTTCGATGAACCCTCTGCCAGGCACTTAAATGCGATTTGCAGAGTATCCATGTAGATGTAGATTATCATCAGCGACACGACACTCTCATCGACAAACAGAAACGACGGAAGCAAAGCGCACAGTGTGGACATACTTACTTGCTCTGGAGACAAGTGAAGTCTTGCACGCGCAAATCAATATCTGGCTCCGTTATTCACTGTTATAAGTTAACTCAAAGAACTATACTTCGGAAAAATAGTCCAGTCAAAGAAGGAAAACATGCGTAGTCGCAAATTTTTTCACAGTGTTAGGAGTAAGTGTCAAGGACAACATGCTAAGAATCCTGATTGGTGAGGTGTGAGCGTTGCGGCACGTTACGTGTCACTTTTTTAATAATTCGACCAACGTCCTTGCCGCAATGGCTATACCGGTTCCCGTCAGATCGCCGAAGTTAAGCGCTGTCGGGTTTGGCTGGCACTTGGAAAGATCACAGTACGGGTCTGACGAGCGCTGGCAAGCGGGATCCACTCAGTCCTTGTGAGACCAACTGAACAGCTTCTTGACTGACAAGGGGAGGCCGCCAATTGTGAAATTCAGATTCGATTCATACTGCGCATAATAAGAGCTCATGGCCAGAGGTGTAATGTGGCAAAGCACCAAGATGCACTTCTCAGCCGCTGTCGAGAAAATCGACAGTTAAAAGAAACCGTTGCGGTGAAATATTCTATACGATTAAAATTTTTTACAGCGTCGTGGCGCAGCGGTAAGCGCTCGGGTTTGTAATCCGAAGGTCGCCGGATCGAATCTCGCACCATGCAACTTTTTTTATTTTTAGTATTTGTTTTTTGTAATTCAAATGTGTGTATATATATATACACACACCCACACACACGTATATATATATATATATATATATATATATATATATATAATTCCCGGCAATCAGTTGCAACAATTATGCATATAATAAGTTGTTGAAAGTCGTTTGTCGTGGAAAAACTGGCGACTTCGAACATCATTGTGTTTTCCGCAAACAAAGTTGTATTTCACAAATGTTATTAGTTGTCTTCATAATGTTAACCACGTATAGTTAACGGAAGACGTAGAAACGATATTCCGAAACGAATACGTATAGCGTAAGTCAAACGTTCGAATTAGAATAGAGACCCCACGAACACAAATTCGCTGTGGCACGTATGAAATATAAACTCCGTTACACGCTCGTTACACTTGAAGGACAGATGTTGAATGGGCAGAAACGAGCCGCCGCATAACAGCGTAGTTGCGTGCTAATTTCGAAAGAAGGTAGATGCGGTCCCTAGCGCAACTTATAACATCGTCGAAAATCAGTGCGGACGGGAGAGCTTTGGTACACCCTGTTAAAAAAACGGAAAAATGGAGGCCGTACAATTGGAGAGCGATCCGCCTTCACCAACATGCGTAAGCAATTCGTTAATAGTTATATATATATATATATATATATATATATATATATATATATATATATATATATATATATATATATTTGAATTACAAAAAACTAATAATAAAAAAATTAAAAAATTGCATGGCGCGAGATTCGATCTGGTGACCGGATTACGAACCCGAGCGCTTACCGCTGCGCCACGGCACTGTAGATACTTGTTTGTCGTAGAGAGTATTTCACCGCAACGGTTTCTTTTAACTGTCGATTTTCTCGACAACGGCTGAGAAGTGCATCTTGGTGCTTTGCCACATTACACCTCTGGCCATGAGCTCTTATTATGCGCAGTATGAATCGAATCTGAATTTCACAATTGGCGG
Organism: Schistocerca serialis cubense; assembly: GCF_023864345.2. NCBI lineage: Eukaryota > Metazoa > Arthropoda > Insecta > Orthoptera > Acrididae > Schistocerca > Schistocerca serialis. The sequence goes on along the minus strand of NC_064645.1, from coordinate 573,921,342 downwards.
CCTCCCCTTGTAAGAAGTAGCGGCTCCAATTACGAAAACTGACAACGGCTGGTAGAGCGGTGTGCTAACCACATGCGCCTCTATATCCGCATCCAGTGACGCCTATCGGCTGAGGATGAAGCACCGGTCGGTCAATAGGCTAGTAACTCGGCAACGAAAGCATGTAAGCAGAGCAGACACGGACGGCGGATCACCCAAGCGCAGATATGGGTTGGAAATAGGGAAATCCATTGAAATAAGCGACACTGATAAAGAGTAGATGTTCACGTGCTACTGTCGTGAACATCTACGGCAATATGGAGGACAGTAAAACTGCGATTAGCCGCTAAATGGTGTGACGTCCGCGACTATTCACAGAAGGTGGGGTTTTGGGGCTTGTCTGCTCCGTAAAGTAGGATAGGTGGTGATCTGTGGCATCTCTGCCGAAAGAGCACAATGCTGGTGAGCACACAAGTGTTTCAGAGCACAGTGCTCATCGTACATTGTTGAACATTGGGCTCCGCAGCAGACTACCCCTACGTGTTGATCCAACGACATCGTCAACTACGATTGCAGTGGGCACGGGACCACTGGGCTTGGGTCGTCGATCATTAGAAAGATGTCGGGTGATCTGGTGAATCACATTTTTGCCACACTAGGACGATACTCGCCTCCACAAACACCATCATAGAGGGGAAAGGCTCCTCAAAACGGGCAGCGCGCCACGGACGAAGGCTGGTGGGAGCAGTTTTATGCTGTAGGAGACATTCTCCTGCGCGTGCATGGAACCTGCAGTAGTAATTGAAGACACGCTGACAGTTGTGAACCACCTGCATCCCTTGATGTTCGATGTCTTCCCCGACGGCGATGTGACAAAGTCAGCTTGCAGCACTGTGATTGTCCTGTCTCGGAGCCAGGACCGTGCTACAGTGATTTGAGGAGCATTGTATTGAACTCCAGTTGATGTCTCGGTGGGAAAATTCGCCTGATGTAAGTTCTATGGAACCCAATTGGGTCGCTATAGAGCGCCATCATCGCGTACATAAATCAGCGGCCCGTTATTTAAGCGAATTACACAACCTGTTCGTAGTAGACATTTAATGCCACACACCTTCACAAACCTACCAACAAACGTCGGATTCCTGATACGCAGTGTCGATCAAAACACGGGCAATCAAGCTATTAAGCAGGTGGTCTTCATGTTTCGGCTCATCAGCGTGTTTTCCACAAATTTCGTTAGCTCGACATGGAACACAGATATCAAAGTAACAGTTTTTTCATAATACGGGGCCGCAGCCATCATATATTTCTTTAAAGTCAGTACCACCATTAGACTGTTGTATATTTACAGTGTTACATTTACACTTACACAATCATGATTTCGGCTTCGACTTCAAAATCATGATTGTGTAAGTGTAAATGTACTACTATAAATATACAACAGTCTAATGGCGGTACTGACTTTAAAGAAATCAAAGTAACAGTTATGCACAGAATCTGAGTAAATCTATGCGCAGTTTTCTACACAGCTAGAGCGGAAGTTGATTCTTAGCCACTCTGCATGGCAGCTGGAGTGTTCTTCTACGAAATGCAGCTTACCCCACTAAGAGCGCTGCTAGATTTTCAGTTTAGAATCAGAGTACACTTCCCCGGTATTTCCCGCCCAGTTTTCTTATGTGAGCACACGAAATAACTTCACTGACTTTGTGTCAATGTCGTGGGGTTATTTTCAGTTTATTAAATGAGTACTTTCTGCAGTTGTTGAATGCGCTTTTATGTGAAATGCGCTCCCTTAAACAATGACTGAGAGGTGTTTAATTTGTAAGTACAGTGTTGTCAGTGAACTTTGCAGCGTTCGTGGGAAAGGGATTGGATGGCAAACGTAGCACTTTGCTGCTGTCTATAGTTGACACCTTATTGTAAAGCTATGTGATTGTGTTGTAGTCACTTGGCGGTGAATTAATTAATGACCAGAATGTTACTTCACTTCTTTCGCAGTTAGCCGTGTTACTGGTAGACTCCATATATCTCTGACATTCAGCAAATGTAGAATTGGCTGCGTTGGGTGGTGCCACTCAACGCGCATCCGCAGCATATCTTCCAAGGTGGGTATGAATGTGTCTGATGGACTTATCATGTTCAAGTCTAGAGCAGTCAGTCTAGACTTATATTGAAAAATCTCAAGTTCCATAACACCTAGGCGTTACATAGGGCTGCAATTCAAGCCTCTGCCGTCCTCAGATGTTGGGAGGGATGAGGCTCGAGAGATTCACTTGTTACGTGTCATGCTGTGAAAAGTGATCGAGACAGTGATAGTGGTGACAATGAAATCGACGTCGTCGAATACGTATAGACAGATGACAGCTCCAGCTGTTTAGTTTATTTTTATAATAGCCCACTCAACAAATACAAGTAAGTAGTCACTTAATAAACTGAAAGTAACTCGGCTACATGATCACGAGCTCACTGAAGTTTTAAAGACAACTGGACAAGAAATGCTGAGGAGATACAGTCACTCTGTAAACAGAAAATCGAGTAGCGCTCGAAGTGGAGAAAGTTGCACTTCCTGGAAGAACACTACAGCTGACGTACAGGCTGACTAAGAATCAGTTTCCTGAAACTTCCTGGCAGATTAGGAGACGAGATACTGGCAGAAGTAAAGCTGTGAGTACCGTGCGTGAGTCGTGCTTCGGTAGCTCAGTCAGCCTTCGGCGGCGCAGCGGTTCGGACGGTGTTTACGTCCCTGCCGCACGTCTGCGCGAGAGGTGTTTACGTTACGTGTGTAGCGGTGTGTGGCGGTATACATAGAACGAATCATGGCCTTGTCGTTCCGCAAATCGACACTGAAATTTAGTTTTGCTAACGAATATGCTCGACCGAAGGCCTACGAGATCGAACATTATTTACGGGACGAGGTGAAAATCGAACCTGACGTTCTGGTTGGAATACACTTATCTATAGTCTGCAGCGTGGTCTATGTCAAGCTCATAAATGAAGCGGCATGTGACGAACTACTACTTCGACACCGACAAGGACTTCGTTTCTGTCATTCGGACGGGAATGTTGGAGCGGTGACAGTTGAACACGCCGGCATGGGCCTCCGAACGATCCGTGTCTTTGAGCTTCCATTCGAAGTGCCAGAAGAATTGGTGACAGACGCCCTGCGTCCTTACGGAACGGTCCTATCCCACGTGGCTGAAAAATGGGCGAGTTTCAAGACGTATCCTGTCCTCAATGGCGTCAGACAAATACGGATCGAACTCCTAAAACACGTCTCGTCATACTTGTACATCGCCGGTTGTCGGGCGATTGTCATTTACGACGGACAACCAAGGACGTGCTCTGGATGTGGGAAGGAGGGACACATACGTTCTGAGTGTGCTCAACGAAGGTTATTACAGCTGCCACGGGATGATCCACCCCTCACGCCGCATCCGACTGTGCTCCCCATGACTTACGTCGCCGCATTACGCGATGACGTGGGCCGCGAGACAGACGCGTACCAGAACACACAGACAGCGGCGGATCGTGGCGAGCCACAGAAAGACGACGTTGCGGTGGACCGCCTGCAGCAGTCACAGGACGCCCTCTCTTCGGTTCCGCTTGCGGCCCCTTCAGATAACGCACTTGGAGACGTCGATCATACGACGGCGCACGATTCCGACGTCCCCCACGAACAACTGGAGACCATGCTGACCTCTGATTCCGAGGCCCGGCAACGTAAACAGCGATCACCAAAACGCCGGAAGAAGCGTCGCCTCACGGTGGAGAACGACCACTCTGATCTAGCAGACAATTCTGAGAAGTTTACGGGTACAGTGCAGACGACCATGGATACAGAAGAACTGCCTAGCGTGGATGCAACGGTGGCCAGCGGGACGGCGGCACGACCTACCGCTGACGATGCTCCAGACACAGCGAAGGCGCTCGATCGACGGCAACAGGGTACTGAGGAGGCTACGGCGCCTGCACCGCACGACAACGATGGGACACTAGGGGACTGGTCAGAAGAGCCAGCCCCGTGGGGAACAGATGATGCCGGAGGAACTGCTCCCAAGCACTCTCCCGGTGTAAGACCGGCAGGGTGCACGGAATAACGGCAGACCATATGAGGGTACGGCGGGGGACGTTAGTACGACAGCAGCCTATGTACGGAAGAATTAGCGACCGTACGGTGCCCTATCTACGTTGACAGCCATGCAACAAGCTTATCGGATAGGGTCTGTTAACATCAATAGCATTGGGACGCCGGTAAAAAGCAAGATGCTCAGTGACATGATAAAGGCTGCGGATTTAGACATAGCACTATTACAAGAAGTTCGGGTACTTCCCCCCTCGGACTTTTACGGTTACGACATTTACTGTTCCCCGTGTGACGAGAGGGGCGTTGGCACAGCTATACTATTAAAGGAAGGGATACGTGCAGACGACGTAGAGTATTTGCCTTCTGCCCGTGGTACGGCCGTGACTATAGGTGGAATACGTTTGATCAACATATCCGCACCGCCAGGCTCGGATAAGAGGAGGGACAGAGCAGATTTTTACGCCCATGAGGTTACACCGTTGTTCCAGGGACGATACGATGGTTGCATACTTGGCGGAGATTTTAATTGTGTGCTTGATAGAAAGGACCAACAACCTAACTATACTACTAGCCAAGAACTTAGGGAGCTGGTCAACGGGATGGAATTAGTCGATACATGGGACCTGAAGTATCGAAACCAACCAGGATATACATTTTTTACTAGCCATTCCGCGGGCCGTTTGGACCGGATCTACGTTTCAAGGGCGTTAGCAACGCCGACGGTGGACGCAGAAATATGGCCGACGGCGTTTACAGACCACGTGGCATATATTTGTACGGTTAACCTTAATAGACAGCAGGTGTGGAGAACGTCTCCCACCTGCGAGATGCAGAATGCCGACGCATGGTGGAGGACGCGTGGCATGGCTGCCTCCGTCGACGAAATTCTTTCGGTTCTGTCCTGCAGTGGTGGATCGAGTGCGCGAAGCCAGCTTTACGGAGGACGTTAATAGGTTACGGGAAGGAGGTTTCTCAATGGCAGCGCACGACCACTGAGTTTTACTTTACGGCTCTCCGGGAACTGTTAGCTCAACCACCTACACCAGAACGCCAGACGGCCGTCCACCGAGTTAAGGCGAAGCTGGTACAACTTGCGACGCAGAGGATGGCAGGTACGATGATACGCGCGAGGTCGCAGGATTTCCTGCCCAACGAGGTTCCCTCGATGCATTATGTGATAAAGGAAAGACGAAGAAGACGCAGGAATTTAATACATGAGATCGATCTCAGAGGGGCATAGCACAGGCGTTCACGGATCATTTTAGCAGATTCTATGCGAGCAACGGGGAGGGTCAGAGGGAGCTGGGGAACGTCCTGGAAGAGATCCCAGACGCGACGAGTGTGAACGGGGAAGCGGACGGGTTATCTGAAATTACGTGTAAGAGCTGGAGGAAGCGATTGCACGAGGTGCCTGCAACAAGTCCCCAGGTCCAGACGGATTCCTGTTGGAATTTTACCGTGCCTTTGTGACCATTATGACACAGATGTGGCTATGTATGTTTAATGAGCTTCTGCGGCAAGAAGTACCGGTTCACATTCAATTCACGGAAGGGCTCATGATACCAATACCGAAGCCCCGTGGCGGCAGACGGCCTTGTGATTATCGCCCCTTGACCCTCCTTAATAGTGACTACAAGATCTTCATGCGCATCCTGGGAAGTCGTATCAAAAAGTCGCTGGAGAATCGAATACATGCCGATCAGACTTGTCTTGGCGGCATCAGTAATATCCACACAGCCTTGGGAGACTATCGTGACGTCGTCGCCCTCGCGGCTGCATGCCGCCTCCGGGGGGCGATGGTTGCAGTAGATTTCGATCATGCTTTTGATCGCGTGGATCATGTGTACCTCGCGGCGGTGATGAACAGGATGGGTGTCTCGCCATTATTGACCAATGCTGTGATGCGGTTGTTGCACGGCGCCAGATCAGCGATGGTGGTCAACGGAGGGAGAACTGAGTATTTTAAGATCTTAAGATCAGTGAGGCAGGGTTGCCCCTCGTCGATCCTTCTTTATGCAATCGCCTTAGAACCGTGTCTCGCAGCCCTTCGCCGCCGTCTTAGCGGGATCTCCCTACGGCAATTATCATTGAAATGCAGAGCATACGCGGATGATATTGTGTTCCTCGTACGGAATGAGAGGGAGACTCAAACAGCACTGGATTGGCTACAGATGTATGGGATGGCAGCTGGAAGTGTGGTCAACTACCGAAAATCACAATTCATGCATATGGGGCGTGGACTAGAACCAGGAACGGAAGGACCCTTACCTGCGGTGCAAACCCTCCACTGTTTGGGTATCACCTTCCATAAGGAGACAGCGGGAACGGCTGCGGACAACTACCGAAGGCTGTTACTCAGAGTCCGCACGGCAGTACGACTAAACGCCCTACGGTCGATGGATATGCTGCAGCGAGTGTCACTCGTCAACCTTTATCTCGCGCCCATGATGTGCCACCTGACGCACCTTCTTCCCTTGACGCGCACGATGGCTATGAGGATTCAGGCGGCTTTTGGGTACTATGTGTGCCTGGGACAACTCTTTAAGGTACAGTACAACACGCTTACCCTCCCAGCGCGAGAGGGGGGCGTTGGTTTAGTGAACGTGCACGAGAAGGCGCGTGCCATGTATATTAATACTATGCTCAAACGGTGGCGCAACAGGAATCACTCGCTTACGGGGACGATCATCGAAGAACTCGTACCCACATCGCATCTTCCTCCAGTCAGTGTCGACCATATATCACCCCCTTTAACGTATGTGCGCACGTTCCTCGTGGAACACAGTTACGTTCGAGAGCGTTTACCGACGACCCGACAGTCGACATCGAAGGACGTGTACCTTCTTCGACAGATCGCCCGGAATAGGGTGGAACGCAAACATCCAGCTGTTAATTGGCACGTGGTGTGGCGCACGGTCCACCACCCCCACCTACCTACATCTGTCAGGTCAACATGGTGCATTGTCGTCAACAGAAAATACCCTACAAATGATAAAAAGTACGCAATACATTTGGCGGATTCGCCCTTGTGTCAGCAATGCGGCGTGCTGGATACGGATGACCATCGGCTGGTCTGCGGCGAGGCATAGGCTGTCTGGACTCTCGCAAGAAAGATAATAGCGTTCATGCGGCGCACTATCTATACAGCAGTCTCTTCTGACATAGTATTTTTTCCAGAGGAAACGTATTTTCCGCGTCATAAGACGAACGCAGTGGCGTGGATCACAGGTATGACGGTCCATTACATCTATAGAGACACACGTACGAACTTACTGAACGTCCTGGATTACTGGCAATACTTGCAAGATGGACACACAAAACTATTACGGCTACAAAAGTACAAGGATTGGTATGCCAATTTCCTGGTAACGGTATTTGCGGACCCGCCATATACTTGGGGTGTGCCGGGTACGCAAAGATGAGCCGCGGTGCTTTCGTTGTGAAACCGACCAAGTAATGTGATCGACTAAGAACACTATAAAAAAAATAAAAAAAAAGATGGTAGAGCACTTGCCCGCGAAAGGCAAAGGTCCCGAGTTCGAGTCTCGGTCGGGCACACAGTTTTAATCTGCCAGGAAGTTTCATATCAGCACACACTCCGCTGCAGAGTGAAAATCTCATTCTGGAATCAGTTTCCTCTTTAGCAGAACAGACCCAGTGTGCAGAGATTTTCGTATATTATGTCATTTTGCATTTCGTATGTTAGTGTTATTGGTAATTCATACCAGCATTCCATGTAGTGTTGGCGCATGTGTGAGCACTGCGCCGCAAGTGATTCATAATGCGCGCTGTGAAGGCTCAGTGTAAGGTTGTGAAACACCCTGTAGTTGCTTCGTGACGTGGTGGGGTAGACAGACTGAGAAATCACCTGCTCGGTCATTAGTTTGATGATTTATGAAGAAGGGCAGTCAATGAACGCAATCCGACAATCTACCATCCCTCGTACTTGTACACCACACATCTACATCTATATCTATACTCTGCTAACGACCGTGAGGCGCTGGACAGAGGGCTCTTCCCATTGTACGAGTTATTAGGGTTCTTCCCGATCGATTCACGTAAGGAGCGCGGGAAGAATGATTTTTTGAATGCCTCTGTGCGAGCTGTAATTATTCTAATCTTATCCTCACGATCCCAATGTGAGCGATACGTGAGAGCTTTTAGTATAGTCCTAGCGTCTTTATTTAAAGCCTGTTTCAAGAAGTTCTAGGGATAGTTTACGTCTGTTTCCAAGAGTCTGCAGTGTAGTTCGTTGAATATCTTTGTGGCACTCTCCCAACGATCAAACAACCATGCCACCATTCTTGCTGCTCTTCTCTATAAACGTTTAACATCCCCTATTAGTACTATTTGGCACGGGTTCCCCACACTTGAGCGATATTCTAGAACAGGTCTCCTTTCTAGATAGATTGCACTTCCACAGTATTTCACCAAAAAGCGTAGTCTACCACCTGCTTTACCTACAACTGAGCCTAGTGATCACTCTATTTCACGTCCCTACAAAGTGTTACACCCAGGCATTTGAATCAGCTGACCGATTCCAACAGTGGCACAATAACATTAAAGAATACTACGTTTTCTCGTTTTGTGAAGTGCATAGTTTTACATTTCTCAACATTTAAAGCAAGTTGCCAATCTTTGCTTAACTTTGATATCTTTTCAAGATCTGACTGAATATTTATGCAGCTTCTTTCAGACGGCACTTCATCGCAGACAGCTCCTTCAGCGGCAAAAAGTCTGAGGTTACTGTTAATATTGTTTCGAAGGTTATTAACATACAGCATGAACAGCAAGCGACCCAATGCACTTCTCTGGGATATACGTTACGTTACTTCTACATCTGACGAAGTGTCAAGCAGAACACTACTAGTACATCCGAACATTACGGATATGTTTTTCCTGCTCATTATCTGCATTAAGTTACATTTTGATACATTTAGAGCTGGCTGCCATTCATCACATCGACTATATTTTTATCCTCCTATAGTCTCCCAACTTCAACAGCTTACCGTACACCACAACATCATCAGCAGACAAGCACAGTTTGTAACCCAACCTCCCCAAAAATGGTTCAAATGGCTCTGAGCACTATGGGACTCAACTGCTGAGGTCATTAGTCCCCTAGAACTTAGAACTAGTTAAACCTAACTAACCTAAGGACATCACAAACATCCATGCCCGAGGCAGGATTCGAACCTGCGACCGTAGCGGCCTTGCGGTTCCAGACTGCAGCGCCTTGAACCGCACGGCCACTTCGGCCGGCCCAACCTCCCCACCAAACCATTTATGTACAGGGAATAATGGCTGTCCTATCACACTTTCCTGGGTCACTCCTCACGATACTCTTGTCTCTGATGAACACTTGTCATCGAGGGCAACATACTGGCTTCTGTTACTTAAGAAGTCCTCGAACCACGCACATATCTGTGAACCTATTCCATATGGTCATACCTCCTTTAACAGCCTGCAACCTCGTGAAACGCTTTCCGGAAACCTAGAAGTGTGGAATCTCTGTTGTCCTTCATCCATAGTTCGTAGTATACCATGTGAGAAAAGGGAAAGCGGAGTTCCGCACGAGAGATGCTTTCTAAAACCGTAGTGATCCGTGGACATGCGATTCTCGGACTCAAGAAACTGACAATGTGTTAAAGGATACTGCGGCAAACCGATGTTAGGGATATTCGTCTATAATTTTGCGTGTATGTTCTTTTGCCCTTCTTACATAAAGGAGTCATCCGCGCTTTCTTCCGGGCGCTGACTTTGCGCTAGGCGTGAGATCCGACGAATGCCGTAGAGTGCTCTTTGAAAAAACCAACTGGAATTCCCTCCGGACATGGAAACTTTCAGTTGTTTCTCCACGCCACGAATGTTTTATACAATGTCGCCCATACGGGACGTTAGATGGTTAAACGGTGGTATGATTGACATGTGCCGTCTAAGGAATGGAGCACTATACAGAACGACGATTGGCAGCCTTGGCATCAATTTTCAGAGGGATTCAACAGCATCAGCGTTCTCCTGAAGATGGCGGACAGTTGGATCGCCGACAATATTGAACTGTGTTGATTTTAGGACCTGGCAACGTACCTGAGGAGACTTTCAGCCCTAATATAGGTCTGATGTACCCTCTGCCACGCAATTCATAGTGGTTTGTAGAGTGTAGATGCTGATGTAGAAGAGTGTTCCCAGATTTCAGGAGTGGGCAACTGCCTCCTCTTGTATGCCCCTAGTTCCAAGTATCATCCAGAAAAGACATGATACGTGAATTGGAGTGGCAATCATTAAAACAAGGGCGTTTTTCGTTGCGACGGTATCTTCTCATGAAATTTCAATCACCAGTTGCTATTTTGTCTAAAACTGACATGGTGAGACAGTGGAGGTGTACAATTAATGTAGGTTGATTCTTACAAAGAAGAAGACAGCAACCAGCCACTATTAATACTGCTATGTATTTAAGTAAATAGCGCCGTAAACGGTTTCGAACTGACAAGTTCATCATCAGAAGGCTGTTCACAAGATGTGTTACACGTGGCAAATACTTGTTGGTGTGTGTGTGTGTGTGTGTGTGTGTGTGTGTGTGTGTGTGTGTGTGTGTGTGTGTGTGTGTGTGGTGATTTGCACAATATGGTGATGAGCAAATTATTTAAGTGCTGCATTTATTTGCAATATTTGAAAAATACAATTCTGCAACTTCGCAACTAAAATGCACGGATTTTTCGATGACACCAACACACCAAGAATATTTCGCTACAGTGGAAGAATAAAAATCAAAAACTGACCATTATGTAAAGTGCATCTTGTAAATCTTGTGAACAGCCGTCTGATGATGAACTTGTAAGTTAGAAACCGGTTACGGCGCTATTTACTTAAATAAATAGCAGTATTAATAATGGCTGGTTGCTGTCTTCTTCTTTGTAAGAATCAAATTGCTTCAATCACCAGTTTTCTCCACCGATTGCGAAAACATTCTGTTGGCACCCAGCTACATAGGGAGAAATATCCAACACGATAAAATAAGAGAAATCAGGGCCCGCACAGAAAAATGTAAGTGCTCGTTTTTCCCGCGCGCCGTTCGAGAGTGGAACGGTAGAGAGACATCTTGAAGGTGGTTCATTGAACCCTCTGCCAGGCACTTTATTGTGAATAGCAGAGTAATCGCGTAGATGCAGATGTAAATTCCACGAGTGGGCAACTGCCCCCTCTTGCGGTCCCCTCCCTCCTCGGGGACGCCAAATGCTTCAAATGGCTCTGAGCACTATGAGACTTAACTGCTGTGGTCATCAGTCCCCTAGAACTTAGGACTACTTAAACCTAACTAAGGACGTCACACACATCCATGCCCGAGGCAGGATTCGAACCTGCGACCGTAGCAGTCACGCGGTTCCCGACAGTTGGGGGACGCCAATGTTCCGAGTATTGTCCAGAGGAGATGGAGATCCCAGGCGTGGGCAACTGCTCCCCCCCCCCCCTTGCCCCCCCCCCCTCTCCCGGACGCCTCTGTTCCGAGTATTGTCCAGACCCATACAAGAACATATCACCAGAGAGCAAATTCTGCCGGATTTCCAATTCGGATTCCGGCAGAACCACTCTGCCCCACAACAGATCATGAGAGTGGTTGAAGCAGCCACAGAGGGCTTCAACCACAGAGGCTACTGCGGGATAGTGCTACTAGACGTAGCCAAAGCCTTTGACTCAGTATGGCATAGAGGGCTACTCTACAAGTTGTACACTCAAGGGTTCCCTGGGAGTATAGTTGAGCAGATCAAAAGCTATCTCTCGAACAGAACTTTCTCTGTCAAAGTAGAAACAGCCACCTCCACCAAGCGGTGTATTCGTGCTGGGGTGCCACAGGGATCGGTCCTGGGGCCCGTTTTGTACAGTCTGTACACTGCGGACACACCAACGGCACCCCTGGTGCACACCGCTCAGTACGCTGACGATACAGCCTTCTACACAAGAAACGCGAACAAGGACCTGGTCATCCGTAGGCTACAAAGGGTTTTAGATGACACGGAAACTTGGGCCCGTCGCTGGCGAATCACCATCAATCCTGAAAAGACGCAGGCGATGCTGATCACCCGTAGGCTCGGAAGGCGCGAACCTCCTCAACGCCCCCCCCACTCCACCTTCACCTAAACGGAATCCAACTCCCCTGGCGCAGAACCGCCAAGTATCTTGGCGTAACCTTGGACTCTCGTCTTACGTGGAAACCCCACATAGACGAGGTCCATAGGAAGGTCTGCGCCAGAATGTCCATCCTGTACCCAATCCTCAACTCATCCAGCTCCCTTTCCTGCTCAGTAGGAGTGAACGTATACCAGGCCCTGATCCGGCCAGTCACGGAATACGCGTGTCCTGTCTGGGGATACGCGGCGAAGCAGCACCTGGACAAACTCCAGAGGCTGCAGAACCGCGCCCTCAGGAGGGCACTGCTTTTACCCCTTGTATTCCCTGTCGACGATTTGCATGCCGCTGCGGAAATCCCACTCCTGAGAGAGCGTTTTCAAGACCTGGCAAGGGCCTTCTATGAAGGTACTTCTAGGTCGGGAAACGCCCTCATCCACTCCCTAGGTCGGTATGACATGTCCGCGATAAACACAATCGCCCCATGACGATCTTCGACGACTAAGTCGAAGAGAAAAATCCCAATATCCATTTCCAAATCCTGCTCCTACCCTAATTACTACAATTATCTCGCCAAACCTCAGGCAATTACCAGACTCACATAGAACAATCATCACAGTTCACAGACACCAAAAAAGTACAGAAATAATCACACACACAAGTACACAGGGGAGTAAAAGCCGAAAGGCTACAAACTCCCCCTCACACTTCCCCAAAGTGGGGAAAGTATTAGATGAAAGCTGGCAGAGGAGACGGACGCCAGAACACTGACAGGTAGAGAAGGGCGCGCAGCCGCGCCGCCTTCCACAGATGCGGACAGCGTGTTGGGGTCGGCCGTGGTGAGGTCCGGTCGCTCGTGAGGCGGAAGTGCGTGGTGCGTGCCGCGTGCTGCGTGGGAATGGCCGGCGTTCCCAGCGGAGCAGCTGACTGACTGAGTGACTGAGCGCCGGCCGCCAAAGTTCAGGGTTCAGCCCGGAGCTGGCCGGGGCTGCACTCGGCCTCCGCCACGGCCGGGGTTGCCAACCTCTGCGCCGGCGTGACCTTGCTGGCTGCCGCCGGCCGGCCGAGGGCCCGCATCTCGTGTCACTGACTGCTCGCTCCAGCCGGGTCCGCCCAGCACAGCACAGCGGAGCTACGAGCTGTGGCAGCAGGGCGCGGCGGGGGTGAGCGGATCCTCGAGTCCCAGCAGGTGGCATCTCAACCACCCTGATCCGCAAAACATAACGAGGGAGGTCACTTCCATGTGCCATGTAACATACCTCGACCAAACGTGATCCATACACGGAAAGAACCCTCAGGTCCCACATCCACCCCCAGCCCCACCCCCAAAAAAGGAAAGAAGGAAACTACACACCGATCTTGCCAAAAGCAGAAGCGATTGATTCTTGGTGTTGTAGCAGGTGACAAAAGCCGTGGGACACTTCCTAATATCGTGTCGGACCTCCTTTTCTCCGACGCAGTCCAGCAACTAGACCTAGAAAAGATTCTAAAAGACGTTGGAAGTCCCCTGCAGCAAATTGAGTCATTAAATGAAACAACAAGTTTACTGTTACCAGTCACCGTTTTATTTATTTCCACGACGCGTTTCAAAGGTTTAAACCTCCATCATCGGGTGGATTTACAATAGTTAGTATGACATTTGTGTGTGTGTTGCGTTACGATTTTGTGGAACTTGTGGCACTGTCTAGTGGAGAATAAGCAGTACATATTGTAACCTCCCCGCGGATTTTTTTTTAATGTCAATAATTAAATGGAAATGGCAATACAGCCAAATGTTGTTGAGCTCCCACAAAACATCGTTAAACTGAAATAAAGGCAACTGTACCTTCGCTACAAAAATATTGAAAAATAATGGCCCAATGTAAACTCGCCACAAAAATTAAGAAATGAAGATTGATCATTAAACCCACAATAATAGGCCAGCAGCGCTGACCTTCGGCCCTGTGAAATTATTAAACCTGGTAAATTGATTCTGGGAGGAAAAGCATAGGAAATATTCTTTAAATTCAAATGAATCCTTTTCTTTAAAACGATTACTTTGAAAAATTATTATTGGGCCATTTCTTGAACAAATTCATTACAATTAACATACATTATCTGATGTGCGCAATGCTGCTTCATTACCTTCTTTAACAATATACCTCGTCCCGAACCGTAACCAGAGATGTAAGGAGAGCACGCCGCCGACCCATGCCGACGCCCGCTCTGTACAACCGTCCACTCGCTACTACTGTCTACTGACTACATCCTCTCGCGACTCCCTACACACAACAACTGTTTCTGCCGACTCGCTACGTACTACTGCGATAAATAACTCTCTGGTCAGAGATTCTGTCATGCCTCACCATCGCTGGTACTGCATACATACGCGTTTCAATATGAATTGTGTTGGGGAGTCCGCCCCCGTTAGCTGAGTGGTCAGCGCGGCGGAATGAACGCCAAGGGGCCTGGGTTCGATTCTCGGCTTTGGCAGGAGATTTTCTCCGCTCAGGGACTGGGTTTTGTGTTGTCTTCATCATCATTCCCCATCCCCTACGCGCAAGTCGCCCAATGTGGCGTCGAATGCAATAAGTACTTGCCCTCGGCGGCCGAACTTCCCCGAATGGGGGACTCCCGGCCCACAATGCCGTACGCTCATTTCCATGTGTTGGGAAGGGTACTCAGCTTGGGTAGTTCGTGCAGCAATGTTAAACATCGTGCTGTGGTAGTGTAATGGTTAGCATTTCTGCCTAGCAAGTAAGAAGACCTGGCTGGGTTCGAGTCCCGGCCGCAGCACAAATGTTAATCCATTTCTTCTGCTGCTAAGTAAAGGCTTATTGTTCCTTCTGTTTCTGAAAAGAATTCGATGTTTTAATTTTTCCTTTTTTCCAATTTTCCTCAGCGTTTGCTCAGTTTTTTCGATGATAGATCTGAAATTAAATTTTTCTGTTCTTTGCCGCCCTAACAGGCCGCCTTATCTTGGCTAATGATAAGAACGGCCCTGGCACCAATACATTTTCCTGGAGCACACTTGAAGTTACGAGTAATGGCTCAAAATGTAGGAAAATGTAATTTAATGCGGATGAGAAGGCAAAACAAACTCGTAATCCTCAGATACAGCACTAGTAGTATCCAGTCACATCGTTTAAGTATCTGGGCGTAACGTTGCAAAGCGATACGAGAAGGAAAGAGCATGTAAGGATTGTGGTAGGGAAGGTGAATGGTTGTCTTGGATTTATTGAGTGTGGATCATCTGTAAAGAAGACCACATGTAGGACGCTAGTGCAACCTGTTGTTGAGTACTGCTCAAGTGTTAGGAATCTGCACCAGGTCGGGATAGAGGAAGACACTGAAGCAATTCAGAAGCGGGCTGCTAGATTTGTTACCGGCACGTTCCAACAACACACAAGTACACTGCTGGCCACCGTAAATGCAACACCAAGAAAGACGAGAGGTAGCAGAACAAAATTTATTTTGTAGATAACATGTTGACCAAGTATCAAATGATTACGTTTACAGACGTCTGTGACATGTGGTTCCTGCCAGAATCAGTAGCCAGAGTAGCCGCCATTGTTGGAGATCACCGCTGCCACACATCTCGGCATTGAGTCAAAGAGACGTTGGATGTGTTCCTGGGGTACAGCAGCCCAAGCAGCTTCCACACGTTGCCAAAGATCATCTGGTGTGGCAGCTGGGGATGTAATCTGGGTCACTCGTTGAGCAACCATGGACCACATGTTTTCTATCGGCGAAAGATCCGGAGAGCGAGCCGGCCAGGGAAGCACTTCAATCTGGTTATTGACGAAGAACCTTTGGACAATGCGTGCCACGTGTAGTCGCGCATTATCCTGTTGAAATATGGCTGTGGCCGAGCCCTGAAGGTAAGGAAGGACAACTGGCTCCAGCACCTCGGATATGTAGCGCCGGCTATTTAAAGTACCGGCAATGCGTACTAGAGGCGTGCGAGAGTAATATCCAATACCGCCCCATACCATAATACCCGGTGCAAGACCAGTGTGGCGGTGCATAATGCAGCTGTCCAGCATCCTCTCTCCACGGTGTCTCCACACTCGAATCCGACCATCGTGGTGCTGCAGACAGAAGCGTGCCTCGTCAGTAAAGACAACGTCATTCCATTCTGCCGTCCACATCCGTCTGTCATCACACCACTGGCGACGGAGACGTCTGTGGTTCTGCGTCAATGGTAGACGAAGCAATGGACGTCTTGCGGACAGACCACTCTGCTGTAAACGGCGTCGAATGGTACGCGCAGACACTGGATGATGCGTTACAGACGCAATGTGCTGTGCTATGGTTCGGGATGTCACTGAGCGATCCGTCACTGCCGTGCGCACAATTTGCCTATCAGCACGTGCAGTGGTGCACCGAGGTGAATGCGATCGACCACGTCGGTCCGTCGTACCCTCCTGCATCCAACGGTCGCATATCCGCATTACAGTTGTTTGGTTTCGTCCAACACGACTAGCGATTTCTCTGTATGATAATCCACAATCTCGGTAAGCTATTATCCTTCATCTGTCAAACTCGGATACTTGATCAAACGATGTTCGCTGTTGTCTACGAGGCATAACTGATCGTCTTGTGAAACAACCACAAGGTAAACACACGTGCCGAACGTACACTCGTCGAAGTCGCCAAGCCTTAAATGGCGCTATGAGGTGGCGCCACAGGCGCGCGTATGTGCGTCTGCGCTGAAATTCTAATCAGTTGCATACCTCATCGCTGCAAACCCATGGTGTAAATTTCACTTGATTCGGATGCTTCCTTCAGGGTGTTGCATTTACGGTGGCCAGCAGTGTATTAGGGAGATGCTTCGGAAACTCAAATGGGAATCCCTGGAGGGAAACCAACGTTCTTTTCGAGGAGGCAGTTGTAACTGATTGCAGAACTGTCCCACTGCTGCCAACATATCATCGTACGCATCACGACGATAAGATATGAGAAAGCAAAAGTCGCAGGGAGGCATGCAGACAGTCGCTTCCTCGCTCTGTCTGCAAGTGGAAAAGGAAAGGACTAATAGTGGTACAAGGTACCCTGCGCCACGCACCGTACGGTGGCTTGTGGAGTGAGTATGCAGATGTGGATGCAGATGTACCTATGTCAGCAATTCTCAGATAACGCGTTGCGTCCTCACTACCAAGAAATCTTGAATCCGTCAGAAAATTTGGTTTGACACACGACCGTACTATTTCACAGTTCTTTGAGTCGTGGTGTTTCTCTGAAAAGGGAAGCTCCCCATCCCACCTCCCTCAGATTTAGTGGCATGGTCCAGTGGATAGCCCGTCACAAACTGAACACATATCAAGCATGAAAACAGGAAGAAGGTGTACTGAACTGTGAAAAAAAAGCAAAATAGAAACAGTGAACAGTCCAAAAACAAGAAGTACAATAAATAGCCGCTGAAATCCGCAACGGCGTCTTTGGTAAGTCGTCATGGTGTTGGACTGGCAAGCGGGAGAGCCGTGTTCGGAACTCGTTTGTGCCGTTTATTTACTTTTTTTTCGCAAAGTTATGGTCTGTCCAGCCGGTCATTGAAATGTTCGTTTTCTTTCTGCAGTCTTGGCAGTTGTCATACTATACCCTTTTTTAGAATATGAGTCATTTGGAAGGAATACGTTGCCGTCGCAAGTAAATGCGATGAGCAGTGAGAGCAGGTGAGATACCACATAGACCTCTTACAGAAATGAAAACAACAATTAAAAGTAACTTCCTGGCAGATTAAAACGTGTGCCAGACCGAGACTCGAACTCGTGACCTGCGCCTTTCGCGGGCAAGTGCTCTACCATCTTTTTTTTTAATTTTTTTTTAGACGCTACCCCCCTTTTTTTCTTTTTTTCCCTACCATCTTTTTTTTTGCGCCTGGAACCGCTTTTTTTCTTTTTTATATTTTTTTTGTTAGTAACAATAATATTTTATTTATTCATTTAATTTTAATGTCCCAAAAGAAAAATCATATATAAAAAAGAAGGGAAAGAAATATAGGGCTGAAGTGACATCCTCGTCACTTCACTGGGAGTAAATCCTATCCCTCGAAACAACGTAAACCTGGGACTCCCCACCGCTTCGGGGGGTTATGAAACATGCTGCCTAGAAAGTTCGCAAAATGCGTTTTGTATTTAGAGTGGCATCGGATGATTTCGTGTTGTTCTAGTAGATAATGCCAATAGTCCATGCCCGATATCAAGGTCCGCGAGAGTACGTAGTGCGATGCGTGTCCTCCAATCCATCGGATTGCCGAAGTTTTTTGTGAGGGGAAAAAGACAGCGTCAGGGAAGAATAAAGGGTCCGTCGTGACCGTTGATTCGTCGGTGCGTCGGAGGAGGGCCATGATGCGTTGCGTCAGCCGCCAGACATCCTTTGCCCCACCGCACTGCAGAGAATGTTCGTCGGTGTCCTGCATGCCGCATATCCATCTGAGCTACCCAACAAGCACAAGATCCGCCCATACAGCTTCAATTCTGCAGTACCTCGTCTCCTACCTACTTTACAGAAGCTCTTCCGCGAACCTTGCGGAACTAGCACTCCCGGAAGAAAGGATATTGCGGAGACGTAGCTTAGCCACAGCCTGGGGGATGTTTCCAGAATAAGTTCTAATCTTCCACGAAGTTTCATATGAGCACACACAGCAGAGTGAAAATCTCATTCTGGAAACATCTTTTAATCTGCCTGGAAGTTTCATATCAGCACACACTGCAGAGTGAAAATCTCGTTCTGGAAACATCCCCCAGGCTGTGGCTAAGCCTCGTCTCCGTAACATCATTTCTTCCAGGAGTCCTAGTTCTGCAAGGTTCGCGGAAGAGCTTCTGTGAAGTCTGGATGGTAGGAGACGACGTACTAGCAGAATTGATGCTGTGAGGAGGAGTCGTGAGTCGTTCGTGGGTAGCTCAGATGATAGAGCACGCGCCCGCCAAAGGCAAAGGTCCCGAGTTCGAGTCTCTGTCTGGCACACAGTTTTAATCTGCCAAGAGGTTTCATATCAGCGCACACTCCGCTGCGGAATGAAAATCTCGTTCTGGGGACAAATAAAAGGTTTAAACTACGTTACAACAAAGGAATTCAAGAGTCAAGACTTTCAAAACGGAACGCAACGTTAAAAACATATGCTTTGACAGAGGACAGAAAAAATGTGTGATAGTGAAACTGTTCCGTTCATTTGTTGCACCTTATGTGACAAACTATTATGTTTTCGTCATTTCCTTGGGAGTGATCACATTCAGATTCAGACGAACACCTATTCCGGGCAAGGAGACATATCTCACTTACTTACCAGTCGTACAAATTAGGTGCGTTGATAAGAGATTCCTATCATATGACACTCGTACTGTCACCAATGCCGTGTATGACACACCAGACATGTTTGCCGGTGGAGGATTCGATTGACTTGTCGCCTTGTCATCAAACGTTTGCAGTTCTCATTCGAAAGTCATTTCCTTTCGGCTGCTAATATACACTACTAGCCATTAAAATTGCTACACCACCAAGATGACGTGCTACAGACGAGAAATTTAACAAACAGGAAGAAGATGTTGTCATATGCAGATGATTAGCTTTTCAGAGCATTCATACAAGGTTGGCGCCGGTGGCGACACCTACAACGTGCTGACATAAGGAAAGTTTCCAACCGATTTCTCATAAGCAAACAGCAGTTCACCGGCGTTCCCTGATGAAACGTTGTTATGATACCTCGTGTAAGGAGGAGAAATGCGTACCATCACGTTTCCGACTTTGATAAAGGTCGGATTGTTGCCTACCGCGATTGCGGTTTACCGTATCGCGACATTGCTGCTCGCGTTGGTCGAGATCCAATGACTGTTAGCAGAATATGGAATCAGTGGGTTCAAGAGGGTAATACGGAACGCCGTGCTGGATCCCAACGGCCTCGTATCACTAGCAGCCGAGATGACAGGCATCTTATCCGCATGGCTGTAACGGATCGTGCAGCCACGTCTCGACCCCTGAGTCAACAGATGGGGACGTTTGCAAGACAACAACCATCTGCACGAACAGTTCGACGACGTTTGCAGCAGCATGGATTATCAGGTCGGAGACCATGGCTGCGGTTACCCTTGACGCTGCATCACAGAGAGGAGCGCCTGCGTTGGTGTACTCAACGACGAACCTGGGTGCACGAATAGCAAAACGTCATTTTTTCGGATGAATCCAGGTTCTGTTTACAGCATCATGGTGGTCGCATCCGTGTTTGGCGACTTCGCGGTGGACGCACACTGGAAGCGTGTATTCGTCATCGCCATACTGGCGTATCACCCGGCCTGATGGTATGGGGTGCCAGTGGTTACACGTCTCGGTCACCTCTTGTTCGCATTGACGGCACTTTGAACAGTGGACGTTGCATTTGCATGACCCGTGGCTCTACCCTTCATCCGATCCCTGCGAAACCCTACACATCAGCAGGATAACGCACGACCGCATGTTGCAGGTCCTGTACGGGCCTTTCTGGATACAGAAAATGTTCAACTGCTGCCCTGGCCAGCACATTCTCCAGACATCTCACCAATTGAAAACGTCTGGTCAATGGTGGCCGAGCAACGGGCTGGTCACAATGCGCCAGTCACTACTCTTGATGAACTGTGGTATCGTGTTGAAGCTGCATGGGCAGCTGTACCTGTACAAGTAAACGTAGCAAGCCAACGCCCAGCGATACCCAGTGCTATGCTTCCGCACTCCTCGACGTTCGCAGAGCGAATGACGCTCCGTGCTGCGACGCAGCGTCAGAGCGCGCAGCTTATCGCTACGTCACTTCCGCTGATAATCTTGATTTTTGCCCGCTGCGAGCCTAGTAATACTAGGGCTCGCAGCTCCAAGCGCTCTCTCTCACACACTCAAGGCCACGCGCCACAAGTGGTCACGTGACTTGCGTCACGCGCGTAGCGAAGCGAACAGCCAAGCGTGCTAAGTCCCGTTTGACTCAATGCCCAGGCGGATCAAGGCCGTTATTTCGGCCAGAGGTGGTTGTTCTGGGTACTGATTTCAAATGGTTCAAATGGCTCTGTGCACTATGGGACTCAACTGCTGAGGTCATTAGTCCCCTAGAACTTAGAACTAGTTAAACCTAACTAACCTAAGGACATCACAAACATCCATGCCCGAGGCAGGATTCGAACCTGCGACCGTTGCGGTCTTGCGGTTCCAGACTGCAGCGCCTTTAACCGCACGGCCACTTCGGCCGGCGGTACTGATTTGTCAGGTTCTATGCATCCAAATTGCGTGAAAATGTAATTACATGTTAGTTCTAGTATAATGTATTTGTCCAATGAATACCCGTTTATCATCTGCATTTCTTCTTGGTATAATAATAATGGCGTGTGACGAGGGCCTCCCGTCGGGTAGACCGCTCGCCTGGTGCAAGTCTTTCGATTTGACGCCACTTCTGCGACTTGCGCGTCGATGGGGATGAAATGAAGATGATTAGGACAACACAACACCCAGTCCGTGAGCGGAGAAAATCTCCGACCCAGCCGGGAATCGAACCCGGACCCTTATAATTGACAGTTTGTCGCGCTGACCGCTCAGCTACCGGGGGCGAACGTGTAGCAATTTTAATGGCCAGTAGTGCAGTAGTCGTGTAGAATCACCTGTCATTATAGGTCCCTAAATTACACTTCGCTGTTGCAAACTAACGTTACACCACGACACAAACTAAAATTTGAATAAACGAAAAGCGAAAAAAGAAAAAGAAAAGAGTTGGTACGTAGAAGGTCAGAACACAGCTCGCCTGCTTGGCAGTGCAATACCATGACCACTTGTGACATCGGTTGCTCTATACGGCACTTTTTGTTCTTGGACCGTTCACTGTTTCTATTTACTCTTCTTCCTGTTTTCATGCTTGATCTGGGTCCAGTGTTTGACGGACTGTCTGCTGGGCGCTCTTACCACTAAATCTGAGGGGGCTAAGGTGGGGAGTTCCCCTTGTGAGATGCCGGAGTGTTCGCGGCACCACTGGCAGGGCGTCTCCGTGAGTCATTCGTTTGCTTTTAGTAGGACTGGAGCCCACGCCCAGTGCCCACCGGCCCTCAGACGGCGGCGCTAAAAGAGGCGCCAGCCAGGCCGCTAAGCCAGCCGAGGTCCGGGCAAGCTGGGGAAGGGCGCGGCCGACACTAAAGGGCCCCCACCCGGCACTCTTAGCGCCCCGCTCGTGTGAAGGCGCTAAGAGCCGCACACGGTCTTTATCGCTGCGTCATCAGAGGCCGCGACACGTCTCCGGTCTGCGGCTAGTGCTGGGGCAAAGTGGAAACGCATCGTCCTCCACTAACTGCCTGTTAATATTGGTCACTGAAAGGGAAAAGTACTCTGTACATACAGCTACACCCATATTCCACAACTAGAGCAGATAAAATACACTGAAGCGTCAAAAGTCATGGGATACCTTGCAAGATCCCCTCGCTTCTAAACTGATACTGTTATTACTCAGCCGCGAGTCCGTTGAGGGTGGTATGGCTCTGAGCACTATGGGACTTAACATCTGTGGTCATCAGTCCCCAAGAACTTAGAACTATTTAAACCTAACTAACCTAAGGACATCACACACATCCATGGCCGAGGCAAGATTCGAACCTGCGACCGTAGCAGTCGCGCGGTTCCGGACTGAGCGCCTAGAGAGGGTGGTATATGTGACGTATAGTATAACTGGTCAGCATTTCCACCCGGAATTTGCGAGTGTAAGTCGGACCTTCCTTGATCCGCCTTGGTGGGTCGTGTCGTCGGATTTCCTTCTACCTGCGCACGGTGCAGCTCTCGTAAATGTCGTCCCGTGCAGATCCTTCATTGGCGCATCAGATGTCTCTGTCGGTGGAAGCTAATTATCTGAAATTGCTGTCAATCAACTTTGGGGTATCTATTTACTCGAAATTAACATTCAGAATGCCGAAATATCACTTTTATTCCTATTAGATCAATAATGAAACACTCATGTCACAAACTACTCGTAACCGAGAGCATGGCTACCATCGAACAAGACAGGAAGAGTTCTTAACGCCGACTGCCGACTTTGGCGCGCAGTCCATATCTCTTACTAGTTTCGTCACAGTTCGTAGATTTCCGATCAAGTTCGCACTTACTAAGATATGCATTTGTTAATGAACGGGTGTGAATTTTAACGAGGCAAAATTATGATAAATAGCTTTAAACATCCAGAGGCCCCTCCTAGTATTCATGTTGTCGTAAATGACTTTAATTATTAAATACACTCCTGGAAATGGAAAAAAGAACACATTGACACCGGTGTGTCAGACCCACCATACTTGCTCCGGACACTGCGAGAGGGCTGTACAAGCAATGATCACACGCACGGCACAGCGGACACACCAGGAACCGCGGTGTTGGCCGTCGAATGGCGCTAGCTGCGCAGCATTTGTGCACCGCCGCCGTCAGTGTCAGCCAGTTTGCCGTGGCATACGGAGCTCCATCGCAGTCTTTTAACACTGGTAGCATGCCGCGACAGCGTGGACGTGAACCGTATGTGCAGCTGACGGACTTTGAGCGAGGGCGTATAGTGGGCATGCGGGAGGCCGGGTGGACGTACCGCCGAATTGCTCAACACGTGGGGCGTGAGGTCTCCACAGTACATCGATGTTGTCGCCAGTGGTCGGCGGAAGGTGCACGTGCCCGTCGACCTGGGACCGGACCGCAGCGACGCACGGATGCACGCCAAGACCGTAGGATCCTACGCAGTGCCGTAGGGGACCGCACCGCCACGTCCCAGCAAATTAGGGACACTGTTGCTCCTGGGGTATCGGCGAGGACCATTCGCAACCGTCTCCATGAAGCTGGGCTACGGTCCCGCACACCGTTAGGCCGTCTTCCGCTCACGCCCCAACATCGTGCAGCCCGCCTCCAGTGGTGTCGCGACAGGCGTGAATGGAGGGACGAATGGAGACGTGTCGTCTTCAGCGATGAGAGTCGCTTCTGCCTTGGTGCCAATGATGGTCGTATGCGTGTTTGGCGCCGTGCAGGTGAGCGCCACAATCAGGACTGCATACGACCGAGGCACACAGGGCCAACATCCGGCATCATGGTGTGGGGAGCGATCTCCTACACTGGCCGTACACCACTGGTGATCGTCGAGGGGACACTGAATAGTGCACGGTACATCCAAACCGTCATCGAACCCATCGTTCTACCATTCCTAGACCGGCAAGGGAACTTGCTGTTCCAACAGGACAATGCACGTCCGCATGTATCCCGTGCCACCCAACGTGCTCTAGAAGGTGTAAGTCAACTACCCTGGCCAGCAAGATCTCCGGATCTGTCCCCCATTGAGCATGTTTGGGACTGGATGAAGCGTCGTCTCACGCGGTCTGCACGTCCAGCACGAACGCTGGTCCAACTGAGGTGCCAGGTGGAAATGGCATGGCAAGCCGTTCCACAGGACTACATCCAGCATCTCTACGATCGTCTCCATGGGAGAATAGCAGCCTGCATTGCTGCGAAAGGTGGATATACACTGTACTAGTGCCGACATTGTGCATGCTCTGTTGCCTGTGTCTATGTGCCTGTGGTTCTGTCAGTGTGATCATGTGATGTATCTGACCCCAGGAATGTGTCAATAAAGTTTCCCCTTCCTGGGACAATGAATTCACGGTGTTCTTATTTCAATTTCCAGGAGTGTATAAATAAACAAAATCGGTGACTTTGGCGCCAAGATGGCGGTACTTCCCGTCTTGTATATTTCCCAGGCTGACGCTTGTTGCTACGGTCCAGCGCCGAGCCCTACCCCACTACGCGCGACATAAGGTGGCTTCGTCACCTAGCCAGCCAGCATGGGAAATGCTCTCCGACTCATGGCCGGCTACGGACTACAGCACTTCCTAACTATCGTGAATACATCAATAAGAGAAAATAATTTATTAAAACCGGTAAAAATGTCTTCCTCACGTAAGGGGCACCTTACAACTAATATCGTGTCTGACCTCTTCCTACCCCGCCGTACGCTGTGGCCGAGCGGTTCTAGGCCCTTCAGTACGGAACCGCGCGATCGCTACGGTCGCAGGGTCGAATCCTGCCTCGGGCATGGATGTGTGTGATGTCCTTAGGTTAGTTAGGTTTAAGTAGTTCTAAGCCTAGGGGACTGACGACCTCAGATGTTAAGTCCCATAGTGCTCAGAGCCATTTGAACCATTTGAACCCTCCTGCCCGACTTTATCCTACAACTCGACGCGGCATAGATTCAACAAGTCAATGCAAGTCCCCTGCAGAAACACTGAGCTAAATGTTCAAATGTGCGTGAAATCTTATAGGACTTAATTGCTAAGGTCATCAGTCCCTAAGCTTACACACTACTTAACCTAAATTATCATAAGGACAAACACACACATCCATGCCCGAGGGAGGACTCGAACCTCCGCCGGCACCAGCCGCACAGTCCATGACTGCAGCGCCCTAGACCTCTCGGCTAATCCCGCGCGCCTACTGCGCTACATGGACTCTATAATTGTCCGTAACTGCGAAACTGTTGCTGCTGCAGGATTTTGTGCATCTACTCACCCTTCGATTACGTCCCATAAATGTTCGGTAGGATTCATTTCGGACGATCTGGGTAGCCAAATCATTCTCTCCAATTGTCCAGAATGCTCTCCAAACCATTGTCTCGAATGAAAAACAGACCACAGTTGCCTAAATTACGTTTATTTTAAACCTTGACCATGGTTTCTGCTATAATAAGTCAGAAGTCATACACACTAATAAGAAATTTTTATTTATTGGTGTGCATGACTTCTGAAGAAGGCTGTATTACTATAGCAGAAACCATGGTCAAGATTTAAAATAAACTGATGAGGGTAACCCCAAAAGTAAGGTCTCCTATTTTTTTATGAGTACATAGACCTGTTTATTTCTACAATGGTTTACATCAGTTTACAGCTTGAACATTTAGCTATTTTTCGACATAATCACCATTTCTGTCGATGCATTTTTGTCGACGCTGTGGCAGTTTTTGTATGCCCATGTCATACCAGCTCGTCGCCATGCTGTTCAGAAAGTTATGAATCTCTTCTTTCACCTGGTCGTCGGAGCTGAATCGCTGGGACCACAATTAAGGCTGACAGGTACTGTGAGACTCTGAAAACACTAAAACGGGCAATTCAGAACCGGAGAAGAGGAATGTCGAGCAAGGGCGTACACATGCTCCATGACAACGTTCGCCCAGACATCGCTCGGCAAATCGTTGCTCTACTGCAACAGTTTCAGTGGGACATAATCAACCACCCACCTTATAGTCCTGACTTGGCGCCCAGTGACTATCACGTGTTCCCTAGGTTAAAAGAACATTTGGCCGCAAAGCAATTCAGCTCCGACGACGAGGTGAACTTTCTGAACAGCATAGCGGCGACCTGATGGACATACAAAAACTTCCACAGCGTCTACAAAAATGCATCGACAGAAATGGTTATTATGTCGAAAAATAAATGTTCAAGCTGTAAATTGATGTAAACCATTGTAGAAATAAACAGGTCTATGTACTTATAAAAAAATTGGAGACCTTACTTTTGGGATTACCCTCGTAATTTAGTGCAACTGTGGGCGGTTTTTTATTCGAGACAATTTCGTAAGGGTTGATGTTGTCGCCGCCATGATGAAAATAATTATTCAAACCAATCACAAACAATTGTGGCCCATCGAAATGGCGCATTATCATCCATAAAAATTCCATCGTAGTTTGGGAACATCAAGTCTATGAATGGCCGTAAACGGTTTCGAAGTAACCGAACATAATCATTCCCAGTCAATGATCGATTCATTTGGACCAGAGGACCCAGTCCAATCCACGTAAGCACAGCCCACACCATTATGGAGCCAACACCTGCGTGCACAGTGCCTTGGTGGCTACTTGGGTTATGCCTTCGTGGGGTCTGCGCCACACTCGAACTCTACCATCAGCTCTTACCGACTGAAAAAGCGACTTATCTGACCAGGCCACTGATTTTCAGTCGTCTGGGCTCGAACCGATGTCGTCACGAGCGCAGGAGAGGCGCTGCAGATGATGTCGTGCTGTTGACAAAGGCACTCTACATCCACATCTACATTCATAATCCGCAAGCCACCCAACGGTGTGTGGCGGAGGGCACTTCACGTGCCACTGTCATTACCTCCCTTTTCTGTTCCAGTCGCGTATGGTTCGCGGGAAGATCGACTGCCGGAAAGCCTCCGTGAGCGCTCGAATCTCTCTAATTTTACATTCGTGATCTCCTCGGGAGGTATAAGTAGGAGGAAGCAATATATTCCATACCTTATCCAGAAACGCACCCTCTCGATACCTGGCGAGCAAGCTACACCGCGATGCAGAGCGCCTCTCTTGCAGAGTCTGCCACTTGAGTTTGTCAAACATCTCCGTAACGCTATCACGGTTACCAAATAACCCTGTGACGAAACGCGCCGCTCTTCTTTGGATCTTCTCTATCTCCTCCGTCAACCCGATCTGGTACGGATCCCACACTGATGAGCAATACTCAACTATAGGTCGAACGAGTGTTTTGTAAGCCACCTCCTTTGTTGATGGACTACATTTTCTAAGGACTCTCCCAATGAATCTCAACCTGGTACCCGCCTTACCAACAATTAATTTTATATGATCATTCCACTTCAAATCGTTCCGCACGCATACTCCCAGATATTTTACAGAAGTAACTGCTACCAGTGTTTGTTCCGCTATCATATAATCATACAATAAAGGATCCTTCTTTCTATGTATTCGCAATACATTACGTTTGTCTATGTTAAGGGTCAGTTGCCACTCCCTGCACCAAGTGGCTATCCGCTGCAGATCTTCCTGCATTTCGCTACAATTTTCTAATGCTGCAGCTTCTCTGTATACTACAGCATCATCCGCGAAAAGCCGCATGGAACTTCCGACACTATCTACTATGTCATTTATATATATTGTGAAAAGCAATGGTCCCATAACACTCCCCTGTGGCACGCCAGAGGTTATTTTAACGTCTGTAGACGTCTCTCGATTGAGAACAACATGCTGTATTCTGTTTGCTAAAAACTGTTCAATCCAGCCACACAGCTGGTCTGATATTCTGTAGGCTCTTACTTTGTTTATCAGGCGACAGTGCGGAACTGTATCGAACCCCTTCCGGAAGTCAAGGAAAATAGCATCTACCTGGGAGCCTGTATCTAATATTTTCTGGGTCTCGTGAACAAATAAAGCGAGTTGGGTCTCACACGATCCCAACAGAGTAGATTCTGGGTTTCCAGAAACGACATGATACGCGAGCAAAAAATATGTTCTAAAATTCTACAACAGACCGACGTCAGAGATATAGGTCTATAGTTTTGCGCATCTGGTCGACGACCCTTCTTGAAGACTGGGACTACCTGTGCTCTTTTCCAATCATTTGGAACCTTCCGTTCCTCTAGAGACTTGCGGTACACGACTGTTAGAAGGGGGCAAGTTCTTTCGCGTACTCTGTGTGGAATCGAATTGGTATCCCGTCAGGTCCAGTGGACTTTCCTCTGTTGAGTGATTCCAGTTGCTTTTCTATTCCTTAGACACTTATTTCGATGTCAGCCATTTTTTCGTTTGTGCGAGGATTTGGAGAAAGAACTGTAGTGCGTTCTTCCTCTGTGAAATAGCTTTGGAAAAACGTGTTTAGTATTTCAGCTTTACGCGTGTCATCCTCTGTTTCAATGCCATCATCATTCCGGAGAGTCTGGAAATGCTGTTTCGAGCCACTTGCTGATTTAACGTAAGACGAGAACTTCCTCACGTCGGTCGTCTGCTGTCATAGGCCATTAAAGTCTGCTTTTGCCGCACTGTCCAAACGTATACATTTGTCGTACGTCCCACGTTGGTTTCTCGGGTTATCTCACGCACTCTTTATTGTCTGTTAGCACCGACAATTCTACGCAAACGCCGTTGCTCTCGGTTGTTAAGTGAAGGCCATCGGCGACTGCGACTGCGTGGTGAGAGGTAGTGCCTGATATTTTTAAAGTATGTCATTAGTGAAATAACCAACGGTCGCCAATTCCTTACCCGAACAAGAACAGTTAAACTGAAACTGAACTTTATACTGGTAAGCCATCTTACATAAGAATAGTTATTGGCGTCATAACGTAGGAACAGTAACTAACGCACACTTTCAAGTACTTCACACCACACATGCCACAGAAGTCAGATAATAATCAAAAACACATACAACACATCATGTTAATTTCCAAAGATCAATTAAAGTAATATTGTTTACTGGCTGTGGACAGAAACTTTTTTGTTACATTACTCACGGTAATACTGACTACCGTAATTGTAGCAAGCAGAAAGACTGTTTGAATTTCTTTGTAATAAAAGTTACAAATTATGCCAGAAGCTATAATTTTGAACTGTGCTTTGACAGTGAAATTCACTGTTGAGGTTACAAAAAGTTTTACTACCAATTTTTTATTATGAAGGTTACTCTTTTTTTAGCAAATGAATTAATACTGGCTTTTGCATCATTCTATTTCTGACATTATTCGTACTTCAACCAAAGTTGTTAGAAGGAAGGTCAGCGTTGGCCGTAACTAGTTATTGTGATCGCTTCATAGCTTTGGTTACTAATAGTAACTTGACACTAGTGCCTACGAGCTTTAATTTTTACGCTAAAGCACTGAAGATGATCATTATGTGATCGAAAATCGATTTTGCTACCAATAAACCATCAAAATTACGGCCAAAGCTGACCTTCCTTCTAATTTTACGTATATGGTCGTTGTGCACACAGCACTCTATGGAGTCGCCAATCGACCAAAGTTTTCATTATTACGTAATTGTCCAAAAGTTGGAAACATTATTTTCTGATAATCTAATAAATTAATGTTTACTTCATTTTCTGTTCATTTTCTGATTATCTCGGTTCATACAAAGGGATAGGATGGATACAACTTGGATAATGACTTAAGAAAAATATTTACGTGACAATATGCACGAAAACAATGTTATTCAAACAATAATATTTCAACTACGCTGGTCAATCTATTATACTTCTAATTATAAAAAGTCTAGGACTTACTTCACTTCATGATGCCGTTGTCTGTCGAGTGGCTTCATTTAGCGGTAAATAGGGCACAGCTTGACCTTCTTGCCATACCATAGCCAATAACAAGGGCCCACAGTACTCTTGATGTTATGTGAATTACTCTTGCTGCATTTGTACTGTGCCCAATATATGCTATAGCTTGCCCACATCAGAAACAAACTTTTTGTCTCCGCACTTTTGCATAGTCACACCGGCGAATACACACAACAGACGACACCAACCGTCTCCTCGCGACTCCCAACTGCTACTTTTTTGGCGCTCTCGCATGCCCAACGATAATGATTTTACAATTTATTACACTCTTTAACAATAGCTTTTCCCTGACTAGACCAGCGTGTCTACTTACAAAATGTTAACATTCCATGCGTATTCTCTTTCTTAAATAACAAATCGCATTTGTAACTTGACAACATATTTAAAAGAATAATATTCAGCACAACTAATAACGCAAACTTTGGAAAACACGTGGAAAATGTATGATCATCCACAGAGTTGTGGTGTTACACTTGGACGTCCCGTTGTGCGTTTTCCAGCAGGTTGAGAATGGAAAACTCGTTATGGGAGGGATCTATCAGTTCGAAGGATGAGGCCAAATCAATGTGTTTCTTGTGCCCTAATATTCACCCAAAGTGTGGTTTTCCAAACTGCTTATACGAGTCTTGTTCCTTCCTTCGTTCCCATCTACCTCGCACGGTATCGTAGATGGGTCCTTAGATCTTATAAGTGCTTTCCTCTCGAAGGAACATAACTTTTGCTTTTTTTTCAGTTGTTGCTGCAAAACCATATAAAAGTACTGGCCGTACTACAGTCATATAGAACTGGATCTTATTCTTCTGTGGTATCAGACGCAACATGAATACATTGTTCACACTAAAGAACATGCGATTAGCTTCTATTATTCATCGATGCACTTCTGCAGTCACCTCACTTTTCTTAGTCATCATGTATCCCAAGTACTTGAATTCGTGAACTCGTTCAAAGGTATGCCCATCAACAACAATGGAAGGAAGGAGAGCTTGATGGCGTGATACTACGAAATATTTGGTTTTATTATCATTCACCACCAGTCCAGTTTTCATCGCATTGTGGAGAAATGTGGAAGTATCAGCGCCTCCAGGGTGTCACCAAGAATCGCAACATCGTTAGCAAACGCCAGGATTGTGTCTCCATTTCGCTGATTCGATCAGTGTCACGGTTTACTTTTTCCAAGTCCAAGTTGAATAAAATTGGTGCCAATAAATCTCTTTATCTCAGTCCATTTCGAATACTGAGTAGAGCCGATAGTTGGTTGCCAAATAATACTTGACAAGTTGGTTGAGAGTAGCAACCTGCAATCAGTTGTATTATTTCGACAGGATTCCTCTAGCGTTTTCCATAAGAAGGAGTGGTCAAAGTTGTCATAAGCTTGCCGAAAATCAGTAAAGATAAGGTGTAATTCCCGAACTAAGTCGTAAAATTTTTCTATTTTTCTATCAGCTGCCTCAAGGTAAGTACTTGGTCAAGAGTCGACCATCCAGCCACATTCATGGTGGCTTGCAGTTCCTTCAGCCAATGGTTTGAAGCGGTTAAATCATCGCTAGTAACAAAGAAAACACAATAAAAGTTTAAAAAACTGACTAATATCGTCAAAATGTCGAAAAAAACGCCATGTTATTAATAGTTTCTGCGGAGCACTTATGCACTTCTCGTAGAACACTAGTGTTTGGGAGATCCTTTACAAGACTGACTGAACAAGAACGCAACTGGAGATTGAAAAAGAAAGACTGTATCTTTGCTGAACACGCCCTGAATGTATGTCATTCTTATGGTATTAAATGTGATATTCTCCACAGAGCAAATACAGGGAGATAACTGACATTACTTCAAATTCTGGCTGTCAATATAAATCAGTCACTGAATCCTGACTTAGTCCTTAATCTTCAAAAATACAATTCCATTATACACCCTTGCTAAAGTAGCAGCAGCCAGTTCATGTTTGCCGGCCGGAGTGGCCGAGCGGTTCTAGGCGCTACAGTCTGGAACCGCGCGACCGCTACGGTCACAGGTTCAAATCCTGCCTCGGGCATGGCTGTGTGTGACGCCCTTAGGTTAGTTAGGTTTAAGTATTTCTAAGTTCTAGGGGACTGATGACCTCAGAAGTTAAGTCCCATAGTGCTCAGAGCCATTTGAACCAGTTCATGTTTTCCCCACCATAAGATAAAATGCTTATTATAATGCAGGGTGATTCAAAAAGAATACCACAACTTTAGGAATTTAAAACTCTGCAACGACAAAAGGCAGAGCTAAGCACTATCTGTCGGTGAATTAAGGGAGCTATAAAGTTTCATTTAGTTGTACATTTGTTCGCTTGAGGCGCTGTTGACTAGGCGTCAGCGTCAGTTGATGCTAAGATGGCGACCGCTCAGCAGAAAGCTTTTTGTGTTATTGAGTACGGCAGAAGTGAATCGACGACAGTTGTTCAGCGTGCATTTCGAACGAAGTATGGTGTTAAACCTCCTGATAGGTGGTGTATTAAACGTTGGTATAAACAGTTTACAGAGAATGGGTGTTTGTGCAAAGGGAAAAGTTCTGGACGGCCGAGAACGAGTGATGAAAATGTAGCACGCATCCAGCAAGCATTTGTTCGCAGCCCAGGAAAATCGACTCGCAGAGCTAGCAGAGAGCTGCAAATTCCACAATCAACTGTATGGAGAGTCCTACGAAAAAGGTTAGTTATGAAACCTTATCGTCTGAAATTGGTTCAAGCACTGTCTGCAGCTGATAAGATTAAAAGAATCGATTTCTGTGATTTTATCCTTGCTCAAATGGAAACAGATGAATCTTTCGTTTCAAAGATTGTGTTTAGTGATGAAGCAACTTTCCACACTAACGGGAAAGTCAACCGTCACAATGGCTGTATATGGGGCACTGAGAATCCGCGGGAAACAACTCAGTATGAACGTGACTCGGCTAAGGTGAACGTTTTCTGTGCCATTTCAGCCAATAAAGTTTTTGGTCCCTTTTTCTTCGAAGGTGCTACTGTAACTGGACTACAGTATCTGGAGATGTTAGAGAATTGGCTGTTCCCTCAGCTCGAACAAGAAGCACAACAATTCATATTTCAGCAGGATGGAGCGCCACCACATTGGCACTTATCTGTCCGTAACTACCTGAACGTCAACTACCCGAGGCGATGGATCGGCCGCCAGGCAGCCCGTGACAGAGCACTTCATCACTGGCCTCCAAGAAGCCCTGATCTTACCCCCCTGCGATTTTTTCTTATGGGGGTATGTTAAGGATATGGTGTTTCAGCCACCTCTCCCAGCCACCATTGATGATGTGAAACGAGAAATAACAGCAGCTATCCAAACTGTTACGCCTGATATGCTACAGAGAGTGTGGAACGAGTTGGAGTATCGGGTTGATATTGCTCGTGTGTCTGGAGGGGGCCATATTGAACATCTCTGAACTTGTTTTTGAGTGAAAAAAAAACCTTTTTAAATACTCTTTGTAATGATGTATAACAGAAGGTTATATTATGTTTCTTTCATTAAATACACATTTTTAAAGTTGTGGTATTCTTTTTGAATCACCCTGTAGTATAACTGTTTAAATGTAAATATCGACGGTTGTCTTTGACCTCACCCAGCTGCATTCCCGTAAGTTATCTAAACACTGAATTTGCCGGGAGAAACTCATGCCTCACAGCACAACTGTTCGCCACCCACATCCCACCGACTCCATCTTCCCCTCTGCCCCCCCCCCCTCCCCCACCACTCCTTCTTTGCTTATTCATCTCATTCATCATATTCGCCAACTATTTTGTCGATATTACTTAATAGTCTGTGTTAATAGTCACTTGTGTACCGGTTCGATCCTGGTATTTCTTGTATTTTCAATCTTTGATTGTGATGTAATCTAAGGTTTATTTTTTATCTTCTTGGTATATTTCAATATGCTTTTGTTTTTCATGTAGATATGTAGTCGAAAAAGGTCACATATCATTGGAAGAACAATCTTTGTGCAGATATGAACTACCGCTGATGTTGTGTGGACTGTCTGTTTAGATTTAAGTCGTCTGAGGCTGGCCTAAAAAGCCAAAAGCCAGTTCAGAACGAGCTACAAAATAAATATTATAGCGGAACATCAATACAGTGTAACTGAGTTTTTGTCCATTGTAATTATCCGGGCTGTTATGCCGTGGTCGGTTGATGAAATCTGTGGTGATTCCCAACGTTTCGTCTCCGACTGCGGGAGACATCTTCAAGGGGGTCCGTAGCTTGATGGAAGGTCCAACACACACACTGGCTCGCTACTGACTGCCGCTAAATTCCGTGTCCGCGCGCCCCCGCGCCGCGGCGTGACGTCACGTGTTTTGAAAACGTCAGTGCAATTGGCCGCTGTCCGTCGCCGTCGATCGCCGTTGCCATCACCCAGTAGTGGACGGGTGGTACACATCTTCTTTAACACAGGCATCCATATACCATTTAATTTGACGCCCTCCTCCTTTCGGTTGAAATTATTTGGGTGTTTAGCGGTTTCGATTGCCTCCCTGTAGAGCCTTTCGTAATATCCGCTCGTGGCCGCTAGTAGTTGCGTCTCCTCGAAACGAATATTTTGGTTCCCTGGCTGGAAAGCATGCTCCGCAACAGCTGATCGTTACGTTTCTCCTCTACTACAATTTCTCTTGTGCTCTTCCAAACGTTTAGAAACAGTTCTTTTGGTGGTACCCAGAGGAGAAACGGAACGATCAGCTGTTGCGGAGCGTGCTTTCCAGCCAGGGAACCAAAATATTCGTTTCGAGGAGACGCAAGTACTAGCGGCCACGAGCGGATACTACGAAAGGCTCTATAGGGAGGCAATCGAAACCGCTAAACACCCAAATAATTTCAACCGAAAGGAGGAGGGCGCCAAATTAAACGATATATGGATTCCGATGTTAAAGAAGATGTGTACCACCCGTCCACTACTGGGTGATGGCAACGGCGATCGACGGCGACGGACAGCGGCCAATTGCACTGACGTTTTCAAAACACGTGACGTCACGCCGCGGTGCGGGGGCGCGCGGACACGGAATTTAGCGGCAGTCAGTAGCGAGCCAGTGGGTGTGTTGGACCTTCCATCGAGCTACGGACCCACTTGAAGATGTCTCCCGCAGTCGGAGACGAAACGTTGGGAATCACCACAGATTTCATCAACCGACCACGGCATAACAGCCCGGATAATTACAATGGACATGATATTTCCGGCCGAGAAAGTATACATTTTAGTATAAGTGAGTTTTTGCCAAGGCTGTGTTCCACCAAGCGCTGACGGAGTGTTACATAACTGTCTTTAGGTAATATTCGACGGTTTTGGTCGCGTGTGCATTTATAACTGGTAAACCAGCCACAAAAATACACTCCTGGAAATTGAAATAAGAACACCGTGAATTCATTGTCCCAGGAAGGGGAAACTTTATTGACACATTCCTGGGGTCAGATACATCACATGATCACACTGACAGAACCACAGGCACATAGACACAGGCAACAGAGCATGCACAATGTCGGCACTAGTACGGTGTATATCCTCCTTTCGCAGCAATGCAGGCTGCTATTCTCCCATGGAGACGATCGTAGAGATGCTGGATGTAGTCCTGTGGAACGGCTTGCCATGCCATTTCCACCTGGCGCCTCAGTTGGACCAGCGTTCGTGCTGGACGTGCAGACCGCGTGAGACGACGCTTCATCCAGTCCCAAACATGCTCAATGGGGGACAGATCCGGAGATCTTGCTGGCCAGGGTAGTTGACTTACACCTTCTAGAGCACGTTGAGTGGCACCGGATACATGCGGACGTGCATTGTCCTGTTGGAACAGCAAGTTCCCTTGCCGGTCTAGGAATGGTAGAACGATGGGTTCGATGACGGTTTGGATGTACTGTGCACTATTCAGTGTCCCCTCGACGATCACCAGTGGTGTACGGCCAGTGTAGGAGATCGCTCCCCACACCATGATGCCGGGTGTTGGCCCTGCGTGCCTCGGTCGTATGCAGTCCTGATTGTGGCGCTCACCTGCACGGCGCCAAACACGACCATCATTGGCACCAAGGCAGAAGCGACTCTCATCGCTGAAGACGACACGTCTCCATTCGTCCCTCCATTCACGCCTGTCGCGACACCACTGGAGGCGGGCTGCACGATGTTGGGGCGTGAGCGGAAGACGGCCTAACGGTGTGCGGGACCGTAGCCCAGCTTCATGGAGACGGTTGCGAATGGTCCTCGCCGATACACCAGGAGCAACAGTGTCCCTAATTTGCTGGGAAGTGGCGGTGCGGTCCCCTACGGCACTGCGTAGGATCCTACGGTCTTGGCGTGCATCCGTGCGTCGCTGCGGTCCGGTCCCAGGTCGACGGGCACGTGCACCTTCCGGCGACCACTGGCGACAACATCGATGTACTGTGGAGACCTCACGCCCCACGTGTTGAGCAATTCGGCGGTACGTCCACCCGGCCTCCCGCATGCCCACTATACGGCCTCGCTCAAAGTCCGTCAACTGCACATATGGTTCACGTCCACGCTGTCGCGGCATGCTACCAGTGTTAAAGACTGCGATGGAGCTCCGTATGCCACGGCAAACTGGCTGACACTGACGGCGGCGGTGCACAAATGCTGCGCACCTAGCGCCATTCGACGACCAACACCGCGGTTCCTGGTGTGTCCGCTGTGCCGTGCGTGTGATCATTGCTTGTACAGTCCTCTCGCAGTGTCCGGAGCAAGTATGGTGGGTCTGACACACCGGTGTCAATGTGTTCTTTTTTCCATTTCCGGGAGTGTATATTACGTAGATCTGCAAGTAATATACTAATACGCGGGGCATTTCATAAATAATGCATAAGTTGGTATTGCTGTGGATTGTTTCATGCAACAACAATGAAAATTACGACAGATGTAGTTGGTAGTATGAGGAGAGAGCACGTGTTTTTGTTTTTTCACCGTGTACCCTAACATAAAATTGGCGAGAGGTACAAGTGCACCCTTGCGGGGCTCCCAGGTGCTGTGACTGTTGAAGATCAGAAGTCGTACGTACATCAAGATCGAAACTTTATCTTGCAAACCCGCGACAGAAATCCACTGCGCGTTAAGTGAAGTTTACTGCGATTTTACAGTGGATTGTAGTGCAGTTTCACGTTGGTTTTATCGTTTTCGTGGTTGTCGTATGAGCACAATCGTTAATCCCAGACCCATAAGGCCAAAAACGTCAACAGATGAATTAAGTGCGAAATTTTTTCAAATGATCATGAAGTAGAACTTCGCAGTGCCACTTGAGCTCTCTGAAGCCATGAGAATCAGTATTCCGTATTCCGACAAATGATACGAAGAAGAAAAATTCTGCGAGATGGATCCCACACTGTTTGACTGCCGAAGAAAAGCGAAAACGCCTGGACATTGCAACCTCACTCAAACAACGCATCGACCGTGGTTGTCAGCGAGTCTTGAGTTGAACCGTAGTTCAAATCACAGTCGAATGTTTAGATAGTTTCAGATTCTCCACGACCAAAAATATTTCGGCGCCTCCAATCAAAGCTCAAGCAAATGATGATTTTTGCTGATGATCACCAAGGAATCATCATGACAAAGTACCACGTGCAACTGGTGTCACATCAGTGTATTACCATAACTTTATCCAAAGCCTGCGCAGAAAAATGCACGAAACGCGATCTCAGTTGCTCGAGGCTTGGCCACTATTCTTTCTTCACGACAATGCTCACCCGCATATCGGCAATGTTGTAGTCCAAAAATCGTGCTAATACGGATGGGAAGTGTTGACGCATCTTTCCTACATCCCGGACATGAATCCACCTGACTTCGATTTTTTGCCGAAGTTGTTAAACATATGAGTGGGCTTCATTATCCTTCTCTGGAAGAGCTTTCTGTCACCGTTGCCCGAGCCATTCGACGGCTAACAAAAGCGGTGTCCTGGATGGAAAACAGAGCTTCGACAGATAAACAGAAGTGGTGTCCTGGATGGAATAACAGATATTCCGAGAGTCGTAGAGAAGCAGGGAGACTATATTGAAGGACTGTAAAGAGATATTGGAAAAAAATAAACGTGTAAGTAACAAAAATATTAGTGTGCATTATTTATGAAACGTCCCTCGTACAAATTGATGGCTCTGAGGACAATGGAACTTAACAGCTGAGGTCATCAGTCCCCTAGAACTTAGAACTACTTAAACATAACTAACCTAAGGACATCACACACTTCCATGCCCGAGGCAGGATTCGAACCTGCGACGTAGCGGTCGCGCGGTTCCGGACTGAAGCGCCTAGAACCGCTTGGCCACTCCGGCCGGCTGTCCAAATTGATTCGGAAGAGATTCGTGCATCTTTACGCGGAGAGGATAGAAGTGCAGTTGGTGCTTTCCGCTAGCGGGTTATTGCCATTGTTGTTCCATTTACCGGCTATGTGCCTCATTATTATTCAAAACTTTTAATGTTAATGTATAAGCATTCTCTTTTTACACTTAAGCAAAGGGGGGTTAGGTGCATACATGATTATCTCACAACTTGAACAGCAGAGCCTCCAATCCATCCGTTTGCCCATTTGCTGACTTCTCCCTGCTGAGAAGCATCTAGTTGCAGCTGTGCTCGGAGTCCCTAGAAGCGGCAGCTACGCAGTGTAGCCGGGTCTCTGCTTGTCACACACGCAGCCGGGAAACCCCTGGGGAGCTGAGTAATGGTTTCTCGGTACCGCAACTGCGCAAGGATCACGCTTCTAGATGACGTCAGGACATAGTAGGCTGCTGTACGAGTCGGAATGGATATAGGAGATTGGCTTCTGTGGACCCCTGTTTTCCATTTACACAATGAATGTCGTTTGTTTTAATGGGACATTGCACGTGAAATTCGTTGAAATTTGACAGTTTCTGTTTTCTATTCCCTAATGTACTTTGGAATTTCCAGAAAATTTTGGTATATAACACATTAAAATCAGACAATTGTGAGACCTTCAAATAATATTTTGAATGATGACGTGTGACTGTCAAATTTCGCGCCTACGCATATACTGCCACTTACGCAGTCGTATCTCGGGAACTACAGTGTCAGGAAGGCTGTAAATTGCTTTGTTTTACGCCTACTGCTACGTCTTAGAAGTTGGCATTACGAATAAACAAATCAGACCTTTGTTTCTGATACTAGTTTTCGTTGAAAGGAGTGTGATTATCGGCTATTTCTGTAGTGAGCTAACTTCTATTGCTTTTTAAACGTAATAAAATGACTAAGCGTAAAAGTAACTTCAAGAAACGGAAACAGATATGTGAGGCCTGCATTTTCTTTTGAAGTACTTGAAAACACGTGTGCTATCAGTGAAGGGAACCACGATAATGTTTCTGAAGTGACTACGCCTCCTAGTCCATTGAAAAGGAAAGTACTTTTAGAAATGGGTGACAGTGGTTTCCAATAAAATGAGTCACAAAATTCGATAATTTATCATTGGCGGCAAAGGACATACAATGCCCGTTAAGCTCCTTTTACACGACCGACTTACTTGCCTCAAACGGCTACTCGAGGCAAGTGCATCTACTTCAGCGCCCCTGTCGTTTTATTCTGGTACTGAGTCTCGTCTGTTTTGAGTAGTCATTTTCATTTACACGTCATAGCCAAATTTCCCGGTGTTGTGAGATATCTCTGCTACGCAGTTTGGCATTTTAATGGTGAAAGTGAGGTGATGAGGGACCACCCTTTTTTACGGAAAAATCGAAATATACTAACAAAATGTAGGTACAAACAATGACAACAGAGTTCATTAACGACAGAAGCAGAATTCATACTGGAAGTTCTTGCCAAGGGTCGCGAGGTAAATTGTTCAGACTCTCGAGGACTGAAAAAAATAGGAAAAGTGTCATCCAAACATTCCAGTACATATACATTTATTTGCTCGAGAAAATATGTACTTGCAGATTCACCAGACGACATGTAGACTGCAGTAAATAACACCTTTGTATCTCGTTTTCTTGCGAAGTGCCGAATAAAAACGAAAATGATTTTGAATTTTTCATTGTTGACATAATTGTCATTAAATACGTTTATCCATTTGCTGCAGAAACCTTAAACATATTGTCAGTTCGAATATAATGAACTTCTTTGAGACTGAGAAGCTTATTCCCACGAATCAACATGGTTTTAGAAAGCATCGCTCGTGCTAAACTCAGCTTGCCTTTTCACTTTTCTGACATGATATTCTGCGAACTATGGATGAAGGGTAGCAATCAGATTCCATGTTTCTAGATTTCCGGAAAGTGTTTGACACGGTGCCCATTTGCAGGCTGTTAATGAAGATTCGAGCATGCGGAATGAGTTCACAGACATGTGAGTGGCTCGAAGGCTTCTGAAGTAATAGAACACAGTTTGTTGTACTCGAGGGCGAACCCTTATCACAGACCAGCGAAGGGTGGTAGGACGGCTGTTATTCTCTGTAGACATAAATGATATGGCGGACAGGGTGGGTAGCAATCTACTGTTGCTTGCAGGTGATGCTGTGGTGTACGGGAAGATGTCGAAGCTGAGTGACTGTAGGAAGATACAAGATATCTAGTTTGTATGATGAATGGCAGATAGCTCTAGATGTGGAAAAATGTAAGTTAATGCGGATGATTAGGAAGAACAAACCTGCAATCTTCGGTTAGAGCATTACTAGTGCACTGCTTGACAGGATCAAGTCGTTCAAGTATCTGGGAGTAACGTTCCAAAGCGATATGAAATGGGCCAAACTTGTGAGGACTGTTATAGGAAAGGCGAATGGTCGGTTTCGGTTATTGGGAGAATTTTAGGATAGAGTCGTTCACCTGTAAAGGTAACCGCATATGGGACGCTGGTGCGACCCATTCTTGAGTACCCCTCAAATGTTTGGGATCCGTACCTGTTCGGATTGAAGGAAGACATCGAAGCAATTCAGAGACGGGCTGATAGTGTTGCTACCGTAGGTTGGAACAAAACATAACTCAGATGGGAATCCCCGGCGGGAAGGTGAGTTCTTTTCGAGATGATGATGTCCCACACTCCGAGGGGCGTAGGGGACGATGCGGGAGACCCGCACCGCTTACTACGGAAGGTCCTAGTGGAAGTGGTTTGCCATTGCCTTCCTCCGACGGTAATGGGGATGAATGATGATGATGAAGACAACACAACAACAGCCAGTCATTTCGAGGCAGGGAAAATCCCTGACCCCACCGGGAATCGAACCCGGGACCCCGTGCGCGGAAAGCGAGAACGATACCGCAAGACAGCGAGCTGCGGCCTCTTTTCAAGAAACACTGTTGAGAAAATTAAGAGAACCGGTATCTGAAGCTAACAGCCGAACGATTCAACTATTCTGTTGCGCCAGCATACGTTGCACCTAAGGAACACGAAGATAAGACACGAGAAATTACGGCTCTTGCGGAGGCATGTATATATAGTCGTTTTTCCCTCGCTCTGTATGCTAGTGGAACAGGAAAGCAAATGACTAGTAGTGGTACATGGTACACACAGCCGCGCACTGTACGGTGGCTTGTGGAATATCTATGTAGATGTAGATGTAGGTTCTTTTCTCTGTAAAACGTAATGACTTTTTTGCTTTCAGGTATTACATGTCTTTTGTAGACTAGAAGGACACTAATAGGAGAAAAACAGCAAGACCTTGCGTAACCTTTCAGTGTGCGACCAAAACAAAGCAAACACCATAATAATTGTTGAGAAGACACGAAAGCACAAAATTCATCTCTGCAATAGAAGTGAGCTCGACCAGAAAACTTCCAATGTTAGCAGACACTGCCACAGTCAAAAATGGTTCAAATGGCTCTGAGCACTATGGGACTCAACTGCTGAGGTCATTAGTCCCCTAGAACTTAGAACTAGTTAAACCTAACTAACCTAAGGACATCACAAACATCCATGCCCGAGGCAGGATTCGAACCTGCGACCGTAGCGGTCTCGCGGTTCCAGACTGCAGCGCCTTTAACCGCACGGCCACTTCGGCCGGCCACTGCCACAGGCCCTCGTCTTTGAGCATCCGCAGTGTGTAGTATACTCGCAAATTCAGAACTCCACACTCGGCACAATCTATAAATCACTGATGCCATAGACACACTCACGACATGGTTGGTTTCTGATTTTCACGCAGACACGAAAAGCGTACGTATTTCGAGTAGTCGATTTTGACCAGAAAGTCGCTCGTGTAAAGCGGGCTTCAGACTGGCTATGTGCTTCTCGATGGATGTTAATAACGAGCATCAAAACCGATTCAGGGATTAGTGAACACAGGGTTGTCGTAGCGAGATTGAATATTTTAATCCCCAAATCCTCGAAAAATAAGCGAAAAATATACCTATTCAAAAACTGAGTTAAAATTTCACTTGACGCCTTCCTGAAAGACAATATCCAAACATTCCAAATTAATAATATAAGTATAGACCAGATGTGGCTTAAATTCAGAGAAATAGTATCGGCAGCAATTGAGAAATTTATACCAAATAAATTAACAGACGACGGCGATCTTTTGCCGCGCGGGATTAGCCGAGCGGTCTCAGGCGCTGCAGTCATGGACTGTGCGGCTGGTCCCGGAGGAGATACGAGTCCTCCCTCGGGCATGGGTGTGTGTGTTTGCCCTTAGGATAATTTAGGTTCACTAGTGTGTAAGCTTAGGGACTGATGGCTCAAAATGGTTCAAATGGCTCTGAGCACTATGGGACTTAACATCTATGGTAATCAGTCCCCTAGAACTTAGAACTACTTAAACCTAACTAACCTAAGGATATCACACACATCCATGCCCGAGGCAGGATTCGAACCTGCGACCGTAGCAGTCGCGCGGCTCCGGATTGAGCGCCTAGAACCGCTAGGGACTGATTACCTTGGCAGTTAAGTCCCATAAGATTTGACATACATTTGAACATCTTTTACAGAACCTCCAATTTAGCGCGGACTTGAATGCGAGATGCCTATAACAGTTTCCACAAGTATGTTAGCGGCTAGAAACAATCAACGCCTTCTCTGCGCGATAGCAATGGAGATACTATCGAGGGTAGTGCTGCCAAAGCAGAGTTGCTAAACACAGCCTTCCGAAATGCCTTCACAAAAGAAGACGAAGTAAATATTCTAGAACTCGAATCGAGAACAGCTGCCAACATGAGTAACGTAGAAGTAAATATCCTCGGAATAGTGAAGCAACTTAAATCACTTAATGAAAGCAAGTCTTCTGGCCCAGACTGTATACCATTTAGGTTCCTTTCGCAGTATGCTGATGCATTAGGTCCATCGTATACAGCCGTACCCAAAGACTGGAAAGTTGCACAGGTCATACCATTATTCAAGAAAGGTTGTAGGAGTAATCCACTAAACTACAGGTCCATATCGTTAACGTCGATATGCAGCAGGATTTTAGAACAGGAACAGCAAAGGTGCCTATTAACAATACCTTCGCGAACGCCATAAATCACTTCAGTTTCACTCGATGACTTTCCGTCAATTACTACGAACTGTGATCTCTCTGACAGGAAATCACAAATCCAGTCACATAACTGAGACTATACTCCATAAGCACGCAATTTCACTACGAACCGCTTGTGTGGTACAGTGTCAAAAGCCTTACGGAAATCCAGGAATACGGAATCGATCTGGAATCCCTTATCAATAGCATTCAACAATTCATGTGAATAAAGAGTTAGTTGTGTCCTATTGGAGATACCGTTCTGTCCCGAATGACGTCATAGTAGACGGGACATTAAACGCCACCTTCCCTGCAACATTATTACAACTCAGAAATGCTATCTTTCCGCAAATGTTGTCCTGAAACGCACTTATCTCGCGTCTTGATTGCTGGGGCCTCCACCGGTGCTGGTCGAAACCTATAAAGACGTTTTCATGGAGCTGATTTCACTGACACACACTAAAAAAGCTAAACGACTGACCGGAAATGTAACGAAGAGGAATCTATAGAAAGTGTGGTGTAACTGGGGCATCGTATACACGAAATAAATTTATTTTCAGCACCTGTGTAACACGTA
Organism: Schistocerca serialis cubense; assembly: GCF_023864345.2. NCBI lineage: Eukaryota > Metazoa > Arthropoda > Insecta > Orthoptera > Acrididae > Schistocerca > Schistocerca serialis. The sequence goes on along the minus strand of NC_064645.1, from coordinate 573,877,117 downwards.
GAGGTGCAACCACGTGGAGTAACACCCGGTAAGGGAGACTGTAAAAAAATAAAACGGATAAAAGTAATGTTATATGCTTCTCTAATATGTGTCCGTATTAGTATAAAGCATGAAGCAGGACCCTGTAAAAATGAAAAAAAATCCGTGAAAAGATCTCTGGCACTTCCTGATTGCTGTCCAGGGAAAAAGGGTGCCTATGAATCTAATACTCTTCCGCGGGACACCAGTCGGATTTTAGCCGACCAGGCATTAGAAAGAGCCAGCGATCTTTTCACTATTGTGCCTCAAGAAGACTTATAAACCTATAAATTTTCTTCTTAGACTGTGCCATAAATTTCTCCCCATGTCGATTCTGTACCTCTTGATGGTTATCCGATCTACTCGTCTAATCTTCAACAGTCCTCCGTAACACCACATTTCAAACACTTCTATTCTCTTCTTTTCTGTTCTGCTTATCGTCCAAGTTTGACTTCAGCACAAGGCTACATTTCAGACAAATACGTTCATAAAAGATTTCCAAACACTAATATTAATATTAGCTGTTAATATAATTACACTACTGGTCATTAAAATTGCTACACCACGAAGATGACGTGCTACAGACGCGAAATTTAACCGACAGGAAGAAGATGCTGTGATATGCAAATGATTAGCTTTTCAGAGCATTCACACAAGGTTGGAGCCAGTGGCGACACCTACAACGTGCTGACATGAGGAAAGTTTCAAACCCTCGCATTCGGGAGGACGCCGGTTCAATCCCGCCTCGGACCATCCTGATTTAGGTTTTCCGTGATTTCCCTAAATCACTCCAGGCAAATGCCGGGATGGTTCCCCTGAAAGGGCACGGCCAACTTCCTTCCCCATCCTTCCCTAATCCGATGAGACCGATGACCTCGCTATCTGGTCTCCTTTCCCAAAGAACCCAACCCACCCAAAGTTTCCAAGCGATTTCTCATACACAAACAGCAGTTGACCAGCTTTGCCTGATGAAACGTTGTTGTGATGCCTCGTGTAAGGAGGAGAAATGCGTACCATCACGTTTCCGACTTTGATAAAGGTCGGATTGTAGCCTATCGCGATTGCGGTTTATCGTATCGCGACCCTGCTGCTCGCGTTGGTCGAGATCCAATGACTATTAGCAGAATATGGAATCGGTGGGTTCAGGAGGGTAATACGGAACGCCGTGCTGGGATTCCAATGGCCTCGTATCACTAGCAGTCGAGATGACAGGCACCTTATCCGCATGGCTGTAACGGATCATGCAGCCACGTGTCGATCCCTGAGTCAACAGATGTTGACGTTTGCAAGACAACAACCATCTGCACGAACAGTTCGACGACGTTTGCAGCAGCATGGACTATCAGCTCGGAGACTGGAAGCGTGTACCTGTCATCGCCATACTGGCGTATCACCCAGCGTGATGATATGGGGTGCCATTGGTTACACGTCTCGGTGACCGCTTGTTCGCATGGACGGCACTTTGAACAGTGGACGTTACATTTCAGATGTGTTACGACCCGTGGCTCTACCCTTCATTCGATCCCCGCGAAACCTTACATTTCAGCAGGATAATGCACGACCGCATGTTGCAGGTCCTGTATGGACCTTTCTGGATACAGATAATGTTCGACTGCTGTCCTGGCCAGCACATTCTCCAGATTTCTCGCCAATTGAAATCATCTGGTCAATAGTGGCCGAGCAACTGGCTCGTCATAATACGCCAGTGACTCTTCTTGATGAACTGTGGTATCGTGTTGAAGCTGCATGGGCAGCTGTACCTGTACACGCCATCCAAGCTCTGTTTGACTCAATGCCCAGGCGTATCAAGGCCGTTATTACGGCCAGAGGTGGTTGTTCTGGGTACTGATTTCTCAGGATCTATGCACCCAAATTGCGTGAAAATGTAATCACATGTCAGTTCTAGTATAATATATTTGTCCAATTAATCTCCGTTTATCATCTGCATTTCTTCTTGGTGTAGCAATTTTAGTGGCCAGTAGTGTATTTCTCTTTTTAGAAACTCTTTTCTGCAGGTACAGTTTCCGACTCGAGCCATTATCTTGCTAATTTCCCCACGTACGTGAAGAATGCGCAAGGGGACTGTAGACACATGTACACTCCTGGAAATGGAAAAAAGAACACATTGACACCGGTGTGTCAGACCCACCATACTTGCTCCGGACACTGCGAGAGGGCTGTACAAGCAATGATCACACGCACGGCACAGCGGACACACCAGGAACCGCGGTGTTGGCCGTCGAATGGCGCTAGCTGCGCAGCATTTGTGCACCGCCGCCGTCAGTGTCAGCCAGTTTGCCGTGGCATACGGAGCTCCATCGCAGTCTTTAACACTGGTAGCATGCCGCGACAGCGTGGACGTGAACCGTATGTGCAGTTGACGGACTTTGAGCGAGGGCGTATAGTGGGCATGCGGGAGGCCGGGTGGATGTACCGCCGAATTGCTCAACACGTGGGGCGTGAGGTCTCCACAGTACATCGATGTTGTCGCCAGTGGTCGGCGGAAGGTGCACGTGCCCGTCGACCTGGGACCGGACCGCAGCGACGCACGGATGCACGCCAAGACCGTAGGATCCTACGCAGTGCCGTAGGGGACCGCACCGCCACTTCCCAGCAAATTAGGGACACTGTTGCTCCTGGGGTATCGGCGAGGACCATTCGCAACCGTCTCCATGAAGCTGGGCTACGGTCCCGCACACCGTTAGGCCGTCTTCCGCTCACGTCCCAACATCGTGCAGCCCGCCTCCAGTGGTGTCGCGACAGGCGTGAATGGAGGGACGAATGGAGACGTGTCGTCTTCAGCGATGAGAGTCGCTTCTGCCTTGGTGCCAATGATGGTCGTATGCGTGTTTGGCGCCGTGCAGGTGAGCGCCACAATCAGGACTGCATACGACCGAGGCACACAGGGCCAACACCCGGCATCATGGTGTGGGGAGCGATCTCCTACACTGGCCGTACACCACTGGTGATCGTCGAGGGGACACTGAATAGTGCATGGTACATCCAAACCGTCATCGAACCCATCGTTCTACCATTCCTAGACCGGCAAGGGAACTTGCTGTTCCAACAGGACAATGCACGTCCGCATGTATCCCGTGCTACCCAACGTGCTCTAGAAGGTGTAAGTCAACTACCCTGGCCAGCAAGATCTCCGGATCTGTCCCCCATTGAGCATGTTTGGGACTGGATGAAGCGTCGTCTCACGCGGTCTGCACGTCCAGCACGAACGCTGGTCCAACTGAGGCGCCAGGTGGAAATGGCATGGCAAGCCGTTCCACAGGACTACATCCAGCATCTCTACGATCGTCTCCATGGGAGAATAGCAGCCTGCATTGCTGCAAAAGGTGGATATACACTGTACTAGTGCCGACATTGTGCATGCTCTGTTGCCTGTGTCTATGTGCCTGTGGTTCTGTCAGTGTGATCATGTGATGTATCTGACCCCAGGAATGTGTCAATAAAGTTTCCCCTTCCTGGGACAATGAATTCACGGTGTTCTTATTTCAATTTCCAGGAGTGTACATCGTCAATAGCAGTGGTCCAGTCGTGCTTAGTTTCTCCTTAGAGAGTAGGGTGCTGAGTTCTTATTGCTAAGTGTATGTCTACTCTAAGACGAACGCCTGTGCTACACTCACTCGCTGATTTGAGACTGAACACGCTACATATATTCGCGTGTAGCACTCTGCCACTTTGGCTAGCGATCCTTCTCCTCAATGTGCTGTTCACAGACTCTCTGCAGTGGCAGCCTGAATGGACCTTGGCTCGTATCTGACTAGCTCATTTGACAGAGCGGTGCCCTAGCAAGATCGTCATTGACAGCAATGTGCTAAGACACTAAGTTCGGATTTCTGCCAGCGATTTTACTGTAAGATGCTTCTGTCTCCTCAGCCCATCCCTCATCACTGTAAATTGATTCCAAAGTCCGTCGTCTCTAATCCCACAGCACCAGCCTGTGTGAGGCTGCAGTTGCATCAGCTGTGCACACACGGACCAGTTTACGTATTGATAACATATCCTTACGAGGGCACCACGTCTTATCTCGGGCTGTTCTCTGCAGCGAGAATAACGTTCTGAGCTATCTCAAAGAGATGAGCAAGGTGCTCTTGCGAGGCGATTCGCTCGCTGTTTCTGAGTATACTAATTCCAGCGATGTGGACGCTTAATGAAACTGCGTACTTTATATACGTTTCGTTCAAAACCAGCGAACCGGTAAAGCTAGAGGAATGATTAAGGCACATATAAAGACCCTTACCGTCCTCTTTCTAGTTCTCAAACATAGCGTTCTCTTTGTCTGTTTCTTCGAGAATCTCGTGGTGTCTGTGCAGCAGTATGACCTTGCTACGTATTTGTTTATCATCCGTAGTGTCTAAATTCGGACTCGCAAATCCAGGCAACAATATTTACCCATAGAACACTGTGATATATTATAACGCAATCTTTGACTAATCTTGACCGCGTGTTTATGTAACTGAATTTTAATTTGGCTATGGGACATCTACTGAAGCATTTAGTAGACGAATCATTGGGTCGTTGTATTTAGCGACAAAGTACTCGTCGCACTTTACTGCTCACCTTGAATTATACTTTTGATGATTTATGTCTTGCACTAAACTTAGTGACTGCATTCACTACTGGAACAGGAACCATGACAAAACGCAGCTCGTACAATTCCTCACGAAATTCAACTCTACTATGTAATAAGTACAGTCGCCACGTTCTGAACGAACGACTTCTGAAAGTTAAATCTGTTCTTCGAACAGTCATTTAGTACACGCTTTAATAAAGTTATGCTTGCTTTTTTAGAATCAGGATCAAACCGACACAAATATTTACGACTTTCTTTGGTTACTTTAAATCATTTCGGAAAAAAAACATTTAAAGTTACATTTGTCATTTGAATTAAGATAATACACTCTTCGAAGTGTAAGAAAATGATTTTGTGGAAATAAATGGTACTTAATAACTACAACAAAGTGACCCGTAAATATGTGTAATACTCTGTCTCGGTGAACTGATTGTGTCATAGAAATTAATGTAGTTGCTGTTACATTCAGCATTGATAAATGTTGATGTAGGATTTACAAAAAATGGAATGGGTGCTTGAAGGTAAATAGTCAGAAATTAAGTGTCTCTATACAGACCAAAAACACACTTGTTCACAGTAAGTGCTCTCCTTTAACAAAAACAAAAAATTGAATAGTTTGCAGCTTGTCTTGTCACGAGTAGCATTGTTGAGGATACGGTGCGTAATACACTTCTGCAAGTTCTTCACGTCTCCGGTTAAAATTATGTGACAACGGCGTCGTAATGGCTGTCCTTATTAAGCCTGCCCGAAGCAAAGTTTGCATAAACGTTGAGGCACCATAATTTAGCCTGGTAAGTCCTGCAACCACGACTAATAATTACCAGAGATAATTACTTCGTGGAGAAGCCTTAATGAACGTATTCTTCCAATAACATGTGCCCACGTTAGCATACAATAATAATGTCGTTCAGAGCGCACCAAAAGACGACGTCTGACTTTCACTGCTGACTGGCTAGTCCCCACTGCTCAGTCTGCCTGCGGCAAACTTCCTTCCTCAAAACGGAACGTGACAAGGGCACCTGTCACCACTATCTCAGCACCATCCACCGGGTCTGCTTCCTTCTCCCTATCCATTGCAGAAAAGGCGCTCACCAAACGGAAACGACAAGGGGAAGACCTGGGCTATCGACACGCCTAATCTTCTTTTTTATTCACGATATTACCTTTTTTGTAAGAATAATTAATACCAAGTTAAGGATTTAACATTGTACACAAAAGATTTGTTTTATCTTCTTAATTCCAGAATTAGAAAAATAGATAGTGCCCAGAGCAAATCTTTTAGTTGAAAACTATCCTCAGGATCAGGACAATGCGCAACCTTAAGACAGCCGATACATTCATTAATTTGACTTAGATAACACCACAAGTAAGGGAAGTTCAAAGAAAATGGAGTTAGAGTACAATCTCATCCAAAACCGATGTAATAAAAGATCAGTATCATTCCAGGCAAAAACTGAACACTACGCAACAGTAATTAAAAAGGAAGCGCTTTACGGATCCGAATGCCTAACACTGAATAAAGGAGGTGAACAAACAGAACTGGAAAAGAAAAAAAGAATAATACTCAGAAAAATTTTAGGATCACAAAAGAACAAAGATAACAATTGGACGAATAGGAGAAATGGAGATCTATATAGAAACATAGAAACAATTGCAGACTAAATAAGAGAAAGGAGATTAATATTTTACGGTCATACGTACAGAATGAATGACAACAGGCTAACGGGGAAAATTTCTAACTTCATTTCCAAATTGAAGGACACCACGGGATGGCTGGAAGAGACAAGAAAGGACTTGAGAACTTAACGTCGCAGAAAACACCAAACAGAACAGGGAAAGTTTCAGGCTACGAATCAATACAGCAAAATTTTCTGTCCAACAACGAAATTCACGACCTAGGAGGGTGATGTCAAATGAACGGAGGCAGGACATCAGCCAACGTATGAAGGAGTTCTTTCAAAATAGAAAAAAGATCCTACCTTTACCTTAGGTTCTAGCACTTCGACATCAGGCCACAAGTGGCCCATGAGGACCATCCGACCACCGTGTCATCCGCAGCTGAGGATGTGGATAGGACGGCCGTGTGGTTAGCACAACGCTCTCCCTGTCGATACGTTGGTTTTCTTTGACCGGAGCCGCTACTATTCGGTCGAGGAGCTCCTCAATTGGCATCCGAGGCTGAGTGCACCCCGAAAAACGGCAACAGCGTATGGCGGCCCGGATGGTCACCCATCCAAGTGCCGGCCACACCCGACAGCGCTTAACTTCGGTGATCTGGCGGGAACCGGTGTATCCACTTGCGGCAAGGCCGTTGCCCACCTTAGGTTTTAAGTGGTCTATAACTGTCTAAATTCTGTAATATAAAGAACGCTAGAACAAGAATCTAATTTTGCATTTACCATTCTACTTACACTTTCACAAAAATTATTAAATAAGCTCGTCGGATCTCGACAACACACCACGTACATGGACAATAAGACTATTCCATTATACACTGGTCTGGACTTAGGGAGGACTTGTGTTCAAATCCTCTTCCATCGTTGACTGTTAGGTCTTCCATGGTTTCCATAAAACTATTTAGCCCAATGCCAAGACGGTTCATTTCCCATCCTTGGTCCATTTGACTTCTGCTCCGTCGCCAATGACCTTCTGTACGCCGTAAAGTTAGAGCCTGATAGATATCTTCCTTTTAAAGCATCCGCATATTACAGTCTCTTCGTCTTCCATTGTACTGAAATCACTCTTTATAGGATTTGAACTTCGCCCTAGCCTCCTCATAGGTTTCCTCAATTTCAACTGTGTCCACAAATAAGAATAACTGCTATACGGATCCGAACACCGAAACGAAAATTTATCAAAATGCAGAGCCAGTGAAATAAAGTAAATAAATCATGAAAACATAATTTAGCCAAAAAAATCGTATTCGAACTTAACGTTTCACATACACATTCTGATGAGGCAAAACATTATGACCACCTGCTTAATAGACTGACTATCTTCTTTGGAACGAAATACATCGCTGGTTTTGCGTATCACGCAGAACTGCGTATCACGCATCCGACAGTTTTTTGGTCGGTTTGTGGAGGTGCGTGGCATTAGATGGTTACGCACAGATAAGGTATTTCGCGTGAATAACGGGCCGCCGATCTGCGTACGCGGTGGTGGCATCTGATAGTGACGCAGATGGGTTCCATTGGATTTACATCAAGCGAATTTGGTCGCTGAGGCATCAACGAGAGTTCACTATACTGTTCCTCAAACCACTGTAGTACTGTTATGGCTCCTAGACACGGACAATTATAAAGCAGAAAGATGACGTCACCGTCGGGGAAGGGATCAAGCATGAAGGGATGCAGATGGTTCGCAGCTGTCAGTGAGTCTTCGATCACTATCACACTTCCCATGCAAGCGCAGGAGAATGTCTTCCATAGCATAACACAGCTCCCACCAGCCTGCGTCCATGACGCACTGCATGTTTCGAGCCGTCGTTCGCCTCCATCACGGTCTTTGTGGAGACGACCAGAGACCTAGTGTAGCAAAAATGTGATTCACCCAAAGAGCCGACGCTCGAATCCTGATGGTCCCGTGCCCACTGCAATCGTAACTGACGACGTCGTCGGGACAAAATGGGAAGACGTAGAGGTGGTCTGCTGGGGAGCTCCGTGTTCAGCCATGTACGATGAACGGATTGCTCCGAAACACTTGTCCGTGCATCAGCATTGTGCCTTTTCGGCAGAGATGCTACGGATCACCATCTATCCCATTTTACAGAGCAGACAAGCCTACGAAGCCCACCTTCTGTGAAGAGTCTTGGGCATCCAACCATTTAGCGCATGTTGTTGTTGTTGTTGTTGTGTTCTTCAGTCCTGAGACTGGTTTGATGCAGCTCTCCATGCTACTCTATCCTGTGCATGCTTCTTCATCTCCCAGTACCCACTGCAGCCTACATCCTTCTGAATCTGCTTAGTGTATTCATCTCTTGGTCTCCCTCTACGATTTTTACCCTCCATGCTGCCCTCCAGTACCAAATTGGCGATCCCTTGATGCCCAGAACATGTCCTACCAACCGATCCCTTCTAGTCAAATTGTGCCACAAACTCCTCTCCTCCCCAATTCTATTCAATACCTCCTCATTAGTTATGTGATCTACCCATCTAATCTTCAGCATTCTTCTGTGGCACCACATTTCGAAAGCTTCTATTCTCTTCTTGTCTAAACTATTTATCGTCCATGTTTCACTTTCGTACATGGCTACACTCCATACAAATACTTGCAGAAACGACTTCTTGACACTTAAATCAATACTCGATGTTAACAAGTTTCTCTTCTTCAGAAACGCTTTCCTTGCTATTGCCAGTCTACATTTTATATCCTCTCTACTTCGACCATCATCAGTTATTTTGCTGCCCAGATAGCAAAACTCCTTTACTACTTTAAGTGTCTCATTCCCAAATCCAATTCCCTCAGCACTACCCGATTTAATTCGACTACATTTAGCATAGTGGCAGTTTTACTGTCCTTTACCTCATTCCCTAAATGCTCACGACAGTAGCATGTGAACACTCGCCCATCTCCGCCGTTTCATAGATACTCCCTTACAGCCTCTGGGTACTGACAATCCGCCCTTTGTCAAAGTCGCTTATCTCAATCGATTTCCCATTTGCAGCCCATATCTCTACTAGGGTGATCCCTCGTACGTGTCTGCTCTGCTTACATACTTTTGTTACCACGTCAGCTGGGCCGAGCGGTTCTAGGCGCTACAGTCTGGAGCCGCGCGACCGCTACTGTCACAGGTTCGAATCCTGCCTCGGGCATGGATATGTGTGCTGTCCTTAGGTTAGTTAGGTTTAAGTAGTTCTAAGTTCTAGGGGACTGATGACCTCAGAAGTCCCATAGTGCTCAGAGCCATCTGAGCCATTTACCGCGTCACGTGCCCGCAACGCCGCCAGGTGGCACGCTACGTCGTGGTTGGCAGTGGTCATAATATTCTGGCTGATCATTGCATCTGTTAATCAATACCTAGCGTGTCACCTGACCGTATGTAGCGGTACCATTACGTTTTTCTCCTTCTCTGTGCCACTGAAACGTGGCTGCTATTTCGGCTCGTATCACTACGTATCAAATGTTGTTCAATATGAAATTCCCAAAGACGCCAGCATGAGTTAGTTGGTGGTACGCCCTGCGCGACTGTCTTCGGGCTGACACGTGGCGGGATGACGTTAATGACTTCTCAAGTTCTTTGGAGCAGCGGCCAATCACATATTTACTGGCGAAAGTTTGAAAGGGCCGGTTCTCTTTCTGGAACCAATGGTCGAACTTCTGTATTCGACAGACGCAGAACGAAACGGAACGGTATATAGCTTTATTTTCTGGGATCGCTCATGTAGGTATAATGCGTACCTCTCTCAGCTGGAATCAAGTTAGTTAACTACATTGGAAGCCTTCTATCGTGCATTATCTTCTAGTGTCATAAAGTAGCGTTATTTCACATTCTTTTCAGAACCCAAGCCCCAGTGAGTATAACTATTCCTTTGCCGCTTCTACTGATGCATGATGAATTACATACACCGTTACTCTTAACATTTACAGTGCTAGTGGACTTCCGTTTCATCTTTGTATTTTATTTACACTGTTACTTAACGAGTCCCCCTTATGTGCCAGTTTCGTTTCATAAAATGTTATGAAATAAATGTTGGGAAGATAAAATATACCTTTTCCAAATTAGAGTAATTTTCGCCCAGGTTTGCTTCCATCTCCCTCACTTCCCGACTTGATACAACACAAGTGTCCTGTATCAAACTGTTCTTCTCAACTTCCTCCACACCACTGTGATACATTGTAAACAATGACAATGTTTGAACAATTCAGAAAACAAATAACAATGTACATTAAATGTGTTGTGTCTCGAAAAACGTTCGGAATAGTGCGTATGACCATATGAAATTTTTTGTTCGGAATCACTACTACTATCACTACTAAAATCATGTACCTTTCCTCCTGGCTCGCCCACCATACATACTGTATAGGTTTGCATGTCATGCAGATGACATGCACAAGTGCATTGCACAGATGATGTCTCTAAGGGAGTATAGAGTTACAGTCAGTGCCAATCAAACTAAAAAGACAGAAAAATGTGTAACTATGACCTACAGATTACTTAGCAGTGCTGAGCTTACTGCAGCCTTCTCAGCTAGCAACATTTTACAAAGTAGACTGAAGCACACAGAAAAAAAAATCCACCACAATAGATTTTTAAGTTCAATATGTCTGTAATGTGTAAGTGCTACATCGGACAAACGGGGCGCAATTTTCAAACAATATATCGTGGTAGGTTTTGCTAGTAAAAAGTCACTTTTTGGGCAAGATTTAATAGAAAATAAATATTCCCATGAATCAATAAAAAATAATGTAAAAATTCTACACATAAACCCAAAGGATTTGCACCTTAATTTGTTGTTATAAATCGAGATTTTTGCGCAATATAAAAAAGACTCTTCTCAGTTATTGAGTGAAAAGATTGATTTTAAAGAGAAAAATTATTTCCAATTATTCGACTATTTAGTGTAATTTAAATACTTATTCTTCTGTTCTACCTTTTTACTGTTAGTTGACAAACTTGTATAGCATTTGTAAGGTTTTTTAATAACGAAGTTATACAGTTACAATAAAATAATAAAATACATATTGGTTTTTTACGATTAGCAGATAGTTAGTGATTACTTATTACGTTCGTACAGTTATCCTACATATGTCGCTAGGGAACTGTCAGCGTCGTATCATTTATTTTCGTATTTGTTTTTAGTAATATGCTAGCCATCTTTAACTACTTGACTGAGTAACGAATAGCGTTACATAACAGTTAAATATGCCTTTATAACTATTCTACAGCGCCAGTTAACTTGCAAGTAATAATCCTTTTTTTTGTATGGCTACCAGCAACTAGCTATACATTCTTTATTGCATTAATACATCTTTGACAGTTATGGAAATGCTACGTGTTACCAAGTAATCAGTAGTGTCTTGTAAGTGTACATAGTCCCAAAGAGAGCAGGTGTGAATGGCGCTGGTAATGGCTTCTCGTTCTATGTTAATTCTCTTTTTATTTCATTATATTTTACACAGTAAACTTCAAATGAGCAACTCAGTAGCATTACATAACAGCTAAACAGGCTTTTACAGTTATTTCTGTGTGTCAGGTAACATGCAAGCAACACCTAAGAGCAACTAGCTAGACATACTTCATTACATCGTAATATCTTTGACGGTATTCGAAAAGCTGCACGTTGCTAAGTAACCGGCAGCATCCTCTACAAGTCTACATGCAGATCGTCTTCTAGAGGACAGTGCAGCACCATGTTATTGGTTTCTTACTGTACGTTAATTTTCGTTTTAATATGTTATATTTTACAGTGTAAGTTTAAAATCAGCGACTTAAGCCGACATTATAATTAGCCAAAAGCAAGCTGGTAACAATAATTTTGTAGGCACATTATACACGTTGGTAAGTAACCAGTGACGCCTTATACATATATACTTTACCGTATAGGGCATTGTAAGTTATCGGATTTTTACTGTATGCTATAGCACTATGTTTCAATTCTTTGCATCACAAATATAATTGTGGTTAATCTTACAGCCAATACTATAAACAGATATCATTTTTAAGCTAGTAACTAAATTTGTTCGTCATGTATTCAATAAGCATTTATTTTCTTGGTGTCTGGGGACTTCTGCAGCTCCTGCTCCGCAGATCCGTCTCCACACACCAACTTTGAGTACAATTTCGTTTTATTTTTGTTACACTGTCTATATTTTGTATGTTTGTCCCTCTAGTACTCTTTATTCCAGAGTACGGTCTGAAGATAATCGCCTTTGTACTGAAACCACTCACCAATGTGATTCTCTAAGTGCAGCTGTGAAACTGATCGCTGTTTTCCTAAAATGTTTTCGAAAAGAAGTTGCAGTTTTTAGATGCAAGTCCTACATTTTCAGTGCCTAACCACTCACGTATGTTGTTGACTGAGGTACACCTGATCTATAACAACATGAGCTGCGACAGTTTGATAAAAATTTTGTTCTATAGTTTTACGTTTTGAAAAAAGTAGTTGTCAAGAACCGAGCGAAATCAGATATACAGTAACGGAGACCTGCTGGTGTACTGTAAGGCGCAGCACGCTGGCTTGAGAGAGAGGGAGGTGAGCCAAAGCCGAATCTAATCCGAGCGGCGAGTTACCCACCGTGGGCTGCCAAATTGGCCAACCAGAATGTTACGAAATGGATTCGCAGGTAGCGAACACGGTTTGACGTCAAGTGTACAGTCTTTTTTTTTTAGCTAGAAATTAAAATTTGTGTTGGACTGTGACTCAAACCCAGATTCCCCACTTATCGCGAGCGATCGAAATTTTCATTATCGTCATTTCAGCCCGTCGAGGCCTATATACCAACGATTTACATAATGTCTGCTTCTGTACAGTGCCTATATAGAGAAATCTTTTGACAGTGTTGACTGGAAAACTCTCTTTTAAATTCTAAAGGTGGCAGCGGTAAAATACAGGGAGCGAAAGGCTATTTAGAATTTGTGCTGAAAACAGATTGATGTTATAAGATTCGAGGGGCACGAAAGGGAAGCATTGGTTGAGAAGGGAGTGAGGCTGGGTTGTAGCCTATCCCCGATCTTATTCAAACTGTATATTGAGCAAGCATTAAAGGAAATAAAAGAAGGAATTATAGTGCTGGGAGAAGAAATAAAAATTCTGAGATTTGCCGATGACATTGTAATTCTGTCAGAGACAGCAAAGGACTTGGAACAGAAGCTGAACGCAATGAACAGTGTCTTGAAGGAAGGATATAAGACGAACATCAGCAAAAGCAAAACGAGGATAATGGACTGTAGTCGAATTAAATCAGGTGATGCTGAAGGAATTAGATTAGAAAATGAGACTCTTAAAGTAGTAGATGAGGTTTGCTATTCGGGAAGCAATATAACTGATGATGGTCGAAGTACGGAGGATGTAAAATATAGACTGGCAATGGTAAGAAAACCGTTTCTGAGAAGAAAAATTTGTTAACATCGAGTACAGATATGTCAGTAAGTCTTTTTCGAAAGCATTTGTATGGAGTGTAGCCATGTCTGGAAGTGAAACACGGATGGCAAACGGTTTAGACAAGATGACAATAGAAGCTTTTGAAATGCGGTGCTACAGAAAAATGCTGAAGATTAGATGGGTAGATCGTGCAACTAATGAGGTACTGAATAGTATTGGGGAGAAGAAGTATCTGTGGCACAACCTGACTGGAAGAAGGAACCGATTCGTAGGACACATTCTGAGGCATCAACGGACAACCAATTTAGTACTCGGGGGAAGCGTAGGGCGTACAAACAAAAACAAAACAAAAAAAAAGACATAGAGGGACACCAAGAAATGAATCCATTAAGGAGATTCAGAAGGACGTAGGTTGCAGTAAATACTCGGAGGTGAAGAGGCTCGCATAGGATAGAATAGCAAGGACAGCTGCCTCAAACCAGTCTTTGGAATGAAGGCCACCCCAACAACAACAACATGTTACAGTACAGTTTCCTTCCGACATACTCGACTTAAGCTGGCAATCTAGGTTCGAGTCCCGGTCCGGCACAAATTTTCGTGTCGTTAAAAAAAAATGTACAGCCGATGTCAAAGAGTATTCGTTATTTGCTACTTCGTTTTGTAATATTTACACTAGCTGTGAATTGCCAACCAGTGTCAGCTCCTTCAGACTTGAATACATGTCTGAAGAAACAGGTACTGAAATGTAACATGCAGACGCTGTACAAACACAGATTTTGTGTAGTCATCAGCATGTGTGTGGTTCTTTGGTGAATTCACAAGCTCGTTTAAGTAAATACTGGGTTGATCCCCACATTCTACCTCAGTGAACACGATACACGAACAGTTAAAATACCATAACACACGGAACAAACTTTTACACGATCCACATACAGAGAATACTCACGACTTCTCTCCCTTAGGTTACCTTCATGAATTTGTTTGAAAAATTGCTCGAAGGTACTTAGAAAAGTAAGCAAGCTCACTCACGGCTTTTGGAATGTTGCAATACAGTATAATGAGTCTCACAATGTAATAACGAGTTCCTGCCTTCGCGCAGCTGTCAGATTGAAAATAACCACGTTACTTAGACCATGTGTCAACGAGAAATTACCTACTGCATTCTAATTGGTCACATTCAGAAAGGTAATGCCCGATTTCAAAGCTCGTGCACATTTTACAGAATACTATATAGAAGCTGAAACATCCCCTTAGAACAATTATACACGACTGTGCTTCAACTAACACACATTTTTTGGCGTAACGCAAACTGACTTTCAAAAATTCCTACAAAAGAATGGCCCTGACTAACATTAACCTATACCTTTCACAAATCACTTACCTCACAAAAATCTTCGTTACTCGAACTACTGCAATACAGCGAGTGCCACTACTGCCAGCTAAATAAAAGATTCAAACTACTGAAGGCACTAACTACAGATAGGTATAGTTAGCAAATAAAAGATTTTGATAGAGAACAAACAATGTATTTACCCCAATAGTGCTCAAAAGTCATAATATATATATATCAGTTCATGGCATCCAGTCTTACAAATTTACTGTCTCTGTCCAAAACTCCGCCATCTCACTCCCCACATCCACCACTGCTGGCGGCTCACCTCCAACTGCGCAACGCTACGCACTGTTAACATCCAGCTGCCCAACACTACAATGGCAGACAACAATGCAAACTAGCCACAGACTTCACGCAGCACAGCCAGTGATTTTCATACAGAGCGCTATGTGGCGTTACCAATATAAAAACCTAAACAGCCTACTTACATAGCCCCCATTCTCCCCACAAAAAATTTTACAAATTGTTTTGGGCAGTGGCCAATGCAGATTTGAAAAAATTTTTCGTAATTACAATAACAAAGAAATCAAATGCACACACTTATTGATACAATGTTGGTCAAAAGCTAAAATTTTCTCACAGTCCATAAAGACAGTACTGATCGTTCATCACAGTAATATAGCAGTGTCTTTCTCAAAGTCTCAGCAGTAAAAGAAAATGCACACGGAAGTAGTGGATTTCTATGCAGTTTTGAAGAAGTAGTGTTGTCCTTCCAACGGAAAGACAGTGCTGACTCTCGACATGCAGACAGGTAATGGGCCGCAACAGAGCAAACCCACCGCAAAGTCAGTCGAAGTTTTGAAGCATATTGGTAGGTAGGTCATCACAGAGCAGACCCACTGTATTCCTCGTAGAGATTATGGTATTGGTGGGCCACCAGAGGTGCAGACCCACTGAAGTCCTTGTAGAAATAATGGTATTGGTGAGTCATCAAAGGTGTAGACCCACTGTAGTCCTTGTAGAGATGGCTAGCAGCCATCCGTTGCGACTGTGCAGGTGCACGATCACCATTGAAGAGTCTTGCGGAGAATATAGCAAGTCCATAAACCACCACTTGTGCACTCACAAAAAAATTTTTTTGAAATGTCCTTAGAACCAGCAATGCTGTTTTCCAGTCCCTTGCTGAATTATTAACGCCTGTGGAAACACTAACAGTCCCAACTTCTCACATATTGTCCACATACTATGACCAACAGAAACGTGTGCAGTGAAATAAAACTTACAAGTTACTTAATTTGATGAACTGGTGTCAATTACAATTTTATAACATAAGAAAACAATAACAAAGGTACAAAATACATAATTAAAGAACATAACAATACAGATGAATTTGTAGTAGTACAGGCTTTACAAAAGAATAGAAATAAACAGATACATCAGTGTTACAGGAATTATGACATAAGTGAATATATAAAATAATGAGAATAGTTTTCGAAACATTAATTTCACACATGAGCATTAAAACAGAACAGAATAAATAATGTCTAAACATCTTTACAAAGAAAATAACATAGTATTTGTAAAATTCTACAACATAAATCTTATTAGCTAAACACATAAACACAGGAAAAAGACAAATACACAAGGATACATAAACACATAGCGGAATAATACAAAAGGAAAGACAGGGTTCGTTTTCAGGGTAACATTTGGTACTGCAGTCCAACCCAAAACTTCATTCCATAGATCTTTCGTCTTATTTCAACATTTGTTTCCACCAAAAAAATCCAATCCAAGCATGCTTTCTGTATTTATATGTTCACATATTTCTTACCTCATTATTTATTTTCCATTATCTTACCTCATCATTTATTTCCAAGAAAATCCTATCTAAACCTGTTGCCCCTAAACCCTACTTTTTTGTTCATATCCTCTTTCAAAATACTTTTTGGCCAAACCATTTTCTTATTACTTCTCAATGCATTTCTTCCAATTCATCACAACTCGTTTTCTTATATAGCCTACCCTATCTTAAGCTAACTTGAATCTACTGAGAAATACAACATTATCACTAATATGAGCCAATCTGCAGCAACAAGAAAAATAAATCAGAAGTAAAACTAGCTTAACAGAGTAATACAAAGTGAAATTTAGTACCACTATGCCTGGCAAACAGCAGCAGCAAATGCAATGACTTATATCTAAACATGACAAAGCTCAAGCAGAAAAAATATTATAGTAAAAATAGCCATGTTTAATACCTATGTCACATCTTAACACTAGAGTGATGCATCACGATAACTTACTCTACCAAAAAAATTACCAAGTAGTTGAAAAGAAAATTATGTATGCAGTTACTGTTATTAATCCCTTCTTATTGTTCTTTCCATTCCAAGTGTTCCTTTTTCGAAGAATATGGATCATAAAGTTATTATTTAATAGATCTCTTGGCAGAAAGTGTTCACATTAGCAAATGCACTTAATTTTATTTTATAAAGCCAATGCTGCAGCACAGCTGGAAACCAGATATTAAACAGATTGAGCAATCTCTCAACTAGAAAGACAATAGATGTAAAATGTTTCTCATCATTTGATTAGGCATTTTAGTAAATATCATAAATTAAGAGCTCCATAGTGTAATCATGTGTTTTCAAGTTTGAGCGTGTTGTATTTGCGATGCTTTCTACAAAGGAATGTCAATAGCGAGGATAATGGCCTCTTTTTTTTTCACCTGTGCCTCTGAAAGCCACACACTAATGGCTTTTTTCCAGGTGACTGTCGCGCAGCTGGGTGCCCACGACGCATTACGTGAAGGTGGTCACTTAACTCTCTTACCAAAATATTTACGACACCAGTTTGCACTACAGTGACAGTCTCATCTAAAAATTTCACAGTTCGAGAATTTGCATTGCAGATCTGTAGAAACAAAATCCTATAAATATAACAGTGACCAAAAAATTTTCGCCGGCATTGTGACACATTCACGCATTTACACACATTTCATAACTCTTAAAGTACTATTCTCGGTTTCCAACATCCTTATTCACAAGTCAGAGTCCCTAACCACTACTCATTATTCGTTACCTTACTACACATATACAAATTCGTCGACACTTCTTCAATATTTCATCATAATAAATACATAGCATAATCAAATTCCTCATATAGCATCAGCTTATTGATCATAAACGTACCTCAGCAGCATAATACACATTGTCATCATAATAATAACATCATAACCCCTCAGTCAAATCTCAAAAACGTCATAGCTTTCTGCAATAATTTCAAAACCTAAAAAAAATTCTCTGCTCATTTAAATAGTGTCATCTACCTCAAACATACTGTAAAAATCATGATCCCATACCAAATACATCATTCAAAGCTCTCATAGTGTCACAATGGTTCCGAAAATATACAGACAATACACAATTTCATAAGTGTGTAATTACGTAAACATGTGTCACTGACGTAGTAAAAAAAATGTTTGTTTCTCTGTTAAATAATCAGATAGCTGTGTAATTCTGTGTTAGAGGAATATGGTACCGATGTGTAAAGTTGTATAAGCAAATACCATATTAGCTAGGGCTCCTTGTGCTTGGCAAACACATGGTACACAAAGTAACCGTGTACCCCCCTGAGGATTAATGTAATTATATCCTCAGGTGTTACAGATTACAGCAATGGAATGAAATGTATCACGGAAAACTTTCTTTGTAATTCAAAAATCTTGAAAAATAAATGGTTTAAGTACAAAATTAATCACTCAAATGCGTGTCCTGTAGCGCTAAATGTGCGTCTTGCTGTAAGATAATTCTGTGGAAGTGCCGGAGTTATAGTCCTCTGTAAGCAACGTTCTGCTGAAGTCAATGTACTTACCTCATCATAAACGAAAGTGAAATGCTTTGCGTATATATATTGTAGTTATTACGTACCTTACCGTGATCAAGAAAGTACTATAATGTGAGGTATTGTTGTGCTACGAAAAAGGCTGTCTCATTGTAGCTATACCACAAAAGTTACTACTAAAACATGTTTTACTTTCCAGAATAATTCAGAAAAACTGTGCAGATATAAAACAGAAACACCGCAAAAGCAACAATGTAAATTGTGTCACACATTAGTAGCGTCGTGATAAAATCGTGTAGCTGTCACATAAACTAACCACTGTGTCATCTGGTATCTCGCAGAAAGTACTTTAAATCCAGAATGTATTTTAAAGTAAACCAAAATGTTGCATTAAAATCTCATTAGCAGTACCAGTATATATTCTAAGTATGTAAGCCTGATAGTCGTTACGTAATCGTACAACTAAGAAGCAAGAATGTACAAATAACAACACTGTGTCGTCTGTTCACTATAACAATGCATTCGTAATTTCTGTTTCAAAATGTTCCCTAGGTTCTCGACCGGATAGTTGACTTCAAAACATTGTTGCATGTTAACAGTTTCTCACTGTGACAAATTGTACTAGTAGCGTGAAGTGAAAAATTTTATGGCAAAGACTAACAAGGGGAGGCCGCCAATTGTGAAATTCAGATTCGATTCATACTGCGCATAATAAAAGCTCATGGCCAGAGGTGTAATGTGGCAAAGCACCAAGATGCACTTCTCAGCCGTTGTCGAGAAAATCGACAGTTAAAAGAAACCGTTGCGGTGAAATACTCTCTACGATTAATAATTTTGTACACCGTCGTCGCGCAGCGGTAAGCGCTCGGGTTCATAATCCGAAGGTCGCCAGATCGAATCTCGCGCCATGCCATTTTTTAAAATTAGTTTTATATATATATATATATATATATATATATATATATATAAAGTATTAATGAATTGCTTATGCATGTTGGTGAAGGCGGATCGCTCTCCAATTGTACCCCCTCCATTTTCCGTTTTTTTTTAACAGAGTGTACCAAAGCTCTCCCGTCCGCACTGATTTTCGACAATGTTATAAGTTGCGCTAGGGACTGCATCTACCTCCTTTCGAAGTTAGCAGGCAACTACGCTGTTATGCAGCTGCTCGTTTCGGCCCATTCAACATCTGTCCTTCAAGTGTAACGAGCGAGTAACGGAGTTTATATTTTTATACCTGCCACAGCAAATTTGTGTTCGTGGGGTTTCTGTTCTAATTCGAACGTTTTACTTACGCTATACTTATTCGTTTCGGAATATCGTTTCTACGTCTTCCGTTAACTACACATGGTTAACATTATGAAGACAACTAATAACATTTGTGAAATACAACTTTGTTTGCGGAAAACATAATGATGTTCGAAGTCGCCTGTTTTTCCACGAGAAACGACTTTCAACAACTTATTATATGCATAATTGTTGCAGCTGATTGCCGGGAATTATATATATATATACATATATATATATATATATATATGTATGTGTGTGTGTGTGTATGTGTGTGTGTGTGTGTGTGTGTGTGTGTACACATTTGAATTACAAAAAACAAATACTAAAAAAAAAGGTGCATGGCGCGAGATTCGATCCGGTGACCTTCGGATTACGAACCCGAGCTTTTACCGCTGCGCCACGACGCTGTAGGAAATTATTAATCGTAGAGAGTATTTCACCGCAACGGTTTCTTTTAACTGTCGATTTTCTCGACAACGGCTGAGAAGTGCATCTTGGTGCTTTGCCACATTACACCTCTGGCCATGAGCTTTTATTATGCGCAGTATGAATCGAATCTGAATTTCACAATTGGCGGCCTCCCCTTGTAAGTTAAAAAACAGATTATCTTTCAATAAACGGTTTTACATGTGAAATGTGGTGTAAACCTTTATTCTTCATAGTATTCAGAGTTAGAACTTGAATGCAATTATCATGCGGTATACGTCAGTTAGGAATGCTAAAATTTTTCTCAAGGTTAGCTTCTATGTTACTTTTCTCTGAGAAAGCCGCCACACGTGGCTGCCTGCGGTGCAAGTCATTGTCTGTCTCTTTGTTGGCGCGCGTCGTTATTGGGATTCGGAGGTCTAACTTCTACAAATTCACCTTGCCGAGAGGGCCCTGCCCTGTTTGGATCACGCCAGTTCTGTTTAAATTCTGGTCTGTTGTTACGATTGTATCGTCTGTCGTCACGTCGGTAATTTCTGTAATTAATTTCTTGTTGGTCACGTGGTGGAGAACTTCTCCCTGAGTTGTAACTGCGTGGAGGACCGTTGTGTCTGAAGTTATTCTGTCTCCCTTGATAATAATTGATTTGGTTCCCATATTGTCTATGTCTGTGGTTATCTCTGTCATATTCATTACTACGGAAATGCGATCTTTCTCTGTAATTATTACTACTCTGCCAACGGTTGTCATACGGGTGGTGTCTGTTTTGGTCACGATTTGTGTTGTGAGATTAGCCTTCTCGTGTCCAGTTATTATTCCTTTCATCGCGGAATTGCGACGGATGTGACCTGTAATTGTTGTGTTCCTGTTCTCGCGTCCCGCGATTGTCAGTGTCAATTTCCAATTCTTGTAAGACTCCCTGAAAAGCGTCAATGTCGTCTTTGCAACGTCCTGCCAAAATAATATGTCGCAAATGTTCAGGTAATTTGATTAAGCAAATGCGGATGAGTTCTGAGGGGCTGTGTGGGTTTGACAGGTACTGATTCTTGTGCAACATGTCTTCAAAATATTTCACAAGACTGGAAAATTCCGATTGTTCGAAATGTTTCATCATTATGATGCTATGTTTTACTCGGTCTTGTGTAGCTTGAGACCAATATGCTGAGAGGAAGGCCTGATCAAATTCTGCTTCACTGTGGCAATCGTGAATGGCCGATCGCATTCTTACAGCTGGTTCATTCTCTAAATAGCCACACATAAATTCTAATCTGTGCTCTAATGACCATTTGGGAGGAAAACAATGAGAGAATTGATAGAGCCATGCTTGTGGATGAATGTCGTTGCCAGAATTCTTAAATGGTTTGAATTTAGGTGTAGTAATGAACAGCTTATAGTCAAAATCATCATGTCGGCGAGTCGCATGACGGTCATTGTTACGTCGTTTCGGCGGTTCCATCTCAAGATTCGGTGTACCTTGCCAATTTCTTTCATAATTTCCGAAGTACCCTGTGTTATTATTTTGTGGCTGTTCCTTATTTCTATGTCCCTCTTCCCGTGTTGGAGCGCGAGTGTCCTCTAAAATATGTAATTCCTGTATTACCTGTGTCAACTGATCTTGTACTTCCCGGATTTCTCTTTGGTGTTGCGTATTAATTTGATTCTGATTTTGTTTGAATTTCCTAATTTGTTTGCACTCTTCTGTGTCATTAAAGACTACCGGTTTTGTGTCATTCAGATTATCATCTACCTTCGTAGATGAATTATTTAGCTGATTCGAAAGTTCAACTACTCTCCCTGATAATGAACTAATTTCCTCCATGTGTCTTTCTGAACCAATTTTCAGAGTATCTACTGTGTCCTTTAAGTTTTCCTGAGTTTTTGCAAGTTGCATAACTGAATCGGTAGATGCAACTGAGTCAATTTTAGCTTGCAAGGTGTCGTGATTTTCATGAACTATAGTTTGCAGTTCCTTTATGGCTGCTTCGTGATTCTGTAATGCATTTTCATGATGCAAAAAAATAGGTTGTAAATGCTCACAAATTTGTGTTTTTACGTAATTACAGACTTTTTGACATTTCGATTCGATTTTATGTAACTCAGTAGTTAAATCTTCACTTGTTTGGTCAAGTGTGGTGTCTATGTTTTGAAGATTTTGTTCCATTGCGTCTAACTGTTGCTGTGTTTGTCTCTGGATTTGTTCCATTGTGTCTAACTTTTGAAGATTTTGTTCCATTGTGTCTAACTTTTGAAGATTTTGTCCCATTTGTTTTTGATTTTGTTCAAGCGTTGTGTCTAACTTTTGTAGCCTTTGTCCCATTTGTTGCATTAACTGTAATAACAATGCACTGGTGTCTGAAACATGTTCCTCAGTGCTTTTTGGCAGTGAAGTTGCACCGGCAACATTCACATTTTGACAAGCAGAAAATGTGTCATGAGTTATTTGAGTAAACGGTGAGGACCCAAAACCTGAATCTGCAGTATTTGCAAGATTGTGTCCTGTCATTCCCGATTCCTGAGGCGGGCTGTTGCTGACCGATCGATCGATAATGCTTCCCTGTTCACTAATTGTTTCACTGCCTACACCACTGTTTGCTGCCCGCTCCATTTCTCTATGTACAATTACCAAATTACTATGTTGAACATTAGTTAATTCATTACATGGTGGCGCTAACACACAGCTTTCGTCTTCACTGTCATTTCTCAGTTTACTTCGGAGCCTAGTGTTACGTTTTTCACACGCCATTATTGTCACAATATTTCACACGATAACACAGAAAAGCACAATTTGAAGAGCAAAAATAAGAAAACACATTAACATAGCACTGAAAATAATATCTAGTTAATTGCAAGCGCAGCTGCGATATACTTGGTGCAAATCTACATCCATGCCACAACTGTTTTACTGTACAACTATGAAAGACGGCAACTACAAAGGAGACTCTCTCTACAATTACACGCTAGCAATAAACAAAAGCTACACTAATTACACAAACTACAAGAAAAAATCAAAAGATTCCATTGAGGTATCCTGGCAGGTTGCCATATGAAACCTCCCCTTAGAACAATTATACATGACTGTGCTTAGACTGACACACAATATTTTTTTGGCGCAACGCAATCTGACTTTCTAAAATCCCTACAAAAGAATGGCCCTGACTAACATTAACCTATACCTTTCACAAATCACTTACCTCACAAAAATCTTCGTTACTCTAACTACTGCAATACAACGAGCGCCACTACTGCCAGCTAAATAAAAGATTCAAACTACTGAAGGCACTAACTACTGATAGGTATAGTTAGCAAAATGAAAGATTTTGATAGAGAACAAACAATGTATTTACCTCAATAGTGTTCAGAAGACGTAAAACTGCCTAGCAGCATCAGTCAAGACACACACATCAGAGTACGTCCCCCTAAAGACACAAAGCTATGTAAAGATACACGTAATGGCAAGGCACTAAAAAGACCAAGTCGGCAATCGATAGCGGTAGAGAAATGATATGGCTAACCATAAGAACATACAGACTTGAATTTAGATACTATGGAGTTACGAGAGTGTGCAGAAAATTAATGCTTTAGATTTTTTATGTGAGAATGCTTAAAGCTTTTTAAGTAAAACAAACATCATTAACATTCTACATCTTTATTATTCCTGTCTACATATTTACAGCCATCTGCCGCCTGAGGGCTCCGAATTGTAGGATGCAACGTAGTGGAGTGTAACATAACCACGTCGATGCATGAGAAACAACGTGCTTAATGGAGTTTCGAATTCGAAGCGTTCGTCCACGGATGGAGCACCATCACTTTCACCATTATTATTTACTCGTTTCAAAATGGTTCAAATGGCTCTGAGCACTATGGGACTTAACTGCTGAGGCCATCAGTCCCCTCGAACTTAGAACTACTTAAACCTAACTAACCTAAGGACATCACACACATCCATGCCCGAGGGAGGATTCGAACCTGCGACCGTAGCGGTCTCGCGGTTCCAGACTGGAGCGCCTAGAGCCGCATGGCCACTCCGGCCGGCTATTCGTTTCAAAACCATTGCATACAAAATAGACAAAAACAGAAAAGCAAGCTAAATAAATAAAATTAATGCATACAAAGGCGATATAGATGCAATTTGAGGCAAATGGATCCAAATAATAGTAGTTATATAGAAACAGATTACAAACACTAAATATGTTGTTGTTGTGGTCTTCAGTCCTGAGACTGGTTTGATGCAGCTCTCCATGCTACTCTATCCTGTGCAAGCTTCTTCATCTCCCAGTACCTACTGCAACCTACATCCTTCTGAATCTGCTTAGTGTATTGATCTCTTGGTCTCCCTCTACGATTTTTACCCTCCACGCTGCCCTCCAATGCTAAATTTGAGATCCCTTGATGCCTCAAAACATGTCTTACCAACCGATCCCTTCTTCTAGTCAAGTTGTGCCACAAACTTCTCTTCTCCCCAATCCTATTCAATACCTCCTCATTAGTTACGTTACCCACCTTATCTTCAGCATTCTTCTGTAGCACCACATTTCGAAAGTTTCTATTCTCTTCCTGTCCAAACTGGTTATCGTCCATGTTTCACTTCCATACAGGGCTACACTCCATACAAATACTTTCAGAAACGACTTCCTGACACTTAAATCAATACTCGATGTTAACAAATTTCTCTTCTTCAGAAACGATTTCCTTGCCATTGCCAGTCTACAATTTATATCCTCTCTACTTCGACCATCATCAGTTATTTTACTCCCTAAATAGCAAAACTCCTTTACTACTTTAAGTGTCTCGTTTCCTAATCTAATCCCCTCAGCATCACCCGATTTAATTTGACTACATTCCATTAGCCTCGTTTTGCTTTTGTTGATGTTCATCTTATATCCCCCTTTCAAGACACTGTCCATTCCGTTCAACTGCTCTTCCAAGTCCTTTGCTGTCTCTGACAGAATTACAATGTCATCGGCGAACCTCAAAGTTTTTATTTCTTCTCCATGGATTTTGATACCTACTCCGAATTTTTCTTTTGTTTCCTTTACTGCTTGCTCAATATACAGATTGAATAACATCGGGGAGAGGCTACAACCCTGTCTCACTCCTTTCCCAACCACTGCTTCCCTTTCACGCCCCTCGACTCTTATAACTGCCATCTGGTTTCTGTACAAATTGTAAATAGCCTTTCGCTCCCTGTATTTTACCCCTGCCACCTTCAGAATTTGAAAGAGAGTATTCCAGTTAACGTTGTCAAAAGCTTTCTCTAAGTCTACAAATGCTAGAAACGTAGGTTTGCCTTTTCTTAATCTTTCTTCTAAGATAAGTCGTAAGGTTAGTATTGCCTCACGTGTTCCAACATTTCTACGGAAACACTAAATATAATCAGACCAAAAATTAGCGGCCTCGACTGCATTGTCCCTGGCGCACAAGTCCACCAGCGTGCAGGAAACTGGCATTGAGGACAGTTGTACAGTTGCTTGCTGGTTTGTTCGGCTCCACATTCGCGTACAGTTGATGGGTCCCCAAGATATTTTCATTTGACCATATAATCCTTTGTCCAACCAACACCACGTCTTAGTCTGTTGAGGGATTTCCTCGTTTTCCATTGCTGGTTTTCGCCTTGAGAGAGGGCATCAGAAGGTGGAATCCATGATGCGATATCTGCGACTCTGGTTGTCCACAGATTTTGTCGTGCCACTGACGGTGATGTACTGTCTTTGACGGAAATTTTTGGAAAGCTCTTCCTGGATTTCAGCCTGCTTGAGGGAGGTTGGTATCCACGCAGCGGTTGAGCATCGTTTAGTTCTACTTTGCTTCTCTCTGTGTTCGTAGCAACTTCCTGTCTTATATCTGGTGGGCATATCCCCGCCAAGCTGTAGAGTTTGCAGGTATCCACTGCTCTCAAGCATCCTGATATTACTCTAAATGTCTCGTTGAGGGCGACTTCCACATGCCTGACATGAGCAGAACTGTACCAAACAGGGCAGGCATATTTAGCAGCAGAGTAACGTAACGCAAGTGCCGATGTTCTGAGTACTATCGATTGGGCACCCCTCCCGCTACTTGTGAGCTTCCTGATGATATTATTGCAGGTGGATACTTTTTGTTTTGTATTTAGGCAGTGTTTTCTAAATGTGAACGCACGGCCCAGCGTGACCGCCAGATATTTTGGATTACGACAGTGCTCCAGCTCCATACCATCCTATAAGACTTTTAATTTTCTGTTGGCAACTCTGTTTCGTAGATGAAAAGCGCATACTTGAATTTTAGACGGATCCGATTTCAGGTAGTTATTTTAGGAGTATGCCGCGAGAGTGTGAAGTCCATTTGTTAGATTTCTCTCTTCTGTTTCGAAGTCTTTTGATTGTGATGTTACTGCCAGATCGTCAGCGTAGACGATTTGTTTTATGTTAAGAGGCTGTGGTTGATCGTTACTATAGATGTTAAACAAAGTTGGTGCCAGGCCGCTACCTTGAGACAGACAGCGTTTTTGCATTCTCCATCTACTTTTTATGCCGTCTACTTCGACACAGAATCTACGGTTCTGAAGAAGAGTTCCCGTGAGAATGGTACATTCATAATCTCTCGTTAATTGATATAGTTTGTGCAAAACGATATTGTGCTGCACTGCGGAGAGATGAACGAATACTGCTCCTGTAACCAAACCTCGCTCAAAACCATTTTCGATATTCTGTGTCAGATTATTTGTGCTCTACAATTTTTATTTGGACAAAACCCAGCTTGCTGTGGAATCATTTTGGTTCAGTGACAGGGCTGAGATGGTTAAGCAGCATCTTTTCAGCATGACAATGACTGACCACACACGAGCGATGCGACATCTGCAACAGTCCGACGCCTTTGGTTCACTGTTACAGTTCATCCTCTGTACAATCCCGAGTTGGCCTTAGCCGATGTTCATCTACTCCCAAAAATTAAAGAATACCTTCGAGGACTTCACTTTGATAGTGAGGAAGCGTTGCAGGAAGAGGTGAGATTCTGACTCCGTCAACAATATCAAACATTCTACAATGACGGAATCAAAAAACTGGCCTCTTATTGGGAGAGATGTGTTAGTCGCCAGGGAGATTATGTTGAGAAATAAATACGTAGACGTGAAGAATAAAGATGTAGAAAGTTCATAGCGATTGATTTACTTAAAAAGCTGTAAGACGTTTCACATAAAAAATTCGGAGTCATTATTTTTCAGCATGTCGTCGCATGTTTCTTGAAAAGCACGTGTTAGATAATGTCAATGAAAATACATT
Organism: Schistocerca serialis cubense; assembly: GCF_023864345.2. Taxonomy (NCBI): domain Eukaryota; kingdom Metazoa; phylum Arthropoda; class Insecta; order Orthoptera; family Acrididae; genus Schistocerca; species Schistocerca serialis. The sequence continues at coordinate 573,849,316 of NC_064645.1, read as the reverse complement.
GAAGCGCCAAAACAAATGGTATGGGTACGCGGCAGAATACGGCGCTGTGGTCGGCATCGCCTATATAACACAAGTGTCTGGCGCAGTTGTTAGATCGGTTACTGCTGCTACAATGTCAGGTTACCAAGATTTAAGTGAGTCTGAACGTGGTGCCATAGTCGGCGTACGAGCGATGAGACACAGCATCTCCGAGGTAGCGATGAAGTGGGCAATTTCCTGTACGACCATTCCACGAGTGTAACGTGAATATCCAGAATCTGGTAAAACATCAAATCTCCGACATCCCTGCGACCGGATAAAGATCATGCAAGAACGGGACCAATGACGACTGAAGAGAATCGTTCAACACGACAGAATAGCAACCATCCTCCAATTTGCTGCAGATTTCAGTGCTGAGCCATCAACAAGTGTCAGCGTGCGAACCGTTCAACAAAACGTTATTGGTATGACCCTTCAGAGCCAAAGGTCCACTCGTGTACCCTTGATGACTGCACGACACAAAGTTTTACGCCACGCCTGAGCCCGTCAACATCGACATTGGACTGTTGATGACTGGGAGCATGTTGCCTGGTAGGACGAGTCTTGTTTCAAATTGCATCGACCGGATGGACGAGTACGGGTATGGAGACAATCTCATGAATCCATGGACCCTGCATGTCAGCAGGGGCTCGTGGAGACTCTGTAATGTATCCTGTCTGATCACGTACATCCACTGATGTCCACTATGCATTGCAACGGACTTGGGCAATTTCAGCAGAACTATGCGACATCCCACACGTCCAGAATTGCTACAGAGTGGCTCCAGAAACACTCTTCTAAGTTTAAACACTTCCGCTGGCCACCAAACTCCCCAGACATGAACGTTATTCAGCATATCTGGCATGCCTTGCAACTTGCTGTTCACAAGAGATCTCCACCGCTCGTATTCTTACGGATTTATGGACAGCCCTGCAGGATTCATGGTCTCAGTTCCCTCCAGCACTACTTCAGACATTAGCCGAGTCCATGCCACGTCGTGTTGCGGCACTTCTGCGTGCTGCAGGGGTCCTACACGATCTTAGGCAGGTGTACCAGTTTCTCTGGCTCCTCAGTGTAAAATTGCATTATAAATTATTTGACCTGCTGTATGGGTCTGAGCGCAGCGAGAACTTTACGACGCTGTGATGTTATAATGCTGCTTATCTGTGCGTAATGGACGATGCCTTGCAACGTCATCAGCAACTACGTTGTGGTGACGAAGTTGTGGCGGAAAATACGGTATGCATAATCCATGTAGTGGTGATAACTTTCTTCTGCCTACTCCCGCTGGATACAGCCTGGTCGGAAACAATAAGTATTGTACTTCATTTACGTTCGCATTTGCACTACGATGACATTTCTGTGATATGATATAATTTATTACTAGCAGCTTTTCAGCTTTTAAAGTGTGCAGAATTACGTCAACTCACACAATATGAAAATCCAGTTCGTCCAGTTCTGTGATACTTGTCACAACCGCGAACTCACAGTCTGGCAGTTAATATACACTACTGGCCATTAAAATTGCTACACCACGAATATGACGTGCTACAGACGCCAAATTTAACCGACAGGGAGAAGATGCTGTGATATGCAAATGATTAGCTTTTCAGAGCATTCACAAAAGGTTGGCGCCGGTGGCGACACCTACAACGTGCTGACATGAGAAAATTTTCTGACCGATTTTCCAAACACAAACAGCAGTTGACCGGCGTTGCCTGGTGAAACGTTGTTCTGATGCCTCAGGTAAGGAGGAGAAATGCGTACCATCACGTTTCCGACTTTGATAAAGGTCGGATTGTAGCCTATCACGATTGCGGTTTATCGTATCGCGACATTGGTGCTCGCGTTGGTCGAGCTCCAATGACTGTTACCAGAATATGGAATCAGTGGGTTCAGGAGGGTAATACGGAACGCTGTGCTGGATCCCAACGGCCTCGTATCACTAGCAGTCGAGATGACAGGCAATTTATCCGCATGGCTGTAGCGGATCGTGCAGCCACGTCTCGATCCCAGAGTCAAGAGGTGGGGGACGTTTGCAAGACAACAACCATCTCCACGAACAGTTAGACGACGTTTGCAACAGCATGGACTATCAGCTCGGAGACCATGGCTGCGGTTACCCTTGACGCTGCACCACAGACAGGAGCGCCTGCGATGGTGTACTCAACGACGAACCTCGGTGCACGAATGGCAAAACGTCATTTTTTCGGATGAATCCAGGTTCTGTTTGCAGCATCATGATGGTCGCATCAGTGTTTGGCAACTTCGCGGTGAACGCACATTGGAAGCGTGTATTCGTCATCGCCATACTGGGGTATCACCTGGCGTGATGGTATGGGGTGCCATTGGTTACACGGCCCGGTCACCTCTTGTTCGCATTGACGCCACTTTGAACAGTGGACGTTACATTTCAGACGTGTTATGACCCATGGCTCTACCCTTCATTCGATCCCTGCGAAACCCTACATTTCAGCAGGATAATGCACGACCGCATGTTGCAGGTCCTGTGCGGGCCTTACTGGATACAGAAAATGTGCGACTGCTGCTCTAGCCAGCACATTCTCCAGATTTCTCACCACTTGAATGCGTCTGGTCAATGGTGGCCGAGCATCTGGCTCATCACAATACGGCAGTCACTACTCTTGATGAACTGTGGTATCGTGCTGAAGCTGCACGGGCAGCTGTACCTGTACACGCCATCCAAGCTCTGTTTGATTCAATGCCCAGGCGTATAAAGGCCGTTATTACGGCCAGAGGTGGTTGTTCTGCGTACTGATTTCTCAGGATCTATGCATCCAAACTGCGTGAAAATGTAATCAGACGTCAGTTCTAGTATAATATATTTATCCAATGAATACCCGTTTATCTTCTGCATTTCTTCTTGGTGTAGCAATTTTAATGGCCAGTAGTGTATATAGACTAATTGCTTTTATAACCACTTTTACTATTTTATCGCGCGTGAATCCGCATTACCTTACAAAACGAAATATGTAAAACACATCAGTTTTTTGCCACTCACGTCACATCCACGAATTCATTCCAGCCAAACAATGACTGCTTACCCGCGTACACATCGTCAACACACACTCTTTAAATCAGTGTGATACTTCCTTCGTACAATGTTCATTTTAAGTCCATACGTTACTGGAAATTTGAATGTAGGGCAGCACTGGGTATACTTTTATTCCAACACGACACCAACAAGCTACTCTACATTCACGCACACCCTGACACGCACACTCTGTTCGACTTTCCGACTATCGATATATCAGTTGCTCTCTCCCTGTCGTATAACACTTCCATTTAGTACAGTTATTACAAAAATTTACATGAGATTTAAATATTGCACACCGAAAAAACATGTTAATAATAAATACGTAGACCAACATAATAAACGTGACGCACAGTTACTCATTTTAGTGCAAAACAAAAAACATACCGAACAAAGATGTATATAATGTTGTCACATTGTAGTGATCTAAAATAGGGAAAAGAAGAGAAAAAACATTTCTGCTCAGAATTAATCATATCTTAACATGCTGTGTCCAGTATTTTATCGCCAGTATTGTAATCAAACACTTATGGATTTTTTCCTCTACTTACGCGCAATGTGTTACATTTATTTACGAGCAGGATCAACTGGCTCTTCCTGCACCAATCACAGATCTTCCATTGATCTTTCTGTACGTAGATACGGTCTTCTGGGCTACACAGTATAGAAAAGAAATATATCACTAATAGAACACTTTGTCTCTCTGAATCCTACTTGCGTGATATAGACCCCATGTAACTTATACCATACATACTCGACGTATTTCAATGAGCCATCACAAAAACATACATTACGGTTGAGCAATGTAACAGGAACGATTCTATACTCATAAATATTACGTTCAAAAAACAGAAAGAAACTTACGTTGCGGACATACTAACCCAGTGGTATTCAGTGAAAAAAAACATAATAAATTTTAATGTCTTGCAAATATAAAAGTGAATAAATATAAAACTGAAAAAGACGTCACTGGATACAATTGGCTCAGAGAGAGAAAATCACATATTTTGAAAACAAGGGAAATATTATTTTCCAAAGTGCTTATGAGGTCAAATCGACCGCAGTGGTACTAGAACGGTTAATACAGACTGTGAGAACAGCTGGGAGCAGTGTAACACTGTGGGGTTCTGGTAACGAGAAGGAACAAGGGAATGCTGGCCCTAGAGAGCCTAGGTAATTATCTGGTCCGCCTCTAGGTAGCCTATATGAATATTTTTTCTCTATCATTCTGCTTTATTCATTATATTTAGCAATAAATGTAAATACATCCAAATATTACAAAAATATAAATGTTTCAATATATCATTTGTGCCGTAGGAGAATCTGCTTACCAATGTCGAGACTGGGCGCTGAGTAAGAAGAAACGCTGATCGTTGACATGACAGCATGGCTGGTTGGTTTTTGTATCAAATCAATGTGTGCACCGTATCGATTTGAATTGCAGAAAGACTGATTAATACTGAGTAAACTGTGGACTGTACTGTGAAACAATCCCTATGCACGATATCACTTTTAAACAGTTTGAGGACTGTACTATGATGTGAGTAAGCCTTGAACCGTGTCGTATCAACTGCTGAATTGAAACTGTTTCACAGGGACCATGGAGTAGGTTAGTCCAGGCTCCAGCTCTCGGCTGATACACATTTACAGCGGCAGTTTACAAAAATTTCGTGAGTGTTTCCTTTTAAAAGGCGTAAGTTCACATTTTGAAAGTGTAAATTCGTGTAGTCTGTAATGCAGTGTCCGCCTCCGTAGCGTAGCGGTAGCGTTACCGCCTACTACTCAAGGGGCCCGGGTTCGATTCCCGGCAGGGGACTAGGTGTTGTGTGTCTTTCATCATCACTGACTCGCAAGTCGCCGGCCAGGGTGGCCGAGCGGTTCTAGGCACTACAGTCTGGAACCGCGCGACCTCTACGGTCGCAGGTTCGAATCCTGCCTCGGGCATGGATGTGTGTGATGTCCTTAGGTTAGTTAGGTTTAAGTAGTTCTAAGTTCTAGAGAACTGATGACCTCAGAAGTTAAGTCCCATAGTGCTCAGAGCCATCTGAATCAGCCATCTGACTCGCAAGTCGCCGAAGTGGCGTCAACTAAAAAGGACTTGCAATGCGACGGCCGAACTCCCCCGAATGGGGCCTCCCGGCCAACAATGCCATACTATCATTTCCATTTTTGTTATGCCGTTTTGGTTATTTCTGAATAGCTCTCTGAGGCATCATTGGTGAGACATCATGAGAGTAAAAAGTTGCATATCTAGGATTTGTCTACTTTCATACCTCACTTCTTCAGTGAGTCTTTGCTAGGATGGCTAGGGCCTGTGCATGCTATATGCGGACGCAGGAGTAGCTGGCTGCAGTTCGCGAACAGCTGAATGCACTTTTGGCTTATGATCAGTCAGCTTCAGGCTGCTGCCAAGGGTTGTAGCAGTGGCGGAGAATCTGGTGTGTTGCGTGGGACACCTCAGGTCTTGCTTCTTTCGCCCACGGTTTCTGCTAAAGGGCACCTCCAAGCGAACCCGACTTGGTGGATCCAGCGTCACAGTTGAGTGGGTGGCAATTGATAACACGCTCGCGTCGTTCGAGGCGGAGGGCCAGTGTGGAGACTGGTCGCGTGGACTCGCCCATTCACTCTGTGAGGGGACAGGTGCTCACTCCTTCAGCAAGGTCCAAGCAGACACACGGGCTGAGAGGTTTACCAGCTAACGGGAGTTCCAACGTTAGGTGCGTTATGGAGCACCTTAGGCAGATAGCGTTAAGGGCTGAAAAGAAGGGCCAATGTGCACTCAGTATGTCTGCTAGGGGGCCTCATCTAAAATGTGGAGGTGGCCTTCCCTGTGGCTATCCATCATGAAGAGTGCAGTCGTCTGCAAGTTGTGTCTCACGTCGGCAACAACGATGCCTGTCATATGGATTCTGAGGCTATCCGCAGTTCATACAGGTGGCTGGTCGAATTAGTGAAGGCTGCTGGTCTCAGGTGTAGGGTACAAGGAGAGCTCGCAATTTGCAGCAATGTTACCAGAGTTGATTGGCGTCCTTTTGTTTGGAGCCGAGTGAAGGGTCTCAGTCAAAGCATTCGTCGGCTCTGTGACGGTCTTAGCTGCAGATTTCTAGACGTGTGTTGTCAGTTGGGGATTTGTCGGACTCCCCTTGATAGGGGAGCTACTCGGGTAGCAAAGTACTTATGGAGTGCACTTGAGGGTTTTTGTAGGTTAGGTGGTAGTTTGAGGCACTCTGATGAACACTCGACAGTCGATGCGCAGCAGGGAAGTCAGATCGCGTTCAGAGCAAAGACACAAAATTTTATCAGTAATCTGTCGAAGTATTCGTAACAAAATTATTCTCGGTAGTGAGAGCTGGCTGAAACCCAAAATGGAAGTCTGAGATATTTAGCGAGTCAAGGAACGTATATCAGACAGACCGAGTAGAGGCCGCAGGAGTGGGAATCTTCATTGCAGTTGACAAAAGTATTCTCATCTTGGGGTTGAAGCTATTTTCCTCCGTATGTATGTTTTTGGATAGGGTCCGCCTTTAGCAAAACACATTTTTTTGTTTTTGAAGCCAAACATATTTCACTGCAGTTGCAGCATCTTCAGTGGGCTTTTATTTTCCATCTGTTAAAGATTAAGGGTGTTCTTTGCTGTTTGTATACATGTAGCTATTAGTTTTTAAATCGTATTTATAGATATTTGAAAAAACACATAAATTACGAATTCATACCTTTTTACCACATGGTGTGGTATTTCTGATGTGTGTTTTTCTACAGTGACCGTTTTGTTGCACAGTTTGTCATCTGCAACCACTTATATCTTAAAGTAGACAAATTGTTGAAGCCAAAATTACGATTGGAAAACTTGTCATTTCTATGTCTGAAATTATTTCACTCCATGTGTGTGTCTATTTACATAATGTTTCACTTACGTATTCTGTTGTGGATTGGCAGGAGCCAACCCACGGAGTTTGGAGGAAGCCGAAAGGCACGCGTTTAAGCTCACGCAGGCTGGCGTGAGGACTGGAACAGGACAAGGAATTCAGACTTCAGAAAAAAGGTGGTACTTGGTGGAATACTTAACTTTAATCCACCAATGTTGAACGTAGCTCTTGTCTGTACATTCTTTACAATATCAATAGCAACTGATAATGGCGCCTTACTAGGTCGTAGCAAATGACGTAGCTGAAGGCTATGCTAACTATCGTCTCGGCAAATGAGAGCGTATTTTGTCAGTGAACCATCGCTAGCAAAGTCGGCTGTACAACTGGGGCGAGTGGTAGGAAATCTCTCTAGACCTGCCGTGTGGCGGCGCTCGGTCTGCAATCACTGATAGTGGCGACACGCGGGTCCGACGTATACTAACGGACCGCGGCCGATTTAAAGGCTACCACCTAGCAAGTGTGGTGTCTGGCGGTGACACCACATATTCCTTTTAATCATCTTCATCACTATCGAACACTACATGTTGAGTTGCCACTGTCACTGTAACTGTTTCACTGCTTTACCAGCTGTAAAAACAAACATGGCGGGCAGTTGAACAATTGAAGGTGTAAAAACAAGATGGCTGACAGTGTAACAGTTGAACGTGTTCCTGGGGGTTGTTTTGAATCTTTCATTTGTTAGTGATTCTTTTTTCCTTTGTGTGTGTGTGTGTGTGTGTGTGTGTGTGTGTGTGTGTGTGTGTGTGAAAAGGGAGAGAGAGAGAGAGAGAGAGAGAGAAAGGAGAGAGAGTGTGTAACCATCCGAATACACACAAAGTAGCCGGCTTCCAATATATGCTACACAGACTGAACAAAAACCCACTCACTGAAAACAACTACAAGAATGAATTGCAAACAATCAGACAAATAGCAGCAGAGAATGGATATGACACAAACACTATAGATAAACTGAACCACAAAATTAAAACAAAATTAGAAAGGAGACCCAACACCCAAAAACAAAGGCCACCCTATCAACTTACAAACGCACAGAACCCACTCAGGAGCACACATGAACAGGAAACACCCACAATGACAAACAGATGGTTCACTCTCACCTACAACAACAAAGCAGTCCACGGAATACGTAACATACTCAAGAAACAAGAGATAAAAATAGCCTGCATGATAGACAACTCAACACAGAGAACTAAGGACAACCAACATAAGCACAGACAAACACAACACATCTGGTATTTACCAACTAACATGCCAGGACTAGTAAGCAGTTTATATAGGGCAGACAAGCAGAATCTTTAATACCAGATACACAGAACACAGAAGAGCATTAAAAGGTAACAGCTGTCATTCCACATTTGCTGAACAGCTCATGGACATGAAACATTACCCAACAAACATCAGTACAGATTTGAGAATTCTGAAATGCAGCAACAACCCCCCACAAAAACTAATAATTGAAGAAAATTATCAGATACAAAACGCCATAGTTGAAAAGCAAACTAGAGATAAATGAATACACAGCTCTCTGCAATGGTACTCTGTTCTCTGCCCTCAAGGAATTATTAGACGACACACACACACACACACACACACACACACACATACACACTAAATCAATCCGTAAACCTAATGCCACCCTCTCTCTCTCTCTCTCTCTCTTCTCTCTCCTCTCTCCTTTTTCACAGACACACACACACAAAATAAACATAAAATAAATCCCTAAACCTACTGTCACCCTCACTCTCTGTCTCTCCCTTTTCGCACACACATACACACACAAAGAAAAAAAGAATCACTAACACCTCTGAAAGATTCAAAACAACCCCCAGGAACAATTTCAACTGTTCCACTGTCAGCCATCTTGTTTTTACACCTTCAATTGTTCAACTGCCCGCCATGTTTGTTTTTACAGCTGGTAAAGCAGTGAAACAGTTACAATGACAGTGGAAACTCAACATACAGTGTTCGACAGTGATGAAGATGATTAAAAGGAAAACGTATGTGAAACATTATGTAAATAGACACACACATAGAATTAAATAATTTCAGACATAGAAATAACAAGTTTTCAAAACGTAATTTTGGCTTAAACAATTTGTCTGCTTTAAGGTATAAGTGGTAGCAGATGACAAACTGTGCAACAAAACGGTCATTGTAGAAACACAACACATCAGAAAAATCACACCATATGGTAAAAAGGTATAAATTCGTAATTTATGTGTTTTTTCAAACATCTGTAATTACGATTTAAAAACTAATAGCTACATGTATACAAACAGCAAAGAACACTCTTTATCTTTAACAGATGGAAAATAAAAGCCCACTGAAGATGCTGCAACTGCAGTGAAACATGTTTGGCGTAAAAAACAAAAAATGTGTTTTGCTAAAGTCGGACGCTATCCAAATACATCCAAAAAGTATTCTCGCTATTGAGGGTGACAGTGAAGTTATCTGATCGCGTACAGCAGGTGTAGGTGAAACCAAGTTAACTGTTGTATTTTTTATCGACCACCCGATTCCTTTGTGACAGTTCTAGAGTCATTCAAAGAATGTCTGTGGTCAGTATCCCGTAAATACCCAGATCATGCATTACTGGTTGGAGGCGACTTTCGCCTACCGAGTGTAGACTGGGATGTCTACAGTTTCATTGCGGGGGGTACAGACTTGACAGTCGTACGAAGTACTTTCGAACACATTTTCTACAAAATGTGTTGAGCAGCTAGTTGTGCATTGGAAATATCTTAGACCTTGTAGCTACAAATAGGTCCAACCTTATCAGTATGGAGCCGGGGTTTAGCGATAATGATGTCATTATACCAACTGTGGTTACGGAAAAGATCCACCATAATGTAATAAGGAAATGCGAGAACAGCTGAGGAAGAGAACGTGCAAATGACGATAAGCACAGATTAGTAGAGATTCGTGCGGCTGTGAAAAGCTCTACGCTCGAAGCATACATCTAATACCACTGTCATACGTTAGCGTAAGATCTGGCAGAGAACCCGAGAAAACACTGGTTCTGTGTCAAATCGCTAAGTGGTTCTAAGACTTCCATTCAGACACTTATTGACTAGTCTGCTATAGAAGTTGGAGATAGCAAAACTAAAGCCGAAGTTTTAAATTTCACGTTCAAGTATTCATTCACACGGGAGAAGCGACCAAACATACCATCACTTAACCGTCGGATAGACTCAGGTATGGACGACATATTAATGAGCATCCCTGGCCTAGAAAAACAACTGAAGGAGTTACAGACAAATAAGTCATCAGGTCTACTTCCAAAAAGTACTCTACGGCATTGGCCCCTTACTTCGCTTGCATTTTTCGCGAATCTCTACCGCAGCAAAAAGTCCCACGAGACAGAAAAAAATCGCAGGTTATTCCTGCTTATAAGAAGGGCAAAAGAACAGATCCTCCACAATTACAGACCTATATCTCTAACATCAGTTTGCTGCAGAATCCTTGAGCCCATTCTCACTTCGAATGTAATAAATTTTCTTGAGGCCAAGAATCTTAGGTCCACGAGTCAGCATGGTTGTAGAAAGCATCGCTCATGCGAAAGACAGCTTCCCCTTTTCCAGCGTGATATAATGCAAACTATGGGTGAACAGCAACAGGCAGTTTCCACATTTCTAGATATCTGGAAAGTGTTTGACACAGTGCCCTATTGTAGTTTCTTAAAGAAGGTACGAGCGTATGGTTCAAATGGCTCTGAGCACTATGGGACTTAACTTCTGAGGTCACCAGTCCCCTAGAACTTAGAACTACTTAACCTAACCAACCTAAGGACATCACACACATCCATGCCCGAGGCAGGATTCGAACCTGCGACCGTAGCGGTGGCTCGTTTCCAGACTGTAGTGCCTAGAACCGCTCGGCCACTCCCGCCGGCACGAGCATATGGAAAAGGTTCACAGATATCTGAGTGGCTCGAAAAGTTCTTAAGTTATAAAACCTAGTAAGTTGCCCTCGACGGAAAGTGTTCATCAGAGACAAGGGTATCGTCAGGAGTGCCCATGGAAGTGTGATAGGACCAATGTTGTTCTCTATACAAATAAATGATTTGGCGGACAGGATGGGCAGCATTCTGTGGTTGTTTGCTGATGATGCTGTGGCATACGATAAGGTGTTGAAGCTGAGTGATTGTAGGAGGATACACAACGTCTTAAACAATATTTCTAGTTGGGGTGATGAATAGCAGCTAGCTCTAAAGGTAGAACGATGTAAGTAGGAAAAACAAATCATAATGTTCGGATACACCATTAGTAGTGCCCTGTTTTATAAAGTCACGTCGTTCAATATCTGGGCGTAAATTTACAAAGCGATATGAAACGGAAGCTTGTGAGGATTGTTGCAGGGAAGGTGAATGGTCGACTTCGGTTTATTGGGAGAATTTTAGAAAAGCGTGGTTCATATGTAAAGGAGACAGCATATAGGAAGCTGGTGCGACCTATGCTTGAGTACTGGTTGAGTGATTGGGATCCGTAGCAAGTCGGATTAAAGGAAGACATCGAAGAAATTCAGAGGTGGGCTGCTAGATTTGCTAGTGGTAGATGCATCAGGAACTCACATGGGAATCCTTGGAAGGAAGACGACATCTTTCCGGGGAACTCTATTGAGAACATTTAGAGAACCAGCATTTGAAGCTGACTGCCGAACGATTCTATTTCCGCCAACATACATTGCGCGTAAGGACTACAAAGGTAAGATACGAGGAATAGAGTTTGTAAGAAGGCATTTAGACAGTCGGTTTTGTGGTGCCGGGTACCGTCCGACACGCGCCGTAAGGTGGGTTATCAATGTAGATGTAGATGTAGATTGCATACACGAATATACTCTGTAAATAACGCCTGTGCTGCGTATTTCAATTTGAGCACACTCTGAATCTGCAGTCCCACAACATAAAGCTCACGAACAGATCTGCGACATTACAGAAGTTGTATCATTAATTGCAACACATGCGTAGATGACCCGTAGGTATTTTTTTCAAAGTAGACTCGCCAAATACCTGCATCGCTAGGCCGATCAGACATCCCGGTTTTCAAATAAATATCCTGGTTTCTCGAGAAAACATACAATGTTCTGTTTTTACTCGAAAAAGAAAATACGTGCACTAATGTTTCTCACTTAATTAAATATTTGGGAAAAACAAGTCTCCTAGAAGTAGAACGTTATATAAATATGTTTTTACACAATATGTAGGCCTACCGCATTTGGTTTCACTCGTCTTATGCCTAAAGAAAGAGATATATTGAAAAGGAAAGCAGGAATTACCCACCACCGCTTCTAACCTGCCAACTTTTCATTTTTGGCCCTAGAGACAAGTAAAACGAAAAGCAAAGGATGTATGAAGGAGTATCAGTTAAACCATTTCTCCTAATGGGACTGCATCCATATGGAAGTTAACTTCTTGACGAATATGAGGGATTTGGCGTGTGCTAGCATTCTGTTATTGAATATTGTTTGGCATGTATTGGCGCTTGCCCTAATAGTCTGCAGTCAAACGAAATTTTAAATTCTAGTATATGATGTATAATTTGTATCTGATTACTGTGTAGTAATGTCATATAGTTGCCCGCTCGGTTGGCCGTGCGGCCTAACGCACGGCCTTCTGGGCGGGAAGGAGCGCCTGGTCCCTGGCACGAATCCGCCGACGTCGAGGTCAGGTGAACCGGCTAGTCTGTGCATGGTTTTTAGGCGGTTTTCCATCTGCCTCGGCGAATGCGGGCTGTTTCCCCCTATTCCGCCTCAGTTACACTATGTCGGCGACTGCTGCGCAAACAAGTCCTCCATGTACGCGTACACCACCATTACTCTACCACGCAAACATAGGGGCTACACTCGTCTGGTGTGAGACGTTCCCTGGGGGGTCCACCGGGGGCCGAACCGCACAATAACCCTGGGTTCGGTGTGGGGCGGTGGAGGGGTGAAGTGGACTGCCGTAGTCGTCATGGAGTTGTGGACCACTGCGGCTGCAGCGGGGACGCAGCTCCCCGTCGTTTCTAGGCCCCCGGTTAACATACAATACATACAATGTCACATAGTTTCCAGGATTAAAGAACTGTACCTAAGTACGTAGTAAGCCGGCCGAAGTGGCCGAGCGGTTCTAGGCGCTACAGTCTGGAACCGCGCGACCGCTATGGTCGCAGGTTCGAATCCTGCCTCGGGCATGGATGTGTGTGATGTCCTTAGGTTGGTTAGGTTTAAGTAGTTCTAAGTTCTGATGACCTCCTTCTGCTGGTCGGCGGCTGGAGCTGCGAAGACATCGAACCAAAAATAGAAAGAGCTATGTCAAAATTGGAACTACGGTGCACTAATACTAAGAGGTCAATATCACCAACTAAATCAACATACTCATTGCTGAAAGGACAGCTAGTAAGAAACCCTACAGTTAGAATTGGGGGCTCACCAGTTCTCAGACGACAAGAGACTCCCTGCTTGGGTGTCATCATCGATAAAGGTGGAACTTCGGAAGGCACATTGAGTCCGTAACCCAAAAAGCACTACAAGTGCTCAATAACCTTATCTCCATAGGGCACAAAAGATTTCACCTTCCACCACACCTAATCAAGCTGTATCACAATAGTATACTAACTTCAATAGTGGGTTACGGATCGGGAGTCTGGGCACACAGGCTCACAAGGGTGGTGCCTGCCACGACAGTGAGCAGAGTGCAAAGAAACATGCTGTTAAGATCTGTAAGGGCGTACAGAACATCCCCAGGAAGTGCTCTATTAGTAATAATGGGGCTCTATCCTCTAGATATCAAAATACGAGAACAAGCAGCATGGTATTGGGTTAAGAAAGGGAACAACATGAAAATAGAGAATATCCTGGGAGCTCAGGTTAGGGACAAGGCAGAAATACGAAGAAGGAGTGAGGACTTATGGCAGGAATCTTGGGAAATGGATGAATCTGGCAGAAGAACCTTCGAATCCCTGCCAAATGTTAAAGAAAGGTTAGGCATGAGGTATTTCGAACCAACACGCGGTCTAATACATTTTCTCACTGGTTATGGGCCCTACTAACCTTACGACTTATCTTAGAAGAAAGATTAAGAAAAGGCAAACCTACGTTTGTAGCATTTGTAGACTTAGAGAAAGCGTTTGACAATGTTAACTGGAATACTCTCTTTCAAATTCTGAAGGTGGCAGGGGTAAAATACAGGGAGCGAAAGGCTATTTACAATTTGTACAGAAACCAGGTGGCAGCTATAAGAGTCGAGGGGCAGGACAGAGCCCAATTGTTACTAATAGGGCACTTCCTGGGGATGTTCTGTACGCCCTTACAGATCTTAACAGCATGTTTCTTTGCACTCTGTTCACTGTCATGGCAGGCATTTAGGCAGTAAAATAACTGATGGTCGAAGTAGAGAGCATATAAAATGTAGACTGGCAATGGGAAGGAAATCGTTTCTGAAGAAGAGAAATTTGTTAACGTCGAGTATAGATTTAAGTGTCAGGAAGTCGTTTCTGAAAGTATTTGTATGGAGTATAGCCCTGTATGGAAGTGAAACATGGACGATAACCAGTTTGGACAGGAAGAGAATAGAAGCTTTCGAAATGTGGTGCTACAGAAGAATGCTGAAGATAAGGTGGGTAGATCACGTAACTAATGAGGAGGTATTGAATAGGATTGGGGAGAAGAGAAGTTTGTGGCACAACTTGACTAGAAGAAGGGATCGGTTGGTAGGACATGTTCTGAGGCATCAAGGGATCACAAAAGTAGCACTGGAGGGCAGCGTGGAGGGTAAAAATCGTAGAGGGAGACCAAGAGATGAATACACTAAGCAGATTCAGAAGGATGTAGGTTGCAGTAGGCACTGGGAGATGAAGCAGCTTGCACAGGATAGAGTAGCATGGAGAGCTGCATCAAACCAGTCTCAGGACTGAAGACCACAACAACAACAACACATGGGCCCTACCTGACATATCTATGTCGGTTTGGGAAAAAGGCTACACCTGCGTGTGACTGTGGCGCTTTGGAGGGCACTCCCGACCATGTGGTTTACGAGTGCCCCCTTTTCGATGATGTAGCAGCGACATTAAGACAACAACTTCCAAACAACACCACATATGACCTATTGTGACACGAAGAGACTTTTGGAACTCTAAACAACTTGGCAAATGAGGTATCACGAAAAGTTCTGACTGCATACCTGAGGGACTTTCGCGACTAGAGACAATCACTGAACGTGTCCTAGTACCCTAATCCTGTACCGCCTTTGCGTGGACAGGTCGACTTTTAGTTGGAATCCGCCACTTGCAGGACTAGGGGGACCGGGGTACCCCTATTCTTGACTAAGATAGCACCGGAATTCACGTACGTTAGTACAGTAGTTAGTAGCATTAGAAGTAGATACTAAATTAGGAACCTGCAGCGACAAGCAATCTTGGCCTGCCCGGTGTCAGGTGCACGCTCATCGGGATTAGCTCGATGAGCAAGGCTCTATAGTAGGTTTACATCGAGGCTGACACACCTGTAACGCCGCAGGCAGTTAGGAATTAACAAGTAGGTAGGGAAATTAACAACTAGGTAGTAGCGTATAGATTAATAATTGTAGTCTGCCTATTAACATGTACTGTGTCACACTGTCTGTAGCTCATAAATAAACATTGTAACACTGTAATAATAATAATAGCTGCTGATAACATATAATATTGTATTAACATTACGACCCACTAATCACTAGGGTGGTGGCTTAATTTGTATAAATATTATAGATGTTACTGAATAAAGATTTAAAAAAAAAAAGTTCTGATGACCTCAGAAGTTAAGTCCCATAGTGCTCAGAGCCATTTGAACCATTTAAGTACGTAGTAAGTGAATAAACATTGCAGAAAATGTATCCACGCTATTATAATAAAAAGTACATATCAGTCTTTTTTATTTCTGAAGAAACAAATTTTATTTATGAATAATGTACCTACAGTTTCCTTTCCGATTCACAATGTGAGGATACATTCTTGCCATATGTTTTTCAGCTGCTGCATTGTCATAGCCCTATTATCGATTTATAAATATCACAGTAAAGGACAAGAAAGGTAAGCGTTAAGTGTAGTAATGAAGATAGGCATTAAGTATAAACGCAAGTGTCCCGGTTTTTTCTCCTTGAAATCTGGTCTGCCTATGCATCGCGCGTCATCGTCGCCATATTATATCGGAATCCTGCAATGAGATGAGGAACAGTCAAAGCGAAGAATTTTGAAACTAACTGCTAACAAGGGAACCTCCCCATCGCACCCCCCTCAGATTTAGTTATAAGTTGGCACAGTGGATAGGTCTTGAAAAACTGAACACAGATCAATCGAGAAAACAGGAAGAAGTTGCGTGGAACAATGAAAAAAAATAAGCAAAATATACAAACTGAGTAGTCCATGCGCAAGATAGGCAACAACAAGGAGAATATGCGCTCAAGAGCGCCGTGGTCCCATTGTTAGCGTGAGCAGCTGCAGAACGAGAGGTCCTTGGTTCAAGTCTTCCCTCGAGTGAAATGTTTTATTTTTTTATTTTCAGACAATTATTTGTCCGTCCGTCCGATGCGAGGTAACTGCGCCGTAGTATGGGGTCTCTACACCTAAACAACATATTCCTGTCATGTGACGCACATGCCGTCATCAGTGTCGTATAGAATATATCAGACGTGTTTTCCCGTGGAGGAATCGGTTGACCTATGACCTTGCTATCAAATGTTTTCGGTTCCCATTGGAGAGGCACGTCCTTTCTTCTACTAATCGCACAAACACTAAACTTATTACAGTGAACAGAGACGTCAATGAACGAACGGACAGATCATAACTTTGCGAAAATAAAGGAAGTAAACTTTTCACTCGAGGGAAGGCCTGAACCAAGGACCTCTCGCACCACAGCTGCTCACGGTAACCACGGGACCACGGCGCTCCTGAGTTTACACCATCCTCGATGTTGCCTATCTTGTGCATGGACTACTTAGTTTGTATATTTTGCTTATTTTTTTCATAGTTCCACACAACTTCTTCCTGTTTTCTCGATTGATCTGTGTTCAGTTTTTCAAGGCCTATCCACTGTGCCAAGTTATAACTAAATCTGAGTGGGGTGCGATGGGGAGGTTCCCTTGTAAGATCAGGCTCTCAGTCGCAACAGTTGTGTTTCGTTTTCTCTTTACGTTAAATCTTGTTCCAGTTCTAATACTGTAATTCATAGAGCTGTGACAACTTTGTACTGGAACGGCACTAACAGATAAATGCAGTGTTCCACCACGTACCTCCCTATAATTCTTCCATCATTTTTAAAATGCTCTCGTTTATTCAGCACATTTACCATGTTTTGTATATTCGGAATTTTGCTGATGTGAGCAAATTTACAAACCGCTGTTACATGGATGCGCGCAAACCTATCGCAAGTGTGATGTGTTCTGATTGGCCGAGAACCGCAGCTCTTGCGGTACTTGAATTTGACAGATGGTGTACATGTGTTTGGGGCCGGTTCTTTTACAGTATTACACAAGTTGCAAAGCTTGGGGGTGTCGGAGTCATTCGAATGACTGAGTGTCTCTTTGCGTGTATACAAACGTATTATTCAACAACACTGGTGCCATATACTTGTGGCAACTATGTTCTCTGATGTTTTCCGGGCGTATTTCTAGCTTGTAGAATTTTCGGGTGTCCACCCAGGTCAAGTCGGTAAGTTCTCCACGATTTTGGCAAACAGACTCGTTGACGTCTTCAGGTGGTTTCTGATGACTGCTGACGGGATGTTGTAGGCGTCCGTTATGCGTTGGCCATCTCTCCTCTCCTATCGCAATGCAACCACCGCGGTTGCTGGTGATCATGGTAATCGTAGCAATGCCCAGCAGTAAACTATGGCCTTCAGTGTCCACCCTGTCGTCGTCTGCTTTCTGTTTTACTGAGAAAAGGCGAAACGCTTCTGTACATTGAGGTCTACATTCGAAGGCCTAGCTGCTGCAACAATGAGTTTTTAGTTATTTAGCTTTTTTTGTTCTTTAAGTCCATAACACATTTATAATTAGCTGTAAGTTCAAATACAGTAACAGCTCAATAATTTAATTTTACTCTTACCATTGACGACTCTCTCTCTTGCTTAAGAGCATGTTCATATTTTGGTTCAGCTCATCAATATTTCAATAATACAAGGTGAAACATAACTACACTCCTGGAAATTGAAATAAGAACACCGTGAATTCATTGTCCCAGGAAGGGGAAACTTTATTGACACATTCCTGGGGTCAGATACATCACATGATCACACAGACAGAACCACAGGCACATAGACACAGGCAACAGAGCATGCACAATGTCGGCACTAGTACAGTGTATATCCACCTTTCGTAGCAATGCAGGCTGCTATTCTCCCATGGAGACGATCGTAGAGATGCTGGATGTAGTCCTGTGGAACGGCTTGCCATGCCATTTCCACCTGGCGCCTCAGTTGGACCAGCGTTCGTGCTGGACGTGCAGACCGCGTGAGACGACGCTTCATCCAGTCCCAAACATGCTCAATGGGGGACAGATCCGGAGATTTTGCTGGCCAGGGTAGTTGACTTACACCTTCTAGAGCACGTTTGGTGGCACGGGATACATGCGGACGTGCATTGTCCTGTTGGAACAGCAAGTTCCCTTGCCGGTCTAGGAATGGTAGAACGATGGGTTCGATGACGGTTTGGATGTACCGTGCACTATTCAGTGTCCCCTCGACGATCACCAGTGGTGTACGGCCAGTGTAGGAGATCGCTCCCCACACCATGATGCCGGGTGTTGGCCCTGTGTGCCTCGGTCGTATGCAGTCCTGATTGTGGCGCTCACCTGCACGGCGCCAAACACGCATACGACCATCATTGGCACCAAGGCAGAAGCGACTCTCATCGCTGAAGACGACACGTCTCCATTCGTCCCTCCATTCACGCCTGTCGCGACACCACTGGAGGCGGGCTGCACGATGTTGGGGCGTGAGCGGAAGACGGCCTAACGGTGTGCGGGACCGTAGCCCAGCTTCATGGAGACGGTTGCGAATGGTCCTCGCCGATACCCCAGGAGCAACAGTGTCCCTAATTTGCTGCGAAGTGGCGGTGCGGTCCCCTACGGCACTGCGTAGGATCCTACGGTCTTGGCGTGCATCCGTGCGTCGCTGCGGTCCGGTCCCAGGTCGACGGGCACGTGCACCTTCCGCCGACCACTGGCGACAACATCGATGTACTGTGGAGACCTCACGCCCCACGTGTTGAGCAATTCGGCGGTACGTCCACCCGGCCTCCCGCATGCCCACTATACGCCCTCGCTCAAAGTCCGTCAACTGCACATACGGTTCACGTCCACGCTGTCGCGGCATGCTACCAGTGTTAAAGACTGCGATGGAGCTCCGTATGCCACGGCAAACTGGCTGACACTGACGGCGGCGGTGCACAAATGCTGCGCAGCTAGCGCCATTCGACGGCCAACACCGCGGTTCCTGGTGTTTCCGCTGTGCCGTGCGTGTGATCATTGCTTGTACAGCCCTCTCGCAGTGTCCGGAGCAAGTATGGTGGGTCTGACACACCGGTGTCAATGTGTTCTTCTTTCCATTTCCAGAAGTGTATATAACATAACATATTTTATTAACGTGATATTGGATTCTGTTGTACATAAAACTAAATAGCCAATCTCTAGAAACTGAATCTATCAATTATTGTTGTGCTCAACGTAAATATAGCATACCTCTGATATGTATAACATCTCTGTGTGTGAAGTGATAATCTAAACATACGGTAAGGTGAAGAGCTCATGCAACATGCAGTAGTATGCAGCACGTTATCGATTCTATTCCCTTTCAAGTACACTTTGCTCTTCCAAATTCGTGTCAACACAGTTCTTCACCTGAAGACGATAATGTGAACCATCAAAACGCATAGTGGGGAAACAAACAAGTGACTGACGCAGTAAACTATTTTTATTTGTATTTATCGACAGTTGTAGCTTCATGATGCCTCCCTTTATGGACGATATATTCATAAAAATTTGTTACTACAATCTACAATTGATTTGTATTTGCAAGTTGCTTGACACTCACTGTGCACAAGCTCAGCTGAGTAAAAAGATAGTGTGACAGCGCAGAATATCGCGATGATCTCATTTCTTCTTTTGTGGCATTTCACGAGTTTGTGGGATCCTGTTTAGTTAGGATCCCGCCCAAGCAGCCCTTGAGAACAGGAAAGTGTTGGTGTGTGTTTGTGAGGGGGGGGGGGGGGGAAGGTGCCTCCCCCTCCCCCCTCCCTCCAGCTGTGTTAGGTAAGACGATTCGGACCAGTTCAGACTCGCGAGGTTGCCTTTATAATGATCTGCATGTTTACGCTGCGACTGAACTGATTAGAGCAGAAAGCAATGTGTGACCGAACCGCCGGTACCATTTGTTGTACGTTGTTGAAGTAGACGTGCTAGGTGCATAATTATCTTGCAAGTAGGTTCTGCTGATATGATTTAAGTATTACGAATACGTGAGCACTTGAAGAAAGCCTCGATATCGGAACTCGTCTAAACTTAAAATATATTGTATGTAACTGAAGCTGTTGCTTATTCACAGTGCACATCTGGTGATGCCATATATATATATATATATATATATATATATATATATATATATATATATATATATATATATATACTGTGTAATACTGTTGGCCACACCGAACGCAAATAGATTTCTGTATAAGTATACATCTCATCACATATTTACGATATAACTATCTTTCTTTTAAGGAAATCGTCCGGAAAAATATGTTTCATCAGTTATACGCACCTTCTGATGTTTCTTAGTCGCAAAATACAACATTGTACTTTTTTGAGTTATGAATTCCACTTTTGGTACGAAATGAAAGGCTGTTGGTTCGGTTAGACACGTTTCGCTCGTTTTATTTTCGACGCTGCTTTCGTGTTCTGCTATCTATCTTTTGTTACTCACTAAAATTGTAAGTTATCTCTGTGATGAAATATTTTTTGCTATTTTAAGTTGAAACACCTTGTTGGTGCACAAGTTAATCTGGATTTTTAACGGTTTTTGATTCTACTTAAGATTCTGCGTAGTCCTTTCTACATATTCGTGTGCTCAAAAAGTCTCTCCGCAGTGCCGTATGATTGTTAGCCGCGCGTGGCGTATGATTGTTCACCTACTTCTCCCAACATTCCACTGTTTCGTTCATCTCAGCCAGCGTCAGTAGTCGTTGGTGTGTGTCGTTACGTATTGACGTGTAACATGTAAGTTTAGTTCCTTTGTTCCTTTGTTTCTTTTTTGTCTCTGTTAAAATGCTAACCATTGAAGAACGTGTTTTTTTAGTCGAACAAGTGTTCAAAGCTGGCAGTAAACACACAGTTTCAGTTCGTCAAACATGTAATTCATTTTTCCCGGAGGCAACACTCCCAAATCGCGATACTGTGCGAGATTGGGTTAACATATTTCGAAGTACGGGTTCAGTGACAGATGTACCGAGAAGTGGTCGTCCTAGCGTTTTGTCTGAGAAGAAACTACTCGATATTTCCGATAAAATGTCCATGAGTCCGAACAAGTCAGTAAGAAAACTCGCCCAGGAAATCGATGTCAGTGTCGGAACGGCCCACACAGCTGTAAGGAAAAGTTTAGAACTTTTCCCCATACAAAGTGACATGTCAATGTCACTGCTTGCTGATGTTTTTGGTGGTCGCATAATTTCACAGGGGCTTTGGCCTCCACGACGCGTGTCGTAAGCCACCTGCCTTTTTCTTCTGGGGTGCAGCGAAAGCAACTGTCTATAAAAACTGTCCAAAATGCATCGATGAATTGAAAACTGCAATATCCACTTTCACTGCTTCTGTTACAGAAGAAATGTTACAGCTTGTGTTGGAAACATGATTAGACGAATTGAATTGTGTATTCAACAACAGGGGGAACACTTTCAACATTTAATTTGAAAATCTGTAAGTAAAAATGAATATTCAATAAATTAATGACTTGTATTTCACAGAGTTTCATTTCGGCATATATAGGGTGGGCCATTGATAATGACCAGGCCAAATATCTCACGAAATAAGCGTCAAACAAAAAAACTACAAAGAACGAAACTCGTCTAGCTTGAAGGGGGAAACCAGATGGCGCTATGGCCCGCCATATGGCGCTGCCATAGGTCAAACGGATATCAACTGCGTTTTATTAAAATAGGAACCCCCATTTTTATTACATATTCGTGTAGTAGGTAAATAAATATGAATGTTTTAGTTGGACCACTTTTTTCGCTTTGTGATAGATGGCGCTGTAATAGTCACAAACGTATAAGTACGTGGTATCGCGTAACATTCTGCCGGTGCGGACGGTATTTCAAATGGTTCAAATGGCTCTGAGCTCTATGGGACTTAACATCTGTGGTCATCAGTCCCCTAGAACTTAGAACTACTTAAACCTAACTAACTTAAGGGCATCACACACATCCATGCCCGAGGCAGGATTCGAACCTGCGACCGTAGCAGTCGCGCGGTTCCGGACTGAGGACGGTATTTGCTTCGTGATACATTACCCGTGTTAAAATGGACGTTCCCGGATTTCTTTCTGTGGGGAAAGTTGAAGGATATTTGCTATCGTGATCCACGGACAACGCCTGACAACATGCGTCAGCGCATTGTCAATGCATGTGCGAACGTTACGGAAGGCGAACTACTCGCTGTTGAGAGGAATGTCGTTACACGTATTGCCAAATGCGTTGAGCTTGACGGACATCATTTTGAGCATTTATTGCATTAATGTGATATTTACAGGTGATCACGCTGTAACAGCATGCGTTCTCAGAAACGATAAGTTCACAAAGGTACATGTATCACATTGGAACAACCGAAATAAAATATTCAAACATACCTACGTTCTGTATTTTAATTTAAAAATACCTACCTGTTACCAACTGTTCGTCTAAAATTGCGAGCCATATGTTTGTGACCATCGAAAAGCGAAAAATGTGGTCCAAGTAAAACATTCATATTTCTTTACGTACTACACGAGTATGTAATAAAAATGGGGGATCCTATTTAAAAAAAACGCTGTTGATATCCGTATGACCTATGGCAGCGCCATCTAGCGGGCGAACCATAGCGCCATCTGGTTTCCCCCTTCAAGCTAGACAAGTTTCGTTCTTTGCAGTTTTTCCATTTGACGCTTATTTTGTGAGATATTTGGCCCGGTCACGATCAATGGACCACCCTGTATGCGTGCGTGTGCGTGTGTGTGTGTGTGTGTGTGTGTGTGTGTGTGTAACTGACGAGAAAAAATCGCAACAGCAAGAAGGAGTTGTGCGACATAAACGAAAATTGGTAAGCGTGTTTCTACATCTGAGAGTGACGCGGCAGTCGTATAAGAGTCGACGCTAGTAGCGCCACTACGAGGATGCAAATCAGGTTTGCTTTAAGTGCACGCTGCAACGGTCGTGAGAGTTAGTTGCCTTTCAGACTGGATGTGGTGAGCTGATATTAGTCAAGAACGCATTTAAGGCGATATAAACGCCATTAACATCACCTCATTGAGTTTGAGCGGGGTCGTGTAACAGGGCTATGAGAAGCTGGACATTGCTTCTGCGATATTGTAGAAAGACTTGATCGGAATGTAGCCACTGTACATGATTTCTGGCAGCGGTAGTGAACAGAACGCACGGTCGCAAGGAGACCGGCTCCGGGCAGCCACGTGGCACTACTGCGTGCGAAGACCATCGTGTTCGGCGTATGGCTCTGCAGCGCATTGTCCTGCTCCTGAAGCAGCAATTTGAGTAGCAGTTGTCACCACAGCGACACAACGAACTGTTGCAAATCGGTTACTTCATGGACAGCTCCGAGACAGACGTCCTGTAGCATGCATTCCACTGACCCTAAACCACAACCGTTTGCGGCTTCATTGGTGTCCAGCGAGACTTCATTGGAGGGCAGGGTAGATGTCTGTTGTGTTTTCTGATGAATGCTGGTCCTGCCTCGGCGCCAGTGATGGACAAGGGTTGGTTAGAAGGACGCCATTTGAGGGTCTGCAACCAACCTATCTGCGTGCTAGACTCACTGGACCGACACCTGCAGTTGCAGTTTGGGTTGTGATTTCGTATGGCAGCAAGAGCACTCTCGTGGTAATATCACTACAGATTTGTACGTCAGTCTGGTGAATCGGCCTGTTGTGCTGCCATTGATGAACAGTTTTCCGGGGAGTGGTTTGTAGGAGGGGCGTTCAGAAAGTAAGCTCTGATCGGTCGCGAAATCGAAACGACTATGAAAATCCGATAAAGCTTTGCACAGATGTGTTGGGTAGTGTCTCTAGTATAACCCCAGTTAGCATCACGTCGCTCTTCTCATTTCTGAGCTCTCAGTGAGTGCGTAAAGATGTCTAGAAAATAATGTCTGCCGCCAAGTACGAGGGCCTGGTGAGAAATTTCGCCTGAAGCTATGCAGCTAACATTACATAACTGTCGTGCTGTTTCTTCTTCAAGACAATTCTCAGCCGCATTCTGCAGGGGCAATGAAGATGCTCCTGCATCGTTTTCAAATGGAAATGTGAGATTACCCACAATACAGTCCGCAATTGTCTCCCCCTGAGTTTCATCTCTGGTCACATGAACCGCTGTCTTTGAAGACAACATTTTGACACAGACAACGAGGTGTAGGCCAGCGTGGAGAATTGGCGGAAAGCACTGGCGGCTGCCTTCTATGATGAGGCTATTGAAAAGTTGGTACAACGCTATGACAAAAGTCTAAGTCAGAACGGCGACTACGTAGAGAAGTAGCTGAAAGGTGTAGCTAATTGTTACAAGTAAAACATTTCTGATGTTCACTGTGGTTTCAATTTGGCAATCAATCGGAGCTTACTTTCTGAACAGGCCTCGTAATATGATAAACGCCTGCACACATACCGCTGTTGTACCCCAACATACGCTAAAGAGTGTCGACATGTAGCCTTGACCTGCTCGATTACCATATTTGTCTCCAGTCGAGGACATACTGGACATCATTGGACAACAACTCCAGCGTCATCCACAAACATCCCTGCAATGACCGACCAGGTGTAACACGCATAGAACTCCGTCTCCAAAACTGACATCTGGCACAAGTACAACACAATGCATGTACGTTTGTTTGTTTCCATTCATCATGCTGACGGTTACACCAGTTATTAACGTACCAGCATGTCACATTTGCAGTGGCTGGTCTCGTGCTTACAGTAACCTGGGATCTTGCAATGTTAATCACTTAAATATGTTCCCTAGACAAATGTATTCCCGAAATTTCATTATTCTGCATTAATTACTTTTTTGTGTTGAGATTTGTTTTCCTTCAGTGTATATATGTATGACTAATTTATTTTCAATTTTCCATACATTCCGCTTGAAAATGGCTCATGGCTGAAACTGCAATCATCGATAAAAATGACATATTGTAAGAAGTATAGTAGCGTCTAGCGCGTGAACTAAAATTAATAGGTGATAATGTATAGATTCATCTACATCTACGTCTACATGGATACTTTGCAAATCTCTTTTAAGTGCCTGGCAGAAGGTTCATCGAACGACCTTCACAATTCTCTATTATTCCAATCTCGCATAGCGCGCGGACAGAACGAACACCTATATCTTTCCGTACGGGCTCTGATTTCCCTTATTTTATCGTGGTGATCGTTTCTCCCTATGTAGGTCGGTGTCAATAAAATATTTTCGCATTCGAAGGAGAACGTTGGTGATTGGAATTTCGTGAGAAGATCCCGCCGCAACGAAAAACGCCTTTCTTTTAATGA
The DNA here is from genome assembly GCF_023864345.2 of Schistocerca serialis cubense. Taxonomy (NCBI): domain Eukaryota; kingdom Metazoa; phylum Arthropoda; class Insecta; order Orthoptera; family Acrididae; genus Schistocerca; species Schistocerca serialis. The sequence continues at coordinate 573,823,573 of NC_064645.1, read as the reverse complement.
TGTCCAGCCAAAATCCTGTATGATTTCTGTGACACTCTCTCCCAAATTTCACGATAATACTAAACGTGACGCCCTTCTTTGAACTTTTTCGATGTACTCCGTCAGTCCTATCTGGTAAGGATCCCACACCGCGCAGCAGTATTCTAAAAGACGACGGACAAGCGTAGTGTAGGCAGTCTCCTTAGTAGATCTGTTACATTTTCCAAATGTCATGCCAATAAAACGCAGTCTTTGGTTAGCCTTCCCCACAACATTCTCTATGTGTTCCTTCCAATATAAGTTGTTCGTAATTGTAATACCTAGGTATTTAGTTGAATTTATGGCTTTTAGTTTAGACTGATTTATCGTGTAACCGAAGTTTAACGAATTTCTTTTAGTACTCAAGTGGATGACACACTTTTCATTATTTAGGGTCAAGGTCAACTGCCGATTTTCGCACCATCATTTTGCTTCAAAGGTTTGGTTTCCAAAACAAAACAAGTGGATAGACAAAAGTTTAAAGTCAGATATTATGAAATGGAAGAGGGAGAAAACCCGTGAGGCAATATTACCGGCATGTCGTCTGTTTTAGAAGCTACCATCTTGGACGTAGTTCGTAATTTTCCTATGAAAAGGGGGTCATGCAACACATCAGATAGAGAATTACATGAGAAAAGCAACTCTGCCTTTCATTGGAGAACAGCTTCATTAATTCTCGGCTTACGACTCGGGTTTCTTCTTTGCAGGTGACGTGTAAACTGATGGCGTTAATACAAGCCGAAAGCATTGAGATTGTCCGGTATCAGGGACGACGTGCTCCCATGTTATCGCAGAGGATTTCAACCAAGGCCACCCAGACAGTTATGACTGATCTTTCTCCCTTACACGTGGCTTGAAAGCCGTTGACTTTGACACAAGCTGATCGCACTCAGATCGTCCTAATATCAGGATAGAGGAGCACTCATATTTTCGTAAGGAATTTCAAATAAAACCACCCAGGCAGACCACCCACTACCCATAGTGCGGTAGGGAAACTTTTCGCGAAATGCTGTCAAAGTGGTTCTGTCGCAGCAAACAGAAAGCTAGTAGATTGAAAAGGGCTGCGGATCGCTGTTCTAGCATCGTTCGGTAACAGACCGAAGCGTAGTTCTCGCCCCCTCTCGCAGCAAACTGGAGTCAGTCGTGCACTAATAATGAGAATTTTCGACACACGAATGCAACATAACTCGATAATTAAATTTAAAAAAATGCTAAAATGGAAAGCGCCGTTGTGTTCATTGCGTAATACTCTATCTGTTTGATATGTCACATGACCCCTTTTCCATTTGAAAACTACGAATTGCATCCAATATGGCAGCTTCTAAAACGGACACCATGTTGGTAACGTACCCTAAAAGCTTTACTCCTTCTCCCAGTTCACAATTTTAAACTTATTTATATCGATTTGTTTTTGTTTTTGGAAGGGTAGTTCTACAACTACAGACCACTCTGTACGCCTGCGTAGATATTGCTTAAATCGACACCTAACTATCCACCCTAAGAATGCTCCTCCTGCCGAAGCTAATGAACCTCCCCTTGAACTCAGAAGACAGTACATTGGCTCAAAATATCTACTCAGTCGCGCGCTATTTGAGCAAGAACCTTTGTTTCCGAGGCATGGCTGTTGGCAGCGAAATGATTTGCTGATAGATTTTTTTTTTTTTGTCATCAGTCTACTGACTGGTTTGATGCGGCCCGCCACTAATTCCTTTCCTGTGCTAACCTCTTCATCTCAGAGTAGCACTTGCAACCTACGTCCTGAATTATTTGCTTGACGTATTCCAATCTCTGTCTTCCTCTACAGTTTTTGCCCTCTACAGCTCCCTCTAGTACCATGGAAGTCATTCCCTCATGTCTTAGCAGATGTCCTATCATCCTGTCCCTTCTCCTTACCAGTGTTTTCCACGTATTCCTTTCCTCTCCGATTCTGCGTAGACCCTCCTCATTACTTACCTTATCAGTCCACCTCATTTTCAACATTCGTCTATAGCACCACATCTCAAATGCTTCGATTCTCTTCCGTTCCGGTTTTCCCTAATAGATATCTGTTCATTAAGGAGCATCCGCTTATAGCATATGTCTTTTATGGTATTTCACCACTATCACCGAATCGCAACAGTTTCGCACTATCAGTGTTTCATGACAGATTATTGAAATACGGTAACATACTTAGACATTCGAGCAGATACAATATACATGAAAGCTAATGTGAGCCAGAAACTGTTAAGGAACTTTTTAAGTGCTTGGTAACATGCGCATCGTCTCTACACAGATGGGTTAGGTACTTAAGATGACGTTGGAAGTGCGTATTATGAAGAACAGACACACCACACTGCCCAATTCCAACTCCCTCCGGAAACCTCGGTATTTACAGCGTTCACCGGAATACTAGAGGGCCTTAAATGTGCTGGTGGTTTAGGGAAAGATATAATCATTATCCTGACAGACCCGGGATCGGCATTGCTGCTCATACGAAATCATGACTTCAATAATACCGACAATTACTTGGTGTGCCACATCGCAGTCTATACTGCAACTCAACAGCGTCGCCGGCCCGGGTGGCCGAGCGGTTCTAGGCGCTACAGTTTGGAACCGCGCGACCGCTACGGTCGCAGGTTCTAATCCTGCGTCGGGCATAGATGTGTATGATGTCCTCAGGTTAGTTAGGTTTAAGTAGTTCTAAGTTCTAGGGGACTGATGACCTCAGCTGTTAAGTCTCATAGCGCTCAGAGCCATATGAACCATTTCAACAGCGTCGTAGCAGGGAAGTCACATGCTGCGGGCCTCAGAGGCAGCGCTATTGTCGACGTTTTCGCTAACAGTGCCATGCACCATGGAACAAAGATTTAGAACATGTTCCTTACACAGATCATCTGCAAGACGTGTGGCAGCATGTTAGAACTTTGTGGAACAATAAATGTCACCTACCGACCTGGACTCACCGGAAGGTTTCGGACTGATTATATAATGGAACCAGGTTTTAAATTGTAAGACATTTCCAGGCGCAGATGTGGGCTCGGACCACAATTTATTGTTTGCGCAATGTAGGTAAAAACTGAAGAAGGTAGGAAGTTAATGAGATTAGACCTGGATGAGTTGAAAGAACCAGATGTTTTCGGGAGCTTCAGTGGGAGAATTATATAATGGTTGACTAAAACTGGGAGGAGGGATACAGTAGAAGACGAATGGATAGCTTTGAGAGATGAAATAGTGAAGGCAGCAGAGGATCACATAGGAAAAAGACAAGATCTGGTAGGAATCCTTGAATAACACAAGAGATTTTAAATTTAATGGAGAAAAAGAGAAAATTTAAAAATGCAGCAAATTAAGCAGGCGAAAGGGAAAGGGAAAAAATCAGATTGAAAGGAAGGGTAAACCTGATAAGCACGAATAGCTAGAGAACAAATGTAAAGATTTAGAAGCGTATTTCACTAGAGCATACATGGATGCTGCCTACAGGAAAAATAAAGATGCCTTTGGGGAAAAGAGAAGCAGCTGTATCAATATCAAGAACTGTGATGGTAAACCACTCCTAAGCAAAGAAGGGAAAGCTGAAAGGTGGAAGGAGTATACAGAGGGTCTATACAAGGGAGATGAACTTGAAAGCAACATTATGGAAATGCAAGAGGGCGTAGATGAAGATGAGATGGTAGATATGATACTGCAAGAAGAATTTGGCAAAGCTCTGAAAGATCTAAAGCGAAACAAGGCCCCATGAGTAGACGACATTCCGTCAGAACTACTGACAGCCTTTCGAGAGCCAGCCACTACAAAAGTCTTCCATCTGGTGCGCAAGACTTGTGAGACAGGTGAAATACCCTCAGACTTCAAGAAGACTGTAGTAATTCCAGTTCCAAAGAAATCAGTTGCTGACAGGAGTGAAAATTACAGAACAATCAGTTTAATAAGTCACGATTGCAAAATACTAACATGAATTCTTTACAGAAGAATGGAAAATCTGGTAAAACCTGTCTCGGGGAAGATCAGTTTGGATTCCAGAGAAATGAAGCAACTCACGAGGCGATACTGACCCAAACCTACATTTTTAGCATTTGTAGACTCGGAGAAAGCCTTTGACAGTGTTGGCTGGAATACACTCTTTGAAATTCTGAAGATATCAGGGGTAAAGCGCTGGGAGTGAACCGGTATTTACAACTTGTACAGAAACCAGACGGCAATATAAGAGTAGAGCGGCATGCAAGGAATGCAGTGGTTGAGAAGGGAGTGAGACAGGGTTGTAGCCTGTCCCTGATGTTATTCAATATGTACGCTGAACAAGCAGTAAAAGAAACCAAAGAAAAATTTGGGGTAGGAATTAAAGTCCAGGGAGAAGAAATAAAATCTTTCAGGTTTGCCGATGACATTGCAATTTTGTCATAGACAACAAAGGACTTGGAAGAGCAGTTGAACGGAATAGCCACTGTCTTGAAAGGCGGATATGAGATGAACATGAACAAAATCAAAACAAGGATAATGGTATGTAATCGTGTTAAATCAGATGATGCTAAGGGAATTAGATTAGGAAACGAGACACTTGAAGTAGTAGATTAGTTTTGCTATTCGAGCAGCAAAATAACTGACGGTGGTCGAAGTTGAGAGGATATAAAATGTATTCTGGCAATGGCGAGAAAAGCATTTCTGAAGAAGGAAAATTTATTAAGATCGAATATAGATTTAAGTGCTAGGAAGTCTTTTCTGAAGGCATTTCTCTGGCGTGTGGCTATGTATGGATGTGAAACATGGACGATAAACAGTTTAGATAACAAGAGAATATAAGCTTTCGAAATGTGGCGCTACAGAAGAGTGATGAAGATTAGATGGGTCGATCACGTAACTAATGAGTAAGTGCGCAACAGAACTGGGGAGAAGAGAAATTTATGGCAAAACTTGTCCAAAAGAAGGGATCGGTTAATAGAACACATTCTGAGACATCAAGGGATCACCAGTTTCGTACTGGAGGGAAGTGTGGGTGGTAAAAATCGTAGAGGGAGACCAAGAGATGACTACAATAAGCAAATTCAGAAAAATGTGGGTTAAAGTAGTTACTACTTGGAGATTAAGATGCTCGTTCAGGATAGAGTAGCATGGAGGGCTGCATCAAACCAGTCTGCGGACTGAAGATCACAACAACACAACATCGTACCAATAAACGGTGAGGCGTTATGTAGCTATACTTTACCAACATGCATCTCTGCACGACCATCTTACTCCCGTGGTATGTACCACAGAAAGTTTCTGGTACCCATGTTTCGCCTGAGCTGTTACCATGGGCTGTTCCGACTGCACATCTAGCAGCTACAACTGATCGATTCGCCCCGATGTGAGTGGAGTGCAGAGGAGAACATCCACCACATCATTCTCGGCTGCTCACTGCGAAACCACGCGACAACTGAATTGCTGGAATACTTGATACTTACTGGAAAACAGCTTCCTACCAATGTGAAGACACTACTAGCAGCGCATGATGCGTCATTTTATACGCTGTTTGGCAGCTGAGTGCATCATGATTTTATTGTTCTGTATACAGGGTGGTCCATTGATAGTGACTGGGCCAAATATCTCACGAAATAACCATCAAAGAAAAAACTACAAAAAACGAAACTCGTCTAGCTTGAAGGGGGAAAACAGATGGCGCTATGGTTGGCCCGGTAGATGGCGCTGCCATAGGTCAAACGGATATCAACTGCGTTTTTTAAAATAGGAACCCCCCTTTTTTATTACATATTCGTGTAGTACGTAAAGAAATATGAATGTTTTAGTTGGACTACTTTTTTCGCTTTGTGATAGATGGCGCTGTAATAGTCACAAACGTATAAGTACGTGGTATCACGTAACATTCCGCCAGGGCGGACGGTATTTGCTTCGTGATACATTACCCGTGTAAAAATGGACCGTTTACCAATTGCGGAAAAGGTCGATATCGAGTTGATGTTTGGCTATTGTGATCAAAATGCCCAACGGGCGTGTGCTATGTATGCTACCCGGTATCCTGGACGACATCATCCAAGTGTCCGGACCGTTCGCCGGATAGTTGCGTTATTTAAGGAAACAGGAAGTGTTCAGCCACATGTGAAACGTCAACCACGACCTGCAACAAATGATGATGCCCAAGTCGGTGTTTTAGCTGCTGTCGCGGCTAATCCGCACATCAGTAGCAGGCAAACTGTGCGAGAATCGGGAATCTCAAAAAAGTCGGTGTCGAGAATGCTACATCAACATCGATTGCACCCGTACCATATTTCTAAGCACCAGGAACTGCATGGCGACGACTTTGAACGTCGGGTACAGTTCTGCCACTGGGCACAACAGAAATTACGGGACGATGACAGACTTTCTGCACGAGTTCTATTTAGCGACGAAGCGTCATTCACCAACAGCGGTAACGTAAACCGGCATAATATGCACTGTTGGGCAACGGAAAATCCACGATGGCTGCGACAAGTGGAACATCAGCGTCCTTGGCGGCATTATGGGAGGAAGGATAATTTCCTACGTAATGTTCTACCGATGTTACTACAAGATGTTTCAGTGCATGACAGAATGGTGATGTACTTCCAACATGATGGATGTCCGGCACATAGCTAGCGTGCGGTTGCAGCGGTATTGAATAGCATATTTCATGACAGGTGGATTTGTCGTCGAAGCACCATACCATGGCCCGCACGTTCACCGGATCTGACGTCCCCGGATTTCTTTCTGTGGGGAAAGTTGAAGGATATTTGCTATCGTGATCCACCGACAACGCCTGACAACATGCGTCAGTGCATTGTCAATGCATGTGCGAACATTACGGAAGGCGAGCTACTCGCTATTGAGAGGAATGTCGTTATACGTATTGCTAAATGCATTGAGGTTGACGGACATCGTTTTGAGCATTTAGTGCATTAATGTGGTATTTGCAGGTAATCACGCTGTAACAGCATGCGTTCTCAGAAATGATAAATTCACGAAGGTACATGTATCACTTGGAACAACCGAAATAAAATGTTCAAATATACCTACGTAATTTAAAAAACCTACCTATTACCAACTGTTCGCCTAAAATTGTGAGCCATATGTTTGTGACTATTACAGTGCCATCTATCACAAAGAGAAAAAAGTGGTCCAACTAAAACATTTCTATTTCTTTACGTACTACAGGAATATGTAACAAAAAAAATGGGTGTCCTATTAAAAAAAAAACGCAGTTGATATCCGTTTGACTTACGGTAGAGCATTCGGGAGGACGACGGTTCAATCCCGCGTCCGGCCATCCTGATTTAGGTTTTCCGTGATTTCCCTAAATCGCTCAAGACAAATGCCAGGATAGTTCCTCTGAAAGGGCACGGCCGACTTCCTTCCCCATCCTTCCCTAATCCGATGAGACCGATGACCTCGCTGTCTGGTCTGCTTCCCCAGAAACAACCCAACTTATGGTAGCGCCATCTAGCGGGCCAACCACAGCGCCATATGGTTTCCCCCTTGAAGCTAGACAAGTTTCGTTCTTTGTAGTTTTTTCGTTTGACGCTTATTTCGTGAGATATTTGGCTCGGTCACGATCAATGGATACCCTGTACACCAACCTAAGTATTCTGTGTGAGCCTTGGGTGTATGTGTGTTTGTTGATGGATGCGACAGTTTGTAACAGATCATGTACTGGAAGCTAGCTGAATTGATAATATCCGAAGATCACAAGAAAGGAAAAAAAACTTCATGACGAGGGTCGAAGTCTTGCAGTGAACTCCGTCAAGGAAGCTGGCGACCAGAGCAATTGAGTAGACAGAGTATTAACGCAAAAGTCAATAGAACGGAGTTCCAACAAGAAAAGTCTTTTGCTTTCCTCCCAAAGTAGCAACATTGCGTCTAACAAGTGGTTCGTTGTTGGCGACAGAAGTGGAGTGCTGGTGTGACAGACACTTGGCCGATGTCTCGCATGTGTCGGCGCTGTGAGATCACAGCTGACAGCAGCTGCCAGGACAACTCGTGACGAAGGCCAGCCGCCGCGGAGTGTGCGTCACGCACCGCCTGACGCAACTGCTCTCCTTCTGCAATAAATCACGCTCGCTCACACAGATACACCGGTGGCAGACAGGCAGAATGTGGTAGCCGCGCGCGACGTTCATAACTCGGCGGCGGCAAAAGTGGTTACCGAGGCAGCAGATAAAGGCAGCACGTGCGACCCAGCAACAACACGCAGCAGACAGCTACGACTTGTCTGAGGAATCGTTAACGCGGACAGCTGCGTGAGCTGGGAAATGAAAAGAGGGGCCAGCAGCAAAGAAGCGTGCAGCCATTTCTATTAAGCACTGCTGACAAAAAAAGTGAAACACCTATATGATATAGTTCGATATAAATGTGACTTCGTATTCATACACACCATTGGCGGGTATGTAAATGATGGTGTGGTGTGCGCACTGTAAGACCTTCGGTACACACACCCTCAGATTATTTGACTTGTCGCTCTAACGAAGCAGGCGAGTGTCAGCAATATGTCTCGTGGCCTTATGGTGGCGTGTTTATCTTCTGCCGTTAGGTCAGACGATAGAAATGCCACTTGCACGCTTAGAGTAGCAGATTGACGGTGACCAACATTAAACAGAACTTGATTAATTTTCACACACATTTATTAAAATGATTACAAGCATAAACATTACATAACTTGATTCTGGATGCTATTTACAATAGACTATCTGAAGTTCCTTTGGTCTTGGTACGTTAATCTTATTCTCACATGTCTCTGATACTTGACAAAGTGTCTATACATTTATCTTCATGGCTATGTACAGGAATATGATGATCTTCTTAGGTGCAAACAAACTTGACTATAGACTGGTACAGACTAATGCAGACTGGTACCAACTGGTGCAGACAAATGCAGACTGGCTAATCGGAGGTCTGTACACTCCTTATAATACCTCGCGCGTTCAGGTATCACTGCGCCAGTGTGATCCGCGAGGAGAAAAGGTTCTTCGTTAGCAGCAATCTCATTGGCTGCGTTACATATTAATACGCGGATCGGCGGAAGCAGAATTTGGTCCTTCTCTAAGGCAGCGCCATCCCGTAGTGCGGAGACGGACGAGCGCTGCGCCTGCGCTGATCTGCTTAGCGGGGCGCGCTCTAGTGGGAAAGTTGTGTACGCGCTGACTACACAGAACTATGTACACAACAGATGGGAGTTGTAGTTCTGTGACAGATAGAAGAACTACTGGACTATATTAGTGTTACTCATGTTTATTATTGTCACTACCGTATGATTAAAATTATGTTAACTGAATCTTCCATCGGTTCTTGATAGAACAACATTATAATAAAACTTCCTGGCAGATTAAAACTGTGTGCCGGACCGAGACTCGAACTGGCAGAAGTAATGCTGTGAGGACAGGGCGTGAGGCGTGCTTGGGTAGCTCAGTTGGAGCCGGCATGGTAGCTCAGCGTGTTCGGTCATAGGGTTACGTGCCCTCTGTAATAAAAAAACTGAGTTAATCAATCACCAACGAACTTCAATGGATGTCTTACGATGTCCGCCCCGAGCAGATGCAACGAACGAAAGCGAACAAAATGAGATTAAAAAAAAAAAGAAAGAAAGAAAAGTTGGTAGAGCACTCGCCCGCGAAAGGCAAAGGTCCCGAGTTCGAGTCTCGGTCCGGCACACAGTTTTAATCTGCCAGGAAGTTTCATATCAGCGCACACTCCACTGCAGAGTGAAAATCTCGTTCTGGAACCATTATAATAAATGAAAAGCCCCATTTTCCTTTTGTTCTACAGTATTACTTTTATTGTGTTAATCGATTTTCGCCTTACAAGGCCATCTTCAGACATTTACTGAGTATTCAAACATGGTTCAAATGGCTCTGAGCACTATGGGACTTAACATCTGAGGTCATCAGTCCCCTAGAACGTAGAACTACTTAAACCTAACTAACCTAAGGGCATCACATATATCCATCCATGCCCGAGGCAGGATTCGAACCTGGGACCTTAGCAGTCGCGCGGGCCGGACTGAAGCAAAAAATGGTTCAAATGTCTCTGAGCGCTATGGGACTTAACATCTGTGGTCATCAGTCCCCTAGAACTTAGAACTACTTAAACCTAACTATCCTAGGGTCATCACACACATCCACGCCCCAGGCAGGATTCGAACCTGCGACCGTAGCGGTCACGCGGTTCCAGACTGAAGCGCCTAGAACCGCATGGCTACACCGGCCGACCGGACTGAAGCGCCTACAACCGCCCGGCCACCGCGGCCGGCTACTGAGTATTGTTAAAGAAGTTACAATGTTTGTAAACAACACTGGAAGAGAAGTTACACGTCTAGATTGAAGCAGAAACATGCCTTCCTCGGGCATGGATATGTTTTTTGTCCTTAGCCTAAGCTAAAGTTAGCAGCGTGATGACCTCAGCAGTTTGTCCCCATAGGAACTTACCACCACAAGTCATGTTATTGTACCCTTGTTCACCACATTGCATGAATTCAATAACTCAAACACATATCGTCATTTTTATAAATTTTACAGCGCCCTCAAAACCCACAAACTCCGTTAAATCTTAATCTCTATATAAAGCCACTGCATCAGCTACAGAATTACTTAGAGTCTGATCAGGCAATGCTAGTTTCATTTTCTGTGACTCATAGTGAATGCATGCTTTTGTTATTTTATTTGCTGCACGGAAGTTTCCTTTTTCCTGTAAAATAACTAACTACTAAAACATTGCCACTTAACCACCTGACCATCACAATCTACTACCACTTTCTGTTCAGACAATGTATTTCTTATAAGCTGCAATATCTCAACCACATCAAATAAACAAACTACTCCTTTTGCAGTATTTCAGAGTTGGGGAAACCATCATTGTGAATTTATTACATCTGTCTTAATGCCTAATTTATCCATTGTTTGTTCCAGCTTTACATATCCACGTCTCCTCCAGTTCACAGAGATATTGCTATAGCAGATTAATTGTTGTCTTAATGCCTAATTTATCCATTACTGACTTGTTTGTTGCAGCTTTACATATCCACATCTCCTCCAGTTCACAGAGATATTGCTATAGCAGATTAATTGTAACACTTGCTGATAATCCATTCAGCAAACAATATCCAATAGGAATTTTTCAACTCTTGATACGCGAAGTCACCATAAACATTCGTGCCTCTCTCGCTATCTGACTGTCATCACTTTCCTCAGACCCTTGTCCCAAATCAACATAGACCCAAACCTTGTTCCTATCCCACACCAAATCTTTTTTATAGCTAAAAGGTGTACAACTTTGCCTCCGCCATTTGCCGATACGTGGCAACAACGGTAAGTAGCGGTCGAAAAAAACAAATCGCAGACGTCACGCAGTTACGTTGGACCTCGGTCAACATAATCCCATTCAAACATTAGTTGATTTGTGTCTGCATCATAAAGCTGTTCTTGATTGAAAATGTCAGTTTACTAGCCTAATTCTCGTCAGTTGCGATAGGTGTTGCTGTTTTGTTTCAATATGAAGAAAACAGCGGCTGAGTCTCATCGAATGCTCTCAAGTACGTATTGTAAGGACGCTATTAGTGAAAAAACGTGTCGTGAGTGGTTTAAATGCTTCAAGAAGGGTGATTTTAACGTCGTAGGCCGGCATAGTGGTGGAAGAGAGAATGTTTCCGAAGATGCAGAATTGGAGACTTTGCTGAGTGAAGACTCGCGTCAGACTCAAGAAGAATTGGCGCGATTAGTGGGAGTGACACAGCAAGCCATTTCAAAACGTCTCAAGGTTACGGGCATGATTCAGAAAGAAGTAACGGGTCCCGTGTGAGCTGAAACCAAGAGACGTTGAACGGCGTTTGTGTGTTTGTGAACAGTTGCTTCAGAGGCAAAAACGGAAGGGATTTCAGCATCGCATTGAGACCGGGGACAAAAATGGGTTCATTGCGATAACCTTAAACGCAAAAAAAAAAATCATGGGTATATCCCGACCATGCTTCCACGTCGACGGTCAAACCGAATATTCACGGCTCCAAGACCATGCTCTGCATTTGGTGGAACCAGCTCTGCGTCGTGTACTCTGATGTGTTGAAACCAAGTGAAACAATCACAGGTGCTCGTTATCGAACGCAATTTATGCGTCTGAGCAGAGCATTAAAAGACAAACGGCTGCAATACAGCGAGAGGCACGATAAAGTGATTTTTCAGCACGACAACGCTCGACTCCACGTTGCAAAAGAGGTCAAAACGTACTTGGAAACGTTAAAATGGGAAGTCCCACCCCACCCGCAGTATTCTCCAGACATTGATCCATCTTACTCTCACCCGTTTAGATCAATGGCGCATGGCCTGGCTGACCAACACTTCCGATCTAACGAAGAAGTCACAAATTGGATCGATTCGTGGATCGCTTCAAAAGATGAGCAATTTTTTCGACGCGGGATACGTACATTGCCCGAAAGATGGGAGAAAGTAGTGACCAGCGATGGAAAATACTTTGAATGATTTATAATCAATTTGTTTCATTAAAGCCTCAAATGTTGGGGAAATATCGGGGGAAGCAAAGTTGTACACCGTTTACTTCATCAAACATGAGAATAGCAAGAATAGGATCTAAGCTGTTCTGCATCTATGTGCTAATTTTCAGAAACTGTCTTCGGTGAAGCCAGGACTACCATCCACTGAAGTTGTCCATCTACAAAGTGTTCGAGAATGGGGCAATTTTACAACGTTTTTCAAATAAATATATGCTCGTTCAGAATAAAAATTAAGAGTAAGGACAAACTGTCTTATATCTCTTGGATATTCAGGAGTGGAAGATTTTCCTTGTAATGAAACATGTTGTTCCAAAGTATCACTGTTTTTGTCACACCCTAGCACTTCAGGTGCAGAGTCCTGCATTCTTCGATGTAAACCTACAACCAATGTTTCATAGGCTACAATTTACTTCTTCTTCCTTGAGATGCACTGTTTTGCATGCTTCATTTGCCTCTTCAGTTTTCTCAGGCCTTGCTTGTGATGCATCATGATTCATTTTCATTTTCTTTGGACTAGGCAAGCAATATGAGTGGTCTCTACGTTCGTTGTAATTATCTCTCTCCCTACCAAAATGAATTTTTATTGCTATTGAGCTACAATTTGCTTTTAAAATGCATTCATTAAAAGTAAAATTGACGTATATGTCCATATTAAAAGTAAAATAATCTTAGACTACTTTATCTGGTTCATTTGATGGCATGTTAACTTCAAATGAAGTTGACTTTTCTACAATCTGATGTTTTCCTGCAGCTCTCCTTACGGTTTTTGGTTTGGGTGGGTGCTCAGGGAATGAAAATATTGTTGGACTGGCGTTTATAACCTTCAAGTCGCTTCTTCTCATTCGTTACATAAACAAACCTGTCTTCAAAATGAGAAGAGCAACATGTCCCATATCCTTGTAAAAAGAGATCTACGGATGAATAAAGCTACTACTACTACTACTAATTATATTCTGTAGGCTGCCACTTATTCCTCAAACTGGCTATCCACCGTTGTAGTAACTCCTCGCTTTTCAAAGGAAATCTGTACAAGAAAATATGGACCCTAGACTAATTACATACGTAGCCCAATTATTGTTTAATACATAATTTTACTCTGGACAAACAAATGCACTGTCGGCACAACAAGAGACACGAAATACAAGACAGTGATCTGTCCGGCATTCCGAAGTCCATGCAGAAAATACAATATCAAAAATTGGTAAACATGATGTTGCTTACAATGAATGTCAGAAATAAATTCATGCTGACACCTACCTAAAATAGAAAATTCCAACTGTTTCATTACTACTATTACTGCTGCTGTAAGCTGAACATACACTGGGCATGATTTGCGATTATGTAAAGTACTTCAGTACTTAGATTTCGATCACAAAGCAAAGCTTCTGCTGCAGCCACGTAACTTAACGTTCAATGTGCCTGAAGTTACAAAATATGGCGGACAATGTTGCGCGTTGCTGCCACACAGACTGTTGTAAATCATGGATAGCCTCTGTGTGTTGATTATATACCTCTTTGAGCTCACCCCTTGTATGTGCTGCCACCTGGTACAAGAACCGAGAACTAGCGATGGCCGGTACTGCAAGACGGTTGTTACTGTAGGACTTTCCTCTATCGTGAGGTATGCCTAATCATCTAAGATCGTCACATAATCCTTGGCAGTAATTCGATCCTTGCAGAGAAACCATGAGAACCATGGAAGACCACGATATGGCTGCTGAAGTCATCACGGACCACTCGCCATGTTTCACTCTTGGGACGTCAACTTGGCCTTAAGTTGGAAACAGTTTGAAACAAGACTCATCGGAAAAAATCACTTTCTTCTGTTGCTGCATAGTGCTGGTTTTATGGCTTCGACACCAAGATTCCCAGTTAGACACATTTGCATCAGTGATGAATGGTTTTTGTGGTTTTTGTAATTCCAGTTCGTCCTTCACTTCCAGTTTATGAAGCTCTTTTCGTGCTGCTTTGGCACTGACCAGGATCGCGAATGCGACATTCAGTTATGCAGTGGCTTATTTGCTCGCCATAATGCTCTTTAATGACCGTCTCCCACGATCACGCAACACACACATCTGACCGCGTTGTGACTTAGCGGATGATGTTTTTCCGCTTTCCCTGTATACAGTATATATTCGAAGCGGTTCCTCTTGAAAGACACTTGGGCTATCTTAGTTACTGAAGCACCCCGCATACGAGGGCGAACAATTTGCGCACGTTGGAATTCACTTAGTTCCAACATAGTGCCATCACAACTACACAGAATATCGTTCTGATCACGATTGATATTAGCAGCGTATTGAGGACATTGTACAGGTGCCATTTGTGGTCAGATTTAACAGCATAACCTGCAGGCGTCGCTAGCATTTAGATATATTCAGGCATGCATTTATCTGGGTGTTTCCATGTTTTCGTCCAACCACTGTAGTTGGTATTCAATGGGTGAGACAGGAAACTGGGAATAAACGTAAAATGTGGTCGCACTGGAAGAAGAAGAATTAGACAGCATCATACTGGTTTGGTGGACGGCTCTGTGGGTTTGTTAAAAGACTTCTACTTGGATAAGATTTCACTCACGTTTTTTCCGTTTCTGTCAGTTAGGTTGGAGGGCATATCTAGCATTTCGATCTTCCATAACGATGAAATGCTGGAATTACGATATGTGTTGTAAGAAGTCTGTCAACACATTAATGCTCTGCTTCTATATGTTCAAACTGTGGAAGGAGTGGAGCCTGTACCGTGTTTAGGGTACGTCTGGAGTACGGGGCTATACCCCCTCTTCCATCAGCATGACGTTTGTCGTAGCAGTCATATGATTTGCACTTGAGTATGTTACTGTCACTTGTCCAAGTCTCTGCAAATACTGTTACGTCACTGTTGTGTTTTGCTAAGGTGGTCTGTGTAACTGTCTTTTTCGGTTTTATTCCTGCTGCGTTAGTAAACAGGAGGATGATGTTTCTTCTGTTCTGAGCAGCGAACGTCCTTGCTTAGTGGGTTGAGATTGTGGAGGGTCTTTCGTTGTACAGGTTGCTGACGGACACTCGAACTCGAAGGCCAGTCTGTACCATCTGCAGAAACTATTTTAGCTTTAGGTTCTTTTTATACTATTTTGGTACATATCCGAGAGCACTATTCAAAATGACCTATATCGGTCATTAGATATTAAGGGCGATGAAGGCGACGTTTTACATTCTTTCACGCAATTACATTAAGCCTGTCATACTAATTTGACCCTTTGCTGGTCCACAGCGCTTAGAATTTAATATAGTAACTTTACACGCTTATCCAAGCCTAGTCATCAAACACTATCAGCGACCCCAAGCAATTGAAAAATGGGTTATTCATCCCCCATATTTTTAGCCTGCTTCTAGCTGATGGTATTTTGTCTGTCCTGCGTGCATGCGTTTTGACCATCCGTCGAATTTTCTATCCCAAATATATAGTTTCAGCCTATCCACATTCTATAGTTCTATACAATTGTCCTCGAGCTAGGACATTATACATACACGCGCATTAACTTCCTGCGCCTTTGACCCGGTCATAGGATCACTTTCGTAACACATTTTATGCCAATCACCTGGAAGAAGACGATTTCTCAATTTGCGCATGCGCGTTCCTTTTCTGACATTCTCACAGCCTAGCTGCCGGCGCCACCACAGTTTACTGAGAGCCCGCGGCCCACCGAACGTTGGCTGGGGTGAGGAAGCACGCTTCTGACGCTTGAGCTAAGTACAGCTATTGACTTGGTACACACGTACCGTTTATTTTAAATTTTATGCGAGTTTTTTGCCCTTTTGGTCGTTCTGTATTAATGTTGGACCTTGCCTCTTTAGGCAGTTTGTAGTTTTGTGTGTTCCGAAGAAGGCGTGGCTATCCGCGCCGAAACCTAGGTTTTCTATTTGCCATCGAGGCGGATTCTTTATAATCACTAAATTATTCACGATTGCTGACGCGCTGTAATGTTACAAGTTCTCACCTGTTAAATGGTTTGTTTGACCACTCCTTTACGAGTTTGGAACAGGTTGACTAGTACGTGTTTCATCGTTTTGAGGAGGTCATCAGCACTGATTGAGTCCTCCAGAAGAAAGACAATCCCTCATCAGACTAATGCAAGGTCGCTTTCATGGCTGTGCTAACACTACAGCCATAGACAAATACAAAATATTTATCAGACCAGTAATAGAGTACACTTCGGCTCCGCTAACAGGACTCTCACGAACGATTATTGCTTAACTCCTCACGGCAGAAAGACGACTTCACCGAAGCATACTCAGATAGGACAACAGAACCCCCTTCGACATCGTCTACGAAACGGCACAGATTACATTCATACAAACAGGACTCTCACAAGCTCAGGGCAAGATATGGGATGCATATACTGCACAACAAACCAGGTATGAAGGACAGTCTCACCACAATACCCAGAACCAATGCAAAACCCAAATTTAAATAGGCACACAGACCGTGTGCAGCCTAGACAAGGCCCGCAGCTGCTCTACCCTGTGACTCTGCACTCCCACGCGCTAACTAGATTACAGACTGCTTGTTTCCGTCCGCACCGGCGCTTTTTCGTGCGCGCCGCGAGTTTTTGCCAGCAGCGGGCGGAGCATCCTGTTATTAGCACTCGTTTTTGTCCCTCAGCTGCCGCCATCCCAGTCGGCCTGCTGTTCGTTCCATCTGCCCCATTGATTGACGCCCGCTACGCGAACGATAGTTGCTGACGTCATGAGGAGTAAAGTTCCCTCTGAACTCTCCCACAGTGCGGATTACTGCTGCCAATGGGACACCCCTTCCGGAACATCGGGATTTGCGTTCCGGTCATGGTAGGTGGACCAGATATTTCGACATTTTTCTAAAGAAAATTCCACACTGGCTGTACCAATGAGTTTTGTTAAATCTGCGACCGGTTTTGCACCACTTATCGGTGCATCCTCAGGCAATATACACTGTTTATAACATGGTAACGTTGAACATTGTCCTGTAGCCACTCCCCACCATTCACGTCCAATATAAGGTCATCTGGTAAAAGCGGTAGTTAAAATTTAGAATCTTTTTTTTAATTTTTTAAATGATGGGAGCGGCAATGACCGTGCAAGCTGAGAGGAGCCGCGCGGCAGCGGACACGGTCTGACTGACCTGATATTTCGAGGTGAATGCGAAGACAAGGCAGTGACCTTGTACTGACGTCAGAGCTCCGTTTTTCACGATCTTCACATCGGCGTGTCATTAATCGCGAAGTTCTTTTCTAGTATTCAAAGTCCTTCTCCGTTGTAGCATAAGTATGGCTGTTCTCACCGTCGAAGTACTTCACTAAGTATCGTCTATCGGCGATGGTATGCCCTTGCATTCCACCGATGTACAGCTTAAATCAGAATCCGAAACTGGATAAAGTTTGGTATGTGTTAATGTGAAAAATATCAGTCACAAGTGGAAGAAGCGGTAAGTGAAACGTCCCCTTAGAAAAATTAGTGAATTACTGTCCTGGTAAAGCCATTACGTTACTTGATTTTCAAACAGCTGAGCAAAACTGAACGTACTCAGACATTTCTCTCTTTACTTATTCTGATCATCACTAAACTGACACACAATATTTTTAGCGCAACGCAATCTGACTTTCAAAAACCCCTACAAAAGAGTGGCCCTGACTAACATTAACCTATACCTTTCACAAATCACTTACCTCACAAAAATCTTCGTTACTCGAACTACTGCAATACAGTACAACGGTACTTTCGAAATTACAGTAGTTACAATTTTCAACAACAGATGGCGCTGCAAGTGACGTGAAAGATATAGAAGACAACGCAGTCTGTGGGTGCGCCATTCTGTACGTCGTCTTTCTGCTGTAAGCGTGTGCTGTTCACAACGTGTAAGTGTGCTGTAGACAACATGGTTTATTGCTTAGAACAGAGGACTTGTCTGGTGTTGGAATTCCACCGCCTAGAACACAGTGTTGTAGCAACAAGACGAAGTTTTCAACGGAGGTTTAATGTAACCAAAGGACCGAAAAGCGGTACAATAAAGGATCTGTTTGAAAAATTTCAACGGACTGGGAACGTGACGGATGAATGTGCTGGAAAGGTAGGGCGACTGCGTACAGCAACCACAGAGGGCAACGCGTAGCTAGTGCAGCAGGTGATCCAACAGCGGCCTCGGGTTTCCGTTCGCTGTGTTGCAGCTGCGGTCCAAATGACGCCAACGTCCACGTATCGTCTCATGCGCCAGAGTTTACACCTCTATCCATACAAAATTCAAACGCGGCAACCCCTCAGCGCCGCTACCATTGCTGCACGAGAGACATTCGCTAACGATATAGTGCACAGGATTGATGACGGCGATATGCATGTGGGCAGCATTTGGTTTACAGACGAAGCTTATTTTTACCTGAACGGCTTCGTCAATAAACAGAACTGGCGCATATGGGGAACCGAAAAGCCCCATGTTGCAGTCCCATCGTCCCTGCATCCTCAAAAAGTACTGGTCTGGGCCGCCATTTCTTCCAAAGGAATCATTGGCCCATTTTTCAGATCCGAAACGATTACTGCATCACGCTATCTGGACATTCTTCGTGAATTTGTGGCGGTACAAACTGCCTTAGACGACACTACGAACACCTCGTGGTTTATGCAAGATGGTGCCCGACCACATCGCACGGCCGACGTCTCTAATTTCCTGAATGAATATTTCGATGATCGTGTGATCGCTTTGGGCTATCCGAAACATACAGGAGGCGGCGTGGATTGGCCTCCCTATCCGCCAGACATGAACCCCTGTGACTTCTTTCTGTGGGGACACTTGAAAGACCAGGTGTACCGCCAGAATCCAGAAACAATTGAACAGCTGAAGCAGTACATCTCATCTGCATGTGAAGCCATTCCGCCAGACACGTTGTCAAAGGTATCGGGTAATTTCATTCAGAGACTACGCCATATTATTGCTACGCATGGTGGATATGTGGAAAATATCGTACTAGAGAGTTTCCCAGACCGCAGCGCCATCTGTTGTTGAAAATTATAACCACTGTAATTTCGAAAGTTTGTCTGCCTGAAAATGTACTGTTGTCCCAAGCATACTGCAACAAACGGTGTATTTCTATCGCTGCTCGGCTCGTTTAGTTTTTATTGCCGTTTCAAATACACCGGTCATTTTTGAAACACCCTGTACCTTAATAGTGTTCAAAAGTCACAATATATATATATATATATATATATATATATATATATATATATATATATATATATATATATATCAGGTCATGACATCCAGTCTTACAAATTTACTGTCTCTGATGGACACACGTCCAGATCATCCGCTCTCAAAACTCCGCCATCTCTCTCCCCACATCCACCACTGCTGGCGGCTCACCTCCAACTGCGCAACGCTACGCGCCGTTAACAGCCAACTGCCCAACACTACAATAGCGACTGTTTCAACAATGCCCACCAGCCACAGACTGCACACAGCACAGCTAGTGATTTTCATACAGAACTCTAGGTGACGTTACCAACATAAAAACCTAAACAGCCTACTTACATAAGTCACAAAGAAAAGACTCCTAAGATCGAAATGCTGACCTTTGAGCTTCAAAGAGTCCGGCACTTACCCACAAAAGTGGCAGGGGTAAGAAATTGTAAATATGGTGAGAGGGAATGCTGTCATTTAAAAAATTCACTGCCATGGGACTCAGTGTTCCACGTTCTGCTTACAGTGAGCACGCGTCTTCACCAGTTACGAATGGTTCACATGGCTCTAAGCATTATGGGACTTAACATCTGAGGTCATCAGTTCCCTAGACTTAAACCTAATTAACCTAAGGACATCACACACATCCATGCCCGAGGCAGGATTCGAACCAGCGACCGTAGCAGCCGCGCGGTTCCGGACTGAAGCGCCTAGAACCGCTCGGCCACAGCGGCCGGCCCACCAGTTACGCCATCGAAGCAGCATTATCGAACACGTGATACACAGTTAGACCTAACAATAAAGGGAACAAATAGCATTTAAAATATTGTATGGGTGTGGTACTGTACAGCTCTAACGAATGTTAAGAACTGCATTATGCAAGACACAGCTGTAACGGCAAATTTTTTAGAGACAGTTGATTTCGGTCTAGGATCAGACCATCATCGAGTTCAAAAACTATCTCAGCCATGCATCTGCGTAACTGGAACAACGGTTATCAGACGTATTTTCTTTCATCATTGATGTTAGCTCTGTATACTTAGCTTTATGTCTATTTAACACCATAGACAAGATTAAATCGATGTAATGTTGCGTATTGAAAGGCTTCTACTGGGGCACACTTGTATGTTGCACCAGAATAAGATAAGAATATTAATAAATTAAAATCAAACTAGTGTACTATAAACGATGAATGTTTCCGATAGGCTCGATAACGCGGATCGCTGACTGCGCGCGACCGTAGAGCCAAAGATACTGTACTGCTTTGTTGAAGTAAGAGAGCTGGGCGTTCAGTTGCAGGTAGCTGTCTGTGAGGGAAACACGACGGAGTAGGCAGTTTTTGTGGTGTGCTGTGTGAAGCCACCAAGAGCTACATTAATGTAGGTATGTCAATATTGTTGAATCTGGAAGTAGAAGTCTTAAATAATCATGATTTCTGTTTCTGTGAGCGAGTTAGTATAGATGAGTTGGCTGATAATTTGTAATTGTTGAGCAACTTCAGAATGTACGTAAGTGCTTTTGATAAAAGGGTAGTTACATATTTCATTTTTATAATGCTTTTAAGATTTGTTAACAGAACTATGTGAAATCTGATAATTTCCATTTATGTTGGATTAATGAAGTTAGATAATACTTGCTGTTTAAATGTCATTGTTCGTGAATCAATCGTGAGTAATGTAATTGCAAGTGTCAGATTTTTTTTTTAAACTTGCAACATAATTTTGCTAAAGAAACTGAGTGTTAGTAATTCACCATAATCAGTACCCCTTCCCGGTTCAGGTCATATATTTTTCAAAGAAGTTGGATTTTCTTAGATGTTCACGTTTACCAGCCAAAAGAATTTGATGTGCATTTCAAGTATTATGGTCAGCATTGCACACTGCTGAGCCTGTAGCTAGCATTTATATTTCTGTGAGAGACCAGAATGTATCGCGTTCCACCGTTGCTCCTCCAGAGGTAAGACAATTTAATTTATTTGTTATTTACACAGGGACCAAACTTATTAGTTTAGAACAGGGCCTTAGGATTCAGGGTTTAAGGGGCTGAATGTATTTTGTAGTGACTGTATTCCTTTATTGGTATTAGGAGTTGCATTTCCCAATCGATTTCTCTAATTTTTTCCTGACAATAACACAGAATAAGCACACCACTTGCACTCACAACACGCAACACGACAATTCGAGTTCAGTACTTATTCCACAGATCAGACATTCATTCAACGTAATCATAAAGTTTGTTGTTTTATTTTAGTTACAGTATTCACAGACAATATGTGTGATGGAATAATGTAGATGTGGTAACTGTTATTCCAAATACGCAAATGCACAGCTGAGATGCTTTTTGGAGCCGATGATAGTCTGATGCTAGACAGAAATCGATCATCTCTTTTAAAATACCGTTACAAGTGTGTCTTGCATGACTTAGTTCTTAACAAATGGCATTTAATTAAACATAGCATTAAGTAAAGCGTATAGTGGGTGTCGAAGAGTTGGTGAAACGGGAAAGATGCGGAAAAAGTGCTAGCGAGCTGTCAGAGGCCAGAGGGCTGGAGTTCCCGAAATTTTATCTTCATTTATTGCGCGAGAGGAGGAAAACTGCAGTGGTGTGTGTATGTCTGTAGGGTGTTCGGACGACACACACTGGATGGAAACGGCCGCGCCTGGTTTGGCTGCAAGTAACCCATTCCTTCTAAGAACCACCTGAGACGAGGGAGCCTAACAGGATATAATTCGACTCGAAATTACAATTATATGTTAACACCTTCAGCTACTGACGGGCGTTGATATATATCAACGGGGACAGGTGAAAATGTGCCCCGACAGGAACTCGAACCCGGGATCTCCTGCTTACATGGCAGACGCTCTATCCATCTGAGCCACCGAGGGCACAGAGGGTAGTGCGAGTGCCGGGACTATCTCGCGCACGCCTCCCACGAGACCCACATTCTCACCTATGTCCACACACTACATTCCTAGTGTCCCTTCCCAACACACTCATTACTTGTGCAAGACATTCTTACCAAGTCCCGTAAGAGTTCGGGTAACGTGTGGATCCTCACAGAAGAGGAAGGTCATGGCCGGTATTGCCAGAACTATATTCTTATATGGATATGGTGTGTGTGGTGCCGCTCGCCGCGGAATTTGAATCCCCGCCAGACGTCATGGACGTCGAAGACCCCTAGAGCTCTCTGCACCATCGCGCCGTAAGCTGTGACGGCGCGCGCCTAATGGCCCGCATTAAGTGTGAGGGCGCCACAGTCGAACACGTGATTCCAGCGGCCAATAGCGGCGCCCCGGATAGAGTATTTAAGCGCCTGCCTTTCGCTCACCCAGGCATTACCTACCGCCACCTCAAACACTGCCCTCTCTCCTTCCTTTCAGTCCTTGCCACCCTCTACAATGTCATCCTTGCCACTGGCTTCTATCCCGACCTGTGGAAAACCTCCCGTATCCTGATGTTCTCCAAACCCAACAAAACTCCATCTGATGCCTCTTCATATCGTCCTATCTGTCTCACATCGGTGTTCAGCAAGCTCTTGGAATCCATTCTTTACCGATGCATCCATCACCACCTCCTCCAAAACCACTTCCTCCCCAACACCCAATGTGGCTTTCGACCTTCCTTCTCTGCTGATGACCAACTCCTCCACCTCACTCATCTCCTCTCCCTCCAGCTTAACTTCCGTCGCTCCGCCATTTTTGTCTCCCTTGACCTCGAAAAGGCCTACGACCGTGTCAGGCATCCTGGTCTCCTGTTTAAACTCCAAACCTATGCCCTTCCTATCAACT
Source organism: Schistocerca serialis cubense (assembly GCF_023864345.2). Classification (NCBI taxonomy): domain Eukaryota; kingdom Metazoa; phylum Arthropoda; class Insecta; order Orthoptera; family Acrididae; genus Schistocerca; species Schistocerca serialis. The sequence goes on along the minus strand of NC_064645.1, from coordinate 573,800,107 downwards.
ACATCCATCTGATGGCCTCCTTCCTCTCCCACCGCCCCTCCTATGTTACCATCCATAATGCCAATTCCCACACCTTCTACCCCACTGCAGGTGTGCCCCAGGGCTCTGTCCTCTCCCCTCTCCTCTACCTCCTGTACACGGCAGATATGCCCCAACCCCCCCCCCCCCCCCAGTCCAGTACACCTCTTGCAATATGCTGATGACACCGCATTCCTCACCCTCGCTCCTACCCTCCAACGGTCCCAACACCTTCTCCAGAATCACCTTGACCTTTTTGCCGCATGGTGTAACCAGTGGCTCCTGAAAATCAATCCTTCCAAGACCCAGGAAATCATCGTAGGTCGTACCACTCGCTCCTTCCGGCTCCTGGATTTCTCCCTTACTATCTGCGCCCGTCCTGTCCACCTCACCCGCACCCTCACCTACCTTGGCCTCACCATTGACCATCACCTCACCTGGATCCCTCATCTCCACTCCATCCAATCCAAAGCCCACAACCGCCTCCAACTCCTCAAACTCCTCTCTGGCCGGACATGGGGGTTGCACCCGTCTACCATCCTCCACACCTACAAATCCTTAATCTGTCCCATCCTCTGTTATGCCAGTCCTATCTGGATATCTGCCCCCCCCCAAATTCTATAAGTCCCTCCAGATCCTTGAGCGTCATGCACTCTGCCTCGCCTTCCTTATACGCCTCCCGTCCCCCACGCGGATCCTCTATGATCTCATTCCTTTCCCCCATCTGCTCCTATTCCTCGAACATATCCGCATCCTCTACACCTCCCGCCGCCTTGATCCCCCTCACCCCCTGGTTGCTCCTCTCCTCTCCCATCCCTGCCCCCTGCCATCCCCTGCCCTTCATCTCTACACCCTTCATCTCCTTTCCCAAGGTGGCTTCCATCAGCTCCCCCTCCCGGATGATGCCCTCTCTCCCTCCATTTATCCCTCCTATCAACTCTGATCCTCACTCCCCCTCCTTTCCTCTGTCCTTTTCCTGGGCTCCCTCTCCCCCCTTCCATCCTCTTTTTTCCCCACCTCCCCTCTCTCCCCCGAGTCCTTTTGCATTTCCCTCCTCTGCCTCCTCTCATTCCCTCTCGCGTCTGCCCCTTTGTGAGTCCTCTCCCTCCTTGGTTCCCCCCCCCCTTTTCGTTTTTTCCTTTCTCCCTCCTTGTTCTTCCCCCTCCTCCATGTCCCCCCCCCCCCCCACATCTGCCTTTGGCTCGGGAGTGTCATCTTTGTGCCGCCATTTTCGTGCAGTGTTTTACAGTGAGTGTTCCGTGTTGTGTTTTTTGGGAAGTGTTGCGAACGGCCATCATACTGTCGCTGGGTGTGCTTTTTATCTCTTGCAAACAGAAACCAGACTGTCGCCATGTTTCTTAAGTGTGTGTGTACTATGTTATTTGTATGATTCCTGTGTCTTTTATTAACATTGCCAACCCCTTTTGCTTTCTGTTTTAACTTTCCGCATTTTTCCGCCATTTTACACTTTAAGTCACCGTTTTATCGCCTGTTTTTCTTGTTTCTTTTCTTCTTCCTTTTTTTTAAGTCTGTAGGCTGTAGAGCAGCGTAATAAGCTGGTGCCAGCCCGCCCCCTTCGGGGGGAATTGAAAATCAATAGAGAGAAAAAAAAGCTCACCCAGCGAGTCTAATCGTTCGTTGCGTGAGTCTTGACATATCGCCTGGACAACAGCAGGGTGTTTTCCGTTCTTTGTTTTCATAACTAGTGGACGTCTTGGATTCGTTTGGTTGTCTCTGTCACTCCGTTGCTTCTTGCGTGTTGTCGTCGTAAGGACTCTCTCCATCGTCCGTCGTTGTTTCGTGTCCGTCCGTTCCGTTCGTCTGTTTGTTCGCGGGCCGCTCTCCGTTTGGTTCCGCAGGCCACCCCCGCGACCGTTCTGGTCGCGTTTACAGCAGGTTACAACAGTGTCTGTTCTTTCAGACACGTCCGAAAGGACTGACACCATAGCCATATAATTCGACCCGGCCCTACTTGGTGTTCGAACGTTCTATGCGCGCAAAATTCCGTGCGAATCACAATTCACCATTTTCGAAGTTCAAACGACCGCCAGAGAGCTAGGCTGTCCACCAGCCAGAGTACCTCCACCTCGTCCCAGTGCAAGGGGAGTAGGAATCCCGTCCGATTCTCGGCCACATGGTGATGGACCGAGCTGGTCGGCAGACGTTTCTTAGCAGCACACACGGCCAATGTATGTGATTGGTGAGAGGTGGATCAGGAAAATTGGATTAACTGTGGATGACCCCACGTGCTGTGTTCTCGCCAATGCACGCAACCAGAGCTGGTGCGCTGAGACAGCTACCGACTGGTGCCAAGTGCGGCTCTTTAAAGTTCGCCGCCAACCATAAGCGCGGCCCAGTCAGCAGCCTCCACTCTGCTGCCAATGAGATGCACTGTGATAAACGGCGGCCACAGGCAGCAAAGGCGATTCATGTTCGGCGTTGGCGTACGACAGTTCCAGGTTTGCCGTTCGTAGATACCGTTCGTAGTGGAGCCTGTGAGACTTCGTCTATAAGGGGAGTCGCCTACGGCCTTCGCATAGAGACAAGTGTTTACTACAGTGATTGACAGCTTGACGCCCAGGATGGACAGTCGTGTTTACACTTTATTCAGTAACTCAAGCCTTAACAGGCCATTGCTTAGCTGCATCTGTCCGCAGGCACATCCGACGAGTTGCTGTACAACTTTAGTTAAGTATCACAGGCCAGTAAAGTGTATATTGTGTGTCACTAACTTGATTGCGCTGAGACAGTTCCTCCGTCCACCTTGGAGTACCTAAACCTAATACAATGTGTGCGAGCCGTTCTACCCAGACGACCCGCACACATCACCATGCATGCCTGTATCTGGTGCAGCGATGCTTCCTAAGCTTTCAACCGTAGAACGTGATTTACAATAATATGGGAATTGTGAGCCCGCCTTGATGCAAAACACTTTTTGTTATTCGTTTACTTATTTATTCCCCAAACTAATTTTGTTCAAATGGTTCAAATGGCTCTGAGCACTATGGGACTTAACTTCTGAGGTCATCAGTCCCCTAGAACTTAGAACGACTTAAACCTAACTAACCTAAGGACATCACACACATCCATGCCCGAGGCAGGATTCGAACCTGCGACTGTAGCGGTCGCTCGGTTCCAGACTGTAGCGCCTAGAAACGCTCGGCCACTCCGGCTGGCCCCAAACTAATTTCAGCGACAAATATCGCCATCATCAGTGGGCTCCTTAAATCTAAAACATGCAGAAAATAGCATAGTTATACAAACACTGTAACACATCATCACATTTTTACTGTTTGTTTTTTGTATACAGTTTTCTGTGGATACTTTCACACTATCTTATTTATTATACGTTATAGCATGTTTTTAATAATTGTTGTCGCTGTTTGCGGTATGGTTTCTTTGCTTTTTCTAATGCCATTTTTTTTTCATACATCATGTCATCTGTAATTGTGTGAGCGGCTGTTAGTAGACAAATACTAAAAGGTGAACTTACGTATGTCGGCGTTATACACTTGAGATTACGGTAGTGTTATGGACACAGTTTTGGTGTGTACTGGGTTGTTACTTAGTTTGTCGTGCACTCTTATTTCGTTGGTCGGCATGCAGCTAATTTTACACAAAAAAAGCAAAACTTTTGCATTTTGTTTATGGTCCAAAACCTTACGCCATCTTGCTGTTCGCGTGTGTCGCCAGAAATGTATCGCATGTTGGGAGAAAGCCATGAAAACTGTAGCGGATATTCTGACGACTTCTGTTCCTTATTTATGTCTCTGTGTGTGATAGGGAAGTGGTACTTTTGCGTGCGTGTGCATTCCGTTCTGTGTCCTGGGTCAGTTCTCTCAGAGCGGTAAAGAGTGTGTTGTTGCAAAGGGTTGTGTTTTCGTTTATTACGTTTTTTTCCTTTCACTATAAACTTTTGTGTGTAGTAATTTTCTACTGTTGTTAGTTGTTGGGATAGACTGTTGCTTTGTTTCAGGATGTGTAGATCGCTTTCGATGTTAGTGGGTTATGATTTTTGTTCATTAGGTGTTCAGTGAAAGTAGAATGTGTGCTGTCACTCTTTAGAGCTCTCATGTGTTCAGTCTGTACGATCTGTAGGTCTTTTCGGAAACGGTGTCAGGTCACCTGTTGTTTGACCACTACTTTACGAGTTTGGAACAGGTTGAGTAGTACGTGTGGCATCGTTTTGAGGAGGTCATCAGCACTGACTGAGTCCTCCAGAAGAAAGACAGTCCCCCATCAGACTAGTACAATGTCGCCTTCATACCTGTGATGACACAACAGCCACACACAAATACAAAACATTTATCAGACCAGTAATGGATTACGCTTAGGCTCCACTAACAGGACTCTCACGAAGGACTATCGCTAAACTCCTCGCGACAGGAAGACCAGTCCTCCGAAGCATACTTAATTTGGACAGCCCCTTTCAACATTGTCTACGAAAAGGCAGGGATTACACCTATACAAACACGACTCATCAAGCTCAGGGTAAGACATGACATACATAGGGCTATACTAAATAACACACCAGACATGAAGGACATCCACACCACAATACCCAGAACGCACTTGACCTATTCCCAGACCTAGCCACAAAAGAAACAACGAGATTACTGCAACTCCCAACCACTCCAATTGTATCAAAAGATAAAATGTAAAATCCCATTTATTTGTATTCTGTACAGCAAACAAAAACACAAACAGCAATTATCAATGTAATAACAAAAACAATACTGCTGAGATGGCAAAGAAAACAAACAAAAAACTGTATATAGTTTTAAGACTAGTAATTTGAGGTAGAACTAGGCCAGAAATTAAGACACAGTGGAAAAAAATTAAGCAACCAGAAGATCAAAAATTGTAAATAATCTTAAGGCTAGCGAATTAGGTTAGGTTTAAGTTAGTAGTTAAGAAACAATGTAAAAAGAAAAATTAAAATAAAATGGAAATGTGAACCTTAGGCCCAATAGAGCTTTCCTCTCTCAGAGAGCCGGCCGGTGTGACCGAGCGGTTCCAGGCGCTTCAGTCTGGAATCGCGCGACCGCTACGATCGCAGGTTCGAATCCTGTCTCGGGCATGGATGTGTGTGATGTCCTTAGGTTGGTTAGGTTTAAGTAGTTCTTAGTTCTAGGGGACTGATGACCTCAGATGTTAAGTCCCATAGTGCTCAGAGCCAGCCAGTCTCTCAGAGACGGGAATGAAAAAGATTGTGTTTCCGGCTCTTGAACTGCAACTTGTCAGTTATCCATTTTTATAACAGTCTTGGTATTACATGACTTTTCTGTCCCATAGTTCTGTTAGTAGATGGCTCGTATTTATGGAATTCATATTTTGCTCTCACTGTACTGTTGTATCACAAAAAATACAATACAATAATAATGTAAACAGTTAATTGTAATTTCAAACTTATCTTAATAATTCCTTGACTCGTTTTACCAAAACTTTACAAAATTCTGGTAGGCCTACCAACATTCATGTCAATCACAACTGCACTTATATGGCACATCAAACTTCTATATGAATCACGAGTAGCTATAAACCTAAGGGTGATCGCCAGTTTGGTTGTAAATGGTATACAGTCTGTGATATTGGTAATGGTCTCACCAATTTTTGGACCCATTGCTTTTACGATATGTTCAAACCTGTGTTGCGACATTCTGGTGCAGTTTCAGAAGCAATTCTCTTACCTAAGAAAGAAAGTATCCTCTTGTGCACCACTTATCTTTTTGCTTGCTGAAGTTTTTCCTTGAGGAGTGAAAAAGCAGGACAGCCGCAAGGCCAGCAATGTTGTCGGTTGCGTGGCTGTGATTTGTGTGGACGGCAATATTGCCAGGTATATTTTCCGCGACGTATTTTCGGCAACATCCTAGAAAAATAAGTTAAGATCTTAAATTAATTTTCTGTCGGTGTCTGGCAGAACTCGACAACAATATTGAGTACGAAACACTTTCTCGTTGGTCAGTCAGGCAGAGCTGTGGCAAATTAGGTTATCAGAATATGAGAAAAGCTGGACAATAAGAAAGACAGATTCAACCTTCCCCGAACATCTTTTAGCAGGAAACCACCCATATAGTATAGATTGTGAAGTTTTGCATACTCTTTAAGAAAAGCAGAAAGCTGACCCTACTGGAAATACTTGAAATCAATAAACATATGACACAGAATACCAGCTTAGTATTGAATTACGACGCTCAGTTTCCTTTTTCCTCTCTGTTAATTTAAGTTTTAGTTTTACAAATATTAAAATTGTAAATTCGACTTAATATTTCATCTATTGTTAAAGTCAACGATATCCAAACAAAAACTTTCATTTTTATTGTTCGATTAATGTAACTATTTCCGTGGGACACAAAACGTAATACTTTCTTTTGCAAACATTTTAAATGTAATCATTTTTGTATATATTATATCTTCTGCATCAGTAATATCTCTGTAAGCCGCACGTCTTTTTCTCTCTTTTTGCGACATTCAGTTGTTAGTTGAGATGGCCTAAGAAGTCAAATAAATATAACTTTGCAGGACATTGGAAAAGTGTTTCCTGTTTTATAAATTATAATCTTCACAAACGGAACTCGGGAAATACAGAAGCGTCCGATCTTACCCGTCGGCTTTGACCCATGACGTCACAAATACCGCGGAAACGACTATAAACAATTCCAATATGGCGGATATAAAAACATCGCATACGTATTGTAAACACTGAAATACACAAGTTTCACAAAAAGCCTAATGACTGTAACGGGACAAGCGTGGGAAATTAGGGGTTTTTGGGTGCGGAGAAACTAAATATACAGAAATGTAGCCACCGACCGCCATTCAAAACCACGCAAAACAACGAAATAAATCAACATCACAAAACTGACCAAATACCAAAAAACACATTCCTATCCATAATCGGACACTTCCCTTAACCTATATAGCTCAACAGAACCTACCGATCACATCCCCCAATAGAAAACTAAGAAACGAAAGCTTCCCTTACACCTACATACATCGGCACTTATGCAGTTTAGCAGGTACGGAAAAAATTTTTCATTTTTTTTCAAAATTTGATCATCATGTGTCGTTATGCGGTGGGGGGAGTCTGCAGTGCCCCCCCATCCCCCCACAGGCTTCATTAGTGTCAAATCAATATTTTCGAATCATAGGCGGCCGCTGCCGCGGCCGCATTCCAAAAAAAAACTCCCAACCTAACCTCAAGTGGGCTACGCTACAGATCAATATGTTCATCAAATTGCTTCATATTACGTATACATGTTCATTAGTGTCAAATCAATATTTTCGAATCATAGGCGGCCGCTGCCGCGGCCGCATTCCAAAAAAAAAACTCCCAACCTAACCTCAAGTGGGCTACGCTACAGATCAATATGTTCATCAAATTGCTTCATATTACGTATACATGTTCATTAGTGTCAAATCAATATTTTCGAATCATAGGCGGCCGCTGCCGCGGCCGCATTCCAAAAAAAAACTCCCAACCTAACCTCGTATTCAGGGCTACGCTACAGATCAATGTGTAGGTCCCTTACGTCACGGGTCAAAGCCGACGCGTGAGATCGGATGTTTCCAACCTATACCCAATACACAAAACATACATAAATAACCAAAAAAAAAAACGGAACTTACCTCAAAAAAGTTCCAGCTCCACAAACTAGATTGGCCACCACAATCACACACAAATGCACACACGCACGCACGCACACACACACACATACAAAAACACACACACACACACACCAACGAAAAAATACTGAACTAAAATAAAAACCCAACCCACCCAAACGTCAACCCCCTCCCCCACAACTCCAAAATACAACACACAAACACTATACAACAAAATAAACCACCCACCCACCTACCCAGCCCACCCTAACTAACCACTTTCGGTCTATATATTTTACCCACAGCCCTTAAAAAAACCCGAAGAATGCAATAGCCCTCTGGGACACTCTTCCGCCAACAGTACTCATCTAAATGAGACTGAAGGTTGGAAGAGCGCCTCTTCCCCCTCCCAAGAACTGACTTAACCGCTCCCCACATCCCCTCAATTGTGTTAGTGCAAGCCCCAGTATCATAATTCTTAAACTCTAGACTGTGGTTCACTACTAAATGATTAAATCCCCTCTCACCCAACCCCCTATATGAAGAAAACGCATCTGAAACTACTGTGGACCCCGGCTCTACATACTCCTCAATTAACCCCACTAATTCAGGCTTCGACCTCCCCTCCACAACCCTAAAAACACATTCAGTACCCCCACCCCCCTGAACAACAGCCCCCCACACCCAAAGACCAGCCACAGACTTCCCCCTCCCATACTTCCTTTTACCAAACTGCGACTCATCCACCTCCACAAGCACCCCATGCCCACCCAACTTACCCCTGTACTTAATAAATTCGGAACACACCTCACGACAAAAGGAATACCAGTCTAAAACAGTCCTCTCACTCACACCAGTCTCAAACGCGCAAAAACTCTGCCCGCAACTATAACAAAAATAATACGTAATAAGCACAATCTCACGCATGGCCAATCTAGACTTCTCGAACCAGGTACCACGCCTTACAGAACGCCATACGCCATCTTTCCGGCAACACCACATGTATCCGTCCCTGGTCCGAGAGTCCGGAACTTTAACCAATTTCATAGGTTCACCGCACACACCGCACTTCACGACCTCGGCAATTAAGCCAAATAGCTGAAGAAATTTAATCAGCTCTAAAGCTGTCTCCCCCATCATCGCCCTCAACCGAACACTGTTAAGGCGGTCTTTCATATCCATTCCTGAACAAAAAACCACAACCAAATACACTCAATAACAAACTCACCCGACGTACAGCAATGAGCATTAAATTAACCATTAACTCACTAATAGAAATTCCGCTTCAAATCCAACACCTGAGCAACAGAAAACTGACCCCACCACACGAAACAAACGAAACAAACGAAAACCATGAACACACCACCAGAGAGCACGACAAACAAAAACAAGACATCTACAAACACGCCACAATCGCAAATCAAACTCCGCGCCGTAATGACGTCACACACCACAACACGCTTACGTCACGGGTCAAAGCCGACGGGTAAGATCGGACGCTTCTGTTGACCCGGAACTCGTATACTACCCTGCAACAGTCCAGTATCATTTTGAAGAAAGCCCGATGCATATTAATTAGCAGCAGGTGCACCCAGGGCTACCTGTCGTGAAATCTCGAAACTATTTCGCCAGTTGCCGCTATTCTCCTGCAACCGAAAATGGCAGGTGGGTCCGGTATCTGAAACGCTGTACCTCCTTAATTCACGATGTTTTTTTCCTCATGTTATCTGCCTGTGTCAGAAAATGCTAAAATGGGAATATATACAAAGTAGCCTCAAGTCTCTGAACTTTGCATCCTTGCCAGGAAAATAATATGTATAAATCTCATACATAGTACTGTATTATCCCAGTTAAATGTGTTGTAGATAATAGGTACCCATTATAAAGCGATGACAGTATATTTGGTGATTTTCTAAAAAAATGATCTTCGATTCCTCCAACCTTTCCCTCCCACGAAACTAATATAGACGTACCCCACCCCAAGGACAAATGTCATGTATATTGCGAACGCCGTTAAAAAATAATACAGGTATTAATAGTGTAGCATTGTTGTGTGTAACAGTTCAAACCAAAGTGTGACAGAGACAGATCGCTGAAAAAAGTAAAAGATCGAGGTTAAGGACAGTCTGTGATCACGATAATCAGCTGTTGACACAAAACGAAACAAACAAAATAGGTGGAAGTACAGGTACGCGAGTTTGTGAACAAAGCGGTGGGTCACGTAGAATTCAGTATTCTGTTTGTCTATTCTGTTGAAAAGCGTGTGCGGAGCAATCTCCTCCCGTACATCGTAAGGCATCTGATCACAAAGATATCGACTGCTAATGTGTATCTCTATTAAATACAAGTACTGGGCCCCAACGTGAAAAATATAATTAAGAATGGAAACTACTAAAAATCTAGCATCCGCCGTATGGCCGACTTAAGTATTTGTTGACATCAGAAAATACACTTAAAGCCAAGTTAACAGTTTCCGTAAACATTCAGCAACTATCACTTGGTCAGTTGTGTTTATAGACTTACTATTGTCGAATTTAAGACGTAATACATTCGTCCTTTAAATTCAACTGCTGCGTTCCATCAGCACACCATTGAATCTTGAAGTGTGTTTTTTGTGCGTATAATTGCGAACAAGAAAGTGAAAGTGGTAGAATAAACGGAAATGCACGTAACTGTAGATTAAACGAAAATATACGGGATGGTTATACTCTGAAGAGCCAAAGAAATTGGTACACTTGCCTAAAATCGTGTAGTCCCCCCTCCCCCCCCCCCCCCCACACCTGCCGAGCATGCAGAAGTGCCACAACACGACGTGGCATGGACTCGACTAATGTCTGAAGTAGTGCTCGAGAGAATTGACATCTAAGTCCTGCAGCGCTGTCCATAAATCCGCAAGAGTACGAGAGGGTGGAACAGCACGTTGCAAGTCATCCCAGATGTGCTCAATGATGTTCATATCTGGGGAGTTTGGTGGCCAGCGGAAGTGTTTAAACTCAGAGGAGTGTTCCTGGAGCCACTGTGTAATAATTCTAGAGCTGTGGAGTGGCGCATTGTCCTGCTGGAATTGCACAAGTCCGTCAGAGCGCACAATGGACATGAATGGATGACGATGATCAGACAGGATACTTAGGTACGTGTCACCTGTCAGAGTTGTATCTAGACGTATCAGGGGTCCCATATCACTCCAACTGCACACGCCCCACGCCATTACAGAGCCTCCACCAGCTTGGACAGTCATCTACTGACACGCTGGGTCCATGGATAGTTGAGGTTGTCTCCATACCCATACACGTCCATCTGCTCGATACAATTTGAGTCGTCCGACCAGGCAACGTGGTTCCAGTCATCAACAGTCCAATGTCGGTGTCGACGGGCCCAGTCGAGGCGCAAAGCTTTGTGTCGTGCAGTCATCAAGGGTAAACGAGTGGGCCGATATCGATGACGTTTCGCACGATGACTCTTTTTGATCCAGCATTGAAATCTGCAGCAATTTTCGGAAGAGTTGCGCTTCTGTCACGTTGAACGATTCTCTTCAGTCGTCGTTGGTCCCATTCTTGCTGTATCTTCTCCGGCCGCAACGATGTCGAAGATATACACTCCTGGAAATGGAAAAAAGAACACATTGACACCGGTGTGTCAGACCCACCATACTTGCTCCGGACACTGCGAGAGGGCTGTACAAGCAATGATCACACGCACGGCACAGCGGACACACCAGGAACCGCGGTGTTGGCCGTCGAATGGCGCTAGCTGCGCAGCATTTGTGCACCGCCGCCGTCAGTGTCAGCCAGTTTGCCGTGGCATACGGAGCTCCATCGCAGTCTTTAACACTGGTAGCATGCCGCGACAGCGTGGACGTGAACCGTATGTGCAGTTGACGGACTTTGAGCGAGGGCGTATAGTGGGCATGCGGGAGGCCGGGTGGACGTACCGCCGAATTGCTCAACACGTGGGGCGTGAGGTCTCCACAGTACATCGATGTTGTCGCCAGTGGTCGGCGGAAGGTGCACGTGCCCGTCGACCTGGGACCGGACCGCAGCGACGCACGGATGCACGCCAAGACCGTAGGATCCTACGCAGTGCCGTAGGGGATCGCACCGCCACTTCCCAGCAAATTAGGGACACTGTTGCTCCTGGGGTATCGGCGAGGACCATTCGCAACCGTCTCCATGAAGCTGGGCTACGGTCTCGCACACCGTTAGGCCGTCTTCCGCTCACGCCCCAACATCGTGCAGCCCGCCTCCAGTGGTGTCGCGACAGGCGTGAATGGAGGGACGAATGGAGACGTGTCGTCTTCAGCGATGAGAGTCGCTTCTGCCTTGGTGCCAATGATGGTCGTATGCGTGTTTGGCGCCGTGCAGGTGAGCGCCACAATCAGGACTGCATACGACCGAGGCACACAGGGCCAACACCCGGCATCATGGTGTGGGGAGCGATCTCCTACACTGGCTGTACACCACTGGTGATCGTCGAGGGGACACTGAATAGTGCACGGTACATCCAAACCGTCATCGAACCCATAGTTCTACCATTCCTAGACCGGCAAGGGAACTTGCTGTTCCAACAGGACAATGCACGTCCGCATGTATCCCGTGCCACCCAACGTGCTCTAGAAGGTGTAAGTCAACTACCCTGGCCAGCAAGATCTCCGGATCTGTCCCCCATTGAGCATGTTTGGGACTGGATGAAGCGTCGTCTCACGCGGTCTGCACGTCCAGCACGAACGCTGGTCCAACTGAGGCACCAGGTGGAAATGGCATGGCAAGCTGTTCCACAGGACTACATCCAGCATCTCTAAGATCGTCTCCATGGGGGAATAGCAGCCTGCATTGCTGCGAAAGGTGGATATACACTGTACTAGTGCCGATATTGTGCATGCTCTGTTGCCTGTGTCTATGTACCTCTGGTTCTGTCAGTGTGATCATGTGATGTATCTGACCCCAGGGATGTGTCAATAAAGTTTCCCCTTCCTGGGACAATGAATTCACGGTGTTCTTATTTCAATTTCCAGGAGTGTATTTTAACGGATTCCGGATATTCACGGTACACTCGTGAAATGGTCGCACAGGAAAATCCTCACTTCATCGGTACCTCGGAAATGCTGTGTCCCATCGCTCATGCTCAAACTCACTTATATCTTGATAACCTGCCATTGTAGCAGCAGTAACCGATATAACAATTGCGCCAGACACTTGTTGTCTTATGTAGGCGTTGTCGACTGCAGCCTCGTATTCTAACTGCTTTACATATCTCTGTACTAGAATACGCATGCCTATTCGAGCCTCTTTGGCGCTTCAGTGTAATTGAACTTTTACTACTTGAGCGAGAGTAGACAGAAAACGTTGGCGCTCTCTCCTGTCACGGATATTAGCCCTGTACCTGAAGTTCTGGAACTTCCAGATATGGCTTGGGAGTAATTAAGCCTTGCGCTTGATGGGAGGGGGTTACATTCATTGCAGGTTCGTTTTAGTGCAAGGGAGAGAGGATAGATGCAGCGGTGTCTGAAGGGAGGGCGGCGAACAGGGAAAATCTCTTCATAACCTATTTGTCGTCAAATCTCTCTCTCTATACCAAAACCATTCTCTTGCAATGGGTCAAGAGAGTTTACGTTACACAAAATCGCTAGCTTAAACTTTGCTCTTGTCCTTCGGTCTCGTAATTGATTTTGTAGCATTCGCCTTCTACCTTTCCAACAGATAGCTGATAGTGCGACAGTTTTAACATTCTCCCTTCACAGGTTCGTAAAAGAAAAAAATATAGCAGAAATGCATTATATTTCGAATAGACTGCACAGACTGGTACATGCATTTTTTTTTTTTTTTTTTTTTTTTTTGCAGGACAGAAACCACACTAACCAATTACTGAACCATTTTAGAAGTTCCGTACGTAGCAACAACCTTCCTTTCATTCCCTTAATACGTCCGAGACAACAACATTAATCAAATAATATCTCAGAGAAAACTTCGAATGTGTTCTACAAACAAAACGGGCACGCCCCGGAGCAGAAAGCTGCGGCCCTCCACCCCTTGTCCCCCCTCTCGTGGCACGTAACATAAATGTTCACACGCTTAAGCAATATGATGAAAAAAAAAGACGACAAAAAAGAACACACACACACGCCCAACACCAAAATCAGTATCAAACAACAGCACACCGGCTCTTTTCATCTCTCCTTCGGCGGAAAATAATAGTGTTCCACAATCTTATCTGGACACAGTATGGGTACCCAACATTATAGGCTTGTTCGAACTGTGCGCTGCAGTTTTTGCGTTGTTAGTGGTGCTAGTGTCATGACTCGCCCTTGGGCGCCGCTACTGGTACGGCGGCGTAGGGTTGAAACACAACCATCAGTGCTCATTGCAGTAGCAGACGGTCAACATTGGCCAGCACAACGTGAGTAGGGCATTACTAGTAAAACTGTTATATCGAAACAGCAGCAATAGCGCTGCTGCTTTTCGCTAGTGTCGACGCATAAATTGAATACGGAGATGTTCTCTTTCCGTATGGGGGTTGAAGAACAAGATCAGAGGGTCAAATTAACTGGCGGTTTGGGAATTGCTCCTGGGAGAGGCCGACAGCCAGTTGCGCCCAAAAATTACTAAAGTAGTTACTTTTGCTATGGCTGAGAGTGCTCGACGCAGTGTGCATCTTTTCAAGCAGTGTCAGAGCTGTGTAACGACAGCCGAACGTTCCATGTCCACCGTTCGAAAAGCGCTGCGAACATTTGGCAAATGGTATCAGTAAAACTTCCCTGTCGTGGATGCAGATGATTGTCACAGTGAACAACGTTTGTAACCTGGAACGCAAACGAGGTACGCAATTAAAGAAAATGTTACCTTCTCATGTGGAAATTAAGATGTTTAAGTCAATGGTTTATTCGTTATCTCTCTACAAATATTTCTACAAACTTTCGTTGTCCTACGACCTCATGCTTTTCATCGGTGTCTCTCAAGTAGCGAAAGTTTAATTACAACCACCCAGTACGACTCGGGAAAAGTGGTAGCTGAAGGAATCGTTATTTTGCGTAGGGCAGCTATACGTTCAAAATTCAGTCGACAGAAGCTTTTGGGACGAAAACGTCAGCTGAAGAAAGGTGAAAACTCGTAATACATCTTATCGTAGTTAGTCTGGTTGTTCTATTTCGTAAAATAATTTAACACAGAGTCAGAGCTCCATCATCGTTACCATGGATACATCATTATTTGCACACCGAAACTGGCATAGCAGGAAGAGTATTTGGATTAATTTCGCAAATGCGAGTCCGCTAATCCCCTGTTCCGCAAGAATTTCTCGAAAATAAGACAAGAGGCTAAAATCAGGAATAAATGTAATGTCGATTATAACGTAATTTTGTTTTGATCACACTGAAAAAACACTGGAGTCAATCTTTCACGAGATACTCTCGTATTTCTGGCCGACGCGGTAGCAAACTCAGGCAGCGGCGGAATGCGCGACTGGCGGAGCCATCTAGTGGCCAGCGGGGCAACCATTCCTCGCCGCGGCGTGGCGCGCTTCAGCTGTTATTTTGGCGCCAGTCGCCGTGTCCCACATTACATAGCGAGACTGCTGGTCCGCAGCTTCCTGGCCTGCGGCAACGCACTGGCGCGGTGTCTTCTTCGTTGTTTCGTGACGTCATTGGCAGCGGGCCCAAACACAGTGCGTCATTAGGACCCCTGCTGTGTGGCTGGTGAAGCAGGAAACGCGAAAAGTGGGACGCATGTGCGAGACTGTCAGCCAGCTGGAGCGTAGTATTTACATCCACGTCTCCGCAGTGCATATCACTGAAGTGAGTGGTAGAGGGTAATGTTTTTTGTTGTACCATATTTTCTACACCATTCCAGTCGAAGCGTGAGGTCAATGGCAGATTATATGGTTCAGTGCGAGCTGTTATCGTGATTTCACACTCGCGATACACGAGGAACTAGTTTGTTGGGTGCGGCAGATATGCCCTTGACTCCTACGTGAGAATTTACCCGTAATTTACATGCATAATTCCACGAGACAATAGCAGTCCTCCTCCAAATGGATACAAGTTCAGGTTTTTTGAGGATCTCTGTGGCCTGTGCTAAGTTATGAGGTCGCCACGCGCACGAAGAGTACATGAATCTCCTCATATGTCTACTAATGCGCCAAGTATTTACTCGTATTTTGTGTTTAACATTTTTAAGAACCATTTTTGGTTTATCATACGAAAGGAACAATCAGTTTTATATAATTCACTAAACTGTAAAATGATGAATAACTGTGTCAAGACCTATGGAATTCTAAAATTCAGAGAGCATTCAGAACAAGGCATTTATATAGTTTGTGAGATTGACAACTGTAACAATCTGCTGAATGCATTTGAAGAAATAAGTACTGTTTCTGTAATGGGGCGGGAGGAATAATATGGACTGCAACATAAGAGGTGTTTTTTGAAAAAACGAGAGCTTTATAATTTTGCGTGTTGTATTAGATTTGCGCGGTTTTTTTTTTTTTTCGTTGTGTTGGTAAACATCACTGAAAAGTATCTGTATAGTGTTAGCCATATTAAGTGTTTAGTCTGTCGTCAACAACCAAAGCGTTTACGTGCGTTTTCGTAGTATCGATGATTATTTATTTTATCGTATCTGTGCCCAGCATGCGTTGCAATGCCACGAAAAGAAACAAGTGTTTGGTTTCGTAGTCTGTTTGTTGACGTGCTTTTGTTTACATAATATATTTGATTTTTGCGTTTACTGCGTACACGGGTATGTCAGACGGCTTCCCGACGCGTGAGCAAGCCACATACGTGAAAAGGAAGAATTTTCCAAATCTAATCCACAAATTTGTACTGATTGCTCCTGCGCCTTCTTGATGACCATTGCAAATGCGAATCGCACCGGAAACTGCAAGCGTTCTAACTCCAATGGCATGTCCGTCGGAATTAGTGGGATGCGTGGTAACAGTAAATCTTCTTTAAAATTTCCTTTTAATATTTTAGCTTCGATGATACTGCCCATCTTTTTCTCTGAAAGTCTGGTACCACCGCAAAGCAGTGGAGGATTGGTATTTCTGAGAAGACTGAAAGGCACGTTAATTTTCAATATCTTCGCGTGCTGTGACATGCCCCGGCAAATGTTCCTAATCGCAAAACTCGTAAAGCCCGTGACCGATTTGTATGAAATTTTGGCACTACCTTGCCCCGGAATTCACCCGTGGTTTTATATACTTTTTTAAAAATACGTTTGCAAGTAACAAAATGTCATGCCTGACGCTACGGTTTCTCACACATCTTAATGTTTATGACGTTATATCTGGTGAACTAAGTGGGGGGGGGGGGGGTTGTGTTTGTAGGAAACTTCGTGGATGTACGGAAAACACGGCACCAAAGTGTCATCGCAATTGGTTTAGGAACACACAAGAGGACAGACGTTCATTTTTTATTTATTTAGATAAAAATTGATCGGGGAAGTTGTATAAACTGTAGCTGTGAGAACAGAAATGGCTGATGTCATGATATTTATTCGGATGTTTTGGGTGTTATGAAACGCCTGTGAGATCAAAATTTCTTACAGAATTGTTGAATTTCGAATAAAAACAACGGCGGATGTATCTCGGGAGTCGCCACATAAAACTGATGATGCATAACTACTGAACCGTGTCGTAACAGGCGATGAAACTTGGGTTTACGGATGTGATGTCGAAACTAAGGCTCAGTCGTCCACGTGGAAGCTTTCTGAGTCAACAAGTCCGGCACAAACAAAAGTGCGGTAAAATGTGAATGTTACGCTCACTTCGTACGCCGACTTTAAGGCATTGTGCCTCCACGAGTTCTTGCCACAAGGTCGGACCGACAATAAGGAGTGCTACTTACAAGTTCAGCGCCGTTTGCGTGGTGCAATACGAAAAAAACTCCCGGGTTTGTTGACGAAACAATCATGGCTTTAGCACCACAACAAAGAACCAGCTCACTTTGTCGTTTCGTCAATTTTTGGCCGAAAATAATACTGCCTAGCATCCATATTCACCAGACATGGCGCAATCTTTTTTTCTGTTCCGAAGAAAACCATGAAGGGCTTTTATTTTACAAGAATAGAGCAGATGAAAAACATACCTGAGTGAGCTAAAAATTACCCCAAAGATCGAATTCCAGAAATGTTACGAGGTGTCGAATAAACTCTGGCATATCTCATGGAAAAATTTTGAAATGAATAAAATAGATTTCTGAAAAACAAAATTCCTCCTTTTTTAACGCGCCTTGTATGTGGTAGACATTGCACATTTATGATTAGTGCTGTGTTCCATTGTGCTGTGAATCATTTTCTCCGTAATGCTCCTCATGACGTCAGGATAACGTATTCGCAGCAATGGCGAAATCTCTAATTATCCAGTCGAGATATTTAAGAATTTGTGCCTACACTTGCTGTGACGTCACTTATACAATGTGTAAGCGAGGCGACACGAGGCGAGCCGATATTACTCACACTCCTACAGAATGTTCTCATGGTTATGATCGTAATTTCAGCCGTGTTGGTTTGCTGTGAGAGCTGTTTTGCGTTCCAGCCGCCCGACCATGTTGTGAGCATTCCATCTGTAAATGAATCGCATTTCCCAGTATTCTGTCAGTGTAAAGGAGTAAGGCCCCGGGAGTAGACAACATTCGATTGGAACTACTGACGGCCTTGGGAGAGCCAGTCCTGACAGAACTCTGCCATCTGGTGAGGAAGATGTATGAGACAGGCGAAGTACCCTCAGACTTCAAGAAGAATATAATAATTCCAATCCCAAAGAAAGCAGGTGTTGACAGATGTGAAAATTACAGAACAATCAGTTTAATAAGCCACAGCTGCAAAATACTAACACGAATTCTTAACAGACGAATGGAAAAACTAGTAGAAGCCGACCTCGGGGAAGATCTGTTTGGATTCCGTAGAAATGTTGGAACACGTAAGGCAATGCTTGACCTTACGACTTATCTTAGAAGAAAGATTAAGAAAAGGCAAACCTACGTTTCTAGCACTTGTAGACTTGGAGAAAGCTTTTGACAATGTTGACTGGAATACTCTTTCAAATTCTAAAGGTGGCAGGGGTAAAAAAAATACAGGTAGCGAAAGGCTATTTACAATTTGTACAGAAACCAGATGGCAGTTATAAGAGTCGAGGGACATGAAAGGGAAGCAGTGGTTGGGAAGGGAGTAAGACAGGGTTGTAGCCTCTCCCCAATGTTATTCAATCTGTATATTGAGCAAGCAGTAAAGGAAACAAAAGAAAAATTCGGAGTAGGTATTAAAATCCATGGAGAAGAAATAAAAACTTTGAGGTTCGCCGATGACATTGTAATTCTGTCAGAGACAGCAAAGGACTTGGAAGAGCAGTTGAATGGAATGGACAGTGTCTTGAAAGGAGGATATAAGATGAACATCAACAAAAGCAAAACGAGGATAATGGAATGTAGTCGAATTAAGTCGTGTGATGCTGAGGGAATTAGATTAGGAAATGAGACACTTAAAGTAATAAAGGAGTTTTGCTAGTTGGGGAGCAAAATAACTGATGACGGTCGAAGTAGAGAGGATATAAAATGTAGACCGGCAATGGCAAGGAAAGCGTTTCTGAAGAAGAGAAATTTGTTAACATCGAGTATAGATTTAAGTGTCAGGAACTCATTTCTGAAAGTATTTGTATGGAGTGTAGCCATGTATGGAAGTGAAACATGGACGATAAATAGTTTGGACAAGAAGAGAATAGAAGCTTTCGAAATGTGGTGCTACAGAAGAATGCTGAAGATTGGATGGGTAGATCACATAACTAATGAGGAGGTATTGAATAGGATTGGGGAGAAGAGAAGTTTGTGGCACAACTTGACCAGAAGAAGGGATCGGTTGGTAGGACATGTTCTGAGGTATCAAGGGATCACCAATTTAGTACTAGAGGGCAGCGTGGAGGGTAAAAATGGTAGAGGGAGACCAAGAGATGAATACACTAAGCAGATTCAGAAGGATGTAGGTTGCAGTAGGTACTGGGAGATGAAGAAGCTTGCACAGGATAGAGTAGCATGGAGAGCTGCATCAAACCAGTCTCAGGACTGAAGACCACAACAACAACTGTCAGTGTAAGAAGCTTATCACTATTTTATCCACGACCAAACTCTGGGATAACAGCGTTTCATTTCACTAACCCAGTTTTGTGACCAGGTATTTTGTTTTCTACGATCTGCATCGTGATCGTCAAGGCTTTAATCAATCGAGTCCTGCGTTTTTACCTCTAAGGAAATGCACATTACATTACATTTCCCTATATTCAGAGTGACTATGAACGAAACAGGCAAGATGAGAACAGAAAGTCGTCACTTCTGTTTTCCATTCTTCCTTAGTCGCTTCTACATTCTAGCCATATCGCGCATGCGCAGTGCCAGATGTGCAGTCCCCTTACTCCCGGATGCAGCCGCCTGTTACCTCCGTCTCATACTTCAGACAACGCAAAAAAATTCTTCTGGAACAAGCCACCAGTAATTCAAAGGGCCAACGCAACAAAAATAAGATAAGCTGTTGTCTCATATGAGACAAGCCTCAAGACATTTGGTACTGACATTTATTTCGCAAAGCGAACAGAACAGTTATTCGGTTGCATTGCCTTTTTTTTTTTTTGGCCTTTGTATTCATTGCCTCACAGTCACCCGTAATATGTGCATATTCACAATCCTCAGTTTTTGTGTGTGTCTACGTGCCAGTAAATCCCCACAGCCCTATTCTTTAACAAATCGAACACCTGTGTATAAAAATAAGTTAATTTGTTAGACATTTGACGTTAAACATGTAAACGAGAAATAGTTTAGGAGAGGTTTGAAATTACGTTTACAGTTTGTTGGAAGTCACTAAGTGCTCCCATTGTCGAACAGGGGATTAGTCTGATCTGGGTAATCTGTGCTCAGTTTTAAGCAAAAGCAACAGTTCCTCACGCCTCTCTGTGTTTGTGAGGTCATCTCTTGAACTAAGCGTCGTATAATGATATTTTTCAGAAACATTCAGTGCCACTTCTGGCTACTTTCTGAAAAATGTTTTGCGAATACAGTTAGTAGTACAGAAATAATAAATTAAAACGTCGTGACTGACGCTAAAATTTTACTGCATGAACAGCGAAAATGTAGCAAGGGATAAACTTTTTCCTGCCATTTTGTGGCGGAAGTCAGCAAAAAAAGTTTCTTAAAGACTTAATCTTTAGTGTAAAGTTCGTTGAAAGTCGCTAATTACTCTCATTCTGCAATACAGGGTTGTTATAGTCTGGGTATTGCGTGCCCCTGCAAGCCGTTGGTTAGGCAACCTTTAACTGGAATCGTGCACCGGGTTAACG
The DNA here is from genome assembly GCF_023864345.2 of Schistocerca serialis cubense. NCBI lineage: Eukaryota > Metazoa > Arthropoda > Insecta > Orthoptera > Acrididae > Schistocerca > Schistocerca serialis. Next base: position 573,779,176 of record NC_064645.1, on the reverse strand, counting down.
TCTAGCGCAGTGGTCGTCAAACCGTTTTGCTTACGAGCCAATATTTACATTGTAGGGTGACACCTCGGGCCGCCTTGGAAGGAGGGACAGCGAGAGGTGAGGGTGCGGAGTAAACTGGCCACTCAGAAGAAATTCAATTTTCACCAAACCATGGATATTGATAGCTCAACACATTTTGTATCTACATATTGTAAGGTATCACATCAAAGACTTTAAAGTGCAAAAGAAAATAAAGTATTGGGACAACATGCATTCTCCTGAAGGCGTACGCAGTGACAAATTTTCCGTACCTAGAGCTACGAGAATTTCCCGCAACGTGCTGCGTAAGACGCGTGCGAGACCGCACTCCCCACTCGCACAGTGCAAACACACCAGACCTTTGTCCTAGGCCCTAGGGTGCTGGCAACGCAGTGCCGCTGCTGCCTCTATCAACACCCTACGGGGAAAGCTTGCAAGCGGAGGAGTCTGTCCCGCACGTCGCAGAGATTTGAATTGTTGGTTGAGTGTGAGGCAGTCTAACTGGACAGCTGCGACTACTATGTAGGCGACAGCTGCAGTATCTGTTTCGCGCGCACGGGCAACAAGAGCGTAGGTAACTCATCCGATCTCCGTCACTACTGAAACATTCACCGGAAGCGTCGGCTGATCGCTTCTCTGCCTCAAAAGGTGAGCAGCGTGTCTAGTTAGTACCCGAACAGCATATTTTTTTGGAACATGGCTGACGTCCAGTTGATAAATTAAATGCAAAAGGAGTTAATTTGGGAAGATACAGGAAGAAAAATGAATGAAAGAAGGATGTAAGAAGAAATGTCATTATGTCTAGTGTTGTCTGCAGCTCGTGATCTCGCGGTAGCATTCTCGCTTCCAGAGCTCGGGGTCCCGGGTTCGATTCCCGGCGTGGTTAGGTTGGTTGGTTGGTTGTTTGAGGTTAAAGGGACCAAACAGCAAGGTCATCAGTCCCTTGTTTCAAATAGACTCCATTCTGCTAACGGGACATCTCAGTATAGTCAGAAAAATAAAACGGATAAAGGGGAAACGTAAAAGGGCAGTCACGTTGTCATTAGTAAAAACAAATGAGGGAAGTTGGCAAGAGAACGAACCCAACACTATGCTGAAACAGCATAGGCAAGACCACCTGTGACTTAAAAGGTACAACTGCTATAATGCAGAAAGTACGTATGGGAATAGAAAAACTAACCAAGCCTTAAAAAGAAGGGGTAAAAACAGAGTAAAAGGGAAAGAAAAGAGGATTCCGGTCAGGGAGGTGAATCGGGAATCTCTGAACACTGCCTACAGTGGGAGACACCCAAACACTCACCGCCCTGCCCCAACACCAGAGGGAGATTAAAAACTTTAAAACTGAGAATAAAAACCACTCTCCCGGAGGAAACCTAGAACCAGAGAGACCATCCGGGAATCGTCAGCCAACATCAAAGGTAAAGTGTGGGGGAGTCTGTACTTAGCACGCAGAGCCAAAAGAAGGGGGCATTCAACCAAAATGTGGGCCACTGACTGGAAGGCTCCACAACCACATAGCGGGGGTGGCTCATCACGCAAAAGGAAACCATGGGTCAGCCTGGTATGGCCAATGCGGAGACGACACAGTGTGGTCGAGTCCTTGCGGGAGAGGCTAAAGGAAGAACGCCATGGGCCTGTATTCACCTTAATGGCACGAAGTTTATTAGACAGTGGAGTAGCCTCCCAAGAATTGGTCCATGACTGTGCAAAGTGGGATTTGATGTGAAGCCGTAAATCCGCTGCAGGAGGGGTTACAGAAAACGGGGGGTAAGTAACTGCTCCCCCAGCCAAACGATCAGCGAGCTCATTACCCGGGATACCCACATGGCCCGGGACCCATAGGAAGTCAATGGAACAAGCAGCACGGTGAAGATCAGCGAGATGGTCATGGATGGCAGAGACCAAGGGATGGCGCGAAAAACACCGGTCAATAGCAAGAAGGCCACTCATCGAGTCCGTACATAACAAAACGCGGTTGTGTTGGGATTGTTTAATAAAGGTAAGGGCCCGGGAAATTGCCATCAATTCCGCAGTAAACACCCCACATGAGGGTGGCAGTAGATGATTTTCTGTTCCAACAAAGGACGTGAAGGCATACCCAACATGATCAGCAGATTTAGAGCCATCAGTGTAAAAAACAACAGCATCCCGAAACTCCCATAAAATTTGGCGGAAAAAGGAACAGAACACCACCGGGGGGATGGAATCTTTCGGACCGCGGCGGAGATCCATCCGAATTCGAGGCCGAGGAACTAACCAAGGAGGGGTGGAGGGGAGGGAGCGAGGAAGACAGGACAAAGAAGGAAGCCGAAAATCACGGGTAAGAGACGCAAGGCGCAGCCCAACCGGTAAACCCGCCCGAGGGCGGGAGTCAGGCGGGCGACGTCCATGGTCTGGGAATAGGATAGAATAGGAAGGATGAGTGGGAGAAGAACGGATAGTAAGGGCATAAGACACCAGAAGCTGGGACCGCCGAACAGAAAGGGGGGGGATCCCAGCTTCAACCAGGAGACTATCAACAGGGCTAGTAGGGAAGGCACCGGTGGCCAAACGGATACCACGATGGTGGACTGGATCCAGCACGTGCAGCGTGGAAGGAGCAGCTGAACCATAAACTTGACAACCATAGTGCAAACGTGACAGAACTAGAGCACGATAAAGATGGAGGAGGAGGGAACGGTCCGCACCCCAGGAGGAGTGGGCAAGGAAGCGAAGGACATTGAGTTTACGGAAACATCCTACCTTCAGGAGTCTGATATGGGGCAGCCAAGTGAGCTTGTTGTCGAAAAGAAGACCTAGGAAACGAAACTGTGGAACCACAGGCAATCTTTGTGCAGCGAGATAGAGCTCTGGATCAGGGTGGACCGTAGTACGGCGACAGAAGTGGACCACCCGCGATTTTAAAGGAGAGAATTGAAACCCGTGGGAGAGGGTCCATGCAGAGGCACGCCGTATAGCCACCTGGAGCTGCCGTTCTGCAGATGGCATCGAGGAGGAACTAACCCAAATGCAGAAATCATCCACATACAGGGCAGGGGCGACCAAGGGACCGACAGAGGCCACAAGTCCATCGATAGCAATGAGGAAAAGAAGGACACTCAAGACAGAACCCTGTGGGATGCCCATCTCCTGGGTCCGTGGAGAACTAAAAGCAGTACCAACTCGAACTCTGAATGACCGATGGATCAGGAACTGGCGGATAAAAATCGGGAGTGGGCCCCGAAGACCCCACTGATGAAGGGTTAGTAAGATGTGATGGCGCCAGGCCGTGTCATAGGCCTTGCGAAGGTCAAAAAACACTGCAACCAAATGGCGGCGCTGGGAAAAAGCCTGCCGAACTGCGGATTCCAAGCGAAGCAAATGATCGATTGGAGATCGTCCCTCTTGAAAGCCACACTGGTAAGGGGACAATAGATCCCGAGATTCGAGGACCCAAGTGAGCCGACGGGCTACCAGCCGTTCAAGTAACTTACAACCAACATTGGTCAAACTAATTGGCCGATAGCTGTCAACAGATAGGGGGTTCTGACCAGGCTTAAGAACAGGAACCACAATGCTATCCCTCCACTGAGAAGGGAAGTCACCCTGGAGCCAGATACGGTTAAACACCCGAAGAAGATGGTGCCGTTGTGGAGCACTGAGATGTTGAAGCAGCTGGTTATGAATGGAATCTGGGCCAGGAGCTGTATCATGAGAAGCAGATAGAGCAGAAAGAAATTCCCATTCAGTGAAAGGTTCGTTGTAAGATTCTGACTCACAAGTGGTGAAACATAAGGTGACAGCTTCAGCCTGCTGTTGTTGATGAAGGAAAGCAGCTGGATAGGAGGCCAACGCTGATGCCACTGCAAAATGGGTCGCAAGATGTCCTGCGAGAACTAATGGGTCCGTACAAATGCCATCTGGGAGGTGAAGGCCTGGGAGGGTGGACTGCCGATGGCAACCTTGGAGAGAGCGAAGTGTAGCCCATACCCGTGACAGAGGGACAGTGGAACCAAGGGAAGAAACGAATCGTTCCCAACATATCCGCTTGCTCTGTTTGATTAAATAACGGGCTTTAGCGCGAAGGCGCTTAAAGGTAGAAAGGCTGGCTACAGATGGGTGCCTCTTAAACTGTTGCAAAGCTCGACGGCGATCACGGATGGCAATGGCAATGGCCGTACTCCACCACGGGACTTGCCGACGACGAAATTGTCCAGATGAGCGCGGGACAGCAAGGTTAGCAGCGCGAACAATCGCGTCAGACACGTCACGTAGGACGTCATCAATACAACCCGACAAAGAGGGAGAAAACTCGACCTGTGCAGTATATAGAGGCCAATCGGCGCGGTGGAAAGACCAACGAGGTAACCTCTCCATGGGGGAGCGGGAAGGGAGCGTGATAATCAACGGGAAATGGTCACTATCACAAAGGTCGTCGTGTGGCGACCAGTGTAATGAAGGGAGGAGAGAGGGAGAAGAAAGAGAAAGATCAATGGCAGAAAAGGTACCATGACCAGCACTGAAATGAGTAGGGGAGCCATCATTAAGAAGGCACAGGTCGTGGTCTGCAATAAATTGGTCGATAAGAAGACCTCGTCTAGATGGAAAGGCACTGCCCCACAAAGGATGATGAGCATTAAAATCCCCAAGGAGGAGGAAGGGAGGAGGAAGTTGCTGAAGAAGGGTGGTTAAGGCAGCAGGTGTAAGAGTCCTGTCAGGAGGGAGATAAAGATTGCATACTGTGACTGCAGAGTCTAAGTGGACCCTAACAGCAACTGCTTCCAATGTAGTTTGGAGAGGAATCCACGTGCTAGCAATGTCTGTACGGACCAACGTACAAACGCCACCAGAAGCCCGCAAGGGTCCGACCCGGTTTCGACAGAAAACACGGAACCCACGGAGGGTCGGTGAGTGAGCATCAGTAAAATGAGATTCCTGGAGAACCACACAAGCTGCTGAGTAGGACGAAAGAAGGGATTTCAATTCCGGAAGGTGACGATAGTAGCCATTACAATTCCATTGGAGAACCACAGAACGATGGTTTAAATGAGGGCTGAACACGCTAAATCCAGTCATACCGCCGGGTCCCCACCCGTCACCGACAAGGAGGGGGCGACATCCATAAACGACAGGTCAGAATCCGGTTGTGAAGCCGGGGAAGGGACCTCCGGTGACACCAGAGGCTCTTTGTCCCGGGACTTATGTTTCTTCTTCTTTTCAGGCTGAGATCGAGGAGGGCTGTGTGGCATAATGGAGCCAGCTGCAGCAAGATCAGGAACAGAAAGAGACCAGGCGACCTGGGGGCCGATAGACCGCGGCTCTCGCGGTCGCCGCGCTGCAGCAGACCTTTGACCTGGAAGGTGCCGGGAAGGGGCATCCCGGGGGAGGCGCCCTTGACCGGCAGACGCCGAAGGAGTGGGACACTTCTCCGGCTGGGGAGGGGGAGCGGCGCCCAGAGGAGAAGGTGTGGGAGCCGCAGGGGAGGGGGGAAGGAGAGGGGTCCGGGACGGGGGTAAGGAAGGGGGAGGAAGGGATGAAGATGTAACCAAGGCGTAACTAGATGTCATGGACACAGGGTGCAATCGTGCATATTTCTTACGGGCCTCTGTGTAGCTTAAACGATCAAGAGACTTATACTCCTGTATCTTTTTTTCTTTCTTATAGACTGGGCAATCTGCTGAACGTGGAGAATGACTACCATGACAATTTACACATACAGGAGGGGGAACACAGGGACTCCCCTCATGGAGTGGACGTCCACAGTCACCACAGAGAGGGTCCTGGGTACAGCGAGAAGACATGTGGCCAAAACGCAAGCACTTAAAACACCGCATAGGAGGTGGGATGTACGGCTTCACATCACAGCGATAGACCATAATCTTAACTTTCTCAGGAAGGGTATCCCCTTCAAAGGCCAGGATAAAGGCACCAGTATCAATACGATTATCTTTAGGACCCTTCTGAACACGCCGAACAAAGTGAACACCCCGCCGTCCGAGATTGTCCCGAAGTTCCTCATCAGTTTGAAGGATGAGGTCTCTGTGAAAAATCACACCTTGTACCATATTTAGAGACTGGTGAGGGGTAATGGACACGGGAATTGTGCCAAGATGGGTACAGGCACGAAGGGCCGCAGATTGGGCAGCCGAAGCAGTTTTTATCAGTAATGAACCCGACCGCATCTTGCTCACGGAGTCCACTTCGCCGAACTTGTCTTCAATGTGTTCCACAAAGAATAAAGGTTTGACACTGGTGAAAGTATCTCCATCAGTCCTGGTGCAAACTAGATAACGGGGGAAAGGTTTTGCCCCTAGACGACGGGCCTGACCCTCCTCCCAGGGGGTAGCCACGGAAGGGAAGGCCGAAGGGGCAAGAGAAGCAGCACTTGAGGAATCAGTACCACGCAGAGAGACGGCCGCAGAAGAGCGGCCAGAGGTTTGGACCCTTATGCGTTTCATCTGCATAGCGTCCGCCCTGATACCACCCACTCCGATCAGGGGCTCTCCTCACGGGCGCCACCCAGCCACAGCAAGGGCCGTCTGGCACGGCGGCCATTGCCGGGAGTTCCGATGCTCCAGGATGACGAGCAACCACTCCAAGGCATGCATGAGGAGGTCACAGCTCAGGTATCAGAAGTGTGATCCCTGTGTGTTCAGGGGGCTCAACCAAAAGGGTACATAGCGACCCCACCACACGGGCTGGCTACCGTGCTGGCTATGCACCCTAGCATCAGACAACGACGTAGAAGAAAAGGTGGAATATACTAGGAGGGCACACGTCGGAGACACTAGGTAAGGTGCTCTTCCCCAAATGGCTCACACTACGGAAGAGAAATTTTGGAATGGAGGTCAAACCCCAGAGGGGGACCAAGGAATGCCAAAAGGAGGAGATGATTACGCAACAAAGCCAGAGTGTAAAACCAACAGAACCAGGAGGATAGCGGGGGCCAACATAAGCAAGGACACCAATAGAGGGAGAGGAGAGGGCGAGGGGAAAGGGGTATGGAGGGGAAAGGAGGGGAAGGGAAAGGAAATGCAGCCCGGGAGAGAAAGAAGGCTGCAATGGCTCGGGGCCCCGTGCTCGCCACGCACGTATCCACGAAAGAGTTGTGGACCCCCTGGGGGGGGCGTGGTTAGGGCTTTTCACCTGCCTCGAGATAACTGGGTGTTGTCTTCATCATAATCATATCATACATCCACATTACGGTCGGAGGAAGGCAATGGCAACCCACCTCCACTAGGACCTTGACTAGTCGGCGGTGCGGGTCTACGCTCTGTCAAGGAGTATGGGACTTCATCATCATGTTCAATGTAAGGCACTTGTGAATATATTTGTACAGAGCCTTTAACCACAGTTGTTATGAGTTGAATGTTATTTTTGTGATCCATACTGTGAACGACGATTAAAATTCGGCCCGTTGAAGTGAGTCAGCTCCTCACAGTGAATCCCTCCCGCCGACACCTGGCAAGGGTATCATGTAATCCGAGGACAGTTCATTAATTTCTGAAACGTCTGCGTTATGAGGCAGTGGGAGATGCTACTCCTGCACATCCTCGAGCAACTGCTAGTAAAGTATTATACGCTCGTTCTTCTTCGCGATGTAAAAACATGTATGGCTGGCTCTGAGCAGTATGGGACTTAACAGCTGAGGTCATCAGTCCCCTAGAACTTAGAACTACTTAAACCTAGCTAACCTAAGGACATCACACACACCCATACCCGAGGCAGGATTCGAACCTGCGACCGTAGCGGTCGCGCGGTTCCAGACTGAAGCGCCTAGAACCGCTCGGTCACTCCGGCCGGCAGAACATGTCTGAATGCTTTGCCCTCCATGAGTACTCTTCCCAATAATATACAGTGTTCCTCCACTGCTCTAACCTCCAAGTACTTTCGGAGTGACAAAATAAACTTTTTAGATCGACCACTGCGCTGCATGGTTTGCCATTGCTGCCTCCGCTGCTAATAACGCGCAACACTGCACCCGGCTTGTAGCAGAATATTTGTTTTATGGCAGTACATTAGATGTGGATGCATTCACACGTGAATGTTGTTCACCCTGAATAGTTTCTTGTGAAGGTGTTCATATATTCTCCATATGTTATGATAGTGGTGATTTCCTTTGAAATGTGTTGGACATTAGTTTTATGTGTGTGACGTAAGTATAGCCATCTATGGTTTGCATCTCGCCATTTTATACTTTGACACGAGGTATAGATCAATTTGTCTTTTTGACAGCTTATCATACTGACAGGTTTTGTTGAGGTTGTCCCTCCGCAAAGGCTACTTTTACACAGATGTGTAAATGTTCATCTTGAGCATTATCTTGAGTTCTGTATAGTCTGTGTATAGTATGACATAGGTGGTTCTCTACATTTGGTCTCTTGGCACGTTCCTTGGACATTCATTTTTACACACGACGTAAATATGCCTGTATTCGGTTTTCAGCTTTGCATTTTACAGCGTTGATATGGCATACAGGTACATTTGTAGTGTCATTTCGCTAGCTTTAATTATATTGACACTAAGATATTGTCGATGCTTTCCTTGTACAATGTTTCCGCCGCACTAGGGCCTCCACTTTCACCCGACCTAACGCCATGCGATTTTTTACTTTGAGGTCCATCAAGGATCGTGTGTACGTGCGTCCACTACCAGAAGACCTCCCTGAATTAAGAAATCGGATTGAAGCAGCTGTTGCTACAATCACTGAAGACACACTTATCAACGTTTGGGAAGAACTCGGCTATAGGCTTGATGTGCGTCGTGTGACAAATGGTGCTCACATTGAACATTTATATGGTTCTTGGTAAATCAGTTTGAGTTGCTCTTTCATTTGACATATCATTTATAACTGTAAATTTAATATAATAAATATTATAAAGTGTTAAAATCCCAGTATTCATTTATAAACACTCTGTATATAACAGGATTTAAAAGTCAGTTTTATCTGTTTTATTATGTGTATTTTCGGAAGTAACTCTGATAGAAATGAGCACCATGGCCACTTTACCCGACAAGTGGTATGGCCTGTCTTCCCGATCTGACGCCTTTTCGGCATTAGTGGTTCACAGATGAAACAGCCAAACTCAAGTAAATAACAAAGAACTACATTTGTAGGCTAAATAAGTTATTTAAATATTGTGAAACGTCCCCTTTGAACAATTATACACGACTGTGCTTAAACTGACACACAATATTTTGTTAGCGCAACGCAATCTGACTTTCAAAATTCCCTACAAAAGAATGGCCCTGACTAACATTAAACTATACCTTTCACAACTCACTTACCTCACAAAAATGTTCGCTGCTCAAGCTACTGCAATACAGCGAGTGCCACTACTGCCAGCTAAATAAAAGATTCAAACTATGGAAGGCACTAACTACTGATAGGGATAGTTAGCAAATGAAAGATATTAATAGAGAACAAACAATGTATTTACCTTGATATCATCATATATAAATATAGCAGTTCATGACAAATTTCAAATCTCCGCCATCTCTCTCCCCACATCCACCACTGCTGGCGGCTCACCTCCAACTGCGCAACGCTACGCGCTGTTCACAGCCAGCTGCCTAACACTACAATGGCAGACAACAATGCAAACTAGCCACAACTGCACACAGCACAGCCAGTGATTTTCATATTGAGCGCTACGTAACGTTGCCAATAAGAAAACATAAACAGCCTACTTGTAACGTTGCCAATAAGAAAACATAAACAGCCTACTTACATAGCCCCCATGCTCCCCACAAAAAAATTTTACAAATTTTTTTTTGGGCAGTGGCCAATAATGATCTGATAAAATTTTTCATAATTACAATAACAAAGAAATCAAATGCACACACTTATTGATATTATGTTGGTCAAAAGCTCAAATTTTCTCACAGTCTATAAAGACAGTCTTGATCATTCATCACAGTGAAACTGCCGTTTCTTTTCTCAAAGTCTGAGCGGTAAAAGACAATGCACACAGAAGTAGTGGATTTCCATGCAGTCTTGAAGAAGTAGTGTTGTCCTTCCAATGGAAAGACAGTGCTGACTCTTGACATGCTGACAGGTAATGGGCCACAACAGAGCAAACCCACAGCAGAGTTCATTCGACGTTTTGAAGAATATTGTAGGTAGGTCATCACAGAGCAGACCCACTGTAGTCCTGGTAGAGATTACGGTACTGGTGGGCCACCAGAGGTGCAGACCCACTGCAGTCCTTGTAGAAATAATGGCATGGTGGGTCATCATAGATGCAGACCCACTGTAGTCCTTGTAGAGATAATGGTACTGGTGGGTCATCAAAGATGCAGACCCACTGTAGTCCTTGGAGAGATAGCCAGCAGCCATCTGTTGTGACTGTGCAGGTGCACAATCACCGTTGAAGAGTCTTGCGGATAATATAGCAAGTCCATAAACCACCACTTGTGCACTCACAAAGTTTTTGAAATTGTCCTTAGAACCAGCAATGCTGTTATCCAGTCCCTTGCTGAATCATTAACACACGTGCAAACACTATCAGTCCCTACTTCTCACATATTGTCCATATACTATGACCAACAGAAACGTGTGCAGTGAAATGTAACTAACAAGTTAATAATATCATGAACTGGTGACAATTACAATTTTATAACATAAGAATACAATAACAAAGGTACAAAACACATCATTAAAAACATAATAATACAGATAACATTTGTAGTACAGGCTTTACAAAAGAATCGAACTAACATATACATCAGTGGAATTATGACATAAGTACATACATAAAAGATCACAATAACTTTTGAAACATCAACTTCACACATGAGCATTAAACAGAATAAATAATGTGTAAGCATATTTATAAGGTAAATAACATATTATTAATGCCAATTATATTTGAGAATAACAGTATTCCTCATCTTAGTGAATGTAGCTTAATATTAAAAGAAGAAAAAATTCTATGAAACTACACAGAGACAGGAAGAAAACAAATACACAAGGGTACACAAACACATAGTGGGATAACACCAATAGGAAAGGACAGGGTTCGTTTTCAGTGTAACATTTGGTACTGCAGTCCAACCCAAAACTTCATATATCTTTCCTCTTATTTCATCCTTTGTTTCCGCCAAAAAAATTCTATCTAAGCATGCTTTCTGTATTTATATGTTCACACATTTCTTACCTCAACATTTATTTCCAAGAAAATCCTACCTAAACCTGTTTTCTGTACCTTTTTTTGTATAACTTTTCAATGCATTTCTTCCAATTCATCGCAACTCATTCTCTTCTATAGTCTACCCCCTCTTAATCTAACTTAAATCTACTGAGCTCAGATGCTAAACTAAGGGACGAGGCAATGCAGCAGCACAAAACAATTAACACAAACATCAATGACAAAAATACAAATGCCAAAGCAATTGCAATATTACAACTAATATAGGGCACTGTGCAGCAAAAAAAAAAAAAAAAAAAAAAAATCTGGCTTAGCAGAGTAACACAAATTAAAGTTCAGTAGCACTATGCCTGGCAAACAGCAGCTTATATCGAAACATGACATAGCTCAAGCAGAAAAAATAGTACACTAAAGATAACAATGCAGATAAGGCAAATGTATAATCACATCTTAATGTCTAAGTAATTAAAGTGGTGCACCACAACAACTGATTGTAAAAAGAAATATTACCATGTACTTGAAAAGAAAATTATGTGTTACTGTTACTAGTTCCTTCTTATTGTTCTTTCCTTTCCAAGTGCTCCTTTTTTAAAGAATGTGTATCATAAAATAATTATTTAATAGATCTGTTGACAGAAAGTGTTCACATTAGCAAATGCATTTTATTTTATAAAAGCAATGCTGCAACACAGCTGGAAACCAGATATCAAATGAAATAAGCAATTACGCCAACCAAAGCATAAAAACATCATTCAATAGCTATGTGGCATTTCGTAAGTCAGTAGCTCTCAATTCTCGTAGAAAGACACTTGTTTTATCAGGTTTGCAGATGTAAGAATATTTCCAAGGATAATGGCCTCCCCTTTTTTTTTTTGTTCTACCTGTGCCGCTGAAAAGGGCTCGCAATAATGGCTTTTTCTCCAGGCATCTGACACAGCTGGGTGCCCGCGACGCATTACGTGCAGGTGGTCACTTAACTTTCGTACGGAAATATTTACGACAGCAGTTTCTGCTACCGTGACAGTCTCATATAAAAATATTTCACAGGTCAAGAATTAGCGTTGCAAATCTGTAGAAACAAAATCCTATAAATATAAGTGTCCAAAAAAAATATTGGTCAGCATTGTGATACAGTCACACATTTCATAACTCTTAAAGTACGTTTCTTGGTTTCCAACATCCTTTTTCATAAATCAGAGTCCCTAAACACTACTCATTATTCCTTACTTCATTATACATATACATATTCGTCGACACTTCTTCAATATTTCATCATGAGAATTACGTAGCATAATAAACATTCCCCAACAACATAATACACATCGTCGTCGTAATAATAACATCATAACACTTCAGTCAAATCTCAAAATCGTCGTAACTTCCTCCAATAATTTCTAAGCCTAAAAAAATTCTCTGCTCATGTCAAAAGTGTCAGCTGCCTCAAACGTACTTTAAAAATCATGATCTCATACCAAATACATCATTCAAAGCTCTCATAGTATCACAATGATTCCGAAAAAATATGAACAGTTTACAAAGTACAGACAAAATACAGTTTCATAAGTGTGAAGTTATCCAACTGTGTAATTGCGTAAACATGTGTCACTGATGTAGTAAAATAAATGTTTGTCTCTCTCAGTTAAATGATCAGATAGCTGTGTAATTTGTGTGTTAGAGAAATATGGTACCGATGTGTAAAGTTGTATAAGCAAATACCATATTAGCTAGGGTTCCTTGTGGTTGCCACACACATGGTACACAAAGTAGGCGTGTACCCCCTGAGGATTAATGTAATTATACCCTCAGGTGTTACAGATTACACCAATGGAATGAAATATATCACGGAAAACTTTCTTTGTAATTCAAAAATCTTTAAAAATAAATGTTTTAAGTATAAAATTGATCACTGAAATGCTTGTCCTGTAGCGCTAAATGTGCATCTTGTTGTAAGATAATCTCTGTGGAAGTGTCGTAGTTATTTTCCTCCGAAAGCTAAGTTCTGCAGAAGCCAATGTACTTACCTCATGATAAACAAAAGTGAAATGCTTTCCGTATAGATATCGTAGTTATTATGCTTATTGGCATGATGAAGAAAGTACTGTACAGTAACGTAATGTTGTGCCACGATAAAAGGCTGTCTCATTGTTGCTATACCACAAAAGTTACTACTAAAACATGTTTTTCTTTCCAGAAGAATTCAGAAAACTGTGCAGATATAAAACAGATACACGGCAAAAGCAACATTGTAAATTGTCACTCATTAGTAGCGTCGTGATAAAAATCGTGTAGCTGTCACATAAACTAACCTCTGTGTCATCTGGTATCTCTCAGAAAGCACTTTAAATTCAGAATGTATTTTCAAATAAACCAAAATGTTGCATTAAAATCTCATTAGCAGTACTGGTAAATGTTCTAAGTATGTGAGCCTTATAGTCGTTACGTAATCGTGCAACAAACAAGCAAGAATGTACACACACAATAACACTGTGACGTCTGTTTACTATAACAATGCATTCGTCATTTCTGTTTAAATAAGTGCTCTTGGTTCTTGATTGGATATTTAACTTCAAACATTGTTGTATGTTAACAGATTCTAAGTCTGACAAAGCATACTAGAAATGTGAAGTGAAAAGTTTTATGACAAAGACTAAGTTAAAAAGCAGATTATCTTTCAATAAATGGTTTTACATGTGAAATGTGGTGTAAACCTTTACTCTTCCTAGTACGCAGAGTTTCAACTTCAACGCAATTATCATGTGGTATACGTCGGTAAAGAATACTGGAATTTATCTCAAGGTTAGCGTCTATGTTATTTTTTTCTGAGCCAGCTGGCGCACACGGATGCCTGCGGTGCGAGTCATTGTCTGTTCCTTTGTTGGCGCGCGTCGTTATTTGGATTAGGAGACCTAACTTCTACAAATTCACCTTGCCGAGAGGGCCCAGCTCTGTTATAATCCCGCCAGTTCTGATGAAATTCAGGTCTGTCGTTACGATCACATCGTCTGTCGTCATGTCGATAGTTCCTGTAGTTTCTTTCTTGTCGGTTAAGTGGTGGAGAATTTCTCCCTGAATCGTAACTGCGCGCTGGACCGTTGCGTCTAAAGTTATTCTGTCTCCCTTGATAATAATTGTTTTGGTTCCCATATTGTCTGTTTCTCTGATTGGCTCTGGCTCTGAGCACTATGGGACTCAACTGCTGAGGTTATTAGTCCCCTAGAACTTCGAACTAGTTAAACCTAACTAACCTAAGGACATCACAAACATCCATGCCCGAGGCAGGATTCGAACCTGCGACCGTAGCGGTCTTGCGGCTCCAGACTGCAGCGCCTTTAACCGCACGGCCACTTCGGCCGGCTTCTCTGATTGTCTCTGTGATAGTCATTACTACGGAAATGTGATCTTTCTCTGTAACTATTATTACTCTGCCAGCGGTTGTCGTACGGGTGGTGTCTGTTTTGGTCACGATATGTGTTGTGAGAATAGCTTTGTCGTGTCCAGTTATTATTTCTTTCATCGCGGAATTGCGACGGATGTGATCTGTAATTGTTGTGCTCCTGCGTTCCGCGATTGTCAGTGTCAATTTCCAGTTCTTGTAAAAGTCCCTGAAATGCTTCAATGTCGTCTTTGCAACGTCCTGCCAAAATAATGTGTCGTAAATGTTCAGGCAATTTGATTACGCAAATGCGGATAAGTTCTGAGGGGCTGTATGGGTTTGACAGGTACTGATTCTTGTGCAACATGTCTTCAAAATATTCCATAAGACTGGAAAATTCAGATTGTTCGAAACGTTTCATCATTATGATGCTTTGTTTTACTCGGTCTTGTGTGGCCTGAGACCAATATGCTGAGAGGAAGGCATGGTAAAATTCTCCTTCACTGTGGCAATCGTGAATGACCGACCGCATTCTTACAGCTGGTTCATTCTCTAAGCAGCCACACATAAATTCTAATCTGTGCTCTAATGACCAGTTGGGAGGAAAACAATGAGAGAATTGATGGAGCCATGCTTGTGGATGAATGTCGTTGCCAGAATTCTTAAATGTTTTGAATTTACGTGTAGTAATGAACAGCTTATAGTCAAAGTCATCATGTCGGCGAGTCGCATATCGGTCATTGTTACGTCGTTTCGGCGGTTCCATTTCAAAATTCGGTGCACCTTGCCAATTTCTTTCATAACTTCCGAAGTGTTCTGTGTTATTATTTTGTGGTTGTTCCGTATTTCTAAGTCCCTTTTCCCGTATTGGAGCGCGAGTGGCCTCTGAAATACGTAATTCTTGTATTACCTGAGTCAGCTGATCTTGTACTTCCCGGATTTCTCTTTGGTGTTGCGTATTAATTTGATTCTGATTTTGTTTGAATTTCCTAATTTGTTCGCACTCTTCTGTGTCATTAAAGACTACCGGTTTTGTGTCGTTCAGATTATCATCTACCTTCGTAGATAAGTTAGTGAACTGATCCGAAAGTTCGGCTACTTTCTCCGATAGTGAACACATTTCCTCAATGTGTTTTTCTGAACCAAGTTTCAGAGTGTCCATTTGTGTTGAAATCGAATCTACTGTGTTCTTTAAGTTTTCCTGAGTTTTTGCAAGTTGCGTAACCGAATCGGTAGATGCAACTGAGTCAAATTTAGCTTGCAAGGTCTCATGATTTTCATGAACAATAATTTGCAGTTCTTTTATGGCTGCTTCGTGATTCTGTAATGCCTTTTCATGCCGCGAAAAAATAGGTTGAAAATGCTCACAAATTTGAGTTTTTACGTCATTACAGACTTTTTGACATTTCGATTCAATGTGATGTAACTCAGTAGTTAAATCTTCACGCGTTTGTTCAAGAGTTTGTTCCAATGAGTCTAACTTTTGAAGCTGTTGCTGTGTTTGTCTCTGATTTTGTTCCATTGTGTCTAACTGTTGCTGTGTTTGTCTCTGGTGTTGTTCCATTGTGTCTAACTTCTTGAGATTTTGTTCCACTGTGTCTAACTTTTCAAGCTTTTGTCCCATTTGTTGCATTAATTGTAATAACAATGCACTGGTGTCTGAAACATGTTCCTCAGTCCTTTTCGGCAGTGAAGTTGCACCGGCAACATTCACATTTTGACAAGCGGAAAATGTGTCTTGACTCATTTGAGAAAACGGTGAGAACCCAAAACCTGAGTCTGCAGTATTTGCAATATTGTGTTCTCTCATTCCCGATTCCTGAGGCGAGCTGTTGCCGACCAATCGATCGATAACGCTTCCCTGTTCACTACCTGTTTCACTGTCTACACCATTGTTTGCCGCCCGCTCCATTTCCCTATGCGCAATTACCAAAGTACTACTTTGAACATTAGTTAATTCATTACTCTGCGGCGCTAACACACTGCTTTCGTCTTCACTGTCATTTCTCAGTTTACTTTGGAGCCTAGTATTACGTTTTTCACACGCCATTATTGTCACAGTATTTCACACGATAACACAGAAAAGCGCAATTTGAAGAGCAAAATAAAATAACATAGCAATGGAAATAATGTCTACTTAATTGCCAGCGCAGCTGCGAAATACTTGGTGCAAATCTACATGCATGCCACAACTGTTTTACTGTACAACAATGAAAAACTACAACTACAAAGGAAATTCTCTCTATGATTACGCGCTACCAATAAACAATAGCTACACCAATTACACAAACTACAAGAAAAATCAGAAGATTCCAGTGAGGTATCCTAGGCTAAGGGTCGACATATGAAACGTCCCCTTTGAACAATTATACATGACTGTGCTTAAACTGACACACAATATTTTGTTAGCGCAACGCAATCTGACTTTCAAAATTCCCTACAAAAGAATGGCCCTGACTAACATTAAACTATACCTTTCACAACTCACTTACCTCACAAAAATGTTCGCTGCTCAAGCTACTGCAATACAGCGAGTGCCACTACTGCCAGCTAAATAAAAGATTCAAACTATGGAAGGCACTAACTACTGATAGGGATAGTTAGCAAATGAAAGATATTAATAGAGAACAAACAATGTATTTACCTTGATATCATCATATATAAATATAGCAGTTCATGACAAATTTCAAATCTCCGCCATCTCTCTCCCCACATCCACCACTGCTGGCGGCTCACCTCCAACTGCGCAACGCTACGCGCTGTTCACAGCCAGCTGCCTAACACTACAATGGCAGACAACAATGCAAACTAGCCACAGACTGCACACAGCACAGCCAGTGATTTTCATATTGAGCGCTACGTAACGTTGCCAATAAGAAAACATAAACAGCCTACTTGTAACGTTGCCAATAAGAAAACATAAACAGCCTACTTACAATTGGTATTGTAAAAAATTTCTACTCTATACAAGTGAGGTAATGAAAGACTAAACTGGTCTTGCATTTGTTTTGAAAGGCTACAGGCGACTATGTTTACACCCTGAAGCAGTCACCTTAACTTGTAAACCGTCCACCTAGCCATGTGTAGCTAAATCGATTCTGCCCTTAGGCAGTGGTTGTTGTTGCTGGCCTGCATTCAAGGTTATCACTTTTATCAGAATCTTTAATAAAACTTGAGTGCTGAAATAATTTAATCAAATAGTGGCCTTGTCATTATTGGAGTCAGGTATTGATGTGGGTGGGATTAATGTCAACATTGGATTAATTTTTTATAAAAAAAATATAGCAAAGGTTTATTGATCATAAAAGAGGAGAACATAGGGTAAGTGAGATAACAAATCGTGAACTGTTGTCAACACAAGCAGATACAACATATAATCATCAGTCCACTTTGTGGCGACTGGTTGACAAAGACTAAGGCTTATGTGTTTACTCTGGCTCAAAACAAGGATAACACAATCTTAAATTCTCTCCGAATAGACTTTGATAGATTCAGTCAAGTCAAAAGTTTTAATATATTGGCGCAGCTGAGAACAAGTGGCAAGACTGAGATTCCATTTGCCCTAACAAGTTGGTGCAGCAATAATAATGCCCCTTCCTCGATGCATAGCACTGTGTCAGGTGACGGTCGTGGTGCAAGCGTCTGTATGGTAGGTACTGGGCGGCGCCTGTAATTCATTATCACCTGCACAAAACATGCAAAGTCGCGGGCTGGCGATCCATTAGACGGATCACAATTACCCTCTGATGGTGCTCTGAAATCTCGGGCAGATTCCAGTGTGTGACACTTCGGTGCACTCGTCACCACTGACCAGTTTGACTCATTCATATGGCAGTGTTCACAAAGAGATCAAATGTCAAGGTGGCAGAACTGATATGAGTAAGATTGTCCTTGACACAGCAAGTTGTCCGAGATGACTGTCGGTACGGGTAAGACTTCAAAAAAGGCTCCCCAGATAAGAACAATACCAGTGCGAAGTCACACTCTCGACGTTGTCCCAATAGCAGTCCACTCATAACAAGAGTCCTTAAGGCGTCCGGATTTTACGGACCTTACACGAGCTTGATCGATGGCGACATGATACAGTATGAGATCCTCAGAAAATAATTATACTATATCAACAAAAGGCAATTGCAGTTAATCTCATGTACCAAAAACTAACAAAACAATTTCTACGAATATGGACAATGGCACGGAACAAACAAGTTAAAACGAAACTTATTTTGGAGTCAAACCGAGCAGTTGGTTAATGATATCATAAAACTCCCATTTAGCAAGAGAACTGGGAGCTTCAGCACAGAAACGGATAAGGCCAGAACAATACAAAATCCCTTTTAACATAAATAAGGCCGGGACAGAGGGTAAGTGGCTGAATGTCATTAACAGGACTAGCCTGTGACCCAGTAAGAAAAAAATGTTTATTCACCTCTAGCGACACGGTGATTGGCTGAAGCCGTACTTGACGACATAGACACAACAGGGTAGGGAGATCCCCATTATATAAAAGCATTTTGAGGCCTTAAGGCTCTCTCTCGCCGCACAAGTGTGTGGAAATAAGCGAGGGCGTTGAGAGCTTTGCTTTCTGCGAAGTGAGGACGATTCACTTCACATATCATGGAGGCAGATAGCAAAGGGGTAGTTAATTATTCCTGCAGGAATTTTTGCAGGCAAAGAAATTGTGCACATCGCTCCAACCCATGGCGAGTGTGCAATAGCCATTATGTCGACTAGGGAAAGATGAACGTTCTACAGAATGCAGGAAAGTTGCGACTTAGTGAATTCAGTCAAGGTCAGGGTAGGGAATTAGCATTTCAGATCCAGCTTGAGGGCACCGCCGTTGCAGATGCTGCTTGGTAAAGCACCATCGCGCATTAGGCGACTGTAAATGTTGAGTCTAGATTTTGCTCACTCCAACTTGCATGTGCATTGACCATTGAATATCAAAAGCTAGGATGCTAACCTACCCTCACATTGAGTAGATGAGTTTTTTTTTCATCGGTTCAAAAAGTAAATTTATTCTCCACCAATTCAGTGCCTTGACCAGCTATTACAAAGTAGATTTAAATGAGCAGATGAGGATTTTTAATAATCATTCTTTCCTGCGATAAAAAATTTTCATGTGTAGAGATAACGATTTTAATAACCATCATTTCAGTATGTCCAAGAATTAAATATTTTGTTATTGTGTGTCAAAAGTAATTGAACATGATGGTTGTTTCACTTGACCCTTGAAAGCAACAGTTGATAAATTTTATGTACAATAAAAAAGGGAATAGCTGTTACGTCTTTCTAGAATAGTCCCCAAACTTTCAGTTTTATTAATTCATGCATTCTAGTCACGTGACAGCAGAATTTCTAACGATTTTTATTATAATCCGCACCTGATATTAGCTGCCTTACAGGGCGAGGTTCATATTTATTTAGAATATCTGTCTGACACCCTTGGCTTGAAGGCAGTTCAGATGTTTTGTGCATTTGTACGCTAAGTGGTAAGCTTAGTTTTGCACACATTAGTACACTCCCTATGCAGACACAAAGATCAGACCAGGAACTCCTCTCTGGACCACTCTGAATCATAACTCCTTGTTTCTCCACTCCTCCCTAGCCATCAAACCTCTGTAAACTCGAGAAAAGCACTCGCGCAACCACTCCAACAGGAGTTTGGTACCAATCACAAGACTCCACGAACACCATGTCGTGCCTCTCGCTCATCTGCTCTACCCTTGGGCCAGTCCTAACCAAAATTGATAGTATTCTGTTCCCTGCTGGAGAAGCAGCCAATACCTGACACACAAATTCCTGCACTGGGAGGAGACGACGTTACCTTCGTGAATTATTTTTCTCACTGCCCCGCTAGGCAGCATATTCAGAGTATCCATTTAGCTGTAAAGTGAAAAACACATTTATCACCAAGATCATTATCTGGACGGGACGAATGTTACAGCACGTCTGACCAGGGGGCTCGGCCAACCGAGAAGTTGTTTTATGTTCTGACATTGACCATTTCAGAGTCGCCGTAAATGTTGCATTCCATTCTAAAATTCTTATAAAGGCCTGGGGCTTCTGAAAAAACTCAGCAGGCGGAGGAAGGACACAACCGTACAGCTCCCTTTGAAACGTCCCCTTTTGACAAATTATACATGACTGTGCTTAAACTGACACACAATATTTTTAGCGCAACGCAATCGGACTTTCAAAAATCCCTACAAAAGAATGGCCCTGACTAACATTAAGCTATACGTTTCACAAATCACTTACCTCACAAAAATCTTGGTTACTCGAACTACTGCAATACAGCGAGCGCCACTACTGCCAGCTAAATAAAAGATTCAAACTACGGAAGGCACTAACTACTGATAGGCATAGTTAGAAAATGAAAGATTTTAATAGAGAACAAACAATGTATTTACCTTAATAGTCATAATATATACAGCAGTTCATGACAAATTACAAAACTCCGCCATCTCTCTCACCACATCCACCACTGCTGGCGGCTCACCTCAAACTGCGCAACGCTACGCGCTGTTCACATCCAGCTGCCGCTGCCCAACACTACAATGGCAGACAACAATGCAAACTAGCCACAGACTGCACACAGCACAGCCAGAGCGCTACGTAACGTTGCCAATAAGAAAACATAAACTGCCTACTTACACCTTGATATGGTGTTTGGTCCGTAGTGAACATAGGAACACGCGAATTTTTACAGCTGCCATCTCTTCACACAGTGGGCATTTTCAACACTGTCAGAAACGCCTTGACTTCTTTCCTACATCCCTGTCCCTGCTGTGACCAGAGGCACCTAACAGGCAGATACAGGCAGGCATTTTTCCTCCTCTTCAGCTGAAAGCATTGTCTGCGAACCAGAGCGAGAAATTCTTGAGATGAGCACTCTATTCCCAGTAAGTGCTTAAAGATGTTCCTCTCCCTAACAGCTGCATGTGGCTACCAAGGCCCAAATGTCCACTGCAAGATTTCCTGTTAAATAACAAAAAAGCCTGTTTGTTCTCAATCCAGACAATACTATTCGAAGGAGTCACCATAAAGATTGCATACGCACTAACAATGTACATACTCCCATCAGTGCCTGCTCATGTTGATAACTTCCTGTCACCCCACAAAATTATACCTAGGGTGTAATAACATTAAAGAGTAGCCCTGCATATGAAAATAAGTGACTTGTCCTCTCTGTGACAAGGTTAATGCAAGTGACGTATCTTGTACCAGATGACTCAAAAATAAAAAAGTTCGTACTAAAAACAACGGAACAACTTTCCCCTGTCAATCTCACAGACTGTTGTTGTTGTTGTGGTCTTCAGTCCTGAGACTGGTTTGATGCAGCTCTCCATGCTACTCTATCCTGTGCAAGCTTTTTCATCTCCCAGTACCTACTGCAACCTACATCCTTCTGAATCTGCTTAGTGTATTCATCTCTTGGTCTCCCTCTACGATTTTTACCCTCCACGCTGCCCTCCAATACTAAATTGGTGATCCCTTGATGCCTCAGAACATGTCCTACCAACCGATCCCTTCTTCTGGTCAAGTTGTGCCACAAACTTCTCTTCTCCCCAATCCTATTCAATACTTCCTCATTAGTTATGTGATCTACCCATCTAATCTTCAGCATTCTTCTGTAGCACCACATTTCGAAAGCTTCTATTCTCTTCTTGTCCAAACTATTTATTGTCCATGTTTCACTTCCATACATGGCTACACTCCATACACTCACAGACAACAATGACGAAATATATCAGAACCCGTGTGACCACTTCTCGGGCATGCAACAGCATTGTTCAGGGCACAAAACACGCAATGGCCGCTTTACCAAGCTGGCAGCTTTACCAAGCACTGAATAACAAAACAATATCTACCCTTATAACGTCAGGGGCATGCGTAAATGAGATAAAGTGAAAGCAGTTTGGAGACACTGTGCACGTGGCTAATGGCATCGGGACACCCCAATTAACATTAACAAAAGAAGTCCCAGCTACAGTGCAGAAAGAAATAAGGCGAGAACAGTATAATACATTTTAAATACACACATCAGAGACCATGGGCAAGTGGCAAGACAGCATTAACAAGGCTAGCGGCGATCCGACAAGAAAAACAAAAATTCACATATAACGAGGAAGCGGTTGTATGAAGCCACAGTGGGCCACACCTATGTGTGGAAAAATAGTGAGGACATTGAGACCTTTACGTCTGCGAAGTAAGGGCAGTACGCTTCACGTATTGTGGCGACAGATGTAAAGCAGTAGTTCATATTCCTGCGGGAATTTTTGTGGGCAGAGCACTGTGCACGTCGCTCCTTCCCTTAGCGAGTTTGCAATAGCCATTATTTTGACTAGGGAAAATTGAACGTTCTACAGAACGCAGGAAAGTTGAGACTGAGTAATAGTCAAGGCCAGAGTAGGAAATTAGCGGTTCAGATCCAGCATGGAGACAACGCTGCCGCATTTTCCGATTGGTTATGTATCGACGCACATTACGCGACATTAAATGTCGAGTGTTTGCTCACTCCAACGTGTGTACACTTTGAATATAGAATTTCAAGAGTTGAATACTAACATACCCTCCATTGAGTACATGAGACTTTGATTAGCTTAAAAGATAAAATTTCGTTCTCCACCAACTTAGTCCATTGAACAGCTACGACAACGTAGATGTAAATTTCACTGATGATGTTTTACTAGTTATAACATTCTCATATATAGAGATAAAGATTTAATAATCACATAGCCAGTGTCTAAACGTTAATTATTTTGTTGAATATTGAAAGTAACTGAACTTGCTTGTTCTGTATCACTTCAACCCTGAAAGCAGTGATAAATTAAATGTTGGATGAAAAAGTGAGAGGTTGTGTTGTCATTTTAGAAAAAGTCCCTGATTCTCATTTATATCAATTTGTGCATTCTTGTTACGTCACAGCAGAATTTCTAATTGATTGGAGACTATCTGCACCTAACATTAGCGGTATTACAGGGCCAAAATTAATAGCTGTGTAAGAATGGCTATCACTCTGGGCTTGAGAAGACAGTAAGATATGTTATCCACTTGCGAGCGATCACAAAATAGCTTTACCCACCAGCACGTTACACAAAATGAATACGTACACCATTACCAACCATGCAACGTCGATACCACTGAACTGCTGATTGAACTAAGGCTGTCAGTGTTGCTGGTGTGGCAGCCTCAGAGGAACATCGGTGGTTTCTCGTCAGTGTGGGTGGCTTCTGTTGATAAACTTCATTTTTCGAGGTTCCCCTTAGGTAGATGTCAATATATGTACAGCATGGAGACCGTGGTGGGTATTTAACATCTCCATTTCGACGTATCCATCTTCCAGGTAGATTTTCACCTAAGTAGGCTCTGACATTTCTGTGGTAGTGGAGGCAGAGCGCCACTTTGTTGTCGATCAAATCTTTCATTTCGGAACACCTCTCGGATGGCAGGTAAAATCGATGTTTGCAGCATATGACGATACACCTCGCCATTTACGGCATCTTCAAAGAAGAATGGGCCAATCGAACCGCGCGATGACAGACCACACTACACATTAACACGCGGTAGATTAACATGTTTGTCCACGCGAACGTGAGAATATTCAGGAGCCCAATACACGCATTTGTGGCTGTTCACAGTACAGTTGTTTGAATTGCGCCTCGTCAGAACAGATAACCATCCCTATAAATTATTGGTTCAAATGGCTGTGAGCACTGTGGGACTTAACATCTGAGGTCATCAGTCCCCTAGAACTTAGAACTACTTACACCTAACTAACCTAAGGACATCACACACGTCCATGCCCGATGCAGGATTCGAACCTGCGACCGTAGCAGTCACGCTGTTCCAGACTGTAGCACCCAGAACCGCTTTATTTATGAAAATACACAGTACAATCACCAACGAATTTTACATATTCACAAACACCTTTACCTTTTACCCATACAAATACAGATTCATTTACAGATATTTTTCTTTTATTACGAGTATACAAAGACAATGCAGAAGGTGACATATATACAGATTTACCAAAGTCTTTATTTGCTAATTCTCCAATATGATAAGTACGGTAAGCAATAATGTCTCTGTCTACAAAACTTTCAAGGCCGCCAACTTGTGGAACACCAGATCCACCTCGTACAATGGCTACAGTAAGCCAACCATTCCCATGTGAGAAGGAATCATTAATGTCAATGCTGAAATTCAGTCGACATCCACAGAAAACACATGGTCCGTCGATGAGTGCGGTAGCAGCAGTGTTCTTGACAGGAATCCTGTTCTTGCCAGCTGCTGTTGCAAATTCGATGTTTTCAATAGTCTTGTACACAGTATTCCTTATGCGTCGCCGGTACCTCGGCATCGTGGCGGCGTTCAATGCAGTTGCCTGTGCAGCTACGCTACAGATCACTTTATTTATGAAAATATACAGCACAATCACCAACAAACTTTACATATTCACATACTCCTTTACCTTTTACCCATACAAATACAGATTCATTTACAGATATTTTTCTCTTATTAAGAGTATATAAGGACAAAGGAGAAGGTGACATATATGCAGATTTACCAAAGTCTTTATTTGCAAGTTCAGTCACGTGATATGTACGGTATGCGATAATGTGTCTGTCTACAAAACTTTTCAGTCCACCAACTTGTGGAACACCCGATCCACCTCGTACAATGGCTACAGTTAACCATCCATTGCCATGTGAGAAAGAATCATTAATGTCGATGCTGACATCCTGTGAAGAACACTGCTGCTACCGCACTCATCGACGGACCATGTGTTTTCTGTGGATGTCGACTGAATTTCAGCATTGACATTAATGATTCCTTCTCACATGGGAATGGTTGGCTTACTGTAGCCATTGTACGAGGTGGATCTGGTGTTCCACAAGTTGGCGGCCTTGAAAGTTTTGTAGACAGAGACATTATTGCTTACCGTACTTATCATATTGGAGAATTAGCAAATAAAGACTTTGGTAAATCTGTATATATGTCACCTTCTGCATTGTCTTTGTATACTCGTAATAAAAGAAAAATATCTGTAAATGAATCTGTATTTGTATGGGTAAAAGGTAAAGGTGTTTGTGAATATGTAAAATTCGTTGGTGATTGTACTGTGTATTTTCATAAATAAAGTTATTATGCCTTCAGACCACTCACAGTACTCCATCCTTCGATCCGTGTCGTCCTCGTTAATAGCGTGCAGTGATATTTCCACTTTCCAACCTTCAGAATTCGCCATACGATTGATCGGCTTGCCCCACTTCACGTGCACCCTCCTCCACAGATCATTGAGGTGACCTAGTAAAATGTTGCAACACAGCAGTGCTGGAAGCTGGACTTATTGATGCTTTTGGTCGGCCAGACAAATCGAACACTGCCGCCGGCATCAAATTTATCCAGAATAAGATAAATTGTTGTACGTGTTGGTGGCTGAGTTCTGTACATATTATGCCATTGCTGTTGTACCTTCACGTTTTCATACTTCCAGTACCGCGACATTGCGTTGCTCAAACGACAATTTTACTTCGTTCTGTGCCGCACAATGCACTGTCATCTACTGGAAAACGCGCGAAGATTTATTGGGAAAACAATGGGTTACACTACCGCGGAAAATTGCAACTGTGTGTCATCTTGTTCCAAAGATGTTAACTATCAAAGAGTGTCTGCATTTTTATGGACACCTCGGTGTTTCAATATGTGTTACAGATTTAAGTTGGTTTATCTCAAGAAGTTCATTTTTGAGTTCTCATTGCTCTTGCCGGTGCGCGATACGTTAATCTCCGCGCTAAAGAATCTTTACTGGTACTGCTTAAAAAGTGAATATCCCGAGATTTAAATTGCTGCTCATGTTTTGTTCCTACCGCTATGCTTGTATTCAGTGTTAAGATCTACTGTTGTTTCAGGTCATCTTCTGCGTTTTAAAAATCTACTAGTCTACTGCTAAAAATCAAATTAAAGGGAAATTTTTTGTCTATTCGTTCAAAGTAATTTTTGTTTTGAGAAATGTTAGTACACCGCTAGATTAACTCCCATTTCTTCAGAAACTAAGTTTTGAACATCTCTTCTGTGAATTCCCCCCCCCCCCCCCTCCCCAGAGAGACTTTCACCAGGTCCAAGTGCTGGTTACTGTTAAGTTATTCCTCGCATGAATGTTATTTAAAACCTCTGTTTATCCATACATATTATAAAATTGTGTGTGTGTGTGTGTGTGTGTGTGTGTGTGTGTGTGTGTTTTCCACAAGACCGATTTCAACTATAACTTGTATACATATCACTTATTATCGTCTTACAATTTTTGTTAGTGTATGAACCACCAATCTATTATATTTCAGGACCTTTGACGTCACAATGAAATGCGTGAAAAATTGCCGCATGTTGCATGGCGTTTAAATTTATTACTTCTGTGCCATTACCTCTATTAACAATAAATTTCGCAGATAGTATGTACATACGCCGCTAAACACCCCTACAAAATTATATCATGCTACCACACACAGTTCAGGAGGACCGCCGCATTGTGCATCTCGTTTAAATGTATTACTTCTTTGCTACTAACTCAGTTCATAGTAGCGCCTGGACATCGGACTATAAATACTGTTTATAAGTTCTAAGTAAAGTAAATATTACTTAATTTGGGTACTGCACTAATACGTCTGTGCATTGTGCATATTTCTTTATATTACTATTTCAAAATTTGAAAAGAGTATTCATGAGTACATCGAACTGAAATTTTTTCAGCATTTTTTTGCTTTCGTTTCTAACAGATAACCGGCAAAATGAATACACGGACAATGCCGGATTTGTCAGCTAGTCTGTTTATAATATGTATCTGGGTCACGATAACCCACGCAACGCCTGACTGCGAGAAGCTGAACAGGTTCTTATAGTACAACGTTAATTAACGACTCATAATAGTCTAAGCTGAAAATGCAATGTCTTTTCTTTCCCTACAATGTTGTCAAAAATAAGTGTCCAGTGGCTCGTTAGCTTCTTCGTTCAGGGAGAGTATGGCTCAAATGGTTCAAATGGCTCTGAGCACTATGGGACTTAACATCTGTGGTCATCAGTCCCCCAGAACTTAGAACTACTTAAACCTAACTAACCTAAGGACATCACACAACACCCAGTCATCACGAGGCAGAGAAAATCCCTGAGCTCACCGGGAATCGAACCCGGGAACCCGGGCGTGGGAAGCGAGAACGCTACCGAACGGCCACGAGATGCGGGCCAGGGAGAGTAAAGTGCTCCCATGGTACACCTATTGCGTAGAATACGTGGGTAACAATGACTGACACGCTTGCAAAGCTATGGTGTCAAAGCGTTATAGAGTAATGGCGATAGTAAGATGCCCAACTTTGCGTCAACTGTCTTGAGTTTTTGGAATTTTATGAGCGAAGGATTTGAAACAGTAAATAATTTAATCGCTTATCTCTAACAATTACTCGCTTAGTGCGTTTCTCTGTCGAAGATGCGCCGTCAGTTTGTTGCTAGTTGGGCGTAGTGTATTTCTCAAACTACAGTTAATGCGCACAAGGTTTGAAATGGTTTGGTTTCGTGACGCGGAACTCAAAACTACAAAAGTTAGTGGGAAAGTGAAGCTAAATTTGCGACGTAGTAGAAAGCCGATAATTTTACGTATTGTAAGGTGTGTGAAAGCAAAGCAAACATTTCCTCGGACGAGAAAACTAATTTTTAATACACGTGTACAGTAGAAAAGCAGACGCATGTGCAATGCGCTGCAAGACTACTACGGTTGAAACTTTTAACTTCATTGTGATTCCAGGACTCAAATGTAAGCAACAAACTTATGGAGGTGGAAATAAGACTTCGTGCAATTACAGCTGAACACACGTATCGTTCAACGTTATGAAACATTTGTCTGCATTGTTGAAGCCAGAGTGTTGAGATCCAGAAAGTGCCAAAACAGTTACGTGAAGTAGAGCAAGGCCGCTGCTATTGTGGGACATGTTACATGTGGTGAAAGTAAAACGTTTGTAATTTGCATCACAGTACTAAGTTTTCAGTAATTGTTGAGGAATCAACTAACCTCAGTAATACCTGACATTTTTGCGTTGACGCTGAAGTTGACCTAGAGCGTGGAAGGATGGGAGATGCATTTTTAGATCTCATTCCAGTAACTGAGGGCAGTGCTGTTAATCTTGACAACAGTTTTTATCGTCAACAATTACCATATAAGGAAAATTTAATAGATTTCGCTGCCGACGGAGCTAGTGTCAGGATGGGCAAACACAACTCCCTGTGTGCCCTGTTCATAATGAAATTCATATGCCGTTCTTTCAACCTGTGCTCCTCCTATTCTTGTGCAAAACTACCAAGGCCCCGGAAGATGTGGTTGGAGACATATTAACTTAAATTCATACTGGCGCTAAGCACATAGCTGTATTAAAGTGGTTCCAATGTTTTCTGAGGGTCAAGCTGAACAAATTGCTACACCCAAGACAAACTAGGTGGTTGTCCCTTCAATCCTCCATTGTGGAGAAAATACAGTACAGTGATCCTCAAATCTGTTTCACTTGAAGGCGGTCAATCTGTTGCTTAAAGTTTTATATTGAGGCGGTCCAGCAAATTTTGCCCCATTTCTTCTTTGCTCATCCTGTAGTTAAATCATTGGAAGTACTGGAGCCGAGAAAAATTGGTAGCTTCCAACCACTGGCCCCAGTTGCGGCGTATTTTTCCAGGTATAGTGTGGCTAGTAACAAACTTCAGCAATTAGTTAATAGCGTCTGCTCCGGAACACTGGAGTTGCATACAAGCCTACTGCTGGGAAATCTCTAAAGTGTACGCAGACTCAAAGCCTGTATTTGCCGGCCGGTGGGGCCATGCGGTTCTAGGCGCTTCAGTCCGGAACCGCGTGACCACTGCGGTCGCAGGTTCGAATCCTGCCTCGGGTATGGGTGTGTGTGATGTCCTTAGGTTAGTTAGGTTCAAGTAGTTCTACGTTCTAGGGGATTGATGACCTCAGATGTTAAGTCCCATAGTGCTTAGAGCCATTTGAACCATTTTGAACCAAAGCCTGTATTTCCTGTGCTCGCCAAATTTGTTTAGCCCTTGTTAAAGCCTAGTTTACACGACGACATTAGGTTGTACCACTAGTTGCTTGGAATGACTTGTACGCAAATGGTTTCATATTTGACTGTAGACACCGCGAAACCAGTGTACACTTCAGTTTCGTCTTTTTGTGGGTCCCTGAGTCGTGTCTTAAATGAAAGTTTTGGCAGCTGCAAGTCGCACGAGATGTGATGGAGTTAATGTTTGTTGCGTGGGATCAGTGCATAAGAAAAAAGAAAACAAATGAGAAACGTGTTTGGACTCGTGACTGGATGAAGAAAAGACGTTAGCTCGGTTGCTTAGCAAAAATGGTTCAAATGGCTCTGAGCACTATGGGACTTAACATATGAGGTCATCAGTCCCCTAGAATTTAGAACTACTTAAAACTAACTAACCTAAGGGTTCTCACACATCCGTGTCCTAGGCAGGATTAGAACCTGCGACCGTAGCGGTCCCGCGGTTCCAGACTGAAGCGCCTAGAACCGCTTCGTCACAAGGCCGGCCGGTGGTTCAGCATCCTTGCTGAAATAATTTATAATGGAAGATCCTAGAAGTTCTTTTAATTATCTTAGAATGTCACCAGAACCGTTCACGTTTCTTCTAAACAGAGTTAATTACGCGATAAGGAATGAAGGTACTGTAATGAATGAAGCACCATCGCCAGAACTTAAGTTATATATCAGAATGCGTGCATTATAATCTAGAACACTGGGCATGCTATAAAATACGGTTTTAGTTGGTGATGACGCGTGTGACGAGGGCTTCCCGTCGGGTAGACAGTTCGTCTGGTGCAAGTCTTTCGATTTGACCCCACTTCGGCGACTTGCGCGTCGATGGGGATGAAATGATAATGATTAGGACAACACAACACCCAGTCCCTGAGCGGAAAAAATCTCCGACCCAGCCGGGAATCGAACCCGTCGCGCTGACGCTCAGCTACCGGGGGCACCAATAATTATTAACGTTAGCAATAATAATTATTCGAAGCAGGCCGCATTAAGAAGAGAATGGTTTGCAACCTACTCTCTTTAAGACAGATCTGCACAGTGGCAATATTTCAAAATTCTAACATATGTGAATGGGGAGCATTGCAGCGACGTTTTAAACAGCTGAATACTGAATAAAGAATGCAGCTTCTTGAGTTTGTATAGCCTTCCCTCCTGTCAACAATTTTCCTTAACAAAGAGTTGGCCAACTTAACGATGGGATTTTAGTCTTGTTGACGAGAGCGTTTCCACAGCTAGAATTACACTTGCTTGTATTTTTCTTAATTCAGTTGTATATGTGCTTCTAACTCAATAAATTTTGCCCTGCAACTCAGATATTGTCAAATCATCTATGTTGTGATGGCACATGACGGTCTCAGCGGCAATAATATGTTGCTTATTTTTGTAATCAGCATCACTGAAATCCCACAAACACCTATGCAAAGCATAGATATCCAAAAAGCGAACATTATTCTCAGTTCCCCACTTGATATTTCAGTTTGTCTACACTCTACGAACACACACAACCTCAAAACTCACGCAACTAGTGTCGCCGAAGTTGGAACACTCCGAAAGTGTTTAGTTTCACCGAGTTGCGCAAACGCATGGCGTGCATGCGCAGTTGCCTGCAACCTAGTGTCGTCGTGTAAACTAAGGAACCATATGGACGCCCCCCATTCAGAACTAGGGTTAAATCTTCCCCGCTCCGGCGCCGCTGTAGAAGGAATAGTTTCTGCAATTGGCTAACGAAAACCAAAAAGCAGAAACAAATTTTCACTAAAACATTATGTGGTTTATTGCGCGCGCACACACACACACACACACACACACACACACACACACACACACACACACACACACACAAAGGCCAGTGAAAAATTCCTAGTGCTTCTTCTTTGGAATTAAAAAGTCTGACAAACAGCCTTAACAGTGCTACGTATGCCGACAATGAGAAACAATAAACACACTTTTCAGTCTTCGGTGGAAAAATTTCTTAAAGCCTGAAAATGGTGGTTGATTTTTATCTTTCATCTTTCATTTTGCTTTTGTAAGCGTAATAAGCATTATTACAGGCTTAACTGTTAATACTGCTGTTTAATTATATGGTTGAGTACATTATGGCGGACAAAACAATTTTGGTAAGTTGTATCTGAAATTTCTCATAAAGCACAATAGTGAAAATCATGCACAGTGGCACCTATGCACGTCTAATGCCGTGTCATTACATCATATTGCCTTTGTGTGCATTTTTATTTCATTGTACGAACAACAGTAATAATAATAATAATAATAATAATGCCACAAATATAGAATACATCACAGACATTCAGCAACAGAAAGATTCACATTAAGCAGAAAGGAAGGAAGGGGATTTATCGACATGAAAAACCTACATTATGGACAGGTAGACAATTTAAGAAAATTCTTTATAGAACGAGCAGAAACTAGCAAAATACACAAAGCAATCACTCATATAAATACATCGGCTGCACCACTGCAATTTCATAACCACTTCTACAACCCTTTAGATCACATAACATCAACAGATACGAAGAAAGTAAATTGGAAAAGAAAACACTACATGGCAAGCACCCATATCATCTAACACAGCCGCACATCGATTAAGACGCATCCAACACATGGCTAAGAAAAGGCAATATATACAGTGAGACGGAAGGATTCATGATTGCAATACAGGATCAAACAATAAACACCAGATATTACAGCAAGCACATTATTAAAGATCCCAATACCACAACAGATAAATGCAGACTTTGCAAACAACAAATAGAAACAGTAGATCACATCACAAGCGGATGTACAATACTAACAAATACAGAATATCCCAGAAGACATGACAATGTAGCAAAAATAATACATCAACATCTTGCCATACAACATAAACTAATAAAACAACACATTCCCACATACAAGTATGCACCACAAAATGTACTGGAGAATGATGAATACAAATTATACTGGAACAGAACCATTGTAACACATAAAACAACATCACATAACAAACCTGACATCATACTCACCAATAAAAAGAAGAAATTAACACAAATAATCGAAATATCCATACCCAATACAACAAATATACAGAAGAAAACGGGAGAAAAAATTGAAAAATACATCCAACTGGCTGAGGAAGTCAAGGACATGTGGCATCAGGATAAAGTTGACATTATACCAATTATACTATCAACTACAGGAGTCATACCACACAATATCCACCAGTACATCAACGCAATACAGCTACATCCAAACGTATATATACAACTACAGAAATCTGTAATTATTTATACATGTTCAATTACCCGAAAGTTCCTAAATGCAATGTAACATATACCATACAGTTAAAAGGAAGTCACGCTTGATCAAGGTCCGCGTCACATTCCATTTTTAACCAGACATAACGTCTGAGAAAGGAAAGATAATAAATAATAGCATAAAAAAGACATACAGTGCTTCTGAAACCACTGTAGTAGCAATTTCCTTGATTTAGTGCGATTTTTGGATATACATTATTTATTAACGTATAATAGTAAAGTAATGGTATTGAGAATACGCTGTCCAGTATCTACCGCTATCCTCTGCTTTTTCAAAGTTGTACCTCCTGATTTCGAGACCTGCATCTGACAACACTGCGTGTATTTTGGATCTGGCGTTACTAGTTATTGTTCTTCACTTGTTATTCTTCATTTGCCATTATTATTGTAAATTCCTGTACTGAGGAAACGAATAGCCACATTTCCTAGTGTTCGTCTGTTACTAAATATTATCAAATAATATAATCTGTCGTGAATGTCAAAGTAAGGACATAGATATGATACACTGAAGCTTGTTATAAACAATGCGCTGAAAAATGAAAACATACAAGGTTGAAACAATGAAGAGAGAATTTGCAGCTTTAAAACTTTATTATTGCGAGACACGCGAGGAAAACAATCTGTGCCGATACGATTTTTACAAACGAATGTGCCTGCATGTGCGAGAACGGGCATAAATGCTTGTTTTGAAAAGAATATAAGTAATTTTTGTTTCAGAATTGGCGATCCAGCATGGAATTCGCGGGACCTTATTGTGTTTAGACCTCATTGACACTGGATGTTTCACAGCAAGTACAATTATTTATTTCTATAGTTTAACACTTCCTTTGAAAGGAAAACTTGTTGAAGAGTTGGGAATGGATTTGAGTTTGCTGCAACATATCGGAAGGATGTCTGATTGTTTGATAAGGGATGAAATACACACAAACACTTAACCAGATTGTTTTCCCGGATGCCATCCTCAATGGGAGAGAAACGTTCAGATGTGCTAGCGAAATAAGTGTTCGAAGTGCTTCACTCAAATGTTCAGAATTTGTGTAGTCCCACGCCTTTATTTCGCAGAAAGACTCTCTGAATATTCCAGTTATTCTGATTTATTACTAAGAAATGTTATTTGTAAGTTTCATAGATAAATTTAAATTAAATCCTTAATTTTTAACGGTTTCAGGGTATCGAACTATTAGATCTATACATTTCATCAACAAAGCCACTTTGCGGCCTCGGTGAAATGCTGCGCTGATGCGCTGAGTTCCAACCAGCTGCGGTGTCCGAGCGGTTAAGGAGTTGGACTTGAAATCCAATGGGTTCTACCCGCACAGGTTCGAATCCTGTCCGCAGCGAATATTTTTACTCGAAATTGTGTAATTATATATATAGTTGTCGATGATTTCTGACGACTTCATTGTATGTTCTGCCTTAGTATGTCTGGTTGAAATAGTTTTCGCATGTACATTGTGCACGGGAGTCCACGTTGTGAATTAACATTTTCGTTGACATTTTCTTCATTAAGAAGTCGAGACAAATTTTACAATATTGTAACATACATACAATCATCTCACGTAGTCTTATTAAATTAAATCAGTCTTGAATCCGTATTTACAAACCATTGCTCGCCGCTATAAATTTCTGGCGAGGTATGTATACTTGTCGGTCAACTGTTACGTATGTTAAAGCCCCAGGAAAATGTTAGTAATAGAACAATAAAAGTAACAGAAAATTCCCCCGCCCCTTTTACCATTCTAAGAGAACTACTGTTAAAAATACTGTCGCATAAACACTGTAGGATATTAACGAGACTGACAAAACATTGTCCCATAACATACGCTTTCCTGCGGAAAGGACAGCGCATGAAGTAATTGCTATTTATTTATTTATTTATTTACTTATTTATTTGCAGGCAGTGGCCTACACAACCAGATGTAAAGTTAGCGAAACATGTGACAATATTAAGTTAAAGCTACTTTTATAGGCCATACAATTTATTGAATTTTTTGACATAGTACTAGCGAAGAAGGTTAGAAAACCGGAAGATATTCCTATGCCATATTGCTGAGTCTTAGTGACGTGTTGATATTCTAGTTCTGTCCTGCCCACTGAAAGAAATATTTCTATTCTCTATTTAATCAGCAAGATCAGGAGGTATGATTATAAATGAAGATTTTGAATTCTAATTGATACGTATATTTAATCACTTTCACATACACAACGTTGTGATATTCCTGATGATAATACGATATTGCTGTCTCTCTCATAAAAAGCACTATGAGCAGTTCAGAGGTAACCTCCAGGGTAAGTTCCCATTAAATGGTTTTTCGCCCTGACTTCTGATAATCAGTTAATTGCTCGCCACAGAAGTGGCGAATAATTATCACCACTTGCCACGCGGTTACGCTATTTAACATTACGGGCGGCACACAAAGTTATTTCCACAAAATCTAAACGATCCATGACTGGGTTCAGTCCTCGCAAATTCACTTCCTATTCGTACCGGAAACATGAGTTTATTATAGTTGTAGTTCGGCTGTGACGTAATCCGAGGCAGCGCGTAAGCCGGCGTGTTTGACTCACGCGAATCGTACGGTGCCTGGTTGCGAAGTGAAGTCACTGCCTCCCAGGCTGTATTTATACAGGGCGTATATGAAGTCAGGGAACACTTTCAATTAATAACAAGAACTAAACATTGCACAGATGTCATACACATTGCATTTTGAAGAGAATCTCTGAAAGTTTTTTTTTTTTTTTTTTTTTTTTTTTTTTTACCAACATCAGATATGCGAACCATGAGTTACCCGGCAGACGTCGATGCGGTAATCGAATTCTTGCCATACCCGTCCCAGCATGGCATCGTGGAGTGTGGCAGTCGCTTCGATCGGGAAGGCCATTTCATGAAGCAGCTGTCCCCTTCTGTAGCACGGCCGATCCATCCATGCGGCAGCTCCGTGTTTGCGACTAACGCCGGCTATCGGCAAATTACCAAACTACGCTGTGGCGGTATACATGAAAAAAACTTCCAGGGTTTCTCTTCAAAATGGCATACGTATATCTGTACAATGTTTGGTTTTTGTGGAATGAATACTTGAAAGTGTTCCTGGACATGTACACCCTGTAAATGGCGCAGCGGCCGGCTAAGGGAACACCTGCCGCCATCCGCTCTAAGCCCAGGTAGTAGACGAACGACCACTTTGTCGTTCACATAATACACGGCTGTTTATTAATTCAGAACGTTCGTGAATTGTCTATGTTAAGTAGGTTTCAATCACAGCAAAAGTTTTAGCTCGCCTGCGTTTAAACATCGCCGTCTAGAATTTTTTGAACGGAACTGACAGTAGAACATGACCGCTGAACTACAACTTTAAGAGACCTTCTATTGATTGTTACTTACATCAGTCTTAAAACTTGTTATAGCTCCATTATTTCATGGGTGTAATCACGTGCTGTAATCAAAACTTTCTAGCATTAACAGAACTGAGACTCAATCTATTACAAATAAGGACGTTTTTGTTCCAAATTTAAATTACTCGACAACTATCAGAGGTAGCTCAATGCGGTCAAATACATAAAGTTTTTATATCGAACTGAAGCTTCGCATGAAGTATGGATTTCTAGCTTTATTATGTAGCGTCTTGCATTTTTCTCGAAAACGTGGATTCTGACCAAAATTGTGTTAGGTTCCAGTTGAAACTTGTAACAGGTAATTCTGACATACATTTGCACGATCTGACCAATTTTTGGCTTTCTAGCTTTATTTTTTTTTCTTAAAACGATGTACTTAGGGAAAGATATTCATCTGATCACTCTGAGATTTGACAATTTAAACATTAATATACTGAAGCATATGTTTTCGAAGTTTGGAAAAGCAGCTTTAGTTTTTAATTTCATTCTGAAATTATGGTGCAATACCTGTAGGGATCGGTTGGTAGGACATATTCTGAGGCATCAAGGGATCACCAATTTAGTAATTGAGGGCAGCATGGAGGGTAAAAATCGTAGAGGGAGACCAAGAGATGAATACACTAAACAGCTTCAGAAGGATGTAGGTTGCAGTAGGTACTGGGAGATGATGAAACTTGCACAGGATAGAGTAGCATAGAGAGCTGCATCAAACCAGTCTCAGGACTGAAGACCACCATAACAACAACCTGTATGCTACACACACACACACACACACACACACACACACACACGTTGTGATGACGTGGCGCTAGCATCAGTGAACTGAAACAAATGCCGGCAGACTCGCTCGCCACGTTATCTCTCAAATGATACAGCGCTTGTTTCGCCACAACAGGAATAAAACGCTCGGCTGTTTTGCTGCGACGTACACAATGAGTATTGCGTTAAAAAAAATAAGTTTTCAATCGTCTGATGACGAAAGAAGCAAGGTATGCTATCGCATCTTGCGTACGTCAACAAAGTGAACTAGTATTGAAATGTCAAAGAAACAGAACTGCATAGATGTGTACCTCCATGCAGAAAGACCTCTTGTTTTATTAGACTGTCAGTACATTAGTCTCACTGTAGTTCACACATTTTTCCACTTTAAGACCTTACTATGACGCGTCATTTACTTTGTGGCCAATAACAGCAATTTACAGGGTAAAAATAAAAAAGATATAATTTTTTAAACATTTTCCAGCGTTCTTGTTGTCTTCAGTCCTGAGACTGGTTTGATGTAGCTCTCCATGCTACTCTATCCTGTGCAAGCTTCATCTCCCAGTACTTACTGCAACCTACATCCTTCTCAATCTGATTAGTGCGTTCATCTCTTGGTCTCCCTCTACGATTTTTACCCTCCACGCTGCCCTCCAATGCTAAATTTGTGATCCCTTGATGTCCCAGAACATGTCCTACCAACCAGTCCCTTCTTCTTGTCAAGTTGTGCCACAAACTCCTCTTCTCCCCAGTCCTATTCAGTATCTCCTCATTAGTTATGTGATCTACCCATCTAATCTTCAGCACTCTTCTGTAGCACCACATTTCAAAAGCTTCTATTCTCTTTTTGTCTAAACTATTTATCGTCCACGTTTCACTTCCATACATGGCTACACTCCATACAAATACTTTCAGAAAT
This sequence comes from Schistocerca serialis cubense, assembly GCF_023864345.2. Lineage (NCBI taxonomy): Eukaryota > Metazoa > Arthropoda > Insecta > Orthoptera > Acrididae > Schistocerca > Schistocerca serialis. Next base: position 573,741,185 of record NC_064645.1, on the reverse strand, counting down.
GACTTCCTGTCATTTAAATCTATACTCGATGTTAACAAATCTTTCTTCATCAGAAACGCTTTCCTTGCCATTGCAAGTCTACATTTTATATCCTCTCTACTTCGACCATAATCAGTTATTTTGCTCCCCAAATAGCAAAACTCCTTTACTACTTTAACTGTCTCATTTCCTAATCTAATTCCCTCAGCATCACCCGCCTTAATTCGACTACATTCCATTATCCTCGTTTTGCTTTTGTTGATCTTCATCTTATATCCTCCTGTCAAGACACTGTCCATTCCGTTCAACTGCTCTTCCAAGTCCTTTGCTGTCTCTGACAGAATTACGATGTCATCGGCGAAACTGAAAATTTTTCTTCTCCATGGATTTTAATACCTACTCCGAATTTTTCTTTTGTTTCCTTTATTGCTTGCTCAATATACAGATTGAATAACATCGGGGAGAGGCTACAACCCTGTCTCACGCCCTTCCCAACCACGGCTTCCCTTTCATGCCCCTCGACTCTTATAGCTGCCATCTGGTTTCTGTACAAATTGTAAATAGCCTTTCGCTCTCTGTATTTTCCCCCTGCCACCTTTAGAATTGAAAGAGAGTATTCCAGTCAACATTGTCAAAAGCTTTCTCTAAGTCTACAAATTCTAGAAACGTAGGTTTGCCTCTCCTTAATGTTTCTTCTAAGATAAGTCGTAGGGTCAGTATTGCCTCATGTGTTCCAATATTTCTACGGAATCCAAACTAATCTTCCCCAAGGTCGCTTTCTATCAGTTTTTCTATTCGTCTGTAAAGAATTCGCGTTAGTATTCTGCTGCTGTGACGTATTAAACTGATAGTTCGGTAATTTTCACATCTGTCAACACCTGCTTTCTTTGGGATTGGAATTATTATATTCTTCGTGAAGTGTGAGGGTATTTCGCCTGTCTCATACATCTTGCTCACCAGATGGTAGAGTTTTTTCAGGACTAGCTCTCCCAAGGCCGTCAGTAGTACTAATGGAGTGTTGTCTACTCCCGTGGCCTTGTTTCGACTCAGGTCCTTCAGTGCTATGGAACAAGTGACTAAATATTACACGTATTGTGTTGAACTGTAGCGTGCTATAAATGCAAATTGAAATTCATCGAAGCAGGAAAAAGTACTTTTGATAGGTAAGGCTGACGAAGCTCCAGTTACTGTTATCACATTAAAGCGCGTTATGTGATGATTAAAATCAAGACACTGTGTAACAAAGGCATATTGTAGACAAATTTATGAGCGAGTTTGGTCATATATTTATGACACAAGTATTTTCGGTTGTGTGCATGTGTGCTTCAAGTGAATCTGTTGAATGAAGCCGCATTTAGAGCAATGTTTATTTACAAAGTAAGACTTCTGTGTTGCAGTATGAGTCATATCACCCGCAATAATTAATACAGATTAAAAGTAAGATACTGTGAAGTAAAAGCGAAAGAATTTCGTCCCTAAAAATATTTTTATGTGTAGCACTGTTTTACTGCATGCCATAGTTCCAAATTCGTTGTTTTACGGAATACTTTCCCCTTGGCATGGTAGAAAGCCATTTAGCAATAATACCATAGCATAACTTATTGAAACAGATTCGGCAATACCATCAAATACTGCTAAAAACCTAAAAAAAAATCTTTTTGCCTTTAAAAAATTATATACGAAGTGTAGCAAATCTCACATACAATCGAAATACCCATGCATTCATCTCTTCAGTGTATTGTGGTCTTGTATTAAGTTTGTCATTGAGAATAGATTCCCTCTTCAACCACTTGGTCATGCGAGGTCGGAAGCAGGCAGAAAAAGAGAATCGAAAAGCTCTCACTTTAAGGCAAAGATAAGAATTGTATATACACTGACAGAAAAAAAATCGCAACACCAAGGAGTTGTTGTGCGACATAAACGAAAGTTGGTAGGCTTGTTTCTACATCTGAAAGATGCCTACACAGATTTCGCGACTGTCGTGTAAGAGTGCCACTAGTAACGCCATTATGAGGATGCAAATCAGACTTGGTTTCCATACAAGCTGTAACGGTTGTGATCGTTAATTACCTTTGAGACTGGACAGAGTGAATTGACTTCAGTCAAGAATGCCTTCAAAGAGACAAAGACGCCATTATACGTAACTGAGTTTGAACGAGGTCGTGTAATAGGACTACGAGAGACTGGATGTCCCGTCTGAAAAAAAAAAAATAATAATAATAATCTTGGCAGGAATGAAGCCACTGTACCTGATTATTAGCAGCGGAGGTCACGAGAATGTACGGCCGCAAGAAGACCGAATTCAGGACGGCTACGTAGCATTACAGAGAGGAAACACCATGGCATTCGGCATACAGTGAGTCCAAAAAGTAGTCGTGTAGCTGCATATCTTTCAGAAAACAAAGTCTGTGTAACATGAAAAGAAATGTAAACAAAATCTAAACAGCCAGTCATGTAAGAAGTCCCTCGGTAGGTCAAAAAAATGGTTCAAATGGCTCTGTGCACTATGAGACTTAACCTTCTAAGCTCATCAGTCCCCTAGAACTTAGAACTACTTAAACCTAACTAACCTAAGGACATCACACACTTCCATGACCGAGGCAGGATTCGAACCTGCGACCGTAGTGGTCGCGCGGCTCCAGTCTGTAGCGCCTAGAACCGCTCGGCCATCCCGGCCGGCTCGGTAGGTCATTTTTGTTCAAAAGCAAGGAAAGAAATGCATCCAAATCGACAGCAAGGTTAACAAAATAGAAAATGTAATAAAAGAGCTAGTTCATAAAGTATTCGTTCAGCATCTGAACATGCCGAAATTCTGCGTACAGTGATTAAACAATAACACTGGACCACGGCACACACTAGGGTCAACCGTGCGCGGCCCCACTCTATCGCCTGTTCTGGTTCTGAACGGCGCCGGTACAGTGCAGTTAGCGTCATGGGCCGTAAGGGTAGTGAGGCGTCGCTGATCGAAAGGAAACTTATTCCGCGCTTACATAATGAGTGCAAATCTTCTTACGAGATTGCTAAAGTAGTCGGTAGACCTAGGTTGACGGTTCAGTCGATAACAGATCTGTTTTGCGCAACAAAATCATTAAGAAACCAACCACGTTCCGGACGCCCTCACACTTTGACTGGTGCCGACTTGAGATTTATCATGAGGCAAATGAAGAAGAAACCTAAAATGAGCGCTCCTAAGTTGGCTGGGGAGTTAGTCTAGAGGAAAGAAGGTATGTGCCAACACAATCAGAAATACCTTCAAGACGTATTGGTATCACGGCCGGGTTGTGCACATGAAATTTTGGGTCAGTGAACAGAATCGAAAGAAACTTCATTTTGCGAATGAACATAGGTTCAAAAAGGAAGACGTCTGGAATAGAGTAATATTTTCTGATGAGAGTAAATATAACGTGTTCGGGTCGGATGGCAGGCGAATGGTGTGGCGTAAGAAGAATGCGAAGATGTTGCCAGGCAATCTTGTGCCAACGGTTAAACACACTGGTCGCTCCCTGATGGTGTGGGGCTGTGTGATTGCTCCAGGTGTTGCAAAATTACATTTCACAGAAGATACAATGGATCACCATATGTATATCAACATTTTAAAGGACAATCTGAATCTTAGCGCCGAAAAGTTAGGCCTGCAAGGAATTTACGCGACCCAAAGCATACGGCTCTAAATACAAGGCTGTGGCTCCTGTATGTTGTTGTTGTTGTTGTTGTTGTGGTCTTCAGTCCTGAGACTGGTTTGATGTAGCTCTCCATGCTACTCTATCCTGTGCAAGCTTCTTCATCTCCCAGTACCTACTGCAACCTACATCCTCCTGAATCTGCTTAGTGTATTCATCTCTTGGTCTCCCTCTACGATTTTTATCCTCCACGCTGCCCTCCAATACTAAATTGGTGATCCCTTGATGCTCAGAACATGTCCTACCAACCGATCCCTTCTTCTGGTCAAGTTGTGCCACAAACTTCTCTTCTCCCCAATCCTATTCAATACCTCCTCATTAGTTATGTGATCTACCCATCTAATCTTCAGCATTCTTCTGTAGCACCACATTTAGAAAGCTTCTATTCTCTTCCTGTCCGAACTATTTATCGTCCATGTTTCACTTACATAAAAGACCACACTCCATACAAATACTATCAGAAACGGCTTCCTGACACTTAAATCTATACTCGATGTTAACAAATTTCTCTTCTTCAGAAACGTTTTCCTTGCCATTGCCGGTCTACATTTTATATCCTCTCTACTTCGACCATCATCAGTTATTTTGCTCCCCAAATAGCAAAACTCCTTTACTGCTTTAAGTGTCTCATTTCCTAATCTAATTCCCTCCGTATCACCCAACTTAATTCGACTACATTCCATTATCCTTGTTTTGCTTTTGTTGATGTTCATATTATATCCTCCTTTCAAGGCGCTATCCATTCCATTCAACTGCTCTTCCAAGTCCTTTGCTGTCTCTGACAGAATTACAATGTCATCGGCGAACCTCAAAGTTTTTATTTCTTCTCCATGGATTTTAATACCTACTCCGAATTTTTCTTTTGTTTCCTTTACTGCTTGCTCAATATACAGATTGAATAACATCGGGGGGAGGCTACAACGCTGTCTTACTCCCTTCCCAACAACTGCTTCCCTTTCATGTCCCTCGACTCTTATAACTGCCATCTGGTTTCTGTACAAATTATAAATAGCCTTTCGCTCCCTGTAAATTTACCCTTGCCACCTTTAGAGTTTGAAAGAGGGTATTCCAGTCAACATTGTCAAAAGCTTTCTCTAAGTCTACAAATGCTAGAAACGTAGGTTTGCCTTTCCTTAATCTTTCTTCTAAGATAAGTCGTAAGGTCAGTATTGCCTCACGTGTTCCAGTATTTCTACGGAATCCAAACTGATCTTCCCTGAGGTCGGCTTCTACTAGTTTTTCCATTCGTCTGTAAAGAATTCGTGTTAGTATTTTGCAGCTGTGGCTTATTGTTCGGTAATTTTCACATCTGTCAACACCTGCTTTCTTTGGGATTGGAATTATTACATTCTTCTTGAAGTCTGAGGGTATTTCGCCTGTTTCATACATCTTGCTCACCAGATGGTAGTTTTGTCAGGACTGGCTCTTCCAAGGCCGTCAGTAGTTCCAATGGAATGTTGTCTACTCCTGGGGCCTTGTTTCGACTCAGATCTTTCAGTGGTGTGTCAAAATCTTCACGCAGTATCGTATCTCCCATTTCATCTTCATCTACATCCTCTTCCATTTCCATAATATTGTCCTCAAGTACATCGCCCTTATATAAACCTTCTATATACTCCTTCCACCTTTCTGCTTTCCCTTCTTTGCTTAGAACTGGGTTTCCATCTGAGCTCTTGATGTTCATACAAGTCGTTCTCTTATCTCCAAAGGTCTCTTTAATTTTCCTGTAGGCAGTGTCTATCTTACCCCTAGTGAGATAAGCCTCTATCTAATCTCCTGTTTAATACCCCCAAAACAATTTAATACCACTCCTCAGAGCCTAGACATTAATCTTATTGAACACCTTCAGAAAGTATTGGAAGATAGCATCAGGAGAAGACACATTTCTAACAAGAGACCTAAAAGAAGCACTTCGTGACGAATGGGACAAAATTCCAGCCTCTCTGGCGGCAAACTTGGTCAAGTGATGCCCAGACGACTACAAGCAGTAATAGCTCCAAAGGGGAACTCCACTAAATATTATTTTTTGTAATTGAAATCATATTTTCAGATTGTAAATTTAAAGAAAGTGTACGAATGCGTTTTGAAGTAGCCCTTGAATAAATTTTCCATTTTGTCAAATTTGTTATGGCTACGGATGTATTTATTTCCTTATCCATCAACAAAAATGATTTACCAAGGTTCGTTGCATATGACTGGATGTTCACAATTTATGTTCCCTTCCTTTCACGTGACATATAACTTTTTTTTTTTTTTTAATTGCAACTAGACGAACACTTTTTGGATTCACCGTATGGCTCTGTGACGCATCGTGCAGCAGCAGTTTGAGTAGCAGCTGCTACTGCAGAGAAACGAACTGTTACAAATCTATTACTACAAGGGCAGCTCCGAGCCAGTCGCCGTTTAGGTGCATTCCACGGACCCCAAGTAACCACCATTTGAGACTTTAGTCGTGTCAAGCGAGAGCTCGTTGGAGGGTAGATTGGAGATCTGTCGTGTTTTCTAATGAAAGCTGCTTCTGCCTCGGTGCCGGTGATAGCTGTGTGTTGGTTAGGAGGACGCCGTTTGAAGGCCTGCAACTAAGCTATGTGCGTGCTGGACACACTGGACTTAAACACCTGGAATTACGGTCTGCGGTGCGATTCTGTACGACACTAGGTGCACTCTCGTAGCTACCCCACGCACGCTGACTGTAAATTCGTACGTGTCTGGTGATCACGATCTGTATTGATCGACCAAGTGTAACAGACGTGGAACTCGACGCCACACACCCATTTACAACACAATGCATACACGTCTGCATGCTTGCTTTCAACATTCTGGTGGTTACACCGCTCAATAATGTACTAACATTTGTCATTTGCAGTGTCGCGTTTACAATACACTGTGATCTTGCAATGTTAATGACTTCAATATGTTACCTAGACAAATGTATTCCCGAAATTTTATTACTCTACATTATTTTTTGGTGCTGCGGATCTTTTTCCGTCAGCGTATATCGTACCGTTGGCTGTATTGCGTCGTACCGCGGGTTGTATTGCGAAATACAGCAGAGATCGAGGAAAATTCAATTCGCTCCGAACGAATTTCCGCCAGGTACCTCGTTGACCACGATAGCAGAGGAAACTGAAGATTTGATGTGTAACAGTTCTGCATATTGGCAGATAAGATCACGTCAGCTTTCCAGTAAGTATATCTGTTTATTTTTCTTCGAAAAGTTGTCACAGAGTAGACGTAACATTATGTAAGGTAACGGAACAGTTGTCACAGAGCAGACATAAGAACATGTAACCTAACAATCACCATAATTGTTTTATTTCGTTTGCAACTGTTGTTACATATGTATACAATAAATTACACAGTTCACTTGTTTAATTTGCAATTAGATTTTGTTATAGTTTACGACTCTATGCCGCTATGCAAGAGTCCGTGGTCCAACGGAAATGTTCACAGAAGATTTCTCGGGACTTGTTTCGCCTGTTCTGGATAATTATTGCTTACGTGCTGAAAGGCAAGGAACCCAGTCCCAATACACATCCAAATCGTGAAAAGCCTATAACACTCCTGTCTGCTACTGCTGTACCATATCCTTAAAGTTGTAGGCAGGTCGTGAAATAAAACTATCTTGTTAAAGCAATTACAGTATAAAGCAACAGAGCTGTGTTACCCTCTGAGAGGAATTTTGTTATGTTGACCGTGTTGTACCTAACGGATGTGGCTTATCGGAAATGAAAGTCAGAATTACGTAAATATTTGAACAGTAACAAACAAAATTTTGCCTATCTGCACTGTTTAACGGATAAAGAAAACGGTCGCCAGCCTAACTAGGCAAGAGAATGATTAGCATTCTCGTTCAAGAAAATAGTTATTAGTAACTTTAATGGATAAACACAACCTATACTTTTTCACATGCGAGTGCAGTGAACTCTGACACATACATATGTTTACGGTAAGATTGAAACTAACAGTTAGAGCAGCACAAACTATTTGCAAAATTATTACAGGTACCGAAACACAATATTAGTTTCAGGGCTTACACAAACTGAATGGTCTTTGTAACGTTATTATTACTATTCACTGCAGAATCATTAATTGGATATAGGTTAAGTCTCTCTCAGTTAAATACTTTACTATTTAAAATTAAAGTTAATTGGAATCCACTAACAGGTTGCTTCTCACTATCATTTGAATAAAGAAATTATGGTTTTCATTATTAGTGGTCTTTCCGTTACTTGTTACTGAGCATTAACACAGTAGACAAACACTTAGCAAACATGAGTATGTAACGTCTCACAACTGCAGTTTTCCACTTTTACTACAGTGAGAGACAAAATTAACATACATGTAAGATACTGACTCACCTTCTGCGATTTACAACAGACAGTAATGTGATCATTTACTAAGCAAAACTTTATAAGCCTCAGTCTTAAGAACTTTTAATTTGAAGTTGGCAACAACACATTAATAAGCAGTTTTACTAGGAAAACTATTTTCAGCACGCATCATTAACTTTAACTCACTCTCTTGCTACATTAACTTTAACTTTCTTTTTACTATCTTCAAGAGGCATTAATTAGCAAAATACAGGGCTTTAATGTTCTTTCAGTAAGGACACTCGGTAATCACTTTAGTTCAGACGGAGAGGAACCTGAGAGGTGTTATGATAAGGAAAACAAAAATCAAGGTAGGTACATGAATTCAATTATAAGTTACCTTATATTTGAGCACACTAACACATCCAATAAGCTGATCCTTCACTGTACATTATTACAGCATTCCGTTACAGCGATTGCGCAATGTGGTAGCAACTGCATGTTGGTAGGTGGATTTGCAAGCAGAATTGCTGGAATCTGTCCCTTCTTGGTGGCGATGATGGATACCATTTCCAGAATCTGTCCAGCTATTTATCCATCCATCCGAGGCATGGGAAAGTGGCAGAATAAAACCTCTCTCGGAACCAGCACAATATACAACATTAACATGGCAGTGCACAGTTGGGTAGCTCGTCCCCGACTGACTCTTGTTCCACCTCTTCCTACCTCGGCCAACCACAATTTGCGCATGCTACACAGTTCCGTTCCCGAGGGGAACCACTACACCTTTTACATACAAACTAATTAAGAGCCCTAAGTGAGGATCAGCAGTTTACATAACAGCAACCAAACGCATTAAATAAAACAGAACATTAGCACATATTGACATTTCTACAAAAAATTATTCACCCAGAAATTACAATTATATATAGTAAGTTTTGTTCCTTCCAAATGGTACAAAGAATTTAAATGACAGATACACTACTTTACATAGAATCAAACCATGACTCAAAGTTTTTTTTACAAAGAAAGGAGTGCACAATTTTGTGTTTCGATTCAATCAAACAATATTTACAGAAGCTCAACAATGTAACATTAAATAAAACAAAAGCAAAATAAATCAGTACAGCATTAGAGCTATGGTGTTACAAGCCGAAATGTTCGCTATGAGTCTTTACTAAGACATCCCAAACATAGGTTTTCCAGGTGACTGGCTTTCGCTACCTTTTCAGTTTTATTCTGTCGTGCACGGCCAATGCCAAATTTGTGAGTTTTTTTTTTTTTTTAGCGATGAAGTGAAGAACCCATAACAACCCCGCTCAGTGTTAACGAGTAAGCGAGACATTAAGTATGTATAGGAATAAGGACATTCGCCGTAAGTATGTATAGGGATACCATCCAGTGCTATTCTAGAAAAAAAAGTATGATGACAGTAAATTCTCTGATAATTTCAAAATTTCACGAAATTCACAAGAAACACTGCCATTAAAAAGTTATTGGCTCATAAAAGTTGACAGTTTATTTCAAATGGTTCAAATGGCACTGAGCACTACGGGACTTAACATCTGAGGTCATCAGTCCCCTAGAACTTAGGACATCACACACATCCATGCCCGAGGCAGGATTCGAACCTGCAACCGTAGCAGTCGCGCGGTTGCGGACCAGCTTGTTTCAAATCTAATCATAACGAAGAATTTTATACAGATTTATTGAATTTCGCAATTCCAGGCCGTAAGGCTAAAGTGGAAATGTTCTCTTTCATAAAGGTCCAAGGACACTGGAATGCAATAAAGTGCAAACCGACACACTCATAAAGATCTTGTTGTTCTGTAATTTAAAATTATTCTGGGGTGAAGAGTGCCATGAAATGATTTCCAAGAAAAATAGCGTTTTGAATGAAGTGAGTTTACATGGGAAATATTAAAACTTAACCACAGATGTTATTTACTGATAGAGGTAACTGAAATGACCAAAGTTATTGAAATATCTTCATTTTCCGCGCCAGAAAAATCGAAAGTTTTCAGTTTTGTTTAATGAAGAACTTTATTTTGACGAAAGATAATCTCTGGAAGGAAACTCAGCAATTAAGAAGACTGAGAACTTGGTTGCTGTCGTAATTGGCAAATTATAAGGCTGTTTATTGACTTTTTTAAAGTTTAAGCACGTTTAAGGTTGATCTCGAGTAAAAAAGTGATTTTTATTGATTGTTAATAAGCGACTGAAAATACCCAACTGATTCTATTTCCGTTTAAAATTGGTTTGGCTTCTAGGGCAATATGTCGGTAGTACTGAGTCCGGCTTTTCTAGTTTTGGACCCAGTAAACCTGGCCAGACATAAATAAGGCGCAGTAATATTGAGTCTGACTTGACCTTGCACTTTCGCGCAATATGTTGACATGGTATTACTGTGAGGTCTGCTTTAACCTTCGAAAAGACTCTGGTCCTGGGTAAAATTATCTTCGTAATTTCTCGGAGCTGAGCAGTGGCTTCCTAAAGAGCTAAGGGTGGGTAAAACCGAACGGTCAAAACTGCCACCGGTATTTTAGTTCTGAATAACAGATATTTTTCGATATTTGTTTGTTCTTGGTTATAAAGGTGTTTTTTTATTCTTTACTAAACAAGGTAATAAACCGAAATATCAAATAGTCATAGCAGCAGTGGTAAACATTTTGATTTTTAAATAAACCTTTTAAAGTAACGAGTAATTTTTATTCGTAAAATTTACAGTGCTTTGAAATATTTTGTTGCTACAGAAAATGGGAAAAGAGATCAGTGCTGTTTTAGCAACAATGCTGACAGAAACAATCAACAAACATGTGACATAAGAATTTATACAGCATTACTGACACTGTAATATACGTGTTACCATATGGCGTGGACTCGTGTCCTATTGGATGGCACACGCAGTGTGCGTGGTTTGCCCTCTCTCGTATATGGTAGTTCCTTGTTGTTGTCGAACATTAGTTGTATTACAGGATAACACCATCCAGAGTCTGAAAGTATTTTATGAAACGCGACATCAACTGTGTACAATGCTCGATTAGCTCTACTTGCGACATCGCATAAGGAGAAAACTTCAAACTTAACAATTCAGTCATAGTTTCCAATAAAACCAGAAAGTAGCCTATATGTTGCCTGTGTATACACAGTGTGGTGTCACCGCCAGACACCACACTTGCTAGGTGGTAGCTTTAAATCGGCCGCGGTCCATTAGTACATGTCGGACCAGCGTGTCGCCACTGTCAGTGATCGCAGACCGAGCGCCACCACACGGCAGGTCTCGAGAGACTTTCTAGCACTCGCCCCAGTTGTACGGACGACGTAGCTAGCGATGCACACTGACGAAGCCTCGCTCATTTGCAGAGCGGATAGAATAGCCTTCAGCTAAGCCAATGGCTACGACCTAGCAAGGCGCCATTAGCCTTACATAGCTTGTATCTAAAGAGTCTCACTTGTATCGTCAAGAGCGATGTACCACAAGGATGGATTAAAGTTAAGTATTCCAGAAGCTACGTACTTTTCTTTATAGCATTCATTACATATCCTGTTTCAGACCTCACGCCCATCTGCGTGAGCTTAGCGCGTGCGTTTCGGCTACTTCCGAGTGGCGTGGCTGTCTTGTTACGCCACAACACACAGTATGCCTTTATCTACTTGTATCTCTTGAAAACGCACAAATCAACACGAAAAATAGTTCTCCAGTAGGATCCTCGGTTCCAACAAAATTTTTGAGCTAAGTTTCAAAAAATTGCAATCAACAGAAAAGTACTGGTGATTTTTTTTTGTGGTATTCTACCACTTTGTATGGAGTGTAGCCATGTATGGAAGTGAAACATGGACGATAAATAGTTTGGACAAGAAGAGAATAGAAGCTTTCGAAATGTGGTGCTACAGAAGAATGCTGAAGATAAGGTGGGTAGATCACGTAACTAATTGAGGAGGTATTGAATAGGATTGGGGAGAAGAGAAGTTTGTGGCACAACTTGACTAGAAGAAGGGATCGGTTGGTAGGACATGTTTTGAGGCATCAAGGGATCACCAATTTAGCATTGGAGGGCAGCGTGGAGGGTAAAAATCGTAGAGGGAGACCAAGAGATCAATACAGTAAGCAGATTCAGAAGGATGTAGGTTGCAGTAGGTACTGGGAGATGAAGAAGCTTGCACAGGATAGAGTAGCATGGAGAGCTGCATCAAACCAGTCTCAGGACTGAAGACCACAACAACAATAACAACATTCTACCACGTATCACTTTTCGAGAAAAGCAGCGAACGGCAGACTAAGTTTTGTTGTATTTGACTATTTAATTTAATATTTTGATTCTATATATCTTGAAACTGAGGGAGTTAAGTTTTCATTCTTGATTCGATTTCTACGTTTATTACAGGAAATGATAGGAATAAAAAACGGAAAATAGGTTATTTCAGAAACCGGTTATTTTGAGCGGTTTTAACACTCGGGTTAAACTCACATGGAAAAAGACAGATATCACCGAAAACCGGCTACTTCTGCGATAACCGCCGTCCCTATAAAGCGCCGACCGCAGCGCCGCTGTCGACCTCTGGCGGTAACAGAAGTGTTTACCGGTTGGCAGCAGTGCAGGCCTGCAAGGCTAGGCGAGGCCCTGGCCCCAGACACCGACACAATAGTGCACGGCCAGCGCGTGCTCCATTAAAGGCATTACGTCAGCGGTGAATATAATAGGGCGGCCAAGCGGTGGGAGCAAGGGGCGTCGCCCAAGCCTATGCTGCAAGGCAGCTCCGGGCTGCGCCGGCTTAGTAACGCCTTGCGTATGCTACACACACACACAGTCACAAAGCGAGCGAGTCCGCGGCCAGAGACTCTCCGAGCTAGCTTGGCGCTGGGCGAAGACGAGAACCTAAACCACATTTTCTTCGGCCGAAAATGCCGGAAGGACTACCTACCACGGTTATTAAGAAACACTGGCTCTCTGAAACACTAGCTACTAACCTCTCAGTTCCTGTTTTGTTGGCATTCTAATATACACTAACTGAACTAAAGTATCCGGTCACGCCGGTGTAATGCGGAATTGTTGCGGGGTTTGTGCAAACCATCCTAGAATAGTGGACAAGTGAGAGAGACCTGTAGCAAATGCGACTAACAGGGGATACTGAAACGAATGCAGAGAAGGGCAGCACGAATGATTACATGTTTGTCTGACCCGTGGGGGAATGTCACAGTGAGTCTCAACAAACTGAACTGGCAGATCCCTGAAGATGGACGAAAATATCTCTGAAAGGTGTACAAGCCTCGAGAAATGGTTATGAAACAGCGAGCTTATTATGAGAAATGGTTATGAAAGTTGTATATATTATAAGAAATTTCAGTTTGTTTATCTTTGACACTATAAGCATCTTCGCATGCCTCAACACATGGAGGTAGAAAAAGAGGGGAGGTGACATTACGTCACAAAGTTGACGCCGATGTCCAGCATGTTAACTAGCCCAAACGTTCACCGCATTCATACATCATAGTGCACAGCGGTGATACTTCCCCGTGACGTCACTGTGTCGCATTACAAGAGCAAAGTCGTATTCAAAAACAGAAAAACGTTCGAAATTGTCTTCCTGACACTTATTTATGTAAGCTCTGTAATTTTTAGTACAGAAAACAGTTATCGCGCGCACACGACAGGAAAAATGAACAAGAAGCAGTACTAAACATTAGTCTCCTACTGTTTCGGGCTACTTGCAATGGCACCCACTCTGGTTTCAAAACAACATAGTCTGTAGTGCCACATCCCTTCTTTATTTACCTTCCCGTCTCAACACGTGAATAAGCTATTCAGGGTGGTCCATTGATAGTGACCGGGCCAAATATCTCACGAAATAAGCATCAAACGAAAAACTGCAAAGAACGAAACTCGTCTAGCTTGAAGGGGGAAACCAGATGACGCTATGGTTGGCCCGCTAGATGGCGCTGCCATAGGTCAAACGGATACCAACTGCGTTCTTTTTAAAGAGGAACCCCCATTTTTATTACATATTCGTGGAATACGTAAAGAAATATGAATGTTTTGGTTGGACCACTTTCTTCGCTCTGTGATAGATGGCGCTGTAATGGTCACAAACGTATAAGTACGTAGTATCACGTAACATTCCGCCAGTGCGGACGGTATTTGCTTCGTGATACATTACCCGTGTTATAATGGACCGTTTGCTAATTGCGGAAAAGGTCGATATCGTCTTGATGTATGGCTATTGTGATCAAAATGCCCAACGGGCGTGTGCTATGTATGCTGCTCGGTATCCTGGGCGACATCATCCAAGTGTCCGGACCGTTCACCGGATAGTTACGTTATTTAAGGAAACAGGAAGTGTTCAGCCACATGTGAAATGTCAACCACGACCTGCAACAAATGATGACGCCCAAGTAGGTGTTTGAGCTGTTATCGCGGCTAATTCGCACATCAGTAGCAGACAAATTGCGCGAGAATCGGGAATCTCAAAAACGTCGGTGTTGAGAATGCTACATCAACATCGATTGCACCCGTACCATATTTCTAAGGACCAGGAATTGCATGGCGACGACTTTGAACGTCGTGTACAGTTCTGTCACTGGGCACAAGAGAAATTACGGGACGATGACAGATTTTTTGCACGCGTTCTATTTAGCGACGAAGCGTCATTCACAAACAGCGGTAACGTAAACCGGCATAATATGCACTACTGGGCAACGGAAAATCCACGATGGCTGCGACGTCAGCGACCTTGGCGGGTTAATGTATGGTGCGGCATTATGGGAGGAAGGATAATTGGCCCCCATTTTATCGATTGCAATCTAAATGGTGCAATGTATGCTGATTCCCTAAGTAATGTTCTACCGATGTTACTACAAGATGTTTCACTGCATGACAGAATGGCGATGTACTTCCAACATGATGGATGTCCGGCACATAGTTCGCGTGCGGTTGGAGCGGTACTGATTAGCATATTTCATGACAGGTGGATTGGTCGTCGAAGCACCCGCACCTTCACCAGATCTGACGTCCCCGGATTTCTTTCTGTGGTAAAAGTTGAAGGACATTCGCTTTCGTGATCCACCGACAACGCCTAACAACATGCGTCAGCGCATTGTCAATGCATGTGCGAACATTACGGAAGGCGAACTACTCGCTGTTGAGAGGAATTTCGTTACACACATTGCCAAATGCATTGAGGTTGACGAACATCATTTTGAGCATTTATTGCATTAATGAGGTATTTGCAGGTAATCAGGCTGTAACAGCATGTGTTCTCAGAAATGATAAGTTCACAAAGGTACGTGTATCACATTTCAACGACCGAAATAAAATGTTCAAACGTACCTTTGTTCTGTATTTTAATTTAAAAAACCTACCTGTTACCACCCAGTAGATGAATATGGATTGGGGCTAAGAAACGAAAGAGGAAGCCGCCTGGTAGAATTATGCGCAGAGCATAACTTAATCATAGCTAACACTTGGTTTAAGAATCATGAAAGAAGGTTGTATACATGGAAGAACCCTGGAGATACTAAAAGGTATCAGATAGGTTATATAATGGTAGGACAGAGATTTAGGAACCAGGTTTTTAATTGTACGACATATCCAGGGGCAGATGTGGACTCTCTATTGGATATGAACTGTAGATTAAAACGGAATAAACTGCAAAAAGGTGGGAATTTAATGAGATGGGACCTGGATAAACTGAAAGAACCAGAGGTTGTACAGAGTATCAGGGAGAGCATAAGGGAACAATTGACAGGAATGGCGGAAAGAAATACAGTAGAAGCAGAATGGGTAGCTTTGAGGGATGAAATAGTGAAGGCAGCAGAGGATCAAATAGGTAAAAAGACGAGGTCTAGCAGAAACCCTTGGGTAACAGAAGAAATCTTGAATTTAACTGATGAAAGGAGAAAATATAAAAATGCAGCAAATGAAGCGGGCAAAAAGGAATACAAACGTCTCAAAAATGATATCGACAGGAAGTGCAAAAGCAGAGGTGGCTAGAGGACAAATGTAAGGATGTAGAGAGAGAAGAGTTTGACAGAGCACTGAAAGACCTGAGTCGTAACAGGGCCCCGGGAGTAGACAACGTTCCATTAGAACTACTGACGGCCTTGGGAGAGCCAGTCCTGACAAAACTCTACCATCTGGTGAGCAACTTGAATGAGACAGGCGAAATACCCTCAGACTTCAAGAAGAAAATAACAATTCCAATCCCAAAGAAAGCAGGTGTTGACAGATGTGATAATTACCGAACTATCAGTTTAATAAGTCACAGCTGCAAAATACTGACAGGAATTCTTTACAGACGAATGGAAAAACTGATAGAAGCCGACCTCGGGGAAGATCAGTTTGGATTCCTTAGAAATGTTGGAACACGTGAGGCAATACTGACCCTACGACTTAGAAGAAAGATTAAGGAAAGGCAAACCTACGTTTCTAGCATTTGTAGACTTAGAGAAAGCTTTTGACAATGTTGATTGGAATGCTCTCTTTCAAATTCTGAAGGTGTCAGGGGTAAAATACAAAGAGCGAAAGGCTATTTACAATTTGTACAGAAAGCAGATGGCAGTTATAAGAGTTGAGGGGTATGAAAGGTGTGGTGTGCGTACTGTAAGACCTTCGCTACACACACCATCAGATTAGTTGACTTGTCGCTCTAGCGAAGTAGGCGGGTGTCAGCAATATGTCTCGTGGTCTTATCGTGGCGTGTTTATCTTCTGTCGTTAGGTCAGACGATAGAAATGCCACTTGCACGCTTAGAGTAGCAGATTGACGGTGACCAACTTTAAACAGAACTTGATTAATTTTCACACACCTTTATTAAAATAATAACAAGCATAAAAATAACTTAACTTGGTTTTGGATGCTATTTACAATTGACAATCTGAAGCTCCTTTGGTCTTGGTACGTTGATCTTATTCTCACATATCTCTGATACTTGACAAAGTGTGTATACATTTCTCTTCATGGCTATGTACAGGAATATGATAGTCTTATTAGGCGCAGACTGAAACTTGACTATAGACTGGTACAGACAAATGTAGAACTCGTACAGACTGGTGCAGACAAATGCAGACCGACTAATCGGAGGTCTGTACACCCGTTACAATACCTCGCGCGTTCATGTATCACTGCGCGAGTGTGATCCGCGAGGAGAAAAAGTTCTACCTTAGCAGCAATCTCATTGGCTGCGTTACATATTAATACGTGGATCGGCGGAAGCAGAATTTGGTCCGTCTCTATGACAGCGCCATCTCGTAGTGCGGAGACGGACGAGCGCTGCGCCTGCGCTGTTGTGCTTAGCGGAGCGCGCTCTAGTGGGAAAGTTGTGTACGCGCTGACTACGCGGAACTATGTACACAACTAAAGGGAAGCAGTGGTTGGGGAGGGAGTGAGACGGGGTTATAGCCTATCCCCGATGTTATTCAATCTGTATATTGAACAAGCAATAGAGGAAACAAAAGAAAAGTTCGGAGTAGATATTAAAATCCATGGAGAAGAAATAATAACTTTGAGGTACGCCGATGACATTGTAATTCTGTCAGAGACAGCAAAGGACTTGGAAGAGCAGTTGAATGGAATGTACGGTGTCTTGAAAGGAGGGTATAAGATGAACATCAACAATAGCAAAACGAGGATAATGGAATGTAGTCGAATTAAGTCAGGTGATGCTGAGGGAATTAGATTAGGAAATGAGACACTTAAAGTAGTAAAGGAGTTTTGCTATTTGGGGAGCAAAATAACTGAAGATGGTCGAAGTAGAGAGGATATAAAATGTAGACTGGCAATGGCAAGGAAAGCGTTTCTGAAGAAGAAACATTTGTTAAATCGAGAATAGATTTAAATGTCAGGAAGTCGTTTCTGAAAGTGTTAGTATGGAGTGAAGCCATGTATGGAAGTGAAACGTGGACGATAAATAGCTTAGACAAGAAGAGAATAGCTTTCGAAATGTGGTGCTACAGAAGAATGCTGAAGATTAGATGGGTAGATCACATAACTAATGAGGAGGTTTTGAATAGAATTGGGGAGAAGAGGAGCTTGTGGCATAACTTGACTAGAAGAAGGGATCGGTTGGTAGGACATGTTCTGAGACATCAAGGGATCACCAATTTAGTATTGGAGGGCAGCGTGGAGGGTAAAAATCGTAGAGGGAGACCAAGAGATGAATGCACTAGGCAGATTCAGAAGGACGTAGGTTGCAGTAAGTACTGGGAGATGAAGTAGCTTGCACAGGATAGAGTAGCATGGAGAGCTGCATCAAACCAGTTTCAGGACTGAAGACCACAACAACAACAACAACAACAATAACAACCTGTTACCAACTGTTCGTCTAAAATTGTGAGCCATATGTTTGTGACTATTACCGCGCCATCTATCACAAAGCGAAAAAAGTGGTCCAACTAAAACATTCATATGTCTTTACGTACTACACTAATATGTAATAAAAATGGGGGTTACTATTTTAAAAAAAACGCAATTGATATCCATTTGACCTATGCCAAACTCTTATCGGACTTGACTGCTAAGGTCATCAGTCCCTAAGCTTACACACTACTTAACCTAAATTATCCTAAGGACAAACGCGCGCGCACACACACCCATGCCCGAGGGAGGATTTGAACCTCCGCCGGGACCAGCAGCACAGTCCATGACTGCAGCGCCTAAGACCGCTCGGCTACTCCCGCGCGGCTGACCTATGGCAGCGCCATCTGGTTTCCCCCTTCAAGCTAGACAAGGTTCGTTCTTTGTAGTTTTTTCGTTTGACGCTTATTTCGTGAGATATTTGGCCCAGTCACTACCAATGGACCACCCTGTATGCTTTTGCCACAAGAGGATGTGACGTTGAGTAGAGCTCGGGCGAGCGAGTGAGTCAGCTGCCGAGAGAGATGTGGTGGATGTGCCCTATAGGGAATGATTTTTCTTTTAATGACGCTGCCGCCTCTTGACTGTGATGACTTTTGTTTTATTGTCGTACAATCCGGATTTCGACTTCAGGCGATTTTCAAATAAAAAAAATTGTTTATATGTCAAGACATCAGAGCGGTATGACAACGACTTTTCTTTCATGCCACTCTGATGTCTTGACATATAAACAATTTTTTTATTTGAAAATCGCCTGAAGTCGAAATCTGGAATGTACGACAATAATATAAGTTACCAGAGTCAAGAGGGCCGGCAGCATCATTGCAAAAATTCTCCAGCGAAAATATAAATTATCAGTTTATTGATATGCTCCCTGATGTGTAACGGAGGATAAGGATGATTTTAAGAGGTTTGTATATAGAGGCAGCTCATTTGGAAGACGGTAATTTGCTTTGAGTTTATTTGCTGCGACCGCTAACACAGTAATTATTGTAGTGTAAAGATTTCACTGTGTGTAACAGTGTCTACGTGTTGTTACCCGGAGTGAATTATCAGTCATATGTTCCGTATTATAATTATCTTTCCCCCTTCTCTGCTGGTTGAAAGTATTTCATTAGGAATGCGAAGAGCAGACTTTATGTAATTTAACTATTGTGTGTAAAGTAATTTTTATGGTGTATGACGAGTTGAGGAAAAGCTATAGTTAAAGTTAGTACGAGTCACTTCCACATTAGTGAAAAGATTTAATTTAATTTCAAAATACCTTTTTATTCAATTATAAATATTTCTCTGAAGCTGATTCTATTAAATGAAAAGCACATTTGTTAAGTCATGCGTTACACTACTGGCGTGGACAGTGAGTTACAGTTTTTGAAAGATAATGGAAGTCGAGTCAACAAGCACCATAAAAATAAAGTAAGATAAGGCAAAGGGCGACGCAGTGATTTGCTTCAGGAACGTGCAGTTCGGCACTTCCTATTTTCGCAGTACGCAGAGAGAGCAGAGCCGAACTATCTGCTGCAAAGGTAAGAAACAATTGTAGGGCGAAAACTAACATTTGAGAGAAAATTAGGAACAATATTCAAACCTCTTGTTCGATATGTCGGAGGAATACAACGTTGCGAATGGGGTTTCCAACTAGAAGTTATGAAATACTGCCCTGTCCTACCCTCGCAACATGGCAGTTGGATATTAAAGGGCCATTGAGTAGGGTTTCGTAAATTACCATTATGTATCCATTTCCTTTCCTGCGATTGCAGCGCCGTCAGGGGCAAAACGAAGAAAATGCTTCAGGCAAAACGTATGTAGATTGTTCCGTAGAAACGTAGCCTGCAATAATATTCGAGGGCTCCCATTGAAAATTTCGAGGTTGCCTCACGCCACCCACCCACGGGGTTGGGTGGAGGGTTGAGTCTGTTACATTGGACGTCCCCCTCCGAGACAAACAACTTGGAATTATAACTTTTTTTGATTTGATGTGTAGTTTTCGATATACTTCATTGTTTCCAGTTAAACTGAACACCCTGAATATTGAACGCAACACAGCAAAGTAGTAAGGTAAATTATATCATATGACTGTACTATTATTTCATTATGTAACTACTACAAATGTAATATTACTAACTTTGTATGTGTATGAAGTACTCACTTTGTGTTCTATTAAATGCGTATTGTGGTTTTCTGATGTAAATTACCGCAACCATTTGAAAAGGGTGCAACGTCAAAATTAGCCAATTATGTAACGATAAATAAAACTTTCAGCATTTCTTGGTAGTAAGGGTCGCTCAACCTTGAGCAGTATTCGAAGATGGGACTCATTGTAAGCAGTCTAGTAACATAAGAGTGAAATTACGTGATCATACCAATTCATACCTATACAAACTGTTACATTTAGGTAGTTGTATTATTTGACTAATTCCTATTGTGACTCGTCGATACTGTTGCCATAGAGTAATAACTTGTGCATTTAGTGAAGGGCGTAGTTTTACACTCCTGAAAATTTACAGCAATTTGCCAATGTTTGCACCAGTTTTAAAATCTTATCAACATCTGATTGGATATTTGCGCATCTTTATCCAGATAGTACTCCTCTATAGGTGACCGCACCATGTGGAAATAGTGTGAGGTTACTACTGATATAGTCTGTCAGATAATTAATAACCAACGTGAACAGCAAGGGGGTCCAAGACACTTCATCGGTACACACATGAGGTTGAAAGGTCTCTGTTGGATTCCTTTCATGTTAATTTCTTAAATCTGTTGTCATTTACGGCATAAATTCCTCTTCTAAATTTACTGTGGCGTTTCTGACTATCTGGAAGGAGACTGAGCAGTGGAACGTGTTACTTTTACACATAAACAAGAACGATCTGTCACACTGCTACACTTTAAAACACAGTTTATATGTAATTCATGTCACACAGTCTCATACGGATCCTACATCCGCTTTCTTTTATATACTGTATATGATAAGATACTGTCATACCCCTTCCCTTCTGTGTGAGAGGATGAATGAGCAAATGTATTTCTACACTCCTGGAAATGAAAAAAAGAACACATTGACACCGGTGTGTCAGACCCACCATACTTGCTCCGGACACTGCGAGAGGGCTGTACAAGCAATGATCACACGCACGGCACAGCGGACACACCAGGAACCGCGGTGTTGGCCGTCGAACGGCGCTAGCTGCGCAGCATTTGTGCACCGCCGCCGTCAGTGTCAGCCAGTTTGCCGTGGCATACGGAGCTCCATCGCAGTCTTTAACACTGGTAGCATGCCGCGACAGCGTGGACGTGAACCGTATGTGCAGTTGACGGACTTTGAGCGAGGGCATGCGGGAGGCCGGGTGGACGTACCGCCGAATTGCTCAACACGTGGGGCGTGAGGTCTCCACAGTACATCGATGTTGTCGCCAGTGGTCGGCGGAAGGTGCACGTGCCCGTCGACCTGGGACCGGACCGCAGCGACGCACGGATGCACGCCAAGACCGTAGGATCCTACGCAGTGCCGTAGGGGACCGCACCGCCACTTCCCAGAAAATTAGGGACACTGTTGCTCCTGGGGTATCGGCGAGGACCATTCGCAACCGTCTCCATGAAGCTGGGCTACGGTCCCGCACACCGTTAGGCCGTCTTCCGCTCACGCCCCAACATCGTGCAGCCCACCTCCAGTGGTGTCGCGACAGACGTGAATGGAGGGACGAATGGAGATGTGTCGTCTTCAGCGATGAGAGTCGCTTCTGCCTTGGTGCCAATGATGGTCGTATTCGTGTTTGGCGCCGTGCAGGTGAGCGCCACAATCAGGACTGCATACGACCGAGGCACACAGGGCTAACACCCGGCATCATGGTGTGGGGAGCGATCTCCTACACTGGCCGTACACCACTGGTGAGACACTGAGGGGACACTGAATAGTGCACGGTACATCCAAACCGTCATCGAACCCATCGTTCTACCATTCCTAGACCGGCAAGGGAACTTGCTGTTCCAACAGGACAATGCACGTCCGCATGTATCCCGTGCCACCCAACGTGCTCTAGAAGGTGTAAGTCAACTACCCTGGCCAACAAGATCTCCGGATCTGTCCCCCATTGAGCATGTTTGGAACTGGATGAAGCGTCGTCTCACGCGGTCTGCACGTCCAGCACGAACGCTGGTCCAACTGAGGCGCCAGGTGGAAATGGCATGGCAAGCCGTTCCACAGGACTACATCCAGCATCTCTACGATCGTCTCCATGGGAGAATAGCAACCTGCATTGCTGCGAAAGGTGGATATACACTGTACTTGTGCCGACATTGTGCATGCTCTGTTGCCTGTGTCTATGTGCCTGTGGTCCTGTCAGTGTGATCATGTGATGTATCTGACCCCAGGAATGTGTCAATAAAGTTTCCCCTTCCTGGGACAATGAATTCACGGTGTTCTTATTTCAATTTCCAGGAGTGTAGTTGCATGCTTGAGGGTAGCAGACAAGCCTGTCTGCTAGAGAACAGTAGGACCAACGTCGGAACAGGTAGCTACGCTTTCTAAAAACAGAGAGGTTTCTATATTTAGTATGGTCCTGTCCGTCCCTTGTCATGTTGGTATAGGAAGCTGCCTCTCTGGCCACTTCCGTTTGTATTTGTGAGCCACCCTCAGGAAGGGACCAGTGCAGTCTGTCCGTGGCGAGCGTCTGAAGTGGTAAGATCTCCGGCTAAGCGCGTGTCTGCTAAGTCCGTAGGACAATGGATTTCTTAAGTTCAGCCTAACTGAAAATTTAATCACCTTTATTTCAGGTTTAGCTCTAAAATATCTAATGTTATCTTAAATTGCAGCGCAGTGTAATTCGAGTGTGAAGTTCAGAATATATTCCGGTAGTTGCTTTGTCACTACTTTTTGAGTAAAGTGGAACCACGTGTTGATCAGTAACTGTAACTAAGATCATCAATGCGAATGTGCGTGAGATTATAACGTCTCGTCTTGACAATATTTTTCAATATAGCAACTTTTCTTTATGTTCAACCCACGTGGGGTGTACTTTGAGAGACCAGTACCACGTGCTCATACAATGGTTTGACCCATCAGGTTAATAGTAAGACGATAGTAACCAGTTTGAGGTTTTTCTTTTGTAAATTGCTTTTCGATCTAATTTATTTTAATTATCAAAATTATTGTGGAGTTACACTCTGTGTAAACCAAGTTGACCACGTGAAGTATGTGGTGTAATCATCAAAGTAGCCCTCAGCTACTCTTTTCGGGAAGATTTCACAGGGAGTTAGTATGAATTTAGTATACCAGTGAGTGGTAATTACATGACGGACAGGATTGTGCTACGAACGTAACTTCTTTGGGTGAAAATTGAATCGGTTGGTTGTGGTTAATTTCCTCTTGCATATGTTTCAACATTCTTCGTGTGTTATTTTATGAATGCAGTGTTGTATGCAGTCTCTCAATCTTGGCTCCATATTTGATGTGTTCCGTAAGATTACAATCTCACATTTTCACAATCCTAAATAAGGCACCAGCTTAGTTATGAATCGAGTTTAATATGCTGAAATTTCAATGATCAATGGTAAAATAAATTTCCAAATGTAAACTGATTTACTTCTTTTTATTTAAATTCTCTTTTTTATATACATATCACCGGTTGTCGTATGACTATTAAAAGATTAAATTAATGTTAGTCTGGTTGGGGATTTGGTAAGCTAGACTGGATACCTGGTGAAACAGTAGCTCAGTAATCCAAGGTTAACTTCGCCAGACAGCTCACAGCTTTTAACCCACTTTTATGGTCTTGACTATCAGCACCGCTTTCATAGCAAATTAAAGCAACAATATTACAAGGTTACTTACACATCGGTCAGGTATCTCTCCATTGATGATAACATACTACGTCTTGCCTATCAAGAAACCTGAACTCAATTAATACGCAAGACGATCATGCTTTTTTTTTTAGTAAAAGCAGGCGTGGTGGTGAACAAAATTTTTTGGAAATCAAGAAATACTACATATTTTAGTCGGTTTGGGCGAATATGTTATACACTACTGACCATTAAAATTACTACACCAAGAAGAAATGCAGATGATAAACGGCTATTCATTGAACAAATATATTATACTAGAACTGACATGTGATTACATTTTCACGCAATTTGGGTGCATAGATCCTGAGAAATCAGTACCCAGAAAACCACCTCTGGCCGTAATAACAGCCTTGATACTACTGGGCATTGAGTCAAACAGAGCTTGGATGGCGTGTACAGGTACAGCTGCCCATGCAGCTTCAACACGATACCACAATTCATCAAGAGTAATGACTGTCATATTGTGCCGAGCCAGTTGCTCGGCCACCATTGACCAGACGTTTTCAATTGGTGAGAGAGCTGGAGAGTGTGCTGGCCAGGGCAGCAGTCGAACATTTTCCGTATCCAGAAAGGCCCGTACAGGACCTGCAACGTGCGGTCGTGTATTATCCTGCTGAAATGTAGGGTTTCGGAGGGATCGAATGAAGGGTAGAGCCATGGGTCGTAACACATCTGAGATGTAACCTGTTCAAAGTGCCGTCAATGCGAACAAGAGGTGACCGGGACGTGTAACCAATGGCACCCCAAACCATCACGCCGGGTGATATGCCAGTATGGCGATGACGAATACACGCTTCCAATGTGCGTTCACAGCGATGTCGCCAAATACGGATGCGACCATCATGATGCTGTAAGCAGAATCTGGATTCATCGGAAAAAATGACGTTTTGCCACTCGTGCACCCAGGTTCGTTGTTGAGTACACCATCGCAGGCGCTCCTGTCTGTGATGCAGCGTCAAGGGTAACCGCAGCCATGGTCTCCGAGCTGATAGTCCACGCTGCTGCAAACGTCGTCGAACTGTTCGTGCAGATGGTTGTTGTCTTGGAAACGTCTGTTGACTCAGGGATCGCGACTTGCCTGCACGATCCGTTACAGCCATGCGGATAAGATGCCTGTCATCTCGACTGCTAGTGATACGAGGCCGTTGGGATCCAGCACGGCGTTCCGTATTACCCTCCTGAACCCACCGATTCCATATTCTGCTAACAGTCATTGGATCTCGGCCAACACGAGCAGCAATGTCGCGATACGATAAACCGCAATCGCGATAGGCTACAATCCGACGTTTATCAAAGTCGGAAACGTGATGGTACGCATTTCTCCTCCTTACACGAGGCATCACAACAACGTTTCACCAGGCAACGCCGGTCAACTGCTGTGTGTGTATGAGAAACCAGTTATAAATTTTCCTCATGTCAGCACGTTGTAAGTGTCGCCACCGGCGCCAACCTTGTGTGAATGCTCTGAAAATCTAATCATTTGCATTCGCAGCATCTTCTTCCTGTCGGTTAAATTTGGCGTCTGTAGCACGTTATCTTCGTGGTGTAGCAATTTTAATGGCCAGTAGTGTAGTTTCAAGAAGTGAGGAAAGTCGCTATTTGGAATCTGTGACATACGGTGTACAAAGCGCAAGAGATAGAACTACACTGCCGGCCGGGGTGGCCGAGCGGGTGCAGGCGCTACAGTCTGGAGCCGCGCGACCGCTACAGTCACAGGTTCGAATCTGCCTCGGGCATGGATGTGTGTGCTGTCCTTAGGTTAGTTCGGTTTAAGTAGTTCTTATTTCTAGGGGACTGATGAGCTCAGAAGTTATGTCCCATAGTGCTCTGAGCCATTTGAACCATTTGCAGAACTACACTCACTTTCCAGTCACATTACTGTGACAACCTGTCAAGACCCTGAATAACCAACTTCGCAGTGAGGACCGCTGCGCAGAAGTCTCGAAGGGAGACAGTGAGGTTGCGGGAGTACCAACTCCTGTACAGCGGCCGGCTGCACTAGGTTTCTCGGTTGAGGATCCGTCGCCACAGATGGGGCTTAAATCCGGAAAGTATGGTGACCAGCGGAGTACGGTAAAGTGGTGGTGTTCGAACCTAGCGCGTACACTTTGACCTGTGTGACACGTTGCATTGTCCTGCTGGTAGATGCCATCGTGCCGAGGAAAAATAAACTGCGTGAAGTGGTGGACATGGTCCCCAATGATAGATGCTTATTTGTGCTGATCCACTGCGCATTCCAAAATGATGCAATCACCCGCCCACCTGTCGCTACTTAGTGGTGGTACATTTTCAGTGCTGGTGTGCAAAATCTAGCCTTCGTAGCCAATGAACGGCAATCAGCATGGGTGCGTGAACCAGGCGCCATACGCAGCAACGTTCGCTGAACGATCGTTGAGGAGACAGTGTCGGTAGCCCTTGGTTCATCCGGGTGGTCAGTTGTTCAGCTGTCACGTCTATTCACCATTACAAAATGGTTCAAATGGCTCTGAGCACTATGGGACTCAACTGCTGAGGTCATTAGTCCCCTAGAACTTAGAACTAGGTAAAACTAACTAACCTAAGGACGTCACAAACATCAATGACAGAGGCAGGATTCGAACCTGCGACCGTAGCGGTCTTGCGGTTCCAGACTGCAGCGCCTTTAACCGCACGGCCACTTCGGCCGGCTATTCACCATTACACCAGCCGTCGTTGACCACTACCACCTTTGGCCCGTGGTACATCACAGCTGCTGCTGTGCCGGTTTTGGTAGAGGCATTTTGCCGTGCACAGTGTACTTTAACGACAGTGGCACGCAAACAGTTTACAGACTCAGCTGTTTGGGAAATGTTTCCACCCTTGCGGCTGCCAGTGTCATACCCCTCTGGATGTAAGATAAACCGCTCCGTTTCCGCGTTACGACAACGACTGCACTATTTTCTGCGTCCCCCCGACATGCTTTACGCTGAAGAACCAAAGATACTTCTGCACCTGCCTAATATCGTTATACCGTCCCCAGTCAAATACTAAGAAAAGACTTAAAAACAGTATTTACAAAGAAGAAACATTTAAAAATTGTAATCATTTCTCTGTGTAATGCAATATTTCTGGCTTATTCAGCCATCATATTAGGCTCCAGGAAGCAGTGGGCAGTGGAGATGCAAGAAGCATAGAGATGACGCAATGTGAGATGAGGTACCGGTGACAGATGTTACATTCGGTACCATTCCCGTGAGAAAGACCGCCTGCATGATGCTGCTGCTCTGTGATTGGCTGCTGTGTTCGGCGGTAGGGCGCCAAAACGTTAAACTTGGTATTATTAAATAAACCTGTCCTCCAAATTACTTCATTTTTTTTTAAATAAACATCTCTCAACAGCCAGCTACCAATCAGTCATTTCAAAATTATTAAAATCAAAGTATTACTAAAACAAAAGACTGACGATATTACTGCCGATGCACTTTGGTGGCGTTCGGGTCACGCCTTGCTGGCTTGGCGCGCTAAGTGTCTCGGGCAGTCCGGCTCTCCAGTTCTGACCGTTCCAGTAGACAGACATGTTGTCTGTTACAGCAGTATTTGTTTCATGCAATTTTATTAACTACAATTCCGACCGTCGCTAGGTACAGACATGTTGTCTGTTGTCTGATTCATGTAATTTTATTCTCCAGTTCTGACGGTTCCAGTAGACAGACATGTTGTCTGTGGCAGGATGTATGTCATGTTATCTTAGCCAGATATAATGACTGTGGAAAGATATGTTCAATACGTTGTGATCAAGAATAGTTTCTCGTGTCTATATCAATAAAAACGCGAGTGGCATCCCAAATGAGTTATAGTTTATTCGTAGCAGCAATTCCTTGCGAAGTTAATTTCAGCCTCAAGAAAAGGAATCCAGGACCTGCGTGCTGTTTTCTGCACTGGGGACATCATCATGAAGACAGCAGGTTAGTGAAGTGTACAAGAACTTATGTATTCCACACATGGCAGTGGAAACAACTAAACACCTCACGTGTACTGCATGCGCAGTACAAATGTGCTCAGTGACACGTCATCTGCATTAATGCAGAGGAGGTAAAGAAGGATGAAAGTATTAACACTATCTCACTTTTATTCCCTTTTTCTTGCCGTAGAAAGTTTCGAGGGCAAAGATGCACTCGAAACAAAATGAACTAAATAAACAAGATGCACTCTTTTGTAAATTTTTTTAGTCGTCTTCACTTTTACTTCTTCTCTTGTCTTGGTTGCGTGTAGACGGACATCTTGCGAGTGCTGGCAAGTGTAAGCGTATTTGTCCTAATTAAGCAGATAATATATAGATTTAATATTATTGTTCACTTTTAATTTGTAAGAGGTGATCCCGATTTCATGTCCGCCTTCCTTGAATTAACCTGCATTCGAGTAATGCGGCCGATGCAGCCAACGACGGACGCCATTACGTGGCGATATTAACTTATAAAAATTAGCGGGAGCGAAAAACTCGCCCGTCATTAGCATAATATACATTTTTCTCCACAGCCGCCCGACGTTGCAGAAAATACGTGGCTTTAAGATTATTTTTTTCAGTACAACAGCCGAGAGCTAGAGCCAGGACTCAGACTACAATGCAATGGTTAACGGAGGTAAGAAAAAATACTCCCGCGCGTGTGTGGGCCGCAATTGTAAAGACTTTTTGGTTTAAAGTGAACTGACTTGCCGAGGAAATTAATATGAAAAGTTTATTCCATTGTTCAACTCATATGCTCATGTTTTAAGATGCAATAAGTCTTAGTCATTAACGTAACAAATAATTTCCACTGAAGATTAATATTGTTACAAAAGAGACAACTTCATAAAAGCATTTAATTGTAAATAAAAATTGAATGAAATATCATTTTGATTAAGGCCCACCACGTAAATCGGCAACAATCACCATTACCAATCAATTTCTGTGACGGCCAACGGACGCGAGATCGTGTAGGATGCCTGCGAGCACGGAGAAGTGCCGTGATAGGTACTCGGCTAGTGTCTGAAGTAGTGCCGAAGGGAATCGAGGCCATGAATCCTGCAGGGCTGTCCACAAAATCCGTAAGAGTACGACAGGGTGGAGGTATCTTCTGAACAGCACGTTGCTGGAATTGCCCAAATCAATCCGTATGCGTTACGGACATGAAGGGATGCAAGTGATCAGACAGGATGCTTACGTATGTGTCATCTGTCAAAGTCGTATCTAGACGTACCAGGAGTCCCATGGAGTGATATGCAGACGCCCCACACCATTACAGAGCCTCCACCAGCGTGAACAGTCCGTTGCTGACATGAGGTTGTTTACATACCCATACATGTCCATCCACTCGATACAATTTGAAACGAGACTCGTCCGATCAGGAAACATGTTTCCAGTCATCAACAATCCAGTATCGGTATTGACGAGCCCACGCAAGGCGTAAAGCTTTGTGTGGTGCAGTCATCACGTGTGGACCTTCGGCTCCGGAAGCCCATATCGATCATATTTCGTTGAATGGTTCGCACGCTGATACTTGTTAATGGCCTAGTAATTTGTTGAAGTGCTGTGTTTCTGTCACGTTGAACGATTCCCTTCAATCGTCGTTGGTTCCTTTCTTGCAGGATCTTTCTCCAGCCGTAGCGATGTCGGAGATCTGATATTTTTCCGGATTCCTGACATTCTCTGTACATTCGTGAAATGGCCGTACGGGAAATTCCCCACTTCATCGCTACCTCGGAGATGCGGTGTCCCATCGCCTGTGCGCCAACTGTAACACCACGTTGAAACTGAGTTAAATCTTCATAACCAGCCATTGTAGCAGCAGTAACCGTTCTAACGACTGCGCCAGACACTTGTTGTCCTATATAGGCGTTACCAACCGCAGCGCCGTATTCTGCCCGTTTACATATCTCTGTATTTGAATGCGCATGCCTATACCAGTTTCGTGGGCGCTTCAGTAAATACGCCCTCCACTGCAAGTACTGCTACCTACTGTCTGAGTGGTTAATGCACGTTGACGTCGAACGTAGATAGTGGTCACGTTAATGTGAATGGTGGGTGTATCGACCGTATCATACCAGGTTGCTCACAAAAAATGGTTCAAATGGCTCTGAGAACTATGGGCTTTAACATCGGAGGTCATCAGTCCCCTAGAATTTAGAGCTACTTAAACCTAACTAACCTAAGGACATCACACACATCCATGCCCGGGGCAGGATTCGAACCTGCGACCGTAGCAGTCGCGCGGTTCCAGACTGAAGCGCCTAGAACCACTCGGACACAACGGCTTACAGTGTGATAATTAATTTTAATGCACAGTTCGCAAGGGAGTAGTAACTCTCGAGCAGTGCTACGTGACGAGTTATTACAGTGCTCTTACGAGGCTTGAGACTGCGTATATTCTGCTCGTGTTTTGCTGCAGCAACAGTGTTTCCGCGCGCCTGCTGTCTCCAGATGGACACGGCAGTACGTTTTGTTGTCGGCTGGTCCCGAGAGACGACGGTGTCCCGTTACCAGCCCGCTGCTCCTGCCCCTACTGCCGCATTTTAATGGCGGTGTACGTCGGCTGAGAGACTTGCTGAAAAGCGCGCGTGGCTTTGATGTCTGGGGGAGACCGCGGACAGCACCCTGTGGAACGCTTGCCAGCAACTAGCGCGCCATAAGCACAGATGTGAATTACATGAAATACGTGCGTTTGAAATGCAAATACAATATGCAAAATACTTACTTTTATTTTGCATTTAAAATAAGTTTTCTCTAAAGCATTTTCTGTTTTATTTGCTACTTTGTGTCTGTAGAATGCAAGATACTTCTCTTGTGTGTTCTTTTAATTCATACTTCGTATTTTTCATTCATTTCGTGAATAATGTTTTAGCTCCATGTCGGATACAGATGGCGCAGTAAACATGAAAGGCAGACCTATCATGGCTATGAACCTAATGTTTAGAAAAGGCAGTAAGATTTCAGTACATGTTATGTGTTGAAACGTCCCCTTTTGAAAAATTATATACGTGACTGTGCTTAAACTGACACACA
Source organism: Schistocerca serialis cubense (assembly GCF_023864345.2). Classification (NCBI taxonomy): domain Eukaryota; kingdom Metazoa; phylum Arthropoda; class Insecta; order Orthoptera; family Acrididae; genus Schistocerca; species Schistocerca serialis. The sequence continues at coordinate 573,710,026 of NC_064645.1, read as the reverse complement.
ATATTTTTAGCGCAACGCAATCTGACTTTCAAAAATCCCTACAAAAAATGGCCCTGACTAACATTAACCTATGCGTTTCACAAATCGCTTACCTCACAAAAATCTTGGTTACTCGAACTATTGCAATACAGCGAGCGCCACTACTGCCAGCTAAATAAAAGATTCAAACTACGGAAGGCACTAACTACTGATAGGCATAGTTAGCAAATGAAAGATTTTGATAGAGAACAAACAATGTATTTACCTTAATAGTCATAATATATATAGCAGTTCATGACATCCAATCTTACAAATTTCAAAACTCCGCCATCTCTCTCCCCACATCCACCACTGCTGGCGGCTCACCTCCAACTGCGCAACGCTACGCGCTGTTAACATCCAGCTGCCGCTGCCCCACACTACAATGGCAGACAACAATGCAAACTAGCCACAGACTGCACACAGCACAGCCAGTGATTTTCATACAGAGCGCTACGTAACGTTGCCAATAAGAAAACATAAACAGCCTACTTACATAGCCCCCATGCTCCCCACAAAAAATTTTATCAAATCATTATTGGCCACTGCCCAAAACAATTTGTAAAATTTTTTGTGGGGAGCATGGAGGCTATGTAAGTAGGCTGTTTATGTTTTCTTATTGGCAACGTTACGTAGCGCTCTGTATCAAAATCACTGGCTGTGCTGTGTGCAGTCTGTGGCTAGTTTGCATTGTTGTCTGCCATTGTAGTGTGGGGCAGCGGCAGCTACCGAAATCAGCTGATAATGCGCAGTGGTCTCGAAAGGAAGTGAAGGAAGGAGGGAATGAGGTCATTATCGCATTTTTGTGACGTCACGAGTTCACCCATGGACGACACTAAGAGACTACATTCGCTGTGACAATGACAGCTGTACCTTGGTAAACAGTACCTATGTCTATGGCGTACAGGAAAAACAGCTTTACCTTTTCGTCGGTTTGATTAGTGTAGAGTTTTTAAGTAAATATCTAACTGCTAAATATCATAATATAGTTATTTCTAGTAACCTAATCTAAAATAAAATTCCACCTTTATAGATCGGCGTTTGGTAAGATGTAAGATGGTATTCAAAATTTTTAATTTATACTAGCTGTAGTACCCAACACTGCTCGAGAGTCCGTTTTATAGACTTCATAGTGCACACTGAGTTTCTGAAGCTTAATACAAGGGTTGGAAGTTAAGCAGTCGCAACTATTTATCCACAACCGATACAAACGAGTTACATGTTTGCACCTGTTACTGTCCTTCAAAGTAGTCACAAGCGTTGTGTAGAACCCCTTGCCAGCGATTTGGAAGGCGTAGTATACTGTTAGCAAAGCCTGTTCTCTTGATGGTGCGAATGGAGCGGTCTAAAGTTATGGTGTTTCTCGTGTACGACTGTGATGGTGTTATCCTAACGCATTACGTTTTTCCACTGCAGACCGTCAATGCAAAGTACTACTGTTCGTGTTTGGAGCATCACCTGCGACCAGCTTTGCGAAAGAAGCGGCGACACTTTCTGCGCAATCCACTCATCATTGTGCACGACAATGCGCGGGCGCGTACAGCGCAAGCTGTGGCTGCTCTGTTCGGCCGATGGGACTGGAACTTACTGTACCATCCACCATACTCCCTGGACTTCAGTCCTTGTGACTTTGATATGATTCCGAAGATGAAGGAACCACTTCTTGGCCGCTTCAGAACTGTTCCAGAGATTCGACAGGCAGCAGACCGCTCCATTCGCACCATAAACAGAACAGACTCTGCTAACGGTATACTACGCCTTCCACATCGCTGGCAACGGGTTATACACAACGCTGGTGACAGCTTTGAAGGACAGGAACAGGTGCAGACAATCAACTCTTTTGCATCGGTTGTGAATAAATAGTTGTCACTATTTAAGTTCCAACCCTCCTCTTATAGCACTATCATAACAAATATTGTCTGTCTACAGCTCCTACGCGAGAAGTACTCGCCTTGCCCCCTAATTATAATCGTGCCATGGAGCCACAGTTCGGAATATTTCGTGCCGATTGTCTTCTGTTTTCAACTTGTGCTCTTATTGAACCACTATTTTCCTTTGATGGAACGATAATGAGGCCACATGGATGGAATATGAAAGATGAAATATTTGATCAGCGAAATAAGGGTAGGTAATATGTTCACTAAGTACAGGTATGTTACTGGAATAAAAGTATTTTGAAAATGCGTTATTTTCCATTTAAATACTTTCATTTAAAACCATTTTGTATTTACATTTGAAACAGAAAAAAATGACCAAGTATTTGCATTCTGAGTTTAAATACTTTTAATAAATTATTCTGCACATTTCTGGCCATAAGCACACCGCCACCACAACGCGGAATTACTCGGCCGTCAGCGACAGCATCAACGACCGTCTTTTTTCGTTCGCGTGTAACATGTCCTTTCCTTGCGTACCGTGTGGCTCGTCCTATTTCGCTATTGTGGATGCAACAGCCTGGTTTCGGTATCTGGGTGTGGGAGAGCGGATTTTCTTCGCCATTGGAATGACGGGCCTGTCCTTACACTCTTTTTTTTTCATGTTTTTCTCGATTGATCAGTCTTCTGACTGGTTCGATGCGGCCCGCCACAAACTCCTGTCCTGTGTAAACCCGTTCATTTCTGATTAGCACTTGCACCTTACGTCCTGAGTTATTTGTTGGATATCTTCCAATCTCTGCTTTCCCCTAAAGTGTTTAACCTCTACAGCTCCCTCTAGTACCGTTTGCTTTTCTGTGATATCTTAAACATGTCGCATCAGCCACGAGCTTCTTCTTGAGAATGTTTTCTGCAAATTACTTTCCTCACCGGTTCTGCGAGGAACCATCTCATTCCTTATCTCGTCAGTCCACCTAATGTTCGACGTCCCTCTGTTTTACCACATTTCTTCTTTTGCCTCTCGCCCCAAAGTTATTCACTGCCATACAATACTGTGTTGCACGCACATTCTCGGAAATTTGTTCCTAATGCTTCCAGATATGTTGTGGTCCAAGCTTAGAGGCCAGTTTAAAGACCTTTGACTTCTCCAGGACGTAAGTGTCTTGCAGCGTCCACTAGAAATAATCTTTCGTAATTTCTGGCAGGAAGCAACACCTTATGGAAGAGGAGCAGAAAATGCTGAAATGAAATACCTGATTTATACTAGTGTCATTTCAAACGTCCTCCACATTGCGCATGCGCGACCGTTAGTGGCGCGACCGATTTGAAATATTTGTCAGTTGCGAGAATTTATGCTTGACGGCCGAATGTGTTTTCTGGTTTACGTGGGTGTGTCATAAGTCAGTTTTAAAATGGAAGCTGACACCGAGTCACGTAGGATTACACGTGGTGACCAGCGTTCCTACATCAAAATCGGACCCATACATAGAACGAACCCAACGAAATGTGCAACGCTTTGAGAGAGGTGTGTGAGAATAGTGCAGTGAATCGTAGCACAGTATCACAGCGGTTTGCTCGCTGCCGTGAAGGTCGGGTTACACACTGGGGACGACAAGGCCATCAACTGCAACAGACTACACACCTCGGGTTAATGTTAACGACGTTTTGAGAGAGGGTCGACGAGAATCACGTTCAGAAAATGCATAAAAGGCCAGAATGTGTCACTCCAGATTAAAGAATCATAAATGAAAAGTTAAAGATGAGAAAAGTTGCTGCCAGGTGGGTTCGGCATGATCTGAGTGAAGAGGAGGAAAAGGGCACAAAAGAATCGCAGAATAAGTGCTTCAACGCTATCGAACAGGAGGAGAACAGCTGCTCAAAAGGATTTTTGCACTTGAAGAAAACTGAATACGAAGTTTTGAGCCAGAACTAAAGTCTCAGTCGTCACAATCGCAAAGTTTCATCTCTCCACTCCAGAAAAAATTCCGGTGCCAACAATCAAAGGTGAAAGTGATGATCTTTGCGTATGACATGAATGGAGTCATAGCTACAAATAGGTTTCCGACCGAGTAGATCCTGCACAGAACAAATATTAGTTTCGAAACTAATTATCAGTTATCAAAAGATATTTAATAAGGAATTTTAAAAAGCTTATGACCCAGTGGACCATAAGTTTCTCCTCAATATTCTGAAAGAACAGTGGCTACATCTCAAAATCACAGCTGTTACTAGTACAGAACCAAATGGAACAAAATATAAAGTAAAATCACGAAGAATTGTGGTCCTGCGGCAAAGCGTATTGTCATCACCGAAATTCTATCGTTGAATGGCTGCAGATGGTCTCGAAGTAGTCGAAAATTACCATTTCCAGTTAGTGATCGGTTCAGTTGGACCAGATGAAGCAGTCCATTCCATGTAAATACAGCTGACATCGTTATGGAGTCATCACCAGCTTGTACAGTGCCTTGTTGACAACCTGGGTCCGTGGCTTCATGGGGATCTGCGCCATACTCGAACCCTACTATCCGCTCTTACCAACTGAAATCGGGACTCATCTGACGAGGCCACGGTTTTCCAGCGGTCTAGTGTGCAACTGATGTGATCAACAGCGCAGGAGATGCACTGCAGGCCTGCAATGTCGTGCTGTTGGCAGAGGCACTTGCGTCGGTCACTTGGCACCAAATGTCGCCACACTGTCCTAAAGGATTCGTTCGTCGTACGCCCCACATTGTTTTCTGCTGATATTTCTCACAGTGTTGCTTGTCTGTTAGCGCTAACAACTCCAAGCAAACGCCGCTGCTCTCTGTCGCTCAGTGAAGGACATCGCCCCTGCTTGTCCGAGGTGAGAGGAATGCCTTAAATGTGATATTCTCGGCACACTCTTGGCGGTGTGGATGTCGGCATACTGAATTCCCTAACGATTTCCGAAATGGAATGTCCCATGGGTCTAGCTCCAACCACCATTCTGCATTGAGTCTGGTAATTCCCGTTGTGCGTCCATAATCAAGTCTGAAACCTTTCCACACGAATCATCCGAGTACAAGTGACGGTTCCGCCAGTGTACTGCCCGTTTATACCTTGTGTTACACTACCGCCATCTGCATGGGTGCATATCGCTATTCCATGATCTTTGTCACCTCAGTGAAAAACACAATGGGTTTAAGGTTTCGCGTGTCTTGTATACTCTTTCTTTTCTTGGTATTTTGGTAAAACCCAGCGGGATTTACAGAATTTCACCTCACTAATATGCTATTGTAGCTGCAAACTTCGACAGAATCCTGAAAGTATGTACTATTGAACAAAAATTTGAGGACAAGTAAGGTCAGCTGGTTACAAAAAGCTCATGCTCACGATAAAAAACCCATACTAATTTTCATTTTACTAACTATCGATGGCTCTTAAAATAATTACACCATTTCATTGAAAAAAAAAGTTTAGTCACTTGAGCATGTCACTAGATGGGAAAGTTTTGCATATTAGCTATATGACAAAAACTCTCCACTGTACATGCTATCGTTTTCTAAAAATTCGTTTTGTTATCTCAAGGTACCTATGAGATGTGAGCGAAGTTATGAATATTTCAGTTGCACTCTTATCATATGTGCACACGATTGAAAGTGAGTCCACTACATGCAATGCATTTTCTCAAATTGGCGATACTTTCCATGTTAGAGCTCATTTTATTACTTCTCTTCAAATCACATTAATCGTGGATTGGAAACACACAGCAACAGAACGTACCAGCCTGAATTCAAACACTTTGTTACAGGAAATGTTCAAAATGTCCTCCGTTAGCGAGGATACATGCATCCACCCTACGTCGCATGGAATCCCTGATGCGCTGATGCAGCCCTGGAGAATGGCGTATTGTATCACAGCCGTCCACAATACGAACACGAAGAGTCTCTACATTTGGTACCGGGGTTGCGTAGACAAGAGCTTTCAAATGCTCCCATAAATGAAAGTCAAGAGGGTTGGGGTCAGGAGAGCGTGGAGGCCATGGAATTGGTCCGCCTCTACCAATCCATCGGTCACCGAGTCTGTTGAGAAGCGTACGAACACTTCGACTGAAATGTGCAGGAGCTCCATCGTGCATGAACCACATGTTGTGTCGTACTTGTAAAGGCAGGTGTTCTAGCAGCACAGGTAGAGTATCCCGTATGAAATCATGGCGGTGAATCGAGGAAGTACAGTACAGTACATACTGACGAAATTAAAATGAGGTCTAACATGGAAATTAAGCGTTTCCGGACACATGTCTACATAACATATTTTCTTTATTTGTGTGTGAGGAATGTTTCCTGAAAGTTTGGCCGTACCTTTTTGTAACACCCTGTAGATCTCGTCTCTAGTTTAAAGAAAACAATAAGTTTCCTCCATTTCGTACACAGGATTTTTATGGTTTAACATGCTCTGAACGCCAATTCATGGCGGCCCCTATTTTTCAATCCAAACTGCAGTACGAGGTGCGACAATAAAGTAATGAGACTAATGTGAAAAAAAAATGTTGCTTACCGTTTTAGTCAAGTATAGAGTTGTCTCTTTCAAAGTAGTTCCCTTATGATTGTACACACTTTTTCAAGCGCTTCTGCCATTGATGGTAACATTTCGGGAACTCATCTTCTGGAATATCCTCCAAGACCCTCGTCACAGCTTTTTGGACATCTTGTGTTGTTTGAAAATGGCGTCCCTTGACCGCCGTTAACTCTTGGAAATAGAAAAAAGTCGCACAGTGCGATATCTGGTGGATAAGGTGGCTGTGGTAGTACTGAAATTTGTTTTGAGGTTAAAAGCTGCTGTACTGACAGAGCAGTATGGGATGGCGCATTATTGTGATGCAGAATCCAATTATTAGCAATATTTGCACGGACACGAGGAACACTTATACGAAGTATCTCTAAAATTTATTTGTAGTAATATTGGTTGTTTGACCAGGAGGCACCCACTCTTTACGAACAATTCCACTGGAATCAAAGAAGCACACAAGCATGCATTTCACTTTTGACTTTGACATACGAGCATTTTTTGGTCTGGATGATCCCTATGAGCACCATTGCGAACTTTGTGGCGTTTCGCCTCTGGATCGTACTGGAAAAACCAACTTTCATCACCAGTGATAACACGGCTCAACAATTCTGGATTGATTCCGTTTGCTGTAACAGATCGGCTGCCACATTTCTCCGTGTTTCTCGCTGTAGTGGTGTGAGATTTTTGGGGTACATTTTTGCACAAATCTTTCTCACACCAAGATCTTCAGTTATTAGACGAACCGTTTCTCGATTGATGTTCAGTTCTTCTGCAATCATTTTCACGGATAATCTTCGATCAGGTCGTACGAGTTCACGCACCCTGGCCAAGTTGACATCCATCCGTGAGGTTGATGGTCGTCCACTGCAGTCTTCATCTTCAACATTCGTTCTGCCTTCACTAAACATTTTATGCCAACGAAAAACCTGAGTTCTTGACATAACCGCCTCTCTAAAAGCCTTCTGAAGCCCTCTGAAGCTTACTGTAAGTTTAATGCAAAAAGAAATGGCATACTGTTGCGCAATATTATGCGTCTCCATTTCCGTGACGACACACACACACACACACACACACACACACACACACACACACACACACACACGTTAACTTATTACAGGACAACTCATGACTGAGCAGTTGCATCGATGTGCCACTTGGACTAGAAGCAGCTTATAGACAAAGGTCAAAGATATTGTGCCTACACAAGCCTGCAGGGTCGTCACATCTTGCAAAGAAAATAAGTCTCATTACTTTATTGTCGCACCTCGTATCTTGCTTGATACAAAAATATCAGAATAACTATGACTGTTAACGAAATGATAGGCAATTCATCGTGAAACTGGCGAGTGAATCTACGAGACGTGTAAGTATTTTTTTTTACCGTACAGTATCTTTGATCTCCTTTGGGAAAGGTTGCAATGCAGCCAGAGAGCGCACGCTTCTGTTTCCACAGAGTAGCCGAACTTTTCATTCATAACAAACGAAACTCACAGCTCAGTAGGTGACAGGTGAGTGAGACGGCCACCCCTTTCGAACAGAGGTGGACTCGCCCGGCGCTGAGGATTTGAATCCGTTTCTGTGCACCTTGTCCCTGCAGCCTCTACTAATGAGTTTGTCTTTCCAGCCATACCTAGTAGGAACCGTTGCGTATAGCAGAGGTAAAAAATAATAAATGCAGGTGATATCGAAGGTAGGGCGTGAGGTGATATGCTTGAGGTCACAGTGAAAACGACTCAGATCCTTCCACACACCAACCAGAAAAGAGAGAGCACATTTCAATGGTCGCAGATATCTTCTAAGGGCCACTCAGGTGTGATAAGATGCACGAGTGTTTGTCAAACCAGGACACATGTGGAGCACTGGGAACACAGCTGTTGTCTTGGAAGACGAGAGTGACCACGGCATACTGAGCATGAAATTGTAAAAGGAAGGGCAGCATTTGATCACTGGGATTCTTGAGGTAAACGTCCTGCTTCATGTTCATGGTAATTATAACGGCCCAAGTCATGCTATGAAAAACACCCACAGAACATCACAGAAACACTTTCAGCCTGAACTGCACCCTCCACACACTGCTGGTTAAACGCCTCACTCGGTCGTCCGTATAGTAGGCCTCTCGCGCCACTAAGAAAGACTCCAGCAAGTTGTCCAGTTCCTGTGTCGCTTGGCCCATTGAAGAGATGCAGTTCTGTGTGCTGCTATGAACACGTCGCGTATCCCAAATATCAATTACTTGCAGCTTCCTAGCCGGCCGCTGTGGCCAAGCGGTTCTAGACGCTTCAGTCCTGAACTGCGGTGCTGCTGCTACGGTCGCAGGTTCGAATCCTGCCTCGGGTAGATGTCAAGTCCCACAGTGCTTAGAACCATTTCTTGTTGCTGTTGTGGTCTTCAGTCATGAGACTGGTTTGATACAGTTCTCCATGCTACTCTATCCTGTGCAAGTTTCTTCATCTCCCAGTACCTACTGCAACCTACATCCTCCTGAATCTGCTTAGTGTATTCATCTCTTGGTCTCCCTCTACGATTTTTACCCTCCATGCTGCCCTCCAATACTAAATTGGTGATCTCTCGATGTCTCAGAACATGTCCTGCCAACCAATCCCTTCTTCTAGTCAAGTTGTGCCACAAACTCCTCCCCAATCCTATTCAGTACCTCATCATTAGTTATGTGATCTACCCATCTAATTTTCAGCATTCTTCTGTAGCAACACATTTCAAAAGCTTCTATTCTCTTTTTGTCTAAACTATTTATCGTCCACGTTTCACTTCCATACATGGCTACACTCCATACAAATACTTTCAGAAATGACTTCCTGTCATTTAAATCTATACTCGATGTTAACAAATTTTTCTTCATCAGAAACGCTTTCCTTGCCATTGCCAGTCTACATTTTATATCCTCTCTACTTCGACCATAATCAGTTATTTTGCTCCCCAAATAGCAAAACTCCTTTACTACTTTAAGTGTCTCATTTCCTAATCTAATTCCCTCAGCATCACCCGACTTAACTCGACTACATTCCATTATCCTCGTTTTGCTTTTGTTGATGTTCATCTTATATCCTCCTTTCAAGACACCGTACATTCCATTCAACTGCTCTTCCAAGTCCTTTGCTGTCTCTGACAGAATTACAATGTCATCGGCGAACCTCAAAGTTATTATTTCTTCTCCATGGATTTTAATACCTACACCGAATTTTTCTTTTGTTTCCTTCACTGCTTGCTCAATATACAGATTGAATAAAATCGGGGAGAGGCTACAACCCTGCCTCACTCCCTACCCAACCACTGCTTCCCTTTCATGCCCCTCAACTCTTATAACTGCCACTTGGTTTCTATACAAATTGTAAATAGCCTTTCGCTCCCTGTATTTTACCCCTTCCACCTTCACAATTTGAAAGAGAATATTCCAGTCAACATTGTCAAAAGCTTTCTCTAAGTATACAAATGCTAGAAACGTAGGTTTGCCTTCCATTAATCTAGCTTCTAAGATAAGCCGTAGGGTCATTATTGCCTCACGTGTTCCAATATTTCTACGGAATCCAAACTGGTCTTCCCCAAGGTCGGCTTCTATCAGTTTTTCCATTCGTCTGTAAAGAATTCGCGTTAGTATTGTGCAGCCGTAACTTATTAAACTGATAGTTCGGTAATTTTCACATCTGTCAACACCTGCTTCCTTTGGGATTGGGATTATTTTATTCTTCTTGAAGTCTGAGGGTATTTCGCCTGTCTCATACATCTTGCTCACCAGATGGTAGAGTTTTGTCAGGACTGGCTCTCCCAAGGCCGTCAGTAGTTCTAATGGAATGATGTCTACTCCGGGGGCCTTGTTTCGACTCAGGTCTTTCAGTGCTCTGTCGAACCCTTCACGCAGTATATCTCCCATTTCATCTTCATCTACATCCTCTTCCATTTCCATAATATTGTCCTCAATTACTTCGCCCTTGTATAGACCCTCTATATACTCCTTCCACCTTTCTGCTTTCCCTTCTTTGCTTAGAACTGGGTTTCCATCTGAGCTCTTGATATTCACACAAGTGGTTCTCTTTTCTCCAAAGGTCCCCTTAATTTTCCTGTAGGCGGTATCTATCTTACCCTTAGTGAGATAAGCCTCTACATCCTTACATTTATCCTCTAGCCATCCCTGCTTAGCCATTTTGCACTTCCTGTCGATCTCATTTTTGAGACGTTTGTATTCCTTTTTGCCTGCTTCATTTGTTTCATTTTCATATTTTCTCCTTTCATCAATTAAATTCAATATTTCTTCTGTTACCCAAGGATTTCTACTAGCTCTCGTCTTTTTACCTACTTGATCGTCTGCTGCCTTCACTACTTCATCCCTCAGAGCTACCCATTCTTCTTCTACTGTATTTCTTTCCCCCATTCCTGCCATTTGTTCCCTTACGCTCTCCCTGAAACTCTGTACAACCTCTGGTTTAGTCAGTTTATCCAGGTCCCATCTGCTTAAATTCCCACCTTTTTGCAGTTTCTTCAGTTTTAATCTACAGTTCATAACCAATAGATTGTGGTCAGAGTCCACATCTGCCCCTGGAAATGTCTTACAATTTAAAACCTGGTTCCTAAATCTCTGTCTTACCATTATATAATCTATCTGATACCTTTTAGTACCTCCAGGGTTCTTCCATGTATACGACCTTCTTTCATGATTTTTGAACCAAGTGTTAGCTATGATTAAGTTATGCTCTGCACAAAATTCTACCAGGCGACTTCCTCTTTCATTTCTTACCCCCAATCCATATTCACCTACTACGTTTCCTTCTCTCCCTTTTCCTACTACCGAATTCCAGTCACCTATGACTATTAAATTTTCGTCTCCCTTCACAATCTGAATAATTTCTTTTATTTCATCATACATTTCTTCAATTTCTTCGTCATCTGCAGAGCTAGTTGGCATATAAACTTGTACTGCTGTAGTAGGCGTGGGCTTCGTGTCTATCTTGGCCACAATAATGTGTTCACTATGCTATTTGTAGTAGCTTACCCGCATTCCTATTTTTTTTATTCATTATTAAACCTACTCCTGTATTACGCCTATTTGACTTTGTATTTATAACCCTGTATTCGCCTGACCAAAAGTCGTGTTCCTCCTGCCACCGAACTTCACTAATTCCCACTATATCTAACTTTAACGTATCCATTTCCCTTTTTAAATTTTCTAACCTACCTGCCCGATTAAGGGACCTGACATTCCACGCTCCGATCCGTAGAACGCCAGTTTTTTTTTTCTCCTGATAACGACGTCCTCTTGAGTAGTCCCCGCCCGGAGATCCGAATGGGGGACTATTTCACCTCCGGAATATTTTACCCAAGAGGACGCCATCATCATCATTAACCATACAGTAAAGCTGCATGCCCTCGGGAAAAATTACGGCTGTAGTTTCCTCTTGCTTTTAACCGTTCGCAGTACCAGCACAGCAAGGCCGTTTTGGTTAGTGTTACAAGGCCAGATCAGTCAATCATCCAGACTGTTGCCCCTGCAACTACTGAAGAGGCTGCTGCCCCTCTTCAGGAAACACGCGTTTGTCTGGCCTCTCAACCGATACCCCTCCGTTGTGGTTGCACCTACGGTACGGCTATCTGTATCGCGGAGGCACGCAAGCCTCCCCACCAACGGCAAGGTCCATGGTTCATGGGGGGAAGAGATCCATTTGAACTTTATTTTATTTTTTTCTCAGTTTCCTTCCCAATGTACGTCGGAATCTCGTTGAAATGGGACTGCATTCACTGAGTGCAGGAATTCCTAGCGTGTTTGAAACCGACTCTCACTGAAAAGTCTACATCTCCATACATACTCCGCAAGCCACCGTATGGCGCGTGGCAGAGGGTAATCTGTACCACTACTAGTCATTTCCTTTTCTGTTCCAGTCGCAAACAGAGAGGGGGAAAAACGACTGTGTCTGTCTGCCTCCGTATGAGCCCTAATCTCTCTAATCTTATCTTCCTGGTCCTTACGCGAAATATACGTTGGCGGAAATAGAATCGTTCTGCAGTCAGCCTCAAATGCCGGTGTTCTAAATTTTCTCGCTAGTGCTCCTCGTGGCGACATAAGTTGCCTGTGACATTAGAGATTTGAAATGTTGTTGCTGTATCGTTCATGTGCGTGCAGAGCCCAGCGCATCGAGATGTGCATTGTACTGCCGGAGCACAACCGACCCCAACCTACTCCTTCATCTCTATACCCTGTCACACAAAGGATACTCCGGGCACTCTCTATATTTCATGTGCAACGACCTCAGCAGGAATGAATCAAAACGCCAGGGTTGCCACCGGGTTACCAAACCGGAATAAACAGGTCTAACTCAGGGCAACACCTTTCCTTTTTTTGCTGCGATAAGTTCGTAGAGTTTTTGTTTGGCATATTGGGATTCTGTTCCTCCGGGTTTATTTATCGACTGCCATTTTTTTATTTGTAGTTCACTGTTGCTATTTAGGTTACGTATTGTAATCACGTCATTTGGAAATAGCGAGTGGAACTGTGTACGGTAGAAAATGGAATGCCAAGTGGACATTCCGACATATTCTTCTGTTTTTTGAGTTCAATAGAGGCCGGCCGGTGTAGCCGAGCGGTTTTAGGCGCTTCAGTCTGGAACCGCGCGACCGCTACGGTCGCAGGTTTGAATCCTGCCTCGGGCTTGGATGTGTGTGATGTCCTTAGGTTGTTTAGTTTAAGTAGTTCTAAGTTCTAGGTGACTGACCTCAGATGTCAAGTCCCATAGTGCTCAGAGCCATTTGAACCAGTTCAAGAGAGGGCCAATAGCGGCGGAGCCAGACGGAAATATTTGCACCGTGTTTGAGAATAATGCCATTGGACAGAGCACGGCAAGAAAATCGTTTTCTCGTTTTAAGGAGGACTGCTCTGATATTACTGACATTAGTGAGTCTCCACGTTCAGGAAAATCTTTAGGGTTACCGGAAGATTGTTTAAACGCGTTAATCCACAATGAATACACCAGGGTGAGTCAGATGTAAACTTTAAATATTTTTTAAATATTATTTATTGTGCAGAAGTGGTACAAAGCTGTATCACTTTTCAACATAATCTCCCCCACGCTCAGTGCAAGTCCTCCAGCGCTTACAAGGTCATAAATTCCTTTAGAAAAAAATTTTGGTAGTGCGCTCAACCACCCATGCACCGCGTGGCGTACCTCTTCATCAGAACGGAACTTCTTTCCTCCCATTACGTCTTTGAGTGGTCCAAACATATGGAAATCACTTGGGGCAAGGTCTGATGAGTATGGTGGATGAGAAAGACACTCAAAATGCAGTTCTGTGATTGTTGCAACTGTTGTACAGGCAGTGTGGGGCCTTGCATTGTCATGTTGCAAAAGGACACCTGCTGACAGCAATCCACGTCGCTTTGGTTTGATTGCAGGCCGCAGATGGTTTTTTAGGAGATCTGTGTATGATGCACTGGTGACAGTGGTCCCTCTCGGCATGTAAGGCTAAAAAATGACGCCTTTTTCGTCCCAAAAGAGAGTCAGCATAGCCTGCCCTGCTGATGGTTCTGTTCGAAACTTCTTTGGTTTTGGTGATGAGGAATGGCGCCATTCCTTGCTCGCTCTCTTCGTTTCCGGTTGGTGGAAGTGAACCCAGGTTTCGTCCCCAGTAACGACTGTTGCAAGGAAGCCATCACCTTATCGTTCAAAGCGCCGAAGAAGTTCTTCACAAGCATCAACACGTCGTTCTCTCATCTCCGGAGTTAGCTGCCGTGACACTCATCTTGCAGACACTTTGTGAAAGTGGAGCACTTCATGCACAATGTGGTGTGCTGACCCATGACTAATGTGTAAACATGCTGCGATGTCATTCAGTGTCACTCGGCGGTTTTCCTTCACTATGGCTTGAACTGCTGCAATGTTCTGTGGTCACAACTAGTTGTGCCTGACCTGGACGGGGAGCATCTTCCACTGAAGTCACATCATTTGCGAACTTCCTACTCCATTCGTAGACTTGCTGCTGTGACAAACATGCATCACCGTACTGAATCTTCATTCGTCGATGAATTTCAATAGGTTTCACACCTTCACTACTCAAAAACCGAATAACGGAACACTGTTCTTCCCTGGTGTAAGTCGCAAGTGGGGCGGCCATCTTTATACTGATACTGCGGCGGTATGTGTGCATCTGCACTACGCTGCCACTTACAGACCATTTTGCACGCTGTTTGTAGCACGCTTACCAACTTACAGGATAACGGCGCGAAATTTCGATTTGTCATTACAAATTTAAGGTTTTCACTTGACTCATCCTCGTACGTCTGTGTACTCGAGAACTGGCGACTGTGATGAACTGTGATGATCATTCCTCCAACATGCGATATCTGCATGCAATGGGGAAGGTTCAAAAGCAGGATGTATGGTTGCCATATGCTCTAATCCAAAATCACAAAAACCGGTGTGTGGACACACATGTGCATCTCTGCTTGCTTGTCATCAATTGGCTCGTGAACAACACCGACCATTCCTATCCTGTATCGTTACTGGAAAGGATAAATGGTGTCTCTGTGCCAACGTAAGGAAAAGAAAGGATGGTTGAGCCGAAACAAAGCAACAACTCTCCATACAAAGATTTCCGCGCATCCACAAAAGATAATTTAATGCATCTGGTGCAACAGCGACGGTGTGGTGTACTATGAACTGCTTCCCAGAGGTGTAACGATCACAGCTAAGATTTATTGTCAACTGCGCCCGAGTGTTATCTTCGTATCTAGAGTTTCATGTGAACAGAGATGATATTCAGGACGAGCCAATTAGGGCTGTGTTGTGGGTGATCGAATACTTCCCATCGTAAAAGCTGCAGGAGCGTCTTCACTGCCCCTACAGAGTGCGGTTGAGAATTTCCATGAAGAAGGAAGTGCGTGGCAGTTGTGTTAGGTGGGCTGCATTCATTAAGGCAAAGCCTCTCAGTGGGCCCTCCTACTTGGCGGGAGACATCGTTGTTCTAGGCACCTTTACTCGCTCACAGTGCGCTCACAACTGGAAAGAGCGTTTTGATGCGATCGACGTTCATATTAGAGATACTACCCAACACATCTGCGGAAAGCTTCATAGGGTTTTGACTGTTTTGTCCATTTCGCGACCGATCGGAACCTGCTTTCTGGACAACCCTCGTATTATTGATGACTAAAACTCTGTTATGTGTATCTGTTGCGTTTATTAAGCTTATGAAAGAACACTTCGAACTTATGCACCAAGCCAATCCAACACATTATTGGTTTGCTACTGGGAAGCGCTCGCTAATTATTTATACGAAAATGGTTAGGCCAGAAGTTGTTCCACGTAACACAGAACTATTGAGCAGATGAGACACTACACAGGAGTATCATGTGGACATGCTACGTCATTTTTGTTGTAGCAACACTGTTGTATACCATTGTGAGAAGCTTCAGTGATTAACATCTCAAATGATGCAGCAGAAATATAGACTGTCTGAACAATTAATTGCTATGTTTATGTTAACTTAGTTCTGTATTGCGATGCAGAATGTTGATTGTAGATTCCAGAGTGAAGACGGAAGATAAAATATTGGTCATGTAACGTTTCCTGGTTTTTGCCGGTTTACATGCCCACAAAATCAACAAACCGTCTGGTGCAGAGTTTGTACTATCAAAAGTAATAAATTAGTGTGATATATGACATTGTTTGTTCAATGACTTTAGCTTCTACAGACCTTGGGTTCGTTAACCTTGTAAGCTGCCCCTGTATTGGTGTACAGAAAGTTGCCATGTTTGACATATCCTCTTATACCATGAAAGTTTTGTCCCCCTGAAATTTTTGTTCAGTGGTATTTGACTATATTTTTAAAAATAATTTCACAACGGGAAAGCTTACTTTGCGCCATCTGTTGATGTATGAGCATAAACGAACTTTACGATCAAATTTCGTATCAGATGGTTCGTGAACTGACTCACGAAACATGTAGAGAAAGACATGTGTAATGAGCATATTCGGCTCAGTCTATCTTAACACTTCCCCAACCAAAGCCGACAATTATAATGCACCAGAACAAGCACTGAACGGAATCTGAGATATCGTCGGTTGCTACGGAGATCTCAACGCAACTTACCTTCAAAAACCTGAAAGATGATGCGAAGAAGCTGGAACTAAACGTGCTGCTGAACAAATGAATGCTGATTGTAGAAGCATCTCGTGGGAATAAAAACGTTTGGTGACGGTAAATTATCGTAGCAGAACCTCAAGACACAACTCGTAAGCACGAATACAAATATTCATACACGCACCGCGTTGCGTTTTATGCCAGCCCTTAATCAAGAATTACCCACAAATCGTTCGGGATTCCTACGAAAATATCAAGATTAGTTAAACGACTGAGAATGTGAAGTATTTAGCTCGCCTACGAGTCGGATCTGCTACGGAGAAATCTATTTCTGGCCGAAGTAAATCGCGGCTGAGTCTCTCTCAGCACAAACCATGTTGAACCCACTACTCGTATTGGCTAGTTACAAACCTTAAATCGTTCACTAAATCAGTGGACTAAGCTACGCAGTGCCGGGCTTTACCTCACCGTAATTCGTAGCTCGTAACAAGATTATGCAAGCGGGCAACCTCATGGCAAGTTTGCACATCCGTCTTCTCCATTAAGCACGCGTCAGCACAGAGCTATACACTCAAGGCCATCCGTCCAGCGCCGAGCAGAAACTACAAGCAATAGTCTCTCCTCTAGCTTTGTCCTATTTCAATGCTGTCCATGCGTTAAGTCACGAGCTCGCGCTGAATTCTCATTGGCGAAGACTTTGCTCGCCAAAGAACGTGGCCCGGAGTTCCCTTCACGACTGGCCTAGGACTGTCCTCATTTCAGACATCGTTTACCTAGTGTAGAGTATGTTAACAATGTCCTCGCGAGTTTGGAAACGCGGAAAATAGTAAAAGGAAAAAGTTGTCATTTGTCATGAACACTTTGCAGCCTCCCAACACAAATGTAAACTTTCACAAATTACCTTGATGGGTACTAGAAAAGACACAGCTCCGTATTTTATTAGGTTGGCGCATAAGTTCGTAGCGCTTTTCCATAAACACAACAGATACACATAACAGAGACATTTCTTATCAATAATACAGGGTGTCCATAAGGTCCCTTTACAACTTCAAAATTTTATTACCACAGCAGTTGTTGAAATATTTTAACATTTCGTTTACTGTAATCAGGGTTTATAAAAGTTTCTTTGACAGTGTTTTAGCATAGCGTCATCAATGGTGGCAATGGCATTACGAATCCTTTGCTTCAAGTCAGCTATGTCCCGTATCTGTGTTTGATACACGATATCTTTTACGTACCCCCATAAAAAAGTCCAAGGAAGTGATATCTGGCGAACGCGGTGGCCAAGGAATTGGCCCATCCCTCCCATTCCATCTGCCTGGAAATGTTTCACTGAGGAAACGACGAACATGCAGTCCCCAATGTGGTGGTGCACCATCTTGCTGGAAAATGATAGTTGTTTGTAAGTCAGTTGTGGTGCTACATATTCGTTCAGAAGATCGAGGTAAACATCTGCAGTAATGTTGACTCGTTGAAGAAAAATAGACCAATTATTCGGTTGCATATGATTCCACACCACACCATACAGTCACTTTTTGACTATCCCGGTGAAGCTCCCTAGTCACATGGGGGTGTTCAGATCCCCAGATTCTCACATTGTGTCTGTTTAATGTCCCAGAAACTTGAGGAGTTGCCTAGTCACTGAAACAAACTCGCTTGAGGAGTGCTTCATCCTCCGAAAGGCGTTCCAGCGTGTTGAGTGCAAACTCTGTCCGTTTTGTCTTGACATTTTGCTCAATTGTCTGCAGTAGTAGCACTTTGTAAGCGTACAACCGTAAGTTCTTGTGGAGGACCGTATGCACAGTTGAACGTTGTCGTTGCAACTGTCTGGCAGCAGTGCGGATGGACTTCGTAGGTGAACGACTGCAGACGTTTAAAACGCGATCGATGTTTTTCTCGTATATTCTTGGTCGCCCGCTCCTCTCTTGATCCAACACTGTCCCTGTCTCCATAAATTTTTTGTGCCATGCACGGACTGAAGGGCGCGATGGTGGATCTCTTCCATACTTCATTCTGAAGTTTCGTTGAGTGTGAACATCGGATTTTGTCTCAGTAAACCAGGACACACATTGTGCCCTCTCTTGAGGAGTTGCCATTTTATAGAGGTTTAGTTCCTTTCATCAACAGAGAATATGAAACACAAAATTTTAGTTTATATAAAAACTTAGTAAGCAGTGATTATAATAAAATAAATTTTGTTAAAATATTTCAACAACTGCCGTTGTAATAAAATTTTGAAGTTGCGAATGGACTTTATGGACACCCTGTATATTCTTCTTCACTATTTACAACAGTCTTCCAACGCTGAAGTAGCTTTTCGATCCGACAAGTGTAGAAATCACGTTTTTTAGGCGAAGAACTTGTCGAGCCATTTTCGGAGTGCATTTTCATCCAGAAATAAAGTTACTTGAAGAGTGTTCGATAGAGTGTGGGGCCGGCCGGAGTGGCCGAGCGGTTCTAGGCGGTACAGTCTGGAACCGCGCGACTGCTACGGTCGCAGGTTCGAATCCTGCCTCGGGCATGGATGTGTGTGATGTTCTTAGGTTAGTTAGGTTTAAGTAGTTCTAAGTTCTAGGGGACTGATGACCTCAGAAGTTAAGTCCCGTAGAGCTCAGAGCCATTCGAACCATTTTTGATAGAGAGTAGGAAAAGTGAAAATCTGACGGCGCAAGAGCACGTGAATGAGGTAGGTGCGGAATGACTTCCCAGCCAAACTGCTGCATAGTCCCCGTTCTATCAGATGCATTACATTGTATTTTGTTGGTGCACGCTTCCTTTGTACGGGGATTTGTTGCTTTGTTTGGGTTCAACCATTGTTTTTCTTACTTTAGTATAAAGGCTCCATTTCTCGTCACCTGTAACAATACAGGACAGGAATAGTCGGTGCCGTTCACGAGCCAATTGTCGACGAACAAGCAGAGATGCATGTATGGCAACCCATTGATTTTTGTGATTTTGGTTCAGAGCTTGTGGTAACCACACGCCATACTTTTGAACCTTCCCCATTGAAGCAAATATCGCAGGATGGCGGAATGATCATCACAGTTCATCACATTGGCCCGTTCTCGAGTACACTGACGCGTATCATTGTGAGTTAATATGTTTAAACGATCTTCATCAAACCCCGAATGTCCTCCTGATGCTACGGTCGCAGGTTCGAATCCTGCCTCGGGCATGGATATGTGTGATGTCCTTAGGTTAGTTAGGTTTAAATAGTTCTAAGTTCTAGGGGACTGATGACCACAGCTGTTAAGTCCCATAGTGCTCAGAGTCATTTGAACCATTTGTCCTCCTGAACGTAGAGAGTCAATAATGTCAGAACGATCCTCCTCAAAAAGAGAAAACCGTTTCCTTGTCGTGCTGTGTCCAAAGGCATTATCCCCAAACACAATGCAAATGTTTCTGGCTGCCTGCGCTGCAATCACATCTCTACTGAACTCAAGCAGAAGAATATGTCGGAAACGTTCCGATTTCTCCATTTGGCACTCCATTTTCTACCGTACACAGTTCCACTCGCTATTTCCAAATGACGTCATTACAATACGTAACCTAAATAGCAACAGTGAACTACAAATAAGAACTGACAATCGATAAATAAACCAAGAGCAACAAGAATACAAATATGCAAAACAAAAACTCTACGAACTTATGCACCAACCTAACAAAATAATTTTTATTCGGCCAGGAAGCTTGTAACTAACCTATTTCTACGGGTTATTACGTTAAGAATAGGATCGCCACCGACTCTAACCATACAACTAATAAAAGATTTGGCCGAGTCGGAAAATAAATTAATTTGATCACAGTCCAAAAACTCTTAAAAATATGTACGTCGTGATATCGCTCATAGGGGATGCGATGTAATTAACAGTATTTCCCGTGCACTGTTCACGAGAATCAACAATTTAAAATAAAATAGCACATGCATGAACACTGTGCAAATCAGCTCCCAGCAACACACCTGAAAATAAGACTTAAATCTAAAGCATTTGTTTTAAAATAAAAGGGGAAACTAATCACTGGACCTGTGCGTAAGGAAACGCTTTGGATGTGCTAACAGGAAAGCTGCGAGGTGAGTGGCTTAGGTGCAAAAACGTAACCTCGGAATGCAAGAGAAAATTGTGTATAAAATCATTTATTCCTAAGATATGGATGTGAGGCATGTACACAATTCATCATGAACAGTTAACATTCTTTAGAAACAAACATGAGATCGGACAGTTAGTGATGCCGGTAGCCCAACAAACTTTAATGTTCAACCACGTGGTTGGCTCCCCACGGACGAAAGATACATAAAGCAAGGAAAATTTACGAGAAGGCAAAGCTATTAATATTTAGAAAAATGAAAGCTTATACAGGCACAGCTGAAGGCAAACAGACATTCATACAGAAGCAAGTGCTCACTTCTTATCGACACCTTTGTGTGGCGCTCTTCTGGCGGATCCAAGTCTGCTATAGAAATTTACTAAAAGAAAAATCTGCCAAAGTTTTGCATTCCTTGCTGCGACAAGGCAAAGCAATCTTTCAGAGTCGAAAAGCAAGACCAAAAAAGATGCCATTTCCGCCACCAACCTAACGCAGGTGGATTTCTCACGAGTAGCGCAAACCTCTTTGCCTACTTGACTACTACGAGAGTTGGCTATTCTGTACAGCTGCTGCTGAATCTGTACGACTATCGCAGACTTAATGCAGGAGACTACGCCACCGTCTCGCAACGTGACATACAACCACATTCATTCAATCACACCACTATGAGAGTTATGAGAAAAGATAAACAAGGAAAAGAAAGAGAAATGCTAGTGAAAATGGGCTACCGGACTAATGAAAGGTGGCTACAGGACCCTTTCAAGCTTGCTATTGTTAAGCGACCGTTTTTTCCAAACTGTCCCTTAGCTTATGTAAAACACGTAAGAAAGAACCAAATCTAATCGGAATAAATTAATCCTCACCGGGCAATGAAATGTGAATCAGTGCCAGTGATTGCCAATACTTAAATACTTAGGTTAAAATTACGTACATTAAATTGCAAGCACATCTGTCGGAAGTGCCCTGTAGGGAACTGCTTGATGCGTAGCGTTCTTGCCAGGCTCGACGGGCAGTTTTCACTTCTAGACGACTTCTCCACACCCAGGCTCGTCTGGGACGAGAGGGTCTCGTCCGGCAGAGTTGAACTTAGAAGCAGACAGAGAGGGGTTGGTGGTACAGATCCAGTGACTGAGTTTGCAGCCGTCATCTGCAGATTATGAGTATGGTAAATGGAAATGAGCGTTTGGCGACATTGGCCAGGAGGCCCCTTACGGGGCAGGTCCGGCCGCCTTGGTGCAGATCTTACTACATTCGACGCCACATTGGGCGACCTGCGCGCTGGATGGGGATGAAATGATGATGAAGAAAACATCCAGTCCCTGAGCGGAGAAAATGCCCGACCCAGCCGGGAATCGAACCCGGGCCCGTAGAACGGCAATCCGTCACGCTGACCACTCAGCTATGGGGGCGGACACGAGTATAGTAAGATCCAGCCACAACTGCGTAGCGAACTGTAGGGGAAGGCGAATCATTTGCATTAATATTCAGTAATTTCAGGCTTTATTTCTGAAGACTTGTTTGCAGTTGGAGGTTCCATACGCTTTCAACTCTGGCAATAGGTACACACGCATATCCTTCTGTAGAATTTTCTGTCTGTATGCACTACCCTTCGGCAAACACGAACCGACTCCCACGAATGAAAATGTTTCATCCAGATATGCGCTCACTTGAATCACATTCCAGGTCCCCTGTCCACATTGCCAAGGCATTAGTCTACTCATTTTAATGTTCGTTTCATTTCTTTATTGTGAATTTGATTACTTACTCTAACCTTCACCACCCTCTTGTAATCCAGAGTCGGTTCATTTTGAAGTAAGTTTAGATTTATGCAGCTGATCACAATTTCAGAGCACTTGGCACGCTGAGATAGGTACTGTTCGTCGTTGTTGTCGAAAGTTGTAGGCTCGTAATCCATGTAGATTCTGAAATCCAATGTCGTACACTGATCTAGGGGATGCTCGGCTTCATTTTCTTAAAAGATCTGAACACCGGTTGAGTTTCGGCTGTCGAATAGATATACACTCCTGGAAATTGAAATAAGAACACCGTGAATTCATTGTCCCAGGAAGGGGAAACTTTATTGACACATTCCTGGGGTCAGATACATCACATGATCACACTGAGAGAAACACAGGCACATAGACACAGGCAACAGAGCATGCACAATGTCGGCACTAGTACAGTGTATATCCACCTTTCGCAGCAATGCAGGCTGCTATTCTCCCATGGAGACGATCGTAGAGATGCTGGATGTAGTCCTGTGGAACGGCTTGCCATGCCATTTCCAGCTGGCGCCTCAGTTGGACCAGCGTTCGTGCTGGACGTGCAGACCGCGTGAGACGACGCTTCATCCAGTCCCAAACATGCTCAATGGGGGACAGATCCGGAGATCTTGCTGGCCAGGGTCGTTGACTTACACCTTCTAGAGCACGTTGGGTGGCACGGGATACATGCGGACGTGCATTGTCCTGTTGGAACAGCAAGTTCCCTTGCCGGTCTAGGAATGGTAGAACGATGGGTTCGATGACGGTTTGGATGTACCGTGCACTATTCAGTGTCCCCTCGACGATCACCAGTGGTGTACGGCCAGTGTAGGAGATCGCTCCCCACACCATGATGCCGGGTGTTGGCCCTGTGTGCCTCGGTCGTATGCAGTCCTGATTGTGGCGCTCACCTGCGCGGCGCCAAACACGCATACGACCATCATTGGCACCAAGGCAGAAGCGACTCTCATCGCTGAAGACGACACGTGTCCATTCGTCCCTCCATTCACGCCTGTCGCGACACCACTGGAGGCGGGCTGCACGATGTTGGGGCGTGAGCGGAAGACGGCCTAACGGTGTGCGGGACCGTAGCCCAGCTTCATGGAGACGGTTGCGAATGGTCCTCGCCGATACCCCAGGAGCAACAGTGTCCCTAATTTGCTGGGAAGTGGCGGTGCGGTCCCCTACGGCACTGCGTAGGATCCTACGGTCTTGGCGTGCATCCGTGCGTCGCTGCGGTCCGGTCCCAGGTCGACGGGCACGTGCACCTTCCGCCGACCACTGGCGACAACATCGATGTACTGTGGAGACCTCACGCCCCACGTGTTGAGCAATTCGGCGGTACGTCCAACCGGCCTCCCGCATGCCCACTATACGCCCTCGCTCAAAGTCCGTCAACTGCACATACGGTTCACGTCCACGCTGTCGCGACATGCTACCAGTGTTTAAGACTGCGATGGAGCTCCGTATGCCACGGCAAACTGGCTGACACTGACGGCGGCGGTGCACAAATGCTGCGCAGCTAGCGCCATTCGACGGCCAACACCGCGGTTCCTGGTGTGTCCGCTGTGCCGTGCGTGTGATCATTGCTTGTACAGCCCTCTCGCAGTGTCCGGAGCAAGTATGGTGGGTCTGACACACCGGTGTCAATGTGTTCTTTTTTCCATTTCCAGGAGTGTATTTTTAGCTATTTCACTGTACAATACAATTTAGTTCAACCTCCATGCTAACTCAACACACACGTAACTTGTACTCCATATTCGTACTGAACAAGGACAAATTTTCGTGTAACAAGAAGTAGCAAAGAAGGTATTTTCGTATGTCGGTCTATTCGTGCAGAATCATCTTTGTGACTTACATTACAGAAACTAAGAAGAAATAAGTGTTTATCATTGGCTATATTTTTAAGAAGTCCATAATAATCGTAGTAATTACACAAAGTGTTTATATATGTTGACGTTCATTCATCTTCATTTAGCTATTTGGTAGTGGATTTCTGGGTTTCGAGTCTTCAACTTCGGAATCAGTCATTTTGCATTATTCAAGATCGGGTAGTGCATTTTATCCGACTATAAAAAAATTTATTAAATATGTGTGTAACAGAGTTCATTGAGATCTTTATCTAATTTCGTAGGCAAATTCCGTTATCATTGTTTTGGAGGTTGATAATTTACTTATGTCAGCTATAAAGGGAACAATTAAGGTATTTAATTAAAGATTCCAACCAAAGTATTCCACCCACAACTCACATAATAGTACAACTTTACACCTTGCTAGACTCAATCATATACTTGTGTAGAGACTCCGTATAGCCGTATCTTAGTTATTAGACGAGAACGTGGTGCAGTATCGACACCTCGACAAGTCAAAGACGAAATGTACCAGTACAGCCGTATCTCCTATTTGTAAGATAGGCTGAGTGAATAAAGCAACCTGTGCACTCGGTGTTTTGGTATTGCAACCGGTCGTCGTTTACTTCAAGCACGGTGTTTGATCTGGCACTCTACCGGTCATTTTCAGGTACTTATGCAATGATTTACATTGGTTTGTTCAGCAAACATAAAATTTTTAGGACTTAATGTTGACTGTCACTTGAAGTGTAATGAACAAACGCACGCGCTTGCGCACACTAGCGAAGAAGACATCGTGAGCATGCTATGCCCTGGGGTCCTGCCATCAGTGTGTAGGGACGATGCACTATAGTTGCATACAACTTCTGCATACACTCCATCTGTAGCTCTGCAATCAGTTTTTGGTGAACAGATACAGAAAACGTGGACATTGTCTACCAATACGAAATTGCAGTGCCTATGTTGTGAAGAAGTACGTTCAATGTTTCTTCGGAAATGTACTCAGACAATTTCGTATTTATCGGCCGATACCGGGCTTGGGAATTAGAAATAAAATGTCTCCCCTGTACGGGAATGACAAGAGTGGGATGTAGGAGTACAGGTATGACACGTGAAGAACTCGTTGTGCTAGCGCTGACCTCTCGTCCACACGCTGGAGGGGAGCCTCCGAACTTAAACTTTAAGCCTCGCCTGCATTCTCAGATGTAAGGATTGTCTTTGCTTATATCAGTCATTTTCTTTACATTATTTAGTTATTATACTTAAAGTGCACTTCGTATACGAGTCTGCTTTTCTTAAAATTGTCTATTTATCTATTTTAGATGTTACATTCCTCCTGTTATGAGTCTGTGTCTGATGATGATGATGTTGTTGTTGTTGTGTTTGTGTCATTTTCTATATCTGCATCTGCATCAGCGCCTGTGGCTGTGTCAGAGTTTGTGGTGTCCCAAGGATCCTGTTGTCGTGTTTGTTGTATGTCTATTCGAGATCTGCCGTATGGATCTTCTTGTCTATAGAAGTCATGGAGTGTTCTTGAAACCTTGCTCTGAGCACACCATTTGTCTGGGTCGCGTGACATTTCATTTAATTAATTATATTCTGTTACATATCTTATGTGTATGAGGGTACTGCAACAGAATGCGACGTTTTCAGAAGGCCCATATACCCCACATGTGCATGTAGCGCTCTGGTTAAGTTCCCTCCGGTTTAAGGGGCTCCGGAACGCCCTATACTTGCAATGTTAAAATAACGCTTATAAATTACGTCTTTCCTCACAAAGTATTTGAGGTAGGAAGTTGAACTTTTTACAGATTATTTATTGGAATATGGGCTACAACGTAACACAGGGATTTTGCAAAATTTTAGTTCAGTTATTAAAAATGATTTTTTTTCAATTGTAATGAAAATTCACATCATTTTTTTGCAATTTTTTATTTATATATTCAAAAATATACAGTTTTTTGGAAAAAGGCTGTGTTAAATTATGCAGAAGGTACTGTGTAACATTTACTGAAAGTTTTAAACAAATATGTTTGGAAGATCCTTAGAAAACATGCAATTAGTATGAGAAAATAAAAGTTTTGGGAATCGAGCGACAAAGATTGGATTAACTTTTTAGTGCATTCCAGGTCCATAGGATGGATTATCTTCATCCTCTGCAAACTCCTCCTCCAGCTTCCTCTTGTTCCTCCTCCTGTTTACTCTTGCTTGTATTTCTAGACTCTTTACAGCCCTGTCTGCAGCCCGAAGGCGTTCCTTGTCTAAAGCAAGCATCGCTCGTTGTTGTGTTCGTAGATTTTGCTACCATTTTCTTCAGTTGCAGTTACTGCAACACTGTTCCAAAAGGTGGTCATGTATGAACACTTATCACATTTCAGTTGTATTTCACTAGCAAGTCCTACGTGGTTTATTATGGAGAGTTCCAGACCAACTTCACTACAACGAATACATGTTACACAGTTTGAAAAAATTCCTTTGAGAACCGACATATCAAATATTTCATTCACATCCGATTCGCCCATAAAACATTCATAGTTTTCACTCATTGAACCAAGCTTCTGCTGTGAAGTATTTTCTTTCCCACTTTGACTGCTATGGGCAGGTGTACTTGAGAGGTTAGGTTCACTCACTTGGTTATCGTCTTTATTGTTTACAGTAATAACACATACCTTTGGCTTTCCAACATTTCTCCTTTTCTTAAAAGCCTTCAGAGGATTTCTAATAACTTTACTTTTACTCATTATTATACTTCAACAAAACAGAGACTCAAGAGACAGAATTAATTGCGAATATTTTCGAGATAACGACAGAGTAAATAAACATGAAACAATCGACAATCACACCAGCGGTATATATTGAACCATCACAGGTCAGCCACAACACATACTTTATCTCACATCACTAAAATGTACCTGATGAACACGGACGTTAATAATAACACCATTTGACAGCAGTTTAACAGCGCCACAGTGGGTCACGCCCATGTAGAACACATTTAAAAAAAAATTTAAAAGTAGTTGTAGTCTTCGGAATTGAATAAATTATATATCTATTAAAAGGTAATAGTCTGCAGATTCAGAAAACGCAAAAAAGGAAAAATTGAACTTTTTATGATCTTGAGCCTTTCCGGAGCCTCTTAAATGTGCTGGGTATGAGCGGTGGCTGGTCAAGAAGTGGATCATACCACGTCTTGGATTCGCGTGCTTCAACTTCAGTCGTTCTGTTAATTGGAGGAGGAGAAAACGTGACGGCCTTTGTCGGTCGTTTCCCGTTCCCTTTGCCACGTTGCAAGGCGCCAGCTATTTAATTGACGCATGTCTGCAATGTTTTCTCCTGTTAATTCACGAACCTTGTATCTCCCCCTCTTCACCCAGTTTGCAGCCGACCTATGGGGGACAGTGATGTCAGTGCGGTAAATCCCCAGAACCACACAAAAGGCTTCTACTGAAGCGGTGCTAAAAGCAACCGACATTGAGCGGTATGCTTCTCTCTCCACGCGTCGCTGTTTCCATAGGTCACCACACACAGGCGATGAGCCCGCGCACTTGCTGCAAAGCGTACTGTGGCTTCCATGAGGGCTGTGTGATTACGTTCCTAGCGCCTTCAAAAGTTGTATGTATTGTGAGGTGTTTAGCCTTCCAAGTCAAGTTCGTGCATCAGTTTCGTCGCTTTATCAACTGTCAGTCTGATGTACACACCGAAAGCCAGTCGTTCGTCAATATGTGTTCCTAAATGTGGTGTTACATGTTTCCTTTTCAAGTTAATGTTATCCAGTTTAATAATTACGTTCTTTTTCATGCACCTTTGACTAATACAGGGTGTTTCAAAAATGACCGGTATATTTGAAACGGCAATAAAAACTAAACGAGCAGCGATAGAAATACACCGTTTGTTGCAATATGCTTGGGACAACAGTACATTTTCAGGCGGACAAACTTTCGAAATTACAGTAGTTACAATTTTCAACAACAGATGGCGCTGCAAGTGATGTGAAAGATATAGAAGACAACGCAGTCTGTGGGTGCGCTATTCTGTACGTCGTCTTTCTGCTGTAAGCGTGTGCTGTTCACAACGTGCAAGTGTGCTGTAGACAACATGGTTTATTCCTTAGAACAGAGGATTTTTCTGGTGTTGGAATTCCACCGCCTAGATCACAGTGTTGTTGCAACAAGACGAAGTTTTCAACGGAGGTTTAATGTAACCAAAGGACCGAAAAGCGATACAATAAAGGAGCTGTTTGAAAAATTTCAACGGACTGGGAACGTGACGGATGAACGTGCTGGAAAGGTAGGGCGACCGTGTACGGCAACCACAGAGGGCAACGCGCAGCTAGTGCAGCAGGTGATCCAACAGCGGCCTCGGGTTTCCGTTCGCCGTGTTGCAGCTGCGGTCCAAATGACGCCAACGTCCACGTATCGTCTCATGCGCCAGAGTTTACACCTCTATCCATACAAAATTCAAACGCGGCAACCCCTCAGCGCCGCTACCATTGCTGCACGAGAGACAATCGCTAACGATATAGTGCACAGGATTGATGACGGCGATATGCATGTGGGCAGCATTTGGTTTACTGACGAAGCTTATTTTTACCTGGACGGCTTCGTCAATAAACAGAACTGGCGCATATGGGGAACCGAAAAGCCCCATGTTGCAGTCCCATCGTCCCTGCATCCTCAAAAAGTACTGGTCTGGGCCGCCATTTCTTCCAAAGGAATCATTGGCCCATTTTTCAGATCCGAAACGATTACTGCATCACGCTATCTGGACATTCTTCGTGAATTTGTGGCGGTACAAACTGCCTTAGACGACACTGCGAACACCTCGTGGTTTATGCAAGATGGTGCCCGGCCACATCGCACGGCCGACGTCTTTAATTTCCTGAATGAATATTTCGATGATCGTGTGATTGCTTTAGGCTATCTGAAACATACAGGAGGCGGCGTGGATTGGCCTCCCTATTCGCCAGACATGAACCCCTGTGACTTCTTTCTGAAAGACCAGGTGTACCGCCAGAATCCAGAAACAATTGAACAGCTGAAGCAGTACATCTCATCTGCATGTGAAGCCATTCCGCCAGACACGTTGTCAAAGGTTTCGGGTAATTTCATTCAGAGACTACGCCATATTATTGCTACGCATGGTGGATATGTGGAAAATATCGTACTATAGAGTTTCCCAGACCGCAGCGCCATCTGTTGTTGAAAATTGTAACTACTGTAATTTCGAAAGTTTGTCTGCCTGAAAATGTACTGTTGTCCCAAGCATATTGCAACAAACGGTGTATTTCTGTCGCTGCTCGTTTAGTTTTTATTGCCGTTTCAAATATACCGGTCATTTTTGAAACACCCTGTAGCTGTACTCTTTTGTTTGTAGCTATTTTGAGTTTGTTTTGGTGGTACCAGTCACTTTAATACTGATCAGCCAAAACATTACGACTGCCTACCTACTATCGATGTAAACCCGTCCAGGCGATAGCAGCGTCACCTGACGAGGAATGATTGCTAGTCAGACACACGCACGGTGCATGTGGTATCAAAGCGTGCTGTCCGTGAGTAGAATGTGGAAGAAGCGCGGTCTGTCTGGGTATGACCGAGGGCAGATTGTGATGGCCTGGAGGCCAGGAACGAGAACTCCGGAAACTGCAAGACTTGTCGGATGTTCGAGGAACTTTGTGGTGAGTGTCTTCAACACGTGGTGAAACCTAGGTGAAATCACGTCCAGGCGTCGCGGAGTTGGGCGGCCCTCCCTCATTACAGATGGCGGATGTCGTAGGATGGGCAGACTGGTAAAACAGGATAGGCGGCGAACTATGGCCGAACTAACATCATACTTTAATACTGGGCAGAGTACGTCTCTGAACACACAATACACCTAACACTCGTAGCGATGGGCCTCCGCAGCCGACAATTTGTGCCTGTGCCATTATTAATGTTGTGACTTGGCAAGACAGCCAAGTCACAATGAGAGGAAGCCGAAAGGCACGCGCTTAAACTCATGCAGATTGGCGTGAGGTCTGGAACATTACAAGGAAATGAGAACTTAGAAAAACGGACGCAGTTGCTGTAATACTTAACTTTAATCCATAATTGTAGAACATCTCTCTTGACGGTATATGTTATGCCAACAATATAAAATAATATCAAATGCTATGGCGCCTTGCTAGGTCGTAGCAAATGACGTAGCTGAAGGCTATGCTAACTATCGTCTCGGCAAATGAGAGCGTAGTTGTCAGCGATCCATCTCTGGCAAAGTCGGCTGTACACACATGGCTCTGAGCACTATGGGACTTAACATCTGTGGTCAGCAGTCCCCTAGAACTTAGAACTACTTAAACCTAACTAACCTAAGGACATCACACACATCCATGCCCGAGGCAGGATTCGAACCTGCGACCGCAGCAGTCACGCGGCTCCGGACTGAGCGCCTAGAACCGCGAGACCACCGCGGCCGGCGGCTGTACAACTGGGGCGAGTGCTAGTAAGTCTCTCTAGACCTGCCGTGTGGTGGCGCTCGGTCTGCAATCACTGACAGTGGCGACACGCGGGTCCGGCGTATACTAATGGACCGCGGCCGATTTAAAGGCTACCACCTAGCAAGTGTGGTGTCTGGCGGTGACACCACAATTAACACCACGACATCTTCAACTACCCCTGAAATGGGCACGTGGCCATCGACACTGAACGTTGGCGCAGTAGCAGTGTGTTGCATGGCCTAATGAATCCCGATACCTTCTTCATCATGCGGATGGGAGGACGCGAATCCGTCGTCTTGCAGAGGAACAGCTCCTCCATACCTGTACTGCGGGACGGAGACAAGCTGAAAGCTACTCCATTATGCTCTGGGAATCATTCGCGTGGGTATCCATGGGTCCAGTGGAGCTATGCAAGGCACCATGACGACCAAGGAGTACCGTACACTGGCTGCAGACCACACACACCACTTCATGGAAACCACGTTTCCTGACGGTAGTGGCATTTTTCAACAAGATAACGCGCCATGTTACAAGACCAGGAGTGTGGTGGAGTAGTTCGAGGAACACAGAGGCGAGTTCTAGTTGTTGTTCTGGCCCCCCAACTCTCCAGATCCAAACCCGATCGAACATATCTGGGATGTGATAGGACGTGGCGTCGGAGCTCAGAGCTCATGGGCCACCTCCCTGGAATTTACGGGAATTAGATGACTTGTGTGTGCAGTTCTCTCCTGCGACCTATCAAGGCCTCATAGCTTCCATGCCACGACACGTCGCCACTGTTATCCTTGTCAAAGGCGAACATATCGGCTGTTAGGTAGGTGGTAATTATATTCTGGCTGATCAGTGTACTTGTGAGACATTGTATAGTTTTGTTTTTCTAGGTGTACTCGTGAGTTTGCTGATACAAGTAGTAAGAGTCATGTGCATAAGCGACTACTCCGTTTACTCTGTCATCCACATCCAAAGAAGTGGCTCGATAGCAATGTTCCAAAATGTTGGTCCACAAATTGAGCCCTGTGGGCATCCTTTAGTTATTTTCTTGACTACTTTCTGGTGTCTTGCCCCGCACTCTGCAGTCCTGTTCATGCAGTAATCTAATCAGCTGTTGTACAAGGCAGTGGGTAGTCGCATCTCCCTCAACCTAGCTAACAACGCAGGGCACCAAAGATTATGAGAAACACCTGCGATGACTATTAAAATTATAGCACTCCGTCTTCAGGACACAAGTGGTCCATCGGGACCATCCGACCGCCGTGTCATCCTCAGTGGACGATGCGTATAGGAGGGGTGTGTGGTCCTTGTCGTTATGACGGTTTTCTTTGACTGGTGCCGCTACTATTCGGTCGAGTAGCTCCTCAATTGGCATAAAGAGACTTGAGTGCAGCCCGAAAAATGGCAACAGTGCATGGCGGTCCGGATGGTCACCCATCCAAGTGCCGGCCACGACCGACAGCGCTTAACTTCGATGATCTGACGGGAATCGGTGTATCCACTGCGGCAAGGCCATTGCGCCGATTAAAATTGCAACTGCGTATTTATCGTTTATCGTGTTTATTATTCGTAATGCGTGATTGTTTGCATCATCCGTTGATGTTTTTGCCCTAATATGACATGTCTGATATCATTTTGTAAATGACACTTCTGATATAAATTTGTAAATGACCTGTCAACGAATAAACAACTAACGGTCTAGTTCGCCACGTCGCTCTTCTCGGTAGTAAAGGCAACGCCGGCAACGCTGCAAATGCGAAACTCAGCTGTCCGGCGGGTTGCTGCTCGCTGTGGACGTAGGCGCAGTCTCTCTTCAGAATCCAGGAGGTGGAAATGACGACATTCCACGTGCTACTAATAATGTTTCGCGCAATGCGTATATTCTCGGTCTTTCAATGATGCTGTCCGAAAAGTACGTTGCTGTAACCAAAATTATCTTCAGCTTTCTCTTGATTATCCGTTGGATATAACAGTGCTCACCAACAGCAGGCTCGGTGGGTTTCAAAACATGAGTGCTGCGTTGTTGTACGGTGCGACACCATTCAACGGCGCGAGCGGTCTCTCCTGCATGACCCATACCCCTCTGGCAGTGTGGTTTCTAATCTCCAATCACCACAACGCTAAATCATCCTTTAGAGATGCCGCAAGGTGAGGAATACGGGGGCTATTCGGAAAGCATGGCCCGATCGGTCACGAAATGGAAACCACAGTGAAAACTAAAAATATTTTATTTGCGACAGATTGCTACACCTTCTACCTGCTTCTCTAGATAAGACCTGCTCCGACTTAAACATCTGCCATAGCGTTGTACCAAATTTCCAATCCCATCATCATAGAATGCAACCGCCTGTGCTTTCCGCCACGTCTCTACTCTGGTCAGCAATTCGCTGTGTGTGCCAAAATGTTCTCCTCATAGCGAGAAGTTCATGTGAGCAGAGATGACCGTCAGAGGGAGCCAAGTCTGGGATAAATAAATGTCTTGTGACTAGGGCCTCCCGTCGGGTAGACCGTTCGCCGGGTGCAAGTCTTTCGATTTGATGCCACTTCGGCGACTTGCACGTCGAAAGTACGGGATGAGTGGTGGGTAATCAAACACTACCCATAGAAAACGCTGCGGGGACGTCCTCATTGCACCTGCAGTGTGCGGCCGAGAATTGTCATGAAGAAGGAAATGCATGACAGCTACGTTATGCGGGGTTGCATGAAATCAGGCGAAACCTCTCAGTGGGCACCTATAATTTCGGGAGACACTATTTCGGGAGACACTATTGCGTGAGACACTATTGCTCTAGGCATCTTTACGTGCTCACTGTGTGCTCAGAACTGACAATAGCGACGTGACGCGATCGACAGGCATACTGGAGACACTGCCCAACACATTTGTGCAACGCTTCATTGTGCTGTCATTGTCGTTTCCATTTCACTTCCCATTGGGCCTTATTTTCCGAATAGCCGTCATATTACATGGTGCGCGGAAAATCTCTTGACGTTCATCGTTGGAGAGAGTTGTTGCTAACTATGGACAAAATACTGGAATGTCACGAAAAATATTCTGTAGCTATGAATGTTATCAGCGTACTGTCCTTTGGCTGAAAGTGGTCCAATAATCTCACAGACAAAGTATACATTTTCCATTAATAGTGTGTTAAGATGGACAAGTTCCTTGGCTAAACTACCCGAATAGGGAAAAGTATGTATCTTGTAAAGGAGTGATTGGTGACAGGTTGGCCGGCTGTTATGACCGAGCGGTTCTAGGCGCTTCAGTCTGGAACCGTGTGACCGCTACGGTCGCAGGTTCGAATCCTGCTTCGGGCGTGGATGTGTGTGATGTCCTTAGGTTAGTTAGGCTTAAGTAGTTCTAAGTTCTAGGGGACTGCTGACCTCATATGTTAAGTCCCATAGTGCTCAGAGCCATTTGAACCATTTTTTGGTGACACGTTGTAACCCACAGACTTTTCGTCGCCAGTTGCAGTACGTAGTGAAGGCATCAAGACTGTCCTTTCCATTGCCAGAGGCAAAGGGAGAGATATAAAATCAGTTCAGAAAATGCGATTACAGATTCACATTGCTGGAGAGAAGATGAACTTATTGATACTGAGCAAGGGCCTGTCAACTGCGTAGTCACGGTTCCTTAATTTAACAATTGTTTATCAGAGCTAATTTTCTCCCACCAGCAAACCACGTTAATGTCATGCCTGCAACGCGTGCTGTCGGTTGGAGGGGCTAGACCTTTTTTTTTCATTTTCCCGTTTAATTAATATTAAAATCCTTCAAGATGGCGGATTGTCTTAAAATTTGTAGCCGTTCGGTTAAAATATTATCAGATGGTGCATGGTCGCGCAAGGACACCAATTCGTCATGCGCTTCAGAGAGACAGGTTCGGTAACTTAATCTTCAAGCGGTCGAGTGGTGCCTCGTATCCAGGACACAGGAACTATTAGCGCCTCCCCCACCAATTATGTTGACTATGGGTACCTTTTCATTTATCGCGAAAGTGCACTGTGGAGAGGTGCCCTTAGTAATAAAAGTCCTGGAAAACCACCTTCCAACCCCCAGTCGTACGCAGTCACTTTAAGATGCTAGACATGTCAATTCGAGAATAGCCGTAAAGGGGAAGTGGCAGCAGTCTTCGTTCAATGATGATTTTCCATCCCTTGCGAGCAGTCTGGTGTAACATCCTGTTGCTCTCGAGTATCGTGATTACCGATCGAGAGCTTTCTGCAACTACGGTGATTAAAACTCGTACAAAAATCATAGGATGAAGGATTTCACGACCGGATGACATAGTTGCTAGTAAACCTTTCGGGATGTGAGGTCGTGGTCGAAGTACTCTTCTCTTCCTGACGTTTCGTCCAAAACTGCGCTGGACATCTTCAGAGGCGCTCCTCCGCTGAATCTTGCCGACTCGGCAAGACTCAGTGGAGGAGCACCTCT
The DNA here is from genome assembly GCF_023864345.2 of Schistocerca serialis cubense. Classification (NCBI taxonomy): domain Eukaryota; kingdom Metazoa; phylum Arthropoda; class Insecta; order Orthoptera; family Acrididae; genus Schistocerca; species Schistocerca serialis. Next base: position 573,674,934 of record NC_064645.1, on the reverse strand, counting down.
GAAGATGTCCAGCGCAATTCTGGACGAAACCTCAGGAACTGACGAGTTTCTTGGACCACGACCTCACATCGTACAAAAATACCATATTAGCATACTCGGCGTTTGTAAATAAGTGCAGCATGCTTAAGCGATAGTGGAAGTGGCCAACAAATCACATCATAATCACAGTTGAAAAATTCAGTTGCATAAACTCAAATACGGCTTCAGAACTTCAGTTTCGAAATAAAAATGACAATCGATAAATATACCCATAGGAACTGCAGTGCCAAAACGCGAAATAAGTTATGTATCACTGTAGGCAGATGTGTCTCCATCACCAACAAAAGTTGGATTATGTTGTATGGAATATTTTATAAGAATAAGTGATGCGCAAATCACAGTACTCGCTTGTCATGTTGTAAACTTAATGTAAGCTTACGGGAAAAAATATTGGTGATCCCACTTAAGAGAAAGCTTCTCGATTTTGAGCGCTGTTAAAAATGGTTCAAATGGCTCTGAGCACCATGGGACTTAACATCTGAGGTCATCAGTCCCCTAGAACTTAGAACAACTTAAACGTAACTAACCTAAGGACATCACACACATCCATGCCCGAGGCAGGATTCAAACCTGCGACCGTAGCAGTCGCGCGGTTCCGGAATGAAGCGCCTAGAACCGCTCGGCCACTGCGGGCGGCGTAACGGTGTTAGGAGTGGTAGCAGGTGATCATGTGAGTCCCCACCGCTGACGTACGTCATGCGATAGAGGTGGTGCGCAAGTTTAATGAAATCATTGCGCTAAGATACACTGTAATCAAAAGTATCCGGACACCCCAAAAGACATACGTTTTTCATATTAGGTGCATTGTGCTGCCACCTACTGCTGGGTACTCCATATCAGCGACCCCAGTAATCATCAGACGTCGTGAGAGAGCAGAATGGGGCGCTCCGCGGAACTCACGGACATCGAACGTGGTCAGGTGATTGGGTGTCACTTGGTTCATACGTCTGTAAGCAAGACTTCCACACTCCGAAACATCCCTAGGTCCACTGTTTCCGATGTGATAGTGAAGTGGAAACGTGAAGGGGGCGTGCAGCACAAAAGCGTACAGGCCGACCTCGTCTCTTGACTGACACAGACTGCCGACAACTGAAGAGGGTCGTAATGTGTAATAGGCAGACATCTATCCACAGCATCACACAGGAATTCCAGGCATCAGGATCCACTGCAAGTACTATGACAGTTAGCCGGGAGGTGAGAAAACGGATTTCATGGTCGAGCGGCTGCTCATAAGCCGCACATCACGTCGGTAAATACCACACGACGCCTCGCTTCGTGTAAGGAGCGTAAACATTGAACAATGGAAAAACGTTGTATGGAGTGACGAATCACGGTACACAGTGTGGCGATCCGATGGTAGGGTGTGGGTATGCCAAATGCCCAGTGATCAACTGCCATCGTGTGTAGTGGCAACAGTAAAATTCGGAGGCGGTGGTGTTATGGTGTGGTCGTGTTTCTCATGGAGGGGGCTTGCACCCCTTGCTGTTATGCGTGGCACTATCACAGAAAAGGCCTACATTGTTGTTTTGAGCACCTTCTTGCTTCCCAATGTTGAAGAGCAATTTGAGGATGGCGATTACATCTTTCAACACGATCGAGCACGTGTTTATAATGCATGGCCTGTGACGGAGTGGTTACACGACAGTAACATCCCTGTAATGGGCTGGAATAGAGTCCTGACCTGAATCCTAGAGAACACCTTTGGGTTGGTTTTAGCGCAGACTTCGTGCCAAGCCTCACCGGCCGATATCGATACCTCTCCTGTGCTGCACTCTGTGAAGTATGGGCTGCCATTCTCCAAGGAACCTTCCAGCACTAGATTAAACGTATGCCTGCGAGAGTGGAAACTGTCATCAAGGCTAAGGGTGGACCAACACCATACTGAATTACAGCGTTTCCGATGAAGGGCGTCACGAATTTGTAAGTCATTTTCAGCCAGGTGTCTGGATAATTTCGGTCACATAGTGTAGGTCGATGTGGTGAAGTGACAGAACGACAGAAACTAGCTATCATGTTTGGATATCCCCTTCATCACACCGCGAATGAATTTGCGAATTTCTTGGTGTATGAACACGACTGTTCGGTGTGTCCACAAGGAATAGTGTACCACTCACAGTCTTGTAATAGGTCTAAGAACAATGGTCATAAAAAGGTCCTAACCGTAAATTGGAGACGTGTTCATTCTTTGTCAAAGCTCATTGCTGACGACGCAAATGTTGCTTTTTCTTTTACTCGTGGCTAAAAGTCTTAATTACGAAGCACCCGTTTCTACGCCCTCGCTGTTGTAGTCTATCCGACGGTCATAACGAAATATATTGAGGCCCAGCTGTTGATCCATTAGATCGAGAAAGCTGAAATATGCGAGCCTTATAAACGATCGCTACCACTAGCGACCATCCTCTTGGAAATCAGTCAACAACCACCCAAGTGCCAACAATAGATGAGTGACTCTAGTACAAGTTGATAGCCCATGCCTTCGGCGGCTGTTATGTGCGAACTGCCGATCTTATCACATCCAGTGCCACAGACGTGGAAGCACTGAAATGGCATCTGGAAGTCAGACTCTACGATCTCGAGATTTATTGGAGACCTTATGGCCGTCGTAAAAATTCCGCAGGTTCCACCGACGCCACAAGCACACTAAAACCGAAGCAATTAACTTACCGGCGCACGCACCTGTTAAACTCTGCTGGCAAGCACGGGCCAGGTAATATCTGTCTACCACGATAACTGATGTCGAGGAGGCGTCACGGACATGCCCGCCCAACTCCGACGGGGGACGTTAAAAGGGAAGCAACGTGCATCAGATTTCACTAAAAGATCAGGATGGTAAAGCCAGAGGTTGGCGAACTCGTATGGAAACTTAGCCGCAGCCGTCCGTCACGTGCATTATTCGCGAACAGAACAAGAGGGGAGATAGGAAGGAAAGGGAGGGGTAATGATGATATTGGTACACGATATACCCTCCGACATACATCGTATGATGTGTCCACGTTAGATGAACAACGTTCAGTGATCCGCTCTTTGCATTCTGAAGGCGAAAAACCGGCTAAAGTGTTTTCTCGGATGATTTAACAGTACGATGTATGTTATATGAACCTCATTTTTATAAGTTGATAGAACATTCAAAAACAGCCGAACCTCAGTGACTTCACTTGGAACCTATACTGATGACAGTATTCGTGAAGACCGTTACAGTTGAACATAAGCAAAAACGGTTGCAATAATTTTGACATAGTTCATAATGTTATCAGCCACGAACTCGCGTACAGCAAAAAAAGTGCAAGGTCGGTTCTGAAAGTGTTACCACAACAACACAAGAAAACCAGACTCAAAATGTGTACAAATTTGAAAGACTGCTGTGAAAGGGAAAGTAACCCTTTTCTTGCCCGCCCGGTTAGTCGTGCGTTCTAATGCACAGCTTTCCGGATTGGGAAGGAGCGCCTGGTCCCCGGCACGAATCCGCCCGACGGACTTGCGTCGAGGTCCGGTATGGAAATGGAAATGTCGTGTGGCTAGGGCCTCCCATCGGGTAGACCGTTCGCCTGGTGCAGGTCTTTCGATTTGACGCCACTTCGGCGACCTGCGCGTCGATGGGGATGAAATGATGATGATTAGGACAACACAACACCCAGTCCCTGAGCGGAGAAAATTTCCGACCCAGCCGGGGATCGAACCCGGGCCCTTAGGATTGACAGTCTGTCACGCTGACCACTCAGGGTGAGCCGGCCAGTCTGTGGATGGTTTTTAGGCGGTTTTCCATCTGCCTCGACGAATGCGGGCTGGTTCCCCTTATTCCGCCTCAGCTACACTATGTCGGTGATTGCTACGCAAATAAGTTCTCCTCGTACGCGTACACCACCATTGCTCTACCACGCAAACATAGGGGTTACACTCGTCTGGTGTGAGACGTTCCCTGGGGGGTCCACCGGGGGCCGAACCGCACAATAAACTTGAAAGAGTGGTTCGGTGTGAGGCGGCGGAGGGGTGAAGTGGACTGAGATAGTCGTCGTGGGGTTGCGGACCACTGCGGCTGCGGCGGGGACAGTGTGTCTCCATCGTTTCTAGCCCCCTGGTTAACATACAACACAACCCTTTTCTTAACAAAATTTTAACGTGTGATGAAATTTAGATTGACCATTTTGAACTACAGATCAAATTACAAAGCATGGAACGGATGCACCAGTGGGAAAAGTGAAGTTGACCGTTTTTTGAGAGGCTCAAGGTGTCATCTTTTGTGATTATTGGGAACGTCAGCGTACAATAAACAGCGCGTGCTACTTCAATATTCTGAGAAACAAAATAAAGCGCGCAGTGAGTGAAAAATGTCGCGGATCTCAAAGATAAGGCATGCTATTCCTACACGACATTGCGGGCTCTCACACTGACCAGCCGATCCAAGAAAGCATCGAAAACGACTTGGATGATACTACCTCATCCTCAATACAGTCCAGATTAGGTTCCCTCAGATTTTCGTTTATTTGTCCCACTCAAGAAGGCATTACGCGGAGAAAGGTCATCGACGAAGGTCAAAAAATTTGGGGGAAAGTGGGTCAAACAACGAGACAAAGATTTTTTTCATCAGGTATGTAACAAGTTATCGTTGGGACAAGTTTATTAATACTGGTGACAATTGTGCTGAGAAACAGCAGAAGTGTTATTTTGTAAAAATACAGTTTTTTTTTCTACATCAGTTTGTCTCTTTAATTATTAAATGTCCCTCGTAGGTCGTGTACAATTGGTACCAGGCGCCCATGTGGGTCCCCAGCGCTGAGCTAAGTCATGGTAGCGAGTTTTGTGTCCCCTGATTGTTTGGAATCAGCGTAGTAAGATGTGCAGACGTGGAGACGTGACACAATGGCGGCCATGAGCCAAGTGCTCCATCCGTAACACAGCATGGTCGACAGTTGTTCGCAGGATATTCGTTAATCAGAACGAAATGTCATCTATGTTATCCTTCAGATCAGGAAGACCCCGAATACGTCCCTGATAGACACGATCTTTCAGATGTCCCCACAACCAGAAGTCACATTGACTTATGTCAGGGAATGTGGAAGGCCACACTTCTTGAGACTGTCTAGAGATGATGCAACCGTTACCGAAGGTTTTTCGAAGCAAGTCCTTCACTGGCAAGCGACGTGTGGTGTCGCCCTATCTTGCATGAAAATAGTGGTGTGGACACGGTTGCGTTCTTACAAAACTGGACTCATGTGTTCCACGAGGACGTTCTTATATCCTGCAGATGTACTGTTCACCTGACAGGCTCACGTAGTGTCGCCTTCTCGATGAAAAACGGACGGGACGAAAAGCTTGTAAATCACACCACACAGTCAAATATTCTGAGTGCAGTGGATGTTCTTGCACAACATGTGGGCGGAGTAGAGCCCCACATGCGACATTTGTGTGCATTCACGGCATCATGCAGAGTAAAACGTGCCTCATCTGTCTGAAGTATATTCGCCAGCCACGTGTCATCCATTCCCATGAGTGCCAAAAAACGAAGGGCAAGGTCATTGCTTTGTGGCCTGTGTTGGGACTTCATTTGGTGCACATTCTGAATCTTGTAGGGATACCAGTGTGAAATGAGCCGAAAAATCTTTTGAACTGTTGACCATGGGAGAGGGAATTCCTGTGACACAGTTCGAGCACTGGCTGCAGAATTTTAGATTGTGCTGCGTAGTCTGCTACAGCAAAGCCACAAACAGCGTACTGACGTCAAAACAGGAAACATTTCCCGTTCTGAGTGCTTAGAGTGCTACATTTGTGGACTTACAGAAAGCTTTTGACAATGTTGACTGGACTACACATATCGGAATTCTAAATGAAGAGAAGATAAAATACAGAGAGCAGTAGGTTATGTGCAACTTCTACGGAAGCCGGAGTGCAGTTATAATAGTCCAACGACACGAAGGGGAAACAGCAGTTGAGAAAGTGAGACAGGGTTGTAGCCTCTCCTCGATGTTACTCGGTCAGTACATTGAACAAGCAGTAAAGAAAAGCGAGGAGTAATTTGGAAAGGAAAGTAAAGTTCAGAGAAATGGAATAAAAATTATGAGGCATGCCGATGACATTGTAATAGGGTAGTGTCTTGAAAAGATATTATTGGACATAAATAAAAGTAAAACAAGTGTAATGGAAAGTAATCGAATTAAATCAAGTGATGCTGAGGGAATTGCATAAGGAAATAATACCGTAAAAGTGGTACCAGTAAATGAGTTTTGCTATCTGAACAGCAAAGTAATTGATGACGGCCGAAGCAGTGAGGACACAAAGTGATACTCCCGAGAAAAGCCTTTCTGAAAAAGAGTAATTTGTTAGCAACTAATATAAAGTTAAATGTTCGGGAATCTTTTCTGAAGATATTTTCTTTGGAGCATGGTCTTGTAGGTGATAAATAGTTCAGACAAGAAGAGAATAGAATCTTTTGAAATGTGGTTCTTAAGAAGAATGCTGAAAATTAGATGGGTAGGTCGAGGAACTACTGAGGAAAAACAGAATCGAATTGGGAAGAAAAGAATTAATGGCATAACCTGACTGAAAGAAGGGAGTTATTGACGTGACAGACCCTGAGACATCAACGAATCATCAGTTCAGTAATAATGGGACATGTAGGCAGGTGCACGGAATATCAAGGCTTGAATACTGCAAGCAAGACCAAAACAACGTGGTTGATGTGTAGATACGAAGAAATGAAGACTCCTGCACAGGACAGAATAGCGTGGAGAGCTCCATGAAAACAGCCAGGACTAGTGATACAGGTTATCGCTGAAACAACCGGTTTTCGATTATATATGGCATTGCTATTACAGTAACACTGATCGCTCTTCCCATTTTCTATATTAACACAATATTACAAAGGCCTGTACAAGACAAAAAGTGTCTGGTGCAGTTGTTAGATCAGCTACTGCAGCTAAAAAGGCAGGTTATCAAGACATAAGTCCCACGAGCGGTGGGACACAGCATCTCCGAGGTAGCGATGAAGTGGGGATTTTTCCGTACGACCATTTCACGGATGTACCTTGAATATCACGTATCCGGTAAAACTTCAAATGACCGACATCGACACCGCCGAAAAAAGATCCTGCAAGCATGAGACCAACGACGACTGAAGAGAATCGTTCAATGTGACAGATGTGCAACCCTTCCGCAAATTGCTGCAGATTTCAGTGCTAGGCCATCAAGAAGTGTCATAGTGAGAACCATTCAACGAAACATCATCGATACGGGCTTTCGGAGCCGAAGGCCCACTCATATATCGTTGATGATTGCGCGACACAAAGCTTTACGCCTTGCCTGGACCATCAACACCGACATTAGACTGTTGATGACTGGAAACTGTTGCCTGGTTAGACGAGCCTCAAAAAAATGGTTCAAATGGCTCTGAGCACTATGGGACTTAACATCTGAGGTCATCAGTCCCCTAGTCTTAGAGCTACTTAAACCTAACTAACCTAAGGACATCACACACATCCATGCCCGAGGCAAGATTCGAACTTGCGACTGTAGCGGTCGTGCGGCTCCAGACTGAAGCGCCTAGAACCGCTCGGCCACACCGGCCGGCGGACGAGTCTCGTTTCAAATTGTATCGAGTGGGTAGACGTGTACGGGTATGGAGAAAAGCTCATGCATGTCAGCAGGGGACTGTTGAAGCTGGTGGAGACTGTGCAGTGGAGTGGGGCGTGTGCAGTTGGAGTGATGTGGGATCCCAGATACGTCTAGATACGACTGTGACATGTGACACCTACTCGTACGTAGGCATACTGTCTGATCACTTAGATCCATTCATGTCCATTGTGACGGACTGAGGTAATTCCAACACGACAATGCGACACCCCACACGTCCAGAGCGGCTCCAGGAACACTCTTCTGCGTTTAAACACTTCCGCTGGCCACCAAACTGTAGCAAAAAATGACAACGGTGAAGTTGTACGAGGCGCCAAATAAGTTGCTTGTGTGGAAAAATGTCCTCGAACTGGCCGTGAAACCATTCTTTGGAATGAGGAATACAACCACACAACGTACGCTTTCACTCCTGTCACTTTTCGTTATGAATTTTCAGACACGCTTTATAGACGTTATACATGAAATACACCAAATGTATTTACAGTTGCGAATATGTACAATCATTAGTTGTATAACGGAAAGTCGGGAATGAAGTTTGTCAGACCGGGACTCGAACCCGGATTGTCCGCTTATCGCGAGCGGTCGCCTTACCACTAGGCTATCCGATCCGACTCACGGCTTTATAAATATTGTCTTGCGTGCAAAAACGGGTCTGGCAGTTCTTGTCGAGACCGCATAACAAGTTCAGCTGTGGTGAGATTTGACCCGGTTACTACGTTTCCTTGCATGTCAGTGGTGCAATACGTGGCAAATAGCTGGGAAGGCGATGTGAATTTGCTGTGTGCCATGGCGTCTTTGAGAACGTATGTAATGAACGTTTCAAATTGTTTCCAGAAGAGCGTCTATAAATGGGTAACTCTATTCTCCGTTCAGTCTCATTGCTGGCCATTGTAACTCGTTGCTAAGGCGGGAGATTAACGATCAGCAGCGGGTCGAATGCGTTGTGTCGAGCGCCGCCGTACGCGCAGCACGGCTGACGGGTAATTGCGACTGCAGTATTTGCAGGGGATTTCACGGCCGGCCGTGCCCAGGTCGGGGTTCATTAATATTTATCCAGGCCCTTTTGCAGTCGCGGTGGGGCCAGCTCCGCTGCGCTCTGCTCCCACGGGCCCCTCGCAGCCCGGCCGACCGCACGACAACGGTCGGCGGCTCTGAAAGCGGCGGGCTGGCGTCTCCACAATGGCGGTCATTGTCACCGCTCGCAGCCGGCTGCCTGCCGGCACGTGACCTGCGGGCGTGCGCGCCGCGCGTGCGCAGAGGTCGCGTGGCGCGCCGCACCGGGGGTTCCTCCGGCCGGGCACGTACAGTCTCTGCCCGCCTGGGCCGCTAAGCGCACGGAAATCTGCCATTTGGAAGGGAAATATCTATTAGCAGTAACGCGGTGGAAGGGCGCCCTTCGAACATATTAGGCACCAACAGGCGCTGTACTGGTTTTTACTGGTGCGCCCCCCTCCCCACATAAATTTAACTTGTTGTCACCATTGCTTTTAGTGTACCACAGAGGACTAGAATTTTATTAATAATAATAAAATATATGAAATTTTAATATAATAATAATTTTTCAAATCTGTGCTTATTGGGGGTGGGCAAGTTAACGGTGTTAGCAGTGAATCATTTTTAATAACTTAATTTTGTTTTCTTTGCTTGTAATAATTTGTGTTATGTTATGCGTAGGTGTATTAATTTTTATTTCACACAGTCACAATTATTTTGCCAATTTTAAAAGGTAAATGAGGCTGTGGGAGTGACGGTAGTGGAAGATGCCTGGGAGGGTGTGTGGGCGTAAACTCTTAACAAAATGTGAAATTTATTAAACAGTACAATAACTCAGAGCGCATAGACAAGCAACAGTTAAAAAAGACAAAATTCGTCCTAAGCACAATTCAGTCACATTACGGCAAGAAAAAGGAATAAAATTGAGCTAGTGTTAATACTTTCATCCTTCTTTACCTCCTCTGCATTACTGCAGATGACGTGTCACTGAGCACATTTGTACTGCGCATGCAGTACACGTGAGGTGTCTAGTTGTTTCCACTGCCCTGTGTGGAATGCATAAGTTCTTGTACACTTCACTAACCTGCTGTCTTCATGATGATGTCCCCAGGGCAGAAAACAGCACGCAGGTCGTGGATTCTTTTTCTGGAGGCTGACATTTAACTTCGCAAGGAACTGCTGCTACGAATAAACTATAACTCATTTGGGATGCCACTCGCGTTTTTATTGATATAGACACGAGAAACTATTCCTGATCACAACGTATTGAACATATCTTTCCACAGTCATTATAAATGGCTAAAATAACATGAAATACATCCTGCCACAGACAACATGTCTGTCTACTGGAACCGTCAGAACTGGAGAATAAAATTACATGAATCAAATACTACTATTACAGACAACATGTCTGTACCTAGCGACGGTCAGAACTGTAGTAAATAAAACTGCATGAAACAAATACTGCTATAACAGACAACATGTCTGTCTACTGGAACGGTCAGAGCTGGAGAGCCGAACGCCACCGAAGTGCATCGGCAGTAATATCGTCAGTCTTTTGTTTTAGTAATACTTTGATTTTAATAATTTTGAAATGACTGATTGATAGCTGGCTGTTGAGAGATGTTTATTTTAAAAAAATGAAGTGATTTGGATGACAGGTGTAATTAATAATAGCAACTAAAGTTTAACGTTTTAGCGCCCTACCGCCGAACACAGCAGCCAATCACAGAGCAGCAGCATCATGCAGGCAGTCTTTCTCGAATCTAACCTCTGTCACCGGTACCTCATCCCACATGCTTCTTGCATCTGCACAGCCCTGGGAATAGCTTCCTAGAGCGTAATATGATGGCTGAATAAGGCAGAAATATTACAACATGGAGATCTCCTTTACAAATTCCAGGCCCAGCAGTGGCCTCTACCCCCCCCCCCCCCCCCGCTCACCCTCCGCACACACACACACACACAGATCCTCCTCCCTCTCTCTTTGTCCATCTTCTCCTTCTCCCTCTTGCTGTACAACTAATCCTTCCCCTCTCTCTCTGTCCATCACCTTCGTACACTCTGTCCGTCACCTCCCCCTCTTTCTGTCTGTATGTCTCCTCCTCCTCCTTTGTCTGGCCACCTCATTGTCCCCCGTCTCTCACCATCCATCTCTTCCACCCCTCCCCCTCAACCGCCCAGCTAGTTGGTTCAGTGGTTAGCACACTTCACTTGCATCGCGGAGGACGACAGTTCAAACCCGAGTCCTGCTATCCTGATTAAGTTTTCCTTGATTTTCCTAAACCGCTTCAGGCAAATGACGGGACGGCCATGCGGCTTTTCGCGGATGATGCTGTAGTATACAGAGAAGTTGCAGCATTAGAAAATTGTAGCGAAATGCAGGAAGATCTGCAGCGGATAGGCACTTGGTGCAGGGAGTGGCAACTGACCTTTAACATAGACAAATGTAATGTATTGCGAATACATAGAAAGAATGATCCTTTATTGTATGATTATATGATAGCGGAACAAACACTGGTAGCAGTTACTTCTGTAAAATATCTGGGAGTATGCGTGCGGAACGATTTGAAGTGGAATGATCATATAAAATTAATTGTTGGTAAGGCGGGTACCAGGTTGAGATTCATTGGGAGAGTGCTTAGAAAATGTGGTCCATCAACAAAGGAGGTGGCTTACAAAACACTCGTTCGACCTATACTTGAGTATTGCTCATCAGTGTGGGATCTGTACCAGATCGGTCTGACGGAGGAGATAGAGAAGATCCAAAGAAGAGCGGCGCGTTTCGTCACCGGGTTATTTGGTAACTGTGATAGCGTTACGGAGATGTTTAATAAACTCAAGTGGCAGACTCTGCAAGAGAGGCGCTCTGCATCGCGGTGTAGCTTGCTCGCCAGGTTTCGAGACGGTGCGTTTCTGGATGAGGTATCGAATATATTGCTTCCCCCTACTTATACCTCCCGAGGAGATCACGAATGTAAAATTAGAGAGATTAGAGCGCGCACGGAGGCTTTCAGACAGTCGTTCTTCCCGCGAACCATACGCGACTGGAACAGGAAAGGGAGGTAATGACAGTGGCACGTAAAGTGCCCTCCGCCACACACCGTTGGGTGGCTTGTGGAGTATAAATGTAGATGTAGATGTAGACGGTTCCTTTGAAAGGGCACGGCTGATTTCCTTCCCCATCCTTCCCTAAGCCGAACTTGTGCTGTCTCTAACCACTTTGTTGTCGACAAGACGTTAAACGCTAATCTGCTCCTCCCCCTGCTCAGTCAGACCGATACGCACATGTGTCCCCTGCAAGGCAGTTTGCAGGACAGCCTATAAGGCAGGGGCAGGGGCTAAAAAACACGTTTTTGCCATTATCTCCGCTCCTGTTTGAGCCAGGAGGCTATAAACGACAAGCGAAGTTTGCTGTTGAAGTACTCGTGAAGTTTGTTGTTCGTGTGCCGAATTTGGCTGAAATCGCTCCAGGGGCTTAAGAGAATATCCTGGACACACACACACACACACAAATTAGCATGTTGTGATCCCCGAATGGACTAGTTATAGTAATGGCATGATTACTTGGCTGCCAACCAGAAAGTGCTGGAACATTTCGTAATAAGTGTCCTCTGTTTCAGACAGCAGCGACTATCAACAGCCCAAAAGTTATGATACTGTAATTTCCTGACGAAGTTTTGGTATGTTGTCTATGTGAGCGTATGATTTAATGATTAATAACAGTAATTTTAACTATATGTAAATGCATTATAAAGTATGAGAGACAATAATAAATATTTGCTATGTGTCTTGACTGTCTTATTTTCTACCCATCATTGCATTGCAATACAACAGGCGAAACTGAATTTTTATATTTCTTGCTGCTGGTATGATTGTTTCGACATTGCGCATTGACGAATGCATGTCACTTCCATGCGAAATTCGTACGACAGCACCCGATCGGTGCGAGTTGCCCACGACCGTGAGTTGTCAGTACTGAAAGATAAAAAATAAAACATCGTCCCTCTCACATTCTCTAACCTTACATTGGCTTCAGTTACTATACCTCTGCCCCTGAGGTAAGAGGCCAACTTTACTTAGTTCACAAATGTTAATATTGAGGACATCTTAAAAGTTGACTGTTTCCCTAAGTATTTTTGTTTGTAATTGAGCTGGAAAATTACACTCTCAATAATATCTTAATGTTAGTTGGCGTTTTTGGATTCGGCTCTTAGTTGCTACGCTGAAGCGCCAAAGAAACTGGCATAGGCACGCGTATTCAGATACAGAGATATGTAAACAGGCAGAACACGGCACTGCGGTCGACAACGCCTATATAAGACAACAAGTATCTGGCGCAGTTGTTAGATCGTTTACTGCTGCTACAATGACAGGTTATCAAGATTTAAATGAGTTTGAACGTGGGGTTATAGTCGGCGGACGAGCGATGGGACACAGCATCTCGGAGGTAGCGATGAAGAAAGTATTTTCCCGCACGACCATTTCACGAGTGTACCGTGAATATCAGGAATCCCGTAAAACATCAAATCTCCGGCACCCCTGTTGCCGGAAATAGATCCTGCAAGAACGGAACCAACGACGACTGAAGAGAATCGTTCAGTGTGACAGAAGTGCAACTCTTCCGCAAATTGCTGCTGATTTCAATGCTGGTCCGTCAGCAAGTGTCATAGTGCGGACCATTCAACGAAACATCATCGGTATGGGCTTTCGGAGCTGAAGGCCCACTCGTGTACCCTTGATGACTGCACGACACAAAGCTTTACGCCTTGCCTGGGCCCGTCAGCACCGACGTTGGACTGTTGATGACCCGAAACATGTTGTCTGGTCGGACGAGTCTCGTTTCAAGTTTTGTTGAGAGGATGGATGCGTATGGCAACGGCCTTGCCGCAGTGGATACTCCGGTTCCCGTGAGATCATCGGAGTTAAGCGCTGTTGGGCTTGGCCGGCACTTGGATGGGTGACCATCCAACCGCCATGCGCTGTTGCCATTTTTCGGGGTGCATTCAGCCTCGTGATGCCAATTGAGGAGCTACTCGACCGAATAGTAGCGGCTTCGGTCAAGAATACCATCGTAACGACCGGGAGAGCGGTGTGCTGACCCCACGCCCCTCCTATCCGCATCCTCCTCTGTGGATGACACGGCGCTCGGATGGTTCCGGTAGGCCACTCGTGGCCTGAAGACGAAGTGCTTTGGATGGACGTATACGGGTATGGAGAAAAGTCCATGCATGTCAGCAGGGGACTGTTCAAGCTGATGGAGGCTGTGCGATGGTGCGGGGCGTGTGCAGTTAGTGATGTAGGACCTCTGATACGTCTAGACAAAACTGTAACTGGTGGCATGTATTCGTACGTAAGCATCCTGTCTGATCACTATATCCATTCATGTCCATTGTGCGTTCTGACGGACTTGACTAATTCCAACAAGACAATGTGACACACCACACGTCCAGAATTGCTCCAGAGCGGCTCGAGAAACACTCTTCTGAGTTTAAACACTTACGCTGGCCACCAAACTTCCCAGACATGAACATTATTGAGCGTATTTGGGTTGCCTTGCGATGTGCTGTTCAGAAGAGATCTCCACCCCCTCGTACTCTTATGGAGTTATGGACAGACCTGCGGGATTCATGGTGTCAATTGCTACCAGCGCTACTTCAGACATTAGTCGAGTCCCTGCCACGTTGTGCTGCGGCACTTCTGCGTGTTCGCGGGGGCCCTGCACGATGTTACGCAGGTGTACTAGTTTCTTTGGCTCTTCAGTGTAGATACGAATTGGTATAACATCCGGCCGAGAACCGCGGGCCGCCCGAGTACTTCAATGTTTGACGACCGCTACTCTACGGCAAGCGCTTCCTTGCTCCCAGCTTTGCTGTGTTCCGCAAACAACTGGCAGCCCCACAGTGGCTCCAAGTAGATGCGATTATTCCATCCCGGCCGCCAGACTAGCTGTCGATCTGACTCTACACCGCGTCCCGCCTCGCAATGTCGCTGCGATTGCCAAACTTGCAAAAACGCCCGCTGTATGAAGTGCACGAGCAGTGCTGGGAGAAAGAGCTCTAAATGGCGGGTATTTCATTGTACCGCAAAGTGCTGATTCTCAGCAAATAACAAGAGTACCATCCTTTAGAGTCTAGATGAGTCTGACCACCGCGCAAGGTTACAGTACTGAATACTTTTTCATTCTATTACGATTCGACATTAACTAAACATTGCCGAAAATTTTTTATTTAACAGCATTTAATGAAAGGATTATTGCACTGAAAATTAATATAACTACGACGGGGTGCTAAAGAGTTTCTGCCTTTGTGCCTCATATCTGAAATAAAAAAAGGGTGCTTACTTGAAAGTTTGAAATCTTAATATGTAATTTTGTAAACATCACGTGTTCTGTTGCATGAGATGGCACAGTCACAAGTTTCTCGTCATTGGAGTTACGGGTGATATGATGTTTTTGTTTTTCCAGGAAAAGTTCGCAAAGGACCCTCACAGTCAGACGTCACAAACACTGGGAGAGAAGTGTGCTTCCTATAGCACTGAAGACTTGGATATCTCGTTTCAAGACTGACCATTTCACTGCTTAAGACGAGCTGCGCAGTGGTCGCCCTCAAACCGCAACAGACACTGCAACATCCGATGCTGTTGATGATCTCATTCTTCGCGACCGACGAATACCCACCAAAGAGACAGCCGAGATTCTTCACATCTCCCGGGAGCGTGTTGGTTTCTTCAGCGGAAAACGTGCCGAAATGTTTAAATTGTGATCAGCGAATGAAACGCGTTGAAACGTCCTAAGCTACTTTAAGCTCCATATACCTTTTTGGAGAGGTTAGTGACCGAGGGTGAAACTTGGCTTCACGTTTGTAATCTTGAGTACAAGGAATAATCAAAAGCAGGTCCTCGCCGTTGAAGACGTTTTGCACACAGAAATCGGCTAAAAAAGTAATGGCGTACGTTTTCTGGGACAAAGAGGGCATTCTGTTGGTGGACTGTTTGCGTCAGGGATCTACTGTTACCAGACAATATTATGCTGCTGGATCAACTGAAGGAAGCAATTAAGAACAAACGCATAGGAAAATTGACCAAAGGGATTCTTTTGTTGCATGACAACGCACGTGCGCACACGTCTAATGTTGTGGCTGTCAGATTGACAATCTTGGGCTTCCAACTAATCAACCATCCTCCTGACACGAAAAAATCTAGCCTCCCTTGGATTATTATCTGTGTCCGAACTTGAAAAAACATCCGAAGAATAGCCACTTTCAGGACACTGGAGTTGTCAAAGAGGCTGTGGAGAGCTGATTTCGCGATCGACCACATGGCTTTTATTTGCACTGACTAGAAAAGCTGCAACAACGATGTAGCAATCTCAGGGAAGATTTTACTGAATAAATGGATAATTTCATAACTCTAGCTTTATTCTTTCTAGGCACAAGCAGGAACTTTTTAGCACCCCATCGTACATCAGTGACTTTCACTAACGAAAATCAGACACAAAAATTTCCCCCTTCGAAGGTTTAGATCTCACCACATGTGGGACACTCGACTATACGTTCTTTGAAGTTTTTCTTTACTGCTTTAAATGTGCTTCCGTATCAATTAAAAAATGGTTCAAATGGCTCTGAGCACTATGGGACTTAAGATCTGAGGTCATCAGTCCCCTAGAACTTAGAACTACTTAAACCTAACTAACCTAAGAACATCACACACACATCCATGCCCGAGGCAGGATTCGAACCTGCGACCGTAGCGGTCACGCGGTTCCAGACTGAAGCGCCTAGAACCGCACAGCCACACCGGCCGGACGTATCAATTAACATCGGTTGTATAGACGAGCTTATTGAGCCCTTGTGTTGTGTGTATTGTGAATCTTCCGGATTGTTACTCATGTCCTTTCTGTAGGGAATGATTTAAAATCGGAAATACTTCGGCACCAGTTTGGTTTAATGATAACAGCAGTTTTTGGTGGTACTGGCTGTTAAAGGAGCTGAACCTGATTTTAATCAGGAGATTAGTTTGAAGTTCCTGTTTCTCCTTTGAGTGCAGTAGCCCGAGCATGTAGCTGCTTCGAAATAAGCAGTGCTAAATAGACGACATGGTTGTCAACTTGCCCTACGGGAAAACTGTTTGATTTTTAGAGTATAAATTAAGAAGAGCAAGACATGAATACACATTGACAGTGAAACATATATTGCCTATCGTAGTCATGTGTAGCAAGGAATAACCAAAACCCTACCAACGGTTCCACAAGAGCTTATGATGTCTTGAAAATTATAGCACGTCAAGGAATATATATCACAGTTATGTAAAGCGCTGTGAACTGGTGGCAGCGGTTTCACTGTACGAATTTTTAGTGTCTCGCCGTGTGAAATGTTTGTAATATCCGTATAGTAGTGCTACCCAGAAAATGGACTTACACTGATTGGTGATGCGACAAGAAGTACAGCAAGCATGCGACCATATTACAAATGGCTCAAATGGCTCTGAGCACTACGCGACTCAACTGCTGAGGTCATCAGTCGCCTAGAACTTAGAACTAATTAAACCTAACTAACCTAAGGACAGCACACAACACCCAGCCATCACGAGGCAGAGAAAATCCCTGACCCCGCCGGGAATCGAACCCGGGAACCCGGGCGTGGGAAGCGAGAACGCTACCGCACGACCACGAGATGCGGGACCATATTACATAATTGGAACAATACTTCATAAATGCTTAATTGTTCATTTGGTAAATCATCATTAATTGGTGAATGAATGACTTCAGTATTATGCGTTTCGGGATAAAATATCATCAGATATCAGATACATCGAGTTGTACAGATAAACTGAAGTTGCATGTTACATATACACTGAAGCACCAAAGCAACTGGTATAGGCATGCGTATTCAAATACAGAGATGTGTAAACAGGCAGACTACGGCACAACAAGTGTCCAACGCAAATGTTAGATCGGTAACTGCTGCTACAATGGCAGATTATCAAGTTTGAGTTTCAACGTGTTGTTATCGTCGGCGGACGAGTGATGGGACACAGCATCTCAGAGGTAACGATGAAGCAAGGATTTCTCCGTACGACCATTTCACGAGTGTACCGTGAATCTGGTGAAACATCAAATTTCCGACGTCGCTGCGTCCAGGACCAACGGTGACTGAAGAGAATCGTTCCACGTGACAGAAGTGCAATCCTTCCGCAAATTGCTGCAGATTTCAGTGCTGGGCCATCAATAAGTGTCAACGTGCGAACCATTCAACGAAACATCATCGGTATGGGCTTTCGGAGCCGAAAGCCCACTTGTGTCTTGATGAGTGCACGACACAAAGCTTTACGCCTCGCCTGGACCGACATTGGACTGTTGATGATTGGAAACATGTTGCGTGGTCAAGCAAGTCTCGTTTGAAATTGTATCGAGCGGATGGACGTGTACGGGTATGGAGACAACCTCATGAATCCAAAGATCATGCATGTCAACAGGGGACTGTTCAAGCTGGTGGAGGCACTGTAATGGTGTGGGGTGCGTGCAGTTGGAGTGGTATGGGACACCTGATAACCTGCATGTATTCGCGTCAATTGTGCATTCCGATGGGCAAATACAGCAGGACAATGCGACACCACACACTACGGAATGGCTCCATGAAGACTCTTCTGAGTTTAAACACTTCCGCTGGCCACCAGATTCCCCAGACATGAATATTAATGAGCTTACCTGGGATGCCATGCATCGTGCTGTTCAGAAGAAATCTCCATCCCCTCGTACTTTTACGGATTTATGGTTAGCCCTGCAGCATTAATGGTGTCAGTTCCCTCCAGCACTACTTCAAACATTAATCGAGTCCATGCAATTTGTGGCCGATCGGTTCTGGGCGCTACAGTCTGGAACCGCGCGACCGCTACGGCCGCAGGTTCGAATCCTGCCTCGGGCATGGATGTGTGTGATGGCCTTAGGTTAGTTAGGTTTAAGCAGTTCTAAGTTCTAGGGGACTGATGACCTCAGAAGTTGAGTCCCATAGTGCTCAGAGCCATTTGAACCAAGCCATGCGATGTAGTGTTGCTGCAGTACTGCGTGCCTGCGGGGGACCTACACGATATTAAACAAGTGTACCAGTTTCTTTGTCTATTCAGTACGTAACTGCCAGAGGTAGAGAACAGGCACGCCAGCCAGCTCCAGGAAAGTAATGAAGACACTTTTCTTTGACCGCAAGTGCCCGTGCTCATTCACTTTCTGGAACAAGATGCCACAATTAATGCACAGAGGTACGTGGGCACTTCGCAAATATTGAAGGACACCAGCAAGACCAAACGTCCAGGAATGTTTACGGACGACGACATTCTGTTGCAGACAGTTCTTCGCTATAGGTAACAGTGTCATCAGCGAAAAATCTGAAGTTACTATTAATACTATCAACAATGTCATTAATATATGATACGAACGACGAGGGACCCAGCATAGTTCCCTGGCGTACAGTCGAAGTTACTCCTACACCCGTCGATGCCTCTCCATTGAAGATAACTTGCTGCGCCCTCCCTACAAAAAAATCCTCAGTCCAGTCACAAATGGGAATGAGCATTTGGCATCATTTCCGGGAGGCCCCATTCGGGGAAGTTCGGCTGCCAAGTGCAACTCTTATTTCAGTTGACGCCACATGGGGTGACTTGCGCGGCGGTGAGGAGGATGAAATGATGATTAGGACAACACAACACCCAGTCCTCGAGCGGAGAAAATCTCCGACCCGGCCGAGAATCGAACCCGGGCCCGCTTGCAGTGGAGGCGAACACGTTAGCACCCAGCTAAGCAGGCGGACAGTCCAGTCACAAATTTCGCTTGAAATCCCATACTATAGTTCTTTTTATCATTAATGTAGATGTGGTAAATGCTTTCGGACATCGATAAGTACTGTATCTACCTGAATGCCGTGATCCATGCCTTTTAGTGTGTCATTTGAGAAGAGTGCGAGTTGGTTTTCATATGATCGATGTTTTCGTAATACGAGCTGGCTGGCATGGAGCAGGTCATTCCATTAGAGACACGTCACTATGTTCGTGATCAGAACATATTCTAACACTCAACAACAAACCAATGTCAAGGATATTGAATAGTAGTTTTCTGGATCATTTCTGCTCCCCTCCTTATACGAGGTGCGGCTAGAAAAAAACCGGACTGATGCTGGAAAAAACATTTATTTACAATTATTTGCAATTTCATGTTATCTCCTTCAATGTACTCTCCTCCTCGGTCTCTACACCGCTCCATACGAATTTTCCACTGTTCATAGCAATGCTGCAGATCATTTTCGGTAAGTCCATACATTACTTCCGTCGCTTTTTCTTTTACTGCTTCAACAGTCTCAAATTTAGTTCCTTTCAAAGCTGACTTGACTTTAGGGAAAAGAAAAAAGTCACAGGGGGCCAAATCAGGTGAGTAGGGTGGATGATCTAAGATGGGAATGTTGTGTTTTGCCATAAACGTCTTCACTGACAACGCACTGTGAGCTGGGGCATTGGCTTGGTGAAGGATCCATGACTTCTTTCTCCACAAATCGTTCCGTTTTCTCCGTACTCGCTCACGTAGGGTAGCCAGGACGCTAATGTAGTAATGCTGATTCACTGTTTGTCCCTCTGGTACCCAATCAATGTGCACAATCCCTTTGATGTCAAAAAAAAAACAATCATTGCCTTGTATTTCGATTTTGACATTCGTGCTTTTTTTTTTTTTTTTTTTGTCGTGGAGAACCAGGAGTTTTCCAATGCATCGATTGGCGTTTAGTTTCGGGATCGTAAGTAAAAAACCACGATTCATCGCAAGTAATAACATTTTGTAAGAAGGTGGGATCACTTTCAATGTTTTCCAGGATGTCAGAACAAATCATTCTTCGGCGTTCCTTCTGTTCAATTGTGAGACACTTTGGAACCATTTTTGAACACACTTTGTTCATGTTGAAACTTTCATGAAGAATCTGTCTAACACTTTCCTTGTCAACTCCTGTTAACTCAGACACTGCTCTGATTGTTAAACGGCGATCTTGTCGAACAAGTTTACCGATTTTTTCAATGTTTGCATCAGTTTTTGCTGACAATGGTCTGCCAGTGCGAGTGTCATCACTGGTGTCTTCGCGGCCATCTTTAAATCGTTTAAACCACTCAAACACTTGTGTTCGCGATAAACAATCATCGCCGTACACTTGTAACATTACAAACGTTTCACTTGCAGATTTTCCTAGTTTGAAACAAAATTTGATGTTAACACGCTGTTCTTTCTGTACACTCAACATTTTCCGACGCACAGACAAAACGTGAACTACTTAAAACAGACGCCACGGGCAGACTGAGTGCAGGAGACAGATGAAACTCGAGCAGTAGGCGGAGCGAGAGTCACGTGACAGGCCACGCGACTTTCAGCCTCATTGCATTCGTTTTATTGTTTCACCAGTACTAGTCCGGTTTTTTTCTAGCCACACCTCGTAGATGGGCGTCACCCGTGCTTTCTTCGAACTTCTGAGCTCGGCTTTAGGTTCAAGGGTCTAACTTATACTGTAGGTAGCACAGAAGCTAACTCAGTCTGCTTTTGCTTTGTTACTCTCAACTCCGTTTACTGTCTCATCCACAAGTGACTGGACACTAGCTGTAGTGCCACTAACAGCTTTTGCATACAACCAGAATTTCTTTGGGTTTTGTGAAATCTTTCAGCAGTATTCGGTACTCACTGAAAGCTTCACGCTTTGCACTCTTGACAGCCAAACGCGTTTCATTCAGCATTTCTCTATCTAAAGCCCTATGCTGTGTTTTACACCTATTATGCAGTAATCTGTTTCTTTAGAAGTTTCTTCACAATGACTTAATACCATTGAAGGTCCCTTCCATCATTAACTGTCCTATTGGGTGCATGTCTACCCAGTGCACGGTCAAATACCCTTTTAAACTTGAGCCACAGTTCCTCTACATGCTACTGTTCTGATCTAAAACTTTCAAGTTCCTAATTTGAGATATGACACTACTTCTTCTTTATCTAGTTTACTGAAGATATGTTTCTACTTGCTTTAGTCATCCGTTGTGGATTATTAACTATTACTACTATAACTGCGACATGGTCATAATATTAGTTTCAATATAAACATCCTTGAATAGGTCAGGTCTGTTCGTTGCTATTAGCTCTAATATAATTCAATCATGGGCGGGGTTCCATATTATGCGTTCAAGGTAGTTTCCAAAGGAGTCATCTAGTAATGTTTCAGAGGATGTCTTGTCACAGTCACCGTTAACAAACTATAATCACCCCAGTTGAGTGATGGATGATTAAAGTTTCCTCGAACGAATACAATTAGGAAATTTACGTACAAGTGAACCGAGTTTTTTTCTGAGGTTTTCTGTTACATCAGGAGGTGAGTCTGATTGTCGACAAAATGATCCATTTATGATTTTTTGCACATTATGAATACTGAGTCTTGCCCAAACAACCTCACATGCAGCTTGGATTTCTATCTTGGCAGACTTGAGTTTCTTGTCTACCTGCGACAAATACACCACCTCCATTTTGCATTAGCCTATTCCTTCGGCATATGCTTAATTTTCCTCAAAATTCTCACTGCTGTCAACTTCAGGATTTAACCAGCTTTCTGTAGCTATATTTTGTGAGATTCGCTGTTTTTTTAGGAGTGCCTCAAACTATGGCACTTCGTTGTGAGTACGTCGGCAGTTAACGACTAGGATTTTGATACTCTCATCTGCAGTGCGCACTTCTATGGATCTTACACTGATGCTTCTGGGTTTCCTATGGGTGTTGTTATCTGGACTGGGTGGCGAGTCGTCTGATCCAAAAACCCCTTGTGTGCACCCCCAGGTACCTGCTTAGCTGTCTCTGACGCGTAATTGCAAACCTGAACTGTTTATGGGAAACCTACAGTTCTCAACCCTATGGTACAAGTCTAGAAAGTTAACTTGTCACAGAACCTTCATAGTCTTTGGTTCAAGCCTTCCAGTCGACTCAGAACCAGGGGGCTACCATCTGTTCTGGTGACAATGCTGCAGATTGAGAGTTTCTTTGAAACTGCATGAGCATGGCTGATATCCTCAACCTGCTTTGCTAGTCGCTGAAATGATCCAAACATGACCATGGAGTCCAGACGACAGGCATCATTTGTACCAACGTGCGCGACAATCTGCAGTTTGATGCACCCTCCCTTTCGGAAAAACCTCTTAAACGTACTGAACGAGGCCCCCAGGCGTATATACTGAGTGAACATGGCGTTCTTTCCCATGTATTGCTGCCATTTCTGTAAGTGGTACTATTATTTCCCGTATGTTCGAATTGCGGACGATTAATAGATCTGTGTTTGGCTCTCCTAGGCACAGGATACAGTTGGTTTCCCAACATCTCGAACTTGTTGGTTACGTGGGTAGGTGTAACATCCTGAGTTCCCTCTGGCCACTGCCTCTCCTGTACAGAACGCTTCGAGCTGCACTGAGACGCCACTCACAGTCTAGTGGACGGGTGATGATGAATCTTGTACTTCCCGCAGAAGAGACGGTATCCACTTGCGGTACCTTTGGTATATTAGTCATGTGGCGTGACTTTCGGTAGCCCTGTTCACACACCCAATCTCAACATCCAGTGGCTTGCAGTAATCATGGCGACCTGCAGCTGGTTACAAATAGCAATCAACTGACATCCTGCCTGAGAACAGCAAACACAGATGGGGCAGCATTATGTCTGGTGCAATATTTTACGGAACATAACTTACGCCTGGTGCAAGATCTTACAGAACAGTAAAGATATGGCTTTAAACTAAGCCTGCTGGTTGTTTACTAATACATGAGTTTGATATGCTACAGCTATTACAGTGGCCTTTTAGAGCTAAAGCAATTAACAGGCAAAACGAGAAGTCTATTATAACAATATAGATGTCCTCAGTATAGCTGAATAAATGAATAAAATAAAATAAAAATGTCCCATAAAATTCCTCCCTAAAGCATAGGCATGCTACACAAACATGATAATGATAGAAACAGAACTAAATCAAACGCAAACCATGGAATAACAAGATTATGAAAGTGTATGATAACAACATATGTCTTTCACCATTTCATTTAGCACACCACTCAATCCGTGTTTCACTTAGGCGACTGCTCTGGTGGTTTCAGTGAACCGCATCCTGCTCATTTCGCAGACCTGACAAACATCCCTTATATGGAGACAACACTTCACTTCCCTCACTGTCTCTTCAATACACAAACTAAGTACTGGACAGTGAGTAACAGTGCCTCACACACTCTGTGAGGGCCTCTTGTACACCTCCATCGGTGCTGAGCACTTCCAGCCATCTCCAACTGTTCCTGTAGATGATACCGCACTATCTTAGAAAAAGAAATGTTTTGTTTTATTCCTCGTTGTGGGAAACCTGCTCCAGATCTACAGACGCGATTTCCTTGTTTTTCATAAATCTGCCCTTTGTTAAAAGTCGCAGCGTTGAAATGCCTTCTCGAGTTCCCCTGAATTTTGTAAAAACAAATTGCTAATCCACTTTCAATTTTCCGATCCATTCTTTGCTTACGTATCTGGCACGATAGCAAGTCGGGAGTTTGCGTACTGTTTTTTATTTTTCAGTACTTTATTTTTGCTCAAAAAGTTTCTACTTTTCAAGCAAAAAAATTTATTTTCAAGAATACTTTATAGCGGCTCGGTGTAGCCACGTGGTCTAGGGTGTCTTGTCACGGTCCGCGCGGCTGCCACCGTCGGAGGTTCGAGTCCTCCCTCGGGCATGGGTGTGTGTCTCGTCCTTAGCGTAAGTTAAGTTAGGTTAAGTAGTGTGTAAGCTTAGGGACCGATGACCTCAGCAGTTTGGTCCCATAAGAGCTTACCACAAATTACCGTTACTTTATAGTTTTGAAGGTGAGATTGAATAGAAGTTTTATTTTGTGATTCTTCACACACACACAGGACCTTTATTTAGTTATAGTAAAAATTTCACCTCATTACTGAACCAACCAGAATGACCAATTTCACTAGAGGCGACTTGTGGCGAAAAAAATAATAAATTAAAAAATGGCGTGCAAATGAGTAAATGTCAGACAGCAAATGCAGATATCCAGAGTTCGAGCCTCATGGTTGCAGCGTGGTTCGAAGGCCACGCTGTACTTGCGTAGGTCGCCCTATAAACTGTCTGCGTAAGTCACTCTGTTGGACCGTGTCAGGTAGAGCACTGCCGTGTTCAAATCAACAGTCTGACTAAAAGCAGCATTTCATTGTGTGTCTGCGGTTATATCGGGTTAAAATGGTGTGGAACAGATAAATTCAAATTTTTCTGGGCGGCTGGTGTGTAACTTCTATAGGTGTTTACAACTTTATGCAGGATGAACATGAATAAAACAGACAAATAGCAGGGACGCATTCCTGACTGGAAATGAAGGAAAAAATGTCGTATAAACTTGCATCCGGAAATGGACGATGTGCGCGCAACGACAACAAATCGTCCCGAAACACACTACAGACCTGCATCGCATCCACATCACAACAGATGGTTCAAAGTGGCCTCCAGGTGATAGGGATAGTAGCGCTTTCATGCAGGTTACACACAATCATACTTCGGCGGGCCACTTGCCTGGAGCTTGTACTAGGGTTCGTCTCACTACCTGTAGAACCCGGTCCTCCGAATCTGGTGTACGCACAGTCCGCCGCCTCCCAGCACGGTTGTCTGTCTGAAAGGACCCACGATCACACAAACGCCGACAAAGGGCTTGAAATGTTGTGTGATGTTGGTGTCTGCGATGGTAATGGTTTTGGTATAGCCCTGTTGCCTCTTGGTCTTGTTCCCGACATGAATACTAGACCATTCTGGCGCTTACAGTACGCTGCGTCAGTCATATTCACTCCAACACACAAGTAACACACTGCAACTAGTCAGAGGAATCTTCATTCATCAGTGCAATCTACCGTGGCAACGATGCATTTCCGGACACATGTTCATAGGACCTTTCTTCCTCCATTTCCAGTTACGTATCCGCCCCTGCAATTAGTTTCATCAATATCCATCCTGAGTAAAATGAAAAGATGGTTGTGATTTAGAGCAGGCAAGTGCATAGTGTTAATTTGAAGTACTTTATCACCAACGTACTATAAACACCTACAGTCTTCTTGTTGTGTAAATAAAAGCGGCTTTTCTTGCTGCAGCTTTTGAGTTAAGGAAAAGACGTGTTTCGCCTTGCTCTTCAAAAATGTGTGTGAAATCTTATGGGACTTAACTGCTAAGGTCATCAGTCCCTAAGCTTACACACTACTTAACCTAAACTATCCTAACGACAAACACACACACCCATGCTCGAGGGAGGACTCGAACCTCCGCCGGGACCAGCCACACAGTCCGACTGCAGCCCCTTAGACCGCTCGGCTAATCCTTTCTCTGGCTCTAATGCATCTTCAGTGGGTTCTACAACGATACAGTTTTGTTATTTTTAGACAATCAGACAGTCACGTCGTGTTTTTATATGTAATTAATTACGTACAGTTTGCTGTGATCTGCGTTTCCTCTCACCTGGTCTGGAAGTCCCACTACCACTTTGTTTTCGAAACGTAAGCACAATTTTGTATTCTGAGCTTTTTCACACTGTTCACCATGTTTCTCCTTTTCTGTAGTGTACTATTATTCTTTTCCACTAGATATAGCTATTTGTTCTAACTCTATGTTTTTAACAACGTAAATGTGGTAACTTCATTATGTTTTTCCGTCTCTTTGGTTTGTTTACCTACATGTTGCCAACCTAACGTTCAGCAAGAAAAGGCGGTTTTATTTACAAAACGAGTATTTCTGTGCTTGCTACCGAGGATGGCCATGCAAACAAACTTGTTGACCTACAGTCTTCGTCTCTGTTAATTATGCCCTTTAATTATTATGATCTTGTCCCGTGAATGGGATTTCGGCTCCTAGCAGTTTATCATCCAAAGTTGGCAGCAATGTAATAGAACAGACATGCTTTTGAATCACCGTTTTTATATTCTGCAGATTGCTTTTCGGCTTGGAAAGGACGCGTCTTATTACAACGCCATTGACAGAAAGAAGTGGTACCACAGAGAAATGTAAAAGGATACACTTACACTGTTTTTACAGATCGTGCCTCCTTTTCTACATCTACATCCATAATCCGCAAGCCACCTGACGGTGTGTGGCGGAGGGTACCTGGAGTACCTCTATCGGTTCTCCCTTCTATTCCAGTCTCGTATTGTTCGTGGAAAGAAAGATTGTCGGTATTCCTCTGTGTGGGTTCTAATCTCCCTGATTTTATCCTCATGGTCTCTTCGCGAGATATACGTAGGAGAGAGCAATATACTGCTTGACTCCTCGGTGAAGGTATGTTCTCGAAACTTCAACAAAAGCCCGTACCGAGCTACAGAGCGTCTCTCTTGCAGAGCCTTCCACTGGAGTTTATCTATCATGTCCGTAACGCTTTCGCGATTACTGAATGATTCTGTAACGAAGCGCGCTGCTCTCCGTTGGATCTTCTCTCTCTCTTCTATCAACCCTATCTGCTACGGATCCCAGACCGGTGAGCAGTATTGAAGCAGTGGGCGGACCAGTGTACTGTAACTTCCTTCCTTTGTTTTCGGACTGCATTTCCTTAGAATTCTTCCAATGAATCTCAGTCTGGCATCTACTTTACCGACGGTTAATTTTATATGGTCATTCCATTTTTAATCACTCCTAATACCTACTCCCAGATAATTTATGGAATTAACTGCTTCCAGTTGCTGACCTGCTATATTGTAGCTACATGATAAACAATCTTTCTTTCTGTGTATTCGCAGCACATTACAATTGTCTACATTGAGATTCAATTGCCATTCCCTGCACCATGCGTCAATTCGTTGCAGATCCTCCCGAATTTCAGTACAATTTTCCATTGTTACAACCTCTCGATACACTAAAGCATTATCCGCAAAAAGCCTCAGTGAACTTCCGGTGTTATCCACAAGGTCATTTATATATATTGTGAATAGCAACGGTCCTACGACACTCCCCTGCGGCACACCTGAAATCACTCTTACTTCGGAAGACTTCTCTCCATTGAGAATGACATGCTACGTTCTCTTATCTAGGAACTCTTCAATCCAATCACACAATTGGTCTGATAGTCCATGTGCTCTTACTTTGTTCATTAAACGACTGTGGGGAATTGTATCAAATGCCTTGCGGAGGTCAAGAAACACGGCATCTATCTGGGAACCCGTGTCTATGGCCCTATGAGTCTCGTGGACGAATAGCGCGAGCAGGGTTTCACACGATCGTCTTTTTCGAAACCCATGCTGATTCCTACAGAGTAGATTTCTAGTCCCCAGAAAAGTCATTATACTCGAACATAATACGTGTTCCAAAATTCTACAACTGATCAACGTTAGAGATATAGATCTATTGTTCTGCACATCTGTTCGGCGTCCTTTCTTGAAAATGGGGATGACCTGTGCCCATTTCCAATCCTTTGGAACGCTACGCTCTTCTAGAGACTTACTGTACACCGCTGCAAGAAGGAGGGGGGTGGGGGCAAGTTTCTTCGCGTACTCTGTGTAAAATCGAACTGGTATCCCATCAGGTCCAGCGGCCTTTCCTCTTTTGAGCGATTTTAATTGTTTTTCTATCCCTCTGTCATCTATTTCGGTATCTACCATTTTGTCATCTGTGCGACAATCTAGAGAAGGAACTACAGTGCAGTCTTCCTCTGTGAAACAGCTTTGGAAGAAGACATTTAGTATTTCGGCCTTTAGTCTGTTTCAGTACCACTTTTGTCACAGAGCGCCTGGACATTTTGTTTTGATCCACCTCCCGCTTTGACGTAAGACCAAAATTTCGTAGGATTTTCTGCCAAGTCAGTACATAGAACTTTACTTTCGAATTCATTGATTCAGAGGTGAACAAGCAGAGTAATTTAGATGACAGGATAAACATATTCCTTAACGTTTGTCGTATAGCCAAGAATATTCAGCCATTACTTGCTGTATTTATGACCCTGGTGGCGCTTTAGTGATTGTGGGGCAGTTTTTATTTGATTTCATCATAACATAAGTTTAGAACACAAGCCCATAGAATGTTTACCGGGGAACGGTGATTCGTGCAGAGGCAGCAAGGCACGGAGCCTGGCCCTCGCGTGCTGGAGGGGAGTGGGTCTGCAGCTGCAGCTGCCGGTGGCCGCGTCTGGCTGGCTGGTGTGATTCACGCTCTGGAGTCGCGTGCCGGCCGAGCGGCCCCTCAACAAATTGTGCCCGGGGCCGCGGGTACACGCCCTGCAAGCAACAAGTGGCGCCGCCGCAGCCGGAAAGCGCCTCGCTTGTTTATACTCTGCACACGGAATACCTGTCCGTGTAGCGTAAAGCGCTAACCGCTAGCTTCCGAGATACGGAGCCGTTGTTGTTGTTGTTGTGGTCTTCAGTCCTGAGACTGGTTTGATGCAGCTCTCCATGCTACTCTATCCTGGGCAAGTTTCTTCATCTCCCAGTACCTACTGCAACCTACATCCTTCTGAATCTGCTTAGTGTATTGATCTCTTGGTCTCCCTCTACGATTTTTACCCTCCACGCTGCCCTCCAATGCTAAATTTGTGATCCCTTGGTGCCTCAAAACATGTCCTACCAACCGATTCCTTCTTCTAGTCAAGTTGTGCCACAAACTTCTCTTCTCCCCAATCCTATTCAATACCTCCTCATTAGTTACGTGGTCTACCCACCTTATCTTCAGCATTCTTCTGTTGCACCACATTTCGAAAGCTTCTATTCTCTTCCTGTCCAAACTGGTTATCGTCCATGTTTCACTTCCATACATGGCTACACTCCATACAAATACTTTCAGAAACGACTTCCTGACACTTAAATTTATACTCGATGTTAACAAATTTCTCTTCTTCAGAAACGATTTCCTTGCCATTGCCAGTCTACATTTTATATCCTCTCTACTTCGACCATCATCAGTTATTTTACTCCCCAAATAGCAGAACTCCTTTACTACTTTAAGTGTCTCATTTCCTAATCCAATCCCCTCAGCATCACCCGATTTAATTTGACTACATTCCATTATCCTCGTTTTGCTTTTGTTGATGTTCATCTTATATCCTCCTTTCAAGACACTGTCCATTCCGTTCAACTGCTCTTCCAAGTCCTTTGCTGTCTCTGACAGAATTACAATGTCATCGGCGAACCTCAAAGTTTTTACTTCTTCTCCATGAATTTTAATACCTACTCCGAATTTTTCTTTTGTTTCCTTTACTGCTTGCTCAATATACAGATTGAATAACATCGGGGAGAGGCTACAACCCTGTCTCACTCCTTTCCCAACCACTGCTTCCCTTTCATGCCCCTCGACTCTTATAACTGCCATCTGGTTTCTGTACAAATTGTAAATAGCCTTTCGCTCCCTGTATTTTACCCTGGTACCTTCAGAATTTGAAAGAGAGTATTCCAGTTAACGTTGTCAAAAGCTTTCTCCAAGTCTACAAATGCTAGAAACGTAGGTTTGCATTTTCTTAATCTTTCTTCTAAAATAAGTCGTAAGGTTAGTATTGCCTCACGTGTTCCAACATTTCTACGGAATCCAAACTGATCGTCCCCGAGGTCCGCTTCTACCAGTTTTTCCATTCGTCTGTAAAGAATTCGCGTTAGTATTTTGCAGCTGTGACTTATTAAACTGATAGTTCTGTAATTTTCACATCTGTCAACACCTGCTTTCCTTCGGATTGGAATTATTATATTCTTCTTGAAGTCCGTGGGTATTTCGCCTGTTTCATACATCTTGCTCACCATATGGTAGAATTTTGTCAGGACTGGCTCGCCCAAGGCCATCAGTAGTTCTAATGGAATGTTGTCTACTCCCGGGGCCTTGTTTCGACTCAGGACTTTCAGTGCTCTGTCAAACTCTTCACGCAGTATCTTATCTCCCATTTCATCTTCTTCTACATCCTCTTCCATTTCCATAATATTGTCCTCAAGTACATCGCCCTTGTATAAACCCTCTATATACTCCTTCCACCTTTCTGCCTTCCTTTCTTTGCTTAGAACTGGGTTGCCATCTGAGCTCTTGATATTCATACAAGTGGTTCTCTTTTCTCCAAAGGTCTCTTTAATTTTCCTGTAGGCTGTATCTATCTTACCCCTAGTGAGACAAGCCTCTACATCCTTACATTTGTACTCTAGCCATCCCTGCTTAGCCATTTTGCACTTCCTGTCAATCTCATTTTTGAGACGTTTGTATTCGTTTTTGCCTGCTTCATTTACTGCATTTTTATATTTCCTCCTTTCATCAATTAAATTCAATATTTCTTCTGTTACCCAAGGATTTCTATTAGCCCTCGTCTTTTTACCTACTTGATCCTCTGCTGCCTTCACTACTTCATCCCTCAGAGCTACCCATTCTTCTTCTACTGTATTTCTTTCCCCCATTCCTGTCAATTGTTCCCTTATGCTCTCCCTGAAACTCTCTACAACCTCTGGTTCTTTCAGTTTATCCAAGTCCCATCTCCTTAAATTCCCGCATTTTTGCAGTGTCTTCAGTTTCAATCTGCAGTTCATAACCAATAGATTGTGGTCAGAATCCACATCTGCCCCTGGAAATGTCTTACAATTTAAAACCTGGTTCCTAAATCTCTGTCTTACGATTATGTAATCTATCTGATACCTTTTAGTATCTCCAGGATTCTTCCAGGTATTAGCTATGATTAAGTTATGCTCTGTGCAAAATTCTACAAGGCGGCTTCCTCTTTCATTTCTTCCCCCCAATCCATATTCACCTACTATGTTTCCTTCTCTCCCTTTTCCTACTGACGAATTCCAGTCACCCATGACTATTAAATTTTCGTCTTCCTTCACTACCTGAATAATTTCTTTTATCTGGTCATACATTTCATCAATTTCTTCATCATCTGCAAAGCTAGTTGGCATATAAACTTGTACTACTGTAGTAGGCATGGGCTTTGTGTCTATCTTGGCCACAATAATGCGTTCACTATGCTGTTTGTAGTAGCTAACCCGCACTCAGAAGCTGTACTACACTGAAAAGCCAAAGAAACTGGTAAACCTGCCTAATATCGAGCACGCATAAGTCCCGCAACAAGACGTGGAATGTACTCGACTAATGTCTGAAGTAGTGCTGGAGGGAAGTGACAACAAGAGTCCTGAAGGGCTGTCGATAAATGCGTAGGAATACGAGGGGATGGAGATCTCTCCTGAACAGCACGTTGCAAGGCATCCCAGATATGCTCAATAATGCTTATGTTCTGGGGAGTTTTCTCGAAGTGTTTAAACTTAGAAGAGTGCTCTGTAGCAATTCTGCACATGTGGGTTGTCGCATTGTCCTGCTGGTATAGCCCAAGTCCGTCGGAACGCACAATGGACATGAATGGATGCAGGTGACCAGACACGATGCTTACGTACGTGTCACCTGTCAGAGGCATATCTGGACGTATCAGGGTTCCATATCACTCCAACTACACACGCCCCACACCATTACAGAGCCTCCACCAGAGTGAACGGTCCCCTGCTGACATGCAGGGTCCCTGAATTCATGAGGTTGTCTACGTACCTGTATATGTCCATCCGCTCGATACGATTTAAAAAGAGACTCGTCCGACCAGACAACACGTTCCCAGTCATCAACAGTGCAATGTCGGTGTTCACGGGCCCAGTAGACGCGTGAAGCTTCGTGTCGTGCAGTGATCGAGGGTACACGAGTGGATCTTCGGCTCCGAAAGCCCATATCGGTGATGTTTCGTTGAATAGTTCGAACGCTGTTGATGGCCCAGCATTGGAATCAGCAGCAATTTGCGAAAGGTCTGCCTTCTGTCAAGTTGAGCGATTCTCTTCAGTCGTCGTTGGTCCCGTTCTTGCAGGATCTTTTACCAGGCGCAGCGATGTCAGAGATTTGATGATTTAACGGATTCCTGCTGTTCACGGTACACTCGTGAAATGGTCGTACGGGAAAAACCTCACTTCATCGCTAGTTCGGAGATCCTGTGTCCCATTGCTCTTGCGCCGACTATAACACGACGTTCAAACGCACTTACATCTTGATAATCTGGCACTGTGCCGGCCGCGGTGGCCGAGCGATTCTAGGCGCTTCAGTCTGGAACTGCGCTGCTGCTACGGTCGCAGATTCGAATCCTGCCTTGGGCATGGATGTGTGTGATGTCCTTAGGTTAGTTAGGTTTAAGTAGTTCTAAGCTCTAGGGGACTGATGACCTCAGAAGTTAAGTCCCATAGTGCTCAGACCCATTTGAACCATTTTTTTGAAATATTGGGTTATTGTAGAAAAATAGAAAAGCGATCAGTGTTATTTTAATAACAATTTCGGCAGCTAGAAACGACCAACAGACACGAGCCATGAGTCAATACAGCATTGTTGAGACGATAATGTCTTGCACGGGCAATGTGCATGCCTTGTTCCCACGTTGTCTCAAGAATGGCGTCGTTCATAGGCTCGACGTATTTTAAAGTGTTGTAGCTATGAAGTTCAGTGCTCCATCTGCATTAAGATTAAAAACGGGAGGAGACATAATAAACTTGTAACATCACAGAACATCAATTTGGAAATTTGTGGTAAGATCTTATGGGACTAAACTGCTGAGGTCATCGGTCCCTAAGCTTACGCACTATTTAATTTAACTTAAACTAACCTACGCTGAGAACACACGCACACACACACACACACACACACGTGCTCGTGGGAGGACTCGAACCTCCGTCGGAGGGAACCGCGCGGACCGTGACACTGCGCCCAAGACCGCGCGGCTACCCCGCACGACATAGAACATCACATTGCTCCTTGGAAGAAAAGGTAAATATGATTGATGTACCCATACTTTCATTGACGTACCGTAAACTTCGGATAGTAACTGAATCCTTAATTTTGTGGTTGCTTTAGGCAAAATTGGTACCATCCAAAAATGGCGATGATGGAAAGTCAACAACTTATAACATTTCGCTCTCGCCTTCACAGCGTGAGTCTCCTTCACCTTTGTCATCTTTACACAAAAGTCTATTACTTGTGTGCCATATCTGTGACATCGTAAAAAGGAAAGGAATTTATAGCAACGGTAATAAATTAAAATCTTAACAATTCATTCATAGTTTATAATAAAAACAGAAAGTATCTGGTGTGCTGCCTGTGTCTTCATAATATGCACGCCTAAATGTGATTGTATCGCTTGGAAACAGACAACGCGAAAAAGAGAGTTCTACAACCTTTTAGTAATGACTATTCCTAATGCTAAAATAATGGTATGATCCTCAATTAGAACACGATTTCTGAGCACATTTTCAAAAAATTAGAATCAGTAGGAGAACTGTGGCGACTTTTTGTATTATCCAGCCCACACTGCTTCTCGCGAAAAGCTATGGGGACTGAATGGACTAAGTTTTATTTACCTATTTTATTCGATATTTTGATTAAGCGTGTGTTGAAACGTATTACTCAAAAGTCTGAGGATCTCGTACAATTTTTCAGTCTCTGTTACGTTTATTACTGGAAATAATAGGAATAAAAATTCGAAAACCGGTTATTCCAGAAAACGGTTTTTTAGCGATTTTGATAGGTTAAACTGGAGATGAAAAATAAACAACAGCATACTCGAAAAACGCTAGTTTTCGCGATAACCGCCATCCCTACCTCGCATTGAAAGCCAATACCAAGGAAAGAATGGATAGCAGAAATGTGGGAGTTTTATATACACCGTCTGTTCTTAAAGTTCCGACACTGTTCTTTTATTCTTGGCGTATAAGCGACGTCAGCGCATTAACTACGGTAGGAGCTTGAATTAACAACTATAAACACGGATGTGCATTCGGCCAGTCATGCCACCACGAAACTTGATAGCTTTTTTTTTTTATTAAAAATGAAACTCCTCCAGCTGTACTTAAGATTTTATATTTATTTGGCTACTTGTTTCCACGTTGCGTCAACGCCATCTTCAGGCCCGTACACTTTGATGAAATCAATTGTGTGTTGCTCAGTCCTAGAAGTGCTCCACATGGATGGCGGGCAGTAACTCAAAAAAATTGATAGCAGTCGACAGGTGTCCTAAACAATTATACGTCATTTTGATGTCACTTCCCGGTAAACATCGAATGAATCTAGCTTTGCCTTGTCACGCCGGCACTTGACCGACGGACTGGAGCCGGAACTTTTGGCAAACGACTCGTCTCTCTCTCTCTCTCTCTCTCTCTCTCTCTCTCTCTCTCTCGCAAGACTTTCTCACGGTCCCTGCGACCTTAGCCCGGAGGAGATTGTAGCCCAACCCAGAGAAGGCAGCAGTTGATTTATGAGCGTGGTCAGCATGCACGGGGGCGCTAATTCACCGAGAGGTTCGCTTCCAGAAGACAGCGCTCATTTCTCAGAGATCAAAGGCTTCTGACCCCTGGAGTGACTCATAAAAAGCGTTCGTTTCAAAACTTCCCAGCAAAAGTGTATATTGTCTGAATACTTTTGCTTGTTTGTTCACAAAATTGTAATAATATACACTCAATGATCTTGTATGTAGTCGGGTTGTGCCTAACACAGGCACAGCAACATCGTATTTATGCTGTTTGAGACTGTCCCGACGCAATAAGTTCTTCATTGGTTCAAGGGCGTCGCGTCGTAAATGTTGTGGAACCTGCACAGTATTTCAACGAGACAGATACTTGTCATCTTAATGCTTACTGATGTGTTGCTGCAGTGTATGCTAGCTCGCTAGAAAAGCGCAGGCACAACGGGTGGGGCTATAATGTCATCGTATACGGATCATAGAGCACGGCGACATCCAGTGCCATCTGCCGGAGAAACGGGCACGGTTTTCTCACGCGCGACTCGGAAAAAGCGCGGCCGCACATCGCCCGGGCAGTGTGTTTGCGCCCAGTTTAAGTGTGCGGACTCCGATTCCTCGTATATGTTCCCGGATTCATTCACCAGCGGCTGACGATGCCTTAGCAACCTGGTTCTCTTGCCTTGGTGAGCTGAAATCCCTTGTCTCTATCAACCTAGCGTTACTCATCCGTAACTTATACGTCTAATGATGGCGTCCCAGGACATGGAAGATCCGGCACATCCATCACCACCTCCACCGAAACCACCACCTCCCCAACACCAAATGTGGCTTTTGACCTTCCTTCTCTGCCGATGACCAACTCCTACACCTCACTCATCTCCTCTCCCTTCATCTTCTCCCGTCACTCCGCCGTTTTTTTCTCCCTCGACCTCGAAAAAGCCTACGACCGTGTATGGCATCCCAATCTCCTGTTTAAACTCCAGACCTACGCCTTTCCTGTCAACTACGTCCGTCTGATTGCCTCCTTTCTCTCCCGCCGCCCCTCCTACGTTACCATCCATAACACGGATTCCTGCACCTTCTACCCCTCTGCAGGTGTGCCCCAGGGCTCTGTCCCCTCTTCTCTACCTCCTGTACACGGCAGATATGCCGATGACACCGCATTCCTCGCCCTCGCTCCTACCCTCCATCGGTCCCAACGCCTTCTCCAGAATCACCTTGACCTTTTTGCCGCATGGTGTAACCAGTGACTCCTGAAAATCAATGCTTCCAAGACCCAGGCAATCATCGTAGGTCGTACGACTTGCTCCTTCCGGCTCCTGGATTTCTCCCTTACCGTCTGCGCCCGTCCTGTCCGTCTCTCCCCCACCCTTACCTACCTTGGCCTCACCATTGACCGTCACCTCACCTGGATCCCTCATCTCCGCTCCATCCAATCCAAAGCCCACAACCGCCTCAGACTCCTCAAATTCCTCTCTGGCCGGACATGGGGTTTGAACCCCTCTACCATCCTCCACACCTACAAATCCTTAATCCATCTCATCCTTTGTTATGCCAGTCTCACCTGGATATCCATCCCCCCCCCCTCCAGATCCTGGAGCGCCATGCACTCTGCCTCGCCTTCCATATACTCCTCCCATCCCCTGTGCGGATGCTCTACAACCTGATTCCCTTCCCCTGGTTGCTCCTCTCCTCTCCAACCCCCGCCCTCTGCTGCGCCTTCCCTGTTGTGTCCCCCCTACCCTCTACCTCTACACCCTTCATCTCCTGGCTTCCGTCAACTCCCCATCCTGGATGATGCCCTCTCTCCCTCCATTTATCCCTCCCATAGACTTTGATCCTCATCTCCCCCTCCTTTCCTCTGTCCTTTCCCCAGGCTCCCTCTTCCCCCTCATTCCATCTTTCTCCCCCCCCCCCCCACGTCCTTTTGCATCCCCACCCTCTGCCTTTCCCCACTCTTTCGCTTCTGCCCAGCCCCCCCCCCCCCCTCTTATGGGTCCTCGTCCTCCGTCGGCTCCTTCCCCCCTCCCACCCACTTCGTTTTTCCTCTCCTTTCCCCCTTTTCCTTTCCCATTATCTGTGCAGGTCCCCCCCCCCCCCATCTACCCTCAGCTGTGGTGT
The DNA here is from genome assembly GCF_023864345.2 of Schistocerca serialis cubense. Taxonomy (NCBI): domain Eukaryota; kingdom Metazoa; phylum Arthropoda; class Insecta; order Orthoptera; family Acrididae; genus Schistocerca; species Schistocerca serialis. The sequence continues at coordinate 573,637,896 of NC_064645.1, read as the reverse complement.
GTCATATTTGTGACAACTTTTTAGTGCAGTGTTCAAGTGAGTGTTCAGTGTTGTGCGTCTTTCCAAAGTGTTGCAAACAGAAATCATGCTGTCGCTGGGTGTGATTTTTATATCTCTTGCGAACAGAAACCGGACTGTTGCCGTGTTTTTTTTAATTGTCTATTATTTTACCTGTCTGCTACCTGTGTATTTTATTAGAATCACCAACCCTCTGTTTTACGTTTTAAGTTCCACAATTTTCCGTCGTTTTACCATTTAAGTCACCGATTTTATCTCCTGTTTTTATTATTTATTATCTTCATTTTTTAAAAAACAAATTCTGTAGGCTGAAGAGCGGCGTAATAAGCTGCTGCCAGCCCACCCCCCTTTGGAGGGAATCGAAATTCAATAAAGGAGGGAAAAAAGACATGGAAGCGGACGAAACGATCTTTGTCTCTTCGTAATTCGTGCTATCGTCCAGTGTCAAGACAGTGTTCAGCAATAGCAAACCTTTCTGACTCATCTAGTCTGATGTGACGTCTTTGTTCAGCGCATCTATCTTCAACAGTGCGACACGTCTCTCCAACGTATTATTTCCCACACTGGCACGGGTTCTTATATATCCGTGGTCTCCTTGTACCAAGGTTGTCTTTAACAGAACCCAGCATCGTTTGCACTCGCACTAGAAGGCAAAAGACGTATTTTATTTCTTGTTTCTTGAACAGCCTGCCGATGTTAAAGGACACACCATCAATATACTGTAGAAAAACAATCCTCGTAGAGCTCTTCGTTTCTTCTGTCCGTTCTCCAAATTTATTGCGTGCCGGTTGAAATACATTACGAATCTGTTTATCAGTGTACCCGTTTTATACAAACGCAGAGCGAAGATGGCTGAGCTATGCTCATAAGCTCCCTGCATCTGAGGTAACTCTGGCCTTATGAACGAGGGCTCGTAATACGCCACTGCTTTGAGATGGGTGATGGCAGCTCGAAGCTCGTAGATATAGGTCAGTGTGGTTGTTTTTCGAAACACACTTTGGCCCAAGAATCCGTCGTCTTTTCTGCAGGCCAAGACATCTAAGAACGGGAAGCCACCATTTTTCTCCACTTCCATGGTGAAGCACTGCTTGGATGGAGGCAGTTGAGGGTTTCCAGAAACGTAGGAAGCTTTGCTGCCGCGTGTGGCCATACTACAAAGGTGTCTTCCACGTATCTTAAGAAACATATAGGTTTCAACACCGCTGACGGAAGTGCTTTTCCCTCGAAGTCTTGAATACAAAGGTAAGTTATTATGGAAGACTTAAGATGAAAAAGCACTTCAGTCAGCGCTGTTGAAACTTAAATGTATGTATAATGTCTGATTTGATGGCCCTAATCCAGGTTAAGTAAATTAAAAAAAAAATGAGCTACAAATCGCAGGTTGACTTTGTAATAGTAGTCTACATTCCTTTGTTTCCATGTTTATTCAGTCCGCTATCAAGGAAATAACCAGTTGTAACAAGGATCGCTGATGCTGACTGACTGACTCGGCGTAATGACATAAATTTAAAAAAGACTAAACGTAGAGTGGACCGCGCAAAGTTGCAGGTTTCTTATCTAACAGCTTCCAGCGGCAACAAAAATTTCATTTTCCGCATTTCGTGTAATTATTGACCCAATTTAAAATGTTGTGTAATCTACTCAATAAGATGTATAATCTTACCGTAAAGATTTAACACAAGGAGCCAAGTATTAAAGTCAGAAACATCGTATAGGTCTTGAGGTAACGTAATTCACACCGCGAAAATTACCTAGTTTATCCAGCGTTCGATAATGAGAGCAATTCGCAACTTTCAAAATAATTTCAGATCTCTTCTATACCCTTCTTCCCTTAAAGCCCCGCAAAAATAATGAAAGGAAAACACTTTATCTGTTACTAAATGGCGTTTTTCATGGGGAAAACCTTCAGCACCAAAGAGGACATTCTGATTTATTATTTGTTTATCGCTAACCCTATTCGTTACCCATTTTACAGACAGTATCCGCATGCACGACAGAAGACACGTACAAAATTATGTCATTAAATGCGACATAGTTTAGGAGAAATTAGACTTCGTAAATAAGTAAATATTTCTCAATATCGGTTGTATAAATATAGAATTAAGAAACCTGCCTTAGATGGGGGTTCTCATATGAATCTACCATATAGGCCTACGATTAACAAATAAACATGAGTCTTACACAGGGTGGTCCATTGATAGTGACCGGGCCAAATATCTCACGCAATAATTATCAAATGAAAAAACTACAAAGAACGAAACTCGTCTAGCTTGAAGGGGGAAACCAGATGGCGCTATGGTTGGCCCGTTAGATGGCGCTGCCATAGGTCAAACAGATATCAACTGCGTGTTTTTTAAATAGGAACCCCCAATTTTTATTACATATTCGTGTAGTATGTAAAGAAATACGAATGTATTAGTTGGATCTCTTTAGAGATGGCGCTGTAATAGACACAAACATTTAAGTACGTGGTATCACGTATCATTCCGCCAGTGCGGAACGTATTTGCTTCGTGATACATTACCTGTGTTAAAATGGACCGTTTACCAACTGCGGAAAAGGCCGATATCGTGTTGATGTATGGCTACTGTGATCAAAATGCCCAACGGGCGTGTGCTATGTATGCTGATCGGTATCCTGGACGACATCATCCAAGTGTCCGGACCGTCTGCCGGATAGTTATACTATTTAAGGAAACAGGAAGTGTTCAGCCACATGTGAAACGTCAACCACGACCTGCGACGAATGATGATACCCAAGGTGTTTTAGCTGCTGTCGCGGCTAATCCGCACATCAGTAGCAGACAAATTGCGCGAGGATCGGGAATCTCAAAAACGTCGGTGTTGACAATGCTACATCAACATCGATTGCACCCGTACCATATTTTTATGCACCAGGAATTGCATGGCGACCGCTTCGAATGTCGTGTACAGTTCTGCCACTGGGCGCAAGAGAAATTACGAGACGATGACAGATTTTGTGCATGCGTTCTATTTAGCGACGAAGCGTCGTTCACCAACAGCGGTAACGTAAACCGGCATAATATGCACTATTGGGCAACGGAAAATCCACGATGGCTGCAACAAGTGGAACGTCAGCGACCTTGGCGGGTTAATGTATGGTGTAGCATTATGGGAGGAAGGATAATTGGCCCCCATTTTATCGATGGCAATCTAAATGGTGCAATGTATTCTGATTCCCTACGTAATGTTCTACCGATGTTACTACAAGATGTTTCACTGCATAACAGAGTGGCGATGTACTTCCAACATGATGGATGTCCGGCACACAGCTGGCGTGTGGTTGAAGCGGTATTGAATAGCATATTTCATGACAGGTGGATTGGTCGTCGAAGCACCGTACCATGCCCCGCACGTTCACCGGATCGGACGTCCCCGGATTTGTTTCTGTGGGGAAAGTTGAAGGATATTTGCTATCGTGATCCACCGACAACGCCTGACAACATGCGTCAGCGCATTGTCAATGCATGTGCGAACATTACGGAAGGCGAACTACTCGCTGTTGAGAGAACTTTCGTTACACGTATTGCCAAATGCATTGAGGTTGACGGACATCATTTTGAGCATTTATTACATTAATGTGGTATTTACAGGTAATTACGATGTGACAGCATGCGTTCTCAGAAATGATAGGTTCACAAAGGTACATGTATCACATTGGAACAACCGAAATAAAATGTTCAAACGTACCTACGTTCTGTATTTTAATTTAAAAAACCTACCTGTTACCAACTGTTCGTCTAAAATTGTGAGCCATATGTTTGTGACTATTACAGCGCCGTCTATCACAAAGTGAAAAAAGAGGTCCAACTAATACATTCGTATTTCTTTACGTACTACATGAATGTGTAATAAAAATGGGGGTTCCTATTTTTAAAAAAACGCAGTTGATATCCGTTTGACCTGTGGCAGCGCCATCTAGCGGGCCAACCATAGCGCCATCTGGTTTTCCCCAAGCTAGACAAGTTATGTTCTTTGGATTTTTTTTTTCCTTTGACGCTTATTTCGTGAGATATTTGGCCCCGTCACGATCAACGGACCACCCTTTATACAAGGCAGTTAGTTAACGCTTTGAGTGCGATTTTCGTAATATTACATTGCCTTTAATGTTGGAAAGAACGCCATGCCCGTAACGTTTCTGGCAAAGCATCTTAATGAGGACTGACACGGCTATAATATAATTTATTAATTTATTTATTTATTGCTTATTTAGCCTGCAAGATCATGCCCTCCCTTACATCTGACCAAGAGTAACACACGGAGAAAAATATTACACAGCATTCATAATGATAATAATTTCCATATAATAATAATTGACAATAACGATAATAATATAACAGGAATAATGATGAGAAAATAGTGGAGAACTTAATGATGATATTGATTAGTTATTGCATAATAAGCTCAATAATAATAATTTGCCTCGTTTGTAAAAGTAGTAATTGGCAATAGTAATGTTAATAGCTTGACCAATAATAATAGTAAAGTAATGGAGGCATTAAGAACGATATTGATTAGTTTTGCAGTTTTCAATCCTTGTTTGGTATTAGAGGAGTGCACCTCTGATATTCACAGTATGTTTGAGTTAACTGGTAAGGCATGGAGCACATTTTCTCCAGTCCTTTAGTGTTGTGTCTAAGCGTGTTTACCGTATAAATTACTGAGTCTATCAGTGAAATTAGATACATCGTAAGTTGTGTCAGTAACGGGTATGGCAGTCCTGAGTAAGGTGTACTCGAAATACAGGGCTATTACAAATGACTGAAGCGATTTCATAAATTCACTGTAGCTCCATTCATTGACATATGGTCACGACACACTACAGATGCGTAGAAAAACTCATAAAGTTTTGTTCGGCTGAAGCCGCACTTCAGGTTTCTGCCGCCAGAGCGCTCGAGAGCGCAGTGAGACAAAATGGCCACAGGAGCCGAGAAAGCGTATGTCGTGCTTGAAATGCACTCACATCAGTCAGTCATAACAGTGCAACGACACTTCAGGACGAAGTTCAACAAAGATCCACCAACTGCTAACTCCATTCGGCGATGGTATGCGCAGTTTAAAGCTTCTGGATGCCTCTGTAAGGGGAAATCAACGGGTCGGCCTGCAGTGAGCGAAGAAACGGCTGAACGCGTGCGGGCAAGTTTCACGCGTAGCCCGCGGAAGTCGACGAATAAAGCAAGCAGGGAGCTAAACGTACCACAGCCGACGGTTTGGAAAATCTTACGGAAAAGGCTAAAGCAGAAGCCTTACCGTTTACAATTGCTACAACCCCTGACACCCGATAACAAAGTCAAACGCTTTGAATTTTCGGCGCGGTTGCAACAGCTCATTGAAGAGGATGCGTTCAGTGCGAAACTTGTTTTCAGTGATGAAGCAACGTTTTTTCTCAATGGTGAAGTGAACAGACACAATGTGCGAATCTGTGCGGTAGAGAATCCTCACGCATTCGTGCAGCAAATTCGCAATTCACCAAAAGTTAACGTGTTTTGTGCAATCTCACGGTTTAAAGTTTACGGCCCCTTTTTTTTCTGCGAAAAAACGTTACAGGACACGTGTATCTGGACATGCTGGAAAATTGGCTCATGCCACAACTGGAGACCGACAGCGCCGACTTCATCTTTGAACAGGATGGTGCTCCACCGCACTTCCATCATGATGTTCGGCATTTCTTAAACAGGAGATTGGAAAACCGATGGATCGGTCGTGGTGGAGATCATGATCAGCAATTCATGTCATGGCCTCCACGCTCTCCCAACTTAACCCCATGCGATTTCTTTCTGTGGGGTTATGTGAAATATTCAGTGTTTAAACCTCCTCTACCAAGAAACGTGCCAGAACAGCGAGCTCGCATCAACGATGCTTTCGAACTCATTGATGGGAACATGCTGCGGCGAGTGTGGGAGGAACTTGATTATCGGCTTGATGTCTGCCGAATCACTAAAGGGGCACATATCGAACATTTGTGAAAACCTAAAAAAAACTTTTTGAGTTTTTGTATGTGTGTGAAAAGCATTGTGAAAATATCTGAAATAATAAAGTTATTGTAGAGCTGTGAAATCGCTTCAATCATTTGTAATAACCCTGTACACTGAGGTCACAAAAGTAATGGGATAGCGATATGCACATATGCAGATGGCGCTTGTTATCGCTTACACAAGGTATAAAAAGGGAATTCATTGGCGTAGCTGTCATTCGTACTCAGATGATTCATTTGAAAGATTTTCGACGTAATTACGCCGGAAATTAATGGACTTTGAATGCGGAATGGTAGTTGGAGCTAGACGCATGGCTCCTTCGATTTCGGAAATCGTTAGGGCATTCAATATTCCCAGATCCACAGTGTCAAGAGTCGGCCGAGAAGGCGAAAATTTCAGGCATTACATCTCGCTACGGACAACGCAGTGGCCGAAGGTCTTCACTTAACGACCGTACGGCCGAGCTTTTTGCTCTCCATCAGGCCGTTCAGTATGCCCGCCGCCACCGCCATTCATCATATGTACTCTGCTCTGATTCACTCAGTGCTCTTCAGAGCCTTGGAGCTCCATATCCGGTCCGTCCCTTGGTGCAACGGATCCAGCAGTCCCTCCATTCTTCCGCTGCTGATGGCTCTCCTGTCAGCTTTCTGTGGGTTCCCAGCCATGTAGGAGTGCCTGGGAATGAGGCTGCTGATGCTGCAGCCAAGGCTGCAGTCCTCCTGCCTCGGCCAGCCTCCCATTGTGTCCCGTCATCTGACATTAGTGGGGTTGTTTGTAGGAGGCTTGTGTCTTTGTGGTGGGATACTTGGTCATCACTTCAAGGAAACAAGCCCGCATCTCGTGGTCGTGCGGTAGCGTTCTCACTTCCCACGCCCGGGTTCCCGGGTTCGATTCCCGGCGGGGTCAGGGATTTTCTCTGCCTCGTGATGGCTGGGTGTTGTGTGCTGTCCTTAGGTTAGTTAGGTTTAAGTAGGTCTAAGTTCTAGGGGACTGATGACCGTAGATGTTAAGTCCCATAGTGCTCAGAGCCATTTGAACCATTTTGAACCAAGGAAACAAGCTCCGGGCAGTAAAACTGTTCCCAACTGCTTGGACAACCTCCTCCCGACCATCTCGGCGAGAAGAGGTCCTTCTGACCAGGTTGCGGATTGGGCATTGCCGGTTTAGCCACCGCTACCTGGTCTCCGGTGACCCAGCCCCGCAGTGCCCTTGTGGTCATGCATTAACAGTGCGCCATGTTTTATTGTCGTGTCCCCGTTTTAGTCAATCTCGTGTTGTCCTGTCCCTGCCATCTACTTTACCAGATATTTTAGCTGATGACGCTCGAGCAGCTGCTCGTGTTCTTCGTTTCATTACTTTGACTGGCTTGTCCAAAGACATCTAACACCTTCACTTATTTTATCTGCATCTTTGTAAGAACTTTCTGGTGTCCCCCCCCCCCCCCTTGAGTTTTACTAGATTCTATGTGCTCTAACAATTGTGACTGGGCGCTAATGACCTCAGTAGTTGAGCGCCCTTAAAACAAACAAAAAAAACTTAACGACCGAGAGTACCGGCGTTTTCGTAGGGTTGGCAACACGGCGTGAAAAAAGCACATAAATCAATGCGGAAGGTACGACGAACGTATCCGTTACGGCAGTGCGGCGAAATTTGGCGTTAATGGGCTGCGGACGACCGATGCGAGTGCCTTGGCCAACAGCACGACATCGCCTGCAGCCCATCTCCTGGGCTCGTGACTGCATCCGTTGGACCCTAAACGACTGGGAAAACGACTTCAGAGTTCAGTTGGAAAGAGTTGGTGGTGGGGTTCAAGAGTGGCGCAGACCCAAAAAGCCATGGCCCCACCAAGTTGTGAACAAGGCGCTGTGTACGCTGGTGACGGCTTCATAATAGTGTGGGTTGTGTTTACATGGAATGGACTGGGTCCTCTGAACCCATCATTGACCATTTTCAACCATTCATGGACGTCATGTTCCCATACAACGATGGAATTTTTTTTATGGATCACATTGTGCCATATCACCGGGCCACAACTGTTCACGATTAGTTTGAAGAGCATTCTGGACAATTGGGGCTAATGATACGGCCACTCAGCTCAGTCCTATCGAGCATTTATGGGACATAATAGAGAGGTCAGTCCGTGCACTGGCAACGCTTCTGTGGACAGTTATGGAGGCAGCATGGTTCAGCACTTCTACAGGGAACTTTCAACGACTTGAGTCAATGCGACATTGAGATGACGTACAACCCCCGGCAAGAGGAGATCCGACACGATGTTAGGAGGTGTCCTACGACTTCCGTCTCCTCGGTGTAATATTTCTTCACTACAAACTCTATTAAAAACAAAGGTGGTTTAGGAAATCAGTCTTATGCTAACACAATTAGTTTATTTTAATATTTACCCAGACATGTTTCGACACCAATGTGACATCTTCTGTGGGTTAAATTCTTTATTTCTGTAAAGTATAATATGACATTTGTAATAATTTAACTACTGTAGGCCTAAGAAATACAATATTTGCAATTTGCTTCTTTTTGCTTTGGACATTCACCTTAAATTGCATCGCTAATTGAACTGTATTATTGTACATCGATTTTAGTGTTCGTTCTCGTCGTTTTTTTGACAGCATGTCATGTGCAACCTAGCTGCGAAGAAAATTATTGCATATTTGTGGAGAGCTGTTTCGATGGTGGAAGTTATGTACGTTTCTGTACTTAACATTTTCCGTCCTGTTTCGTGTCCCTGGTTGGTGTCTCAATCAGCTACTATTTATTGCATTGCTTTCACTCAGTTTTTCGTAAATTTCCGCTCACTACTTCACCTCACATGCACTCACACAAAATGTGGCGAAAGGAGATCTGAGCAAACACTTCTGATAATACACTCAGTGAGATGTGTGATGTTATTTCGTTGCTCACTTGTTCATCGTTTGTCTTGTGTTTGTTATGGCGCAGATTTTTTTTTGTGTGTGTGTGTGTGTGTGTGTGTGTGTGTGTGTGTGTGTGTGTGTGTGTGTGTGAGAGAGAGAGAGAGAGAGTGCGAAATGCAATTTAAGGTGAGTGTCCAAAGCAAAACGAAGCAAATTGCAAATATTATATTTCTTAGGCCTACAATAGTTAAACTATTACAAATGTGATATTATACTTTACAGAAATAAAGAATTTAACCCACAGAAGATGACACATTGGTGTCGAAACATGTCTGGGGAAATATTAAAATAAACCAATTGTGTTTGCATAAGGCTGGTTTCCAAAACAACCCAATTTTTAAATCGCAAACACGGAAGAATGAAAAACCTTAGTAAAACTTAGTAAAATGAGTATCACAAACTCAATTTGCAAAAAAATTTAGAGGCAGTGTCCACATACACCACTGAATGTACTGCGTAATTATATAATTGTAGCACACGTAGTTCAGGAGTGTGACGGCATATGAACACTGAGACGCGTGAAAAACTAGCTTTTCTTAAAAGAGCCGGCAAATTACCAAGTGTTTGATAAAGAGGGCACTTGGCGTATTACAGCAAACTTTAAAACTTTTTCTCCCTTTCAACCCTACAAAATAATGAAAACAGTTTATGGCTTACTAAATGACGCTGTCCGTGTGGTAAATCTTCTGCATCAAACATGACATTTTGATTTATTATTTGTTTGCCAGTATCTCTCTCCGCTGCCAATTTTGCAGACAGTATCCACATGTACAGCTGAGGACACCTACAAAATTATGTCATTGTATGACACATAGTGTAAGAGAAAAGTTAATTTTCCACAAAAACGTAAATATTTCCCAGTATCGGTTGTATAAATGTTTGTAGAGCTAAAAAAACCTGCGTTGGAAGGTAGAGTTCTCACACGACTCTACTACAGAGGCCTCTTTAACACGTTGAGTGCAATGTCCGTAATACAGGGTGTATCAGAAAGAATCAACCGATTTTTAAAAAATCATAACTATTATATTATTTGAGATATGTGAGTCGACAACGTACTGTTGGAAAGAGCAAACTCTCAAGTTTTACACGGTTCCTCTAGGTAGCAGCAGTGTGCGTCCACTTAGTTCTAGCAAAAACGATGTCGGGACAACAGAAAGCGTTTTGTGTTCTACGTTTTCCACAGTGCGGGCCGTTAATAACTGTTCAGCGCGACTTTCGTACTAGATATGGTGAGGATCCTCGTACAGCACAGAGCGCTAGACGATGGTATGAAAAATTCCGAGAAATTGGTTGTTTGTGTAACAGCAAATCGCCTGGCTATCCCCGAGTGTTTGAAACAGACTTCGAACGCATCCGCCACAGTTTCACAAGGAGTCCGCAGAAATCCGCTCGCCGTGCAGCTCGACATCTCAACATGCCCCGGATGTCCGTCTGGCGTGTGTTGCGTCGACGTTTACACATGAAACCATACAAAATTCAGCTGCTGCAAGCTCTTGGTGAAGGTGGCAAACAACAACGTGTGCAGTTCTGTAATTTCGTTCTTGATAAGATGGAGGATGACAGTTTTCTTCCACGCTTAGTGTTTAGTGACGAGGCAACGTTTCATTTAAATGGAAAGAGGAACAGTCATAACGCGAGAGTATGAAGCACGGAACAACATGAGAGGGACTGTCCAAAATTTAATGTCTTTTTGTGCAGTTTCACGGGAAAAGGTGTATGGTCCAGTTTTCTTTACAGAGAACACTGTTACAGGGAGAGCATATTTCGATACGCTTGAGAACTTTCTTTTCCCACACTTGGAGATTGATTCGAACGACTTCATTTACCAACAGGATAGGGCCACTGCCCCTCTTTCATCCGGAAGTGCAGGAATTTTAAATCAAAGTACAGGGCTATTACAAATGATTGAGGCGATTTCATAAATTCACTGTAGCTCCATTCATTGACATATGGACACGACACACTACAGATACGTAGAAAAACTCATAAAGTTTTGTTCCGCTGAAGCCGCACTTGAGGTTTCTGCCGCCAGAGCGCTCGAGAGCGCAGTGAGACAAAATGGCCACAGGAGCCGAGAAAGCGTATGTCGTGCTTGAAATGCACTCACATCAGTCAGTCATAACAGTGCAACGACACTTCAGGACGAAGTTCAACGAAGATCCAAAAACTGCTAACTCCATTCGGCGATGGTATGCGCAGTTTAAAGCTTCTGGATGCCTCTGTAAGGGGAAATCAACGGGTCGGCCTGCAGTGAGCGAAGAAACAGTTGAACGCGTGCGGGCAAGTTTCACGCGTAGCCCGCGGAAGTCGACGAATAAAGCAAGCAGGGAGCTAAACGTACCACAGCCGACGGTTTGGAAAATCTTACGGAAAAGGCTAAAGCAGAAGCCTTACCGTTTACAATTGCTACAAGCCCTGACACCCGATGGAAGACCGATGGATCGGTCATGGTGGAGATCATGATCAGCAATTCATGTCATGGCCTTCACGCTCTCCCAACTTAACCCCATGCGATTTCTTTCTGTGGGGGTATGTGAAAGGTTCAGTGTTTAAACCTCCTCTACCAAGAAACGTGCCAGAACTGCGAGCTCGCATCAACGATGCTTTCGAACTCATTGATGGGGACATGCTGCGCCGAGTGTGGGAGGAACTTGATTATCGGCTTGATGTCTGCTGAATCACTAAAGGGGCACATATCGAACATTTGTGAATGCCTAAAAAAACTTTTTGAGTTTTTGTATGTGTGTGAAAAGCATTGTGAAAATATCTCAAATAATAAAGTTATTGTAGAGCTGTGAAATCGCTTCAATCATTTGTAATAACCCTGTATTACTGAACGATAGATCGATTACACTGGACCAAAGGATTCAGCCGTAGATTACTAGCCTCCAACGTCACCGGACCTGACTGTATGTGATTATTTCTTGTGGGAATTTAAAAAAAGGCTCTGTTTATGGGCGTCCGTTATCCACGACAATGAATGAATTGAGACATCGCATAACAACAGATGTGGAAGCTGTAACTCAAGATATGCTCGCTGCAGTGTGGAAACAATTTGAAAACCGCATTGCTACAATATGCTGTGCATCTCAAGAGGGGGCGAACTGGACACCAATGAAAAAGTGTGAAAAAATCTTTTTGAGTTTCATGTTCATCAAAAAACAAAATTCGTTGTGTATGTTCGTTAGTTTCAGAAATGTAGACGTGCCAAATCGGATGATTCTTTTAGGTAGACCATTTACGAGGGCTATCCACAAAGTACATTACGTTTTGGAATTAAAAATAAATAAAGTGCTGGAAATTTTTTTTATTGTATACAGATGAAAGCCGCACTTAAGTACTACTTTTCTACATAGTTGCCATTTGAATTAAGGCACTTATCGTAGCGATGGACGAGCTTGGAAATTCCGTCGTCGTAAAATTCGGCCGCCTGCGCCTTCAACCACGTGGTTACCTCTTTTGGGACAGAAAAGGTGTGATTTTTGTGGATTTCCTGGAAACAGGCACTACAATAAATTCTGAAAGGTATTGCCAAACTCTGCACAACATCAGAAGAGCAATACAAAACAAGCGCAGGGGATAGTTGGGCTCAAAGATCTTGCTGATTCACGACAACGCCCGGGCCCACACGGCAAATGCCACTCGTGATGTTCTCGAATCTTTTAAGTTGGAGTTGTTCCCTCATCCGCCGTACAGTCCCGACCTGGCACCGATCGACTTCCACTTATTCCCAGCAATGAAGAAGTGGTTAGCTATGCAGCGTTTTGATGACGACGCACAGCTTCAAGAAGAGGTAACCACGTGGTTGAAGGCGCAGGCGGCCGAATTTTACGACGAAGGAATTTCCAAGCTCGTCCATCGCTACGATAAGTGCCTTACTTTAAATGGCAACTATGTAGAAAAGTAGTATTTAAGTGTGGCTTTCATCTGTATATAATAAAAAAAAATTCCAATACTTTATTTATTTTTAATTCCAAAACGTAATGTACTTTGTGGATAGCCCTCGTATTACGTTGCGCTCAGTGTTGGAAAGAATGCTACGCCCGTGATGTTTCAGGCACAGCATCTTTGTGAGCACTGGCACGCGCATAATATTAAGGGAATGGCATGTACAGACTCAAACACATTTTTTTTTTATTTTCATTCTTAGTGTGCAAAACTTACTCGGAAAGATAGTGATGTTTTATTAATGTGGAAATAATATTGTTATTACGAAAGAAGGACTCGGATGCTAATGTGACTCAAAACATGACAACGCTGACTCCATGAACAAGAAAAGAGAATCTACCTCGTTTCGCTTCACTTGTTTTTAGACCACCCCCCCCCCCCCCCCCCGTCATGGGTTCTTATCCTTACCTGCATCTGGTAACTGAACTGACGTATTGTCCGTGTAAGTTACGTTAAATAATAAAGCACTCCGTTTACAGGCCACAAGTGGCCCCTCGAGACCATCCGACCGCCGTGTCATCATCAGCTGAAGATGCGGGCAGGATGGGCGTGTGGTCAGCACACCGCTCTCCCGGTCGTTACGATGGCTGTCTTTGACCGGAGCCGCTACTATTCGGTCGAGTAGCTTCTCCCTTGTCAACACGAGGCTGGGTGCACCCGGAAAAACGGCAACAGCGCGAGGCCGCCCGGATGGTCACCCATCCAAGTGGCAGCCAAGTCCGACGGCGCTCAACTGCAGCGATCTGATGGGGACCGGTGTATCCACTGCGGCAAGGCCGTTGCCCACGTTCAATAATAAGTCAAGAAGAAAATGTATTGTATGTGTTGTGATACATAATTTTAATCCTGTTGTTGCGTTTTAATTGCTCATGTCAAAGAATAAGTGGCGAGTTTTTGGTGAACAGCATTAGTCGGCTTCGTCGTGATCTGTTCAACCACCATTGCCGTCGTCTCATTGAGATAACAATTATTTATGTCTGTTTTATTTAACGAAGTCCGTTGCGCACGTGCGAAAAGAAGTTGATGCACGTATAATTTTAAATTTCGCCGTCATAGAAATCTTATAACCAAGCCTGTTAATTCATGGAGAAATACTTTGTATTCAGTCAGCTGATTAACAGTGCAAGAGAAAGTTATTTTATTCTAAGGCAACTCTTACGAATAAATTAAAGATAATTCTCTCTGTCACGATGTGACGGACGTCTTATGTAATCTGAAACTGCGGTTCATTAATGAATCAGTCAGAATTCGGCCATTATTTGACAGGAAGTATTTTCAGTAAATTTTATCTCCAGTAAGATCGCATATAACCTGCCTTACAGACGTACCCGAAATATTATGAGCATGGCTTTCTTTCCAAATCTGAGGGCAATGTATCATGGCGGGTATGGGACCCAAAATGTTAAGAATCGGGGTGGGAGATTTTTTCGTAAATAACTAGTGGAAGCAGCGAAGCCACAACTGCTCTTAGCCTGCGCACATTCCACTGACGCTACTGGGAGCAGCTCACATCCTCTACGTCGAAACGTCTGCAGGAGGCAGTCCGTGGGGACGGTGTGTGTTTCCCGATTTTATGCGCCTGTTAATTGTAGCTCAGACGGGACCCTGACCCGGCCGTAAACCGAGGACCCTTTGTCTCCAAACGAGCTGCCAGTCCGTGCCCTCTGCGTAACACGCAGCTGCCTTTTAAGGAGACGCGCATTAACATCTACTCAGCTCCGCTATCAGAGGCCCGCCTTGTTCTCGTTCGTAATTGTTGCCTCCTTTTATCCGTTCCACTCGGGGGCGCCCGAGAAAGCAATCTTCCGACCCGCCTAATCACTTACGGCGCAAGCAAAAAAGCAACACGGTCCAAGATTATTTAGAGTTATGAAATGGCTCGAATTCGCCATCACGAAAAAGTGAAATTTGTCTCCATTAAGGAACAGAAAAATTATTTCGAGTGGGCAAAGACGGACTGCCGTAACGAATGTCCGGCGACGCGCTAATCAAAGAGAGTTGAGAAGTTTTTCCCCGGCTTCGCTCGCCGCTGTCTTCTTGAGGCGGACTCTCCGCGCTTCTTGTGAACTGTTAAACTAATTACTTCAGCTGCCGAGTCTGGCAGCGACTTTTTTCTTTTGTGGTGGTGCTTTTAGCGATAACAGAGGAGTAATTGAAGCTGTAGGTTCCGCTGGTGCAGGTGTGAAAATTTTGTTGGACCTGTTCCCGACGAGGTATTCCACTGCTCTTATGGTTAAATACACGAAAATATGCACCAGGAATCATTCAGCGGCTTCACAGTACACGGTATGACGAAACGATAAGTACGCCCCACATAGTACTTCCTTTGGCAGGATAGAATACTGCATTTACCAGGTAATGATTCTAGTTCCTATCGCGTTATTTCTGAAGGTGGGAGCGAAAGGCTATTTACAATTTGTACAGAAACCAGATGGCAGTTATAAGGGTCGAGGGACATGAAAGGGAAGCAGTGGTTGGGAAGGGAGTGAGACAGGGTTGTAGCCTCTCCCCGATGTTATTCAATTTGTATATTGAGCAAGCAGTAAAGGAAACAAAAGAATTCAGAGTAGGTATTAAAATCCATGGAGAAGAAATAAAAACTTTGAGGTTCGCCGATGACATTGTAATTCTGTCAGAGACAGCAGAGGACTTGGAAGAGCAGTTGAACGGAAAGGACAATGTCTTGAAAGGAGGATATAAGATGAACATCAACAAAAGGAAAACGAGGATAATGGAATGTAGTCGAATTAAGTCGGGTGATGCTGAGGCAATTAGGTTAGAAAATGAGACACGTAAAGTGGTAAATAACTTTTTCTATTTGCTGAGCAAAATAACTGATAACTGACAATGGTCGAAGTAGAGAGGATATAAAATGTAGACTGGCAATAGCAAGGAAAGCGTTTCCGAAGAAGAGAAATTTGTTAACATCGAGTATAGATTTATGTGTCAGCAAGTCGTTTCTGAAAGTATTTGTATGGAGTGTAGCCATGTATGGAAGTGAAACGGGGACGATAGTTTAGACAAGAAGAGAATAGAAGCTTTCGAAATGTGGTGCTACAGAAGAATGCTGAAGATTAGATGTGTAGATCACATAACTAATGAGGAGGTATTGAATAGGATTGGGGAGAAGAGGAGTTTGTGGCACAACTTGACTAGAAGAAGGGATCGGTTGGTAGGGCATATTCTGAGGCATCAAGGGATCACCAATTTAGTACTGGAGTGCAGCGTGGAGGGTAAAAATCGTAGAGGGAGACCAAGAGATGAATAAACTAAGCAGATTCAGATGGATGTAGGTTGCAGTAGGTATTGGGAGATGAAGAAACTTGCACAGGATAAAGTAGCAATGGAGAGCTTCATCAAACCAGTCTCAGGACTAAAGACCACATCAACATCGAAGTGGTCCCCTTGGCTATCCGTGCACAGTTGTTAAAGTTTCTGGAGGTTCTGGAAGCAAGCAGCGAAATTTTCAATTCAATGCTTGTGAGCTCATTCGTCACAGTCCGTTGAATGCCTTCAATAGCTTGATGGAGCTTTCCTTTCAGTCGCTTTTCACTCGCGGAAACAAGAAAAAATCGCAAGGCGAATATGGCGGATTTGTGACGGCAGTAACAGAATGTCTGGCCAGATACTCGGTAACAGTTGAATCAGTACGGGGTGTTGCATTGTATACAGTAAGAACCAGTCCTGAGAATGCCACAGATCAGGGCGGCGACGTCGAATTGCTTGTGGCAAACGTTTCAGGACTCGATGTAAAGAGTTTGGTTCACTGTTCGACCTGGAGGAACATACCCATGGTGAATAAATCGTTTACTATCAGAGACTGCGATCAACATTGTCTTTGTTCTCGAAGGTTGCCATTTGTTGTGATCCAGCATATTACTCTACATTTGGTAGTCAATCACTTTAAAACATTGTATCCAGCCGTCCTATCGATGTCGATGAAAAATTGTTTCCCTTGTTCCCAGTGCTTACATGTCAATTTTTCTCGTATTCCTCTTGCTGTCAGATTCAAGAATTGTCCTGCACCAATCGCAAGACATGCAAGTACTCCCGCATTTCGATGTTTATTTCTTCCCTCAATTTATACGTATTTTCCGTCAATTTTTTCGTAATTTTATGTCAGTTCTGCCCACGGCATCTCTACATCATTTCTCGCCACATATTATAAAACTGCTTGTAAATGTAGTAGTACAGTTGACGACACCTAGCGCAATCACACTATTTTTTTTCTCTGGTCGGTTAGTATAGTAAAGCTCTGTACTCGAACGCAGTTGCAGTGCTTTCGCTCTGTTTTCTATGTTGCTGTAGATTTCAATACTCGTGAACCATTCAACAAAACATCATCGATATGGGCTTTCGCAGCTGAAGGCCCACATGTGTACCCTTGATGACTGCACAACACAAAGCTTTACAGAGAGGTTCCCAAACTGGGGGAGGGGGAGGGGGGGCGGGTGGAGTTAGCGGTATAAACCTAATATTTCTTTTTAATATCGATATTTTAATAAAAATGAATGTGCAGGTATTAATGATAGATTATGGTGCTAAATGCAAACGTTTGGCGTCCCACTTCCCGCAATCCTGTCTCAATAACCTATCCAAGAACATACAGCTTTTGAAGATCACTTTTAGAATGTCACGTTTAGAATGTCACTCACAGAAACTCTCAAAAGTACGAAGGCGATATGCGTTAATTCTAATATATCAAATTTGTAAACAACTTACTTCTGACAATTGGAAAACAGAAAAGTCAGGTATTAACTATTCCGTACATTTGTACACATGAACTGAACGTTTGTTGTTGTTGTTGTTGTGGTCTTCAGTCCTGAGACTGGTTTGATGCAGCTCTCCATGCTCCTCTATCCTGTGCAAGCTTCTTCATCTCCCAGTACCTACTGCAACCTACATCCTTCTGAATCTGCTTAGTGTATTGATCTCTTGGTCTCCCTCTACGATTTTTACCCTTCACGCTATCCTCCAATGCTAAATTTGTGATCCCTTGATGCCTCAAAACATGTCCCACCAACCGATCCCTTCTTCTAGTCAAGTTGTGCCACAAACTTCTCTTCTCCCCAATCGTATTCAATACCTCCTCATTAGTTACGTGATCTACCCACCTTATCTTCAGCATTCTTCTGTAGCACCACATTTCGAAAGCTTCTATTCTCTTCTTGTCCAAACTATTTATCGTCCATGTTTCACTTCCATACATGGCTACACTCCATACAAATACTTTCAGAAACGACTTCCTGACACTTAAATTTATACTCGATGTTAACAAATTTCTCTTCTTCAGAAACGACTTCCTTGCCATTGCCAGTCTACATTTTATATCCTCTCTACTTCGACCATCATCAGTTATTTTACTCCCTAAATAGCAAAACTCCTTTACTACTTTAAGTGTCTCATTTCCTAATCTAATCCCCTCAGCATCACCCGATTTAATTTGACTACATTCCATTATCCTCGTTTTGCTTTTGTTGATGTTCATCTTATATCCTCCTTTCAAGACACTGTCCATTCCGTTCAACTGCTCTTCCAAGTCCTTTGCTGTCTCTGACAAAATTACAATGTCATCGGCGAACCTCAAAGTTTTTACTTCTTCTCCATGAATTTTAAGACCTACTCCGAATTTTTCTTTTGTTTCCTTTACTGCTTGCTCAATATACAGATTGAATAACATCGGGGAGAGGCTACAACCCTGTCTGACTCCTTTCCCAACCACTGCTTCCCTTTCATGCTCCTCGACTCTTATAACTGCCATATGGTTTCTGTACAAATTGTAAATAGCCTTTCGCTCCCTGTATTTTACCCCTGCCACCTTCAGAATTTGAAAGAGAGTATTCCAGTTAACGTTGTCAAAAGCTTTCTCGAAGCCTACAAATTCTAGAAACGTAGGTTTGCCTTTTCTTAATCTTTCTTCTAAGATAAGTCGTATGGTTAGTGTTGCCTCACGTGTGTTCCAACATTTCAACGGAATCCAAACTGATCTTCGCTGAGGTCCGCTTCTACCAGTTTTTCCATTCGTCTGTAAATAATTCGCGTTAGTATTTTGCAGCCGTGACTTATTAAACTGATAGTTCGGTAATTTTCACATCTGTCAACACCTGCTTTCTTTGGGATTGGAATTATTATATTCTTCTTGAAGTCTAATCATGTTATAACTTTTAGCCGTAGTAGGCTATGTTCATCACAGTAATAATCACTTATAGTGCGTAACTGCAAAAATGCCGTTTTATTACCCTGTCAACCCCGCGGATCTCCATGTGATGCGACTACAGTGACTTTAACAGACTGTATACGCTTTAAATGAACTGGCGGGTTCGTAATTTGGACGCCAGGGTTATGCCCTTTGTCACCAGAAAAATGTGCACGACATGAATGCGAAACTAGTACAAGTGTTCGTTCTGAGCAGAGTACTTCACGCCGTTCTGGAAACATTGTCGTGAGTCCATGGAGGACTCATTAGGTGTTTGAATCCTAACAAACGGTATTTACAATGTGCTTCTCTGGACTTCCCGCCAACCGCAATCTTGCAGTGTCAGCTAGTAAACAGTTGCTGCACGGTGACACTCTACTATATGTCTATTGAGGTAACAGTGATATATGCGAGTTGACTACTCTTTGATGCTTTCTTGGATGACAGAGAACTATCTGACTCTAAATTGACTTGCATCTGCGTTACAGGATGAAAGAAAGTGGATGGAGTGATCGGCTGAGATGGATTTGTCACGAGTTATGGCTGGCTCTGGGCACTATGGGACTTAACATCTGAGGTCATCAGTCCCCTAGAACTTAGAACTACTTAAACTTAACTATCCTAAGGACATTACACACATCCATGCCCCAGGCAGGATTCGAACCTGCGACCGTAGCGGTCACGCGGTTGGACTGAAGCGCCTAGAACCGCAAGACCACACCGGCCGGCTCACGAGTTATGATTTAGTGTTAGACTGACGAAGTATTCTAGAGACAGAGAGAGACAGATGTTGCTGCAAGTCATTGATTGACGCATGTTTTGCGTTAATCTGTCGGGGTGTATCAGTTGTGTTGCGACTTGGCAAGACAGCCAAGTCACTATGAAAGGAAGCCGATAGGCACGCGTTTAAGCTCACGCAGGCTGGTGTGAGGTCTGGAACAGGTAAAGTAATTATACTAGCAAGAAAAATACGTAGCTGCTGGAATACTTAACTTTAATCCATAATTGGTGAACATCGGTCTGATGGTACATGCATCACAAGATAAATAGCAATTGATAATGGCGCCTTGCTAGGTCGTAGCAGATGGCGTAGTTGAAGGCTATGCTAACTATCGTCTCGGCAAATGAGAGCGTAATTTGTCAGTGAACCATCGCTAGCAAAGTCGGCTGTACAACTGGGCCGAGTGCTAGGAAATCTCTCTAGACCTGCCGTGTGGCGGCGCTCGGTCTGCAATCACTGATAGTGGCGACACGCGGGTCCGACGTATACTACCGGACCGCGGCCGATTTAAAGGCTACCACCTAGCAAGTGTGGTGTCTGGCGGTGACAGCACAAGTTGTGTAGCATAACGTGAGTTCGACTCGTAGATAACTGCGTGTTCTGTGTGTGATTTAGAGCACTATGCACATGTGATCGTTAACAGCAAACCTCTCAGTCATCAGTGGACTTCCATCTCATGTGTGATGAAACATGTGCGTCCTGTTTAGACATATTCCTCGAGGCGGACGAATATTTATGCGACGTGTTCCTTCCCCCTGTCGCATCTCGGGCATAAAATCGACTCTTCAGTTTCGTAACTACGGTGATTCTAAGTTAGCCACAGGTTTCTGTGAGATCATGCAATCCCCGTGTATACATCTGCTTGACAGTTAGTGCCAGCATGACTGCAGCTATGCGTTTGTCTGTTTCCTCGTAAGAGGCATTCTCCACTACTAACGATCATGTTTTTAGAGGACTGATGTGAGCATAGTATGATTTCTGAACCGGATGTGAACAGTGGGCGCTATACACCTCTGGAAAGCTATATTGTGCATGTATCGCAAAGAATCTGTTTTCTTTGGTGCGCAAGGTAATAGTCTTTTCATTTTATAGTTTGTCACCATAGTTTATCGTAGAGAAACCTGCAATGAGAATGTATGTCATGCGCTGGAATTATATTTCTTACGTTGGAATATCAACAGTCTTGCATTCCCCATGACTAATAGGTCTGAAACAGCATAATAGCGTATTTTAAGTGCAGATCCAGGTAGGCGTAGGAGTGTATGTGTTTGTGTTCTCTTTTACCAGTAGTTTCTTGGTACTAGACCCAGACACTAGAACAATACTTTAGGATCTTGATGTACATAAACTCCGTCAAAATCCGTCCAGCTGGAGCTCCATCATGCATAAAAACCGCGCGTTTCTTCTTCCTGACCGCCTGTTACATTGAGAGGCACCCACATGCCTTGCTCATACTGCGGCATCAAGCAGTCAGGCCTGCAAGATGAGTGGTCTGCCAAGCGAGTGGATTCATTCTTATTTATCGAGTAACATGAACTCTAGTGCTCACAATTAAGTTACAAATTATTCTTCTGTATGAATATTACGCAACGGAAACGCACTTCTGACTATTAGTAATTTACACAACTCTAACTGTTCACTACGCACTGGCAATACCACATTTTCTTTTTTATTTAACGGCTTTGATCAACACGTGGCCATCGCACTGAATATGAATGGCGCACACATTATAAATTCTGGATATCATGGCAACATGCAATTCGAAGGAAAAGGCCACCAATCTTTTTATTTTCACTATCTTATTTATTCCGATAAATTCTATAACCTAAACACACAAATTCTATAACCTACAACAATAACACATGAGAAATTCCGCCCAGAGGGCATGGCTTTACATTGGTGATTCTCTACCTTATGGTCTCGTAATTCTTTAACGCTACAGTGCACTTTCGGGATAGGATGGTGGATCTTTTGCTATATCTCACGCTTCGACTCTCACAACCATCATCACGAAACTTTCCTCCAGACCGAGCAGTACAAAAGGAACATGCATAACCCACTACCTCTGAAACTACCTTGCTACTCTCCCATGCAAACCACACATACTTAAATTACATGACATACACCACACTGCAACATGGAATACAACATAAGGAATAGTCACAACATTATAATCACATCACTTTCAGCTTTCCCACTTCAATTAGTATTCATCCCAGTTCCACACGACACTGCCCCACTTCGTAACTTTTCTTTCCTACTACGAACTCTGGACGTTATATGCACGTCTTCCTGTGCAATGCAAGCCAAGTGGCGTTGCTGGATAGACGGCTGACTCACCTTGCATCTCTCTCAGAGTATTATAGTTTGAATCAAGCGTCACACGGAAACATAACACGCAAAGTAATATTAAGAACATATTCATCTCACACGCGAGTCCTCAACTGATACCATGGACGAGTACTTCTCTTTATCCTTTGTCTCATACACAGATTGAGACTCTCACAGTACTCACCACGTGGAAGTACTCGTCTCTAATTTCAAGTCCTGCACACGCCATTTCTTAAATACACTCCTGGAAATTGAAATAAGAACACCGTGAATTCATTGTCCCAGGAAGGGGAAACTTTATTGACACATTCCTGGGGTCAGATACATCACATGATCACACTGACAGAACTACAGGCACATAGACAGAGGCAACAGAGCATGCACAATGTCGGCACTAGTACAGTGTATATCCACCTTTCGCAGCAATGCAGGCTGCTATTCTCCCACGGAGACGATCGTAGAGATGCTGGATGTAGTCCTGTGGAACGGCTTGCCATGCCATTTCCACCTGGCGCCTCAGTTGGACCAGCGTTCGTGCTGGACGTGTAGACCGCGTGAGACGACGCTTCATCCAGTCCCAAACATGCTCAATGGGGGACAGATCCGGAGATCTTGCTGGCCAGGGTAGTTGACTTACACCTTCTAGAGCACGTTGGGTGGCACGGATACATGCGGACGTGCATTGTCCTGTTGGAACAGCAAGTTCCCTTGCCGGTCTAGGAATGGTAGAACGATGGGTTCGATGACGGTTTGGATGTACCGTGCACTATTCAGTGCCCCTCGACGATCACCAGTGGTGTACGGCCAGTGTAGAGATCGCTCCCCACACCATGATGCCGGGTGTTGGCCCTGTGTGCCTCGGTCGTATGCAGTCCTGATTGTGGCGCTCACCTGCACGGCGCCAAAAACGCATACGACCATCATTGGCACCAAGGCAGAAGCGACTCTCATCGCTGAAGACGACACGTCTCCATTCGTCCCTCCATTCACGCCTGTCGCGACACCACTGGAGGCGGGCTGCACGATGTTGGGGCGTGAGCGGAAGACGGCCTAACGGTGTGCGGGACCGTAGCCCAGCTTCATGGAGACGGTTGCGAATGGTCCTCGCCGATACCCCAGGAGCAACAGTGTCCCTAATTTGCTGGGAAGTGGCGGTGCGGTCCCCTACGGCACTGCGTAGGATCCTACGGTCTTGGCGTGCATCCGTGCGTCGCTGCGGTCCGGTCCCAGGTCGACGGGCACGTGCACCTTCCGCCGACCACTGGCGACAACATCGATGTACTGTGGAGACCTCACGCCCCACGTGTTGAGCAATTCGGCGGTACGTCCACCCGGCCTCCCGCATGCCCACTATACGCCCTCGCTCAAAGTCCGTCAACTGCACATACGGTTCACGTCCATGCTGTCGCGGCATGCTACCAGTGTTAAAGACTGCGATGGAGCTCCGTATGCCACGGCAAACTGGCTGACACTGACGGCGGCGATGCACAAATGCTGCGCAGCTAGCGCCATTCGACGGCCAACACCGCGGTTCCTGGTGTGTCCGCTGTGCCGTGCGTGTGATCATTGCTTGTACAGCCCTCTCGCAGTGTCCGGAGCAAGTATGGTGGGTCTGACACACCGGTGTCAATGTGTTCTTTTTTCCATTTCCAGGAGTGTATTTCCAACTTATAGTACACACGCTAGTAATTCAGCTTAACTTAAGCACTCGGAAGTATTTCAACTTATTGCTACACGTGGTTTCATTGTGACAGTTGGTCACCTCCGAAGATTACTACGATCCCATTGATATTACCTGCCTGACATTTAATTCTCCCCACAAAAGTTCCTGAAATAGAGAAATTAATATGTCAAACTACTCTTAAATATTCCACATGCATACCATGTCTCCACTCTTTCGTCATTACGGAGCACAACTAAAACAGGTCTTAACATCACAAGATCCAGCGGCAGAGTGCCGAAACATGGCCATTCTCTAGGTCCTCTCCCATCTCTGTCGAGGTGGGGGAAGTACCTTGCTACCTTATTGGTCAGCCACATTTCAGGCGCTCAAAGCTCTGGTAAATTTCATCTCTTTGGTCCCATCAAAGGTGGCCAAAGGATCGTCTCAAAGATGATCATATATTCACATTCACTATCTGCGGTTAGCAGACGACCATACATTCATTCATTTCACAGATCTCACCAAACTGGATGTAGGTTTTTTTTTGTGGGAGTGCACATGTGATCAATTAAATAAATAAATTGTCATTCTTTCCCACACTGGTATCCGGCTTCACTGTATTAATTGAAATTGAGTTATTTTTACAAAAAAATGTGTTGTTCTGACAAGAATAATGAAGTATGTTGTACCTATTTTCAATGTCGGGCGGTACTGTACCCTTTCAACATCATCCCAACGCTTTCAAATGTACTATACACCGATAAGGGGTGCTAAGCTTCTCGACATGCGCTCATCTGGAGAAATCTTGTGCACTTGGGTGGGTGCAGCGAGAAAGATTGGTGCAGGACAATAGTTACGAACTCAACTTGCTCTGTTCCTTCACGAAACGTAGAATGTAGCGATCTACTACTGGTCAGCTGGAAGTGTAATCGATGACAGTGTTGCAGGGAGCGTTGATCAAAGAGGAGATCTTTCAATCTCTAACTTTATTTTAAAAATGCGAGGACTCTATGATTCCCATCCATTTAGGGAAATCGTAATCGTAAATTACGCACTATGATGGAAGTGCTAGAAATATGTAGATCGCTGTCTGGTATACTTTGATGTAAAGTGGCGGCTCCGCAACCTCAAAACAGATGCTGACCCTAAACGCCCCGTTAATAAGGCACTACTTCCACGGTGCAGCTCATCTAATGTTTTGAATATGATTGTCTAGCGGACTTGTCACTCGTGCACTAATAATCGCGCCATGGACGCACGCAGGGGATAGATTATCTATATACAAGCTGCTCTGCACAAGGTGTTTCTCTCGGTACCTTACAAAGTAATACGTAAAAGGAACATACCCTACTGGCCATTAAAATTGCTACACCACGAAGATGACGTGCTACAAACGCGAAATTTATCCGACAGGAAGAAGATGCTGTGATATGCGAATGATTAGCTTTTCAGAGCATTCGCACAAGGTTGGCGCCGGTGGCGACACCTACAACGTGCTGACGAGGAAAGTTTCCAACCGATTTCTCATACACAAAAGCAGTTGACCGGCGTAGCCTGGTGAAAGGTTGTTGTGATGCCTCGTGTAAGGAGGAGAAATGCGTACCATCACGTTTCCGACTTTGATAAAGGTCGGATTTTAGCCTAACGCGATTGCGGTTTATCGTATCGCGACATTGCTGCTCGCTTTGGTCGAGATCCAATGGCTGTTAGCAGAATATGGAATCGGTGGGTTCAGGAGGGCAATACGGAACGCCGTGCTGGATCCCAACGGCCTTGTATCACTACCAGTCGAGATGACAGGCATCTTATCCGCATGGCTGTAACGGATCGTGCAGCCACCTCTCGATTCCTGAGTCAACAGATGGGGACGTTTACAGGACAACAACCATCTGCACGAACAGTTCGACGACGTTTGCAGCAGCATGGACTATCAGCTCGTAGACCATGGTTGCGGTTACCCTTGACGCTGCATCACAGACAGGAGCGCCTGCGATGGTGTACTCGACGACGAACCTGGGTGCACGAATGACAAAGCTTCGTTTTTTCGGATGAATCCAGGTTCTGTTTACAGCATCATGATAGTCGCATCCATGTTTGGGGACATCGCGGTGAACACATATTGGAAGCGTGTATTCATCATCGCCATACTGGCGTATCACCCGGCGTGATGGTATGGGGTGCCATTGCCTACAGATCTCGGTCGCCTCTTGTTCGCATTGACGGCACTCTGAATAGTGGACGTTACATTTCAGATGCGTTACGACCCGTGGCTCTATCCTTCATTCGATCCCTGCGGAACCCTATATTTCAGCAGGATAGTGCACGACCGCATGTTTTAGGTCCTGTACGGGCCTTTTTGGATACAGAAAATGTTCGACTGCTGCCCTGCCAGCACATTCTCCAGATCTCTCTCCAATTGAAAACGCCTGGTCAGTGGTGGCCGAGCAACTGGCTCGTCACAATACGGCAGTCACTACTCTTGATGAACTGTGGTATCGTGTTGAAGCTGTACACGTCATCCAAGCTCTGTTTGACTCAATGCCCAGGCGTATCAAGGCCATTATTACGGCCAGAGGTGGTTGTTCTGGGTACTGATTTCTCAGGATCTATGCACCCAAATTGCGCGGAAATGTAATCACATGTCAGTTCTAGTAAAATATATTTGTCCAATGAATACCCGTTTATCATCTGCATTTGTTCTTGGTGTAGCAATTTTAATGGCCAGTAGTGTATATGTTCGAGAATTAACAATGAATGGACGTACTGCACAGTCATCTATCTAATGGTTCAAATGGCTCTGAGCACTATGGGACTCAACATCTGAGGTTATCAGTCCCCTAGAACTTAGAACTACTTAAACCTAACCAACCTAAGGACATCACACACATCGAGGCAGGATTCGAACCTGCGGCCGTAGCAGTCACGCGGTTCCGGACTGAAGTGCCTAGAACCGCCATCTATCTACATTCATATTCTAGTATGTGGTAAAAAGTAGTGGAGGGGCGGTTTAGTGATGATAAAGAAATTGGGAAGCATGCTGCCGCGTTATTGGTTGAAATTATGGAAAAATTGCTAAAGCTGATCGCACTATCATCCATGATGCTTATTACAGTACATCGATAGTGTCTTTTCCATCGCATCCATCCACTGGTACACTGTTGAGTACCACATAATGATTGACTGACACCCCTTGTTTAAGATGGAGAAAAAGTCTTGGTGGAGGGGCAACACCTTCCGGGGACGGCTAGCACCGAAACAGTGATCGTGTACACGGCTGATATGAGGAATCAATCGAAACGGAACGATGAGCCATCTGCTATCCCGTCACCGTGAAATTGGAGTTCATATGTAGAGGCTGTCAATCGCTTTCACAACGCTTCACAACGTCACAAACTCTTCCAATTTCCATATGTTGTGACTGTCTTTTACTTAAAATCATCTTGTGTTTATGTTGTGGGAGCAGCAGCATAATTTACACCTTGCGACGTGCAGCTTTCAAACAGAGCAAATGGATCGAAACGTGTTAATGTCAGTTTAGAACCTGACACAGACCTCGAAGTCGTGGAGAAAACGAAATGTACGGCGGTGTACAAGCTGTGTCATACGCAGCTTGCACGTGTTATAGCAGAAAAAACAAGTGTCAAACAACACAGGAACCCTCTGTTACTACTGATAGTCTGTGGGATATGGCCCTCCTACAGTACAGGCGATGACTGTGTAAGCGACTTCTATCACTGAGTGGATCAGTACCTCTATATTTAACAGGGGTCAGCGCATATGATTGATGCCAGCACGCAGACTGCATTTTTTTCTATCTATACAGGGCGTCCACTCAAACGTCCCTGATTTCAAAGAGCCAGGAAAAAAAAACCGCAGTAGATACGACAATGGAAAAATGCACCGCCTTGTAGAGCATCTCAAAGAATTTATTTATCATCAATACACCTCTACATGTGAACCGTTTGTAGCACGAAGAGTATCGAGTCTATATTCAGTTTCTTGCCAAGTTCTTTGTAACATTTCCTCTGTTATTGTTGCAATCGCATTAGTGATACGATGTCGCAACGTAGAAATATCGTCCACTTTGGTCGCATACACACGGTCCTTCACGAATCACTACATGAAGAAATCAAGCGGCGTGTTGTCGGGTGAAAGTAGTGGCCAGGCAATGGGTCCTCCGCTTCCGATCCAATGATGGGAAATTACATATACAGTAATTTGCGAACAGCCGTTGACCAATGCGGCGGAGCTCAATCTTGTTGAAAAATAGAGTTGGGTTGCAAGTCTTGTTTCTGAGGGTACACAAACTACTCCAACACGTCCAGATACGCTGACACATTCACTGTTTGTTCCGCAAAGAAGATCGGTCCAACAATCCTGTTGTGCATTAGCCCGCACCAGATATTTAGTTTAGGGCTATCACGAACTTGTTCAATGACAACGTGCGGATTTTACGAACCCCAAATCCGAACATTATGCCTTTTAACCCTTCCTGATAGATGAAAGGTTGCCTCATCTGAAAATAAACATCTTTCCATGAAGCTGGCATCCATATCAATATACTGCAGCATATACGCTACAAATTGTTGTCGGCGTGGTTTGTCGTTCGGCGTCAGATGTTGCTGAATTTGCACTTTGTAAGCACGCATACGAAGACGCTGGTGAACTACACGATGCAGTTTTGATCGAGGTACATCAAGTTGCCTAGATGCTTGACGAAGTGACTACTTACCTGGGCTTCTGAGAAACGTTTGTCTGATGTCCTCCACTGTCTCTTCTGAAACTCCGCAACGTGCACCGCCAGAATGTTTCAGAACACTTCCAGTTGCCAGAAGCTTCCTGTACCATTCGTTAATTGTTTTCACATCAGGTGGATCACATTCATACACGCGACAATTTCTTTGCACGGTAATCGGCGATTTTGTCTGTGCAAACTACACTACTGCTTGCGCACGCTGCTGTGGAGTCGACAGTTTCACTTCATGCAACCATGCTGCACTCTGGCGACGATACTTGGCATTTCTGACGCGGGAATATAAATTCCTGGAGATGCTCTACAGTGTGGTGCATTTTGCATTGTCGTCTCTACTGGGGTTTTTCTCTCCTGGTTCCTTGAAAACAGGGAGCTTTGAGTGGGACACCCTGTATATCTCGGAATACAGGGCCGTGGTAAAATCTTACCGAGTTCTCAACTGGATGATGTTAGCGGAGTTTTTATAGTTCGTAGTTTTTTATTCTATGTTGGGTGGTTCAGTGTAACTTTGATAGGGAGAATATTTGGGTGAGATATCTTCGGACTGCAGTACCTGTTTGTAGTTTGGAGACGCACCGCGATGCAGTAACGAAATCCTCGTCCTTCTTCCAAATCCCATACTGTCTTTTTGTACTACTGCCTCACGTTGCAGAAGAAAGCTTCGTTTGGCGATGGCCTTATACATCGTACACTGTTGGTGATCTACAACATGTACCCATTTACACCGAGTGGTCCAAATGCGCTCCTGTCGCGTTAACTGACGTCACCCTGTTTCTACAGAGGTGCAGAAGGTGGTAGATATAGCGCTCTCAGATCTCTGCTCAGTTCAGGCTTAAATTGAAACGGTCACATGCACAAAGCTGCAGAGAGATCGGGGCAGAGACTAAGGAACAGCTAAAAGATGGATTGGGGCTGCCTGAAAAGAGAACCATGTTGGAATTTTATATTGTAGCTGATAGGTTCGAAAAAGGTGACGCTTTTCGAGATATGAGAGTGCCATGAATGTGATCCACAATGGCTGTAATCATTAAATGACATCTCGTTCAGATCCAACGCAGGTATGTGGATGAACAGGAAGATTCCAAATGGCAGGCAGCATTTATACCAGAAAGCTTAACACTATAGATCTGAAAAGCCAGAATTTCTCACGACCACAATCTAGCGTTGCATTTTTTAAAGTGATTCGTCGCATAGCACACCATCTATTGTATGTGATCATTCTCAATCTACCATAATCTTCCGTGGCCGATAACCCAGTGGGTATATCGCAGAACCTGTCACATGGCATCGAGATAGAATGCGTTACAAATATCTAGCGGCGACCTGAGGGAGTTGCAAGTATTGGCTTCACACCACGTTCCTTAGCCGAATCACTTTCCATATTCGGCGATTTTATTACAAGCTTACACTGCCGGCTACGTGCGCTCCGTACTTTCGGTCTGTTAATACAGGGTGTCCCATTTATCTTGACCACCCTAAATAACTGTTTGTCCAGATGCAAATTATGTTTCAAGGAAATGTTAATCAGCTGTCGAGGGGCATCAATCAGCATGATTGCCTTCGTTGTAGCTTTGGTTTTACAAAGATATGAACAGCGGTATGACTTTTTTAAATGACAGCCTGTATTTTTTATGCGGTAATTCATTTCCTCTCCTAAAGGCCTATTCAAAAATGTATCACAGTGTACCATTCACTGAAACACAATGTTATTAATTACATAACACAACATTGACTTTGAGCCTGGGATCACAAACTCGTCCACTTGCTGAAGTCAGAAAACAAATGAAAACCAAGTGAAAAAATAACACAAAGTTGACTTTGACTCTCCTGTACCACTGCCCAGGAGTAGAACATTCAAAGGTGCTCCTGCTTCCATTGTTGCCTGCTGAAGAGAATTACAAACAAGCACGATACGTTCCTGCATATCCCCTGCAGTTGTTGGAATGTCCCGATAGAGAACGTCTTTAATGCATCCCCAAAGAAAGTCCAGAGCATTTAAATCAGGAGACCTAGTAGGCCAAGTAAATGACCCTCCTCGACCAATCCATCTGGCAGGATACTTTCGGTTCAGAACACGAGGTGCGCGCAAGGCATTACGTGCTGGACACCCATCGTGTTGATACCACATAAGCATTCTGGTTCTTAGCGGCAGTTCATCCAGAAGAGGAGGAAGAATTCGTCTGAGGAAGTTGGCATACGCTGTGCCGTTTAGACTACCATTGATGAAATAAGGGCCAGTAATTGTAGTACCAAGCATCCCACACCAGACGTTAACTCTCCATTGACGCTGATGTTCCCCCTGTCTAAGGCATTGTGGGTTGTCGCTGGACCAATAATGCATGTTCCTTGCATTTACGTGTCCTTTGTTTGAGAAGGGACATTCATCGGTAAATAGAATATTAGAGAAGAAGTTAGGGTTGGCGAGGATTTCCTGCCCTGCCCACTGACAGAACTGTACACGATTCTGGAAATCATTCCCAAGTAATTCTTAATGTAGGTGTACATGGTAAGGATGGAACCAGTGACGTGTAAGAATACGATGTACAGTGGTTTTAGGCATGCCAATCTCGTGTTGAAGCTGTCGTGTGCTCACATGTGGATTCATAGCAACGGAAGCGAGAACAAACTTCGGCAGCTTTGTCTGTGTGAGTGCTACGATGATCCCAGTTTCCTGAAGCGTCGCGACAAGACGAGAAAACATCCGTCGGGAAGGTGGGTTCTTGTCACGATATAACTCTCTGTACAGTTCCGCTACGTGCGCAGCATTTCGCCTACCTTCAGCAACAACAACAACAACAACAACAATAAAAGAAACCTTATGTCGATGCAATTTGTAGGAAGGACAGCATTTACAGGGTTATTACAAATGATTGAAGCGATTTCACAGCTCTACAATAACTTTATTATTTGAGATATTTTCACAATGCTTTGCACACACATACAAAAACTCAAAAAGTTTTTTTAGGCATTCACAAATGTTCGATATGTGACCCTTTAGTGAATCGGCAGACATCAAGCCGATAATCAAGTTCCTCCCACACTCGGCGCAGCATGTCCCCATCAATGAGTTCGAAAGCATCGTTGATGCGAGCTCGCAGTTCTGGCATGTTTCTTGGTAGAGGAGGTTTAAACACTGAACCTTTCACATAACCCCACAGAAACAAATCGCATGGGGTTAAGTCGGGAGAGCGTGGAGGCCATGACATGAATTGCTGATCATGATCTCCACCACGACCGATCCATCGGTTTTCCAATCTCCTGTTTAAGAAATGGCGAATATCATGATGGAAGTGCGGTGGAGCACCATCCTGTTGAAAGATGAAGTCGGTACTGTCGGTCTCCAGTTGTGGCATGAGCCAATTTTCCAGCATGTCCAGATACACGTGTCCTGTAACGTTTTTTTCTTTCGCAGAAGAAAAAGGGACCGTAAACTTTAAACCGTGAGATTGCACAAAACACGTTAACTTTTGGTGAATTGCCAATTTGCTGCACGAATACGTGAGGATTCTCTACCGCCCAGATTCGCACATTGTGTCTGTTCACTTCACCACTAAAAAAAAAAGTTGCTTCATCACTGAAAACATGTTTCGCACTGAACGCATCCTCTTCCATGAGCTGTTGCAACCGCGCCGAAAATTCATCGGGTGTCAGGGCTTGTAGCAATTGTAAACGGTAAGGCTTCTGCTTTAGCCTTTTCCGTAAGATTTTCCAAACCGTCGGCTGTGGTACGTTTAGCTCCCTGCTTGCTTTATTTGTCGACTTCCGCGGGCTACGCGTGAAACTTGCCCGCACGCGTTCAACCGTTTCTTCGCTCACTGCAGGCCGACCCGTTGATTTCCCCTTGCAGAGGCATCCAGAAGCTTTAAACTGCGCATACCATCGCCGAATGGAGTTAGCAGTTGGTGGATCTTTGTTGAACTTCGTGCTGAAGTGTCGTTGCACTGTTATGACTGACTGATGTGAGTGCATTTCAAGCACGACATACGCTTTCTCGGCTCCTGTCGCCATTTTGTCTCACTGCGCTCTCGAGCGCTCTGGCGGCAGAAACCTGAAGTGCGGCTTCAGCCGAACAAAACTTTATGAGTTTTTCTACGTATCTGTAGTGTGTCGTGACCATATGTCAATGAATGGAGCTACAGTGAATTTATGAAATCGCTTCAATCATTTCTAATAGCCCTGTACTGTATGCCTACTCTACACAACAGTATGTAGAAGGACTAAACTGCTGTACTAAATGTACCCGTACATAAGAAAACAGTATTGCAATTATTGTTCAGCTAACTTACATTCCCCGTAGATGAGTATCATTTCTACCTTCTCTTCGTTGATGTACAATCTACTCTCACAACTCCATCGGACGATGGTTGACGGAATGATGGGTGTGCATTCTACTTCTGTTTACATTTGTCCTCTGTCAACGTCAGCACGTGGATGTGTTCCATTACCCCGAGTACCTGCACTAAGCACTGGGAGAGTCAACGTCAGTGTTGTGTTATGTAATTAATAACGTTGTGTTTCAGTGAATGTACACTGTGATATATTTTTGAATAGATATTTAGGAGAGGGAATGAACTACCGAATAAAAAATACAGGGTGCCATTTAAAAAAAGTCATACCACTGTTCATATCTTCCTAAAAAACAAAGCTACAACGAAGGCAATCATGCTAATTGATGTCCCCCTGCCGGCTAAAGAAAATTTGCTTGAAACATTTTGTAATTTGCATCTGGACAAACAGTTATTTAGGGTGGTCAAGATAAATGGGACACCCTGTATACACCCCAGCGATCATCATCTAGATTCAACGTTACGGTATTTGTGTGGAAGACCACTTCATTCAGAAGCCATACTGTAAGTAGGCTGTTTATGTTTTCTCTATGTAAGTAGGCTGTTTATGTTTTCTTATTGGCAACGTTACGTAGTGCTCGATATGAAAATCACTGGCTGTGCTGTGTGCAGTCTGTGGCTAGTTTGCATTGTTGTCTGCCATTGTAGTGTTGGGCAGCGGCAGCTGGATGTGAACAGCACGTAGCGTTGCGCAGTTGGAGGTGAGCCGCCAGCAGTGGTGGATGTGGAGAGAGAGATGGCGGAGTTTTGAAATTTGTCATGAACTGCTATATTTATATATGATGATATCAAGGTAAATACATTGTTTGTTCTCTATTAATATCTTTCATTTGCTAACTATCCCTATCAGTAGTTAGTGCCTTCCATAGTTTGAATCTTTTATTTAGCTGGCAGTAGTGGCGCTCGCTGTATTGCAGTAGCTTGAGCAGCGAAGATTTTTGTGAGGTAAGTGATTTGTGAAAGGTATAGTTTAATGTTAGTCAGGGCCATTCTTTTGTAGGGAATTTTGAAAGTCAATTTGCGTTGCGCTAAAAAAAATATTGTGTGTCAGGTTAAGCACAGTCATGAATAATTGTTCAAAAGGTGACGTTTCAATACCACACCTCGATTTATAAAGCTTCTATAGTTTTTTAACGTGGTTATCGTTAGTGATACTTGTGTGGGCCGGTAGAACCAAGACCATATGTGACAGTAATATAGCCATTGGAGTCATGTTTTCTTAACAGCTGGACACTTATAAGACAATTGCACGTCTCTTCGTAAGGCATACTGGTGCCACTAGCAAGAAAAAGAAATGAGGCATGTCCATCCATGGCGGATGGAGTGCTTGGCGAAGTATTATACTTAGGCGGGGATATGTGATAGATTCGCTGTAATCACAGGCTTATACAGTATGTGTGTGTTCTGACATGTGCAAAGAAAATGACTATGTCCTGTCGTAAGGAAGATATGAATTTGAGAGGGTGAAAACTGTGTTTGCTGTAAGGGTGATGAAAGATTTTTTTACGTAGAAAATTATGTCCAGCCATGTGTTGTTGTTGTTGTTGTCGTCCTCAGTCCTGAGACTGATATGATGCAGCTCTCCATGC
The DNA here is from genome assembly GCF_023864345.2 of Schistocerca serialis cubense. Lineage (NCBI taxonomy): Eukaryota > Metazoa > Arthropoda > Insecta > Orthoptera > Acrididae > Schistocerca > Schistocerca serialis. The sequence continues at coordinate 573,603,346 of NC_064645.1, read as the reverse complement.
TACTCTATCCTGTGCAAGCTTCTTCATCTCCCAGTACCTACTACATCCTACATCCTTCTGAATCTGCTTGGTGTATTCATCTCTTGGTCTCCCTCTACGATTTTTACCCTCCACGCTGCCCTCCAATACTAAATTGGTGTTCCCTCGATGCCTCAGAACATGTACTACCAACCGATCCCTTCTTCTAGTCAAGTTGTGCCACAAACTTCTCTTCTCCCCAAACCTATTCAACACCACCTCATTAGTTACGTGATCTACCCATCTAATCTTCAGCATTCTTCTGTAGCACCACATTTCGAAATCTTCTATTCTCTTCTTGTCTAAACTATTTATCGTCCACGTTTCACTTCCATACATGGCTACACTCCATACAAATACTTTCAGAAACGACTGCCTGACACTTAAATCTCTACTCGATGTTAATAAATTTCTCTTCTTCAGAAACTCTTTCCTTCCAATTGCCAGTCTACATTTGATATCCTCTCTACTTCGACCATCATCAGTTATTTTGCTCCCCAAATAGCAAAACTCCTTTACTACTTTAAGTGTCTCATTTCCTAATCTAATTCCCTCAACATCACCCGACTTAATTCGACTACATTCCATTATCCTCGTTTTGCTTTTGTTGATGTTCGTCTTATATCCTCCTTTCAAGACACTATCCATTCCGTTCAACTGCTCTTCCAAGTCCTTTGCTGTCTCTGACAGAATTACAATGTCATCGGCAAACCTCAAAGTTTTAATTTCTTCTCCATGGATTTTAATACCTATCCCGAATTTTTCTTTTGTTTCCTTCACTGCTTGCTCAATATACAGATTGAATAACATCGGGGAGAGGCTACAACCCTGTCTCACTCCCTTCCCAACCACTGCTTCCCTTTCATGCCCCTCAACTCTTAACTGCCATTTGGTTTCTATACAACTTGTAAATAGCCTTTCGCTCCCTATATTTTACCCCTGCCACCTTCATAATTTGAAAGAGAGTATTCCAGTCAACATTGTCAAAAGCTTTCTCTAAGTCTAGAAATGCTAGAAACGTAGATTTGCCTTTCCTTAATCTAGCTTCTAAGATAAGTCGTAGGGTGGGTATTGCCTCACGTGTTCCAATATTTCTACGGAATCCAAACTGATCTTCCCCTAGGTCGGCTTCTACTAGTTTTTCAATTCGTCTGTAAAGAATTCGCGTTAGTATTTTGCAGCCGTGACGTATTAAACTGATAGTTCGGTAATTTTCACATCTGTCAACACCCGCTTTCTTTGGGATTGGAATTATTATATTCTTCTTGAAGTCTGAGGGTATTTCGCCTGTCTCATACATCTTGCTCACCAGGTGGTAGAGTTTTGTCAGGACTGGCTCTCCCAAGGCCGTCAGTAGTTCTAATGGAATGTTGTCTACTCCAGGGGCCTTGTTTCGACTCAGGTCTTTCAGTGCTCTGTCAAACTCTTCACGCAGTATCCAGCCATAAGAAGGATAAAGGTATTTTTATTTCCAGAGGCACAGTCGTCAGGAGGGGGTATTTTCGATACTTCGCTCATTGTCGAATGTCGTCAGATTGAGACTGCAATCGTAATACTTACTTGTAAGTAGAGTGATAAAATATATGTGGCTGGTTTCCTAGGATTGTTCTATCTGGGGTGTGGGAGCGAGCGTTGCGGCAGTTTCCTGTGGCGGAACGATTGACATTTCCGACTTACGGCGAAGCCATCCTAACCGGACGCGCTGGAGTGCAAGAATGCAACTGACCTTTGTCGCCCTCTAGGCGGGTGAATAGCGAACTAATACTCATTATGTGTTGTGGAGTCTGCGTGATCACTTGTTTTCTCTGTGAAAATTTGAGAAGATTCAATATGGGCGTGTATTTGCGGTGTACAGTTATTCCCTCGCATGTAAATTGGCCTGTTGACTACTTCTACACATTTCCCGTCTTTATTTGATTGAGAGAACATCGATTGTGGTGTCTGTTGTGTGCACGTAGATGGTAAAGACAGATGGAACAGATGTTTGCTGGTTCTCTAGACACGGAAAACACCATAGTTGACTTTGTGAAGTAGAAGGGTGATTTGGAATCCGTTATATCATTGACATCGAATATTCATTAAAAATACAGTGGAACTATCAGTTTCCTCTATTTTTTGGAGTTTTCACCTAAAGATCTCCACAGACGAGATAAGTTTCTAGTTGGTCAGTGGTTTGCAGCGTGTTGCAGTGAGTATGGACCCAACTTCAGGGGGCTTGAATTTGCTTGCTCTGTTAGCCTTGCGATCTAGGAATGAACATTCTGCCCTGTCTATTTGTCTGGACCGATCTGTGTAAATCTGTCTTGAGGATGGCCATGCTGCTCGGCTGTCGGCTAAAATTTTCTCATTCAGAGTACCTCGGGTGACTGGAAAGTACCTCTTCATATGCAGCTTTATTACTATGTTAGCTTAGGGCACGCCGAAACAGCTTATATTCGGGGATGCGACGAAGTATCTGTGGAACGACGAAGCAGAAAAATAAAATTCTGCTAGGGGCGGTAGTTCCTTCTTAGTTAAATACCTACCTGCATAGCGCTTTGTAGTGAAATCTGTAACCTTTGTTAATATGTTGTTGTTGTTATGGTCTTCAGTCCTGAGACTGGTTTGATGCAGCTCTCCATGCCAGTAAAGCTGCATGTCCTCGGGAGAAATTACGGCTGTAGTTTCCCCTTGCTTTCAGCCGTTCGCAGTACCAGCACAGCAAGGCCGTTTTGGTTAGTGTTACAAGGCCAGATCAGTCAATCATACAGACTGTTGCCCCTGCAACTACTGAAAAGGCTGCTGCCCCTCTTCAGGAACCACACGTTTGTCTGGCCTCTCAACAGATACCCCTCCGTTGTGGTTGCACCTACGGTGCGGCCATCTGTATCGCTGAGGCACGCAAGCCTCCCCACCAACGGCAAGGTCCATGGTTCATGGGGGGCTTTGTTAATAAACAGTCATTTAAGAAGACAAAACGTTCTAGAGAAATTTGACGGTGACGTGTTTCCTATGTAGTTCTGATGGCATTTCATTTACTTCCACCAGCAAAGTGGTAATTTGAGTTGATTTGAATGCTCCAGTAGCTTTATACCTGCACTTGTCTAGTTTCTGTATTTAGCGTTGCTGAGCCGTAACAGATGCATTCGTAGTCCATGTAAGGTATTCTTATAGCTCGATGTGTGTTAATGGAGATTGTTGGGTCTGCTACCGAACAAATGCTTATCACAGCGCGAAGAATATTTTCGGAACCTTCACATTTTTGAATTATACGATTAATATGAGGTGAACATGTTATATTATGACGGATGCAAAGCGTTAAGTACTTGACCACGCTTTTGATCGGTAATATAAAGGGTCCTAATCTTAAGTTTCCTATTTCTTTACGTCACTGTCTCATATATATGCATACAGCTGCTCAATGAAGCGGTATGTGGAAGCATTCATTAAACACTATCCATCTACTTCTAACACTCAGATGTTGCTTATGCTTATGGTTTCCCAATTCGGTAGTTTGACTTAAGCATATGGTTAATTGTATCTGGTAAGTCTGTTTCTGGTAGAAAAAGTAGACCAGGTCTATTTAAATTAGTTTCGAAAGGAAGAGTTGTAAAGGAAAACCACTTGCATTAATTAACCATACGATTTAAATTATTTTCGAGGCTGAGGTATGTTTATTAAATATTTAAATTGACCATTTCTCTACATTACATGCACTACCTCATTATACTTACATCTTAAAAGCATGAAATTTAACAGTGTTTGGGAATTGATTCAGTTGCCATCTGAACCTTTTAGATAAGTATTTGACATAACATTCATTATTAATATTAGTTTTCTATAATGAAATACAAGTTGTAGAGAAAAAGTACTCCATATTTTGAAATGTGGTAATATGAACCAACGTAAGACAAAAATGTCCAGTAAACATGGGCTCTTAGGTTATACTTTTTAGAGCCCATGTTTACTAGATTTTGTGTTATTTTGACCCATATTGCCTCCTTTCCAAATACGGAATACTCTTTTCATCTTGTGTACGAAATACTTGCTTACCACATTTACATACATATTCCTTAGACCCTCTGTTTTTAAAGAAGTCGTCCGCAGCTCGTGGTCGTGAGGTAGCGTTCTCGCTTCCCACGCCCGGGTTCCCGGGTTCGATTCCCGGCGGGGTCAGGGATTTTCTCTGTCTCGTGATGACTGGGTGTTGTGTGATGTCCTTAGGTTAGTTAGGTTTAAGTAGTTCTAAGTTCTAGGGGACTGATGACCATAGATGTTAAGTCCCATAGTGCTCAGAGCCATTTTTTTTAAAGAAGTAGTGTTTACAAAGCCTGTAATATCAATCCTCTTGTCACAGCTTCGTATTTCTCAACATTCTAGTTATAAAATATCTCTCAGTCGTCTTCATTTTGCAGGTTACGTTGCTGGACTGTTTGATCAACTGGAATGAATGGTTTTTTAATCATGGGTGATGCGTTGGTGGTATGCATGGCAAGAATGATTTCATACCGTTTTCTTCTACCTACTCACTGGTCTTCCTGAGTCATAAGGTAAACCTTGATGCACACTTGGTAAAGACTGCAGAGGTCGTCATTGTCCTTTTTTTCCAGATTAATGTCTCGAAAGGAAGTACAAAATTGGTTGAACATTTCTTTGAATTGAATCTCAACTCTTACTTCTGTTCATCTACTTGACAGAGCGTCCATTCTCCTGCCAGTTATGGAATTTTCCAATGCTTTAGCCTTATACTTTAATTTCTGAACATTAAAACGACTGTGAATTTAAGCTTATTCTTCTTTGCAGATTTTATCCCTTTGGTCCAATCTTCTGGCACGTAAACACATTGTTTAGTTTTACTTACTTTTCGAATGTACCAGTGTCAGCATCGCTAAGGAATAATGAATGCCCACACTGGAGGAACTGCAAATCCACATTTAGTACTTTCAGTTCAGGAGCTAGAGATGGTTTTAACAGAGACAGAGCTAAACTGATGTTTTGATTTTGTCCAGCGCACGAGTCTGAAAATAAAACTACATGTTTGCAGTTTCGAGAATTTTCTCTTAAAAACTTGCTGATACAAGATGCTGATGACATCCTCTTCATCAAAGCATTAAAACTGAAATTAAAGTTTCGCTGTTTACTTACAAAACATTTAAATGAAAAAATACACCAAGAGAACTATTGTGACCTGGTTTCATTATAACTCTGGAAGTAGTTGATTGCACTTATGAGGGGAAGGGGTCTGTTCCCATTTGGTAGATGAAATTTTAAAAGCTGGTTCAATAGAACACAGTAAACGAATAGTCTTTTACAATACAATTGTACGATTTTACAGTATACTTGCAATACTTGCAATAAATGAGGACATCGTCACTTTAACTCTGAAGCCTCCAGTTATTACTGTTTGGATAGATGATTATTTTGTCCCCAATACAAGGGTTGAATGTCTCAACAGCTCCTGTAGATGCGTAAATCACACCCAAGTTTAAGTATAGTGTTGGTTTGATTTTTGTTTATTTTGTGATGAGAGATCAACTCGAGTATCTCTGCAAGTGTATCGCCAAGTTGAGTTGACGTTGTTTACTTAGATGTGACTGTCACACTCACTTCGTAACGTCAAGAACCGTTACATGAATGTCATGGTACAAAGATACGTGACACATTGCCCTACTCACTGTTTGCCGGCCGGAGTGGCCGTGCGGTTCTAGGCGCTGCAGTCTGGAACCGAGCGCCCGCTACGGTCGCAGGTTCGAATACTGCCTCAGGCATGGATGTGTGTGATGCCCTTAGTTTAGTTAGGTTTAATTAGTTCTAAGTTCTAGGCGACTGATGACCTCAGAAGTTAAGTCGCATAGTGCTCAGAGCCATACTCACTGTTTTATCGCTCCATCAGTGCATAGAGTAGCAGTCTGTAACGAATGAGGATTCAGATGTGCGAACAGATTCTTCGTGGCCAGCATGTATCGACTACGAAAGTCAGGTGACTATGATACGACGTAAGGTTTGACCGTAAGGGCACTGCAGATTTCAAATGTCCATTATAGACAGATCTTGTTCAAAAGTATCGTGGATTCATATGCATCTTAACAACTTCAATTTCACAAGTGGAGTGAACTCGATTTAAAGCTCTCAAGAAATTAACGCGAGGGCGTTTCGCTTGTTTGTGGCACGTGCAACAACTCTTACGTCGCTATTTTTTGTTTTCGCTGGAAGTAAATAAGGGATAGCCATCACTGTTTTTGGTTTTGAACTGGACATCATCACATTGTCGAGTTCCTGTTTTAATAAATTACGTTGTTGGGGTATTGAAAATGACTTCCTAGTCCTCCAAAGTGAAAATATGCCGAAAACCTTTGCATTTGGAACTAAGACATACAGCAAATTAGCGATTTATCACACTACAAAATATTTTTATGGACGCATCTCTTCTGTTTTTACTCCCTATTACAATCTAATTAATGTCTGTTCATTCTTAGGGAAACTAAAATATCATAGGAACTTTGGCGACTGTAAGATAAGGACAATAATTTGGAAAACTGAATAACACGAAGGAAACGAATCACTGTCTACATAAAAAACTTTAAATGCAGATGAACACTGCTCGAAGTGAGTGTAATTTCAACGAACTGACTGGCAGCACCTCCCACACTATTAAAGCGCGTTGTAGATATATGGCCATAAAGGATGCTATGCTTGACATTAATCAAGACATAAAGCATCTCTAGTATCTACACATCAATGTAGATTACAGTCGTTATGTAAAGGGTAATCTCAGGAACTACTGTAAGGATTTTGATACGGTTGTCACTAGCAGACTGATTCACTAGGAATTTTTGTGTATACTTGTGTAATTTATTACCATTGCGTCACACCAGTCGTAGACGCTTCGTGTTACCTGTGCGAAGCTGGAAGAGGGGGGGGGGGGTGTCTCTTGTGATAACTATAAACAGACCTTGGTGGTACTTAGTTATGAAAAGTAACTTTTACTCTTTCAGAAAATTTCTATTTGCAACCGTAGCAGAAACAATGCGGCATCACTGCTGTTCGCAGTAAACTAATGGTTGGAAACACGTTAACACGTGCCATACATCAAAGATTCGGTGTCAGCGCAAAATGTAAACAACAGCGACATACCAGTGACACAGAGTACGCGAAGGAACTTGCCCGCCTCCCTGCAGCGGTGTACCGTAGGTCTCTAGAAGAGCGTAGCGTTCCAAAGGATTGGAGAAGGGCACAGGTCATCCCCGTTTTCAAGAAGGGACGTCGAACAGATGTGCAGGACTATAGACCTATATCTCTAACGTCGATCAGTTGTAGAATTTTGGAACACGTATTATGCTCGAGTATAACGACTTTTGCTGGAGACTAGAAATCTACTCTGTAGGTATCAGCATGGGTTTCGTGTGAAACCCAGCTCATGCTATTCGTCCACGAGACTCAGGGGGCCATAGACACGGGTTCCCAGGAAGATGCCGTGTTTCTTGACTAACGCAAGTCGTTTCATACAGTTCCCCACAGTCGTTTAATGAACAAAGTAAGAGCGTATGGACTATCAGACCAATTGTGTGATTGGATTGAAGAGTTCCTAGATAAGAGAACGCAGCATGCCATTCTCAATGGAGAAAAGTCTTCCGAAATAAGACAGATTTCAGGTGTGCCGCAGGGGAGTGTCATAGGACCGTTGCTATTCACAATATACATAAGTGACCTTGTGGATAACATCGGAAGTTCACTGAGGCTTTTTGCGGATGATGCTGTAGTATATCGAGAGGTTGTAACAATGGAAAATGGCACTGAAATGCAGGAGGATCTGCAACGAATTGGCGCATGGTGCGGGGCTATGGCAATTGAATCTCAATGTAGACAATTGCAATGTGCTGCGAATACATAGAAAGAAAGATCCTTTATCATGTAGCTACAATATAGTAGTTCAGCAACTGGAAGCAGTTAATTACATAAATTATCTGAGAGTAGGCATTAGGAGTGATTTGAAATGGAATGACCATATAATATTAATCTTCAGTAAAGCAAATGCGAGGCAGATTCATTGGAAGAATTCTAAGGAAATGCAGTCCGAAAACAATGGAAGTAGGTTACAGTACGCTTGTTCGCCCACTGCTTCAATACTGCTCACCGGTGTCGTATCCGTAGCAGATAGGGTTGATAGAAGAGATAGAGAAGATCCAACGGAGAGCAGCGCGCTTCGTTACAGGATCATTTAGTAATCGCGAAAGCGTTGCGGTGATGATAGATAAACTCCAGTGGAAAACTCTGCGCGAGAGACGCTCAATAGCTCGGTACGGGCTTTTGTTGAAGTTTCGAGAACATACCTTCACCGAGGAGTCAAACAGTATATTGCTCCCTCCTACGTATATCTCGCGAAGAGACCATGAAGATAAGATCAGAGAGATTAGAGCCCACAAAGAGGCATGCAGACAATCTTCATTTCCACGAACAATACGAGACTGGAATAGAAGGGAGGACCGGTAGAGGTAGTCAAAGTACCCTCCGCCACACACCGTCAGGTGGCTTGCGGAGTATGGATGTAGATGTAGACACAGACACGTAACTGTTTTGGTTTCATACCGGCGACGCGCGCAGTGTGCTCAATAAGAAGATATTGCTACCCTGTGCGTTGGCGATACTTGATAGATGCTGTTCTTAGCAAGGCTATACAATATGCCGTATGATACGTGATGTGACTCGGAAGCAGAAGCAGCCTGCATTGGTGGGGCACGTGGAGACATAGCAGGAGAGATTGACTGCTATCACACTGGGCCGACAGCGATACAACACCGACACGATTCTGTGTCACTGCCTGGCACAACACTGAGTGCTCATTGCTCCATGCAGCTGTATCTTACATGGAGAGGGACATCTCGAGCCATCTGATATGCGTGAAAAGAAATTGTTTTATACGAAGCAGTGCTACATCCGTCTCCGTAGTTAGTTTCTCAGTGACACTTCTAGGTTTTGCCTAAAAAATTGAAAACCATCGTTTTGGATTTTGCGCGCGTTCTCCGCTATACAGTTTCTCTCATTGGATTTTGAGGAAACTGTTCGGTAAAAACTATAAAAAATATGCTTTTATGGTGTAATATCACAGCCTGATAGTGAACTGGTTAAAAATGGTTCAAATGGCTCTAAGCACTAAGGGACCTAACATCTGAGGTCATCAGTACCCTAGACTTTGAACTACTTAAACCTAACTAACCTAAGGACATCACACACATCCATACGTGAAGCAGGATTCGAACCTACGACCGTAGTAGGCGCGTGGTTTCATACTGAAGCGCCTAGAACCGCTCGGTCGCAGCGGTCGGCAGTGAACTGGTTATCTTTTCAGGTTTTCCCATGGTTATTGTGATACTTCGAAATAAATAAAAACGCAACACGTATTTAGAAAAGTTTGCAGCAAAAAATGTAGTCACTGCCCACTTTCCAGAATGAGAATTTCACTCTGCAGCGGAGTGCGCGCTGATATGAAACTTCCTGGCAGATTAAAACTGTGTGCCCGACCGAGACTCGAACTCGGGACCTTTGCCTTTCGCGGGCAAGTGCTCTACCATCTGAGCTACCCACGCACGACTCACGCCCGGTACTCACAGCTTTACTTCTGCCAGTACCTCGTCTCCTACCTTCCAAACTTTACAGAAGCTCTCCTGCGAAACTTGCAGAACTAGCACTGTTTTCATTCTGGAAACATCCCCCAGGCTGTGGCTAAGCCATGTCTCCGCAGTATCCTTTCTTTCAGGAGTGGTAGTTCTGCAAGTTTCGCAGGAGACTTCTGTAAAGTTTGGAAGGTAGGAGATGAGATACTGGCAGAAGTAAAGCTGTGAGTACCGGGCGTGAGTCGTGCTTCGGTAGCTCAGATGCAGTAGTTCGCCGGCGGACGGCGTGGAGGTAGGACGCAGTGTGGTGTGCGCTGCGCCGTCTGTGCTTCCGCGTGGTAAGTCTTGCGCTTGCTGCAGCTTAAAGCTCTGTTTATCGAAAACTTCGAGAAGTAATGAGTAGCATTCAGTGATGGCTCAACCAAGTCGAAAAGATACGTTGAAACTTACCTTTGATTCTCGATATGCCAGACCTAAGTCTTTTGAAGTAGAGAATTGGTTAGAAGAAGATGTGAAGCTCTCCTTTAATGATATAATCGGGATCCATCTGTCGATTGTAGCTTGTGTCGTGTTTGTTAAAATGCGTAGTTCCGAGTTGTGCGAGAAAATAGTTGAGTCTTCCGGAGGTGTCATGAAATTTAAGCACTCAGATGGAAACGTTGGTGAAGTCACTGTTGCACGTGCTGGTTTTGGCATTCGCACAGTTCGAATATTCGAGTTGCCTTTTGAGATTTCAGCTGACCAAATTAATGCCGTAATTTCACCCTTCGGCAAAGTGCTCAGCAACTTTGCCGAGAAATGGTCAAGCGCGCATAAATTCCCAGTACTAAATGGAGTACGGCAGCTTCGAGTAGAGTTACAAAAGCACATCCCGTCGTACATAAATGTTTGCGGATATAGAGGGATTGTAATTTATGACGATCAATCGCGAACCTGTGCCGCCTGTAACAAGCCTGGGCACGTTCGTGCAGAATGTATACAGCGGCGCGTTGCACAGCTGCCGGCCGGCGAGGCCCCCAGGCCACCGGCGATGACAACACTGCCTGGAACTTACGCCGCCGTGGCACGCGAACGGCCAACTGCTTCCTCAGCCTCTGAACCGTGTGCAAATAGAAATTCTCCAGACACTGAAATTCCGATGGATGTCAGTGCCGTCATAGCTGACGACCTACAAGAGTCCCACCAACCTACGAAAACAGTTGAAGTTCCACCGAAACAGGCACCTGCAACTGTTCAGGTAGCAGATCCACCGGAAGTTGAAGACCGACACACCTTGCAGGAAAGCGAAACTAACTTGGATACTGAAGAAAGTCCGTCGAGAGGCAATTCTCCCAAAAAAAATAAGAAACGCCGGCTGGCGCGCAAAGGTGCAGAGGAGACGGCTCCTACACTCCGACAAAAAGCAAAGGAAATAGGTAGTAGCTTAAGCCAACAGATGGCTGGCAACACGAAAGCGACACCAGTTTCTGAGGAGGTTCCCCTTCTGCACTGGAAAAACGGGACGTCCAAGGAAAGCTAACAAAGAAAGCACCCACCCAACCTCAAGAAGCGAGTCACTCTCCTGAAGATTCACTCGTCCAACCCACGATGACAACGTCTACCAGCTGGGCAGACGAAAGCGATCATAACAATGCGGATGAAGAAATGACAGAAGTTTCAGAAACTAAAACAGACTGTACTCCAGCCACGAAGGTGGCTGATTTCTTCAACGAAGACGTCTCCGTGAACGAACTTTCTAAAGACCAAGGAAACACCACTGAACCATTTGCTACCGGTGAATATTATTAAAATGAGTTTTAAAGCTGACGCTTGCGAGACAAACCGGAAGAATGTTGTTTAAAGTTTGATCAAGTAGAACGGCCAATGTCTGACATACAAGCGTACAAGATCGCTACAGTAAACCTTAATAAGATTCGTAGTTCCTTTAAATTACAGAACTTAAAAGATTTTATATATGCTTCTGACAGTGACATTATCCTTTTACAAGAAGTGACAGACATTGAGCTCGGTAACGTACCTGGCTTCAACGCCTTTATAAACCCAGGGCATGGAACGGAAATGGACACAGCTCTGCTCGCAAAGGAGGGCATAGTAGTCCAAGATGTGGTAAAACTATCAAACAGTAAAGGCATAGCGGCCACAATAAACAAAATACGACTCATTAACGTATATGCCCCTTCAGGATCCAGCAACAGGCACCGCAGAGCGGAGTTCTTTAAAGAAGAAGTTGTCCCACTATTTGGAACTCGATATGAACACCTTATCCTGGGAGGAGATTTTAACTGTGTTTTGCATGCCAAAGACCAAACTCCCAATTTCAACAAGTGTACTGAACTGGAACGTATAGTTAATGACCTAAGACTAATAGACTCATGGGAGCATATGCACGGTGCAGCCCCTGGCTTCACCCACACCACAAGTCACTCGGCGAGCCGTCTAGACAGGATATATGTAACTCATAATTTGAAACACCACATTTTGCAGTCCGAAATATGGCCTACCGTTTTCTCGGATCACGCTGCGTACATATGCACAATCAATCTGACAAAACAAGGGACCTATCGAGGTAGAGGCACATGGAAGCTTAACGTGTCACACCTGGAAGACCAAGCTTGTCAGGAGGCATTTTACACGTTATGGAGAGAGTGCGAAAGCAAATTTAGCTCGTACAACTCTGGCACTGACTGGTGGCTGAAACATGCCAAACCTAAAATACGGAGGTTTTTCATAAATTACTCAAAAGACAAAAACTTTTGGTACAAATCAACTATAGACTTCTACTTTCAGTGTCTAAGGGATTTGTACAAGTCCGATGCAACAGTTGTGGATAACTACGAAAGAATTAACAAAATTAAACCAAAAATTTTGGCTCTTCGGCGTAAACAACTGGAAGGCTACCAAATACGGTCGCGTGCCCAGAATATAGCACAGCACGAGGTCACTTCCATTTATCATGTCATTCGTGAAAGAAAAAGGGCGTCTCGCAAGATATTCTCTGAAATAACAACTGATGATGGAAGGAAGCTGACGAAGCAAAGAGAGATTAAAGAGGCAATCGTACAGCATTTTGAATCCTTAATGTCTAGTCAACCAGTTGACGAACAGCTTCAAGACGAGTTAACGATCAACCTCCAGGGCAAAGTATGCCACGCGGAAGCACAAACTCTCATCTCGGAAGTGACTGAAGAAGATGTCGAAGAAGCTATATATGGATGCATGAAAAATAAGGCTCCAGGGGCAGACGGAATTCCGGCAGAATTTTATCGCAAATTTAGTGACCTCTTAAAAGCTAAGTTAACTCTCATCTGCAACGAACTACTAAACCCTGAAAATGACATCCCGAAAGAATTTCGTGAGGGACTCGTAGTGTTAGTGCCAAAAACCATCAACATGAAAACTGTAAGCGCTCTGAGGCCAATCACGCTTTTAAACAGTGATTACAAAATCTTTGGCCGCATCCTCGCTCGCAGGCTGAAAACCACAATGACCAGCGTTACTGGCCCCTATCAAACAAGTGTGGGCAAAGATAGAAGAATTCTCCAGACCCTTTGTGACTACAGGGACCTAATCTCAACGGCCGACGTCTGCAAAGTAAAATGTGCACTCATCTCACTCGACTTTGATAAAGCATTCGACAGGGTAAATCATCGTTTTCTCCTTCGGACCATGGGCGCAATGGGCTTCCCTCCTAGATTCATAGCAGTAGTACGAAATACATTAACCAACAACTCAGCCAGATTTGTCATCAATGGGCACATTAGCCGCCCGATTGACGTCACCAGCTCCATTAGGCAAGGGTGTCCAATGTCAATGGCACTCTTCGCCATCGCCATCGAGCCCCTGCTTGCCTCCCTTATGAAACATCTACAAGGGCTACAAATACATGGAGAAAAGATCGTGTGCAAGGCGTACGCTGATGATGTTGGCTTCCTAGTCGTGAATGGCACTGAAGTAGAGAGCGCACTGCAAATAGTAACAAAATATGAACAGGCATCTGGTGCAAAACTAAATAGAACAAAGTCGGGGATCTTCAACATCGGCCGTGGAATTGGGACGCAAACGCAGGGTCTGTTACGCGAGCTTGAAACCATGAAATGTCTCGGCATAAATTTTAAAAGAAATATCAAGCACACTATTGCTGCGAATTATCGAAAATTACTTAACAGCATACGCGCCTCTGTACAAGCACATAGTATTAGGAAACTCGATGAACTTCAAAAAGTAATAGTGGCAAATGTATATATCACATCCAAAGTTAATTACGTAGCACAAGTTCTGCCACCACCTGCGCCTTTGTCGAAAAGTATCGCATCTGCACTAGGACATTTTGTCAGCCGCGGTCATATTTTCAAAGTCAAATATGACGTTCTGATGCTCCCTACGAAATGCGGTGGGTTAAATCTCACCGATATCAGCAAAAAAGCGCAAGCCTTATACCTTTCAACCACATACAAACAATGGAAGGAACCACGTGGCACCCTTGCTGCACATTTGTTAAATGAAATAGCTCCTGCTGACATCAGTGCACCTATAAATGTCCAACACATACCCAATGGACTATACCACTTGAAATACTTTTTAGTGGAATACAGCTACATACAGGCAAGGATCCCTGAAAAAGCCATCATGAAAGTGAAAGAACTTTACAATAACTTGATGAAAGACAAACCCAGAAACGACGTAGAGCAAAAGTATCCTTGTTATAACTGGGAAACAATATGGCAAAATATTCACTGCCGGAACCTGCCAACGTATGTTAGATCGACCTGGTACTATGCTGTAAACAGGAAAATTCCGACGAACTCTAAACTGCACTCTATTCGATTGGCCGAGTCACCGCTGTGTACATTATGTAATATACCAGATACCGAAGAGCATAGATTGTTGTGTGACAAGGTAAAAGACATATGGCTCTACATAAGACAAAAGATAGCGAGCGTCAGCAGAACTACGCCCAATGCCGTTACGACTGCTGAATTTTTAAATCCGGACGGTATACCTTACCCTAAAACAAAACGAAACGCAATCAACTGGTTGAAAGGCCAAACGGTGCATTACATCCTAACAAAAGAGTCAAGCGATAGGGAGGACTTCTGGGTATACCTTACAACTGAGCACCAAAAGTTGATGTGTACTAAAAAATACAAGGAAAAATACGCAAATTTTTTAACTAAAACAATACTGTAACCAATAGAAGTGCGTAATTTACATTATCCGCCGATGCATTTCGTATATTAGACGAATACTTTGTGGTACAAGGTTGTACTTCACGTAGCAAGAGGAGGATATCTAACAGCAAGTAATCAGAGAAGATCATAAATATAAATCAGTTAGGCCTCTCTGTATATATTACTTTGTTTTGAGGGAAGCATACGACACAGTGATGAAACTGGTATCTACCCTTTATTTAGTTTCTTTCTTTCACTCCTACTTTCACAGGAAGACATATTTATGTTATTTATGTGTAAAATCAAGCAGCAGTAGCCTACTTTAATTCATTACCTTTCTGAAGAAGAGAATTTTACTTATCAGCAATAATGAGTTTGCTTCTTTCTGTTTTTCCGCGCCCGGAGAACGAAATTTACAAATGCAGTTACATTTCCATAACAATTAGGTGACTGCCTTCTCAATGGAAATTACATTTATTTTTATTCAATCCATGTTGCAAACAAAGGCAACAGAAGGGGCATACTTCGTTTGTCGTTCAGAAGAAGCGTGTTTCCACATCATCAAGTTACATTCATTTTTTAAAGGCGGAGAAGCCAGGCCGAGAAGGCAACACTTGGCGAGCGTAAAGGACGGGTTGAAGGGGACAAAAAAAAAAAAAAAGATGGTAGAGCACTTGCCCGCGAAAGGCAAAGGTCCCGAGTTCGAGTCTCGGTCAGGCACAGAGTTTTAATCTGCCAGGAAGTTTCATATTAGCGCACACTCCGCTGCAGAGTGAAATTCTCATTCTGGAAACATCCCCCAGGCTGTGGCTAAGACATGTCTCCGCTATATCCTTTTTTTCAGGAGTGCTAGTTCTGCAAGGTTCGCAGGAGAGCTTCTGTAAAGTTTGGAAGGTAGGAGACGAGATACTGGCAGAAGTAAAGCTGTGAGTACCGGGCGTGAGTCGTGCTTCGGTAGCTCAGATGGTAGAGCACTTGCCCGCGAAAGGCAAAGGTCCCGAGTTCGAGTCTCGGTCGGGCACACAGTTTTAATCTGCCAGGAAGTTTCACTGCCCACTTTGTTTGGTGCATTTCAAGTCATACAACACTGCGTACCAAATTTGGCTAACATATCAAAATTGATTTTATTGCTGGAAGAGGTGCTATACTTCTTTCTAGTCTAGAGTAAATGTGTCATGTATTTGGAAGTCGTCCGCGACGAGGCTGATGGAGAAGTGCCACACACAAGGCTGCTACCGCCAGCTGTGTCTTGCTGCTTGTCGTATCGTTCGTGTGGGAATACGAGTGTCTTGTGGATGACCATCGCCTCGCGCCCCATTTATTGCAACGTGTCGTATCACATACTGCACTGCCTCAGAGAGGGAACTGTGCTATAATGTCTGAGACGGTGTAACAGAGATGCCACAGCGGGCCTCAGGTTTTGTAGAGGAGCGGCGCAGCCCCTCCAAACTGCAGCTGGTCGACGTCGCAGGGCAGGACGTGGGCTACTCGGCGTCGCACAGCACGGCCATGGCCTGCTGCTGCTTGCTGCCACCTCGCAGGCTGCAGACTGCAGGCTTGTCGTCGCCGTCAGCGCAGCTGCCGCCGTGGCGCCGCCGCAGGGACGCCTCTGCCCGGCTGAAGGCAGCGGTGGAGACGGCGCAGCCCACCACCAGGATGCCCAGCTGCGCGTGCAGCCCCAGCCACCGGCTGTACACGAAGCTCGCCGCCGCGCCCACCGACTGACAAACACACCGCCTATAAACACTCTCTAGAGTCCAGCACTAACATAAGCAAAAGATCACTCAGCTCACACACTGATTTGTGATTGCTCATCGGCCGCTGCGCACCTACACTGCTAATCCAATTCACGAAAAATTACCAGTTCATGACACTCATGTGGGTGTGCCAACCGTAAAAAATTGTTAGTTCGCCTAAACAAGTCATTCCAAAGGATTTAAATATGCTTAATCTCATGTTAGTAAACTGTCGAAGTGTCTGTAGCAAGATCCCCGAGTTAATCTCCGAAGTAAACAGTACCAGTGCCAATATTGTATTAGGTACCGAAAGCTGGTTGAAACCAGCAGTGAAAATTTGAACTCTGATTCGACGATGTTTAGGAAGGATAGGACTGATGCTATGGGAGGTGGTGTGTTCATTGCAGTTAAAAGCTGTTTAAACGCAGTCGAGATCGATACTGCGTCGGACTGTGAAATAGTCTGGATAAAGCTGTCAATCAGACAAGGATTGACCATTGTATTAGGATGTTTTTATAGACCACCAGCATCCGCAACAAACGTCGCAGAACGATTCAGGGAAAGTCTTCAGTACATAGGAAGTAAATATCCAAATTATCCATTAATTATAGGTTGAGACTTTATTCTAGCATCCATTGACTGGGAAAATTACACGTACATCACAGGGGGCAGAAGCAAAGATTCGCGTGAAGTTATTCTAGGAGCGCTCTCAACATACAACCTTGAGCAATTGGTTAGAGAACCAACTCGAGATGGGAACGTATTAGATATATTGGCGACATGCCCGCATCTCGTGGTCGTGCGGTAGCGTTCTCGCTTCCCACGCCGGGGTTCCCGGGTTCGATTCCCGGCGGGGTCAGGGATTTTCTCTGCCTCGTGATGGCTGGGTGTTGTGTGATGTCCTTAGGTTAGTTAGGTTTAAGTAGTTCTAAGTTCTAGGGGGCTGATGACCTAAGATGTTAAGTCCCATAGTGCTCAGAGCCATTTTTATTGGCGACAAACAAACCGGATCTTTTTGCGGAAGTTAATCTAGAAGAAGGTGTTAGCGACCATAATGTAGTTGTGGTTTCTATGTCAGCGGAAGTTGCAAAGATGAAAAAAAAAAAAAAAAACGACAAACAGCGCAGAGTTTTCTTGTTTGCGAAAGGAAATAAAAGTGTCATTAATGAATATCTTCATAGTCAGCTCCAAGCATTCACCGCGGGAAACAAAGATGTTGAGCATCTTTGGTTGTAATTTAAAGGTATTGTCCACCGTGTGCTAGAGAAGTAGTCGGCCGGTGTGGCAGAGCGGTTCTAGGCGCTTCAGTCTGGAACCGCGCGACCGCTACCGTCGCAGGTTCGAATCCTGCCTCGGGCATGGATGTGTTTGATTTCCTTAGGTTAGTTAGGTTTAAGTAGTTCTAAGTTCTAGGGGACTGATGACCTCCGATCTTAAGTCCCATAGTGCTCAGAGCCATTTCAACCACTTTTTTTTTTTTTTTTTTTTTTTTTTTTGCTAGAGAAGTATGTGCCTAGCAAAAGTATAGGAGAGGGAAAGGATCCACCTTGGTACAACAAACATATCAGGAAGTTGCTGAGAAAGCAGAGAATTTTGCACAGTCGTTTTAAACGTAGTCACAGCCCCGCTGACAAACAGAAATTATGCGAAATGAAAGCAGCTGTCAGAAGGACAATGAGAGGTTCTTTTAACGAATTTCAAAGCAATATTTTATCTGCAGATTCTAAAAATAACCCCAAAAAATTTTGGTCGTACGTAAAATCTACGAATGCTACAAATAATTCACTACCTTCTCTTGCTGACAGTACGGGAAATGGGTAATGTAACTGATGATGATAAACAGAAGGCCGAAATTGTAAACCCAGCTTTCAAAAACTCGTTTACGGGGAGGACTGCTGCACCATTCCCCCTCTCAATTATCGAACAAATGAAAGGATAGCTGACATAGTGTTTAGTGTATCTAGGATTGCAAAACAGTTAAGATCCTTAAACGCCAGAAAGGCATATGACCCAGACGGTATCCCCGTAAGATTTTATGTTGATTATACTTCAAATATAGCACCATTCTCATCCGTCATCTATCAGAGATCATTGGAACGGCGGAAAGTTCCACGGGACTGGAGCAAGGCCCAGGTCATAGCAATCTATAAAAAGGGTAGAAAATCGGATGCACATAATTATCGGCCAATTTCACTGACATCGATTTGTTGTAGAATCACGGAACATATTTTGTGTTCAGACATAATGACCTTTGCCGGCCGCGGTGGTCTAGCGGTTCTAGGCGCGCAGTCCGCAACCGCGCGACTGCTACGGTCGCAGGTTCGAATCCTGCCTCGGGCATGGATGTGTGTGATGTCCTTAGGTTAATTAGGTTTAATTAGTTCTAAGTTGTAGGCGACTGATGACCTCAGATGTTAAGTCCCATAGTGCTCAGAGCCATAATGACCTTTCTAGACTTCAAGAATCTCATCTGCAGAAACCAGCACGGTTTTAGGAAACAGCGGTCATGCGAGACACAGGTGGCCCTCTTTGTGCATGATATACAACAGGATCTAGATACCGGCTCCCAGGTTGATGCCATATTTCTTGACTTTCGAAAGGCGTTCGACTCAGTTCCGCACTGTCGCTTGCTACAAAAAGTGCGCGCTTACGGCCTATCCAATGACATATGCGGTTGGATAGAAAGTTTTCTAGCAGACTGAACGGGGTAACTTCAACAAAAACAAGAGTAACTTAGGTGTGCCCCGGGGCAGCATATAGGTCCTCTGCTTTTTACGATTTACAAAAACGATCTGGTTGATGGTATTGACAGCGGCATTAGACTGTTTGCCGATGATGCTGTAGTCTACAGGAAAGTAGTATCACACGAAAGTTGTGAACAAATCAATCAGAATTTGCAGAAAATAAATGCGTGGTGTAATGACTGGCAGTTATCTCTCAATATTAGTAAGTGTAACCAACTGCGTATAACAAGGCGAAAATCCCCATTAATGTATGAGTACAAAATAAATGATCAGTCTTTGGAAGCGGTAACATCAGTCAAGTTCTGGGTGTGACTATTCGAAATGATCTCAAATGGAATGATCAGATTACACAAGTAACGGGTAAGGCGAATTCTAGATTGCGGTTTATTGGTAGAATCCTGAAGCGATGCAGTCCTTCAACAGAAGAAATAGCTTACAATACCTTAGTTTGTCCACTGTTATTGTTCGTCTGTATGGGGCCCTTACCAGTTGGTTCTGATTCAAGAGGCTGAGAAGGTCCAAAGAAGAGCGGCAAGATTCGTGACTGGTACATTTAGCCATCGCGAGAACGTTACAAATCTCATAGAAAGTTTGAAGTGGGACACACTTGCAGATAGACGACGCGCTAAACAGAAGGGTCTGCTCACTAAATTCCGAAATCCAATCTTCACCGAGGATGCAGAGCATATATTATTACCATCAACTTTCAAATCGCGCAATGATCATCATTCAAAGCTAAGAGAAAGAAGAGATCGAACTGAGGCGTTCAGACAGCCGTTTTTCCCTCGCGCGATCCCCGAGTGGAACAGAGGGGGGGAAATATGACTTTGGCGCGAATTGTGCCCTCCGCCACACACCGCTTGGTGGCTAGCGGAGTATATATGTAGATATGTAGATGTAGATCAGATTCTTCGGAATAACGTGTTCCACCATTGCAACGGTCCCCAATCTGGGGCAATTACACCCTGAGGGGCGAAATGAAATCTTCTGAAGGGTAAAAACTAACCAATTCGATTCTGTTTCAGCACAAAACTAAATTATTTTCGAAACGTCATTACTATAAACACAATTTCGTATGACTATAATAGTGACTATGTAAGTTGTCAATAGTCACTTCTTCTCAATTAGCATCTTTAATGTAGTGTAAGTTATGGGTTCCTCACATAGTCCACCCATTACACACATATGTTGTGCTTTGTTCCATACATCGCTCATGATAAAAGTGACACATATACATAAGAAATGCTAAATATCGCAAGAAAATGTCTTCTCAAAGTTGTAGGTAGTCCAGAAATTGCTTCATTACTCTCATCGAAACAGATAAATGAATTAATTGACACAGTGACACAACAGTAACTACACTCATGCTCATAAATTACGGATAATGCTGATACATGGTGAAATAACGCTCTGGTGGGCGGTTTGCGGGTTTAAATCACCTCGGGGTATGACCGTGAGGTGATTTGGCCCGCGGTCGTCGCACGGTGGCGCTGGCAGCAGTCCACACATGTCAGAGTACATTACAGTGAGTAAGTGTGCAGACGTTTTCGGACGTGCTAATGGCGACTGTGTGTTGAAAATGGCTCAAAGAACACATATTGATGACGTTATGAGGGGTAGAATACTAGGGCGACTGGAGGCTGGTCAAGCACAGCAGGTCGTAGCACGGGCCCTCCGTGTGCCACAAAGTGTGATCTCAAGATTATGACAACGATTCCAGAAGACAGGAAACGTGTCCAGGCGCTACAGTACGGGACGTCCACAGTGTACAACACCACAAGAAGACCGATATCTCACCATCAGTGCCCGCAGACGGCCACGGAGTACTGCAGGTAGCCTTGCTCGGTACCTTAACGCAGCCGCTGGAACTGTTGTCTCCCGACACACAGTCTATAGATGACTGAACAGACATGGTTTATTCGCCTGGAGACCTGCAAGGTGCATTCCACTGACCCGTGGTCACAGAAGAGCCTGTAAAGACTGGTTGCAATAACACAGTATATGGTCATTGGAACAGTGGTCCCAGGTTATGTTCACGGACGAGTCCGGGTATAGTCTGAACAGTGATTCTCGCCGGGTTTTCATCTGGCGTGAACCAGGAACCAGATACCAATCCATTTATGTCCTTGAAAGGGACCTGTATGGAGGTCGTGGTTTGATGGTGTGGGGTGGGATTATGATTGGTGCACGTACACCCCTGCATATCTTTGACAGAGGAACTATAACAGGTCAGGTGTATCGGGACGTCATTACGCGCCAGTATGTCCGCCTTTTCAGGGGTGCAGTGGGTCCCACCTTCCTCCTGATGGCCGGCCGCGGTGGCCGTGCGGTTCTAGGCGCTCCAGTCCGGAGCCGCGCTGCTGCTACGGTCGCAGGTTCGAATCCTGCCTCGGGCATGGGTGTGTGTGATGTCCTTAGGTTAGTTAGGTTTAAGTAGTTCTAAGTTCTAGGGGACTAATGACCACAGCAGTTGAGTCCCATAGTGCTCAGAGCCATTTGAACCATTTCCTCGTGATGGATGATAACGCACGGCCCCACCGAGCTGCCATCGTGGAGGAGTACCTTGAAACGGAAGATATCAGGCGGATGGAGTGGCCTGCCTGTTCTCCAGATCCAAACCCCATCGAGCAAGTCTGGGATGCTCTCGGTCGACGTATCGCTGCACGTCTTCAAACCCCTAGGACACTTCAGGAGCTCCGACAGGCACTGGTGCAAGAATGGAAGGCTATACCCCAGTAGCTGCTCGACCATCTGATCGAGTATGCCAATCCGTTGTGCGGCCTGTGTACGTGTGCATGGTGATCATATCCCATACTGATGTCGGGGTACATGTGCAGGAAACCATACCGTTTCGTAGCACATGTGTTTCGGGACGGTTTTCTCAACTTATCACCGATACCATAGGCTTACAGATCTGTGTCGTGTGTGTTCCCTACGTGCCTATGCTATTAGCGGCAGTTTTGTGTAGTGCCACGTTGTGTGGCACCACATTCTGCAATTATCCTTAATTTATGAGCATGAGTGTACATAACGGCTACTATAGCGCAGTACACAGTACTATTATTGTTATTACTACTATTCTTAGAGTGATTACATGCAAAGCATTAACAGCCTGAAGTCTTCCAATTTCTGCCAGTTCAGAAGCAATGAGCGCAAAAATCAAGTGATTTACGAATAGTAAGTATAGTGCACACATCCGAACTTGTTTGATTTTAAATGGGGTTGCAGTGTGCAGGTCGAGTAAAAGCTTCAATGGAGAGAAGTAATGCAGGGGAAGTATGTTTTGTAACAAATGTCTACCCTCGCTGTGGATGGTTAGCTTTTTTTCTGAGAAGGAGTTGTGGGTAACACTTGCGATACACCACGAATTCCTAGCGCTCCCCCCTCCCTCTTACGCACAAAAACTAAATATCTTCCATCTTTCATAGTTTTAAAAGTAAAAGTGTTCCAACAAAAGTCCTTCTCTCTACAGTTTAGTTACGCGCTAAAGTTGGCGATAATGTGCGGAAAAGTGTGGAGAGGGGGAGGGGGAGGAACAGAAAGCGGGCGGGGGTACTAGTTAATGTCTGATAGCACTCAGGGGTAATGGTCTAAGAAAGGTTGGGGACCACTGTACTATGAGGCAGACGATATACGTTCGTGAGAGGTAAAAAGGAATTTAAGTAGTTAGCATGTATGGGAGATCTGACTGTGAGCGTCCTTTGTGGTGTATGTGCAGATTCGCGGAAAGAGCAGTGAACTCCAAACAGAGGCAGGGTGCGGCAGAAATTGCGTGTCTCCAACTGCTGTGGAGGCCTACTTATGCTTTAAAGTCGCAGCTTGGTGGTGTCTTGGAGCTCAGACAGAAAAGTAGGACTCGCGACAATTGCCACGTCTAGAAGCAGAAGAAGAACCTGTAATCTAGAGACTATTCTGAAATCATAAGTTTGAATAAGAGTTTCTGTTACGGGCCTAACTACATGAGAGTAATAACATAGTGATCTGCGTACACGCAACCATATCTGCTTTAAGAAAGAAGCAGAATATCCTCAGAAGTCCCTATGTCGTAAACTCTGAAGCGCCCACGAAACTGATATAGGCATGCGTATTCAAATACAGAGATATGTAAACAGGCAGAATACGGCGCTGCGGTCGGCAATTCATATATAAGACAACAAGCGTCTGGCGCAGTTGTTAGATCGGTAACTGGTGCTACAATAGCAGGTTATCAAGATTTAAGTGGGTTTCAACATGGTGCTATAGTCGGCGCACGAGCGATGGAACAGAGCATCGCCGAGGTAGCGATGAAGTGGTGATTTTCCCGTACGACCATTTCACGAGTGTACCGTGAATATAAAAGAAGGTTGTATACCTGGAAGAATCCTGGAGATACTAAGAGGTATCAGATAGATTATATAATGGTAAGACAGAGATTTAGGAACCAGGTTTTAAATTGTAAGACATTTCCAGGGACAGATGTGGATTCTGACCACAATCTATTGGTTATGAACTGCAGATTGAAACTGAAGAAACTGCAAAAAGGTGGGAATCTAAGGAGATGGGACCTGGATAAACTGAAAGAACCAGAGGTTGTAGAGAGTTTCAGGGAGAGCATAAGGGAACAATTGACAGGAATGGGCGAAAGAAATACAGTAGAAGAAGAATGGGTAGCTCTGAGGGATGAAGTAGTGAAGGCAACAGACGATCAAGTAGGTAAAAAGACGAGGGCTAATAGAAATCCTTGGGTAACAGAAGAAATATTGAATTTAATTGATGAAAGGAGAAAATACAAAAAGGCAGTAAACGAAGCAGGCAAAAAGGAATACAAACGTCTCAAAAATGAGATCAACAGGAAGTGCAAAATGGCTAAGCAGGGGTGGCTAGAGGACGAATGTAAGGATGTAGAGGCTTGTCTCACTAGGGGTAAGATAGATACTGCCTAAAGGAAAATTAAAGAGACCTTTGGAGAGAAGAGAACCACTTGTATGAATATCAAGAACTGAGGTGGCAACCCAGTTCTAAGCAAAGAAGGGAAGGCAGAAAGGTGGAAGGAGTATATAGAGGGTTTATACAAGGGCGATGTGCTTGAAGACAATATTATGGAAATGGAAGAGGATGTAGATGAAGACGAAATGGGAGATAAGGTACTGCGTGAAGAGTTTGACAGAGCACTGAAAGACCTGAGTCGAAACAAGGCCCCGGGAGTAGACAACATTCCATTAGATCTACTGATGGCCTTGGGAGAGCCAGTCATGACAAAACTCTACCATCTGGTGAGTAAGATGTATGAAACAGGTGAAATACCCTCAGACTTCAAGAATAATATAATAATTCCAATGCCAAAGAAAGCAGGTATTGACAGATGTGAAAATTAGCGAACTATCAGTTTAATAAGTCACAGCTGCAAAATACTAACGCGAATTCTTTACAGACGAATGGAAAAACTGGTAGAAGCGGTTCTCGGGGAAGATCAGTTTGGATTCCGTAGAAAGGTTGGAACACGTGAGGCAATACTAACCTTACGACTTATCTTACAAGAAAGATTAAGAAAAGGGAAACCTACGTTTCTAGAATTTGTAGACGTAGAGAAAGCTTTTGACAATGTTAACTGGAATACTCTCTTTCAAATTCTGAAGGTGGCAGGGGTAAAATACAGGGAGCGAAAGGCTATTTACAATTTGTACAGAAACCAGATGGCAGTTATAAGAGTCGAGGGACATGAAAGGGAAGCAGTGGTTGGGATGGGAGTGAGACAGGGTTGTAGCCTCTCCCCAATGTTATTCAATCTGTATATTGAGCAAGCAGTAAAGGAAACAAAAGAAAAATTCGGAGTAGGTATTAAAATTCATGGAGAAGAAGTAAAAACATTAAGGTTCGCCGATGACATTGTAATTCTGTCAGAGACAGCAAAGGACTTGGAAGAGCAGTTGAACGGAATGGACAGTGTCTTGAAAGGAGGATATAAGATGAACATCAACAAAAGCAAAACGAGGATAATGGAATGTAGTCAAATTAAATCGGGTGATGCTGAGGGAATTAGATTAGGAAATGAGACACTTAAAGTAGTAAAGGAGTTTTGCTATTTAGGGAGTAAAATAACTGATGATGGTCGAAGTAGAGAGGATATAAAATGTAGACTGGCAATGGCAAGGAAATCGTTTCTGAAGAAGAGAAATTTGTTAACGTCGAGTATAGATTTAAGTGTCAGGAAGTCGTTTCTGAAAGTATTTGTAAGGAGTGTAGCCATGTATGGAAGTGAAACATGGACGATAACTAGTTTGGACAAGAAGAGAATAGAAGCTTTCGAAATGTGGTGCTACAGAAGAATGCTGAAGATAAGGTGGGTAGATCACGTAACTAATGAGGAGGTATTGAATAGGATTGGGGAGAAGAGAAGTTTGTGGCACAACTTGACTAGAAGAAGGAATCGGTTGGTAGGACATGTTTTGAGGCATCAAGGGATCACAAATTTAGCATTGGAGGGCAGCGTGCAGGGTAAAAATCGTAGAGGGAGACCAAGAGATGAGTACACTAAGCAGATTCAGAAGGATGTAGGTTGCAGTAGGTACTGGGAGATGAAGAAGCTTGCACAGGATAGAGTAGCATGGAGAGCTGCATCAAACCAGTCTCAGGACTGAAGACCACAACAACAACAACAACCGTGAATATCAGGAATTCGATAAAACATAAAAGCTCCGACATCGCTGCGGCTCAAAAAAGATCCTGCAAGAACGGAACCAACGACGACTGGAAAGAATCGTTTGTGACAGAAGTGTAACCCTTCCGCAAATTGCTGCAGATTTCAATGCTGGGCCATCAACAAGAGTCAGTGTCCGGACGATTCAACGAAACATCATCGATATTGGCTTTGGAGCCGGAGGCCTCTCGTGTACCCTTGATGACTGCACGACACTAAGCTTTACGCCTCGCCTGGGCCCGTCGACACGGACATTGGACTGTTGATGATTGGTATCATATTGCCTGGTCGGATGAGTCTCGTTTCAAATTGTATCGAGCGGTTGGCCGTGTACGGGTATGGAGACAACCTCATGAAATCATAGACACTGCATGTCAGCAGGAGACTGTTCAAGGTGGTGGAGGCTCTGTAATGGTGTGAGAGTGTGCAGTTGGAGTGGTATGGGACCCCTGATACGTCTAGATTCGACTCTGACAGGTGACACGTACGTAAGCATCCTGTCTGATCAGCATCACTTTGCAGGAAAACGGAATTTACTTTTGGAGAGGTGCGAAGCACTCGGATGCAGGACTTTGGTCTGGAAGTACAGGGTGATTCAAAAAGAATACCACAACTTTAGGAATTTAAAACTCTGCAACGACAAAAGGCAGACCTAAGCACTATCTGTCGGCGAATTAAGGGAGCTATAAAGTTTCATTTAGTTGTACATTTGTTCGCTTGAGGCGCTGTTGACTAGGCGTCAGCGTCAGTTGATGCTAAGATGGCGACCGCTCAGCAGAAAGCTTTTTGTGTTATTGAGTACGGCAGAAGTGAATCGACGACAGTTGTTCAGCGTGCATTTCGAACGAAGTATGGTGTTAAACCTCCTGATAGGTGGTGTATTAAACGTTGGTATAAGAATGGATTGGCCGCCAGGCAGCCCGTGACAGAGCACTTCATCGCTGGCCTCCAAGAAGCCCTGATCTTACCCCCTGCGATTTTTTCTTACGGGAGTATGTTAAGGATATGGTGTTTCGGCCACCTCTCCCAGCCACCATTGATGATTTGAAACGAGAAATAACAGCAGCTATCCAAACTGTTACGCCTGATATGCTACAGAGAGTGTGGAACGAGTTGGAGTATCGGGTTGATATTGCTCGAGTGTCTGGAGGGGGCCATATTGAACATCTCTGAACTTGTTTTTGAGTGAAAAAAAACCTTTTTAAATACTCTTTGTAATGATGTATAACAGAAGGTTATATTATGTTTCTTTCATTAAATACACATTTTTAAAGTTGTGGTATTCTTTTTGAATCACCCCGTACTTTTGGTCGAAGCTCTGGAATGTGTGGTTGGTACTTGGGACCTGTCCTGAGACTGTCTCCCCTTGCGAGTAGTTTAGACTGGGGAGCCTGTGGTGAAGTTCTTACTGCACCGACAGCGTGACTTCAAACTTCTCGGACTACTCGTTTGCCGAGGGCGCACTTATTCGTTTTTGGTTTACCAGTCTAGACGTTTGGTATCCTTGTTCGCTCTGTCAATTAAGTGAGCCAAATTGGTCCTTGGTACTACCAGCGGACGAGTGTGTCACACACTGAAATCTACCGTGGTTTCAGGGCTCTGGTAGAGAGTAAATTGGGATCCGCCTGAATGATCGCTAGACCGTGATATTTTTGCATTTCTTTCGTGGCCGCGATGGATTCACATGTGCCGCCTCCTCGTCTCACCTCCGCCGCACACATCTCGCCAGCTGCAAGTTACATCGCGGCACGAAGCAAACGAGGTAACGTACTGCCGCTCCGGCATTGTCAGGGCGTACAGATCTCAATCGCCACTTGCTTTCAGCTACACCTATGTAGTGAAACTACAGTAGATTTGATCAATCAAAGTCTGCTCATGCCTCAGATCAGTTCAGATTGCGTTACCCACATTTTTAGGGCCAGAGTACTTGACTCACTCCACTAGTTAAACTGTCTCTGCCACCCAGGATCCTTGTCCAGTGTAGTATTAAATCACCTGTTAGTTGTTTACGGTATTCAATCAAGAACTTGTTTAGCATAATTGTCTGTTTTAAAGAAAAAACAAATTTTAGAACACCAAAATCATACCAACATCCTCAGTAATCTATATAGTCCTCACGGGGTTACCTTTCGATACGTAGAAAAGATAAAATAGCCGACAGTCGTAACATACGATTAAGAGTATTTTGATACAATTATCAACGCCACATAATTTGTACACTTAAGTACATGGGTGAGTGCTAGCGATGGCCTTGGAGGTCCTATAATTATAAGAACATGATCTATAGCCGGTACAATATGCTAATTTGAGGTTCATAAGTGACCGGCATTACAGATTACATTGCTTGAAATGGAATATTCATGATCGTTAGTTAAAATAGTCTCACATGACTAAGATGTGTGTCTTACACTAAAACATAAAGTAGAATACAGTATGTAATAACAAAATCCCTACTTAAAATCAGAGTAAAACAAGTAAAAGTTGTGAAACTTCCTGGCATACAGTATGTAATAACAAAATCCCTACTTAAAATCAGAGTAAAACAAGTAAAAGTTGTGAAACTTCGTGGCAGATTAAAACTGTGTGCCAGACCGAGACTCGAACTCAGGACCTTTGCCTTCCGCGGGCAAGTGCTCTACCAAAATTTCATATCAGCGCACACTCCGCCGCAGAGTGAAAATCGCATTCTGGAAACATCCCCCAGGCTGTGGCTAAGCCATGTGTCCGTAATATCCTTTCTTCCATGAGTGCTAGTTCTGAAAGGTTCGCGGAAGAAAAAAGATAATTAAGTGCCAGATAAGATCGTGGACTCGTTTATAGATTTCATTCTGGTAGTGTCACTATGGGAGATTAACTTTCCATGTACTGTCCTCTTCTAACGGCCAATTTCACATTGATGGATGTCCTCGTGTGTGAAAGCATTCAGGTTCACACAAAGACGTGGTTTTAACTAAAATCGGCATACTCGCAACAATTAGTAAGTATCTACTAGAACGAGATATCGACTGGCGATAACAAGCAAATGTACCTTCATACCTTTGTATCACCATTATCTATTTATTATCTTTCGCATCACACGTACACTGATGAGCCAAAACATTGTGACTACTTGATCGTTTGTCCGTCTTTGGAACGAAATACATCACTGATTCTACGTGTCAGGGATCCGATAGTTTGCTGGTAGGTCTGCAGACGTATGTGGCATTAGATGATTAAATTCGCGTGAATAATGGGCCGCTGATTAGCGTACGCGGTGATGGCGCCCAACAGCAACCCAGATGGGTTCCACAGGATTTGCATCAGGCGAATTTGGTCGCCGAGGCAGCAACGTGAGTGCACTATAAGGCTCCTCAAGCCACTGTAGCACGCTTTTGGCTCCGAGACAAGGGCAATTATAGAGGTGGAAGAGGACATGGCCGTCGGGGAAGACATCAAGCGTGAACGGATGCAGTTGGTTCGCAGCTCTCAGCTGTCTTCGATTACTATCACAGGTCCCATGCAAGCGCAGAAGAATGTCACCCATAGCATAATACTGCTCCCACCAGCCAGCGTCCGTAGTGCGCCGGACGTTTCGAGCCGCCGTTCACCTCGATGACGTTGTCTGTGGAGACGACCATCGACCTGATGTAGCAAATGTGAGATTTACCCCAGTAGCCGACACCTTTGCATTGGTCGACGATCGAATACCGACGGTCCCGTGTCCACTAGAATCTCAGTTGACGAAGTCGTTGGGTTAACATGTGAACATGGAGGGGTAGTCTACTGCAGAGCTCCATGTTCAACAATATACGATGAACGGCGTGCTACGAAACACTTGTGCGTGCACCAGATTATGATCTTTCTGCAGAAATGGCACAGATGACCATTTATCCTACTTTACAGAGCAGGCAAGCCTCCGAACCCCACGTTCTGTGAAGAGTTGTGGACGTCCAACCACTCAGCGCCTAGTGGTAGTTTCACTGTCCTTCTACCACTTTCCGTAGTTGCTCACGACAGTAGCACGTGAACACTCGACTAGCTTCGCCGTTTCCGAGATGCTGGTTCACTGGCTCTGTGTAACAATAATCTGAAATTACAATGAAATGAATACCCTCGGCTGCATACAGGTGTTGATATAAGTCAACGGGGACAGTTGAAAATGTGTGCCCCGACCGGGAATCGAACCCCGGATCTCCTGCTTACATGCAGACGCTCTATCCATCTGAGCCACCGAGGACACAGAGGATAGTGCGACTGCAGGGACTTACGTCTGGCACGTCTCCCATGAGACCTACATTCGCAACTTATTGTCCCGCACTATATTCGCAGTACCCCTGCCCATCGTACTCATTACTCACGGCTTTACTGCCGATTCCCGTAAGAGTTCGGGCACTGTTTGTGCATATATATAATCATCTGCCATTTGTCGAAGCTGCTTATCTCAATGGACTTCCGCATTTGCAGCCCACATCTTCGCTAGGGTGATCCGGCGTCTGTGTCTGCTCCGTTTATATACGCGTCACTTGCCCGCAGTGGCATCAGGCAGCATCGAACGTCGCAGAGAGCAGTGGTCATAATCCTTTGGCTTGTGTTGTTGTTGTGGTCTTCAGTCCTGAGACTGGTTTGATGCAGCTCTCCACGCTACTCTATCCTGTGCAAGCGTCTTCATCTCCCAGTACCTACTGCAACCTACATCCTTCTGAATCTGCTTAGTGTATTGATCTCTTGGTCTCCCCCTACGATTTTTACCCTCCACGCTGCCCTCCAATACTAAATTGGTGATCCCTTGATGCCTCAGAACATGTCCTACCAACCGATCCCTTCTTCTGGTGAAGTTGTGCCACAAACTTCTCTTCTCCCCAATCCTATTCAATACTTCCTCATTAGTTATGTGATCTACCCATCTAATCTTCAGCATTCTTCTGTAGCACCACATTTCGAGAGCTTCTATTCTCTTCTTGTCCAAACTATTTACCGTCCATGTTTCACTTCCATACATGGCTACACTCCATACAAATACTTTCAGAAATGACTTCCTGACACTTAAATCTATACTCGATGTTAACAAATTTCTCTTCTTCAGAAACGCTTTCCTTGCCACTGCCAGTCTACATTTTATATCCTCTCTACTTCGACCATCATCAGTTATTTTGCTCCCCAAATAGCAAAACTCCTTTACTACTTTAAGTGTCTCATATCCTAATCTAATACCCTCAACATCACCCGACTTAATTCGACTACATTCCATTATCCTCGTTTTGCTTTTGTTGATGTTCATCTTATATCCTCCCTTCACGACACCATCCAATCCGTTCAACTGCTCTTCCAAGTCCTTTGCTGTCTCTGACAGAGTTACAATGTCATCGGCGAACCTCAAAGTTTTTATTTCTTCTCCATGGATTTTAATACCTACTCCGAATTTTTCTTTTGTTTCCTTTACTGCTTGCTCAATATACAGATTGAATAACATTGGGGAGAGGCTACAACCCTGTCTCACTCCCTTCCCAACCACTGCTTCCCTTTCACGTCCCTCGACTCTTATAACTGCCACCTGGTTTCTGTACAAATTGTAAATAGCCTTTCGCTCCCTATATTTTACCCCTGCCACCTTCAGAATTTGAAGGAGAGTATTCCAGTCAACATTGTCAAAAGCTTTCTCCAAGTCTACAAATGCTAGAAACGTAGGTTTGTCCTTCCTTAATCTTTCTTCTAAGATAAGTCGTAAGATCAGTATTGCCTCACGTGTTCCAGTATTTCTACGGAATCCAAACTGATCTTCCCCTAGGTCGGCTTCTACTAGTTTTTCCATTCGTCTGTAAAGAATTCGTGTTAGTATTTTGCAGCTGTGGCTTATTAAACTGATTGTTCGGTAATTTTCACATCTGTCAACACCTCCTTTCTTTGGGATTGGAATTATTATATTCTTCTTGAAGTCTGAGGGTATTTCGCCTGTTTCATACATCTTGCTCACCAGATGGTAGAGTTTTGTCAGGACTGGCTCTCCCAAGGCCGTCAATAGTTCCAATGGAATGTTGTCTACTCCGGGGGCCTTGTTTCTACTCAGGTCTTTCAGTGCTCTGTCAAACTCTTCACGCATTATCGTATCTCCCATTTCATCTTCATCTACATCCTCTTCCATTTCCATAATATTGTCCTCAAGTACATCGCCCTTGTATAGACCCTCTATATACTCCTTCCACCTTTCTGCTTTCCCTTCTTTGCTTAGAACTGGGTTTCCATCTGAGCTCTTGATGTTCATGCAAGTGGTTCTCTTTT
Organism: Schistocerca serialis cubense; assembly: GCF_023864345.2. Classification (NCBI taxonomy): domain Eukaryota; kingdom Metazoa; phylum Arthropoda; class Insecta; order Orthoptera; family Acrididae; genus Schistocerca; species Schistocerca serialis. Next base: position 573,571,159 of record NC_064645.1, on the reverse strand, counting down.
CTCCAAAGGTCTCTTTAATTTTCCTGTAGGCAGTATCTATCTTACCCCTAGTGAGATAAGCCACTACATCCTTACATTTGTCCTCTAGCCATCCCTGCTGAGCCATTTTGCACTTCCTGTCGATCTCATTTTTGAGACGTTTGTATTCCTTTTTGCCTGCTTCATTTACTGCATTTTTATATTTTCTCCTTTCATCAATTAAATTCAATATTTCTTCTGTTACCCAAGGATTTCTATTAGCCCTCGTCTTTTTACTTACTTGATCCTCTGCTGCCTTCACTACTTCATCCCTCAAAGCTACCCATTCTTCTTCTACTGTATTTCTTTCCCCCATTCCTGTCAATTGTTCCCTTATGCTCTCCCTGCAACTCTGTACAATCTCTGGTTCTTTCAGTTTATCCAGGTCCCATCTCCTTAAATTCCCACCTTTTTGCAGTTTCTTCAGTTTTAATCTATAGGTCATAACCAATAGATTGTGGTCAGAGTCCACATCTGCCTCTGGAAATGTCTTACAATTTAAAACCTGGTTCCTAAATCTCTGTCTTACCATTATATAATCTATTTGATACCTTTTAGTATCTCCAGGGTTCTTCCATGTATACAACCTTCCATCATGATTCTTAAACCAAGTGTTAGCTATGATTAACTTGTGCTCTGTGCAAAATTCTACCAGGCGGCTTCCTCTTTCATTCATTTCCTTTGGCTTATCAGAGTAAAATCGATCTGGAAATTTGGACCTCTTTGAATTACTGAACTTCCAACACTAATTTGTAGCCCCAAGTAAGTAATTTCCTGCAGTCTAATTTTAAAATTGTATTGCGATCACTTGATGGTTGTGCTGTTGTATAACAGCAACTGATATGACATGTTCCTCATAGCATTTTGTTTAGTATGATGTATGCAGAGATTAACTACTTTAAAGACGGAGAGATGCGGCATGTGTTGTGCGTTCAATGGTACACAATTTGCGCTCACCTGGACGAACTTGAAAATGGCGAACGCAGAGGCGCAATCGCGCGGCCACACGCCGCCCAGCAGAGCGTACAGCTGCGTCACCAGCAGGCTGTCCCCCACACCCAGCAGTGCCGCGCACGCCATCGCCACGTAGGCGCTGCAACACGCACCACACCGTCACCTGGCGTCACAGTGCCTACTCCAAGTACTGACGTTTTGTGGAGAAGTCGGGAAAGTCATAACAGTAACAGCGAGACGTCTAAAAAAACATAATGTACATCCTTTATACAGTCAATAATGAAAGCAAGATGGAGGAGGTGGGGAAGTCAGCAGGTTCAAATCTCTGGGGTTCTGCATGCGACAGGAAAAGTCTTACCCACTGCTCAGACACCCCTGACCCATTAAAGTCAAGAGCGCCAGTATTCAAGGAAGTATGGCACACACAATAGATTCTCGAATATACAGGGTGATTCAAAAAGAATACCACAACTTTAAAAATGTGTATTTAATGAAAGAAACATAATATAACCTTCTGTTATACATCATTACAAAGAGTATTTAAAAAGGTTCTTTTTCACTCAAAAACAAGTTCAGATATGTTCAATATGGCCCCCTCCAGACACACGAGCAATATCAACCCGATACTCCAACTCGTTCCACACTCTCTGTAGCATATCAGGCGTAACAGTTTGGATAGCTGCTGTTATTTCTCGTTTCAAATCATCAGTGGTGGCTGGGAGAGGTGGCCGAAACACCATATCCTTAACATACCCCCATAAGAAAAAATCGCAGGGGGTAAGATCAGGGCTTCTTGGAGGCCAGTGATGAAGTGCTCTGTCACGGGCTGCCTGGCGGCCGATCCATCGCCTCGGGTAGTTGACGTTCAGGTAGTTACGGACAGATAAGTGCCAATGTGATGGCGCTCCATCCTGCTGAAATATGAATTGTTGTGCTTCTTGTTCGAGCTGAGGGAACAGCCAATTCTCTAACATCTCCAGATACTGTAGTCCAGTTACAGTAGCACCTTCGAAGAAAAAGGGACCAAAAACTTTATTGGCTGAAATGGCGAACAAATGTACAACTAAATGAAACTTTATAGCTCCCTTAATTCGCCGACAGATAGTGCTTAGCTCTGCCTTTTGTCGTTGCAGAGTTTTAAATTCCTAAAGTTGTGGTATTCTTTTTGAATCACCCTGTATTCTCAGTTCGAATATAATGGATTTCCTTGAGACAGAGAAGTTGCTGTCCATGCATCAGCACGGCTTTAGAAAGCATCGCTCCTGCGAAACGCAACTCGCCCTTTTTTCACATGATATCTTGCGAACCATGGATGAAGGGTATCAGACAGATGCCATATTCCTTGACTTCCGAAAAGCGTTTGACTCGGTGCCCCACTGCAGACTCCTAACTAAGGTACGAGCATATGGGATTGGTTCCCAAGTATGTGAGTGGCTCGGAGATTTCTTAAGTAATAGAACCCAGTACGTTGTCCTCGATGGTGAGTGTTCATCGGAGTGCCCCAGGGAAGTGTGGTAGGTCCGCTGTTGTTTTCTGCCTACATAAATGATCTTTTGGATATGGTGGATAGCAATGTGCGGCTGTTTGCTGATGATGCTGTGGTGTACGGGAAGGTGTCGTCGTTGAGTGACTGTAGGAGGATACAAGATGACTTGGACAGGATTTGTGATTGGTGTAAAGAATGGCAGCTATCTCTAAATATAGATAAATGTACATTAATGCAGATGAATAGGAAAAAGAATCCTGTAATGTTTGAATACTCCATTAGTAGTATAGGGCTTCATACAGTCACGTCGATTAAATATTTGGGCGTAGCATTACAGATCGATATGAAGTGGGACAAGCATGTAATGGCAGTTCTGGGGAAGGCGGATAGTCGTCTCTTCGGTTCAGTGCTAGAATTTTGGGAAGATGTGGTTCATCTGTAAAGGAGACCGCTCATAAAACACTAATTCGACCTATTATTGAGTACTGCTCGAGCGTTTGGGATCCCTACCAGGTCGGATTGAGGGAGGACATAGATGCAATTCAGAGGCGGGCTGCTAGATTTATTACTGGTAAGTTTGATCATCACGCGAGTGTTACGGAAATGCTTCTGGAACTCGGGTAGGAGTCTCTAGAGGAAAGGAGGCGTTATTTTCGTGAATCGCTACTGAGAAAATTTAGAGAACCAGCATTTGAGGCTGACTGCAGTACAATTTTACTGCTGCCAACTTACATTTCGCAGAAAGACCACAAAGATAAGATAAGAGAGATTAGAACTCGTACAGAGGCATATAGGCAGTCATTTTCCCTCGTTCTGTTTGGGATTGGAGCAGGGAGAGAAGATGCTAGTTGTGGTACGAGGTACCCTCCGCCACGCACCGTATGGTGGATTGCGAAGTATGTATGTAGATGTAGATGTATAAATATGGCTTGGCAGAAAGAAAGCGAACCGAATCTAAAAGCGATTAAAACACAGGAGAACAGGGATGAAAGAGTTGGCTGGTCAACGAGATAGGGTCGGGGATCCCCCGGACCTAGCATACAGCAGGAGGCCTGAGCTGTATGGGAACGATAGGGAAGGCACATCCGTTCCCAAGGTTCCAATCACCACAAGGGAGGATCGGCATATCGTATACCAAGCACATTGTAATCCATTCACATCTGCGACTGCCATCAGAGAACAAATATTGTACACCGTGCAACATTCTGTGTCATCCTGTATGATTGGTTGCCGGCCGCAGTGGACGAGCGGTTCTAGGCGCTCCAGTCTGGAACCGCGCGACCGCTACGTCGCAGGTCCGAATCCTGCCTCGGGCATAGATGTGTATGATGTCCTTAGGTTAGTTAGGTGTAAGTACGAGGGCAGTTCAAAAAGGAATGCAACACATTTTTTTTCTGAAACAGAGGTTGTTTTATTCAGCATTGAAATACACCAGGTTATTCCCCAATCTTTTAGCTACACAACACTATTTTTCAACGTAATCTCCATTCAATGTTACGGCCTTACGCCACCTTGAAATGAGGGCCTGTATGCCTGCACGGTACCATTCCACTGGTCGATGTCGAAGCCAACGTCGTACTGCTTCAATAACTTCTTCATCATCCGCGTAGTGCCTCCCACGGATTGCGTCCTTCATTGGGCGAAACGTATGGAAATCCGACGGTGCGAGATCGGGGCTGTGGGGTGCATGAGGAAGAACAGTCCACTGAAGTTTTGTGAGCTCCTCTCGGGTGCGAAGACTTGTGTGAGGTCTTGCGTTGTCATGAAGAAGGAGAAGTTCGTTCAGATTTTTGTGCCTACGAACACGCTGAAGTCGTTTCTTCAATTTCTGAAGAGTAGCACAATACACTTCAGAGTTGATCGTTTGACCATGGGGAAGGACATCGAACAGAATAACCCCTTCAGCGTCCCAGAAGACTGTAACCATGACTTTACCGGCTGAGGGTGTGGCTTTAAACTTTTTCTTGGTAGGGGAGTGGGTGTGGCGCCACTCCATTGATTGCCGTTTTGTTTCAGGCTCGAAGTGATGAACCCATGTTTCATCGCCTGTAACAATCTTTGACAAGAAATTGTCACCCTCAGCCACATGACGAGCAAGCAATTCCGCACGGATGGTTCTCCTTTGCTCTTTATGGTGTTCGGTTAGACAACGAGGGACCCAGCGGGAACAAACCTTTGAATATCCCAACTGGTGAACAATTGTGACAGCACTACCAACAGAGATGTCAAGTTGAGCACTGAGTTGTTTGATGGTGATCCGTCGATCATCTCGAACGAGAGTGTTCGCACGCTCCGCCATTGCAGGAGTCACAGCTGTGCACGGCCGGCCCGCACGCGGGAGATCAGACAGTCTTGCTTGACCTTGCGGCGACGATGACACACGCTTTGCCCAACGACTCACCGTGCTTTTGTCCACTGCCAGATCACCGTAGACATTCTGCAAGCGCCTATGAATATCTGAGATGCCCTGGTTTTCCGCCAAAAGAAACTCGATCACTGCCCGTTGTTTGCAACGCACAACCGTTACAGACGCCATTTTAACAGCTCCGTACAGCGCTGCCACCTGTCGGAAGTCAATGAAACTATACGAGACGAAGCGGGAATGTTTGAAAATATTCCACAAGAAATTTCCGGTTTTTTCAACCACAATTGGCCGAGAAAAAAAAATGTGTTGCATTACTTATTGAACTGTCCTCGTAGTTCTAAGTTCTAGGGGACTGATGACCACAGATGTTAAGTCCCATTGTGCTCAGATCCATTTGAACCAGTTTGTGTCATTGATTGGAGACTAGCGGCAGTGGAACTGGGGAATTACTGTCCCATGCCACGTTGCCAATAACACCGCAACACAAACGGCTGTGTTTGGAGCGGTGCAGTGGGTGAGAAGCATAGACTGGTCAAGAATGGCGTCGCATTGTGTCTAGTGATGAATCATGGTTCTGTAGTACCGTGGATGACCAGTATATGGCGCTGACTTGGGGACAGGTCCCATTCCTCCAATGTTTTGGAGGGGCACAGCAGTGTTTCTCCTGGCGTCGATGTGTGTGGAACCAGCGCGTGCGACTTCAGGTGAAGGCTGGTAGCGGCTGAGAGAACTCTGACAGCACAGCGGCACACTATGGGGCGGCGGCTAAAAGTTAATCATTTGTTTGTAGCAGTTTTTCTCACGTGAGCCTGGCAACTAATTTAGTGGTCAGATAGAATGCGAAGGGAAACACACTGACCTTAGTTTCCAGTCTACACGGCCACATTCTGGTCCACCCCACTGAAAGAAAAGTTTCTATCCTCCTATTTCAATCAAAATTATAATGCATAAAGTTTCTCCCATACAACAATTGGAAATTCACTATTTTAAATTGAAAGTAAGTCTTTATATTCAAAAATGGTTCAAATGGCTCTGAGCACTATGGGACTTAACATCTGAGGTCATCAGTCCCCTAGAACTTAGAACTAGTTAAACCTAACTAACCTAAGGACATCACACACATGCCCGAGGCAGGATTCGAACCTGCGACTGTAGCTGTCGCGCGGTTCCAGACTGAAGCGCCTAGAACCGTTCGAATCTTTCTATTCTAACAGCACATTTAGCAGCTTAGAGGCGATCTCTACGGTACGTTCCTACCTGATTGTCTTTCGCCCTGACTAAAATTACTCAATGAAAGTTTGTAATAAATTTTCAAAATAAACGCTCGCCATAAAAATGGAAATAAAGCCACCACTTGCCATGCGGAATTGTAATTCACACGGGCGGCACACTAACAGTCACTCTAGCGAATTCTAAGCGATCCAGGACAGTGTACGGTCCTCATCCGTTTTTACCGCAAAATACGCGCTTTGACACAGTTCCGCTCTGACGTCATCCGAGGCAGAGCGCGATCCGACGTTTAACATAGGTGGATCTTACAGCAGCTAAATGCGAAGTGAGTCTTACTACTGCCTCTCGGGCTGTATTTATATAGGTGGCGGAGCGGACGGCCGAGGGAACATCTGTTGTTTACGGTTATCTGCATACTGCAGTTAAGTTGTTTGAATTCATTGAAAAAGTTTCAGCTCGCTAGAATGAAAACTTCGTCTTCTAGAAATTTCATAATGTAACTAACGGTAGATCGTTACCTCTGAACCTTACCTTCACTAACACATATCGGCCGCCATTAATACTACAACTCTCAAATTTGATATAGCTTTTTCATTTGGTGTGTTTTACCATTCACTTTAACCAAAATTCTCTTATCATTAAAATTACAGGTTCTTAATGTACTACGATTGGGTATACTTTAGTTACAAAATTGGTTATTACTTAATTACTCAAAAACTATAAGAGGTAGCTTAACGTGGTCTCTCAGTTATTATTTTTGGGGTGAAGCCCAAAACAAATTTTCTTGTTTCTAAGTCCATTATTTAGCGCCTCTGATTTTTCCCAAGAACGTGGATTCCGGTGTTAATTTTCGTTATATGGAAACCTGCACCACTTATGAGCTCTAACTGTACCTTCTGACCAAATTCTGGCTTTCTAGCTTCATTATTTAGCGCCACTTTTTTTTCTCTTAAAACTGCATTTTTAGGTAAACTATTAAGTCTAGAACATAAAAACTTGGTATTTGGAACATTATAACACTAAACCCTATTTCAACGAAGTTTTAAACATAAATTTCGATTTTCAATTTCATACTTAATTGTGGTGCAATACTTGTGCGTTACGCGCATACGCGTTAAGGTGACGTGGCGCTACTAGCAGTGAACTGGGGTAAGGCCCGGCACACTCTCTCCCCTCTGTATCTCACACATGATACAGCGCTTGCTTTGCTTCAATACCATACCCAACCTGTCTCCCCATGTGTTACCTTTCAAATGAGAGTATCCTGATGGCATGTTTCAAAAGGACAATTTTCACCCCCACATGGCACATGTCTCAGTAAGATGTCTGCGTGATGTTGAAGTACTCGCATGGCCAGCAACATCCCCAGATCTGTTTTCGATAGAAGATGTGTAGGACCAACTTCGGTGTCGACTCTATCACTGTACTTGTATCGAGGATATCAAGAGCCAGTTACAAGAGTTATGGGCTAGTTTGCCTCAGGAGAGGATACTATTGCTTTATGACTCCCTTCTAAACCGAATCATTGCGTGCATTCAGGTCGGAGGGGATGCAACATCATACTGGTAAATGGTCTCATACTGCCAACGTCTTCTTAAATTTGACTATTTTGTAATCGCTGAAATAACATCACATACCATCTCAATGTTCGCCCCCGGTAGCTAAGTGGTCAACGCGACAGAATGTCGATCCTAAGGGCCCGGGTTCGGTTCCCGGCTGTGTCGGAGATTTTCTTCGCTCAGCGACTGTGTGTTGTGTTGTCCTAATCATCATCATTTCATCCCCATCGACGCGCAAGTCGCCGAAGGGGCGTCAACTCGAAAGACTTGCACCCGGCGAACGGTCTACCCGACGGAAGGCCCTAGTCACACGACATTTACATTTACCATCTCAATGCGTGAAGTTTCATTTTGCTTCCTCTTCTTCTTGGTCGATCACTTTTTTGGTCAGACAGTGTAAGCCCTCCGTTGACAATATCGGTGACATTCTTACAGTTACCAACCAGGATTGGAAAGCATTTTCGCCCAGTGTATCTGTTTAGCTGAAACAGCGAATATGGGGACAGGAGTGCGTGGCTCACTTGCTGTTGATGAAGGCCGGGTCTTCGGTGTCCTTGAAGGGCGCCGCGTCGGGCAGGTTGAGGAAGGCGAGGCAGAAGGCGGCCACGTGTAGCAGGCAGCTCACCACCACACCCGGGAACAGGCCGTGACGGGTCGCTCGCTTACCCAGCACGCCCAGCGCCACGCCCCCTGCGACACAGAGGAACTACACTACAGCAGCGTTCTCGAATATTTTTTGTGACAGAATCCTTTTGAAATATCATGTTTTATGGAGCCTTAAAATAATCAAAACCTCTTTTGACGTTCATTCTTTATTCACAATCATTTAATGAAACGCAGACAAAAATAGGTACATTATACGCTACTGACTTCCAAAAAATATATAAAACAGACAATAATAAGATTCACTGAGGCAACAACAATAACGGGATAACGATATGCACATATACAAACGGCGGTAGAGTCGTGTGCAAGGCAGAAAAGCGCAGCTTACTGGTAGAGCTGTCGTTTGTACTCACGTGATTCATCTCAAAGTGTGTTTTACGTGATTATGGCCGCATGACGCGAATTAACAGAGTCTGAATGAGGTTTCGTAGTTGCAGCTAGGTGCGTGCGTCATTCCACTTCGGAAATGGTTAGGGAATTCAATGTTCCGTGATCCACAGTGTCAAGAGTGTGCCGAGAATACCACATTCCAGGCATTGTATTTCAGCTCGGACAGCGCAGTGGCCGATGGCTTTCACTTAACGACCGAGAGAAGCGGAATTTACATCGATTTGTCAGGGCTAACAGGTAAGCAAAAAAATGGTTCAAATGGCTCTGAGCACTATGGGACTCAACTGCTGTGGTCATCAGTCCCCTAGAACTTAGAACTACTTAAACCTAACTAACCTAAGGACATCACACACACCCATGCCCGAGGCAGGATTCGAACCTGCGACCGTAGCAGCAGCGCGGCTCCGGACTGGAGCGCCTAGAACCACACGGCCACCGCGGCCGGCTACAGGTAAGCAACACTGCGTGAAATAAAAGTAGAAATCTTAGCTACAAATAATCCTGAGTTAATAACAAGCCTCAAAACCGATTCAGGGATTAATGAACACAGGGTTGTCGTAGAGAGATTGAATATTGTAATCCCCAAATCCTCGAAAAATAAGCTAAAAATATACCTATTCAAAAAAGCAGATAAAAATTCACTTGACGCCTTCCTGAGAGACAATCTCCACTCATTCCAAATAAATAATACAAGTGTAGACCAGATGTGGCTAAATTCAAAGAAATAGTACCGGCAGCAATTGAGAGGTTTATACCAAACAAATTAACAAACGACAGAGCTGATCCTCCTTGGTACACAAAACGGATCAGAACACTGTTGCAGAAACAACGAAACAAACATACCAAATTTAAACGGACGCAAAATCCCCAAGGTTGGCTATCTTTTACAGAAGCTCGAAATTTAGCGCAGACTTCAGTGCGAGATGTCTATAACAGTTTCCACAACGAAACTTTGTCTCGAAACCTGGCAGAAAATCCAAAGAGATTGTGGTCATATGTGAAGTATGTTAAAGGCATGAAACAATCAATGCTTTCTCTGCGCGATAGTAATGGATATACTATCGAAGACAGTGCTGCCACAGCAGAGTTACTAAACACAGTCTTCCGAAATGCGTTCACAAAAGAAGACGAAGTAAATAATCCAGAATTCGAATCGAGAACAACTGCCAACATGAGTAATGTAGAAGTAAATATCCTCAGAGTAGTGAAGCAACTTAAATCACTTAATAAAAGCAAGTGTTCTGGTCCAGACTGTATACCAATTAGGTTCCTTTCGGAGTATGCTGATGCATTAGCTCCATACTTAACAATTATAGCCGGCCTGTGTGGCCGTGCGGTTCTAGGCGCTTCAGTCTGGAACCGCGTGACTGCTACGGTCGCAGGTTCGAATCCTGCCTCGGGCATGGATGTTTGTGATGTCCTTAGGTTAGTTAGGTTTAAGTAGTTCTTAGTTATAGGGGCTGATCACCATAGATGTTATGTCCCATAGTGCTCAGAGCCATTTGAACCATTTTTTTTAACAATTATATACAACCGTCCACTCGACGAAAAATCCGTACCCAAGGACTGGAAAGTTGCACAGATCAGACCAATATTCAAGAAAGGTGGTAGGAGTAATCCACTAAATTACAGGGCCATATCGTTAACGTCGATATGCAGCAGCATTTTGGAGCATATATTGTGATCGAACATTATGAATTACCTCGAAAATAAAACGGTCTATTGACACACAGTCAACATGGGTTTAGAAAACATCGTTCCCGTGAAACACAACTAGCTCTTTACTCACATGAAGTGTTGAGTGCTGTTGACAAGGGATTTCAGATCTATTCCGTAATTCTGGAATTCCGGAAGGCTTTTGACACTGTACCACACAAGCGGCTCGTAGTGAAATTGCGTGCTTATCGAATATCGTCTCAGTTATGTGACTGGATTTGCGATTTCCTGTCAGAGAGGTCACAGTTCGTAGTAATTGACGGGAAGTCATCGAGTAAAATAGAAGTGATTTCTGACGTTCCCCAAGGTAGTGTTATAGGCCCTTTGCTGTTCCTTATCTATATAAACGATTCTGAAGACAATCTGAGCAGCCGTCATCGCTTGTTTGCAGATGACGCTGTCGTTTATCGACTAATAAAGTCATCAGAAGATCAGAACAAACTGCAAAACGATTTAGAAAAGATATCTGAATGGTCCAAAAAGTGGCAGTTGACCCTAAATAACGAAAAGTGTAAGTTGCTAAAAGTGCTAAAAGGAACTCGTTAAACTTCGGTCACACGATAAATCAATCTAGTCTAAAAGCCGTAAATTCAACTAAATAACTAGGTATTACAATTACGAACAACTTAAATTGGAAGGAACACGTAGGAAATGTTGTGGAGAAGGTTAACCAAAGACTGTGTTTTATTGGCGGGGCACTTACAAGGGAACCTCCCCATCGCACCCCCCTCAGATTTAGTTATAAGTTGGCACAGTGAATAGGCCTTGAAAAACTGAACACAGATCAATTGAGAAAACAGGAAGAAGTTGTGTGTAACTGTGAAAAAATAAGCAAAATATACAAACTGAGTAGTTCATGGGAAGATAGGCAACATCAAGGAGACTCGAAACGCAGGAGCGCGGTGGTCTCGTGGTAACGTGAGCAGATGTGGAACGAAAAGTCGTTGGTTCAAATCTTCCATTGAGTGAAAATTTTAATTTTTTATTTTCAGTTTATGTGACAAACTCTTATGTTTTCATCACTTTTTGGGAGTGATTATCACATTCACAAGAAAACCTAAATCAGGCAAGGTAGAAGAATCTTTTTACCCATTCGCCAAGTGTACAAGTTAGGTGGGTCGACAACATATTCCTGTCATGTGACGCACATGCCGTCACCAGTGTCGTATAGAATATATCAGATGTGTTTTCCTGTGGAGGAATCGGTTGACCTGTGACCTTGCGATCAAATCTTGTCGGTTCCCATTGGAGAGGCACGTCCTTTCGTCTACTAATCGCACGGTTTTGCGATGCGGTCGCAAAACACAGACACTAAACTTATTACAGTGAACAGAGACGTCAATGAACGAACGGACAGATAATAACTATGCAAAAATAAAGAAAGTAAAATTTTCGCTCGAGGGAAGACTTGAACCAAGGACCTCTACTTCTGCAGCTGCTCACGCTACCACGAGACCACGGAGCTGCTGAGTTGACAGTGTCCATGATGTTGCCTATGACGCCCATGAACTACTCAGTTTGTATATTTTGCTTATTTTTTCACAGTTCCACACAACTTCTTCCTGTTTTCTCAATTCATCTGTGTTCAGTTTATCAAGGCCTATCCACTGTGCCAACTTATAGCTAAATCTGAGGGGGGGTGCGATGGGGAGGTTCCCTTGTTAGAAAATGTAACAGACCTACTAAGGAAACTGCCAACACTACTCTTGCCCGTCCTCTTTTTAGAATACTGCTGCGCGGTGTGGGATCCTTACCAGATAGGACTGACAGCACGTTTTATATTATCGCGAAATATGGGAGAGACTGTCACAGAAATGATACAGGATTTGGGCTGGAAGTCATTAAAAGAAATGCGTTTTTCGTTGCGGCGGGATCTTCTCACAAAATTCCAATTACCAACAGGGAGGAACGATCACCACGATAAAATAAGGGAAACAGAGCTCGTACGGAAAGATATAGATGTTCATTCTTTCCGCGTGCTATACAAGATTGGAATAATTGAGAATTGTAATGCTGGTTCTATGAACCCTCTGCCAGGCACTTAAATGTGATTTGCAGGATATCCATGTGGATCTAGAGGTGGATGTAGATCTAGATGTGGATGTAGATGTCGTACGCGCGACGAGCATATCCGTTAGGACAGTGGGCCTAAGTTTGGAGTTAATGGGCTGTGGCAGCAGATGAATAATGCGAGTGCCTTTGCTAACAGCACGGCATCGCCAGCAGCGCGTGTCCGGGGCTCGTGACTATATCGGCTGAGCCCTGAACCACTGCAAAACCGTGGCCTGGTGAGGTGAGTCCCAATTTCTGTTGGTAAGAGCTGATGATAGGGTTAGAGTGAGGTGCAGACTCCACGAAGCTATGGCCCCAAGTTGTCAACAATGAATGGTGCAAGCTGGTGGCTTAATAATGGTGTGAGCTTTGTTTGTATGGAATAGACAGCGTCCTGTAGTCCAGCTGGACCGATCATTGACTTGAAATGGTTATGTTCGACCATTTGCAACCTTCCAAGGATGAAATTTTTATGGATGACAATGCGCCATGTCACCGGACCACGGTTGTTCACGATATGATTGAAGAAGATTCTGGACAGTTCGAGCGAATGATCTGGCCACCCAGACCGCCCGACATGAATCCTGTCGAACATTTATGGGACGTAATCGAGAGGTCAGTCCGTGCAGAACATCATGTGCTGGCAACATTTCAGCATTTACGGACAGCTTTAGAGACAGCATGGCTCAACATTTCTGCAGGGGTCTTCCAACGACTTGTTGAGTCCATGCCACGTCGAGTTGCTGGACTACTCCGGGTAAAAGGAGGTCCGACACGATATTACGAGATACCTCATGACTTTTGTCACCTTGTGGGGCGGCGGGTGGAATTTATTACTGTTGTATATATATTTGTAGAATGTAAAACCAGTTCCTATTATTTAGAATGTTATTTATGCTGTCTTTCGCCGTTCTCAACACTGGCTTTATAACTACAATATTGGCAACCAGAAAGTGATTAGCAAAACGTGAAGCCTGTAATTAGAATTCCTAGTGCCCACTTCATCTGAGAATACACTTATAGTTACAGCTTATAGCCTGAGGAATTAGGAGATTGTCTGGGATTTATAATCAAAAACGGTCGTGAAAAAACGTTCTGTATTCTGAAAGTCACAGATGAAAACAAAAGAATCAACAAAATCTAACTAACAGAGCAGTTCAGAGTCTAATGCGCTGATGCAACTGTAAATGTCCAAATCAAATGTTTAAATGAATGCTCGCCATAATTTGATGATAATGTTCATCAAACGCCACGCTAAATAATGGTAGAATGTCTGTCCCGCGACAGCACGTGAAAATACGACATACGCAAACTGAAAATCGATAATTAAAGTCATCCCAGAATTAACACTTCACTCGAAAATGATTTCATGGTTACGCGTATCCCGAGTAACTTAATACGGCATCCGAGGCTGTTTATAGCAATGATAACGACGCGACGCGACTCCCGACACAGATGGCGTACTATTCAGCGTCTGGAGAGAACTGGGGCCTTGCTTCCTCGCGCAGCTTCCTTATATATAAAGCCGCGGTGCGGACGGCTAAGGGAACGCCTGATCAAATCGGCTCTCCCAACTAGCCGCTGGGCTAGTAATGCACCACATTAAGTTACCGAATAAATCATAGCTTCTTTTGCTGATGGCCGATGAAGCTCTTAATTTAAATGTGCATTTAGCATACAGGTAAGTAATCATAATAAAAGTTTGACGTGGCTAAGTTAAATATTTTGGGCGAGAGAATTAATTTAATTACACTGCACGCAGTAGACGAGCTCCGAACTGGCCCTTTGGAGATACGCTATCGCTATAGTTTTATAGTTATTCAAATGAAACTTCTCACATCTTTATGATTATAGCGGATCTCCATTCTACTTAAATATAAACATCCTAGCCTTATTTATTAGCCTACTTAATCTATCTTGCTTCCTTAAGTTTTAAGACAAAAACCAGAAAATTATGAATTTCAACTAAAATCTTAATTTGTGAGATCCAAAGTACTATTTCTATTAAATTATTATTGAAAAGGAATGTAAGTATAAATTTTTAAATCTCTAGCTCTTTTCTGTTGCGCCAATGATTTTTACAGAAAAACGTCCAAATTTCGAAAATGGTTAAAGTTATTGAACTGATATTCAACACATATTAATTTAGTATTACTCCTGACATGCTAGAAACATTTTAGGTTATTTACTTGATTTTTAAAGTATTGCGCAACCTTTATGACGTCAGAGCTAGTTACCGCGGACTGTCTGGCACACAATGGAAAGACTGATGTGAACTTACTATGGCGTGAGTAGGCTGCTTCCCTACAACCTCAGTGTACACAAAATAACTCTGTATTGATTCCATTGTAAATTGATAAAATCGTTTCCGTTTAATGGGAGATGTGGAGTTGTTTTTTATTTTTAATCAACTGTTTAATGTCACGCTTGACAGAAGAGAGCTGAAAATATGTGCCAGGTTCAGCGTCCAGTCGAATGTGGAATTTTGTCTTCGTAGTTTCATATGCTGAGAATCCTATTCCACACAAGAATGTTGTTGGGAACCGGAGAACAGCAGTCAGAGACTTTGTGGCTAGTTGAGGGCGTTCATCACGAACCCTGCACCAAAAATTGTGAAGTGACATTGGACAGCATGGAGACACTAGGCCAATTCTTCAAGTATTTCATTTGGTGATTCTGTTGTCTCACCTACAAACACACGCAGTGTTAGAAAGCTTTCTAGTGCTCTCTTGCCAAGACAAACAATCCGAAAATCTTTTTATGAGGCAGTTATTTTGTTATTAATGATGAAAGCGGTATGTTTTCCTTGTAAAGATAAATGTAATTGAGTATTTTTTCGAAATATATCCGCCAAAAGAGCTAATCCGAATGAGCAAGTCACATCGATCAAACGTCCTTTTATTTAAAAGATATATCATTCATAAAAGATGGTAATTCAGTTCTTAGTTCGAATAATTTTGTTAAGGTCTTTCCCCGAGAACCATCGGTGTGAGTGTGCAGCAGTAGTGTTTCATGTCTGCTTTCATAGTCTTCAAACAATATTGAAACTAACTGGTTCTGAAAAGAGCGAGATTTAATCTAACTAATTATTTTTACTGCTACATAGCGAACAAGTTTTAGACTTGGCGGCATCCTCTTTATCGTAACTGCTCGTCTATGCGGGATAAAATGTCTGGAACCAGAATTCAAAAATGTCTCTAAGCACTATGGGACTTAACATCTGAGGTCATCAGTTCCCTAGACTTAGAACTACCTAAACCTAACTAACCTAAGGACATCACACCTATCCATGCCTGAGGCATGATTCGATCCTGGGACCGTAGCAGCAGCAGCGCGGTTCCGGACTGAAGCGGCCGGCGGAACCAGTGTGTGCCGCTTTAGTTTTAGTTCCGCCAGTACCTCGTCTCCTATCTTCCAAACTTCACAGAGGCTCTCCTACGAACACTGGAGAACTAGCACTCATGTAAGAAAGGATATTGCGGAGAGATGACTTAGGTTCGCAGGAGAGCTTCTGTGAAGTTTGGATTTTGGGAGACGTGGTACTGGCGGAATTAAAGCTGTGAGGACGGGTCGTGAGTCGTGCTTGGGTAGCTCAGTTGGTAGAGCACTTGCCCGCGAAAAGCAAAGGTCCCGAGTTAGAGTCTCGGTCCGGCACACAGTTTTAATCTTCCAGGAAGTTTCATAAGTAGCAGGGTGGCCATCTTTGATCAGCATTTAGTGGTTTCATTGAAACTCCATAGACTGTCATTCTCTCTGGCTCTAGCGACAGAGACAGAATGGCAGCATGGTAGAATGTGTTCTTCAGCTGCGGAAGAATCTCTATTTATTGGGCCAGCCCAAACCTTTGTCGTAGTGGCTGTGGATGTATGAGCGCATTTATCTTCACTTATCGGTACCATCAGCCATCCTTGCTTTGCTGTGTTAATTTAAATAATGATTCTGTGCTTGCGTTTGAGTCTGCCTCCTTTCAATGTCTGTTGCATGTCTTGTTGATATAACACACACACCAACCCAGCGTTGGCCTACTCTATTTTAAGCTCGCCTGGTAGAACTTCAACAAAATTTTAAGCCTGCATGATAAAATTATTCTCCTGTGTAACACGTCTGCCACATACGATTTTATGAAATCTTTGAAGTTGATGCCGCATCTTCCGGGTGAACCAGTTTTCAAACTTTTAGTTCAAAAAATGGCTCTGAGCACTATGGGACTCAACTGCTGAGGTCATTAGTCCCTTAGAACTTAGAACTAGTTAAACCTAACTAACCTAAGGACATCACAAACATCCATGCCCGAGGCAGGACTCGAACCTGCGACCGTAGCGGTCTTGCGGTTCCAGACTGCAGCGCCTTTAATCGCACGGCCACTTCGGCCGGCAAACTTTTAGTTGCAACACTTTTAAGCCAACGCCAATTCTATCTTTTAAATGTTCAAATGTGTGTGAAATCTTATGGGACTTAACTGCTAAGGTCATCAGTCCCTAAGCTTACACACTACTTAACCTAAATTATCCTTAGGACAAACACACACACACCCATGCCCTAGGGAGGACTCGAACCTCCGCCGTACCAGCCGCACAGTCCATGACTGCAGCACCGTAGACCGCTCGACTAATCCCGCGCGGCTCTATCTTTTAAAATCAACAGTTTAATTTTACAATGTGACAGACACAGGAAATATCTCCACTAGATATTGAATTTTACAATTACAATCAACAACAAACATGACTCAAATATACTGCGGTCTGAGAGTAGGGCGCGGAAACGCCGAGCCAAAGTGGACTGCACGTTGCATTTGTAAACTCGAATACGAACTATAGTGGGCTGCAGAGCATAGGTTTATATAGCCCGGGTGGTGAAGCGACAAAATCTTTCGAAGCGGAGCAAGAAGTTTTTGGATGAGAGAAAGATGGAGAGAGCGTAGTGGAATGTTCTCAGCGAGAGAGAGAGAGAGCGAGAGGGAGGGAGTGAGTACGTAATTTTTGATCACAGCGTTATTATAGAAGTATTGTGCTGCTTCTCCCTCATTTCCGGCTATTTCGCGCTGAGAGAAAAAAATAACTTTAATAAAGCCAACATTGATTTGGTATTTATAGGAGTTGCTTTTCTCAATGCGTGATATTACGTGACGTGCTTTGTTTTTTAGGTTGATATTATTTCGGTGGAGTCCTCGTAGAGGCCTTGTGGAGCCCCAGGGCTCCGCGGAGCATGCTTTAAGTATCGCTGTTGTATAGTGTAAGCGGCACACGAAAAGCGCTCCAAGCGCTCTTCATTCCAACAACTGGCATCGACTTCCCTAAATACTAAGAACTCAGCAGCCAGTTCTGTGCCTTTTTTGTTAATTTATGGCATTTTCCTTTCAATATGTTACTGTCAGAAATACTAGCTGTGGTGTCACCGCCGGACACCACACTTGCTAGGTGGTAGCCTTTAAATCGGCCGCGGTCCGTTAGTATACGTCGGACCCGCGTGTCGCCACTATCAGTGATGGCAGACCGAGCGCCGCCACACGGCAGGTCTAGAGAGACTTCCTAGCACTCGCCCCAGTTGTGCAGCCGACTTTGCTAGCGATGGTTCACTGACAAATTACGCTCATTTGCCGAGACGATAGTTAGTATAGCCTTCAGCTACGTCATTTGCTACGACCTAGCAAGGCGCCATTACCAGTTACTATTGATGCTGTAAAACATGTACCGTCAAGAGCGATGTTCACCAATTATGGATTAAAGTTAAGTATTCCAGAAGCTACGTACCTTTTTTTACTAGTCTCATTTCCGTGTCCTGTTCCAGACCTCACGCCATCCTGCGTGAGCTTAAACGCGTGCCTTTCGGCCTCCTCTATTGTGGGTTGGCGCTCTGGCCAATCCACAAAACTAGCTATACCTAGAATGCAGTGCAATGCCTCTTTTTCTTTGTAATTAGGCAGGCATATACAAAGCACAAACGTTTACATGTAGAAAACAGATGGAAGACAATGTTTTTTTTTTTTACATTAAATTAGCTAGTTTGTTGCCCATGACTTCGCCCACGTAAGCGTACGACACACACACACACACACACACACATATATATATATATATATATATATATATATATATATATATATATATATATATATATATATATACGAGGGCTATCCACAAAGTACATTACGTTTTGGAATTAAAAATAAATAAAGTATTGGAAATTTTTTTTTATTGTATACAGATGAAAGCCACACTTAAATATTACTTTTGTACATAGTTGCCATTTAAATTAAGGCACTTACCGTGGCGATGGATGAGCTTGGAAATTCCTTCGTCGTAAAATTCGGCCGCCTGCGCCTTCAACCACGTGGTTAGCTCTTCTTGAAGCTGCATGGCCAACCACTTCTTCATTGCTGGGAATAAGTGGAAGTCGCTCGGTGCCAGGTCGGGACTGTACGGCGGATGAGGAAACAACTCCCACTTAAAAGATTCGAGAACTTCACGAGTGACATTTGCCGTGTGGGCCCGGGCGTTGTCGTGAATCAGCAAGATCTTTGAGCCCAACTTTCCCCTGCGCTTGTTTTGTATTGCTCTGCTGAGGTCGTGCAGAGTTTGGCAATACGTTTGAGAGTTTATTGTAGTGCCTCTTTCCAGGAAATCCACAAAAATCACACCTTTTATCACCTTCCTTGCCGACATTGTCTGCATGCATTTCTTGGGTTTTTGGGGGGAATTTGTGTGCCCTCACTGCATTGACTGCAATTTTGTCTCGCAGTTCACATGCTTAACCCATGTTTCGTCACCAGTAACGATGCGATCGAGTAATGAGTCGCCATCCTTCTCGTAAGCGTCCAAAAACGTTAACGCTGCAGCCATTCACTGATTTTTGTGAATCTCTGTCAAGATTTTTGGTATCCATCTTGCACAAAACTTGTGGTAACCAAGCTTTTCGGTAATGATTTCGTGCAACAAACTTCGTGAAATTTGTGGAAAACTCATAGAGAGTTCCGTTATTGTGAAATTACGGTTTTCACGGACTGCGGAATCGACTTTTTCGACAAGTTCGGCAGTCACTATGCTGGGTCTTCCACTTCGCTCTTCGTCGTGAACGTTAGTTCGACCATTTTTAAATTTTATGACCCATTGACGCACTCTACCTTCAGTGATTATGTTGTCCCCATACACTTCACAAAGCTGCCGCTGGATTTCTATCGGTGTACAGTTTTTTGCAGTCAGAAACTTTATTACAGCACGCACTTCACACTTCGCGGCATTTTCAATTAACGCTGACATTTCAAACTGTGACAGTAACTCAACGGAGTACAGCACGAACCTCTCACTAGCACGGCAGGATGCCGATGCCGACTGAGCGGCGGAATGCCATGACACCAAGGTGGCCGCGCTAGCCCCACCCCTAACGGACACAAACGAAAACGTAATGTACTTTGTGGATAGCCCTCGTATATATATATATATATATATATATATATATATATATATATATATATATCACCTCTACCGAATTTTTCCATGCAGTTTCATCTGGATTCTGAGGAAGCATATAATTCTGCCGGTAACTGAGTGTCGCTTCGAGAGGGACAGTCAACAGCAATTGTCTGATTCTCCGCTGTTTCGGTCAATGTGACTCTAAATAGAACGGTGAATGTTCGCATGATGTTGAGCCGTGTGGTATGAATACTGCCCTGGAATGCAACCCTACATGTCACCCCTTCTCCTCCATACCCCCACCCCTAGCGACAGTAGGGGTTCCTAAACCACACAGTACTTTTATGCAAATAATAAGTCTTGTATATGCTAAATTTTGTTAAAATTGTTTGAGACGCTCCTGAGTTGTGCGTTTGTGACACCCCATTTCACCGCAAAATTCTCAGCGTAGGCGCTAGGGGCACTATTGTCACAGTAAATTTTTCCGTATAGCAGTTGATAAGTGTGCCAGTTTTCGTAGAAATTCCTTCAGGCATTACAGAGATATGCTGATGTGTCACTGTCTTTGCATCCACCCCCTTATCCTTGCTGTAGGCGTGAAACGTCACCCTGATTGTTACCAAACGTCTAACGACCCAGAAAACTGTGAATTTGATGCTAACATCGACCATTATCCAATATTTGTACATGTCAAGTCTTCTCATCGTCAGGTATATACAAAATTCGATTGAAATTGAGACATTCCTTAATTAAGATTCTACGTCACCTCTTTTTCACCTACAGACCTATGGGCAGCTCTTAGCCTCAGACAAACTTTAGCAGGCGTGCGCAAGAACAACTCGCTAAAGTTTCTTTATAATCAAGTCAATGGTATGCAGGAACGCACAGAAGACGGTTAAGCAAACATTCATTTTTATACATTAAAAAGCAGCTGGCTACATTATATAAATGTTCTCCACGTCCAGACTCTCTTCCGGATTTCATCTGCTCTCAAGTGCCGAAATACTCCTAATACTCCTGTATAACACTACACACTTGTACGTGGCGCCAGAATGAGATAAGAATATGAATAAATTAAAATGAAATTAGGATACTGTAAACGATGAATATCTCTGATAGGCTCGATAATGTGGATTGCTGTCTGTGCGCAACCACAGAGCCAAAGATACTGTACTGTTTTGTTGGAGTAAGAGAGCGCTGGGTGCACAGTTGTACGTAGCTGTCCGTGTGGGAAAGCAGTTTTTGTGGTGTGCTGTGTGAAGCCACCAAGAGTTAGATTAATGTAGATATGTCAATATTGTTGAACATGGAAGCAGAAGTCTTCACGCAACCAAGGTAAAGATGTTAAATATTTATGATTTCTGTTTTTGACAGCGCGTTAATATAGATGAGTTGCCTGATAATTTATAATTGTTGAGTAACCCCAGAATGTACGTAAACTGTTTTCAGAAAAGCACCACGTACATATTTCATTTTCGTAATGCTTTTAAGATTTGTTAACAGAGCTATGTGTAGTTTGATGATTATGTTGGATTAATGAAGTTAGATAATACTTGCTGTTTAATTCTCATTGTTCGTGAATCAATTGTAAGTAATGTAGCTTCAATTGTCAGATGTTTTTGAAAAGACAAACTTAACTTTCAATATAACTTTGTTAAAAAAAAAGAGTGTAAGTAATTCACCGTAATCAGTACCGCCTACAAGTCCAGGTCATATATTTTTTTAAAGAAGCTGGATTTTCTTAAATGTTGCATGGGGGCTTAATTAAATAAAATGCAAATATTTTTGGTAGCTGTATGTCCGATTACGCTGTGTCTCGTAAACGGTTGGCCCTGACAAGTATTTGTACGCAATCTGACTGCATAGAATAACAACAAACAATGAAAGAAAATTTTCGTTAACGCAGTTAATTAATTAAGTCCCCAGCAACTATAAAACATACTAAACCAAAGCACAAGTGTAATTGTTCTGTGTGTGGGAGTGTGACTCAACGTACACATCTGGCACGGTTCTTCTTCAACAAGACAAGAAATTTTAAATACCATTTATACTGAAGTAACTAAAAAATAGAAATACTATAATTGCGTAAGGAAAGCAGAATTACACACTAATACAAGAACACAAGCCAGATGCTTTGTTGACTGAACCTGTAATGACGCATTATTCAGGACATTGAAATAATGAGAAAAAAAAGAAAAGTAGTTTGTTACCTTAATTTATATTGATGAAAAGCACTCTAAACATTACAATCTCTCCACACCGACTCGCTACTACCACATCTCAACCAGAACTCTCCAATATCACATCTCAGCAAGCACTGCCTACTAGCACATCTCACCAAACACTCTACTACGAGCTCTCCCCAAGAACTGACTACCACGAGTCCTCGACAGGCACTCCCTACTACAAGCTCTCTGCCCAAGCACTGTGGAGGCGGCTGAATAATACTCTTTGGCGCAATCTCTGGCGCAGTGGCTCAGTGTAGCCACCTTTCAATGTTCACCTTTATCAGCCAAATGAATTTCATATCCATTTAAAGTATTATTTTTTATGAGAGACCAGACTATATCGCGTTACTCCGTTGCTGCTTTAGAGGTAAGACAACTTAATTGGTTTGTTATGTGCACAGGGACCGAAGTTACCAGTTTTGAACAGGGCCAGATGATTCAGAGTCTAAGGGGGCTGAATGTATTTTGCAGTGACAGTATTTCGTTATTGGTATTGGGAGTTGCATTGTCCAATCAGTTCGTATAAAGTTATTGCTAACAACAACACAGAGTAAGCACACCACTTGTACCTACAACACGCTACACGACAGTTCGAGTTATATATCCATTCCACAGTACAGACATTGATTCAACGTAATCGTCATCATACTCATTCATTTTATTTAAAAGATCGTTACAACTATTGACTCCGATTGATCTTTTCAAAAAGGTAGTAGATCGCCTTAAGTCTGCACATTCAAATACAAGTTCGCTCGGTGTAGCAGTGGTTCGTGAGAGTGGCTGTGAGAAATTCTGTAAGACACAACTAGCTGAACCTAAGGGAATATCAACCTTCACGCGATTTTGACAAGTCGTGTTGTAACGCCGGAAATGCATATCCTCCTATTTTCATCTATTGCACTGCAAATTTTTTTCCTTATTTTGTTACCTGAAGATATAACGTTTCTGTGTCTTTGTATATTGTAATTGTTTTACTATTTGTATATATTATGTTGATGTAGAATTGGTTTGTTTTGTGAATATTATTTGTATTTATACGCTGGGTCTGGCCTAGGGAAAACTATGCTATCGAACGAATACATCGATAGGTCGTGTGGAGAACGAAAGTGTTTATGATCTTTGGTAGTGTGAACTCTGCCGCGTGGAGCGCGGGCTGAGCAGAAAGGGGTCTGGCTGGGGTGATGCAGTGGAGCAGGTGTGTTGTGTGACGCTCCCGCGATTTGCCGCGCTTTCGGGGTTGGGCAGCATGTAATTCGCTCGTCTTGCTATGATAGTTTCTGACACGGTGTCGCGGACGGGAAGCATTAGCTGGCGCACATCAAGAGCCCGTTTCGTCTGGTGACCGTGTCGAGAAGAAGGCGCGCCAACATCCAGCTTCTGCAACAGCGACGGCCGACAATGAGTGACTGTCGCCACCTCCTCGATCGACGGCTTCAAACCTTCAATCAACCAACAAGGAAGACTGGAAGCACGTAAAGTTTTAGAACTGTATGGCAGACCTCAGCGTTTCAAACTCTTCCATTTTCGTAACTATAATTGCAGCAACTTAGCATGAACATTTGTTGCTCATTGTCCCAATTGCATTACCAAGCAGGGTCCCTTCCTTTTCCGGAATGAACTCGAGTATCGTTGAAATTCAAACGCCAGCATTAAAGTAAAAGCATTCGATTTCACTGCTTTAATTTCAAAGTTCAGTTAAGGTATTCATAGCTGGCTACAATATTTAGATTATACAAGCACAAATTAAGAGTGCGAGTTTTGTTAGCATATTTTACCTTACCTGTGACTGCAGCTCAGCTTGGTACGTACTAAATTTTACTATTGTTAATTGTTCAGAATCATTTAATTCAAGTTCAAAGTTAAATCTCTTATTTCTAAATTGCGTAGATTCATGTAGCTTTTGAAATGATTGTTGAGGTAGTCCAAGACTAACCTTATTTTACTGAATTTCGATGTGCTTCAGAAAGAAAGCTCACTATTAACTTCAGTCACTAAATTAACTTTCGATTTTCCGGTTTTATTAATTCTTTTGCTAAATTAAGTCAGAGTATAGCGAAATTTGTTACTTCTGACAAACTTTTAGTTTTCACACTACACGTGTCAACCTTCAGTTGCCACGCTTCTAGTGCTAATTATATGTGTAATAACCTTACTTTTTCAGTTACTATAGTAATTGTCCATAGGACTGGCGACTGTAATTTCCCCCAAATCTCAAATATCTAATTACCGCTAGTTAATTGTTAACGTAACGGCCGCACATTTACTTTCTTTATTAACTTTATCCCTTTTCAAAATTAATTTCCACCAGTTTCATTTGCATTTTTCCTTTCATTTAGATGTAACCCTTTCCTCCCTCTTTACCGACAGATTAACTTCGGTGACGATTGCTTTTCCCAAATTGCCATTAGGTACACGCGGTTTAATTTTTGACTGTCATTAAGGTCGATAAGTGAGGGGGAGGTTACAGTGCCTTGCAGTGGAAATGGGAATGAGCGTTTGGCGTCATTGGCCGGGAGGCCCCTTACGGGGCAGGTCCGGCCGCCTTGGTGCAGGTCTTATTACATTCGACGCCACATTGGGCGACCTGCGCGCCGCATGGGGATGAAACGATGATGAAGACGACACAACACCCAGTCCCTGAGCGGAGTAAATCTCCGACCCAGCCGGGAATCGAACCCGGGCACGTAGGACGGCAATCCGTCACGCTGACCACTCAGCTCTCGGGGCGGCATTTCTTGCAGTGAAGGGGAATCACGAGAGTGGCTGAACCTCACTCTTCGGATACCTGTGTAACTCTCTATAATATGCTTTGATGGGTCACTAATTGTCTTTTAAAACTAAACTTTTGATAGTGTGAACCATACAATTTTTGTTGCTGTCATTCCCAAATCTGTCCGTTGTACGAAAGATACGCTAAACTTGTAAATGCCTCGCTAGAATGCATTAGATGACCGTATGATACGAATTATTTGTTGAATGAATTGAAAAACGTCATGTATAGGCTTATTATTTAAGTCTTTTTCAAGCCAACAGCTAAATTCAAGGAATGAATATTAGAAGCAATAATAATAATTATAAAGATATAGCGTCACTTCATTTGCTACAGAAACGTGTCCATTATGCAGGAATGCGGCTTTTCAATAACTTAACAAAGACCGTAAAATTTATCTGCTAGTACCTGGCTGGTTTGATAAGTCTAGTAGAAAAAAAAGCAAGAAAAATGTTTTGTGAACAACTCACCTTACTTTTCAACAGTCTCCATTGAGAGCTACACACTCGTTTTAGGGACACGCGTTAAGTTCAGTTTAAGAGGAACCTAAGCGATTTATTGGCGGCTAATTGCTACCATTCCATTGGTGAATTTCTTAGTAGAACAAACTGACGCCTATAGTATTAACAATCTCAGAGAACGTGAGTGTTAGGTAAAACCCGCTTTCCGGACATCTCCAGTATAGTAATGTGATTAATGTAAGTAAGTGTTCTAACTGATTCTCTGTTTCCGGGTCAACATTAGCCTAATAATTGTTATATGCACGTCAGTTTGTTACACATTTACATGTTTTGTGACTACCTCTTAAATGGATATATCCATTTTGCATTCTTGTTTTATGGTATTTTCTTCATCCTTGAGTGGCTCGCCACTGTGGATGTCCAATATAATCCAATCTAATCTAACTGGATGAACTAAGAGCGCGAAATATGCTCCCATGTACACCACACACACAAAATTATATATATATATACTCTGCAAACCATTACGAAATTACAGTTCCCCCACCCACTCAAATCCATGATAACATGCTGCCCTCTCCCACTGTACCATTTATTACGGCTTCTTCGCATTTCATTCATGTATGGAGTGAAGTGCGAGAAGAATGATCGGTAAAATGGGTCTGAGTGCCCTGTAATTAGTTTAATCTTGCCCTAGCCATCCGTACGGGATATTCCTTGGTTAGTCATTCTAAAGTTGGTCAGTGAAACTTTGTAAGTAGACTTTGTCGGGATAGTTTGCGTCTATTTTCAAGCGTCTGCCAGTCTATTTTCATTAGCATCTCTGAGACTTCCTCCACGGGGCAAACAAACCTTTGACCAATCGTGCTGTCCTTCTCTGTACACATTCAGTACCATTGTTAGTCCTACCTGGTACGGGCCCCAAACACTTGAGGAATATTTCGGGTTGGGTCACACGAGCGTTGTACAAACAGTCTCTTTCGTAGACTGATGACAATTTCCCCAGTATTCTACCAATGAACCGAAGTCTGCTAGCTGGTTTACTTATGAACTGAGCACATGTGATCGTCCACTTCTTCTCTCTAGAAATTGTTACAAGCAGGTTTTTGTATGTTGTTCTTGTTGTGGTCTTCAGTCCTGAGACTGGTTTGATGCAGCTCTCCATGCTACTCTATCCTGTGCAAGCTTCTTCATCTCCCAGTAACTACTGCAACCTACATCCTTCTGAATCTGCTTAGTGTATTCATCTCTTGGTCTCCCTCTACGATTTTTACCCTCCACGCTGCCCTCCAATACTAAATTGGTGATTCCTTGATGCCTCAGAACGTGTCCTACCAACCGATCCCTTCTTCTAGTCAAGTTGTGCCACAAATTTCTCTTCTCCCCAATCCTGTTCAATACCTCCTCATTAATTATGTGATCTACCCATCTAATCTTCAGCATTCTTCTGTAGCACCACATTTCGAAAGCTTCTATTCTCTTCTTGTCCAAACTGTTTATCGTCCATGTTTCACTTCCATACATGGCTACACTCCATACAAATACTTTCAGAAACGACTTCCTGACACTTAAATCTATACTCGATGTTAACAAATTTCTCTTCTTCAGAAACGCTTTCCTTGCCATTGCCAGTCTACATTTGATATCCTTTCTACTTCGACCATCATCAGTTATTTTGCTCCCCAAATAGCAAAACTCCATTACAACTTTAAGTGTCTCATTTCCTAATCTAATTCCCTCAGCATCAACCGACTTAATTCGACTACATTCCATTATCCTCGTTTTGCTTTTGTTGATGTTCATCTTATACCCTCCTTTCAAGACACTGTCCATTTCGTTCAACTGCTCTTCCAAGTCCTTTGCTGTCTCTGACAGAATTACAATGTCATCGGCAAACCTCAAAGTTATTATTTCTTCTCCATGGATTTTAATACCTACTCCGAATTTTTCTTTTGTTTCCTTCACTGCTTGCTCAATATACGGATTGAATAACATCGGGGAGAGGCTGCAAACCTGTCTCACTCCCTTCCCAACCACTGCTTCCCTTTCGTGTCCCTCGACTCTTATAACTGCCATCTGGTTTCTGTACTAATTGTAAATAGCCTTTCGCTCCCTGTATTTTACCCCTGCCACCTTCAGAATTTGAAAGAGAGTATTCCAGTCAACATTGTCAAAAGCTTTCTCTAAGCCTACAAAAGCTAGAGACGTAGGTTTGCTTTTCCTTAATCTAGCTTCTAAGATAAGTCGTAGGGTCAGTATTGCCTCACGTGTTCCAATATTTCTACGGAATACAAACTGATCTTCCCCAAGGTCGGCTTCTACTAGTTTTTCCATTCGTCTGTAAAGAATTCGTGTTAGTATTTTGCAGCCGTGACTTATTAAATTGATAGTTCGGTAATTTTCACATCTGCCAACACCTGCTTTCTTTGGGATTGGAATTATTATATTCTTCTTGAAGTCTGAGGGTTTTGCGCC
This sequence comes from Schistocerca serialis cubense, assembly GCF_023864345.2. NCBI lineage: Eukaryota > Metazoa > Arthropoda > Insecta > Orthoptera > Acrididae > Schistocerca > Schistocerca serialis. The sequence goes on along the minus strand of NC_064645.1, from coordinate 573,543,380 downwards.
TGTCTCGTACATCTTGCTCACCAGATGGTAGAGTTTTGTCAGGACTGACTGTCCCAAGGCCGTCAATAGTTCCAATGGAATGTTGTCTACTCCCGGGGCCTTGTTTCGACTCAGGTCTTTCAGTGCTCTGTTGGTTGGTTGGTTGTTTGGGGGAAGAGACCAAACAGCGAGGTCATCGGTCTCATCGGATTAGGGAAGGATGGGGAAGGAAGTCGGCCGTGCCCTTTCAAAGGAATCATCCCGGCATTTGCCTGGAGAGATTTAGGGAAATCACGGAAAACCTAAATCAGGATGGCCGGACGCGGGATTGAACCGTCGTCCTTCCGAATGCGAGTCCAGTGTGCTAACCACTGCGCCACCTCGCTCGGTTCCAGTGCTCTGTCAGACTCTTCACGCAGTATCATATCTCCCATTTCATCTTCATCTACATCCTCTTCCATTTCAATAATATTGTCCTCAAGTACATCGCCCGTGTATAGACCGTCTATATACTCCTTCCACCTTTCTGCTTTCCCTTCTTTGCTTAGAACTGGGTTTCCATCTGAGCTCTTGATATTCATGCAAGTGGTTCTCTTTTCTCCAAAGGTCTCTTTAATTTTCCTGTAGGCAGTATCTATCTTTCCCCTAGTGAGATAAGCCTCTACATCCTTACATTTCTCCTCTAGCCATCCCTGTTTAGCCATTTTGCACTTCCTGTCGATCTCATTTTTGAGACGCTTGTATTCCTTTTTGCCTGCTTCATTTACTGCATTTTTATATTTTCTCCTTTCATCAATTAAGTTCAATATTTCGTCTGTTACCGAAGGATTTCTAGCAGCCCTCGTCTTTTTACCTACTTTATCCTCTGCTGCCTTCACTACTTCATCCCTCAAAGCTACCCATTCTTCTTCTACTGTATTTCTTTCCCTCATTCCTGTCAATTGTTCCCTTATGCTCTCCCTGAAACTCTGTACAACCTCTGGATCTTTCAGTTTATTCAGGTCCCATCTCCTTAAATTCCGACCTTTTTGCAGTTTCTTCGGTTTTAATCTACAGTTCATAACCAATAGATTGTGGTCAGAGTCCACATCTGCCCCTGGAAATGTCTTACAATTTAAAACTTGGTTCCTAAATCTCTGTCTTACCATTATATAATCTATCTGATACCTTTTAGTGTCTCCAGGGTTCTTCCATGTATACAACCTTCTTTTATGATTCTTGAACCAAGTGTTAGCTATGATTAAGTTATGCTCTGTGCAAAATTCTACCAGGCGGCTTCCTCTTTCATTTCTTAGCCCCAATCCATATTCACCTACTACGTTTCCTTCTCTCCCTTTTCCTACTACCGAATTCCAGTCACCCATGACTATTAAATTTTCGTCTCTCTTCACTATCTGAATAATTTCTTTTATTTCATCATACATTTCTTCTATTTCTTCGTCATCTGCAGAGCTAGTTAGCATATAAACTTGTACTACTGTAGTAGGCGTGGGCTTCGTGTCTATCTTGGCCACAATAATGCGTTCACTATGCTGTTTGTAGTAGCTTACCCGCACTCCTGTTTTTTTTTATTCATTATTAAACCTACTCCTGCATTACCCCCACTTGATTTTGTATTTATAACCCTGTATTCGCCTGACCAAAAGTCGTGTTCCTCCTGCCACCTAACTTCACTAATTCCCACAACATCTAACTTTAACCTATCCATTTCCCTTTTTAAATTTTCTAACCTACCTGCCCGGTTAAGGGATCTGACATTCCACACTCCGATCCGTAGAACGCCAGTTTTCTTTCTCCTGATAACGACGTCCTCCTGAGTAGTCCTGCCCGGAGATCCGAATGGGGGACTATTTTACCTCCGGAATATTTTACCCAAGAGGACGCCATCATCATTTAACCATACAGTAAAGACTCATCGATATTGTAGCCATATGGTACTACGCTTTTTCGCTTTGTGTAGTGAACAATTCTGCATTTCTGACCATTCAAATTAAGTAACCAACCTTTCTACCACCTTTCTCCTAACACACTTCCCTGGGACACACCTGAAGTTACGTCTACATCTGTTCATAACGCCTGAACCAAAATAAATTGCTGTACCCTCCCTGCCAAAAACTCCTCAAGCAATTCACAAATTTTGCTTGCTTCCCCATGCGATTGTACTTTCGCTAATAAGCGTAGAGGAAGTACTGATTAAAATGTATTTTGGAAATCGAGACCGCATTTAGCCATAATGGACGTCGTTCTTTGCGAGATACGTCGTTACTTTTGAGGTCAAATATGTTCTAGGATTCTACAACTAAAGAATGTCAAGAATATTGGACTGTAGTTTTGTGGCTCGCTTCCGCTGCCCTTCATGTGGGGGTGGGTGGGAGGGGCTGATCTGTGCTTTCTTCCGACTACTGGGCATGATTTTTGCTGAAGGAGTCCAAGGTAGATTATGGTTAAAAGAGGGCCTAACACAACCACAAATTGGATATAGAATCTGACAGGGATTCCAGTGGGCCCTTGGCTTTGTTCGAGTTTACCGGTTTCAGATGTTTCTCAATGCTATGCGTCGTTAGTTCCCGTTGTCAGCTACAGTTGCATGTTGAAGTAAGTTGTTTGTAAGCTTCTTATCGTTGCCTGAGGTGCATTTTGGTGGGTTTTGGAACTCGTATGTTAGTTAGAATTGCCAAAAGCACTTATTTTGCGACGAATTGGAATGGACAGAAAATCGGGAGAACTCTCCGGCACTCGAGAAGGGGTAACAGATTCGCAGTCTTCCCCAGTATGGAATGCACTTGCGAGGTGCCGGGGCTAGCAGTGTATTTAGCACAAAATTCTTCTAGAATCTACATATGTAAATGATGCTCTAAGCCCCCCCTATTCTAACTCCGACTTTTGCTGTTGCACAAGGATTAAAAAAAATACGCGAACTGACTCTAATCAACCCTGCCAGTGGAGTAGAAGAGAGTTTGGCACCTGCAATAATTTAATTTGATGTTGTTTTGTTGTTGTTGTTGTGGTCTTCAGTCCTGAGACTGGTTTGATGCAGCTCTCCATGCTACTCTATCCTGTGCAAGCTTCTTCATCTCCCAGTACCTACTGCAACCTACATCCTTCTGAATCTGCTTAGTGTATTCATCTCTTGGTCTCCCTCTACGATTTTTACCCTCCACGCTGCCCTCCAATACTAAATTGGTGATCCCTTGATGCCTCAGAACATGTCCTACCAACCGATCCCTTCTTCTGGTCAAGTTGTGCCACAAACTTCTCTTCTCCCCAATCCTATTCAATACTTCCTCATTAGTTATGTGATCTACCCATCTAATCTTCAGCATTCTTCTGTAGCACCACATTTCGAAAGCTTCTATTCTCTTCTTGTCCAAACTGGTTATCGTCCATGTTTCACTTCCATACATGGCTACACTCCATACGAATACTTTCAGAAATGACTTCCTGACACTTAAATCAATACTGGATGTTAACAAATTTCTCCTCTTCAGAAACGCTTTCCTTGCCATTGCCAGCCTACATTTTATATCCTCTCTACTTCGACCATCATCAGTTATTTTGCTCTCCAAATAGCAAAACTCCTTTACTACTTTAAGTGCCTCATTTCCTAATCTAATTCCCTCAGCATCACCCGACTTAATTAGACTACATTCCATTATCCTTGTTTTGCTTTTGTTGATGTTCATCTTATATCCTCCTTTCAAGACACTGTCCATTCCATTCAACTGCTCTTCCAAGTCCTTTGCTGTCTCTGACAGAATTACAATGTCATCAGCGAACCTCAAAGTTTTTATTTCTTCTCCATGAATTTTAATACCTACTCCGAATTTTTCTTTTGTTTCCTGTACTGCTTGCTCAATATACAGATTGAACAACATCGGGGAGAGGCTACAACCCTGTCTTACTCCCTTCCCAACCCCTGCTTCCCTTTCATGTCCCTCGACTCTTATAACTGCCATCTGGTTTCTGTACAAATTGTAAATAGCCTTTCGCTCCCTGTATTTTACCCCTGCCACCTTTAGAATTTGAAAGAGAGTATTCCAGTCAACGTTGTCAAAAGCTTTCTCTAAGTCTACAAATGCTAGAAACGTAGGTTTGCCTTTCCTTAATCTTTCTTCTAAGATAAGTCGTAAGGTCAGTATTGCCTCACGTGTTCCAGTGTTTCTACGGAATCCAAACTGATCTTCCCCGAGGTTGGCTTCTTCTAGTTTTTCCATTCGTCTGTAAAGAATTCGTGTTAGTATTTTGAAGCTGTGACTTATTAAGCTGATAGTTCGGTAATTTTCACATCTGTCAACACCTGCTTTCTTTGGGATTGGAATTATTATATTGTTCTTGAAGTCTGAGGGTATTTCGCCTGTTTCATACATCTTGCTCACCAGATGGTAGAGTTTTGTCAGGACTGGCTCTCCCACGGCCGTCAGTAGTTCCAATGGAATATTGTCTACTCCGGGGGCCTTGTTTCGACTCAGGTCTTTCAGTGCTCTGTCAAACTCTTCACGCAGTATGATACCTCCCATTTCATCTTCATCTACATCCTCTTCCATTTCCATAATATTGTCCTCAAGTACATCGCCCTTGTATAGACCCTCTATATACTCCTTCCACCTTTCTGCTTTCCCTTCTTTGCTTAGAACTGGGTTTCCATCTGAGCTCTTGATATTCATACAAGTCGTTCTCTTATCTCCAAAGGTCTCTTTAATTTTCCTGTAGGCGGTATCTATCTTACCCCTAGTTAGATAGGCCTCTACATCCTTACATTTGTCCTCTAGCCATCCCTGCTTAGCCATTTTGCACTTCCTGTCGATCTCATTTTTGAGACGTTTGTATTCCTTTTTGCCTGTTTCACTTACTGCATTTTTATATTTTCTCCTTTCATCAATTAAATTCAATATTTCTTCTGTTACCCAAGGATTTCTACTAGCCCTCGTCTTTTTACCTACTTGATCCTCTGCTGCCTTCACTACTTCATCCCTCAAAGCTACCCATTCTTCTTCTACTGTATTTATTTCCCCCATTCCTGTCAATTGCTCCCTTATGCTCTCCCTGAATCTCTGTACAACCTCTGGTTCTTTTAGTTTATCCAGGTCCCATCTCCTTAAATTCCCACCTTTTTGCAGTTTCTTCAGTTTTAATCTACAGGTCATAACCAATAGATTGTGGTCAGAGTCCACATCTGCCCCTGGAAATGTCTTACAATTTAAAACCTGGTTCCTAAATCTCTGTCTTACCATTATATAATCTATCTGATACCTTTTAGTATCTCCAGGGTTCTTCCATGTATACAACCTTCTTTCATGATTCTTAAACCAAGTGTTAGTTATGATTATGTTGTGCTCTGTGCAAAATTCGACCAGGCGGCTTCCTCTTTCATTTCTGTCCCCCAATCCATATTCACCTACTATGTTTCCTTCTCTCCCTTTTCCTACACTTGAATTCCAGTCACCCATGACTATTAAATTTTCGTCTCCCTTCACAATCTGAATAATTTCTTTTATTTCATCATACATTTCTTCAATTTCTTCGTCATCTGCAGAGCTAGTTGGCATATAAACTTGTACTACTGTAGTAGGCGTGGGCTTCGTATCTATCTTGGCCACAATAATACGTTCACTATGCTGTTTGTAGTAGCTTACCCGCATTCCTATTTTCCTATTCATTATTAAACCTACTCCTGCATTACCCCTATTTGATTTTGTGTTTATAACCCTGTATTCACCTGACCAGAAGTCTTGTTCCTCCTGCCACCGAACTTCACTAATTCCCACTATATCTAACTTCAACCTATCCATTTCTCTTTTTAAATTTTCTAACCTACCTGCCCGATTAAGGGATCTGACATTCCACGCTCCGATCCGTAGAACGCCAGTTTTCTTTCTCCTGATAACGACATCCTCTTGAGTAGTCCCCGCCCGGAGATCCGAATGGGGGACTATTTTACCTCCGGAATATTTTACCCAAGAGGACGCCATCATCATGTAATCATACAGTAAAGCTGCATGCCCTCGGGAAAAATTACGGCTGTAGTTTCCCCTTGCTTTCAGCCGTTCGCAGTACCAGCACAGCAAGGCCGTTTTGGTTATTGTTACAAGGCCAGATCAGTCAATCATCCAGACTGTTGCCCTTGCAACTACTGAAAAGGCTGCTGCCCCTCTTCAGGAACCACACGTTTGTCTGGCCTCTCAACAGATACCCCTCCGTTGTGGTTGCACCTACGGTACGGCTATCTGTATCGCTGAGGCACGCAAGCCTCCCCACCAACGGCAAGGTCCATGGTTCATGGGGGGTAATTTGATAAATAAGTTAAATAAACGAAGGTTTCATTAACATAGTAAGGAATGATAGGGTTGCTCTAGCGATTAACAGAATGAAAGTTCTGTCCAAAATAACAATATGATTTATTAAGACTAAACAAAAAATAATAAACAAAAACACATGAAACATTTACAATACATCAAATTGGTTCAAACTCAAACAAACGCTGTGAATGTGAAGTTGTCCCTAAACTAGATTGTGAGGATTCTGACGAAGTGGTATGTGGAGCCAATTCCTTGCAACTCAAATCTTAAGAGAAAACACATAGACAACCCAACATTAATTGCTGCTACCCAAGACAGAACAAAGTTAGAAAAAGACGAACAGGCGCGCACTGCTGAGCTCTGATTATCACCTAGGAAAATCCCTGTCTGCCGGAGCTGCGGACATACCTTACCAATCTGTCTTCTTAACTGCAAGAACACGATTTGGCGTACCGGAGGCGATGGCTGGTTGCTTCGACGTCCTCGACCGAAAGGCGAGAGCCAACTCCCTAGAGCACCCGTACAGGCCGAACACACAACATTCCCGCCCCCACGACAGTGGCCGTGGTTAAACATTCCAATCAGCAACTCGAAAACCGGCGGAAAATTCCACTCTATTGCCGGAGCACTACCATTCCACCAATGGAGATTCTTGGCGCCAATTTCTGCGCTGATTTTGCTACATCACGGAGCTATGCCCTGAGCAAGCCAATCACAGTTACTATTTTGCAGAAAGCGCGGGAATTTTCCCGCCACAACTGCCTGGGTACATAAGTCATTCCCACACCTCGCTGGTAGCCCGCCAGAAAGCGTTTTCGCTAAGTTTCTGCGAAGTAACGGAACCTCCAGCCCAGCCGCTACTTCAGACCCCTCCGGGCGTGTCTTTTGACAATGTCGGCGCCTGCAAAGCATTCACTCGACTTCCTCACACCCGTCGGCTTAACCCTTTCCAGATCAGCAGACCCCGCCTGTCACCGGACCACCCGGGTGGCGAGAGACGCTGCGTGGGAAGTCCGCGTGTGAAGGAATAGCGACTTTTCACTGCATGCAATTAGAGAGGAAAATCGTAAGATAGAAATATGAGAGGGGGCTCATGCCACCTCTCACACTGACCGCAGCTGGTGGAGCTGAGTCGAAGGCGCCAAACAGTATCAGAAAGCATCACTCATTGTTAGTGCACAGCTGTACATTAAGGGCGGTCCAAAAAATGGTACCGCTGTCGTGAGTAAGGTGAACACGGCTGGCAGTTGGCGGGACTCACCAGCCACCTCCCCCGCGCCACAGAAGATGCCGGCCAGGGGGACCAGCTGCTTCGCCTTCGGGCCCAGGCGGGTCGTGAAGCCGACACTGGCGCCGTACACACCGCTGTAGAAGGACAGCTCCAGCCCTGCAGGGACAGCACAGCACGCCGCAGGGCAGGTATCAAGTGGGCGCTCGGCCAAGGCTGCAACCTCTCACCAAGACTCTCCACAATATTTAGCGTATGGCGTAGCACATCACATGAATTAATCAAATAAATATAAACAGTTTACGATACAAACATTAATTATGCATGGACGTATGTTCCATCTGTGCAACTAAATGAAAGGCAGTTTGTTTTATGCCGTACGCGTTTCGTATTTTTTTATTTATGAACCATCTTGAGTGGCAGCTAATACATGTTTGTTTTTGCATTTATAATTAATTTATTATGTAGTAGTTACACATATGTTGCTATGTTAACTTTTCTCACGTTTTTTCTCTTGTTTTTCGGATTATAAACAACTCTAATAGTACAAGTTTCGTGAGGTTAAATTATCCTTTGGTGTTGCTTACGATTTCCAATGTTGCTAGCCCTCGTGTGCGGTCCTGGAGACGTGCTCATTCGGTCGCCATACTACAGCTGGCCGATTTCCAGCATTTTTTTCAACCACGTTTATTACAGTGCATCACTTGCATTCCTCATTGTGTGATCAACATGTGTTTTTACTGTGTGTAGTGTTGCCAACTGTCGCTATGTGTTTATCTTTCGTCTTTTGTATGTTTGTTTGATATTTTTGGTTTGTTGTGTGTGTGTGTGTGATATTTGTTGTGTGTTGTTGTGTGTTTGTGGGGGGGGGGAGGGGGGGGGGTGACGGCGAGAGAGAGAGAAGGGAAGATTCAGTAATTATTTATTGTGGTTATGTTTCACATTTCTGTTTGTTATTGTTTCAGTGGCTAATATGATCAGTAATGAGTTACTGCTCATATCTCCATGGACTCTGAAGCAACTAAGGAACGATAAAAAACAGAAAAATTACGATTAATTATGCATATAAAACACATAAGTCACATAATAAGAAAAAAATATTGGCACAAAAATTCATAAAGTATTTAAACCACAAAATATACAAGAACACGGCTATAGTCGAATGTCCATATTGATGATATTGATAATTATACATTTAACAAGTAAAAATCAAATGCAGTAGGTTTAATGGTTTTGTAACGAAAATGTTTTCTTTCACTATCATCCAGACAGAAAAAACACGATGTGGGGTCCGATGAACTTTGAGACGAATCGATTTTACCTCCGTCAACCCTATTGTCTCCTGAAAATTGTCATCAAAAACTGCAGGAATATGTAATTTGTAGTGCGGTGGTCCACTGTCTTGCTGTCAAATGCGACTATTTTGTGCCTAACTCAATAACAACTTCTATTATTATTTCAAAATACATTTCTGCAGCCACGATCCCTTCGAAAAAAAAACTCCTTTGCTGCACATACGAGCCCATGTCGTAACTCTAGGGGCAGTGAACTCCTCCTCAAAATCAAATCATGGATTTTCAGATGACGAATGCGCGCAGTTGTGTTCGCTGACTCTTCTAATAAACTTAAAGTTTGCTTCATCGGACCACATGATTGTTTTGTATGAATTAAAATCACTTTCACTCTGAATCACTTACCACTCTCAGAAGTCATGTTAAGCTTCTGTCGGAAAATCGTAGTTACTTAGGAGTTCTTCTTTCAGATTTTTTAAACGAATGTATGTGCAACGTGCGACAGTTTTCTTCAGTAGTTACTAACTTTGGGCGACCGGTGCGTGGTAATTCAGCTAAACTTTAAACCTCCAGTTTAATTTGTAGGTAGTTCGTTCCCTGAATAGTGGCTGTGTATGTGGAAACTTTTCAACGGAATATCGCCTTACATCTTCATAATTACGATCAAATTTCCACCACATCTGTAGAGCAAACGCCGGCCGCTGTGGCCGAGCGGTTCTAGGCGCTTCTTGTCCGGAACCTCGCTGCTGCTACGGTCACAAGTTCGAATCCTGCCTCGGGCATGGATGTGTGTGATGTCCTTAGGTTAGTTAGGTTTAAGTAGTTCTGAGTCTAGGGGACTGATGACCTCAGATGTTAAGACCCATAGTGCTTAGAGCCATTTGAAGCATTTTGTAGAGCAAACACGCGCTGTTCTTTAGACAATTTTCTGTTGGTGATGCAGACTTTTCACTCGTACAGTGAATGTACAAATGACGCCAAGACCCAGATTTTCACTTATTAATAACAAACCAGCTTTACCAGTATTCTTTAAACAAATTTCGTTGTGCAAAGTGTTGTGTCTAGGCAAGACAGCCTAGACACAATGAGAGGAAGCCGAAAGGCACGCGCTTAAACTCACGCAGGCTGGCGTGAGGTCTGAAACAGGATACGTAATGAATGCTATAAAGAAAAGTACGTAGCTTCTGGAATACTTAACTTTAATCCACAATTGGTGAACATTGGTCTTGTTGATACAGTATTATCATCTCAATATAACTTGGTGATGGGGCTTTGCTAGGTCGTAGCAATTGACTTAGCTGAAGGCTATGCTAACTATCGTCTCGGCAAATGAGAGCGTATTTGTCAGTGTGGCGTCGCTAGCAAAGTCGGCTGTACAACTGGGGCGAGTGTTAGTACGTCTGTCTAGACCTGCCGTGTGGTGGCGCTCGGTCTGCGATCACTGACAGTGGCGACACGCGGGTCCGACGTATACTAACGGACCGCGGCCGATTTAAAGGCTACCACCTAGCAAGTGTTGTCTGGCGGTGACACCACACAAAGGTTTCTCCATTTTCCAGTGTGGGAGACGTTAATTACATACCTAAAATTTGATCATGGACAGAAGTGTGCAGCGATTAACTGACTTATGGCGCGCCCGGTATTCTACTGCCTTTTCGGCAACTTTGCGTTCAGGAGACTAGTTAAATGACAGAAAGAATGGCTCTGAGCACTATGGGACTTAACACCTGAGGACATCAGTCCCCTAGAACTCAGAACTACTTAAACCTAACTAACCTAAGGACATCATACACATTCATACCCGAAGCAGGATTCGAACCTGCGACCGTAGCGGTCGCGCGGTTCCAGACTGAAGTGCCTAGAAGCGCTGGGCCACACCGGCCGGCTCTGGTAAGGAAACCATTGCCCAGCAGAAAGCATCTCTAGAATGACGAAGTTGTTATTTTCCAAGTCGAACGCTTCCTGAACAGCCGAAATAGGGACTTCTGCTACCAAGGTCTACGCCAAGTAATCCATCATTGCGAAAAATGTTTCTCACTGAAAGGCGAATATGTCAAACAGTAACACCTTCACCCAATTTTGTCTTCAAAGCTTGATTTTTTTCAGGTGATAATTAAAACTATATGACTACCCATCATATTTAATTTTGGTGAAGCCTTTAGGTACATTGTTAGTAGCGTGACCTTATAGAAAATTATTTAAGCAGGGCGAGGAAAGGAGAAACAATTATCAGTGTCTGGCCAAAAGTATCCAGACACCTGTATGTAATTCAGATGCCCTGAGACTGTATAAGAGGGAGGAAGTATTGTGTTGTCAGTATAGAAACAGAATTAGCAGAATGCGCCGATCAGGAGGGATCGGTACTTCAAACGTGGACTAGCCATTGGATGTCGCCTGAGTGAGAAATCCATCAGGGACATTTCAGCCCTTGTAAAGCTGTGCAAGTGGACTGCTGCTGATGTGACTGTGGAGTGGAATGGCGAGGGAACAACCACCTGAAGCAGGGTCAGGCAGACCCCATGTCCTGATGGACAGGAACCGTCGATCATTGAGCATGATATCAGCTGCAAAGTGCTAGCAGGAGTCTAGCTAGGACAATGACTGCATGCAGGGAGTTAAAAACTTTGGAGTAAAATAGTCGAACAGCTCTTCAATAAGCCACACATTTGTTCATCCAGGGTTAAAAGACGCTTGAGGTGGCGAAAGAGTGGGTTGGGGTTGGGTTGTTTGGGGGAAGAGACCAAACAGTAAGGTCATCGATCTCATCGGATTACAGAAGGATGGGGAAGGAAGTCGGCCATTCCCTTTCAGACGAACCATCCTGGCATTTGCCTGGAGCGATTTAGGGAAATCACGGAAACCCTAAATCAAGATGGCTGGACGCGGGATTGAACCGTCGTCCTCCCGAATGTTAGTCCAGCGCGCTAACCACTGCGCCACCTCGCTTGGTGCGTAAAGAGTGACTCCGCTGGACAGTGGATGATTAGAAATGAGTGATTTGGAGTGATCAATGACTCTATAACCTGTGCCAGGCCAATGGAAGGGTTTGGATTTGGTGAATGGATGGAATCACCTGCCATCATCTGTAGTGCCAACAGAGAAGTAGGCAGGAGGTGGTGTTACGGTAAGAGAGTGGTTTTCTTGGTTAGGCTGTGGTTCCCTTATTGTGATTAAAAAAACACTAAATGCAGAAGGAAGGATATGGGCACAGTCTACAGCATTGTGTATTGCATACAGTAGCTGTAACAGTTCGCAGACCATGACTGATTGTTTCAGCATGATAAAGCAGCAACTGTTAGGCAGTAGTTTGTTGAAATGGATTGTACTGCCCAGAGTCCATACTTTAACCCAGTAGAAGATCTTTGAGATGAGTCAGAAAGTCTACTTCGCTCCAGACCCCATCGTCCAACATCACTACTCAGAAAGTCGACTTCGCTCCAGATCCCATCTTCCAACATCACTTCTTTCTCCAGTTTCGGCTCTCCAGCAAGAATAGGCTGCCATTCCTCCAGAGGGATCAGGACACCTCATTAAGTGCTCACAGTAGAATTCAAACCATCATAAAGGCCAAGGGTGGAAGGACCCCGTATTGGAGCCCACAGGTAGGTGGATACCTTTGATCAAATTTTTGGCAATAAAGATAGCATTGGTACGAAATGTCACAGAGGCATGTCGGCGGGACTGCAGGTGGCTTACCGGAGTAGAGGAAGGTGAGGGCCAGAAGGCGCATCTGTGGCGTGGCGGCGAGTCGCAGCGCTCCGCGAAAGGCGTCCATGGGACCGTCGGGCCCGCTGCTGGCGGAGGCGTCGTCCTCAGAGGCGGGGGCGGCGGGGGCGGGCCGCAGCGCCGCCAGCATCGCCAGTCCGACGCCGCACACCCCCGCCAGCACCCCGAACACCAACCGGCGAGTCGACCGGGCGATGCGCGCAGCGCCCGAGAACGCCACGTACACGAACAGGTTGCCGAAGAACATGCTGGAACGCACGGGCCGTCGTTCAGTCACCTCCACTTGGACTATCTGCAGCTGTTAGGAAGTGAACTCGAACAGCCTCGCAGTTGGTGTTTGTGGTGTCACCGCCAGACACCACACTTGCTAGGTGGTAGCTTTTAAATCGGCCGCGGTCCATTAGTATACGTCGGACCCGCGTGTCGCCACTGTCAGTGATAGCAGACCGAGCGCCACCACACGGCAGGTCTAGAGAGACTGACTAGCACTCGCCCCAGTTGTACAGATGACTTTACCAGAAGGGGATCACTGACAATTACGCTCTCAATTGCCGAGACGATAGTTAGCCTAGCCTTCAGCTACATTTGCTACGACCTAGCAAGGCGCGGTATTCAATTGCTAATTAATATTATGAAGCATGTATCATCAAGAGCGATGTTCTACAATAATGGATTAAAGTTAAGTATTCCAGAAGCTAGGTACTTTTCTTTATAGCATTCATTACGTATCCTGTTTCAGACCTCACGCCAGCCTGCGTGAGTTTAAGCGCGTGCCTTTCGGCTTCCTCTCATTGTGTCTAGGCTGTCTTGTCTAGACACAACAGTGTTTTTGTGAGGAATTGGCGGTATTTAACGTAACTGTTAAAATACATCTACATCTACATAAGCACGCTACAAGCCACCGTGAAATGCATATCAGAGGGTACCGTGTACCATGTACCACTACTAGACGTTTCCCTTCCTGTTGGACTCGCAGCTACAGTGAGGGAAAAACGACTGTCGATATGTCTCCGTATGAGCCCAAATTTCTCGTATCTCATCTCCTTACATGATTTACCCATATCTCTGTTATAGACCTCTGCTACGTGAAATGTCCGGTATGCGATGATGTCACGGCTTTTAAACTTTCCACTCCTGGAACTTTATCGACTTTATGTCCACGGACGAGTGCTACGTTTTCCCATCCGTTACCTTGCTGCATGGTATCACTGTTGCTAATAGTAAAGTTCAGAACTGGTTGGTTCAAATGGCTCTGAGCACTATGGGACTTAACATCTTAGGTCATCAGTCCCCTAGAACTTAGAACTACTTAAACCTAACTAACCTAAGGACATCACACAACACCCAGCCATCACGAGGCAGAGAAAATCCCTGACCCCGTCGGGAATCGAACCCGGGAACCCGGGCGTGGGAAGCGAGAACGCTACCGCACGACCACGAGATGCAGTTCAGAACTCCACGACAGAAAACTGATGGATCATGAAGGACGACTTCTGCACCTACATAGTTCTCCATATTATTAGCAATATTGCCTATTGCTTTATACACTGTAAGGCGTGTACGCCTTCTTCTCCTCCTGTAAAATCGTAGCATCTTCTGTGTGAGCGGTCCAATGTTGTTGCTCGAGCGGCTGCACGAAGACTGAAGCCTTCTTACCAGATTCATTACTTACATAGACAAAGCTGTTGCATCCTTGAGCCCCTGGTTCTCGATGTACACTTGGCGCTTCTCGGCTGACGCTAGTAGTCATAAATTTTCAAAGTCCGAAGTCGGGTGGATATCCCGTACGCGTTCTGTAGTAAAACTAGCAGCACGCGTCTCATTTGGCTTTTCATGTTTGTAAACACAGAGCGAGAAGCGATCGGCGGTTGCGTAATTACCAAGGTCAACGCTCACAAAAAGTATCTCCCATGTGGCTGATGCAATGGCTTTGTAATTTATTTTTTATTATTTGGTATTTTACAGGAGAAGAAGGCGTATGCGCCTTACAGTGTATAAAGCAACAGACAATATTGCTATTAATACCTCTAACTACGTTGGTGCACAAGTCATCCTGCATGTCCATCTGTTTTCTGTGGTGGAATTCTGAACTTTACTAATAGCAACAGTGATACCCTGCAGCAAGGATGGGTAATCGTAGCCCTCGTCCGTGGACCCAAAGTCGATAAAGTTCCAGGGCTGGAAAGTTTTAATAGCCGCGACGTCATCGCATACCGGACATTTCACGTCGCAGAGGTTTACAACAAAGATATGGGTAAATCATATTACCTGTCAACCATGCCCTTCGTTCTCAGGACCAGAAATCATCGTAAAATAAATGAATCGGAATCTGTGTCTGTACGGGTTAAAGGTGCTGACAATTGTAAAGAAATTAAACTCGTCGGTGACCTTACCCATTATTATAGAAATTAAATAAACTCTTTCCTTTCCCTTAGTCCTTTCAAAAAAGAATACCAAATAATAAAAAATAAATTACAAAGCCATTGCGTCAGCCACATGGGAGATACTTCGTGTGAGCGTTGACCTTGGTAATTACGCAACCGCCTATCGCTTATCGCTCTGTGTTTACAAACATGCCCATACACGACATGTATGTTGGTGGCAGTAAAATCGTTCTGCAGTCAGCTTCAAATGCCGATTCTCTAAATTTTCTCAATACTGTTTCTGAAAGAGAACATCGCCTTTCCTCCAAGGATTCCCATCCGTTCCCGAACCACTCCGTAACACTTGCGTGTTGTTCTAACCTATCCTTAACAAATCTAGCAGCCCCCTCTCAATTGCTTCGATGTCTTCCTTCAATCCGAACTGGTACAGATCCCAACCATTCCAGTAGTACTCAAGAATAGGTCGCACTAGCGCCCAACATGCGCTCTCCTTTACCGATGAACCTTATCTTCCCAAAATTCTGCCAATAAACCGAAATCGACCATTCGCCTAACCCTGTCACAGACGTCACATGCTCTTCCCATTTCACTTCGCTTTGTGACATTACGCCCAGATATTTAAACGACACAGACTGTGTCAAGTGGGACACTACTAATGCTGTATCTGAAAATTACGGATTTGTTTTTCCTACTCATCCGTATTAACTTAAATTACTTACATTGTCAGTACCTGCGTAAAATAACATGCCACCAGCGCGGAAATGGATTTTCGAAGTGCCCCCATCTGCTGCGAAGTGGCAGCAGCTTCCTTTAACTGTCGTCTGCCGACCTGCGCATTTCGACCATTCTCGTTGCTGTTTCTTTACTACATAACGTGGCACTGCAGTCTTGGCGCACGAGAATGTCTGTGCAGCATTGGTAACCAATTCTCCCTCAAGAACGGAAATCATAGGAGGCAGTGATATCAGATACTGATGTCTGGAGCGAAGCCTATATTCTAACTCGTCCCACAGGTGTTCCACAGGATTCAGGTTGGGACTCCGGGCAACTCAGCTCGTTTTACGGAATGTTACTGTACACGGACCACTGCCTCATAGACGTTGCTTTATGACAGTGCGTTATCATGCTGGTAGAAACAAGTGTCGTCACGGAATTCTTCCTCGATCTTATGCGGTACACATTGTTGAAAATGAATTCGCATCTTTTCGCATTCACCGTTTTCTAGAGGGTAATAAGGGTGCCACAATGAAAGGCTTCTTTTCATGTCTAAGTAAGTTTAAGCCACAAAACTAAAAAAATCATGTAAACCTAAGTAAGAACCGCTGTATTTTTGTATTAATTCCGCGTATTCTGTTTAAATTGTCTTATAATTTAAAACTGTAATTAATTCTTGAATGTGAGAGAGCGTA
Source organism: Schistocerca serialis cubense (assembly GCF_023864345.2). Lineage (NCBI taxonomy): Eukaryota > Metazoa > Arthropoda > Insecta > Orthoptera > Acrididae > Schistocerca > Schistocerca serialis. The sequence goes on along the minus strand of NC_064645.1, from coordinate 573,527,066 downwards.
CAGATGTTAAAACTAGTAAAAGAGAGCAGTTGTATTTTTTAATTGGCAAATAACGCATCAGGTGCAGCGGAAACGGCGACAGCAATCAGATTTTATGCGATCAGCCGCGCCGGAAAGGACCGCAGCGACGTTTTCCCACGCACGAGGCTTCCAGAACAGGAAGAGACTGAGGGAATATGACAGTAGAGCTGCCTTCAGTTGTCTACACGAGCGGCATCTGGGTCGCTCTCGCCTGAGGCCAGCTCTCTATTGATGTCTCCGCTCTTATCGATCGCTCTGTCTTAGTGATAGCTCTCTCGAATCATTTTGTAACAGCAAGTTGTGCTTGAAAGATATTTTCAAGGTGTGTAAAGTACACACATCAAAAAAAGTTTTGTATCACTTCAGTTCCGAGAGTTCCGGAACCTGTGCAGAAAATTGGAATAGAGATCAACATAAACATCATTTCCGCCCATTTTAATGCTCATGAAAACCACACATTGAATGTTCCATCACCAGAGGTGGTGGTCCAGATTGCTGTACACACTGGCACCTGTAATACCCAGTAGCACGTCCTCCTGCATTGATGCATGCCTGTTTTCGTCGTGGCATACTATTCACAAGTTCATCAAGGCACTGTTGGTCCAGATTGTCCCACTCCTCAACGGCGATTCGGCGTAGAGCCCTCAAAGTGGTTAGTGGGTCACGTCGTCCATAAATACGCCTTTTCAATCTATCCCAGGCATTGTCGATAGGGTTCGTGTCTGGAGAACATGCTGGCCACTCTAATCGAGGAATGTCGTTATCCTGAAGGAAGTCATTCACAAGATGTGCACGATGGGGGCGCGAATTGTCGTCCATGAAGACGAATGCCTCGCCAATATGCTGCCGAATGGTTGCATTAGCGGTCGGATGATGGCATTCACGTATCGTACAGCCATTACGGCGCCTTCCATGACCACCAGCGACGTACGTCGGCCCCACGCAATGTCACCCCATAACAACAGGGAACCTCCACCTTGCTGCACTCGCTGGACTGTGTCTAAGGCGTTCAGCCTGACCGGGTTGCCTTCAGACACGTCTCCGACGATTGGTTGAACGCATATGCGACACTCATCGGTGAAGAGAATGTGATGCCGATCCTGAGCGGTCCTTTCGGTATGTTGCTGGGCACGTCTATATCGCGTGGCATAGTGTCGTGGTTGCAAAGATGGACCTCGCCATGGACGTCGAGAGTGAAGTTGCGCATCATGCAGCCCATTGTGCACAGTTTGAGTCGTAACACGACGTCCTGTGGGTGCACGAAAAGCATTATTCAACATGGTGGCGTTGCTGTCAACGTTCCTCCGAGCCACAATCCGTAGGTAGCGGGCCGCGCGGGATTAGCCGAGCGGTCTAAGGCGCTGCAGTCATGGACTGTGCAGCTGGTCCCGGCGGAGGTTCGAGTCCTCCCTCGGGCATGGGTGTGTGTGTGTTTGTCCTTAGGATAATTTAGGTTAAGTAGTGTGTAAGCTTAGGGACTGATGACCTTAGCAGTTAAGTCCCATAAGATTTGACACACATTTGAACATTTTCGTAGGTAGCAGTCAACCAGCGCAGTAGTAGCCCTTGGGCGGCCTGAGCGAGACATGTCATCGACAGTTCCTGTGTCTCTGTATCTCCTCCATGTCCGAACAACATCGCTTTGGTTCAGTCCGAGACGCCTGGACGCTTCCTTTGCTGAGAGCGCTTCCTGGCACAAAATAACAACGCGGACGCGATCGAACTGCAGTATTGGCCGTCTAGGCATGGTTGAACTACAGACAACACGAGCCGTGTACCTCCTTGCTGGTGGGAACGACTGGAACTGATCGGCTGTTGGACCCCCTACGTCTAATAGGCGCTGCTCAAAGGGACTGTGTCTGTGGTACAATATCCATAGTCAACGTCTCTCTTCTGGAGTTCTGGGAACCAGGGTGATGCAAAATTTGTTTTGATGTTTGTATTTACCTACGTAAAAGTATCGTCAATTCATGAATAATTGTTATTGTTCACCATTGTTTCATTTCAACAACATTAACCTTGTCCGCCAACTTTGCTATGTTTCAGCTAGGAGAACTGCAAGGCTGCCGACATATTGTTTGCTAGCTGCTGCCGATCATCATCGATCTTAGAATTTTTAGCAGCCACTCATGCGTCCCTGACATCTGTTAAGCCGATCTGTAAATGCAGTTTCCGGGCAGCACTTCTGTGCAGAACGCGCAATAATAATGATCGGCAAACGGCCAAGAAACGATGTGCCCGGTATGTACACTCCACGGTATCAAACCAGGTTAGGCTAAATCTTGAATAATTAATTTTCTCTCTCTTAGTGCTAATTTTACGAGGGCAGTTCAATAAGTAATGCAACACATTTTTTTTCTCGGCCAATTTTGGTTGAAAAAACCGGAAATTTCTTGTGGAATATTTTCAAACATTTCCGCTTCGTCTCGTATAGTTTCATTGACTTCCGACAGGTGGCAGCGCTGTACGGAGCTGTTAAAATGGCGTCTGTAACGGATGTGCGTTGCAAACAACGGGCAGTGATCGAGTTTCTTTTGGCGGAAAACCAGGGCATCTCAGATATTCATAGGCGCTTGCAGAATGTCTACGGTGATCTGGCAGTGGACAAAAGCACGGTGAGTCGTTGGGCAAAGCGTGTGTCATCATCGCCGCAAGGTCAAGCAAGACTGTCTGATCTCCCGCGTGCGGGCCGGCCTGCAATGGCGGAGCGTGCGAACACACTCGTTCGAGATGATCGACGGATCACCATCAAACAACTCAGTGCTCAACTTGACATCTCTGTTGGTAGTGCTGTCACAATTGTTCACCAGTTGGGATATTCAAAGGTTTGTTCCCGCTGGGTCCCTCGTTGTCTAACCGAACACCATAAAGAGCAAAGGAGAACCATCTGTGCGGAATTGCTTGCTCGTCATGTGGCTGATGGTGACAATTTCTTGTCAAAGATTGTTACATGGGTTCATCACTTCGAACCTGAAACAAAACGGAAATCAATGGAGTGGCGCCACACCCACTCCCCTACCAAGAAAAAGTTTAAAGCCATACCCTCAGCCGGTAAAGTCATGGTTACAGTCTTCTGGGACGCTGAAGGGGTTACTCTGTTCGATGTTCTTCCGCATGGTCAAACGATCAACTCTGAAGTGTATTGTGCTACTCTTCAGAAATTGAAGAAACGACTTCAGGGTGTTCGTAGGCACAAAAATCTGAACGAACTTCTCCTTCTTCATGACAACGCAACACCTCACACAAGTCTTCGCACCCGAGAGGAGCTCACAAAACTTCAGTGGACTGTTCTTCCTCATGCACCCTACAGCCCCGATCTCGCACCGTCTGATTTCCATATGTTTGGTCCAATGAAGGACGCAATCCGTGGGAGGCACTACGCGGATGATGAAGAAGTTATTGATGCAGTACGACGTTGGCTCCGACATCGACCAGTGGAATGGTACCGTGCAGCCATACAGGCCCTCATTTCAAGGTGGCGTAAGGCCGTAGCATTTAATGGAGATTACGTTGAAAAATAGTGTTGTGTAGCTAAAAGATTGGTGAATAACCTGGTGTATTTCAATGCTGAATAAAACAACCCCTGTTTCAGAAAAAAAATGTGTTGCATTACTTATTGAACTGCCCTCGTATATGTACTGTGCGATAATTTAATCTTTTCATTTTTTTTTACTTGGCTGATTCTTTTAATTAACGGCAATCCAATTAATTTCCTCTTATCAAAATTTATTTTTAAATTACCACTAAAGAGCGCCACACAAAATAGAAAGAATTTTCTTTTTCGAATGTAACAATTCAATGCCCTAACCACGAAAAACTCATCCATACTGTACCACCACTTCATCCGTATTTCACTCTTCGCACCAAATGTGATGGCATATAAAGTTCTCCAGGCATTCGCCAAGCCAATCCCTTCCATCGGATTTCCACAGGGTACAGCGTGATTAATCACTTGTTTGCAGTTATCCACTGTCCAATGGCGTCTCTCTTTACATCACCTCAAGCGTAGTTTAGCAATGACTGCAGAAATACAGGGCTATTACAAATGATTGAAGCGATTTCATAAATTCACTGTATCTCCATTCATTGACATATGGTCACGACACACTACAGATACGTAGAAAAACTCATAAAGTTTTGTTCGGCTGAAGCCGCACTTCAGGTTTCTGCCACCAGAGCGCTCGAGAGCGCAGTGAGACAAAATGGCGACAGGAGCCGAGAAAGCGTATGTCGTGCTTGAAATGCACTCACATCAGTCAGTCATAACAGTGCAGCGACACTTCAGGACGAAGTTCAACCAAGATCCACCAACTGCTAACTCCATTCGGCGATGGTATGCGCAGTTTAAAGCTTCTGGATGACTCTGTAAGGGGAAATCAACGGGTCGGCCTGCAGTGAGCGAAGAAACGGTTGACCGCGTGCGGGCAAGTTTCACGCGTAGCCCGCGGAAGTCGACGAATAAAGCAAGCAGGGAGCTAAACGTACCACAGCCGACGGTTTGGAAAATCTTACGGAAAAGGCTAAAGCAGAAGCCTTACCGTTTACAATTGCTACAAGCCCTGACACCCGATGACAAAGTCAAACGCTTTGAATTTTCGGCGCGGTTGCAACAGCTCGTGGAAGAGGATGCGTTCAGTGCGAAACTTGTTTTCAGTGATGAAGCAGCATTTTTTCTTAATGGTGAAGTGAAGAGACACAATGTGCGAATCTGTGCGGTAGAGAATCCTCACGCATTCGTGCAGCAAATTCGCAATTCAACAAAAGTTAACGTGTTTTGTGCAATCTCACGGTTTAAAGTTTACGGTCCCTTTTTCTTCTGCGAAAAAAAACGTTACAGGACACGTGTATCTGGATATGCTGGAAAATTGGCTCATGCCACAACTGGAGACCGACAGCGCCGACTTCATCTTTTCAACAGGATGGTGCTCCACCGCACTTCCATCATGATGTTCGGCATTTCTTAAACAGGAGATTGGAAAATCGATGGATCGGTCGTGGTGGGGATCATGATCAGCAATTTATGTCATGGCCTCCACGCTCTCCTGACTTAACCCCATGCGATTTCTTTCTGTGGGGTTATGTGAAAGATTCAGTGTTTGAACCTCCTCTACCAAGAAACGTGCCAGAACTGCGTGCTCGCATCAACGATGCTTTCGAACTCATTGATGGAGACATGCTGCGCCGAGTTTGGGAGGAACTTGATTATCGGCTTGATGTCTGCCGAATCACTAAAGGGGCACATATCGAACATTTGTGAATGCCTAAAAAAACTTTTTGAGTTTTTGTATGTGTGTGCAAAGCATTGTGAAAATATCTCAAATAATAAAGTTAATGTAGAGCTGTGAAATCGCTTCAATCATTTGTAATAACCCTGTATGTGGTTTAGCAGGATCCGTTTGTCCACTGTATCCCATTCTTTTTAACTCCCTTCTCACTGTCACTGTGTTGAAATATCGGTAATGGGTTTGTTACACGAATGACAGACAAAGACTAGTCCACTTTCGCAGTGATTGAGTTCTCCTGGCTGACACTTCTATTACTGCCCCACCCCCTTTTAAACTGGCGGGTCGTCTCTTGACATCTACTGGTCAGTTCCGCATTGAGCCATGCTGGCCCTGGCTTATGCATTGGTTTAAACCTTGACAGTTACTCGGCGTTGGTTTCCCGCGGTTATTGCGGTTATGCCGTGGTTCTTCCTCTTTCTACGTGTGGCAGCAGCGGTGTGTATCGATATTCGAACCTTGTACTATCTTTAGTGCTTATAGTTTCCGGCTAGCTGATGTGTGGCAGTCGGTCGGTTGGTGTGGATCAACCAGGAAATCTCTGTGCGGCGCAGTGGGCCGGGCCCGCTGGCAGTCTCTACGTAGTGTCGGAGTGTGTGGGAGCTGTTCCGATTGCTACGAGGTTCATGGCTCACCGACCCAGGGCATCGAAGTTGAGTCGTGATTTAATTACCGAAGCCAGTCTGTTCACATTGTGCCATTGGTTTTCATAGTTCGCTGTTGGGGGTATTCCCGTGAGCAACAGCGAGTGTTCGAGTTGGCGAAAGTTTGGCCACTGTCATGTGGAGTTTAACTGTATTTTGGTTATTTGAAGTCCAAGTGCACCAGCGGAATTTTCTGCCTTGTGGCCATTAGCGTTCCGGTTACCTGCCCTGGCCGCTGACGTAAAATTCAGGCAGTGTCCTTTCCTTACCGTGTTGTCGCTGTCCAAAACGTGTGTGTGGTTTTGACAGTTTATGCATACTTGGTTGTGGGCGGCTAGTCCTTCTACGTTTCGGCTTTGGAGTTCCTTGTGTACTGGTCGGGTGGAAAGCGAGTCGTCTTGTCGTTAGGTCCGTTGACTGTCTCTTGGTTCAAAATGGCTCTGAGCACTATGGGACTCAACTGCTGAGGTCATTAGTCCCCTAGAACTTAGAACGAGTTAAACCTAACTAACCTAAGGACATCACAAACATCCATGCACGAGGCAGGATTCGAACCTGCGACCGTGACTGTCTCTTGGTTGGGCTGCCGGCGGATCGGATATAGTTGGGCCGACTACCTGTCTCCCCTAAGCGAATCTTAATATTTCAGGTGCAGACCGACCACCGGAAACTTCTGAGCGCCGCTGGCTGTACTGCCTTTTCTTATTAGAGTTTGAATGTGTATTTTAGTGGCTCATAGCCGATGGTTCGAATTTGTAAGCTTTTACTTGGGTTAAATAATGGGCCTTCAGCTGTTTTAAAATTGAAAGTTCCTTACTTGTCAAGTCTTGCATTGTTTGGGCCTTCAGCCTCATTTGAAATATTATTTAAGGATAAAACCTTGCGCTTTCTGCCTTTTGAAAATTTATTGTAGTTGTGTTTTAAATCTTGGACCTTCAGCCGTTTTAAAAATTAAAGAGGCTGTGCCCTTAAGCCATAAGATTGTCTGACTTATTCAGTCGATAGTTAAGCTCGGAAATTAGCGCTGTAATGTTTGGGCAACTAAATAAAGGTATGTGTGTTCGAGTGTAACTGACAGCCGCTCATTTTTGGCCCCTTTCCACAATTCCAACTAGCTGTTCTGTCCTGCGGATTTAACCAGGCCTTTCACGCATTACATCTACATCTACGTACATACTCCACAATCCACCATACGGTGCGTGGCGGAGGTTACCTCGTATCACAACTACCATCTTCTCTCCCTGTTCCACTGCCAAACAGAACGAGGGAAAAATGACTGCCTATATGCCTTTGTACGAACCCTAATCTCTCTTACCTTATCTTTGTGGTCTTTCCGCGAGATATAAGTTGGCGGCAGTAAAACTGTACTGCAACCAGCCTCAAATGCTGGTTCTCTAATCTCCCTCAGTAAAGATTCACGAAAAGAACGCCTCCTTTCCTCCAAGGACTCCCACCCGAGTTTCTGAAGCATTTCCGTAACACTCGCGTGATGATCAAACCTACCCGTAACAAATCTAGCAGCCCGCCTCTGAATTGCTTCTATGTCCTCCCCCAATCCGACCTGATAGGGATCCCAAACGCTCGAGCAGTACTCAAGAATAGGTCGTATTAGTGTTTTATGAGCGGTCTCCTTTACAGATGAACCACATCTTCCCAAAATTCTACCAATGAACCGAAGACGACTATCCGCCCTCCCCACAACTGCCATTACATGGTTGTCCCACTTCATATCGCTCTGCAATGTTACGCCCAAATATTTAATCGACGTGACTGTGAACCGCTACACTACTAATGGAGTATTCAATTATTACGGGATACTTTTTCCTATTCATTTGCATTAAGTTACATTTATCTATATTTAGAGTTAGCTGCCATTCTTTAAACCAATCACAAATCCTGTCCAAGTCATCTTGTATCCTCCTACAGTCACTCAACGACGACACCTTCCCGTACACCACAGCATCATCAGCAAACAGCCGCACATTGTTATCGACCCTAGCCAAAAGATCATTTATATAGATAGAAAACAACAGCGGACCTACCACACTTCGCCGCGCGGGATTAGCCTAAGCCGAGCGGTGTCAGGCGCAGCAGTCATGGGATGTGCGGCTGGTCCCGGCGGAGGTTCGAGTCCTCCCTCGGGCGTGGGTGTGTGTGTTTGTCCTTAGGATAATTTAGGTTAAGTAGTGTGTAAGCTTAGGGACTGATAACCTTAGCAGTTAAGTCCCATAAGATTTCACACACATTTGAACACACCTACCACACTTCCCTGAGGCACTCCATATGATACCCTCACCTCCGATGAATACTCACCATCGAGGACAACGTACTGGGTTTTATTACTTAAGAAGTCTTCGAGCCACTCACATATTTGGGAACCAATCCCATATGCCCGTACCTTAGTTAGCAGTCTGCAGTGGGGGGCCGAGTCAAACGCTTTCCGGAAGTCCAGGAATATGGCATCCGTCTGATACCCTTCATCCGTGGTTCGCAAGATATCATGTGATACGTAGGGGTGACCGGCCACTTTTGACCAGATAGCGTTTACAGGACGGCCGTCAGTATTTTTTCGCGCGCATTCAAACATTCTGCGTGGTGTCTGTTTGTTCTAAGTCGTGTCTCCCTACTACTTTCACGCAACGACGCTCTGAGCGTGTTTTTTAGGGAATTGACTAGTTTGAACCTGGGACCTGTTGCTGTTGCTGGTAAGGAGACGCCAGACCACACATGACATGTAGAGTTCAGAAGAGTTCAGTGAGACTAGCGATGATATTTCCCCTCCCCCCTCCCTGAACCATGGACCTTGCCGTTGGTGGGGAGGCTTGCGTGCCTCAGCGATACAGATAGCCGTACCGTAGGTGCAACCACAACGGAGGGGTATCTGCTGAGAGGCCAGACAAACGTGTGGTTCCTGAAGAGGGGCAGCAGCCTTTTCAGTGGTTGCAAGTCTGGATGATTGGCTGATCTGGCCTTGTAACAATAACCAAAACGGCCTTGCTGTGCTGGTACTGGGAATGGCTGAAAGCAAGGGGAAACTACGGCCGTAATTTTTCCCGAGGGCATGCAGCTTTACTGTATGATTACATGATGATGGCGTCCTCTTGGGTAAAATATTCCGGATCTCCGGGCGAGGACTACTCAAGAAGATGTCGTTATCAGGAGAAAGAAAACTGGCGTTCTACGGATCGGAGCGTGGAATGCCAGATCACTTAATCGGGCAGGTAGGTTAGAAAATTTAAAAAGGGAAATGAATAGGTTAGAGTTAGATATAGTGGGAATTAGTGAAGTTCGGTGGCAGGAGGAACAATACTTCTGGTCAGGTGACTAAAGGGTTATAAACACAAAATCAAATAGGGGTAATGCAGGAGTAGGTTTAATAATGAATAGGAAAATAGGAATGCGCGTAAGCTACTACAAACAGCATAGTGAACGCATTATTGTGGCCAAGATAGATACGAAGCCCACGCCTACTACAGTAGTACAAGTTTATATGCCAACTAGCTCTGCAGATTACGAAGAAATTGAAGAAATGTATGATAAAATAAAAGAAATTATTCAGATTGTGAAGGGAGACGAAAATTTAATAGTCATGGATGACTGGAATTCGATAGTAGGAAAAGGAAAAGAAGGAAACGTAGTAGGTGAATATGGATTGGGGCTAAGAAATGAAAGAGGGAGCCGCCTGGTAGAATTTTGCACAGAGCACAACTTCAAGAATCATGAAAGAAGGCTGTATACATGGAAGAAGCCTGGAGATACTGACAGGTTTCAGATAGATTATATAATGGTAAGACAGAGATTTAAGAACCAGGTTTTAAATTGTAAGACATTTCCAGGGGCAGATGTGAATTCTGACCACAATATATTTGTTATGACCTGTATATTAAAACAGAAGAAACTGCAAAAAGGTGGGATTTTAAGGAGATGGGATCTGGATAAATTGACTAAACCAGAGGTGGTACAGAGTTTCAGGGAGAACATAACGGAACAATTGACAGGAATGGGGGACAATACATTGGAATGGGGGAAAGAAATAGAGTAGAAGAAGAATGGGTAGCTTTGAGGGATGAAGTAATGAAGGCAGCAGAGGATAAAGAAGGAAAAAAGACGAGGGCTAGTAGAAATCCTTGGGTGACAGAAGAAATACTGAGTATAATTGATGAAAGGAGAAAATATAAAATGCAGTAAATGAAGCAGGCAAAAAGGAATACAAAAGTCTCAAAAATGAGATCGAAAGGAAATGCAAAATGGCTAAGCAGGCATGGCTAGAGGATAAATGTAAGGATGTAGAGGCTTATCTCACTAGGGGTAAGATAGATACAACCTACAGGAAAATTAAAGAGACCTTCAGAGAAAAGAGAACCACTTGTATGAATATCAAAAGCTCAGATGGAAACCCAGCTCTAAGCAAAGAAGAGAAAGCAGAAAGGTGGAAGGAGTATATAGAGGGTCTATACAAGGGCGATGTACTTGAGGACAATATTATGGAAATGGAAGAGGATGTAGATGAAGATGAAATGGGAGATATAATACTGCGTGAAGAGTTTGACAGAGCACTGAAAGACCTGAGTCGAAACAAGGCCCCCGGAGTAGACAACATTCCATTGGAACTACTGACTGCCCTGGGAGAGCCAGTCCTGACAAAACTCTACCATCTGGTGAGCAAGATGTATGAAACAGGCGAAATACGCTCAGACTTCAAGAAGAATATAATAATTCCAATCCCAAAGAAAGCAGGTGTTGACAAATGTGAAAATTACCGAACTATCAGTTTAATAAGTCACGGCTGCAAAATACTAACGCGGATTCTTTACAGACGAATGGAAAAACTAATAGAAGCCGACCTCGGGGAAGATCAGTTTGGATTCCATAGAAATGTTGGAACACGTGAGGCAATACTGACCCTACGACTTATCTTAGAAGCTAGATTAAGGAAAGGCAAACCTACGTTTCTGTCATTTGTAGACTTGGAGAAAGCTTTTGACAATGTTGACTGGAATACGCTCTTTCAAATTCTAAAGGTGGCAGGGGTAAAATACAGGGAGCGAAAGGCTATTTACAATTTGTACAGAAACCAGATGGCAGTTATCAGAGTCGAGGGACATGAAAGGGAAGCAGTGGTTGGGAAGGGAGTGAGACGGGGCTGTAGTCTCTCCTCGATGTTATTCAATCTGTATATTGAACAAGCAGTGAAGGAAACAAAAGAAAAATTCGGAGTAGGTATTAAAATCCATGGAGAAGAAATAGAAACTTTGAGGTTCGCCGATGACATCGTAATTCTGTCAGAGACAGCAAAGGACTTGGAAGAGCAGTTGAATGGAATGGACCGTGTCTTGAAAGGAGGGTATAAGATGAACATCAACAAAAGCAAAACGAGGAGAATGGAATGTAGTCGAATTAAGTCGGGTGATGCTGAGGGAATTAGATTAGGAAATGAGGCACTTAAAGTAGTAAAGGAGTTTTGCTATTTGGTGAACAAAATAACTGATGATGGTCGAAGTAGAGAGGAAATAAAATGTAGACTGGCAATGGCAAGGAAAGCGTTTCTGAAGAAGAGAAATTTGTGAACATCGAGTATAGATTTAAGTGTCAGGAAGTCGTTTCTGAAAGTGTTTATATGGAGTGTAGCCATGTATGGAAGTGAAACATGGACGATAAATAGTTTGGACAAGAAGAGAATAGAAGCTTTCGAAATGTAGTGCTACAGAAGAATGCTGAAGATTATATGGGTAGATCACATAACTAATGAGGAGGTACTGAATAGAATTGGCGAGAAGAGGAGTATGTGGCACAACTTGACTAGAAGAAGGGATCGGTTGGTAGGACATGTTCTGAGGCATCAAAGGATCACAAATTTAGCATTGGAGGGCAGCGTGGAGGGTAAAAATCGTAGAGGGAGACCAAGAGATGAATACACTAAGCAGATTCAGAAGGATGTAGGTTGCAGTAGGTACTGGGAGATGAAGAAGCTTGCACAGGATAGAGTAGCATGGAGAGCTGCATCAAACCAGTCTCAGGACTGAAGACCACAACAACAACAACAGCGATGATATAATCAAATACGTATCTGATTTCAGCGTCAGCTCCACTGCACTCCCTGTAAAAGAATCTTAATACTAACTAAATTTAGTGGAAGGGGTTCAAGGCTTTCCTATTTTTTAGTTAGCTGGTAAAATAACGTCGAAAAAGCAGTTAAGGCTACCATTGGAATTTTTATTCTACTCACAAAACATTGTTTATAAATTGCACTATTGGTAAAAGGAAATATTTTAATACAGGATGATAAAAACCAACTGTGTTCAACAAAAATGTGAACGAATATTCCCTGAGTGGGTTTCCAGGTTCTACAATGGATCGAAGGATGACCTATGCAATATCACATCTATAATCTAGGTTTAAGTTAAGTTTCATAAAAGAGAAAACTATCAAAATGGTCTACAGTGACCCTCAATTATCTTTAATTACTTATCTAACTTGTCGTAAATTACAGTGGCTGATGTGGCTTCTCAATAATTATATAACAGAAAAATCATCGCGTTTCAGATTTTAACTTATGTAGCAAATGTGAATACCATGAGCTTTAATTGACGATCGACACTGGTATTACGCAAAAGGGATGTAACAGATGAGACTTCTGCAGTTCTGAGTGAAGCCTTACGCTCTCTTATGCGGCATCGTGTGCGTTCATTACCTTGTCGGTGGTTAGGCAGCGCCAGCGGGCGGCGGGCAGCGCAGCTCCACACATCTCGCCGTCTCGGAAGCAACTCCTTTCTAACCACTCCTTATTACAATTTACCAAAGTTGGTTTGATAAAAAGGTATTTGTCTGTGTGTTCAACTGACCAATCAGGATCTCAATGCTAACTTTAAGCTCCGCCTACAAAAATTCTGTCTATCCAATGGGAAACGTTATACTTTTCGTGGTGGGGCAATTTTTTTAATGTTTACAACGTAACAGAGACGCGTATAGTCTCATGCTAAAACTTTCAGCTGGTGTGGCCCTTTTAGTGTTATCGTAAGATCTATACTGTTCTTCTGGAGGGCTCCATCTTTTAACATCTGTTTCATGGTGGGAAGGTATGCCATGCATTTAGGAGTTCTTGTGCTAGTCTGTGGTATTCCATTTGCTCACTCGTTGATCGTATTACTTTGCTTAATTTAATGTCAGGATTTATTCGGAGCAATGTGACATACTTCCGGATTTGCTACCATGTCAGGGTTTTCATGGAAGGTGTTGGATTTGCCCGACACCTTACAGCATCATTAAAAAAAGGACTAGTAGGAAAGGGGGGCAGATGGTACTGGTCGGTAGCGCCCTATGCCACTGCAGAGATGTAGATATGGCTGCAGGAATATGGAAGCTGGGAGGCGTGTACCCACCTGCACTGCAGCAGCGCCCAGAAGACGGCCGAGTTCCTGGAGACGGTGTCCGGGTCGGAGTTCTGGGCCAGGTAGGCGCCCTGGCCAGTCCAGAGAAGGGCTGCGCCGAAGCCCACCAGTGCAGAGGCGGCGTACAGCAGCCACGTGCTCTCCGCCAAGAACGACGCGATGAACAGCCTGTGACAGCCGCAAACCAAACTCTGTGCACTCTCCAGGTGTGCGCTCTAGTCAGTCACATCAGATGGAACACTTAGCCGCATGGTTAAATGAGACTCCTACCACGCCTCTGCATGGATTAATGGAGGAGACATTTAGGTACATCTACATCTCCATGGAGTATAATGACTTTTCTGGAGACTAGAAATCTACACTGTAGGAATCAGCATAGGGTTCGAAAAAGACGATCGTGTGAAACCCAACTCGCGCAATTCGTCCACGAGACTCAGAGGGCCATAGACACGGGTCCCCAGGCAGATGCCGTGTTTCTTGACTTCCGCAAGGCATTTGATACAGTTCCCCACAGTCGTTTAATGAACAAAGTAAGAGCATATGGACTATCAGACCAATTGTGTGATTGGATTGAAGAGTTCCTAGATAACAGAACGCAGCATGTCATTCTCAATGGAGAGAAGTCTTCCGAAGTAAGAGTGATTTCAGGTGTGCCGCAGGGGAGTGTCGTAGGACCGTTGCTATTCACAATATACATAAATGACCTTGTGGATGACATCGGAAGTTCACTGAGGCTTTTTGCGGATGATGCTGTGGTATACCGAGAGGTTGTAACAATGGAAAATTGTACTGAAATGCAGGAGGATCTGCAACGAATTGACGCATGGTGCAGGGAATGGCAATTGAGTCTCAATGTAGACAAGTGTAAACTGCTGCGAATACATATAAAGAAAGATCCTTTATCATTTAGCTACTATATAGCAGGTCAGCTACTGGAAGCAGTTAATTCCACAAATTATCTGGGAGTACGCATTAGGGGTGATTTAAAATGGAATGATCATATAAAGTTGATCGTCGGTCAAACAGACGCCAGACTGAGATTCATTGGAAGAATCCTAAGGAAATGCAATCCGAAAACAAAGGAAGTAGGTTACAGTACGCTTGTTCGCCCACTGCTTGAATACTGCTCAGCAGTGTGGGATCCGTACCAGATAGGGTTGATACAAGAGATAGATAAGATCCAACGGAGAGCAGCGCGCTTCATTACTGGATTATTTAGTAATCGCGAAAGCGTTACGGAGATGATAGATAAACTCCAGTGGAAGACTCTGCAGGACAGACGCTCAGTAGCTCGGTACGGGCTTTTGTTGAAGTTTCGAGAACATACCTTCACCGAGGAGTGAAGCAGTATATTGCTCCCTTCTACGTACATCTCGCGAAGAGACCATGAGGATAAAATCAGAGAGATTAGAGCCCACACAGTGGCATACCGACAATCCTTCTTTCCACGAACAATACGAGACTGCAATAGAAGGGAGAACCGATAGAGGTACTCAAGGTACCCTCCGCCACACACCGTCAGGTGGCTTGCAGAGTATGGATGTAGATGTAGATGTAGATACTCTGAAAATCACATTTAAGTACCTGGCAGACGGTTCAACGAATCACCTTCACAATTCTCTATTATTCCAATCTCGTATAGCGCGCGGAAAGAATGAACATCTATATCTTTCCGTACGAACTCTGATTTCCCTTATTTTATCGTGATGATCGTTCCACCCTATGTAGGTCGGTGTCAACAAAATATTTTCGCATTCGGAGGAGAAAGTTGGTTATTGGAATTTCGTGAGCAGATTCCGTAGGAATGAAAAACGCCCTTCTTTTAACGATTTCCAGCCCAAATCCTGTATCATTTCTGTGACACTCTCTCCCATATTTCGCGATAATACAAAACGTGCTGCCTTTCTTTGAACATTTTCGATGTACTCCGTCAGTCCTATCTGGTAAGGATCCCACACCGCGCAGCAGTAGTCTAAAAGAGGACGGACAAGCATAGTGTAGGCGGTCTCCTTAGTAGATGTGTTACATTTTCTAAGTGTCCTGCCAATAAAACGCAGTCTTTGATTAGCTTTCCCCACAACATTTTCTATGTGTTCCTTTCAAATTAAGTTGTTCGTAATTGTAGTACCTAGGTATTTAGTTGAATTTACGGCTTTTAGATTAGACTGATTTATCGTGTAAGCGAAGTTTAACGAGTTCCTTTTTGCACTGATGTGGATGACCTCACACTTTTCGTTATTCAGGGTCAACTGCCACTTTTCGCACCATTCCGATGTTTTTTCTAAATCAAATGGTTGAAATGGCTCTGAGCACTATGGGACTTAACTGCTGAGGTCATCAGTCCCCTAGAACTTAGAGCTGCTTAAACCTAACTAACCTAGCGACATCGCACACATCCATGCCCGAGGCAGGATACGAACCTGCGACCGTAGCAATCGCGCGGTTCCAGACTGCAGTGCCTAGAACCGCTCGGCCACCATGGCCAGCTTTGTAAATCGTTTTGCAGTTTGTTTTGATCTTCTGATGACTTTATTAGTCGATAAACGACAACGTCATCTGCAAACAACCTAAGACGGCTGCTCAGATTGTCTCCCAAATCGTTTATCTAAATAAGGAACAGCAAAGGGCCTATAAAACTACCTTGTGGAACGCCAGAAATCACTTCTGTTTTACTCGATGAGTTTCAGTCAGTTACTACGAACTGTGACCTCTCTGACAGGAAATCACAAATCCAGTCGCATAACTGAGACGATATTCCATAAGGACGCAATTTCAATACGAGCCGCTTGTGTGGTACAGTGTCAAAAGTCTTCCGGAAATCCAGAAATACGGAATCGATCTGAAATCCCTTGTCAATAGCCTGCGGTTCTACTATTAGTACATCGTGTATCAGAAACAGTATTACAAATGCGCGGCCAACTTGTCGCTGTTGTGGTCTTTTAGTCAGGTTGTGCTATGAATTTCCTGTTTCCTCAGTTCGATTCAGTACCGCCTCATTGGTTATCATATCTACTCAGCTTCAGCATTCTTCTGTAGCACGAGATACGAAAACATTCTTTTCTCTTCTCGCCTGATCTACACTGCCGGAAAAAAAATAGTACACGTGGAAAGACGACGTCGGTTTTGATCCGATGACGGCATAAGTCACCTAGAGGATAGTAGATGTACTGATAATGTTTTCAACGTCGTCCGCCAACGGATAGCGTAGCAGAATAGCTACCAGAGTGCCGTCTGTGTCTAATAGGAAACGTTAACAGGCAGAAGACTCAATGTGGTGCAAACGTGAGAAGCAAGCAGGAAACCATGCCACAGGGACGCACTCGTGTTTCCTACAGCCAACAGAGCGAGTTTGGAAGGGGTCAAATAGTGGCCTTCCATTGGCGGGACGGTCCTTCCGGAGAAATACCACGGAAGTTGGACGTGCTGCTTCAGTTGTGCAATGGTGCTGGTGTCAGTGGTCGCGTGAACATTCGTATCGTCGTATTGTGAGCGCAGCAATGGCATACCGTACAGCTACCACAGCACATATAAGAGGGCTTGTGAGCCCAGACTTGTCGACACGAACTGTTGTGAACTGGTTATTAGCAGTGGGACTACAGGCACGTACACCTCTTTTTGTAGACACTCGTCGCCAGTTTTGGAAAGGCCTCGTCGCTACTGCTGTGGAGGCCAAGCTGTCACTCTCGTTACGTTTGGCCGAGTTTGTGAGTTCGTGAAACGGCTTCTGGTACAATAAACTGTTCAAATCAAATGTGTGTGAATACCTAAGGGACCAAACTGCTGAGGTCATCGGTGCCCACACTTACACACTACTTAAACTAACTTACGCTAAGAATAACACACACACACACACACACACACACACACACACACACACACACACACACACACTGTAAGTAGGCTGTTTGGGTTTTTATGTTAGTAAGGCCACGTAGCGCTCTGTATGAAAATCACTGATTGCGGTGTGTGCAGTCTGTGACTGGTTTGCATTGTTGGATTATTCGCTAGTGTAGCGTTGGGCAGTTGGATGTGAGCCGCCAGCAGTGGTGGATGTGGGGAGAGAGATGCCAGAGTTTTGAGAGGTTGCTATGAGCGGACGATCTGGACGCGTGTCCGTCAGAAAAAGAAAATTTGTAAGACTGGATGTCATGAACTGATTTATATATATTATGACTGTTGAACACTATTAAGGTAAATACATTGTTTGTTCTCTATCAAAATCTTTCTTTTGCTAACTATATGCCCCTCAGTAGTTAGTGCCTTCAGTAGTTTGAATCTTTTATTTAGCTGGCAGTATTGGCGCTCACTGTATTGCAATAGTTCGAGTAACGAAGATTTTTGTGAGGTAAGTGATTCATGAAGCATATAGGTTAATGTTAGTCAGGGCTAGTCTTTTGCAGGGATTGTTAAAAGTCAGATTGCGTTGCGCTAAAAATATTGTGTGTCAGTTTAGTGATGATCAGAATAAGTAAAGAGAAAACTGTCAGAGTACGTTCAGTTTTACTCAGCTGTTTCAGTATCAAATAACGCAGAAGTTTACCAGCACAGTCTTTCTTTACATACAAAGGGGAAGTTTCAACACCCATGCCCAAGGGAGGACTCGAACCTCCGGCGGGAGGGGCCGCGCAGTCCGTGACATGGCGCCTCAAACCGCCTGGCCACTCCGCGCGGCACAATACGCTGCTAAGACAATTACTCCCTGCCGCTATTACACAGCTATGCCCCAGGGTCAGGTAACAGGATAGGTGCACGAAGGTTCTACAACACTCAAATAAATTAGTAACAAAGTCACACAAACGAGTTAAAAATGTTTACTTATCTTTGTGAGTTGTTGAATAATGAAGTCTGGAACACTGCGTGTAATATAACACAAAAAAGGCCCTCAGTGGCTAAGTGCAAATAATCGTAGGTAAACAGTACACAGCAAATGCAATTTACAACAACTGTCTGTTCACTTCTAAGATTTCACTAACCACATTCCCTGTCTGTCAGCGCTGGACGATGACCTGTAACCAATTAGGCGAGAGCTGCTCTTCTATCTTCCGAGCAGGCTTCTGTCCGCTGTCGTCCGGTCATTGGCGAATTGCGCTCGGCAGGCAACTGGCCGAGGCGAAGCCGATATTTTCAGCCTCAACGCCGCCCGTGGCGCAGGAGGAACTCGCGCAACTGGCTAGTCTATGGCACCAGCACCAGCTCGCGTCTTTGCGCCTGTGGGGCTTTTGCCCTGGCTGTGTCTCGTTCGGACGACACAGCACCTCTAGCCCTTCCTCCACTCACGTTACGGCATCGACGTGCACGACTCAACTGGCGTCGTTAGAGGACCACCAGCAATTTGGAATGGCACACCGTGTTCTTCATCGATGAAAGCAGATTCTGCCTGCACGCAAGTGTTGGTCGTTTGGGCGCACGATGTAGGCCAAGTGAGTGCTGTCTCGTACAGTGCATTCGTCCAAGACACACTGACCCCTCCCGAGGCCTTAAGGTCTGAGGTGCGACAAGCTACAACTCTAGTTAACCTTTGGTGTATCTGGAGGGGATGCTAACCATCGTTTGGTACGTGCAGAATGTTGTCGGGACTATTCTTTTGCCGTTCTTGCAACGGGAAGGTGATGTGTCGTTCCAACAGGATAATGCTCGCCGACGCATTGCCCGTGAAACACTACGTGCCCTACAAGAGTTGCAACAACGTCCTGGCCAGCACCATCTCCAGACTCGTCTTCATTCGAGCACAGGTGGGATATGATGGGACGAGAAGTGACTCGTCAACTAACAGAACTAAGCAAACCGGTCGAACAGGCGTGGCGTAACGTTTCCGAGCACAGTATTCGCCATATGTGTCATCGACTTGATGCGTTGCCGCCCGTGGAGTCTACACCACTTATTAATATGGGTCTTACAGCTTGGGTCGATACTAGTACCTCAGAACCACTTGTGCTATTGACCCGTAACAGTAGATCTTGAGTGAACTGTAAACCTCTAATTTCTTCCGGCACTGAGTTTAGAGACCACATTTCACTTCAGTACAAGGCTACACTCCGGGCAGTTACTTTCGATGTTAATTAATTGCCCTTTTACAGTAACTCTGTTCTTGCTGTTGCAGGTCTCTACTCCCGCCATCATCAACGATTTTGTTGCCCAAATAGCATACCTCATCTTCTATTTTTAATATCTCATTTCCTAAAAATGGTTCAAACGGCTCTGAGCACTATGGGACTTAACATCTGTGGTCATCAGTCCCCTAGAACTTAGAACTACTTAAACCTAACTAACCTAAGGACATCACACACATCCATGCCCGAGGCAGGATTCGAACCTGCGACCGTAGCGGTCACGCGGTTCCAGACTGTAGCGCCTAGAACCGCACGGCCACACCGGCCGGCCTCTCATTTCCTATTCTAATTTTCTAAGCATCAGCTGATTTCATTAGACTCCATTCCATTACCGTTGTTTACTTTTTTTATATTCATCTTATAACCTCTTTTCACAAAACTATCCATTCCTCTCAACTGTTGTTCTATGCTACTGGCTGTCTGTGGCAGACTTACTGTGTCATCGGCAGACCTCAGAGTTTTTGTTTCTCCTGCCTTAACTTTAATTTCCACTCCACATTTCTCCTTGGTTTCCTTCACCAATCGCTCTGAATACAGATTAAATTACATCAGGGTAAGCTTCAACCCCGTCTCACTCCTTCTCAGGTACTGCTTCCCTTTCATGTCCTTCGACTCTTATAATTGCAGTCTGTTGGCTTTACGAGTTACAGATAACCCTTTGCTCGCTATATTTTGTCCCTGATACGTTAAGAATTTCGAAGAGTGTGTTACACTCAGCATTACCAAAAGCTTTCTATAAATCTGCATAGCATGATTTTGTATTCCCAGTGCAGCCTGAAGTTGAGATTCATAGATCTAAACATGTTGCTTCATAAAATAATTTAAGAAGCCAACCAATGTCGTGGCTGGTTGCGGTCCTTAGAAATACCTTCTCATAACATGAGCGTGGGTTTTCCTTTCTTCGGTCTGTTCTTGCAGGTTATAGAGTCAGTATTGCCTGGCGTGTTCCTATATTTCTCCGGGATCCAAACTGATCTTCCTCGGTGTCGGCTTCCACGATTTTCAGTACTCTCATCAAGAGAAGAAAACAAATCCATACATAAATGTGACGCGAATACTTCGTTTCTGAGTTGGTAACGATTTTCTTTAGTAGCGTGAACATAAATATCAAAGCCATATGAACGTTAAAATGGAAAGGTGAACCATCATAATGGGAGAATATGTTGTTGTTGTGGTCTTCAGTCCTGAGACTGGTTTGATGCAGCTCTCCATGCTACTCTATCCTGTGCAAGCTTCTTCATCTCCCAGTACCTACTGCAACCTACATTCTTCTGAATCTGCTTAGTGTATTCATCTCTTGGTTTCCCTCTACGATTTTTACCCTCCACGCTGCCCTCCAATGCTAACTTTGTGATCCCTTGATGCCTCAAAACGTGTCCTACCAACCGATCCCTCCTTCTAGTCAAGTTGTGCCACAAACTTCTCTTCTCCCCAATCCTATTCAATACCTCCTCATTAGTTACGTGATCTACCCGCCTTATCTTCAGCATTCTTCTGTAGCACCACATTTCGAAAGCTTCTATTCTCTTCTTGTCCAAACTAGTTATCGTCCATGTTTCACTTCCATACATGGCTACACTCCATACAAATACTTTCAGAAACGACTTCCTGACACTTAAATCTATACTCGATGTTAACAAATTTCTCTTCTTCGGAAACGATTTCCTTGCCATTGCCAGTCTACATTTTATATCCTCTCTACTTCGACCATCATCGGTTATTTTACTCCCTAAATAGCAAAACTCCTTTACTACTTTAAGTGTCTCATTTCCTAATCTAATCCCCTCAGCATCACCCGATTTAATTTGACTACATTCCATTATCCTCGTTTTGCTTTTGTTGATGTTCATCTTATATCCTCCTTTCAAGACACTGTCCATTCCGTTCAACTGCTCTTCCAAGTCCTTTGCTGTCTCTGACAGAATTACAATGTCATCGGCGAACCTCAAAGTTTTTACTTCTTCTCCATGAATTTTAATACCTACTCCGAATTTTTCTTTTGTTTCCTTTACTGCTTGCTCAATATACAGATCGAATAACATCGGGGAGAGGCTACAACCCTGTCACACTCCCTTCCCAACCACTGCTGCCCTTTCATGCCCCTCGACTCTTATAACTGCCATCTGGTTTCTGTACAAATTGTAAATAGCCTTTCGCTCCCTGTATTTGACGCCTGCCACCTTCAGAATTTGAAAGAGAGTATTCCAGTTAACGTTGTCAAAAGCTTTCTCTAAGTCTACGAAAAAACCACATGAAGTTGTGGAACATGAGAGGGGCTGTCCAAAATGTAATGTGTTTTGTGCAGTTTCACGGGGAAAGGTGTATGGTCCAGTTTCCTTTGCCGAGAACACTGTTACAGGAAGCACGTATCTCGATATGCTTGAAAACTTCCTTTTCCCACTGTTGGAGACTGATTCGAACGACCTCATTAACAAACAGGATGGGGCACCACAACACTGGCATCTGGAAGTGCGGGAATTTTTAAGTTGAAGGATTACTGACCGATGGATCGGTCGCACTGGACTAAAAGATTCAGCCCTACATTACTCTCCTCCAACGTCATCGCTATTGACTGTAGGGGATTATTTCTTGCGGGGGGTTTATGAAAGACTCTGTTTATATGCCTCCATTACCAACAACAATGAATGATACGAGCAGCTGCTGCGGAAGCTGTAACTCAAGACATGCTCGCAGCAGTGTGGTAGCAATTTGAATACCGCATAGACATATGCGGTGCATCTCAAGGGCGGGCACATTGAACACCTATGAAAAGGTACGAAAAAAACTTTTTGGTTTTCCCGTTCTTAAAAAAAAAAAAATTCATTGTATATGTTTATTAGTTTCAGAAATATGGACGTGCCAAATCGGATGACTCTTTTTGATACTCATTGTGTTACATAGAAAAGCTATAGATTTATCACCTTCCCCTACAAGGTTTTCACTAGAACTATCACCAGCCACGTACAAAAAAACAACTGGTTTTTAATGGAAATGAGCGTTTGGCGTCATTGGCCTGGAGGCCCCTTGTGGGGCAGGTCCGGCTGCCTCGGTGCAGGTCTTATTACATTCGACGCCACATTGGGCGATCTGCGCGTCGGATGGGGATGAAATGATGATGAAGACAACACAACACCCAGTCCCTGAGCGGAGAAAATCTCCGACCCAGCCGGGACTCGAATGGGACGGCAATCCGTCACGCTGACCACTCAGCTATCTTTTTTTTTTTTAATTCCACAAAAACAGTAACAAGAATGGCTACAATGAAATGACATAAATAAGGCGACAGATAATTGCAGTCATAAATTACAGCATTCAAAGAATGAGTCTTTAGTAGTAGCACAGTTTAGCACCTTCACTGTCACCTTCAACTGGTGGCAGTTCAGCACGGCACATTTTCTTCTTCTGCAGCCTGAGGTTCCTCATCATCTTTTACCAGACACAAATTAATCATTCAGTAAATCCTTGATGTGTGTTCCTTCCAGGGTAAATTACGTGGACGGAAGAGTAGTCCCGAACAGCGACATCGCAAAGTCCTTCACTGCCTTGTTATTTTTGTCAGTTCCAGCCTTCTAAACGCATCCATAGGGAGTTCAAGATCTTCCTTTAGAACAGACACCAGATGTTTGTCGCCATATTCTTGTATCTGCTGTACTACTGATTTATTTTTCATGTGTGACTTGCAAGTGAGGTTA
Source organism: Schistocerca serialis cubense (assembly GCF_023864345.2). Classification (NCBI taxonomy): domain Eukaryota; kingdom Metazoa; phylum Arthropoda; class Insecta; order Orthoptera; family Acrididae; genus Schistocerca; species Schistocerca serialis. The sequence continues at coordinate 573,503,929 of NC_064645.1, read as the reverse complement.
GGGTCGGGAACGTGACCCAACCCATTGGTTCAAATGGCTCTGGGCACTACGGGACTCAACTGCTGAGGTCATAAGTCCCCTAGAACGTAGAACTACCTAAACCTAACTAACCGAAGGACATTACACGCATCCATGCCCGAGGCAGGATTCGAACCTGCGACCGTAGCGGTCGTGCGGTTCCAGACTGTAGCGCCTAGAACCGCTCGGCCACTCCGGCCGGCCCCAACCCATTCCCTCTCTACTAGGAATCCAGTTCCTAACCTATACCCATTCTGTTGAAGACAATTCGGAGCATGTTTCCGTATTTATTATTGTGATTCTGATATTTAAGTATTTTCTCCAATTCATTTTCCATATACATCTTGTATTCAATATGTTCATCGCTCCCAATATTGTTAAAAACATAACTTGTATATTTGCCCATTAACCAAATCACTGCGTTATTTTTTGCCTGAGGGTAGTAACTTTCCTCTGGTCTGAAGAAAATGTTAGTCGATACATCGTTTGCTTAAGTTCTTGTTATTTGAGCAGTTTTCTCCCTGGTCCTCCTGATAATCCGATCTCCACATGTGTAAGGATGAGGCACACTATCAACGAGGTTGCATTTGCTGCAGAGGTTTGTGTCACTTAAACCGATGGCAAAGAGACGCTCATTAGTGCTGATGATGTTATTGACTACCTTGTACCACGCTGTTCTCACGTCAGACGAAAGAACATCACAACTGATATTTTTCCAGACCACATTCCATTCTATTCCAGCATATTTAGTTTCTATGTTATTTTTCCGTTCATGTTTCCGTCTTTCACCTAAAATCGCCTTTGCTGTAACGTTTTTGGAGTTTAAAAGCTTTTTGCTGAGATAACTTAGTTCAAGATAATACTCCCTAATGTGCTTCAGCTTAAAACTTATTTTTTGTATATTTATCGGCGGCTCTACACTTTCTGGCCTGACAGCATCGTATAGTTTTGCTGTAATGCACCCTGGATCATTACACATTATGCTCCATGTTCGTTTGACATACAATGCCATCGCTTTCGACTTGATGTCGGTTAGACCCATTCCTCCATTGCTTGGATCCACTGCTGTCTTCACCGGCACTCGAAACAATTCCCCTTTCCTCAAGAACTTTGCTAAGGTGGACATGATCGTCTTCGCCACCATTGATGGAATGGGGAGAACCTGTGCTATGTAGTAGGCCTTGGATAAAATATACGTGTTGATAAACAGTATTCTCTGGAACTGGTCTATGCTACGTTGACAGTTTTCAATCAAAGCTCCCATGATTTTTCTTGCCACCTCCTGCCAATTTATTGCTATCATTTTTAAAAGGGAAGTTGTCAATGTCATTTCAAGAGCTTTATGTTCATTAACATGGTTCGCCCACTCAATGCGCAAGTTAGCAAGCCGCTTTATATTTATAAATTTACTTTTATTTTCATTTACCCTCGCACCTGATGCGGAGCAGTATTTTGCGAGTACCATCTCTAGTTGCGTCACATCTGTTTGGTCTCTGATGATTACTCCTACATCGTCAGCGTAAGCACCTACACGGTCTTTGTTCCTTGAATGGTAATGCCTGTCAGCCTGTGCTGTAGCTGTCTCAAGAAAGGTTCCAGCGTTATAACGAACAGGAGCATGGATAAGGGGCTTCCTTGGGTAACACCCCTTTTTATTTCAATTTTTTTTGTCAGTTGACAGTTAACGGAGATTTGTGCAGTAACACCCATTGCCATGTTCTTGATGATGTCGATGGTTTTTGGCAGGAAGTCCATTCGGCGCATTGTCTCTATCAGGTATTTGTGATCAATTTGATCAAATGCCTTATGGGAGTCTATAAAAAGCAGTCCACATTTTATGTTACTTGCCTGAGCTAGCGCAATGACATCGCGGTACAAAGCCGCAGTTTGTAAAAACGTCCTTCTAAAAGCACAAGTCTGCTGTTGGCCTATGATGTCAGCGGTGCATGGTGTAAAGCGCTTGTTAATTAGTCGAGCTATAATTTTATAATCTGAATTTAAAAGCGAAATCGGCCGTAGGTTGTTTATTTTTTTGCAGCCTCTGTTCTTAGGGATCAACATCATTTTGCATTGTTTGAACTCTGCAGGCACTGGCTTTCCTTGTAAGACTTCATTGACAATTTCAATGAACTTTTCTCTTATTAGGGTCCAAAATCGTTTATAGAATTCAATGGGCAGTCCGTCAGGTCCTGGAGATTTTCTAGCAGGGCAGCTGCACACGATTTCTAATACATCTTCCTCGGTGATGTCCGAAGAAATGTTCTCATCATCATCTCGCGATATTCGTGGAAGATATGTACCAAAGAGCTCATCGTATTCTTCTTCGTTTGTTTCCCCTGACGCATACATACGTTCATAGTACGCTGAGATCTCTTTAATTATTTCCTTCTGGGTGGTGATTATGGTACCATCATCTATATGAAGTTCATCCATGAAACTTCTATTCTTGGCGTATCTGACAAGGTGGTACAATGCAGCAGTCTCATCTTCAGTGACTGACTTTGCTTTGGATTTTATTTTAAGTCCCTCCAGTTCCTTACGTTTCAGACTTATTAAGTTTGCTTTTATTTTCTTGATGTCTTTTAATCTTGTAGGAATTGCATATGTCTGATCGTAGAGGTCCCTGAGCACGCTGTAGTAGAATTCTACAGTCTGTTTCCTTTCTCTGGCCATATCTATACTAGAAGATATTAAAACTTTCCTTAGCTTCGGTTTCGCTCGTTGGGTCCACCATTCTATCACACTTGGAAAGTTGTTCAGTGAACGTAGACACATTTCCCAAGCTCTGGTTAGGACACCTTCTAAGTCTTCTTCTGATAATAACGATATATTTAGATTCCACTGGCTTCTTACTCTTCGGGTAGGTTGTGGTGTTAAATTTACGCAGGTCAACAACGCACTGTGATCGGAAAAACTAACGGGAACAGTTTCTGTTTTCAGTACTTTATCTGCTAAATTTTCCGATACGTAAATTCTGTCAATTCTACTACAGGAATTCGCAACAATATGAGTGAAGTTCACTATTGTTGGGTATTTTATTTCCCACGCATCTTTTAATTTTAAATCAACAACAAGACGTCTCAAGTCAGTTGAGTAATTGAAGTTCGGGATTTGATCCTTTCGACTCAATACACAATTAAAATCTCCCCCTATTATAAGTTGGAGGGGGTTTTTCCTCAGTAAATAAATTACGCTTTCATTAAAGAATGTGGCTCTTGCAGCTCTATTACTGCTGCCAGAAGGAGCATATAAATTGACTATAGAACTCCTGCTACATTTATTCCAATACGTCGCCCCGATTATAATTTATCAACGTCATGTACGGGGATGCCTTCTCTAACTAAAATGGCCGTGCCAACATTCGTTTCAGTGGAAATATTGTAAAAATCAACGTAATTGGAAAAATTTGATTGTGGGAATACCACTTCCTGTAGGAGAGCAATATTCGTCGCTGACTCATACAGAAACTGTTTCAGAGCAGCTATTTTAACATCCGACTGTATCCTATTAATGTTTAACGTGGTAATCGTATATGACTGTAACATAGGGGAGTGACCTTTTTTCCCGCTAGTCTTATCATTTCATGCCACTCCATACCGGATACTTCCTGAGAATCTGACTGGAGACCATCGTCACGGTTTGTATTAGAACCTTTCTTTTTACTTTTCTTACGGTTTGCACTGACACTGGCCTTCACCGAATGTCTGCTCCGCCCACCCCCTGAGTAGTTTTCCACCGAGGGCGGTGTCGGCGGATCTGAGGGGCAGTCGTGTGCCACCATTTCGTCTGCCAAAGGCGGCGTAGAAGCAGTTTGCAAACATTCTTCCAATGCCCCAACACTTCTATGAACACTTTCGTTTACTGTTTGCGTGTTATTGCTGTAAAACTCCGCCTTTTCGTATTGGGATTTGGGCTGTGACGTCGCCTGTTGTTGACAGTCACTCGCTACCTCGTCATGTTTGCTTTCAGTTGCATCCGCGAGTGAATCTGTCTGCATTGATTGACGTACGGGTACTGCAGCGCGGGGTTGTGGCGTCACCAAGAGCAGCGCATTGCCATCTACTGGCGCGTCCAGCGCTACAGAATGGGACTGTGATGTCACTTCGACCTGTGCGGGTGATGGTGGCGTATTCGATTTGTCTACTGATGTACTTGACTCAGAGTTCGAATCTATGCTGACAATATTGTGTGAAACAGTTTCCAGTACTGTTTTCTGAATGTCACCTACAGCTTTCAGCGACAGATTGATATCTCCTTCTTCTGTGCTACTGCCGTCACAAGTTCGACGTCTCTTGTTAGTGGCTATACTACTTTTTCCAGCCGGATTGTCTACAGTGTCTTTCCTGAGAAAAGGTGGAAATGCTTCAAGAGTATTTTGTGGCCTGTCGTCTTCATTCCCCGTAATGTTGGAAACTTCACCACCCGTCATCTGATTTTCAGTCACAAGATCAGCCAGTGTTAACCTTTTACGCTGTTGTAAATTATTCTGCAATACAAACACCTTTTTTGGACAGTTTTGCCGGAGATGCATACTTTCATTACATACACTCCTGGAAATTGAAATAAGAACACTGTGAATTCATTGTCCCAGGAAGGGGAAACTTTATTGACACATTCCTGGGGTCAGATACATCACATGATCACACTGACAGAACCACAGGCACATAGACACAGGCAACAGAGCATGCACAATGTCGGCACTAGTACAGTGTATATCCACCTTTCGCAGCAATGCAGGCTGCTATTCTCCCATGGAGACGATCGTAGAGATGCTGGATGTAGTCCTGTGGAACGGCTTGCCATGCCATTTCCACCTGGCGCCTCAGTTGGACCAGCGTTCGTGCTGGACGTGCAGACCGCGTGAGACGACGCTTCATCCAGTCCCAAACATGCTCAATGGGGGACAGATCCGGAGATCTTGCTGGCCAGGGTAGTTGACTTACACCTTCTAGAGAACGTTGGGTGGCACGGGATACATGCGGACGTGCATTGTCCTGTTGGAACAGCAAGTTCCCTTGCCGGTCTAGGAATGGTAGAACGATGGGTTCGATGACGGTTTGGATGTACCGTGCACTATTCAGTGTCCCCTCGACGATCACCAGTGGTGTACGGCCAGTGTAGGAGATCGCTCCCCACACCATGATGCCGGGTGTTGGCCCTGTGTGCCTCGGTCGTATGCAGTCCTGATTGTGGCGCTCACCTGCACGGCGCCAAACACGCATACGACCATCATTGGCACCAAGGCAGTAGCGACTCTCATCGCTGAAGACGACACGTCTCCATTCGTCCCTCCATTCACGCCTGTCGCGACACCACTGGAGGCGGGCTGCACGATGTTGGGGCGTGAGCGGAAGACGGCCTAACGGTGTGCGGGACCGTAGCCCAGCTTCATGGAGACGGTTGCGAATGGTCCTCGCCGATACCCCAGGAGCAACAGTGTCGCTAATTTGCTGGGAAGTGGCGGTGCGGTCCCCTACGGCACTGCGTAGGATTCTACGGTCTTGGCGTGCATCCGTGCGTCGCTGCGGTCCGGTCCCAGGTCGACGGGCACGTGCACCTTCCGCCGACCACTGGCGACAACATCGATGTACTGTGGAGACCTCACACCCCACGTGTTGAGCAATTCGGCGGTACGTCCACCCGGCCTCCCGCATGCCCACTATACGCCCTCGCTCAAAGTCCGTCAACTGCACATACGGTTCACGTCCACGCTGTCGCGGCATGCTACCAGTGTTAAAGACTGCGATGGAGCTCCGTATGCCACGGCAAACTGGCTGACACTGACGGCGGCGGTGCACAAATGCTGCGCAGCTAGCGCCATTCGACGGCCAACACCGCGGTTCCTGGTGTGTCCGCTGTGCCGTGCGTGTGATCATTGCTTGTACAGCCCTCTCGCAGTGTCCGGAGCAAGTATGGTGGGTCTGACACACCGGTGTCAATGTGTTCTTTTTTCCATTTCCAGGAGTGTATATGGCAAGTGAAAGTCTGTCCATTGTACACTCCTGGAAATGACTCCTCACTCGAAATCACTAGTACCCAATCATATACCGTCCAGCAGCGTTGCCCTTTAAGCATCTCAAATGGCCCTTAGCCCTGACTACAGAAATGCGTCCCTTGTGAGGAGCTGCACGGCCATTGTACCCGATTCTTTTAAAATCCCTTTGCACAGTCATCGTGCTAGGTGGACTGCTAGTAGCTCTGTCGAACTCACCAGTGATTCCTCCAGCTTATTCCATGCGATTTTTTACAACCAAACTCCTCAATGCTCGACGATCCCTATTCGCTAGTACACTTGGTCTGCGTGATCTTGGTTCACCCGTGGCTGTTCCTTAGTGTTTTCGATCCACAGTCACGTCACCAACAGTCGACTTCGGCAGCTTGGGAAGCATTAAAACGCCCCTGACGCATTTCTTACCCCGGTGATATCCAATGTCTAGTCTAATTTCGAAGTAACTGAGTTCTCGTGGTCGACCCATTCTGCTGTTGCTGACAATATTTTCTCCCTCATTTTTGTATTGGAGGGTGCCCCACCTGTGACATCTATCGGTCAATTCCGCGTTACGTGTGGGCACCACGGTATTTTTGATCACAAAGTGTACAACACTGCCACAAAATCCACTAGACTTCATTAGGAATGCGGGAAATTCAGAACAGAAGAGGTAAGGTCCCTAAAGTGGGAGTACGTATTAACGAACCATATCTGAACCATATTCGTTTCGAAGGTGGCATTGCAATTTTACCCTACAGTGCAGAGAAACTGCAACTGCTAATCACAGAATTTTATAGAGTAAATTATAATTTGGGCCAAAGGTGATTTAGAGCAAGACTAAAATAACGTTTTTGGTTTTAGATGCCGGCCGCTGTGGCCGAGTGATTCTAGGCGCTTCAGTCCGGAACCGCGCTGCTGCTACGGTCGCAGGTTCGAATCCTGCCTCGGGCATGGATGTGTGTGATGTCCTTCGGTTAGTTAGGTTTAAGTAGTTCTAAGTCTAGGGGACTGATGACCTCAGATGTTAAGTCCCATAGGCCTTAGAGCCATTTGAACCATTTTTTGGTTTTAGATCGGTAGGAGATGCCGACTTAATTTCTGTATAAACTAGGGAAAAAATATGGAGTGAAGTCCTATTGATACACTAAATACCGGCAGTTTTCAAAACCAAGCTTACTATAGGAAATTTACAATCAGTGCGTGTTCCCAGTTTTAACTTGCGGTTGTGAAACGTGGACGTTTAGGACAGAATGCAACGAAAAGCTGAACAATGGAGAAATGTTTGTTGGCAAGTAGAGACGTATGGAAAGTAATGGATCGGTGATTACACTGGAATGCAAGGCGTCAGTGTGACTGTAATGGAGCTGGGTGGGACATACCCCAGGAGAAAATGTTATGGGTGGACCAAGGAAGTTCTCTGCTGGATTACAAGAGGTAGCAAAAGATCTAGGCGACGATCTAGTACACAGGAGGAGGGCATATTGCATTAGAAGATGTACAGGAATAACATGAGGTTGTATCAAAAGTGGGTCGTTCGCGAAGCAGGAGGTCCATAGGAACGGTTTGCTACACTGAACAGAGATACCGAGGAACGACTTCCAAGAAATAGTCGTTGACCGTTTCCTTCACGTCGGTCTCGTTCCCGCCTCAGTCTCGTCATTTTTAGCGTGGTAACTCGTTCCATTTCCACTATTCTTATTCAGTACGCAGTTGTATTTCCCCTCTTTCATTGTGTTCCCCCGTTCATTTCAGTCCATTATCTAAACTCAACTTTTCGTCCTTCGTGCAAACCAGCGTCCACGACTAGTAATTTACAACTGCTTAGTAATTAAATATTAAAATTAAAACTAGAAATCCCGATTCAGTGGAATTTACTTTTCGGCATGCAAGTCTGTGTTTTTGAAAACAAGGTGCCCATAAATTCAACTTTAGCTATAGCAAATAATATTTTTATCAGTTACAATGTTTAAGTTTCTATATATACACTGAAGCGCCAAAAAAACTGGTATATGCACCCGTATTCAAATACAGACACTTGTAAACAGGCAGAATACCGCGCTGCGATCGGCAACGCCCGTATGAGACGACAAGTGTCTGGTGCGGTTGTTAGATTGATTACTGCTGCTACAATGGCAGGTTATCGTCTTAACTGAGTTTGAACGTAGTGTTATAGTCTGCGCACGAGGATGGGATACAGCATCTCCGAGGTAGCGGTGAGCCATCCGAAGTGGCCGTGCGGTTCTGGGCGCTGCAGTCTGGAACCAAGCGACCGCTACGGTCGCAGGTTCGAATACTGCCTCGGGCATGGATGTGTGTGATGTCCTTAGGTTAGTTAGGTTTAATTAGTTCTAAGTTCTAGGCGACTGATGACCTCAGAAGTTAAGTCGCATAGTGCTCAGAGCCATTTGAACCATTTGAACCAAGGTAGCGGTGAAGCGGGGATTTTCCCGTACGACTATTTCACGAGTGTACTGTGAATATCAGGAATACGGAAAAAAATCAAATCTCCGACATAGCTGCGGCTGGAAAAAGATCCTACAACAACGGGATCCACGACGACTGAAGAGAATCGTTCAGCGTGATAGAAGTGCAACCTTTCCGCAAATTGCTGCAGTTTTCAGTGCTGTGCCATCAACAGGTGTTTCAACGAAACAGCGTCGATAAGGGCTTTCGGAGCCGAATGCCCACTCGTGTATCCTTGGCGACTGCACGACACAAAGTTTTACGCCTCGCCTGGGTTCGTCAACACCGACAGTGGACTGATAATGACTGGAAACATGTTGCCTGGTCGGAGGAGTCTCGTCCCCGGTCCCCAACGAACGAAAGGACTCGCGTCGTATACAGTCACAAAACACAAAACCGGTCCAGTCGAGTACCAGTTAAGTATCAGTCTGAACTAAGGCGGAACATGTAACGGATATTGTGTCAATAGCATGTGTTTCCAGAGCCATTTGTCGGAAAATCTCAAAACTATCTCGCCATTCACCTAGAAACTAACATTAATTGCGCTCCCTCCCTTCTAACTCAGATCAGGGTAGGCTATTGTCATGGATACAGTACTCGTAATATTTCATTTTCACTTTTTAAAACCGATACAGCATTACGCAAATAGATAAAAAAGAAACCGTGAATGAGTAAATCCCGAAAAAGGACCGGTCGCCAGTGAACTGGTTCTCAAAACTAAACGGCCCATCTCGTTCCTATGGCTGAAGACAATAACACATTGACGCGCTGTAAAGTCTGAGGGAGGCCTTTCTCCTGATCGAGAGAGGTGGCGCTGTGGCTAGCACACTGGACTCGCATTCGGGAGGACGACGGTTCAATCCCGCGTCCCGCTATCCTGATTTAGGTTTTCCGTGTTTTCCCTCAATCGCTCTAGGCAAATGCTGGGGTGGTTCCTTTGAAAGGGCATGGCCGACTTCCTTCCTCTTCCTTCCCTAATCCGATGAGACCGGTGACCTCGCTGTCTGGTCTCCTCCCCCAAAAACAACCCAACCTTTCTCCTGCTCTGGATGACAAGTAGTTGCTGCTGACATATCTTCCACAGCAAAGAAGCACGCACACACACACACACACACACACGCACACACACACAGAGAGAGAGAGAGAGAGAGAGAGAGAGAGAGAGAGAGCGCTACCAACCCGTAGGTGAGGGCGCCCACATCCATGGCGAGCCTGGGCCCCGTGACGCTTATGATGGACGGTGTTAGCCAGTTGGACAGCGACAGCACGGCGTAGAGGATGGCCAGGCTGCTGTAGCCGTCCCCCGAGAACGAAGGGTCGTCGCCGTGGATGCTGTCCAGGATCGTCTTCTGCAAAAACGTACCGCAGTTCCATCACTCTGATTGCTCCTATTCACAAAAGCAAACTTCGATACAAGTATAGCTCTGCACAGGTGTAATAGTGAGTGACAGCAAGCGCCCTGACCCCGCACTAGTGTCTAGTCTAGCGTAACGCGCTCTCTCTAAAATTCGAAAATGGCAACGCTGAGCGTCCCTAGTTGCATAGGTCGAGTGTCAGTAACGATACGGTGTGGTCGGCCAGAGTGGCCGAGCAGTTCTAGGCGCTACAGTCTGGAACCGCGCGACGGCTACGGTCGTAGGTTCGAATCCTGCCTCGGGCATGGATGTGTGTGATGTCCTTAGGTTAGTTAGGTTTAAGTAGTTCTAAGTTCTAGGGGACTGATGACCTCAGAAGTTAAGTCCCATAGTGCTCAGAGCCATTTGAACCATTTGATACGGTGTGAAGATTTTCGCGCAGTTCTTATTTTCCATTCCTTGTTGTTGTTGTTGTGGTCTTCAGTCCAGAGACTGGTTTGATGCAGCTCTCCATGCTACTCTATCCTGTGCAAGCTTCTTCATCTCCCAGTACCTACTGCAACCCACATCCTTCTGAATCTGTTTAGTATATTCATCTCTTGGCCTCCCTCCACAATTTTTACCCTCCACGCTGCCCTCCAATACTAAACTGGTGATCCCTTGATGCCTCAGAACATGCCCTACAAACCTATCCCTTCTTCTAGTCAAGTTGTGCCACAAACTTCTCTTCTCCCCAATCCTATTCAATACCTCCTCATTAGTTATGTGATCTACCCATCTAATCTTCAGCATTCTTCTGTAGCACCGCATTTCGGAAGCTTCTATTTTCTTCTTGTCTGAACTATTTATCGTCCATGTTTCACTTCCATACATGGCTACACTCTATACAAATACTTTCAGAAACGACTTCCTGACACTTAAATGTGTACCTGATGTTAACAACTTTCTCTACTTCAGAAACGCTTTTCTTGCCATTGCCAGTCTACATTTTATATCCTCTCTACTTCGACCATCATCAGTTATTTTGCTCCCCAAATAACAAAACTCATTTACTACTTTAAGCGTCTCATTTCCTAATCTAATTCCCGCCCCATCACCCGATTTAATTCGACTGCATTCCATTAACCTCGTTTTGCTTTTGTTGCTGTTCATCCCCTTATTGAGTTATTATTTTCGGCAGTTTGACTCGAAGTAAAAAACTGTATCTCGTGGTATTAATTGTGCAACTTACGAGGGTTGGAACTTAAATAGTGGCAACTATTTATTCACAACCGATACAAAAGAGTTACATGTCTGCACCTGTTACTGTCCTTCAAAATAGTCACCAGCGTTGTACAGAACACGTTGCCCAGCGATGTGGAGGGCGTAGTATACCGTTAGCAAAAAAATGGTTCAAATGGCTCTGAGAACTATGTGACTTAACTTCTGAGGTCATCAGTCGCCTAGAACTTAGAACTAATTAAACCTAACTAACCTAAGGACAACACACACATCCAAGCCCGTGGCAGGATTCGAACCTGCGACCGTAGCGGTCACGCGGTTCCAGACTGAAGCGCCTTTAACCGCACGGCCACACCGGCCGGCATACCGTTAGCAGAGCCGGTTCTGTTGATGGTGCGAATGGTGCGGTTTATTGCCTATCGAATCTCTGGAACAGTTCCGAAGCGAGTGCCACGAAGTGTTCCTTCATCTTCGGAATCAAATCAGTCACAAGGACTTAAGACCGGGGACTATGGTGGACGGTACAGTACTTTCCAGTCCCAGCGACCGAACAGAGCAGCCACATCTTGCGCTGTAAACGCCCGCGCATTGTCGTGCAAAATGTGGGTGTGTTGAGCAGAAAGTGTCACCGCTTATTTCGTGAAGCTGGTCGCACGTGATGCTCCAAAAACGAGCAGTAATACTGGGCATTGACGGTCTGCCGTAAAGGGACGTAATGCGTTAGGATAACACCATCACAGTCGTACACGAGAATCACCATAACTTTCACCGTACTGGGGCTCTGACGCACTTTCAACTTTCCATAATGACGCCATTCGTTGGATTGGCATTTCCGTTTTGGCTCGTACGATGTGGCCCATGTCTCATCCAGTGTTACGATACGGCGTAAGAAAGCCTCTCCTTCGCGCTCATAGCGCTCCAAGTGCGTCTGAGCAGCGTCGTAACGCATCCATTTCTGCATTTCCGTCAAAAAAATGGCTCTGAGCACTATGGGACTTAACTGCTGAGGTCATTAGTCCCCTAGAACTTAGAACTAGTTAAACCTAACTAACCTAAGGACATCACACACATCCATGCCCGAGGCAGGATTCGAACCTGCGACCGTAGCGGTCTCGCGGTTCCAGACTGCAGCGCTTTTAACCGCACGGCCACTTCGGCCGGCCATTTCCGTCAAGTTCAAAAATGGTTCAAATGGCTCTGAGCACTATGGGACTTAACATCTGTGGTCATCAGTCCCCTAGAACTTGGAACTACTTAAACCTAACTAACCCAAGGACATCACACACATCCATGCCCGAGGCAGGATTCGAACCTGCGACCGTAGCGGTCACGCGCTTCCAGACTGAAGCGCCTAGAACCGCACGGCCACACCGGCCGGCATTTCCGTCAAGTCATGCGGAACCCATCGTGATGCAATTATTCTCATGCCCAGGCGTCTCTTCAGGATGCGAAGCACAGTCGTGTGCGCTAATCCGGTTTCGTGGGCGAGCTCACGATTCGTATGGCGTCGATCACTGTCCACTAACGCGGCAACAGCATGCACTTCTTCAGAGACGCTAGGACGACCTGCCAGATGCATGCCTGCCACAGTTTGCCGACCTTCGTGCCACTGTTCTGTACGGCAATGCCGATTCCCCGTACGCCTCTTGAAGACCGTTATTACACTGTCGAGCTGTACGACCGCTGGCACATTCAATCTTGATCCAATTCCGTTGTTCCTGTTTCGAAAACTAGTGACACCGTTACGTTAGACCGCTCGCTCGCGGGTGACCATGTTTCCCTCCATTGTGCGCACGCCGGTGACGTGCGACGGCCGAGTCCGTTTGCTCGGAAGTGAGGTAGATAACAACGTGTGCTAGCAGCGACAACAGTAGATTCCATTGCATAGTGTCTCCAAAGCAGTGTTGCCACTATTTAAGTTCCAACCTACGTATTTATTGATTCGTAGTGTTGTGTAACTTGGAAGCGGAAAAGCAGGAAAAAGAGAGATTTCCCCTGTGCCTATGTGAGTCGGGTTCCAAACAACTCCTGCAAGACGTACTTTGACAGCAGGAAAAATGCGACAGGAAAAGGCAACTGACTTCCGGCGGCAAAGAAAATCCATAATCCACAGAGTCTACAAATATTTAAAGCATCTTGTAGACAGTGGTGGTGAAGTGTTAGGATCGACATTCAGGCACGTTAAGAAAGATTTGCGGAAGGCAGCGCTGGTATCAAGAAATGCAACGAATGATATGTTACCGGAAAAAAGAACCATTGTAAGAAAAAAAACATAGCTACCGTACAGGCTGTTTGTGCTGCAGCTTGTGATATAAGTTTAAGAACTATCCGGCGCGTGTGTCGTGGAGGAAAATCTCAAACGTTCAATTCCCCAAGGAAAAATACTGAGTAACTAAAGTCTTAACCAAACTAAACGTTCTCAGGTGGCACAGTCTATAAATTTTACGACAGCGGCGACTACCCAATATCAGAAAAACTGACAAAAAAGTTGATTGAAAAAATAAATATCACTGGATCCGTTAGCTCTATGATATGCATATTAAGCGATATAGGATTTAACTACAAGCGTCAGGATGACTGTAGACAATTTTAACTTGGACAGGACGACATAGTGGCCTCCAGAATTAAATTTTTGCGGACAATGAATTCATTTCTTCAGGTGACAAATGAGCTGTATTCTATTTGGATAAACGTGGGTTACTCAAAATCGTTCACTTAAGTACATATGGCAGAATTCGAGCCAAATGGGGAGCCTTAAGGTGCTTGTTGGATAAGGGGCCAAGCCGATTTTGTGCATTTGGGGTCTGGAAAGGCTGATTTTGTTAAAGAAAGGAAAATAGCGTACAGATGTAGGAAAACAAGTTAGAAAATAACCAGCCAGAAATGGACAACCAAAGTTTCACCAATTATGCATTTTCGTTAGGGTGCTAATTTGCTCGAAATTCTAGTAGTTTTGTTGTTTACCCTGATATGAGCTTTTTATTGATTTACGTACATTTACACTTCATATAAACATATAATACATAATGTTGTCAATAATAATTTTACGCACTGTAGACTGCAAATAACGAACTAGGTGGCCAGGCGTTTAAAATGTCTTTACATTCAAATAACGTACACGTATATTCCATAACGATATGGCTCACATAGCGTAAATCAATGTTTCAACGCAAAAACGTAATTATACTGATTTTCAACAAAACAGAAATTATTATCCAATTGGACATATATATTACAGGAAATGGCATGTGGCCTTTGTCAGGACATGTCACTCAGATTGTGTGAGCGGCTACTCGGGGTTTCTTCCAAAGCCGTAACCGTTACATTGCACTGCTTAGCAAGGCCGCCCGAGGTAGGCAGAAATAATTATTCAACCTGCTTTTGCCCACGCGAAAAAGTTATCATACGTCATCTGCCCGCAATCGTCTCAGGATCAACTTTAGCGATCCTGTCATGAACCGTTTAATTTCCAAATCTGAACTTGTTCGTGCCGGCTGGTAATCATACAAAATACGACCATCAGGTGTTACAGCTTTGGAATTTTCTTTTCTGCTTACTATTTCTCGTCGAATATCAGGAGGAGCAATTAGAGAAAGATAAAATAATTTTTTCCATGTTGTGTGGGCCGTAGACAGCCTATAATGGCGTGCCATGTCTCTTGATACCTGCATCCACTGCCTTGAAAAAGTGTGGTTAGCGCAATGTAGGACGTATGTATGCAGGTGTAGGATCAATTCGAGAGAAAATTTCCTTAAAACAGCTCAGCACCACCACAGCAAACGAGAGTACAGAACTGGCGCGATAGGAGAAAGCACCGTAACAGACACCAAAGGAAGCCAGAGACGCGCTACAACAGTTCGATATAGACGATATTATAGTGTTACAGAAACGCTCGGGTAAATTAAATGGGAATGCTTGAAAGAAAGACGACTTAGTTGTCGCGAAATTTTTTTGGATAAATTTGTAGAATATGCATTCAAGTAAGACTGTGCCACAATTATGCTGCCACCATAACAACAGATGCGGCACTGAAATGGGCGACTTGGCTACCCTGGGAATAGCCCGCTAAGTCGGGCATCAGGAAACGGGAGTGGACAATAGACCTTTGCAGTTACCCTGAAATCAATGTTGTAATATTATTGGATTTCAGATACTTTACATATGAGATATTTGTCATAAAAGAAAAGGACAGCCAACGAGCTGTAGTTCGTAAAATGCTAAGCATCACAGCGCGAGAGTAAAGAAACGAAATATTTTTTTAATGTGCGCCTGTACCAAGATGCGCGTAAAGCGTTTAAATACTCTAAATGGACACTATGACCCTCTAGGCGCAGATATTTAAAATCATTGCTGCAGCGCTTGATAGCATGAAGCTGCGAAACAGAAGAAAGAACAATCTATCTTTTGTTAAGAAATATTCTAGAGACTTCTTTACCTTTTGTAAGTAGGCTGTTTAGGTTTTTATGTTGGTAACACCACGTAGCAGTCTGAAAATCACTGACTGTGCTCTGTGAAGTCTGTGGCTGGTTGGCATTGTTGGAATAGTCGCTATTGTAGTGTTGGGCAGTTGGATGTGAACAGCGCGTAGCGTTGCGCAGTTGGTAGTGAGTCGCCAGCAGTGGTGGATGTGGGGAGAGAGATGGCAGAATTTTAAGAGCGGACGATCTGGACGTGTGTCCACCAGAAAGAGTAAATTTTTAATTCTGGATATCATGACTTTTGAACACTATTAAGGTAAATACATGTTTGTTCTCTATCAAAATCTTTCATTTGCTAAGTATGCCTATCCGTAGTTAGTGCCTTCAGTAGTTAGAATCTTTTATTTAGCTGGCAGTATTGGCACTCGCTGTATTGCAGTAGTTTGAGAACGAAGATTTTTGTGAGGTAAGTGATTCATGGAAGGTATAGGTTAATTTTAGTCAGGGCCATTCTTTTGTAGGGATTTTTGAAAGTCTGTTTGCGTTGTGCTAAAAAAGTACTGCGTGTCAGTTTAGTGATGATCAGACTAAGTAAAGAGAGAAACGTCTGAGTACGTTCAGTTGTGCTCAGCTGTTTGAAAATCAAATAACGTACGGGGTTTATCAGCACAGTAATTCATAAATTTTTAAAAGGGGACGCTTCACTTTGTACTTTTATCGCCGACATGTTAAGACGTACTACATAGCATTACTACAAGTTGTATTTTTATTTTGTGTAAAAACTGTGTGAAACGACGAACAAACGTTTCGGTAACTAAGGTGATGATATAATGTACTTACACACAAGCAAGGACATTTAATTTTAAGAAGGAACGGACTGATAAAGCAGCGATTATTGGACTGCGCCATGTACAAAAGAAATTTCAGATGTAAGTCATGTATTTATTGTTTTTTTGTCAATGTCTAGAAGTTTAAAGCCAATTTGTTCAAAATATATTAATATTTTACTATGGAGTAATTTTCTTCTTCTTCTTATTCTTTTCTTTTAGCAACCAAAAATGATTTTCAAATGTATATGAGCATTGTTACAGGTTCGCTCTTTATCGCGGTGTCTCGATTGTATTTGGGAGACCACTAATGTGTTCAACTTCCGATCTGTTAATGTTTTTCTTACGAAATTCCACTAATTTCCGTTCATTTCCATTTTCATATTCAAATAGGTCCCTTAGGTATTTTCATCGAAGATTCTGATTGCGTGAAGGCAATCCGGGTCAAAAGATCAATTAAGAAAGCCCCTTCGCGCGATCAATCCGTACGTCTCCTGAACACAATCGAGAACCGACGCATGGGTGATCAATTAATAATCTTTCACTCATTTTAAGTCATACTAAAAAACTGCCATAGAAGATAGCCGTAAGTACGCAATCTAGCGCTAGGTTGCATTTTGTCAGTAAATATTACCAACAAACAGTGACAGCATCACTATTATTATTTACTAATATTTCTTGAACAGAATAAGCAAGTTCCTAACGCCAGAACGTTCAGTCGAGGTGGTGTCGTGGACCGGTGAACAACGCGCTGTCGCTGCGGAGACGGTTTACAAAAACGACAGTTACTTGTTCGTGCAGCATGCACACTGACGAAAAAAAATAGCAACACCAAGAAGGAGTTGTGGGACATAAACGAAGGTTGGTAGGCATGTTTCTACATCTGAAAGATGACATCTATTCAAGTTTCGCACCAGTCGCATAAGAGTAGGTCCATGAGGATGCAAATCAGGTTTGCTTTAAATACACGTAGCATCGGTCGTGAGCGTCAGTTACCTTTGAGATTGGACGTGGTGAGTTGATGTTAGTCAAGAATTCCTTTAAGACGCGAAAGACGCCATAATCAACACCTCGCTGAACTTGAACGACGTCGTGTAACAGGGCTACGAGAAACTGTTCTTTTTCTTCTGCGACATTGCAGGAAGACTTGGCAGGAGTGTATTATGTAGCCACTGTATACGATTGCTGACAGAAGTGGTCACGAGCCGGCCGAAGTGGCCGTGCGGTTAAAGGCGCTGCAGTCTGGAACCGCAAGACCGCTACGGTCGCAGGTTCGAATCCTGCCTCGGGCATGGATGTTTGTGGCGACCTTAGGTTAGTTAGGTTTAAGTAGTTCTAAGTTCTAGGGGACTAATGACCTCAGCAGTTGAGTCCCATAGTGCTCAGAGCCATTTTTTAGAAGTGGTCACGAGAATATTCTGTCGCAAGAAGAACGGGCTCCTGACGGAAAACGATCGTGCTCGGCGTATGGCTCTGGTGCATCGTACTGCATTTGCAGCAGCAATGTGAGCAGCAGTTGCCACCACAGAGACTGTTACAGATCGGTTACTGGATAGCTTCGAGTCAATTGCCCTGTAACGTGCGTTCCACTGAACTCAAAGCTTCACCACTTGCGGTATCAGTGGTTCAAATGGCTCTGAGTACTATGGGACTTGACTTCTGAGGTCATCAGTCCCCTAGAACTTAGAACTACTTAAACCTAACTAACCTGAGGAGATCACACACATCCATGTCCGAGGCAGGATTCGAACGTGCGACCGTAGCGGTCTCGCGGTTCCAGACTGTAGCGCCTAGAACCGCTCGGCTACGGTATCAGTGGTGTCAAGGGAAAGCTCATTGGAGGGCAGGGTGTGATGGCTGCGTATTGATTAGAAGGAGGCAGTTGAGGGCCTGCATCTAATCTATCTGTGTTGTAGACACAATGGACCTACACCTGGAGTTATGGCGTGGGGTGCGATTTCGTATGGCAACAGGAGCACTCTTGTACTTACCCACGCACACTGACTGCAAATTTGTCCGTCAGTCTGGTGATTCGACCTGTTGTTCTTTCTTTCGTAAACATCGTTCCAGAGAGTGTTTTCCAACAGGATACCATCCGCCCACACACCGCTGTTTAACATTCTCTACAAGGTGTCGACATGTTGCCTTGCCTTGCTCGATTACCAGATCTGTCTCCAATCGAGCACATATGGGATACTATCGGACGACAACTCCAGCGTCATCCACACACACCAATATCGGTCCCTGCACCTAGTAACTGAGTGGTCAGCGCGACGGAATGTCATACCTAATGGCCCGGGTTCCATTCCCGGCTGGGTCGGAGATTTTCTCCGCTCAGGGACTGGTTGTTGTGTTGTCCTTATCATTTCATCACCATCGACACGCAAGTCGCCGAAGTGGCGTCAACTCGAAAGACTTGCACCAGGCGAACGGTCTACCTGACGGAAGGCCCTAGCCACACGGCATTTCCATTTCCATTAACCGTTCCTGTATTGACCGACCAAGTGCAACAGTCCTTAAACTCCATCCACAAACTTAACATCCGGCGCATGTACCAAAAAATGCATGCATGTTTGAAGCAAAATGGCGGCCACATACGTGATGTCATTTTCAAGAGATGGGCATTTTAAATTACAGTCATTATAAATTCATATCGTATTTCTTTTATACCGCTGTCAATAAGTTTGTATAACTGATGAAGGTTTCAAAATCGCCAATTTCACTGCCGCTCCCGTTGCATATACAGCAACATTGTTGTGGTCTTCAGTCCTGAGACTGGTTTGATGCAGCTCTCCATGCTACCCTATCCTGTGCAAGCTTCTTCATCTCCCAGTACCTACTGCAACCTACATCCTTCTGAATCTGCTTAGTGTAGTCATCTCGTGGTCTACCTCTACGATTTTTACCTTCCACGCTGCCCTCCAATGCTAAATTGGTGATCCCTTGATGCCTCAGAACATGTCCTACCAACCGATCCCTTCTTCTAGTCAAGTTGTGCCTCTTCTCCCCAATCCTATTCAGTATCTCATCATTAGTTATGTGATCTACCCATCTAATCTTCAGCAATCTTCTGTAGCACCACATTTCGAAAGCTTCTATTCCCTTCTCGTCCAAACTATTTATCGTCCATGTTTCATTTCCATACATGGCTACACTCCAAACAAACACTTTCAGAAACGACTTCCTGACACTTAAATCTATACTCGATGTTAACAAATTTCTCTTCTTCAGAAACGCTTTCCTTGCCATTGCCAGTCTACATTTGATATCCTCTCTACTTTGACCATCATCAGGTATTTTGCTCCCCAAATAGCAAAACTCCTTTACTACTTTAAGTGTCTCATTTCCTAATCTAATTCCCTCAGCATCCTTAATTCGACTACATTCCATTATCCTCGTTTTGCTTTCGTTGATTTTCATCTTATAACCTCCTTTCAAGACACTGTCCATTACGTTCAACTGCTCTTCCAAGTCCTTTGCTGTCTCTGACAGAATTACATTGTCATCGGCGAACCTCAAAGTTTTTATTTCTTCTCCGTGGATTTTAATACCTACTCCGAATTTTTCTTTTGTTTCCTTTACTGCTTGCTCAATATACAGATTGAATAACGTCGGGGAGAGGCTACAACCCTGTCTCACTCCCTTCCCAACAGCTGCTTCCCTGTCATGCCCATCGACTCTTATAACTCCCATCTGGTTTCTCTAAAAATTGTAAATAGCCTTTCGCTCCCTGTGTTTTACCCCTGCCACCTTTAGAATTTGAAAGAGAATATTCCAGTCAACATGGTCAAAACCGCGAACATAGGCATATAGGGGGAAACGGCCTTGCCGCAGTGGATACACCGGTTCCCGTGAGTTCACCGAAGTTACGCGCTGTCGGGAGTGGTCGTCACTTGGGTGGGTGACCATCCAGGCCGCCATGCGCTGTTGCTATTTTTGGGGGTGCACTCAGCCTCGTGATGCCAATTGAGGAGCTACTCGACCGAATAGTAGCAGCTTCGGTCAAGAATACCATCATAACGACCGGGAGAGCGGTGTGCTGACCCCACGCCCCTCCTATCCGCATCCTCCACTTAGGATGACACGGCGGTCGGATGGTCCCGGTAGGCCACTCGTGGCCTGAAGACGGAGTGCTAATATAGGCATATAGAAATCGATTTTACATTTCACAGCGTTACGATCAAGTAATTGAAACTGCACTTTTGCTCACTAGAGTAGCAGCAAAGAGTGATGTTACACGCGAACATCTGCACTGATGTCGCATTTTGGATAACCATCAGTGCCTGCAGACTTAGATCAGAACAGTGTACGCGAAATCAAAACCGTGAGAAAAATGCTACGGTTATTGTAGTAGTTCACAATTTGTAGGCTGCAGTCGTGCGACAGCGTGAAAGGAGGTTATTTCCGAATGTGGAGCACTCACATTTACGAGACGTAACGCACACCAAATTGCCTCCTACTAGTAGTATTTACGTTCTGAGCGTCAGGCAGCCTCATTACGGACATGGGACGCTCCAACATTAACTGACGACAGACGAGGAAATATAAACTGCTTCCTGTCAGCAGGTACCTACTGTATCACCGCTCTTAAGACGCTGCCTTTCACGTCCTGGGCACTTTACACGTAATAACATTTTACACGTAGCGGTAGAGAATTGTAGGAAACGTGAGACGGCACTGACCACTGTAAGGTCCCACACACCTCCCCTCTCGGCAGCAGGAATCGGCTGGTCACTATGCGAGGTGCTGGGATGGAGAAGAGTTTGTACCTCTTTAATTCTGGCGAATTTTGCATGAGAAGTAAACATGCACTCGACCCGCTCCTTAAAAAATGGTTCAAATGGCTCTGAGCACTATGGGACTTAACTTCTGAGATCATCAGTCCCCTAGAACTTAGAACTACTTAAACCTAACTAACTTAAGCACAGCACACACATCCATGCTCGAGGCAGGATTCGAACCTGCGACCGTAGCAGTCACGCGGTTCCGGACTGAAGGACCCGCTCCTTGCTTACCACTAAATTAATTATGTGCACAACGGTAACGAAAGGAATTGATTGTGGTCCCTGCTAGTTGGTAAAATAAGGAGTGCACACTTACTTTAATCTAATAAAAATCGTAATCTTCTCAGTAAAAAGATGGGAATTTTACCATAATAAACGACAGGAAATAGGATTGTGCGTCTATCTACGAAATAATACACTCCTGGAAATGGAAAAAAGAACACATTGACACCGGTGTGTCAGACCCACCATACTTGCTCCGGACACTGCGAGACGGCTGTACAAGCAATGATCACACGCACGGCACAGCGGACACACCAGGAACCGCGGTGTTGGCCGTCGAATGGCGCTAGCTGCGCAGCATTTGTGCACCGCCGCCGTCAGTGTCAGCCAGTTTGCCGTGGCATACGGCGCTCCATTGCAGTCTTTAACACTGGTAACATGCCGCGACAGCGTGGACGTGAACCGTATGTGCAGTTGACGGACTTTGAGCGAGGGCGTATAGTGGGCATGCGGGAGGCCGGGTGGACGTACCGCCGAATTGCTCAACACGTGGGGCGTGAGGTCTCCACAGTACATCGATGTTGTCGCCAGTGGTCGGCGGAAGGTGCACGTGCCCGTCGACCTGGGACCGGACCGCAGCGACGCACGGATGCACGCCAAGACCGTAGGATCCTACGCAGTGCCGTAGGGGACCGCACCGCCACTTCCCAGCAAATTAGGGACACTGTTGCTCCTGGGGTATCGGCGAGGACCATTCGCAACCGTCTCCATGAAGCTGGGCTACGGTCCCGCACACCGTTAGGCCGTCTTCCGCTCACGCCCCAACATCGTGCAGCCCGCCTCCAGTGGTGTCGCGACAGGCGTGAATGGAGGGACGAATGGAGACGTGTCGTCTTCAGCGATGAGAGTCGCTTCTGCCTTGGTGCCAATGATGGTCGCATGCGTGTTTGGCGCCGTGCAGGTGAGCGCCACAATCAGGACTGCATACGACCGAGGCACACA